>NC_079296.1:23520544-24770544 GCF_023638135.1 Falco biarmicus
CTGCAAACAAAGGATTTCATGGTAGTGGCATTAAATGGTAACATTTGGGGGCTTGACTGCTTTAGCTTATTAGAAGAATTAACTAAAGGTACAACCTATGTCAAGTATAAAAGGTCTATTGCCATCCTTACAGTTAAAGTAATCACCACTCACTAATTTGTGTAGCTGCACTAGTGTTCATCCAGAAGCATGGATAAATTGAACTTAAAATTTAAAGAACTAATTACAGGTTGCTCCAATTCCTTGAACAGACAAGCTTCAAATGGAACCATTTGACATGAAACCCTACATATCTCTACATCAAGGTGTAGAGACTTCACAACAGCAGCCGCTGTCAACCACTGAAAACAATTCCCAAATATGGATCATAAAGAAGACAGACTCGGCACTTACACTGTTAGCAATTTTTTTT
Organism: Falco biarmicus; assembly: GCF_023638135.1. NCBI lineage: Eukaryota > Metazoa > Chordata > Aves > Falconiformes > Falconidae > Falco > Falco biarmicus. The sequence continues at coordinate 23,520,957 of NC_079296.1, forward strand.
ACCCCCAATCCCTGCCCTTCAACCAAGCTCTCCCCAGTATAAAGATGATAACACAAATCACGTTTCCTAGCACTCCTAGCTGATAACCAGCAGAGACTGTAGAGTTGGGAGGTCTCAGTTAACAGCAGAAACCCTTTAGAAGGAACACAATTAAGACAGCGTCAGCTGCAAATAACTTGGCTGTGTTAGGTTAATATGATGTCAAGGTACACAACTAAGCCAAATCTTAAAACTAGCTGTATATTTAACTGATTTTTTTCCTATGAAGAGTCACTGATCATTAGCAGACAGAAAAAAACCTCATATTACTACAACTGAACTGTTAAGAAGTAAATCCAGCTTCAACGGAGGGGAAACAAAAAGCTGTGTGTTTATTAAACTGAGTTCTAAAATATCAACATTGCTAAGGAGGTCATCGTTACTGAGTGAAGTTCAATGACTGAAGGAGAAAAAAAAAAATTGTAAATCCACAAGCTGTTGTTGCAAGTCAGTCAGTATTGAGCAGGAGATTCAAGGCTTGTAACTACTTTGGAAAAAACACAGGTTTTAAAACATTTATTCTTCATTCACGCCACTCAGCTGATGAGTAAAGCCAAACCAGAACAGGTTGGATAAACACCCAATAATCTCCACTGTAAAGTTAAAGTGATAAGCTGATACACATCTAGGTACATTTTTATTTTTTTAATGCTTACAAAGATTCAGCACTTTTAAGCCATGAGGGACAGACTTACTCCTAAACTAAGAAGCAATTAAAAAATTTAAGTACAACGTGGTAGGGATAGGGTGACACATTTAAACCCATTTTGTTAATAGTTAGAATGCTAGCAAAATAGAATGATTTTTCCTTTTAGAAACAATATTGAATTTTAAGCTAGATCCGTTCTCTTGTAGTTATAAGCTTACTGATTTAAAATATGCCAGTCTGCAATTCTGAATCAGCATTTTCAGCTTTAATTCCAGCATCACATAAAGAGCTGAAAATCTGATCACCATGTCACAAGCTACTGATTAATTATATCAACTCTTTTTTTCAGCGCTGTTCTTCATTAATTCATAATTAACAGGATTTGGTAACACAATCTGTACTACTAACTTTTAACAGCCTGATCATGTCAACTGAAAAAGGACAAGTTTTTTAGTTGGTGAACTCCAGAGCTCCAGTGCTTCTCTCACATGCTCAGCAGCACCCACTCCCTACAGTTCCTGCTGGACATACCCACCAAGCTCCTCCAACCCCTGCTACAATCAGACACTTTACACAAATGCTGTCCTCTTCCTCCTCCTACCTCACATGACACCGCTTTATCACACAGACCAAGGAATTTGACATGATTAAGATACAGAAGCTTATCTGCTGCCAGCAAACTGTTTCCATGATAGGGGCATCGGAAAGGGAAAGGGAAAATGGCAGAAAGCAATCCAACACATTTTAACATGTTCCAGGCACTTGGGTCGAGGTGGGGGGAGGCAGCAACAGCAAGTCATTATTTTAATGTGATTAAAATAACGGCTTCAAAAGATATGCTGGCTGGAAAATTCTGAATGTCTTTTCCTTAAATCCGTAACAGACTTAACATCTACGGAAGTTCTGCACAAACCCAAGTATTAGCAGCACGCCTGAAGAAGCAGAATCGTTGCTTGAAGTGCCCTATTCAGATTTTTAAAGGCTGCATGATTTTGGATAAGCTCTCCTTACTACTATGGATCACTGAAGTAGCAGCAATTCTGAAAGTATCCTAGGGTAATGTTTTCCTGTTTTACTTTAAAAGCTTCCTCAGCTATTAAGCTCTCATCTTCCAGCTTTCCATCACAGCGAGAGAAGCAGTGCAAGTGCTCCAGCTTAATCTGCTCATGCCAAAGAAACTTTCGTTTTGGCTCTTTTGAGACAAGACAATCATCAGCCTAGTGCTGAGGATACAGAGAACCAGGTTCTACTTTGTAAGGGCAATCTACATTGAGAATTACACGTTTTTAAAATAATAATTAAGAACACAATCAGCCACGCAACACACACACATCTGTAATAAAGCAACAGGAGCAACACACAAAGCAAGTGCTTTTTCAGGAGAAAGGCAACAACTGTAGGAACGTTGAACAGGATCTCTGTTTGTCTTTTTTTTTTTTATATTCTCTTTGATTACTTTAGCTTGCACAATATGTTATCCCACATTGTATTTCATTTGTTTATGAGTATCTGGGCAGAGTTCCAGTGCTTTGATGCAACTGGTCACAGTGAACAGCTCAGTTCAGCATGAACACTACCACCAGCAGGGAAAGGTGGAGGAGATACAGCACCATTGTCACGTCCAGTACAGGACAAAGTCGAGACCAGCCAAGCAAACAGGAACTGAGTTCCATGAAGTCTCTTCACCTCAACAGGAAAGAAAAAGTCTGACAAATGGAGGACTCTAGAAAAATATAATAATTTTCATGATTAATGCAGTTATCTTTTTCTAATCTGCATGAGAAAAACGCAGAGTACAGATACAGTATGAAAAAATATTACTGTCTGCAACTACAAATATTTAGCAAGAAGATCAAAGTCAAAGACTCAGGCTTTTCTGCATTGAAACTTCTCATGCTAGGAACAAAAAAAGCTTCAAACCAATTCACAATAGAGAATAAGGTATCAGATAACATGATTTTATGAAACATGCATGAGCCCAACTGTATGTTTAATTTTGGTTTGTTATTAGACTGCAAGACCAACTTCTTTTGACAAGTATTTACTGGAAACAGGCATTTAAGGCAGAAATACACTTGTATCACATATTCTGCTTCATCATTCATGTAGGATTGTCTAGAATCAATGACATTTGAAGAGTCCCACCAGTGTGACTGAAGTGGCACCAAATAAAAGAACAAACTGACCAAAATAAGAAGAAAGTTTTCATAAGACAGACCATGGGGCTCAGAGAGGACAATAAAGTTACATATAACAGGAGGATTGCAGGCCTCTAGGATGCTGAAGTATGGTTCCACCAGGGCTGGTAACTGACAGATGACAGAGAATATAATCTATGTTTACATGAAATGCCATATATTCATGAGTAAACACTTATTAAACAGTTCCTCTTATCAAGCCTTGGAAGGGGTGTGCCTAAACAGATTTCAAGCCCATGTTTACCTCTCTTCCTCCATTTTCAAGCCAATGTTTACCCCAGTTCCTCCTTGCTGGATGGGAAAGGTGAGGGATGGTAGGAAAATGGAGACAAATATGTTGAAAGATACACTGGGGAGAAGGGGGGGGGAAAAAAGAAAAGAAAAAAAAAAGAGGAAAAAAAGGCACTCAAGAGCATGCTTAAAAGTCCCACAAACAACATCTAGCCTCTCTCTAGGCTTAGAAAATCCAGGGGCTGAAAAGCAACAAAACTACAGCAGCTTGTTTAGAAAAATGACCCTCAACAGGGCTACTACAGTCATCCTGCAAAATAGATATGCCCCCATAACACATGTGTGTGTTGGGACAGTAAGGACTGACACTAAGTAAGGTAGTTTGGGTCAACTTTGGTCAATTCTACATTGGTAATATGCAAAAATACTTCAGTAACCGTCCTACTCTGCCCTACCTTGACCTCTTTGTCAGTACTACATGCAAGGGGATTTTAAAAGTCTAATTTCTAGCAAAAAGAGTAAAGCTATCTGGGACATGGAATGTTTCATATCAGAGAAAGGCATTAAAAAAGCATTTAAAAAAAAATCAACTTTACAAACTTGCTGAATCTTAAAGTAGAGTTTTATGAGATAGTTTCAGAAAATGGCCCCAACAGGTCCCTTGAATGTTTTAACAGTTCAAAGTCTGAGCCCCCCCTCACACAAACCATGTGGGACAACAGAAGCTGAAGGGAACGCAGCCTGCCCAGCAGCAAAGAGTCAACACCGAATTTCATTTAACCTGGTGAAATGGTTGGGGGTAATGCAGCCAGCCTCTCTACATTTCAGGGAGAGCTTGGGGTTTTGTTTCTGTTTGGGGAGAAGGATGTTTGGGATTTTTTGGTGTGCTTTTTTTTTTTTTTAAGAAAAATCAATTCAGGTAATATATTTAAACACAGATTTAGATTAATCTTCAACCTTACTGTATTTTTGTACCATTTGCTTTTAGACTATTGCTTAGACAGAGGAGGAAATAAAAATGCAGTCATTTTACCATATTCTCCCGTTATAATGCATGCACCAGATTGGAGTTATTGAATAAGCTCATAAACCCCCAGGTTACATTCTTTTTCATCTGCAGCCTTGCCTTTCAAGTGAGCACTACTCTTATTAAAAGGACCAGAGACTGTCCTCAGGCATACCCTGTCTTTGAAGATGAAGCCCCAGCTACATTTTATGGAAAAGACCACTCAGGTCTTACCTTCACTAAACTGCACAGCGGGTTTAAACAATTACGCAAGACAGTGGACTTTGATTCCAGGCTCCTCTTACTCAGTCTCAAGTTTTAAAAATAATATTTTCTTTCTGCTAGGGCAGTCCTGAAATAAATGTTCCAAACAGTGATGATCCAAAGGCATTAAAGAAAAAGTTACAGCTTAAACAGCGTGACACAGATTATGAATAAAGAAACCCTTCCCATATGGAAAAGTTTTAGAAATTTGACATTTCTTTTCAATATGTGTTAATCAGAAAGACAGTAGTGAATTCTGACTGCTTCAGAAGAGAATCAAAATCTTGGGATATATTACACAAAAGAGCAATTGCAAAGAAGGAAGAACAATCTTATAGTTTCTTTTAAAACTTAACTATTAACAGTATTTTCTTAAATGGCTGGGAAAGTCTGCAGTTTGGAGCCAGCCACATGTTACTTATCAATGCTTCAAATGCAGGGTGAGTAAGAAAGGCCATGTCTGGTTCCTTTTGCAATAGGGGAAAATCTCTTTTGAAGTCTTTGAGGGACTGATGGGGGAGAAAGTGTCAGGAAAAGGGTATGACAGGTTTTGCACAGTGAGGGGCAAAAAAAGCCTGAAGTAAAATCTCTTGTCTAAACTGGGCAAAGAGATAGAAACCTCTCCTTCAGCACTGGAGTCGTCAGATAAAAAGTCTGAGACTCTTGTATCTTTTTTCCAGCGACACATGAATTCCTTTTTCTGCTTTTTGCCAGCTTCTCATCTTACCAAAAGCCTGCAGGAGAGGCCAGTCCAGCACCGAAGGGGACACAGCCATGCTGGGGCTCCATGTACAGTAGTCAGTTTCCCAAGATCCCAGGAAAACAACTTGTATTTTAAACACCCCAAGCATCACAAAAGACTTCAATTTAAAGGTGGAAGTTATCATCTGAATGATCTTAAAGCAAAATTTAAAGGATCACGAAATTATTCTGTTTCTTGAAACAAAAGGCATTCGATGAACATCACTGCCAATATCACTGTTTTGCTCTGGGACAGGATTTCTCTCCTGTATTTACTATTCTGCGCAAGTAACTAACCTAAAAAATTCCACATTGCCTGCAGCATAATCATAATTATCCATCGGCAGGTTAAGAAGTAGACACATTTCGTTTTTACCAGCACTGTAAGTTGCTCTGCCCTTCTAAATTCCCATACTGTTGAAAACGCCAATCAAAACCAAAACTCGTTATTTTTCTCATCAATCACAAAAATAAATGTTTGATATAACTAGTCTCCAAAAGCTGCATTAAAAGTAAAAATTTGAGAGGTTAATTCCATACCAACTGTATTCATAGCTGTAGCAAACTGCTTTTGCATGTATTGCATGAACAACCTACACAGCAGAAGACATGCAAACTCAGCGTTAACTCAACAGGGCAGAAAGCTCCAGTTCACTACCCTCATTGCCCACAAGTAACAGTTTCATGCACTCTTTGTGGAAGAAAGAAGCTCAGCGCTGTTCAATTTGAAGTGCACAGAAGTATGCAGTAAACTTTTATTAATAAAAGCCACCGTTTTTATATTTTGATAATGTGATAATGAATACTATCCCCTAGGATACATAATAATAAATACTATCCCCTGTGATACAGAAGTCTCTGAAAGAAAATTTCCTTTAGCATGTCTGACCAGGAGGTCTGGTACCTACAAACAGTAATCCTGTTGCAGTTTCTGAACTCTAATGGTGAAAATAAATATTTTTTGTACAACCCTCAACCCTGTTTTGTTACCAAAACAGGGCTCTGAATTGGTTAGTGTCAGGCTACAAATAGGAAACAAACTGAACATAAATAACGTGCTGAGGTCTGCTAATTACTGTGATGATTGTCAAAGCTGCTAGTACCAAATTCACTCATCTTTGATGGTACTTATCAGCTGGTCATTGTACCCAGTTGTACAAATAGGTAATATCCACCTCACTGTGGCTGGAACTTTCAGGACGACTCTATATCCACACACATAAGAAATTTCATTACATATTTAGAGTAAATATTATGCACTATTACTCAGACTTACACACACACACCAAAGCTATGTTACAGTTTCATCCCATGAAAGTATTTTGCACAACATTAATGAGATCAAAGTAATTGTGGATTTTTTTTGTCTGTGCTTTTTAGTAAAACCACTTTAAAGTGGCAGTTTGCTGATTCAGTTCCCCTCCTCCTCTTTAAAATCATTACACTAAACGACGAGCAACAGCACAGCCAAGAATTCAGACAGTAAAGTATTTTAACTACCTTGAATTTTTCCACAATTCTCCTTGCTCTAGTAATGTAGTTGACCTGTAAAACAGAAGAAAGAGATTACTGATTCCTGGTAGGCTTTTCAATATTACTAGAATATACTGTACACTTAAAACTTACAAAAGCATTAACACAACATTCAGTTTCTTGAAATCTTTTTCAGAATATTTAATGGAATTACATTTTACTTTGTTAATATCACACTTTTTTCATATACAAAAAAATCTCAAAGGGAAGTCTCACTTAAGAGCGCCTAGTTGGGAACCTCATCATTTTGCCTCATGCACACTGGGGTACAAATCATACGTAAAATCCAGTCTACCTACTGAATTTTTAAAATGGAGCATAACAGCCACAACCCACAGTTCCTCTTCTAGCCCAGCAGAAGCTGAACTCTAGAGCAGCTGCTATGCTGCTGAGCAGGCAGGCTCTGGTCCAGTGGGGAGCCAGGGAAAGGAACACAATACCTCTCTTTGAAGGTTGACAACTGCTGGTGAGCAAAGTTCATAAGGAAACAACCGCCTTGCTCTGACCCTTTCCCACCACTGAGCAGCTATGGGTTTTCCTCTTGCCTTCATCTTCTAACATGAAAGTAAAATGAATAAATAAAGTAGCAATTGTTCTATCGTCTTTTGTCTTCTCAGTCTCTGAGCACAAGTTGTCTTCTATCAAACTTGACAAATCTATTTCTATCATCTTCCCTTTTCCCTCAACCACTCCTCCAAGGAAAAGCAGTTATTCCCTGGGGGCCAGGGGCCAGACTCTTTGATTTCATACATGCATACAAAACATATGTTACATTTTCTTTTCTAAGATCTATACATTGCAAATTAGACATTTTATGCATTGTGAAAACACTAAGCTCAGCCTACCATCAGGCACAGGCAGTACTTCTCACCAACTTGTTAACCCATTTTTACTTATCACATTGTAACAGCCCCTTTCAACCATCACCAGCTTTTTCCCTTTTAATCTTTCATGACTACAATACAGTATCCTCAAGCATTACTGTTTAGGTCTTCTTGGTATGTACAAATATTTCACCAGTTTCAACAATTCAGCAAGCTGGCTATCCCATTCCCTATCACCGCTAAAAGCTGGATTATTCAATGTTCTGTATGAATTTCAGCAGTGAAGAATTGATTTCCAAAGAACTAATGTGCACAAAAAGCAGGCAAGTAGAAATACACAAAATTGCTGTAAGGCATTATTCTCACAAGATACTCTGAAGCAAAAAACAAAACTTCCAAGAGAACCATGGTTAAAATAAGATGTTGCATGTGTGCACAAATTGCCTATTTCCCTGAATTACTTTGTTACAGAAGCTCAGTTCCTTGCTCACTTGAAATATATATGTTGCCATAAACATGGCATTATTTTCAGCAAGTTTGTATTTAGGAATGAACAATGTACTAATACAGGTAAACAGCCATAGAACTATTTCATCTACTTTCAGATCTGACAAGAATACAGATTTAGGAGACAGAACTGGCTCTAGCCAGGTGCTCTGCATGGGGCTTGGGCATATTTGCTTATTTTGCTGTCCTGCCAACTGCTCCCTGGCAGAGCATACAAAGTGATGGCAGTGACTGGGGAAAGAGGAGGAAATGTATTGGCATCAAAAAGTCGTGTTAGATCAGGAGCCCTCCACAAAGTCAGGAATTTAAACACTTTAACGTGACTGTTTATTCTTGGCATGAGTACGATTTATTTTTCATCTACTTCACACTGTTAGAGATAAGGGAACGCTATTTCTATGCAAGTTCCCGATACATTATTTTAAGCCTAGCCAGCACCCGCAAGAAATCCCATCTTGCAGGCTAGCAGCTATTGTTTCTAGAAGGTATTGGTAGACCACTCTTAGACATGAAAATTCAATATTCTTTCCAATCTTGACAGCTCTGGGTACAATAGCACTGGTTGGCAGAATGTAGAGGCACCCACTTATTATGGCGTTTAACACTACTTTATTTCCCCCGGAGCTGTACAGCACCGCTAGCTCCCATAGGGACCAGGGTACCCCCAGGCAAGCTACGGCTACCTTGCTTGGCTGTGTCCCCATCTCTGGGCACTGGAGACCCTACAGCTCTCAGCAAAAGAAGGGAGTGGGGGAAAGACCTGAAGCCAAGAACTGTAACACTCCAAACATCATACAATTCTGAGAAGATTTTTTCCTGCCCTTTGTCACAAATGCTTTGCTACAACCCCTTTCTTCTTTACATCCCTTCTCACTAGTATCGCTCAACGCATTTTCACAAGCTCTTGCTCCCTCCCCAATTCAAAAATCTCATTGTCAAAGAAATCCCAACAAAAAAAACCTTGACAATTGTGAAACTGCTATGTTTGGTGCCATGACCTAATTCACTCTGCTTAATTCATCGGGGTCTTTTCATCCCATTCTATCCACCCCTTGAGTGTAAGCAAGAAACTCTGACCTAGGCAGTGGCCAGCAGTTGTCTTCACTACACTTAACATTGTTTAGGCCATACTTTTAGCTCTTATTTAGTAATTAAATGCATCTATGGCCAAAATAAAAATCATACATCCAGTAACAAAGGATGCAGATCATACCAATTCTGGGGAAAAAAATCTGAGAAGAAATAACAGTCGTGCAGTGAAGAACCAACTCAAAGGCAGATTAAGGAAAATATTAACTGGAAGACATTCTTGGATAAACAAATTAGGAAGAGAGATTGATTTTAACTGAAGACATGACAGCCGTAAGACAAATATTGAATATGAGCAGCTTCAAAAAAAAGGAATACATCTGAATAAATGTATGTCAGAAATCAGACATAGTATACAAATCCTAACATGATATTGAAAATGCAAGTACAAATTAAATGTTAAATGAGGGTTTCAGCCTGTAAGACAAAAGGATTTGTATTTCAGAGATAACATTTCTCTTCTTGAGTATTAAAGTGCCACTTGGTTATTTGAGAGCTAGCTCTCCCCCACTCAGAGAAGCAACATTTTAGAGCTGCATCCAGAAACTATGAGTAATCACGATGACAGACAGTCAAGGAACTGATGGGATATCCCAAAGAAACATGTCCTGGAATGAAAATATGATCATCTTCAACTACTCATACTATAATGACTGATCAAGCATGTATAAGGAAAATACACTTCTGGTTTGAATCCAGATCTTAAGCATAAAAAGTAAAGCCCTAGTAAATATTTAAGAGAATTTTAAGTTCCAAACTGAAGAGCTGGCAGCTAATATGTTGTTTTTTTTTTTAAACAAACAAAACCATCAAAAGATTGTGCAACTCTAAGAGTCCTTAAGGAAACAATTGGGAATTTTTCATAACGTGGTATTTCCTTATACCACTGACCACAGAAATGCAAACAGTTCCACCAAACAGAGATTTCTTCATTGGAAACAGCTGACAATCTAACCATGTTTCCATCTTTTCCACTCTCAGTGCTCAGCATACAAAATAGATGATATAATGGGATACAGAAGTGCCGTACCAGGGCCACAGGATATCTTTACTACAACTCAGCACCTGAAAGGCTTTACAAGAATATATTTCCTGAGGGAGAGAGAGCAAACTTATGTTTAATTAATCGAGCATCTTTGCCTAATATATTTTTCTGCTGAGATTTCTACTACTTTGTTGATTTCCCCAAAATGCTGTCAGGTTCCTTATCAACTAGAAACAGACCCCTAGCCTCAACCATAACTCGTATCAGTCACAAGACTCAGTTCTGCAACATTCCCTTCCTGACAGTAAGGCAGGTGATGCTAGTGAGGAGCACTGGCACAAAACCATGGGTTGTTACTCAACTTGTCAGGTGGAAAAAAAAAGGTAGTACTACTGGTAGTATAGCCTTCGTACCTTATACAATATACCCCATGTTAGTCTAAAGAATAGATCTCCTCATCAGTTTCTCCATTTGGGATTATTATTTGAGCAATGCCAACCAACACTGACTACCTCCAAAGCAAGCTGGAAATGTTGGTGTAATGTGATGGGCAATAGCACTCTTGGCACTCTCAGACTACCTTCACACCCTGCACGAGGAGACCAAGAATCAGAGATATCCCAAGGAAAAGGCAAGACAGGCCTTATAAAAGGGACTTCATTCTCTTGACAGCTAATTACCAAGTAACTATGATGGAGAAAGCAATTTACAATCTGTGCTGAGCTTCATGCTGTGAATACAAAAAAAAAAAAGAAATGAACATAAGCCATGGTAAAACCAGAGAGTATTGTCAGAATTCAGGAAGGCACCAGGAATGCTATAAGGTGCTAATCATAGGCACCCTGACAAACATCTGTCATTACAAATTTGCAACTCAATTAAGCCAAGATTTTAATCAGGGCTACAACTTTACTTAATTCTCTCCATTGCAGCTGAAGGAAAGCAAGGGGAATAAGTCATAAAAATAGAGCAAAACTGAAATGTGCTACAGAGAGACCAAATTGTTTTCAGAAGGAAAAAAACAAAACAAACAAAACCCATGAAAGACAAAGCTTTATGGAGTTAGTGTGCCAAACAAGTAAAGAATTTTGCATGGTAGAAAAGACAAATGTCTTAACTTCAGATAGAGACATTAAAAGACTTTGCCTGTGTGGAAGACTGTTTACAGTCTTATTACCCTGGTAGTCAAGGAAACCACTCTTAGAAGATTTCAAATTTTGGAGTTCCCCTTTTAGGACAGAACATGGAAAAATTCTCCACATTTGTCAAAAAAAGATAATGGGATACTGATCTGGTGTCCCACATGAGGATAAACAGGGCCACAAGGCTTTGACAGCACACTTGTCTCAATGGCACTGCAAAGGAAGAGGTCACCCCCATGACCAAAACGTGCCTATACTATGCTTTTAATCTTCTGAGGTAATAAATGATAAATCAGCCATTGCAAGTCTCCCATAATATTTTCACATACAAGACCATTTACCAGGAGTTAAATGGTTTTCAACTAAAGCCCTAATAGAATTAAATCTGGCCAGGGTCATCAAGGACAACAAGAAAAGCTTCTATAGGTGTGTTGGTGTAGATGCAGACCCTTTCTGGAAGGAAACAGGAGACCTGGTTACCCAGGACTTGGGGAAAGCGGAGGTAGTCAACAATTTTTTTTACCTCTGTCTTCACTGGCAAGTGCTCCAGCCACACCACCCACATCGCAGAAGGCAAAGGCAGGGACAGGGAGAATGAAGAGCTGCCCACTGTAGGAGGAGGTCAGGTTCAAGACCATCTAAGGAACCTAAAAGTGCACAAGTCCATGGGACCTGATGAGATGCATCTGCAGGTCCTGAGGGGAGTGGTGGATGAAGTGGCTGACCCACTATCCATCATATTTGACAAGTCACGGAAGTCCAGTGAAGCTCCCACTGACTGGAAACAGGGAAACACAACTTCATTTTTACCAAGGGAAAAAAGGAAAACACAGAGAACTACAGGCCAGTCAGTTTCACCTCTGTGCCTGATGAGTTCATGGAGCAGATTCTCCTGGAAACTATGCTAAGGCACATGGAAAATAAGGAGGTCATTCATGACAGCCAGCGTGGTTTAACTAACAGCAAATCATGCCTGACAAATTTGGTGGCCTTTTGTGACAGGGCTACAGCACTGGTGGATGAGGGAAGGGCAACTGACATCATCTACCTGGACTTGTGCAAACCATTTGACACTGTCCCACGCGACATTGTTGTCTCTAAACTGGAGACACACGGATTTGACAGATGGAGCACTCAGTGGATAAGGAATTGGGTAGATGACCACACTCAAAATGTTGCAGTCAACAGTTCAATGTTCAAGTACAGACCAGTGACAAGCAGCTTTCCTCAGGTATGGGTACCAGCACTGTTTAACATCTTTGTCAGTGACAGGGACACTAGGAATGAGTGCACCCTCAGCAAGCTCACCAACGACACCAAGCTGAGTAGTACAGTCAACATGCTGGAGGGAAGCAATGCCATCCAGAGGGACCTTGATAGGCTTGAGATGGGCCCATGCAAACCTCATGAAGTTCAACAAGGCCAAGCACAAGGTCCTGCACCTGGGTCAGGGCAATCAAAGCACAAATACAGGCTGGGCAGAAAATGGATTGAAAGCAACCCTGAGAAAGACTTGGGGCTGTTGGTGGACAAGAAGCTCAACACGACCTGGCAGCGTGCATTTGCAGCCCAGAAAGCCAACGGTATCCTGGGCTGCATCAAAAGAAGGGCGACCAGCAGGTCAAGGGAGGTGATTCTCCTCTTCTATTCAGCTCTCCTGAGACCCCACCTGGGGTACTGCATTCAGCTCTGGGGCCCTCAGCATCAGAAGGACATGGATGTGTTGGAGCAAGTCCAGAGGAGGTCACAAAGATGACCAGAGGGCTAGAGCTCCTCTCCTAGGAAGACAGGCTGAGAGAGTTGGGGTTGTTCAGCCTGGAGAAGCGAAAGCTCTGGGGAGACCTTATAGCAGCCTTCCAGCACCTTAAGGGGACCTACATGAAAGCTGGAGAGGGACTTTTTACAAGGGCCTGTAGAGACAGGACAAGGAGTAATGCCTTTAAACTGAAAGGGGGTAGATTTCGATTGGGTATTTAGGAAGAAATTCTTTACTGTGAGAGTGGTGAGGCAGTAAAATAGAACAGGTTGCCCAGAGCAGCTGTGGATGCCCCATCCCTGGCAGTGTTCAAGGCCAGGCTGGATGGGGTTTTGGGCAACCTGATCTAGTGGAAGGTGTCCCTGCCCATGGCAGGGGGGTTGGAACTAGACTATCTTTAAAGTCCCTTCTAACCCAAACCGTTCTATGATTCTGTGAGTTACTGAACAGGAAGCTAAACATTTCAAGATAGGCTTTATTTGAACTACTGCATCTTTATCTTTTCTTTCTAAGAGAGGTACACAAAACTCTCAAAGCACTGACCTTCCAAAGCACACTCTTGGTCTTGGAGAAATCTGCTTTTCTAAAGTTACAAACATATGAAGCCTCCCCTCCTTTTCAGAGGATACTGAAGATCTAAACATAAATTATACAAAGCAGCAGCTTGGTTTAATTACAAATAGTAAAGCAAAAATTTTCCCAATTATCTTAAGTAGATAAGAAAAAAACACATCAGCTGATATGCCAGTCTGTGCTGAGATTTAGAAGACTGCTCAAAACCTATCAGCATCCTAGAGAAAAACATACACCAAAATATTTTCAATTTAATCTTAGTGAGGATACTATAGAGAACTACCCAGACTCTGCAGGCTGTAAGGCAAGGCAGTAGTTAGAGCACACCACATATTTCCACAATTAGAACATAGTAATATCAAGCTATGCAAGAAATGATTTGCTAGTTTTCATTAACATGTACGGTTCATTTTTATTTTTTCCTACAGTTGTTGCACCAAGATGCATGTTCAGAATGGCAAGAAACTACTAAGCAGAGTCTATGTAACATTTATATTCAAGTTGAACTGGCACCACAATCAGTGGAAGCTTTTTTTTTTTTTAAGGAAGCAAAGATTAATTTTAGAGAAATGTTACAAATCAAAGCTATTGAAGAATATTTGAAAAGCTTTAATTACAGCTTCTGTCTGAACTAAATACATACGAAAATGAACATGCTCATTCACTATTACCATAGGGTTTACAGTTTATAACAACACCTGTTATTCCATTTTACTTTTGTCATCTGATAAATCCCACTACTGAAGGCTCAATGCTCAACAATCCAGTGTTGTGAAGAATATAGCTGCTGTCTGGTATCTACTCTAATTACTGTTTCTCAGCAAGTTTATAAGAGTAGTTTCAAGTGGGGTATTTTAAGTACTGCATTATTAATTTTTCATATAAATACAGTCCAAGCAGTGGGAAATGGCAGTTTCAGAATTCATCTGAATGGCCTTAAGGATCCAGATGCGTTCTGTACAGTTCTGCAACAGGCATCCCAACTGGCATCAGGAAAATAATTTCAGCATTACATACTTCTACTCCCTTTGCCTACTTAAAATGAAATCCCTACTGAGATCAGCATTAGTCAAGCTGTATTCATTCATATTTGTTAATATATTGCATCTCTTTCAGTGACAGGTACTTCAAGCCACACAAAATACAAACACTAACCATGGCTTCAAAAAGCCTGTCAAGGGGAGGTGAACAGTGGTCCTTTAACTTTCATCATGAAAAATGAAAAAGCGTATGTTAGAGCTATACACAATACATTTAAGCAAAATGATTTTCAAGCTATGTCCAAGGTTTGGGTAATTGTAAAGAAAAAATCCCACTTAGCATCTTCCTATTGCTGTTTAATGCCCCTGAACTTGCATCCTAATCTTTTTCCCTCTCTAGGTTTTTTGGGTTTTTTTTTTTTTTTTGGTTTGGGTTGTTGTTTTTTTTTTTTCACACTCCACATATATTCCAGTATTCAGACTCTTCAGATTTTAAATCTCTCCTGGAAGAAAATTATAAAAAGAATAATGTATCTTGCATTTCTTTTTTAAAAAGAGAAGGAAATGTAAAAGCCCGACATTACTCCTTTCTCACCTTTTGTTAGCACAGGTTTCCTGCTTTCTTCTTGTCCCCAAGATAAAATCTCCTTCTCATTTTCTACCAGTCTTTCAGGGTCAGCTCCAACTCATTAGCTTATTCTACAATCTCATTACTGTCATCAGATTTCACCTACTCAAATGACATACTCACTCCACTTCTTAAAAGTTGCTCTCAGTTTCTCACCAGAAACCATCCATGCCAACCAATCCTACCTAGCAGTTTGCAGGATCCCACCCTCAGCAACGCATACTCACCTAGAAATGCCAATACTGTTAACTGTTGTAAGAAATAAGAAATCCCACCCTCCACTCATTGCAGCTCCCTCCTTTAATACTTTGCTCCTACTTCTACATTCAATTTTCAGCACCATCCCCTGAACTTACAGCACTTCATCTTTGGCCTGCTCCCCCTTTTCCATTGCCATGTGATATGAGAGCTACCCATAAGCACTGCTTTGTCTAACCTCCTATAAATCATAAATATACCAGTTTACCACTAGGAAATGGCCCTGCATCTATCTAGCCTTTTAAATTCTCAATCTGACATCCACAAGAGAACATTTTTACATTTTTAATCACCTCATCCGCAATCAGAAGCAACTTCTTGGTGTTGTATGCAGACCATCCACCTCTTGCTCTGCCCAAGACACTCGCTACAGCATCAAAGCTTCAAGAACAGAATGGGCACTTCGGGGAGCAAGAGCTCTGCTCCCTTGGGCTCCATCACGCAGGTATGTGATACACCATTTTCATTAGACTTGCATGTGAAAAACACACTTAAACATTTGCAGTTATAGTGCTGTTACAGAGACAGTTGTCTGCCTAAGGATAAAAAGCAAGGCAAGTTTCACAGGGAATCTTTCCATCTTTTTCCACATGAGAATGTGCTAGATTTTATTGTTACTATACTACATTTCATTTCAAGGCATGTTTTTTTTGCAAACTGCCTTTGCCATTTCACTCCTAAAAAATGTCCATTCAGGATGTTTTTACTAAGAAGTGATGCTTGATAACTCGATGCTTCAACCACCTCTGCTGCCACCGATTACTTTCTAATCTCATCTTTTCCTTTACTACTATGTTGGGTTTATTTCTAAGCCATCAAATCTACATCACCTCTACACCTGCACTAGCACAGTTTTCTCTTTCAGCTATGAAGCCGAAGCATTACTCCCATTCTACTTCAGCAACATTACTTCTGAAGGTTTCCAGCAAGGTTACCATCATTCTTTCCGAGACTGCCCAAACTTGCTTCATACTGTGCCCCAAAACAAGAAGAGACGAATGGAAATAAAAATGAAGCCCTGCAGCTGAAGTTTTGAGGGGCTGGAGAGGATTTTCCCCACACTCCCAATTGTTATTGAGGCAATCAGCCCAGTCACATCGATGCACAGCACAACCTCTCATGAGCAATCTCTGTGCCCGATGACAAATAATCAATGTGTCACAACATAAACTTCAATTGTATGGTATTATTTTCTTCCAGTATCAATTCATGGATAAAGCCATAGCTAGATTCATGATGCCAGTCTTGCTGCAAAACTAATAATGGACAATAAACATACAGAACTTTAAATATTTTTCCTCATCTACGAAGTACCGAAACACTTATTTATTGAAACAAGCTGTATTTGGAAGATTGTGATTTGTTTACAAACTGACCAACTCCATTGGTTGAACTCCATTCAACAGATTATCAGTATTCTTCCTACTTTATTCTGATATTATAAACAGAAACATTGCCTCTTTGTATTCTTTATTGACTCTCATTAAATGCTCAGTGAAGACCCCAAACCTGAGAAAGAAT
The DNA here is from genome assembly GCF_023638135.1 of Falco biarmicus. Taxonomy (NCBI): domain Eukaryota; kingdom Metazoa; phylum Chordata; class Aves; order Falconiformes; family Falconidae; genus Falco; species Falco biarmicus. The sequence goes on from NC_079296.1 coordinate 23,537,881, forward strand.
AAAAACCAACTTTTTTTTTTAAAAAAAAACCCTCTGTACCTCACTTATTCACTTTTTACTTCTAACAAAGCTTAATTCATCCAACCTCCACCCTAACCCCTGGGAGCATCTTGTACTTTCCAGCATCTGGACTGTATTTACTTTACTAAGAAGAAAGTTAAATTTGCTCATGAACAAAGAAAATCCCCTTACTATCTTCCCGTCTTGTCTGCATAGTTATTTTTTAAATTCTTATTTTCTTAAAAACATTATTGTGCCCTCTGGGGAGCTCGCACAATCTTCCTTGTGAGTTCTATGGAGGTCACGCAACTTCTTCATTTACCATCTTCTAACATTGTCTTTTTATTATCCAAAAAAAAAAAAAAGGGGGGGGGGGAAGAGAAATTACTATTTTTCCCCTCTGTTTTAACCTTCTCTTCACAAAAGGCCTTACGGACAGCACAGAAGTTCACGTATGATGGATTAGGATAGTAGCCATTGTGCTGAGGTGTTTGTTTAGACAGTAAAAGTAACAGTTTTGCAAATGAAAAATGATTGCAGAACTAAGATCAGAAACAAATTTTATGAGGAACATAGACACGTGTTTACTTTTGAAGCTGTACCCATTTTGATTGTATCCCTCCCCCTGGTAGCTCATGCTAGTGCAGGACTGCTGCATCTCTGTCCCTCCACTTTTCATCAAAATATCTGTGTTGTGACCCCATTACCAACACTATGGATACAAACGTGCCAAGGAACACTTCCCAAAAAGGTGCAGACTGCAGAAGACAAGCAGCTACCTCAAACTGCTTTTTACTGTCGACCACATGTTCTTAAACCCCACCTACTTTTATTTGGTTTTATCTGAGCTGCTGTATAATGCTTCCCCTTTAGTGCATTTTATAACCCTATTTTTCAAGGCACACTATCGTTTTTGATCAAAAGTAGTGAACTATAGCTTATGACTAAACGCTATTTTTCAGCTTTGCTCTGCTCCACTTGACATGCACCAGAAATCTTCATCAAGTTTAAATGAAAGCCAGATTGGCCCCTTTGTTACAAAGAAAATTAATGAAAGCAATGAGCAATGCATGACATGCTAACTTTTTAATTAGGAATTGAAGGTTCCTGATGCTTTGTGATGCTTGACCCAAATGCCTGACTAATTTAAAATATTAATTTAGTTTAATGAGCTAATTTACTACCTGTGATAAGGGAAAAATGCCAGTGTAGAACTATACAGCAACATAAATTAGAAAACACATGCTAGAAGAAAAACACCTTTCTACAGGGATGATTGCCTGAAGAAAACTGCCTGCTGTTGTTTATTTTCAAGTTGAACCTCTGAATTTAATTCAAAGAAGTGACCCTTCAGAGGCATAATGATTTTTAATGTTTATGTCAAATATCTTCTGGTCTCTTCAGCAACTCTTCTCGAATATCAAGGAGTATAAGTTCAACTACAGATGTGCAGGAGGCTGCATACCACCACCACAGTAAATTCATTAGAGCAGGAAATACACAGTCGAGAGGTAACAATGAATTAAAAACATAATTGAACATGCCCATGTGAGAAGTCACTACTGAAGTGACTCACCCAAATACTACCATGTTTAAAATAATGAAAAATAGATAGTTAAAATTTTGCATAAAGCTCTGTGGCCACAAAAATGCTTGGACCAGCATAATTAAAGGGATAAAGCTGGGGCAGAAACACTTCCCTTGCCAACATTTACCTCTTCCATATCCGTGAAATGAGGGCTTAATGCAATATTAACAAAACCAAACATTCTGCTTCCCTGCATTTGTAGTTGCCAGTTTCTACACTGACTCAATACAATCCCTTCCCAGTTTTTCCCTCCTCACCTCCAAAATCCACAAAGGACCATCAGTATGAATGAACACAGTTTTCCATTAAAATTAGCTAAAGCATAGTGAAGATGCCACACTTCTCTGTTTTAGGGAAGTATTGCCAAGTTATTTATCAGAACAAAACCCTAGGAGATTTGTTACCAGTTGAGCAACACCTCCCACTAACAAGGACATTTTGCCCTCTTTATGTGCTTTGAAGCTGTTCAAATTTGCCCCAGACTATGTAATACTTTTTTCTTTTGCAAGTGAAGACATGGACAAAACACAGTTAGGCAAATAAACTTCCTTTTCTTGAGACACAAGCTGAATGTTTCACGCAAGCTACTTTTACTTTCAGCAGTGACAACTCCTTGCAACTTAATCAAAGGAATAGCAATCACAGCCTAGCAGGCTATGTTTTCTAGAGCACCCATGTTGGAAAATGATCAGTAAGAAAAGGTTCACTGCTGAGGAAAGAAGAATCTGCAGAGAAGGACCAATGTATTTGCACTTAGTGTGCATCAATTTGATTTTACGTGTTTCTAACAGAAAGAACATGAAGTGACTTGATTCTCAGTCTGCCTCTATGGTATCAGACTAGTTTCTAAGGAAACAAGGAGAATCCGAGGCAACAAGATTTCTGCATTTGTGCTGCTTCTGTAGCAAACACAGCATCGGCTGCAGAAGGTGCATGAAGCAAAATCCCTCCAAGCCAATTAAGGAATTGAATCTTGAGCATCCTGAACTAGCAATTTAACCAGCAACCTCACTGGTGAAGCACACCCATCTATTCAAGGAGGGAGAGCACAGAGGTGTGAGGAGGATGCACACCCACTCATCACCAGTACCAGTCTTCCTCTCTCAACAACAGTGCAGGAAGAAACACTAAAAATAAACTGTAATACAGTTGGCACTTAATATAATCTGCTTGTTCATGCATGCCGCAGTTCCTCTGTGACTTTTAAAAAGAAAATCTGACTGCCCACATCTTGTGGTATCTCTTTCAGAGGGAAAGCAAATTTTTAACTAGTGAGGCAGCAAGAATCTTCTTTCCAAGAACTCAAAGCAGACCAGGTAAAGGGTGCTGATTTTCAGGAGCTTCCACACGATGAACTCCAACTAGGTTTCCTTGCCACCATGAGCACTGGACTTTGGAGAGGCTCACCCCAAGCCTCCCTGCCAGTCAGGCTGGTGGCACAGGGCTGCTTTAGATGATGTCCTCGTCTGGTGCTGCACCCTATGTGCAAAGATTGCATTCAGGATGCAGACAGACCCAAGGACAGCTACATCAGGTAACTCCACACAGTTAGGTCCTCCAGGCCAAAATAATCAGAATTCTTTGGAGAATTTAAAACTTCAGAGGTACACGGTGCACTTCTGAAACTCTGAAATGAAACATTCCTTCTAGCAACCAGTCACATAACCCACTGCTTAGCAATGGAGGTTGCACGTGTGTATGTGTCTGCAAGCAAAACAAGTTGCATTATCCATCATCCTCACGACACAGCAAGACAGTTTCTCTCTGGGTATATATGTAATTTTAAAGAAAAAAGTTATCTTAAATTCACATTTCAAAATAAATCCAGTTTTCCTTTATGTTCATTAAAAACTGGACTGTGAATTGAAAATAAAGTTTTCCTAAAGCAGTTTCAATATGGGTGTTCAAGTGAGGCTAATTTAACTCTAAAGAGAACACTCCCCAGTTTGCATAGTCCTGTGTTGGTTTGGGCAGGGACAATTCTTTTTGCACTGCTGTCTACTTTTCAGAAGGAAAATGCCAATGCACCTCAAAAAAATCAGTGTTAAAAACCTACTTCCCAAAGTCTTTGCCTGAAGGGCAGCAGTCCAGAGATACAGCCCAGGGCTGAACCCCCCAATACATTACCACCAGGCCAGGATACTATTTCACTGCAGAAAGCACATCAATACCCATCTCTATCTATAAATCAGCGGAATCTATTTTAGGCACGAAAGCTTCAAAATAAATCCTTCTGACCAACCTCCCAAATTAATTATGCAAATGCTGTATGAAAGTGCACAGATCATTATTACTTCAATTATTAAACCCCTGCACAGATACTCTGAAAGGGAAAAAATAAACGTCTAGTCATACACATTGAATAATCCAGATAACAGCCTGTCACATGCATCACTCAATGCAAATCAGAATGATGGTTTTAGCTGTAAACACAATGTGGAAACATCAAATAACTATTTCATGTTTGGCAAGAACACACTTGTGTTTAAGATACCATTCTGTATTCAGTGGGTTATATATATTTTTAACTTTTCTTCCTGACAAGTTTCAAAGCCTTTCCTTACAAAACATACCCTGTAACATATTCCAATATAGGTGAATAATCATATTGCCCCTAACAGAAGAACACTGCTGCTTCCAGACTTGCTAAAAACACTAGAAGCAACAATACTTTGTTTACTCCATTATTGTCATTCAAGCAAAGCATGATTGCTTATATATTCAAAATGACCATATAGAAAGGCTGTACTCAAAAATTCCTGTGCTGAGGGGCACTCACCACTTCCAAGAAAGGAAGAAAGGCATACTTGCTGTGGGTAACTAACACCTGTCATGAAAATAAGTCCCCAAGACTCACTCCAGACATGTTTAGCAGGTAGGATTTTCTTCATTTCAAACTATGTCTTTCCAACACAGCAAGCAAACCATGCAGGCATTGAGAGACATGAAAGGAAGGGACAAAACTGAACAGGTAGAAGTAGATGAGAAGGCCCAGGTTAGACATGCTAGGGAAGCAGCAGGAACGATTGCCATCCTCTTCATGCCTGGTACTAGAGAAATTCCTTATACCCACTGTCCGTGCCATAAAGCCAAATTCCAGTATGTGTTAAAACACATTTCAAGACAATGTTATTAAGGGGAGATTAGGTTTTTAATGAAACAGTCCTACAACTCAAGAACTTTAGGCTATCAGTTGGAAAAGCACAAATTAAGAATTTCAGCTACTGTCATTGTGTAGCCACTACATCAGATATAAATGCAACAAGAATGTCTATCTGCTGTATGGCACAGCAGTTTTCGCTTCCCCCCCAGGCTTTGCTTTCTAAGACCTTTTGCTACTTACATGTAAAACACAAGATACTAAATTTCACGTTGAGATTATACTAGTTTTAAGGTATGAAGAAATTCTATAAAAATATCAATAAAGGAAAATAAATGCACAACTTCTTAAAGACACAGCTGGAATAGATTTAGGGGTCAGTCCAATGAAAGTACTGCTGCTGCACATTTTCGCCTGGTTGGATCACCACATTGAGACAAAGACAGATCCTGTCAGATATTGCTGCAATAGCTATAACAAAGTTTACTGATGAAATCCTTATTTGTCATTCACGATAGGGATTCCAGTTTTCCAAAGGGGAAAAGAAAAAAACCACCCAGGACCATTAAAACTATACACAAGTGTTACAGTCAGTTTACAGAAGATGCAAACAAGAACAAAACTCAAATTTACTTACATTCAGAAGACAAATACCTATATTGATTAATGCCTGGACCACGCAAAGCTTCAGAAGATTGCTCAATTATTTTAACTTATTTTGCCACCGAAAGAAAAAGCAAAATTCTTACATTCCGACTCTGGAAGAGAACTTCATTTCACAATACCAAGGTCAAGATTTCTCAAAAATAGAAGTTATCAGTGTATAAGCTTAACCTTTCTTTCCCCCCCAGAAATCAAGGCTTGTTTTCTTTTTTCTCAGTTGATATGGAACATTATTTGCAACTTCATCAAACTGACTCACTTCCGCAGGCTCCTCCAGCACACTTCTATCAAAGCCCTTTTGGGAGGCGATTATTTTTCCTCTTTCAAAACTGTAAGTTGAACGATACTCAAGTGCACAGTTAGAATAGTACTAGTGTGTATTATTGCTATGCAAAAAGGATGCTATTTAGTTTTATATGTTCCTCCCTCAAGAATGGAAGGAGGAGACGTCATTTGGTCTCAATTCCCCCTTCCCAGGTCTTGCAAAGCTAAATCAAACCATGCCATCTTCCTCCTCACCTCTCAGTAGTTGCCTTTCAAACATCCTCAGCTTTGGCTAAGGACATTTATTGTACACACTTCAATGCCTTCAAAAAAATTTCTTTAAAAAATGAGAAGAAACATATACTGATCAAACAGAGTGCTACAAAAAGTGGTGATTCAAGACTGCATAAGATATATATCAAAGATCAGCAGAATTAATACAAGTCCCGGTTTAAAATAAAATAGTACTGCAGAAGCATAAGATTTCCTGAGCATGTGCACTTCAGTAGATTTACACAAGCCCCTACTATCTTTGCAACTCATTTGCTTCCACTGCTAAAACTGCTAAACTCAAGAAAAAATAGTCACTTTTATATGCTGTTTCTACAACACTTCCACATTAAGAACTTGTGCATCAAATGCAGTTAGAAAGAGAGCAAAGCTAGGATAGAATTTGTATCTTCAATTTGAGTACAACTGTTGAATGTTTTAATGATTCAAGTCTAATATCGAGGTTTTACCTAAGGTTCTTTTATTTACTTTTTTATAGTAACATTTGCCTATTCAGATTGGGTTTGGAAATCAAGACATCACTTAACACACCATTCATATTCACCTCTCACTGTATACACAGCTATCTGCTCCTTCCTCATTTGCTTTTGTTGCTTGCTCTATTTCTGTTCAGCAAAATACACGTCTTTGTATCAAAACAACTGTAACTGCTTGATGAACACCTTAAAATTGCAAGTTGTAATACATAACATCTCATGAAGTTTCTCCTGAGATTGCATCAACCTACAGGCTTACTAGCAAAGTGCAGTTATGTTTCTCTTTTCCTGTTTTACCATCCCCCCTCCTCCTTTTTCAAGCAAGATTATTCTCATCCTTAGAAAGAGGAAGTCATTAAGTTCAAAATGTTTATGCTAAATGAAAACATACATATTGCCATCGCTGCTATTCACTGACTATTGGGTGGTCTCAATCTGAATCCGCCTTCTGATCAGGCAAATGCTTTCCTTGACGAAATTATCAAAACACACCCTCAGAGACCAAGGATTGGAAAGGTATGAACCATCAGCTATTATAATTACAGTTCAGGATTTTTATTTTTGTTTTTAAAAGACTTTAACATACTGAAAACAGATGTTTGGGATGTTTTTGTGGGTAAGTACTTAAATATTTTCCCCAAATTGTTTCAGAAATTGACTAGTGCTGTACATTTCTTGGGATGAGGTCAGCAATATGCATTAGTGCAGCACCTTTGTTGCAGTAATTAGCACGGGTTTTGTGCCAGAGTGTTTGAAAAGCGAAATTAATAGCCCACTGGCATCCTACACTGCTAACCTTCAGAGCACTGTCTGCAACTGCCTGTGATCAGTGTCTCCAACATGCCAACTTCTGGTCATACTGTTCTTATTCATAAACTCCTGAACCATTTCAAATTTCCTCTTAAATTTGATAAGCATTTAAAAAACCCCAACCATCTTCAGCTTAGTACTTTGATAATAATACATTAATGGGTGGTCCACAAGACCTTCCCATACACAGAACATCTGACTATAATGTTCCTTAGAATAAAAAATAAAATTAAAAAAAAATCCATCACTTCTGCTTTAAATTTATTGTCATACTAATCCCAATTTACTATGGCTTTCTTTTTGCAGATATAAATTAGATTCCAGGAGAAATTAAATTCCAGTCCATCAGCACAGATTTTCAATTGCTTTTTTTCAACACTGTCTGTCCTTAGTACAGGAAAATGTACTTCCTCCCAACCTCAAAGTTTTAATCATTGAATAATATTTGAAAGAAGTGAAGAACTCTCTTCTGAGAAGAGAGCTGCAAAACAGTTCCTCAGTAATCATGAGCACTTTCAGGAAACCTGAATGCTCCTCCAGCACGCCCACTTGCTTCCCGTGAACAACCAGCGTTCAGAATCATCTAGTGAGGTCTTCCAAAGTGCTGAGAACATGGTTTCTGTGCATTTTGATGTTCTATGAATCACCAAGAACAGAACATGAAGCCAAGAAACAGTAAAACATGTGTATGTACGAACAACAAGTAAGAGCTGCTAAGAGTAATATTAGACCTACCAAAATATATCCTGAACATATCAGGAAGACACCGACAGGAACTTGCACATTATGCCACTTCCACATGAGATTCTTTACTTTTGTTTGGACCCACAGATCAATATGAATGTCAGGAATTAATAAAGCTAGCAGTACAGATCACCCCTCCAGAGACCAGCCACATCTGTTCAGCAATGCCAAGCTGCCAGCTGGATAGAGTCCCAAAAGCCTTTAAAGGGTCATCATGCACAGCGAAAACTTGTACTGAGCTAAAAACCTTTTAGCCTAGCAACTAAAAAGGTAATAGGTATTCTGCTAATTACATTAATCACTTAAGTCATGTTTAGCTTTATTAATTAGGATGCCTAATTTTAAAAGGTGAAACAGCCACAGTATTTAAATTCCTGTTTTGCTCTGGTATTGCAACAAAGATCTATTATAAATCACTGCCATTCTCAGGACTAAATAAAAAAAAAGTTATGCTGCTAACAGATGAGCTAATGAGTTAACATTTGACAAGTCAAAGAAAGTATTACTTGTTGAATACTGCCTATTCTAAGCAACTTCAATGTATTAATAATCAATTAAAAAAAATTAAAGATGAAAGACACCCTGGATCTCAGAAGAGACCATTTAACCACACAAGGATATTTAAATCCAAGTACAAATTGTCAAAAAGTCCTTTCCTTGTGAACATTTGATCAGCGCCTGTTAAGGAAAGAAATAAACCCTAGACGTAAATGACATTTGCCTCCCTCCCCAGTATGTCGGTCACTAACGCACAAGGCCTTGCAGGGCATAAAATTGCCCATCGAGATTTTGACACAAGAAGCAATTTCTGAAATAACTGTCTGCTGGCCTACATGGAAACCGATCATTCCAAATATCTCAGAATGGAGGAGTACAGTTTCAACTGTACTGTTTCATCTAGAGGGTGTTTTCCACAGCTGCAGGTGGCCCAACTTTCATGTGGGAAAGACACGGCTGACACCTTTAAATAGGGCAGGCACATGCTGAAGAGATATGTTGTTCAGGATTACAACAGCTGAAACCCCACTGTGTAGCTCCCCCTGCTCTGAGGGAATCACAGCCTGATACTCTCTTTATTACAGGAAATCATGCCTCTGATGTTCACAAGGTATTTCCAATTCTTATCTTTCAGCTGTTTCCCAAGTTGAACCCAAAAGACTAATCCAGGCTGGACTTCTTCACAAGCCCCACAGACAGCTTGTTTTGTAAGCAAAAGCAGTCACTTGCAAGAGCATAACTACGATCAACCTGCTGAAATTGGTCTGAACAATTCACGTGAACAACTGGTGTGCAGCTTATTTTATTAAAAGCAAATAATTACTCTCAAATTTTACTCATAGCAGTGAGCTATGACCTATAGTACCAGGGGTTTGCTACCAGTCTTAAAAAGCACCATGTCCGTGAAGGTTTGTCGCTGTGCAGTACTGCTCTTTCTAACCCCATGCAACGCTTCAGTACTACCAGCGTTGCAGGGCCATTACAAGATGTGGGACACTACCAATGAAGGCCGCCTGGAATTATTAGCCACCATTCAATTAGCAATTCAGCTATTCATTTTATATCCCTTTAAGCAGGGCTTATTAACCACACTACACAGTAACGCGGACTGGCCATCTGGAAACACAGATGTCATCTGCTCACCTTTGTAATCTGTTGGAAGGTTTTTCAGATGAAGTCGTATTTCATCTTGTGGTGCTATATAAATAAACAAAGTATTATAAACAATAATTTTTATCTGACTGGGGTTATGTCATATGATTTGCTTTCTTTATGAAAGAAAACACATACATAAAGTGTAACCAGATGCTGTTGGCAGAGAATCGATTTAATACGGACTCATTTCTAAAAACATGATTACAGATGTGGCCTACATCTTGAACCCAATGTTTAGGGAAAAATTCTCTATGTCTAATCATTTCACTCGTCTTCTATATTTTCTCTAAGCCTCTTAACTCACAAAAAATGTTTCCTAGAACTAAAAAAGTTTACACCCTCCCCTTTCACACATCCACCATGAAAGTAATTCAAGCATACCCTTATCAAAGAAAAGCTGAACATGTATGTTACTGAGGAAACGCTGCTTTGTAGCGGCTCATTGCTATACCAGCTGTGAAAAGGCAACATTGCAGGTTAGAACTAAGTCTAGACTGAGCTTCTTTACTACAAACAATGCTTACCTGGGCCTGTACCTGACCTTGGAATTTGATTTTCAGAGAACAAAACCAGTTACTACAACTCTGCTCACAGGACTCGGGAAACTGAAGATTAGACAAGTTCATAGTTATATGAATAGAGAATCCAATGTTTAAGAAAAATTATCTCTATATATGCAATCATTTTACTATCACTCTCCATTCATGCTCATATGAAATAAAACTAAACCCCAAAATGGTTCATGGTTACCGAGGTTATTGCCTTGTTAATGTTTTTATCAAAGGAACTAAAATCTTGAAACTAGGTTAGGTAACTAACAGTGACATCACTTAAAATCAACAGTTGAAAGAAAACAATCCCCTTCCCCAAATTCTCCTTTGATGAAACCTTTGAAAAATAAAACTAAATAACTCTGAAAGAGTACATCACCACTTATGAGCACCTACATTTATTGGTAAAGCTTGGGTATTTGATTAATCTAGATTATCTTTTCCAAGCAAGGTGTTAAAAAGGTCATACGAAATGATGGAAAAGTTGAAGAATAAAAATCAAAACAGGGAAAAGTCCTATTTCACCTAGTGTCAGGTGATGTGAAGAGAGTTTCAATTTTAAAATCCTCTCACAACTAGCCAATTTCTAATCAGACACATAACTGTATTTGCTTCTGAAGTCAGGAAGATCAGACTATTAGATTTTTTCACTGTTTAAAATGTTCCAAGCAACCTTTAACAGGAACTTTAAACACCTGTCACATCTGAATTAAGCATAATTCTCAACAGGATTAAATATATATATACAAATATAGTTGTATAAACACTGTCTTTAGTGGTGGAATCAGATTGATTTGAGGTGCAGTTAGACTTAACTGCTTGCTCAGAAAGGAAACTTTGGTGAGGATGGACAAACAAGGCAATCTGTGCCTTGGCAAGCAAAGCACTTGTTTCTGCTCCATGAGGGAAAGGTTATTTCAGCAAGAGAGGCTGCTGGAGCATCCGAGTGTTGAGGCTCAGCTATGCTCTCACCCAAGTGTTTCCAGGTGTTTCAGTCAGGGTGGGCGATGCAGGTGGGCAGCTCTGCCCACATACAGTCTAGCTACACAGTACCTAAAAATTACTTCTAAAATTCAATTGCTATAGCCTCAATTAAAAAGAATAGGCCTGCTGGGTAGGTGCACTTACCTACTATTTGTAACAAAAGCCTTGCTAGCAAAGCTTTTTCTTCAAATATCAAAATATTCTCAAATAGGGGTTTCTTTTATTCGACTCATTCTGAAGCCTACCTATGTATGGGAGATAGGAGAAACAAACGAGGTTGTGTGTGCATTTGTTTGTTTTCTTAATAAGGAAGACAAATTGAACTGCTTGAGAACCCAAAACATACAGGTGGTTTCCAGACACATTAATAAATCTATGGCAAAACTTTCATTCATTTGGTAGGTGCCAACTATTTCACATAAAGGGTTTCACTGTCCCCAGAAAGGGTGAACATCAGCAGCTGTCACATCGGTATGGGATAAAATACATTTCAAGGAGAAAGATAACATACTGCAACATTTACACAGCTTGTATTAAAAGGTAATAATAATAATAATAATAATCATCATCATCATCATCTTGCAGCCCGAGTCCTTCCTGAAGTTAAGCCGATAGGCAGACGTGATATTTCACTATGACAGCAATCAAATAATGAGCTGAGAACCACAGAATTTTTATCTGGATGTTATTGGCATGGAGTTGAGAGGACCCACAGATCCAGGCCCCACCACACAAAGAATTTGTATGCAGGCATAATAACCTAAGTGTACTATTCCCTACTCGACTGGGGCACCTTAATTAGCCAGTCAAGCCTGAGCTGAGTTTGCCTTGTTTTAAGGCTTCCGGCATCCACAGAGATTTCTCCAAAAAGCAATTCAAAGCAGGAATGTGATTAAAGGGAAAGCCTCAGCTGGCTGAGCTGAGCGGTGTGAATACCTCCTGCCTTTCCACTTCCTTATGGACCAAGCCAAAGAAAGATGTTGTGGCTCAAAAGAAAGTCTCGGTAGCTGTGGAACCGAGTCCATAACAAATCCCCCCACCGCCACCCCAGGAGATGCTACAAGGAAATCACTGTATCTCACAACCAAGTTAGTTCTACTTTTCTGCTTTTATAACCCACCTGATCTATACTAAAATACACTAAAGAGAGCACTCTAGAAGTGGCACAGTTGCACAATTTTGGTCAAGTCTATGCCAATTCAGTTTACCACAAAGAGCAAACAACTAGAAGATCAGATCCTCTTACATTAAATACAGTCACTCAGACCTCTCAAGAAACTTAATTTCACACAGCTGCAAGATAAATAAATAATTTGAAGATGTCGACTGTAATCTTTCATGTTTTTCACACCGAGCTACACAACCTTGCAACCCTCAAAATCCACAGGCTCCTGTAGATGACTATGATTTTACAACTCAGCCATACTCACCTCGCCTCTGGTCAGAAATGGACATTGCAATAAGTTTCTGGACAGACAAATCCTACTTTTACAAATGCCTTAATAATTTAGGTACTTCAGGGCAAACTTTTTTCTTTCTTATGTAATACCCATTGCTGTAATCCACAGAAATATTTCCAAAAGTTTATCCTTGGGGCAATATGTAGTTTTACCCGTTCTGTCAGCTTTCTTTTCTCATCAAGCAGAATCCACATGCATATTATAGTTAAAAAAAAAAAAAAAAAAGACTACTAAAAATGCCATGTTAATTTGACTGTAATGAACAGTGCCAATACACTGCAAGTGCTAATCTCAAACTTTTTGCTCCATGAGGCAACCAGTTTTCATCTTCTGAATTGCCAGATTATTAGTAACTGTAAGGGCTTTCATTTTTACCAGAGAGAGGCTTCTAACATGGGTAGGAAGGACATAAGAATAGGAAAGGAGTTAAAGACATGCAGCTGAACCTGAATAAGAGAAAGAGCATTAGGAAAGTTTCTCCCAGTTTTCTATGGATAAAGTGGATAAGGTATGTTGAAGAGCATGTGCAGAAATAGATGGGGAGAGGAAAGCATTTTGTGTATTGGATACGATTCAGTTGTTGCACCCAGTTTCACCAACGTGCACTGACACAGAAGTTATTGAGAACAACAAGGGGTGAAAAATACCTCCAAAACATTCTAAAGGAATTAGAAGGCCATTAAAATGATGGCTACAGTTTTTACTTCAGCAGCTTTACTGTGGTATCTATTAGTTTGTAAATGTCAAAGCTAATACCATCTTTTTTCCTCCTCTGTCCTTGAGAGGTATCTGCAGAAAACTGCAGTACTGCACACTCTCTACCCTGAGAGACCAACATTCTGGCATAACAGAGGCAGTGAGAAACAGATTCAGCATCATTCCTCTTCTGGCAGCACTCAACATCAGAAAGAGAAAACCACGAGCACACTCTATGTTCATACTTCACACTGTATTTCTGGCTGAGAGGCACAATCATTTATTTATAGAACCTCTCAGCAAATTTGTTTGCATCCTGAAGCACATTTTAATAATTCTATCCCTATTTTAGCATATTATAATCACTAATATTTTATAGATGTGGCAGAAGACGAAAGATACCATTATCAGCTAGCAGACAATTGCAGCAAGTCTGAGGCAACAGCAACGAAGGTCAGGTACTCACCGTGCCAGAAAGCTGCACTGCTTCTCACTAAGCACAAGCTGAACACTTGGAACAAGGCTTCAGGAACCTCAGGCACAGCCAGGTCTATTATACTGGCTTCAGTTACAGTCCTTTCAGTGACTCTGGATGTCTCCTGTTGAATTTACTGCTGTAATGGCATTTGTGTCAAGGAGACTTCCTGAGTGAGCCAGAATTCAGGATAAATGCACGAAGATAGGATACAGAGATTAAAAGTACTGCCCAAGTTGTCTGCTATTGGTCTTTTCTTACTTCAGGCACTCAAGCTGCCTCAGTTTTAAACTCTGCTCAAAGCAAATGAACAAATGCCAGTAAAAAGTTTGATGGAAAACCCAACATCAGCCAAATCTGGCATTGTTTGTTTCACTTATATAGAACCATTATGTCCGGCCCTTGGATCCTCTTTATTATACCCTCATTTCCCCTGACTGAAGAAACCTCTGTAACAGAAAACCCTCAGGAGCCATAATTTAACAAAGACAGCATCCAAACTTTATACAATAGCCATATGAATGAAGCCAGTAATCTGGGTATGGTTAGAGTTTAAAAAAAAATATCCAATGGACAAAATTAAAAACTACATTTAATAATAAATCTTTTTATGAGTAAGCTTAATACTCTTCCTCTTGGCACAAGAATGTAATACTGTGTTCCTTGCCAAGGAACAAAAAGCAACAGAAAGCCCACACAGAACAAGAACCTTAAGAAATGGAGTAAACATCAGATACAGATAGTATTTTCAAAAAGTTTTACTTTTTTTTTTTTTTCATATGGCCTACATCTCATTAACCAAAACTTTTTAAGAATACCAGTGCTCAAAATGAGTCTTCAAAAAGACAGCAGAAGTCAGAGCCAAACCAGGGCTGGGTAAGACAAGACAATTGCATTGCAATTACTAACAAGCTCCTCCACATGCTTTACTATTAGGAGAAAGCAACAGCCTACACATGTGCAAGCATGGCACTCACACACAGAAAGACCCTGGGCTGATAGAGTATACATACAACTTTTTTCCTACAGAAATCAAATGGCTGAGAACCCAAAACTACCGAGTTTAGGTGGGGATGGTGTTTTCACGCAACCCAAGGCACCACTGTCTTGACGATGTGAACAAGAGCAGAAGTGCTGCTACTCCTGTTGGTGCATTTAAAAGGTGCCCAATAAACAAGCTGTCTCTGAAGCCATTGTGGCTAATGACATTTAAAATTGAGGGGCTCTGGTTTGGTTCATCTAACACTGAAATGCTACCAACAGAAAACAAGTTCACACTGGGGGCAATATGTGCAACTCTCAAAGTAATTTTCAAAAGCTCTTTCTGTTGAAGTCAGTATCAGGTCGTCCAACACGCTGACACAGCCAGAGCTGTTATTTTTAAACACAGCCATAGTCTATTTAACTAAAGCATCTTTACTCTGACTCAGCCAGTATTACTTTGATAAGACTCCTTAAGCATCTACGCTGAAGCCTGCATATCACATCAAACAATGAAAATATGAACTTTTGAAGAGGATGCTTCATCATAGCTAGGAAAAAAGGAAAAGAAAGAGGTCCAGGAAAAAGCTAGGAGGACCCAGCACTGAAGACCATGAAGACATGAAGTGCAGAACAGCTATACACACTGTGAATCTGTATCATTCACCACCTGCACAGACACTAACTGGAACAATTTCAGTCAACCTAAACAGCAAACAGCTTTCTGCTGTCGGAAACTCAGCATTACACTTCTAAAACAATTCTTCTGCAAAATCTGTGTATAGCAACACACGTCATTTAACTGATGAAAAACATGGATAGACAGAGAAGACAGGCAATACCATTTTCAAAGACATGTAAAAAGACTGCAAGTTAAACAACATTCTGGGAGGCAGGCTGAGCTGTACTAGACAACTCATTTGTATATGGTTTTCCTTAATGTAATCCTTACTTATATATATAAAGTTGTCTTGTAAACATATGTATAAGTTCATTACTAGAACCAAGTGCAACCACATCCTTTCCTCTCACCAAAGAAATAATTTGTTCTATACGTTCATGAACATACAGACACTGTGGTCTATCTAACGCAATGAAGTTCTCTTATGGCAATATTTAGCTGCCATTTCTTATGCATAACTATGAAATCAAACCAAAAAATAAGAAAAGAAGTGGTACATACACATTGTTCAGTAGTGAAAATCTTTTTATTTTAGAATACAAAATTTATATATGTGCATTTTGTATATATGTGTTATATATGTGCAGGTATACTGCAGGCTCTGGAGACAAGGGAAGGCTGTTAGAGAAAGCAACCCCAAGCACCCAACACCTTCATACCACCCAGGACTGTCACCCACTGGCAGCCTCATGGAGCTGGGATATGGGTGTGTGACGTGGGAGCCAAAGAGCAGCTCAGCCCAGCATGCTGAGACTCTTTTAATAAAAATAGTTTCAAAGTTTACACAGTTTCTCCAAAACATTGTGTTTATCCCAAAGAGTCTTGCTTTAAACAACTGTTCCCCCTCAGATTTTGAGGATACTGGGACAGTAGGGGGAACCTTGTAACCCAGTGGCTGCCACATTGTATCTCAAACCCTAGAGAAACAGCTTTCTCATTCTTACTTTCCTACAAACAAGTCCCCTTGCAGAAGGCTCAAGTAACAAACACCTTCCACTTGCATTTCTGAACTCCTGGTACTGCAGGTGGGATGCTGCAGAGCTGTCACCACTGAAGGATAAGGGACAGGAGGCAACCTGAAGCTCGACACTGACAGTCCCCCATCTCCCTATCCCCCTCTTTCCCCACAGGTTCTCACCAGTGCCTTCAACACCTCACACCCTCCCTAGTGCTCAGCCAAACCTGTCTTGAGCTAAGCCAAATTATTTAAGAGACTTAATGCAGAAAGGGTGGGGAGAGGAGGTATTCTGCTGCAATTCACAGTGACTTGCATAAGATCAGCAATCACCAGAGCTTAGACAAGAGAGTATGAGGCAGGGCCACATGGCCAGGAGGAAAGAGCAGGATATCCCCTTTAGCTTGGTTGCAACATACAACCCAAATATTTCAATCAGATGGAAATCAGAGTCCTAGAGAAGAGTGACTAAAGAGATTATTATATTTATTGGAACAGTGACATGCAGACTTCTTATTTGACTGGGTTCTTAAATAGGAATACAGGGCTTTAATTTGTTTCTTTTTGGGTTACTCTCTCCAGAACTAATTAAAACAGTTTAGGGAGGGTGGAATAACCTTGGAGGGAGTATACTACACTAAGCCATATGAGCCATAATAGCTTCCCCAGCACAAATATATGCTAGTACACATTCTTCAAGTTAACTAATAAACAGAAAAGTAATAAAAAAGAATTACTTACACTGTGCATTTGCACATTGTAACCAGTAATTCTGTAGCTTTAATTTCATCTTTGAACTAGCAGTTATTGACAAGAAATGGTGGCAGCAGTGTATATTACAGAAGGCGTAAACAAATGACCTTTATCTAACTTTAATAAAGTAATAAAGGACAGACTTCTTTAACTTTCTTCAAAGAGATTTTTATAGCTAACTACCAGCAGGGTGTGGACTGAAGCTAAAAACTTTGAAATAGGTCCCTGTGAAATCTGAAACCAAAATACAGCAAAGGTCACCTCTCTGTGAAGAACCGTCTTGTCTGTATGTATACTATAAGCAAAGCTCTGTTAGCTCAGCCTCAGTAATAATGTAATTCAATTTACCCCCTGGGAATAGCAACAACATCAAGTTTCTACTACAAAGATAAATTTACTGCACACAATACCTGTTACTATACATTTGCAGCATGTTTGATAGTAGCCAGACACCAGCATTACACGGTATACCTCAAGCTATTTTTTCTTGTTAAAGGCTATCCCAGGTTATAAACGTGACATTGTTATTCTCACTCCCACTATTAACTAATTCTTTTTAGTCAACGCTGCACATAGAGTCTTATGCAACATACTAGCCAATATTAATAGGAAAGGAAGAAATACATCGAATTTGGAAAATTTACTATTCCCCCTCCCCAAGGAGAAGTTTTCAACCCTTTTCACCAAGGAAACATAATTTTTCCAGTGGAGAGACAGGATCTCCTAACACAAGTATTGGGACAGTAAGACTACTATACTTTGTCCATCTTATGGGCTCCTGCGAAACAGTTCACAGACCCAAGCTTAGAGACAAGAGCCATATAGCAACTCAGGTTCTTGAAATAGTTGCCCATATGAACATTACTCTGCAGATACACAGGGACGAGCAGTCTACTCTTCCAGCTATAGGAAAAGGCCAGGCAGCTGAAGCTGCTGGCACTGGAACCACTGGGTGAGCCTGGGCTCCTGCTTGCCTTGCCTACAGAGCAGAGCGCTCCTACCTCCTGCATCTCAGAGCTCCCTTTTTCTCCGAGTTATGTCATGTGTATTTGCCAACTGAGGAGAACTTTGGCAATCTTCACGTCTAAGCAAGTATTTCACAAGGAGTAGGACTGAGATGTTGACTGCCCTTGCTGGAGGATGCTTCTTGGGTGTAGAAGACATCCCCATCTCCATTGGTCTCTTTGGGTTTATTGTGGAAGAGATGGTATCTTGATCCAGGCAACTGGAGACTTTCAGACAAGATATTTTAAAGGATACAGGATCCCACCTGGCAATAATTAAAAGTCACTCGATTTGATTAGAAGCACTGATATGCTATAAACCACTGGCATTAGGAATGGCAAGAAAAAGAACATTTTCTGCTGACCAGACAGCAAAAGTTTCCATTTTGAATGTTGCAGAGCTTGAAGCAGTCTGAAATCTAGCCCTTAACAAGGAGCTGTCTCAGGGCATGTAAAATTAGGGACACTACTGTTTAAATGCATCTAAGCTTGAGCAAATGCGCACAAAGAAGAGCATAACATGAACACAACAACCATTAAAAGAGGAAGTAGTATTTCAGTTTTCTCCCCAAGTGCTTGGCTCACAGGAAAACCTCTGATGTAAAAAGGGAACCCACACTGCCCCTCTGCCACCTAAGGGCAAATTATGCAGGCACCTATAAAAAAAACCCTCCTGATGTTTTACAGCTTAAACGCTTTATATAGTTAAACTGAGTTGTCTTGAGTTCACATGCTTTATGTTATTTGATATGTTTTAACTAAGACGCTACCTGGATTCATTCCAAGATATTTATTTTTTTTTAAACTAACCTGTTTTTGAGTACAGACTCACTCATGCTAGCACTACACAGATGTATTCAATCTCTTTGCATGCTGCAAAACTATTTAAACAAAGTTCAAAACAGAGTAAAAAAAGGAAAGGGTACCTGACTGCCAGACCACTGGGTCTGGTTTGGGGATTTTTTAAAATTTATTTTAGAAACCCACAAATTTCAATGCATTTGCAAGTTGTTCTGCGCATTTCTTACTTTTTGCCCAATACCAGACCCATGATTTTGATTGGGTTGATAAAGAACAAGCCAAACATATGAAGAGAGCTTTGCTAGTTACAGGCATACTTTGCTTTACAAAACATTGTACTAGCTATTAGAAAAATGAATTTGTGATACACACTTTAATTTCTCAGCTGCTCAGGATTAAATCTTTGCAATAAAAATATTTATGAAAATTTGACCGAGTGATCTACTTTGGACACTTTGTCTTGGAGGATGGAGTTTTTTGTTCCAAATCATGCAAACGCATGCTCTCAACTGTGTCACTCCAGTCCTTAAGCCATTTAACATAGAACATGCACGTGTCCCTTGAATGCCAAGTCAGCTACACGTCAAATAGCTCTGGATAGTCAACCCATAACAATCAGAACGTCACTAAGAAACCTAATTTGTATTCAGTGTTATGCCCATTGATGGGAATAGGAAAAGAAAAAAAAAATCAACACATACCCACAATTCTTTCACAACCTCAATTGAGAAAATCATACAACCCTTGGCCTGAAAATACAAAGTTTGCCCTAAGAGGCAACAGCTTCCATTTAGTAAATGAACTAAAGACCATGAATGTCTTTGCTTTCTGCTTTCTACCCTGACAGCTGGGTCAGAAAAAAATTTGAGTCACCAGAAAAGTTTTGCCTTTGCATACACTTTCAGAGAAATAGACATTTAAAGAAAGACAGCTGCTATTGAAAGCTAGAAATTGTACAGATTAACTGTGAAAACTACAATTACTCCTTAACTGGGTATTTAGTGCAATGCTTCATGTGCAATTAAGAACTGAAACAAGATGATGGGCTTGTTGTGGGCACTATCACAATTTAATCACCATAACAGAAATATCTATTTGACTAGTCATTTATTATGACAGTAATACTACCTCAGAAGGGCTAATGCTGTAGTCCATTAACACAGGGGTACCAGGCATTAATTTTATACACAGCCTCTTGCACCCTAAGTTTCAGCACCACCACAGAAATTCCAGATAATACAGCTGAAAACAATCATAAGAGAATACTTGATCTTACCCTCCACAGGCTACTATACCATGAAACTCCAAATAAAGTTTGTATGTTCTGAGAATGAAGGGTTTTTTTTGTTTGGTTTTGGTGGTTTTGGACACACAGCAAATACAGAAGGTTGTCTGGTGTGTAACAACAATTGGTATATTAAGAGGGCTGGTTCAAATTGTGTTTTACTCCTGCTTTAGCAGTGACCAGGAGCCTGGAGAAGTTGTTATGCAACACATTAGCACTCCTAAAAACAGCTGCATATCCAAGTCAGGAAAACAAAGGTACTTGTGAGGTCACTACTTCTGTGTCATTGTATTCTAGACAGAGCTGGATGCACTGCCTAGTATTGTCTGCTGTTTCCGTCCCAAAATCCTATTTTCAATTTCACCTAATTTTGAATGTGTTAGGCTGAAGGTTGCCTCTGCTAAGCGTCTGCTAGATCAGAAACATCTGCGACAAAACACTTCTACTCTTCTTGACACAAGGGCTCATAAGTATGTTTTCCAATGCCATAGTTTAATTTTCATTTTTATATCAAAGATATTTTCTTTGGAAAGCACTACCCAGCTTTCAAATACTCGACTTTATGGCCTTACTGATGCTCTTTATAAATACAGTTTTTTTGTATATAAATCCATAAAGACTAAAATGTTATATGGGTTGCTAAGGAAGTTCTGGAATACTGGATTATATGAAAAAAACAACTTATGTTAATATAAGTTGGCTGGGTTCAGAGAGATTGCTGATAATTTTCATTGATTTAGCAATCTGAATCAGACAACTTCAGTACCAAATAATTTCCCCAGCATTCTGTCAGGACTTCTACAGCTGCCAAAATAAGCATTTCTTCAACAAAAGCCAGTCCATGGTGGCGGGGCAGAGGGGAATATTTCCATTTTTTTTCCCCTTTCTTGTTTTTACTGTATTAGAAAAAGTAAAACAAGCTTTATCCAATAAGTAAGCTTTCTATTTTGCACTCTGTCATTAGAAGGACATGCACACAAACACTTGGTTAAGCAGTAAGCATCCTGCTTTCAGAACTGACATTTATTGTGCATCTGCAAACACAAGATGCAGATCCAACTGGCCTCTAAATTATGTTGCATTTAATGTAATAGCTATAGATGACATGCATAGGAATGCTTGTTTTCAACAAAAAAAAAGGCCACATCATGAAATAATTAAATACATGCAACAACAAAAAAAAGTTTGAGACCAATTGTTACAGGTATAGATAATGACAACAAGCACAGACTTTCAAAGCAATTCAATAGAATCCTCTTACTTTGACCAACACAGCAGATAGTTCAGCTCTTGGCTGAAGTGCCAGCTACCGTTAACACAAACACTGTGCTAGGTACTCATTCAGGGCAGTGCAGCAACAGTAAGAGCAGCAGTAAGCTGCCAACAACTCTACGGTATTCAGAATTGCCACATACTTTAGCTGAAGAAATAACTTCAGGAGGTTCCGACTGCACAAGGGAAAAAGGGATTTACCAGCTGCTAGGTGCTGCGGGTCAAGAAAACAGAATACGAAAAGCTACAAAGCAAGCTGGAGCTCTCACGCCAGTTTGCCATTTACTGATCTTCACCTCAGCCTGCTAACTGGCATGAAAACTAGCTACCGCATTGATGTCACTAGGATTTTAACACATTAAACAATACAAGGCAAGGAAAGAGTTTCTTCCTAGTCAAGACCAGAACAGTTTAAGAGACTGCAACAATGAATGAAGGCTGTTAAAATATTTCCTTAATTAGCACTTTGTAATAGCTGAGTGCATTCTTATTAAGCAGAACTGATATTACTATCATAAGACACATACTACATTTAACATGCTCCCAAAGTTGTAACTAAATAGATACCTACACCACATTTACCAAACTCTGAAGATCCAGGGAGGGGAAAACCAACCAGGAGCTATATCCTGTTTACACTGATGTTTGAAGCTATCAAGCCTTCTTTCACTAACTTTTCAATTAATCCGAAGAAAATTCTCAACTTTTTAGTAGTAAACCTTTTCCAGTTTACTGATGATTTTTACTTGACAATGCCCCATAGCCTAGATTAAGAACACGCCATAACTAAAGACACTTTCCTACCTAAACAAATGTATTATAATTGGTTTGTTTGTTTTAACTAATAATCCAGACCACAAATTATCCACAAAACAGCCATGTATTTGCAAGGGTATCTTTAAAAGAAATGTCTCAAAATCTCATTTGTGATGATGCACAATGACTTGTGTTATCTTGAATATGGAAAAGAAACAAAAGTGTTTCCCCATATGCCAAGTGACTCAAAGTTAATATAGAAAGCAGAGCAGACTGTGGCAAACAGATCTAACATTAACACACAATGAGTAACTTACTGCTTGTTCCCTAAGGGAAGTTTTATTCATCTTCATCTGCCAAAAAAATGCTACACAAAAGACAACTACCCTCCATGAACCCTACCAGAAGCCACACCACCATCTACTACCATCTCTCATATTGCAACCGGCATTTCAAAACATAACTTGCAGAAGAGACCATGATGTAACAGGAAGTAATGTTATTAAATACTATAGATTGCATTCTTTCAAGTCAATACCAAAACAATGACCAACCCAGTTTCTGAAACAGCAGCACTGCAAAAATTGATTTACAAGGGAAATAATAGCCAAAGGTTGCTATGGCTGCTAAAGTTACAGGACATTTTTTAAAGAAACAAAATTTTAATACAGTTTAAAAACAAAAGCTAGCAAAGGCAATTTTATGCACCAGCTCAAAGTCACACAAGTTATTTTCCTAAATTAATTTTTTTTTAAAAAAAACATCATCATCCCAACACCACCCAAAGCATGGCAAGGATGTTTGTTGCAGTTTTAACCAGCACCAATGATTTTAACAACAGAAAAACTAGCAGCCTTCTGCCTTCTTTCACTTCAATTTTTGATCTGTAAAACACTCCACTTACAAAAGGAAACAAACTAACATTAGCCTGTCTTAAAATATTTTTCATCTCTTACAGGTTAATAATATCTGCTGATTTTCATGGCAATAATGTCTTACGCCAAGTCACCTGGCCTGTAACAAGTTGAGCCTGAACAAAAGCAGGCAGCCCCTTATGCAATGTCACCTCTAACATCACATGCAACAGGGACAGTTCCAGCACAGTTACACTGAACCCAGCTCGGTTCATCTAGCCCTGTCAAACAACTGATGCATAACCAGCAAATGGTCAACAGCACAGAGCTGCAGTACATCTTGCTGACTGACAATGAAGCATTCCCATTCACCCAGACTGCTCAAGTCCACCCACAGTCTACTCCACAAGCAACGCAAAGTCTCTGGCAGGAGAAGCACCACCTGTACCTCCAAACAGAGGGCTAAATGGTCATGGTGGATATGACAGCCTCATTGCACCACCCTAAAATCACCACTTCCTTAAATAAAAATGTCAGCTGCCTCAATCCTCAGGCAAAAGTCAAGGATAATGACTGATTTAACCAAGAGACCATTAAATCCCCAGATATCCTAAAGCGTAGCAGCACTCCATCTATTGGTCAAGAATTAAGGACGTGCTTAATCATCATCATGCACTAACCTCAATCATTAAACACTCAGCCTCTAAACAGCCAACCCCTTCCTCCCTGCTTATGACTTCACATTCTGCCAGCAAAAACTAAATGCAAGTAATAATGTATCACTGAAAGTGTTAACATGAAAATTTCTATAAACTAAAACCGGTATACACTATTAATCACACAATTATCATGTTGTTTCATTAATGAGCACATGCACTCTTTACTCAAAGTAGCATTGAGAAGCTTGTCTGATAACGGCTGAAGAGCCCACAGCATTCCCAGGGTTCACACCTTCTTTCCCTGTAAGTACTGGATGCCACCAAGGAAGCTCGAATGAGGACTTCACATGCCATTTCCAGCCAGGCCACTTATGTGGCAGGGGGTGCAGACCAAAGAACTCCATGGTGTAAGCGACATGCCAGCAAACCCTGGCAAGGAGGCGAAAGGGAGCCTTTCACAGCAGATCTGCTGCCAAAGCAGCCACATGCAGAACTGCCCCAGCTCACGCTGCTCCCCTGCAAAGTCACCTCTTCCCAGCAGATCACACACAGATGCATGTCTGCCGCACCTGTGCTTTATTCCAGTCACCAGCAACTGGACCAGGAGGCAGGTGAGACAGCCTTGAAGCTGCTCCAGGCATGCCAAAGCCCTTTTTTAAAGGCTGAGGTCACAATCATCAGATCCATTCCTCCAGTACCAAAGCTGATTTAAGCAGCAACTTCTCCCACACAATTAGTAATTCAGCAACTTCATACATTCATACTTTTATAACCCTTGGCCAAGTATTTTTTTCCCAGATATTCATTGCCATTGAGTTTATCTATTTGTTTTAAAACTTAATTCCTCCACACAGTGGCACCATACAAGATGAGGCACAATCCTACATGTTTTTCCTCTGCCTGGTACCACACCACTTCCCTCCAGACATGAGTTGAGGACCCATGGATGAAAACAAGCAGATTCAGCCTCAACCTGCCCGTAACATAATGATGCTGAGAAGACAGAAACAGAAGCAACCCACCTCCGTGACCAGCTGCAGCAGTTGCTGCTTTTGAGGTGTGCTCTACCCTCCTTACAGAGCCAGTCCGAGGCTTCCTGTGAAAATCACATCGCTCGGCCGCGCAGACCCTGCCTGCTTGCCCTGAAGTCCAGGATGAACGCCGACTGATAAAGCCACTCCGAACTCCTAAATAAGCTTTTTAATACAAGATGAAAATCATCATGGGGCAAGACCAAAACCGAGGCACAAACTCCCGAAAGGCCCATCACAACCCTCGTTTCTTGCAGTCTAAAGTTCACGGCTGCGATTGTAAATTTCATCCTGGCTTAACAGAAACGCACAACGAAAATCATCCCGGGGCACTAACAAAAGACGGGGCGGCGGGACCGGCGGGACACCCCGAGGCAGCGGCGGTGGGTGCGCGGTGCCGGGACCGGAATGCGTGTCCCTGCGGGAAACCGCATTCCTGGGCTCCCCGCACCACTGCCGAGGTGGATCAAGGTGGAGCCCCGCGCGATGAAACACACAAAAAAGCCTAAAGAATGTAATTTTTTTCCAGAACTTTTCGGAGACTCACAGGGAGTTCGGAGCCTTGCGGAGGACCGAGGGCAATCCATAATTACAGTAATGACTTCCAAGGTTTTATTTGATTAGCAGAGTTTCCGAGAAGACGCGCATTATTTAAAGCCCTGTCCTTTGCAGCTCAGCGCCGAGGCAGAAAGACGGCACTGCAGCATCTCCCCCGGCCGGCGGGCTGGCGTATGCCCACGCACAAGTTCCCCCTTCGCCCTACGGCGGCCGCCGCACCCCTCCGCCGCCCCAGCCCGCTGCCAGCCGCGGCCCCGCGCTACCCCGCAGCCCCGAGGCGGCCGAGGGAACCGGGGGGAGCGCGCCAGGCCTCCCGCCGCCGCCCGCCCCCCCGCCCCCAGCGGTGGCAACGGTTCGGCCGCAGCCTCGCAGCGGCCGCTGCCGCCCGCGTTCAGGCGGGAAACGGACAGATCCGCCGCTCCTCTCCGCCGCACCGCGGGAGCGTTACCTCAGCGGGCCCGCGCCTTTGTGCTTCAGTCCATCCCTCTCCGCCGGGCGGCGGGAGCCCCAGCACCACCGCGGCGAGCGGGCGGGGAAAGGGGCGGCACACTATGTGGCAGGAAGGGACACCTGGGCTCCTCCCCCCGCGCCCGCCCGCCAGCCGCGGCTCACTATCTGGCAACGAGCGGGGGGCTCGCCCGCCGCCTCTCCCCGCCGCCCCTCGGCCAAGCTTGAGGCCGGGGGAGGGTGAGGAGGGCCGGCGGGCCGCCCTCCTTCACTCTCCCCCCAAACTTGGCCGAGGGGTGGCGGCACCACCGGCGTCCTCCGCCCTGGCCGCCCTCCATTGTTGTCCCCGGCCCAACTCTCCGCGCCTCGGCTGCGGCCGTACCTGCAGTGCGGGGCGGGCAACGTCGCCCGCCGCCGGCGGGGCATCCTCCGGGGGGCGGTTATCCCTGAGGGGCCATGGTGGGCGGGCTCTGGCCTGAGGAGACGGACCGCGTAACGCCCGGCGCACAGCTGAGCTGGTGGTGGGGGGGAATGAAATGAGGTGTATGTGGGAACAATGAAGAAAAAAACCCACCCCAAACCAAAAAAGGACCTGTTTTGGAATGAAATTCTGAGAGATTTACACGGTCCTTGGGCCCGAAAGGCAGCAGAAGGCTTCTCCAGATGGCTTGTGCTGCTGAGGAGAAGGCTCTTGCGCCATCCGTGGGGAGAAAGCCGCCCCGGGCTTAAAAAAGCTGCATGAAATGCAAAACTCATTTTGGCAATAGCTGTCCGGGGGTTTTTTTTTCTTTTTTTTTTTCTTTTTTTTTTTTTTTGGCTTTCTGTAATTGTTCTGCTTTGCAGCTGAAATCATCTCTGTCTTGGTTCCCCACCCAAAGTTACTGGTTTTTTGGTTTCAGGGCTGGTTTGCTTACATCTGGGTGGCTCTGACCAGCCGTTTGAAGTTACAGAAGCAGTGGGTGATAGTCGTCCTTTGCATGCAACGAAGCCTGTATTTTAGTCATATTTTTAATTATTTCTAAAACTCGGAAGTTGTCTAAAATATCCTTGTAAAGGGCTAAAAGTTCCCTTTGAACTCAGCAATATTGCTTAGAGGTGTAAAATTATTCACACGTTTAACTTCATTTAGGTTCGGGGACAAAACCTTTTAATTCTGTGTACTGCTTGCTTTTAAAGAGCCCCTTGGGGACTGTGATCACAGGGATATGAGCAGGACACAGGCAAGGGCAGGGTGAAGACACCATGTGCCTGGGACCCCCTTCTGATGGAGTCACTGAAGAGGCTTCAGCCCTGCTGCCACCACATCAGTACAGGAGCCACAAATCTGACAGAAAGGCAAGCAAGGCCAAGAGAGGTCCTTGCAGAAAAAAGTACTTGAGGCACCAAACCCTCCAGCCACAGGATATTTGATTTGGATAGAGAGAGGATGCAGAACACGTTTTAGCTTTGCAAATGTATACCCAGTGCTGACATGGCTCCACCTGACCAGACCAGCTCTATGGGAATCTGTAGTTACTGGCCACTAATAATGGGATGAGGTGGTACAGCATCTGCTGTCTAATACAAGACCTCTAACTATCTGGTGGGTGTAGGAAATTGAAACTTACCTTGGGCACAGGAAGAATATATACCTACATGCAGAGTGCGCTGTGAAGGTTGAAGCAATTGGCTTTCTCCAATTTGCATATTTATTCACTATAACACTCATGAAATTAGTAAGGCTGTTCCTTGCATGTTCATCCCCTCTTTTTCATTTCCTTTTGGAAAAAGTTAAAGCTGTATCATGTTTTAATAAATCTTTCAACCTGAAAAACCCAAGAAATAGCAAACTTTAGTTTGTGGTTTTGAACGCAAGGGTGATACTGCAATGGAATTGGTGGTTCAGGACTTGCCTCAACTTCTGCACTCTGGCCTAGACAACTGTTTAGCTAGAGATGGTGCTGGCACACAAGCAATTGGGTATGAACTCGCCACACACAAACTTCAGCTGGAAATTAGAGGAGAGTTGTTAACCATTAAAGCAATTAAATTCTACCTTTTTCAGGGAGGGTATTGGGAAAGGAAAAATCTCACTGCTTTTGAGATTGAGTTTATTAAAGTGGTTATACAATACATCGTCTGCAACCGTAGGGGACAGACTTGGTGTCTCAGGAGGTTGATCTGAGTGCTAAGGTGCTGCGTGACACTGATCACACACCTTGAGATTTGAATTTCAGAGGCAGCAGTCGCTTATCCCAGCAGATGCCTTTTGTGTTTATTGTAGGATGTTTTCTTTTCCTGGGCATGTGGATGAGTTTTACTTTAGTCCTGGAAAGATTATGGAGATGACATGTTCTCATGATTCATGCTATAAATGGATGACAAGCAGGATCAAGAAGAAACTTCCCTGCATGGCAGACACTTGTCCCATTTGTTCTGGAGGTTTTGTTCCCTCCTTTGAAACAGCTGCCAGGTGCTCCTGGAGAGTCACTGGTCTCGGCCAGTTCTAGTTAGGCAGGTCTCTGTGCTGCAGCTCCTGCAGATGATGCAGCAAATAGAGATCTCTGCCTGTGCTGCCTGCCTGCAGGTTCCTGTGGTGCCTGGGGGCTGCTGCATAGACATCCTTCTGTGGAGTAGGAGAGGTAACACCTAGAGCAGGGAGGACAGATAATAGCCCGGTCTGTTCTTTTGAGGCCAGACTGTAGCTTAGTATTAAAAAAACTCGCTTAATGAGTGAAACCAAACCCATAGTAAGCTATCACAGAATTGCATTTTTGGAGAGTGCGTCCTCAGATGTAATATCTGGCTCTGTTACTCTCTCTGGACCTCACAGAGTTGTTCCCTGTCTGCCATGTCAATAAAACCCTCACTCTGTACGTTTCCTGCTAAATACACTGCAAAAAATCCACACAACAGGTAAAGCATTTCCTTTTTGGGGACTCAGGCTGGCAGAAATACTCTGCCACTTTACATGGTACTGCAGCCTTTTCACCCTCTGTAAAGCCATGTGTCTAATCAGTGGACCTAGCTGAGCTACTCATTAGAAACTTGGCCAAACCACAAACATTTGTTTCCTTGCTTTATGCCAAACTCTGAGAAAGGAGGAGGGAGTGGCATGGAGCTCATGTTAATGAGTTCTTCATTCCCCACAGAGAGATAATCAGAGCACTGCTCAGAGATTCATCAACATTTTTTATTAGCACTTTAATGACCTACATGTTGGGGTTTTTTTTTAAGGAGTTACTTCAGCTAAGAGCTAGATAATTCCTCATGCAGCTGTGGTTTAGGAAGCAGCTCAGGGGACATGCATGCCAAATTACTTTAGCTCTAGTTTAAAAAATTATATATATCACAAGGTTTCCTGGGTGCCTCCTTTTTCAATCAAGGGCATTATGTCCTCAAACCGCCTCTTCTGGGTTATGGGGTGTGGGGGGGTGGTTTCTGCTGCAATCTTTGCAGCTTCGTGAGCTATACAGCAAAATGCCAAACACTTCTGGTACTGCATGTTCCCCGTGGACAAAGGACCATAACAGCTCCCTGACCCCAGTCACTCCAGGAGGCAGCCTCCCTCATGAGCGAGGAAAGACGCTTGCATGGTCCAGCACTGATTCTACAGACCACTTCAGCTTCAGCTGGCTGTATGAGGAACAAAGTTTCTAAATGCTGAGGGATGGAACCTCTTCCATGCTGCTGAAGACTGAATCCTTAACCAAGGGATTCCCCAGTGCCTGCTGAGGAGTCCCCAGCCCTGTGCATGTTGTGGGAGACCTTGCCGCAGCCATCTATACGTTATGGCAAGAGTGGATGGTGAGAGAGCACTCTCACAGGCTTGGCAAAGGCTGCTCAGAAATTACCCAAAGTTCGGTATTTGCAGCTCTGCTCTCGTAAGGAACCACCACGGTGGCAGTCAAGAATGGCAGCTACTCCAGAGTCCCTTTGGTTTAAAAGGGAGAGACCTGCTGGCCTTTTGCTGTCACTTAGGAGGGCTGTTGGATGGAAATTGCTGCACAGTCTCTTCCCATGCCTCCCCTGCTCCCCAGTGGCCAGATTTCCTTCTGGTCATCTGAAGAGAGCTGTGAGAATATGTACATTAAAGACAGGGATGTAGTCAAATGCTGCAGGATAACTGGGGTTATGAGAGTATTAAAAAGGAATACTATTTACTTTTTCCTGAATCGAGCTCCAAGTGTTTCCTGT
This sequence comes from Falco biarmicus, assembly GCF_023638135.1. Lineage (NCBI taxonomy): Eukaryota > Metazoa > Chordata > Aves > Falconiformes > Falconidae > Falco > Falco biarmicus. Next base: position 23,567,850 of record NC_079296.1, read on the forward strand.
CAGTACAATGGGACACAAATGTACAGGCCATTACGTTCACATTTCCTGCAAACTGTTGTCTCTTTCCTTCAAACACAGAGGACAGGAAAAGATGCTCTCTGCCCCCACTTGTGTTTCTCAACTGACTTTATCTCATTTGAAATGGATTTGAGACATTCAGCATTCGCTGTCTACAGTAGGTTGCCTCCCTTTTAATCCCAGTTGCCTTAGCCTGGGAGAGGTTGTAAATATAGAGGAATTCCTTTGAAATCAAAGAGAGCTTCACTGGGGTAACATCAGCATGAACGCAGGCCAAATGAGGTCCGTGGGGAATAAAATGCTAAGGCTAGGGAGGGGAAAAAACCAAGATTCACAGCACTGGTCCAGAAGAATAGTAGCTCACAGCATATAAAAACCCCATAGTTCTCATTTCCTCCTTATCCCTTCAGGACAGGAAAGAACATCCTGCTCTTCTAATATGAGCAAAATACAAGTTATTTTTGGAAGCTAAAACTCATGTTCAGAGCACATTTTAAAAAGACATCTCTAATCTGTGATTCTGATGATGCATTTGGAGCACAGCACATCCTTCTGCACCAAGAAACCCATGTTTGTCAGCTCAGCACCATCTACACTCAGGCAAAAGGTTTATGTTGGTTGAAAAACAAGGCGGGGATTCTTTGTCAGCACATTAACTATGACTCCAAGCTAAATTGCCATCTCTGATGGGGGGGGGGGTGCTGTCACCAGACGCACATCTGGTGGGAAGCCCAGTACCATTGCCTAGGGGAGAGGAGCATAGAAGTAAAGACTGTAAGTCATGGGCTGTGGGATGTGATGGTTGGTTCAGTAGCTCTGAAAAAGGCTTTCTGTACCTATCTTGGACTCCATGGTAAGCTTCCACTTTCTTCTTCATTATCCCAAGACAAATTGGACATAGGACAAAGCTAGAGTCACCCCCTGCCCTCAGTGGTGACGTGTCTTTGCACGCTGTGCTTGTGCTTCTAGCTCTGGACCCACAGAAGAGCATGTGGCATAATTTTCTGGACCAAAGTTTTGAAGTTTAGAGCATCACATCAAATTCAGGGCCTTTTGGGCAAACTGTTGCTTTTCGTATTTGATGGATCACTTGAAAGGACAGCACAGAGATGAAATCAGCCTCAAATTTGTTAATATACATAAACAATTTTAATTCACAAATAATATTTGATTTTGGATGTGCATAGGTAACTGTTACTTCCAAATGCCTTTTTGGAAGTAAATAATATCGAAGAATGTATGTTAGTGTAATCTCTAATGATAAGGATAAACAAATTGTAGAGGAGTTAATGATTTACCAATTCAAGATTAACAAACAGCTAGCATACTATAAAAAGAGTTCCACTTTCCCTTTAAAAACCATTCATAGAATGTAAGATTTTAGCTTTTCTCAGCATCAAGGGCCCCAAATACCTAAGCAGACTCTTGGGAATGACCTCATCTGTAGTTCTGAGTGTATTCCCAGGGATGTGTAGGAACGGCTGGATCAAGAGCCGCAGGGCAGAACCTTGCTTCCCCAGCGCGACAGGGCTCCCCAAAGAGCAGCACGGGCCAGCAGCGCCTACACAGAGCTCCTTGGCACTCGCCTGCAGCGTGCAAGCGTGTGCTCAGCACAATGTACTTCTGTCGCAGCAGCCGTTGAGAGCGCACTTAAAAAATCCATCCAGAGATATCCGTATGAAGTCAGTGGATTGCTCACATACTTATAGCACGGACTTCCCTGGCGGGACAAACTGTGTTCAGTGGTTTTGATGCTAAAGGACGTGAGATTGCTTCTGCTGACTGGCTCGGTTTGTTCTCAGACAGGAAGCGAAGAAGGGCAGTGGGACCGATGATCAGGTCTGTGCAAACAGACACTGGAAACTCAAAACAAATCAGTGGCAGAGGTATGTGGATAGTGTGCAAGAGAAAACCCTTTGCTTGTCTTTGCCCGGCAAATCCTGATAATTCTTCAGAATGTGTTTTAACCAGCTCCACATCTGCCTCTTTCCCTGCTGATGACTTACCCTAAATTGTAAAGTCAGTGGTTTTAACCGGGGTATCTGAACTCCCTGGGACTCTGCAGGGGAAAGATAAATGAATCTACACAGCAGACTTCAGTGTCACAGCCATTTTGCTAAGGGAGATAAGGAAACTGTGGGGGAGTAAAAGCAGAAATTCCATGTAACAACAGTAATGTGTAGTTCTACATACCATCACTTACATTCTAGAAAATAATACACAGATCCACTAAGTACAGTTCTGAATGTGTGTAAGTGTTATATGGCAGAAGCAGCAGCTCAAACTACTGTGCAGAAAACAGACCTTGGATTGTCTAAAGATAGATGGCAAAAAGCTATTAAACATCAATGGAGTTCCCTAGGCTTCACCAGAGTGGGAGACACATCGGTACAAATTGAGTCTTTGGCCCCCTGTAGCTCTGCAAATCATCAAAAAAGACATTAATGTCATTAGTAAAACCAGCAAATGTGCCTGTACTTATTACTTGTTTGTAATAAGATTTGGCTAGTGTATAATTAGCAGGCTGCAGAGGCCTTTTACAACCTCTGAGAACAGTCTCTCTGCCTCACTGAGGTTCACAGGAAAATTCCCTTTCTTTCCACGTAGTTACCACTTCCCCATCAGTTTCTACCCCTTCAGATGGACTGACATTAGCATATACAAACACGTCATATAAATCCATCTGTACTATTACATCTATACACATACACACACATCAGTTTGGTTTGATTATTTATTCTGCAAGGACAGTCTTTGATCAGGAATGCTTGTTTCCCAAGAGGCAATAACACTCTTCCGCCAAGTAGGGTACTGAATTATGTTGTGCATTTGCGGTACGTAGACACAGCTTTACCCATTAGCTGGCTTGAACACATCTCATTGTGTATGGTTGGTTGAGCTGGTTCTCTCTCCTTCTGCTGGGATACTTATTCTCAAGGCTTAGACATGGCTGTAGTGAGCTACTTAAGCATGTGCCTAACTAAGGATATGCACAGCCCAAGGGAGGCTGGAATGGGACACATCCTTGAGTAGCTGCTGAACTAGTGTCCTGATTTGGATCCCAGTGTCAAAAATATAAATTGGGTGACAGCAAATGGTACTGAACAAGATGGCAATTTGTGCCACCACCCCGCAGAAGGCTGGGGGGACTTTTACAACCTCCAAGTATAGGTATAGGCTTGGATGGTGCTGGATGGGAAAATGGCATACAAATGTTCAGCTGGCATTAAAACAGATGAGAATGGCAGTGTTGGCGTTGGCCCTCTGTCAAGCCAAACTGCCACTATGAATCCAGCATCCTGCCTGGCTTTTGGGTAGGAAACCAGCTCCAGACCTTGGAGCTCTGCTCTGTTTTTCTACAACTGGGGGGCTTTTCAAAGCTGTTGAACCTACACATGAGAACCGGCTGTTTCACTTCCTTTCCCAACACCAGAGGTGTAAAGAGGCCAGCACACAGCCAAGAAAAGGGGCCGTGAATCAGCTGGGAGTTTCTGAGCATCTGACTGGTACCCTTATTTGAATTGAGTGCTCCAGTGCTGGGGCTGGGGGCAGCTACTGCTGCTGGGGACCAGCTCTCAGGTTCCTTTACAGTGTCCTCTGTGCTCAGCTCAGTGATATGAATGCTTTGGGAAGCTGGCATGGAGGGACCCATTTTGTGATCTACCCTCTGTCACTTGCACCACTGCTGTGCCCCCCCTGCTCTGCAAAAGCTGCTCTTGATTTACAAAACGTGTAACTCAGACCTTGCCTCTCTGCCTTGTGAGTGGGTATTTGGGACGGTGACTTGCTGGGACTGTGGGAGTGGTTCTTCCCTGTCTCATGGATGAACAATACGGTCCCTTCACTTATGATGTTGTTATCAATGATTCAAGACGAGATAGCAAAAATACTTTCCACACTGTGTAACTAGCTTCCTCGCAGAGAGATCCAGCTGCAGATATGATACTCATGCTCTAGTGCTTTCAAGGATTATCAGTGTAATTTTGGATGCTAATGGAAAAATAACACTGAGTGTTAAAAAACTCCCTCAAACAACAGCTGTGATAAAATGGGATTGTAGTTCTGTCACTGCTGTGAACTTTGTGTATGAACATAGGCAGGTCTTCGGGAGAAAATATCAAGTTTTCATCCACACATATGAGAGTCCAAGTTTTCAGATGTCCTGATGGATGGTCTTTCAAATCCCGGTGCAGCAGGTGGTGTTGCCATAATTTATAACCTGTCCTCCACCTGGGTGTTCATTTTCGCAACCTTTGACTGAAGTGTCCTGAGCCACTGATTTCTCTAACTGGATCCCACACTTTGTGCTTCTGTTTTGAAGCCAGCTTTACTTCCAGAGTCCTTCTGGCTTGTGGGGAACTTTCATTCATCTCAAACAAAGTCAAACTGGTGATTCAAGACTAATGAACTGCTGTGAATACTCTGCTTTATCAGAGGAAATAGTTGGAGGCTGAAGTCTTGGTCCCTAACAAGTCTTTGCGAGGATATTAACATGTCTTGCCAAGACCTAGTAATTCCCTTGCAGCCAATGCAACATTCTTCAGAGGCCATAAGGCAAGACTGGAAAGGGGGATCATGTGCCTCAGCCCAAGCTGAATTAGCTACTTCAGAGAAACACCCCAAGCATATGACTTCTTTTCCAGACACAGATCTAAGGTAACAAAACACACCATATTTTGGTGAATCCATTCAAGATATCTACTGTGAAGAAGTCTCAAGTATGAAAGGGAGAAATAGATTTTCAAAAAGGAAATTAAAACTGCCCATACAATGCAATATTCTTAGGAAAACAAATAGCTCTGATGATCTGGGTTAAAAAAGGAATTGCAGAAGAGGATATTGCACAGCTATGACTAGATTTCGTTTGCCTGTTCTCCTCTGAGAAAGGTGTCAGGAGAAGAAAAACAGAAAAACGCTAAATGTATTCCCTGCAATGTAACTGATTATGCAAAATACTGTCATCCTGGGAGCTGCCTACAGTAGGTTAAACCTGGCTTTCAGGAGATGAACAGCGGGTTTTCAATTATGGCATTTGAGACCTCCGGAGGGGGGATTATGAGAAGCTAGTATAAGTCAGATGGCCCTTTTAAGACACACTTTTTATTCAGCAACAGGATGAGCCCTCAGACAGATACTCTTGCAAGCACTCAAGGCATGTACAGTAAAGGGCAGGACAAAGATCCCTTGAAAGAAGCTTCAGGAGTAGTGGTGCATGGTTTGGACTCGGGGTGGGGGGAGCAGTGCCTTGGATCCCAGGGTGTTACCATCGTTGTGCCCCTGCTGAAATGCTGTGTGGGTAGTGTGGGAGTAGCCTTGGTGCCTGCTAGTCGGGTTACCTCTGTGCCACACATTGTTGCTGGGCTATTTCTCCAGCCTGAAGGGCAACGGGAATTTTACTGGCAGCTTCAGTGAAAACAGGCCAGCAGGCAGTGCTTTGCATCTCCTACACTAAGGATCTTTACTTGTTCACCATTCATTGTTCTGACAGTTGTCTCATTTATTCACTTTTTACATCAAAATTCATTCCTCTAAAGCTTATGTTCAGCCTTAAGCTTCAGCATGTGCTAATAGTATTAATCATTCTGGAAATAGCTCAGTCTGCTATCAGTAGCTATCTTGATGACACACTGTCCCAGCTCCACATTGCTTCCCTGCTCTCTGGGGGTGGCTCTTGAGCAACTAAATAGGCGCACAGCACGGGAGAGGGGTAGGAGGCAGAAGAAAGCAGAGAGGGATGCCCTTGGGTTGTGCCTTCATGCTTTGGAGTGTGTGCCAAGGTGCACTTAGTTGCAGCGTGACTCAGCCATGGTTTCTTCTAGGGGGGTCTGAGCTTCCCCTATGCATCCCATCTGTCCAAAAGGAGACATCACACAACATGTTTGGGGTGGTAAAGATGGTCTAGAAACCTTTCAAGAAGAGTCCTACTGTCACAGGTGTCAAGGGCAGATGGGACCAGCAGAGAGGAGAGCCAGGTCTTGGAAATAGTCTAGGATCCTGCAGATCAAGTTAAGTGTTGGTGCTGCTGTGTGACCTGCCCATATGGTTTGGCCTTTTTATTAGCCAGACTTCTGTGGATGTGTCTCTTCAGAAAAAGGAAGGATATGGTGGAGGACTTTGAAACCTCCTCCTGGATATATTAAGAAGTAACACCATGTGTGGAATCACCAGCAGAGAAATTCAACTGAAGTCTAAAAATAGAATTTCCTTTTGCTTTCTTATTCAAAAAAATGCTAATGCCCATTTCTAGGATTCTCACATTTCTTTATCTAATGGACAGTTTTCAAATAAAAGCATGCTCTAGGGTAATGTTATGTTCCCTTCACAATTGCCTCTGCAGGTTTTCTCTTCTTCGTGATCATATAAAATCTCACAGCTAGCTATGGCAACTGTGGAAAAATGCCAGTAACAGTAGCAAGGTTGCAAGTAACACATTGCTAGCTTCTTTGAACATAATTTAGCTGCTGAAAAACAAATGATGGTTACAAGCATATGACCAGTCACCTGCCTGCTTCCCGGCCCATGGCTTAAGAACTTCAAATAAGTACAAAAATATTTCACAGTTAATTAAAAGCCTTACTTTTATGAAGGTCAATAAGGATGGCTCTGCCCATGATTGCACACAAAAAATTTCCAGTACAATTGGAAAATCACTTTTGATGTCTTAGTTTCCCATTTTTAAATAGTACAAAGTACTCGCAGATGTGACTTTTCCACAATCCACAGCATGTGTCAGGAGAACATATAGGGCATTTGGTGGTCTCAGGCATACTACTGTACTCTGCTGCTGTAGTGCAAGATGCGCATGATGAAATAGTCCTTGAATAGAAAAACGTGAGGTCATTTTTATCTATGGATAGGCCATGAAAATGTAAAATGCATGGGATGTACATAGCAGTGGAACAGAATACTGCTATGGTAATTGTTTAAGAAATATTATACTTCACTCACAAATCAATAGACAAGTCAACAAGTTCATCTGAGATTGTTGTGTATCTATTTGAGGCACTTCAGTAGTACTTGAATTTTGGTATCCTAGTATCCCATAGCACATGTCAAAATATTGTATTGGTAGTTGAAATTAATTTAATTACCTCACTTCTTTGGCACTGATCATCTATTTTGACACTACCATCCTTCAGGTAATGCCCTTGCTTCAACTCGGAGCATACTGTCAACATTAACAGTGAATCATAGTTAGGAGAGAATAATCAACTTGCAACCTCATCTTTTTTCCAGCTAACATTTTGCCATGAAGTATGTTTAAAAAGGCTGGAAATGAACATAAAATTGAAAGTTAAATGAGCTACTTCATGGCTTTTACTATAGCAGCAACAATACCTGTGTCACTAAGCAAATCTACTGAGAAAACTATTTTGCTGTCAACAGTGTTGGAAAAAAGCCAGAGGTCCTGTTCAAGTTACAACAGAAATGCTGAAGTTAAACAAATGTAAAAAAATTATAATTTTGTGATTTTTTTTTTTACTCCCTCCAAAAATGTGGCATATGTCTTGCATTACAGGCTAAGGCATCCTATTCAGCCACATTGCTTTTTAATCAAATGCTTTCCTTGACTTGTTGCTTGACATTAACCCACTGCTCCCCCTCTGGATCCTTTCCTCTGTCTCCGTGCTCCCCTCTCCCTTCTGCTGCTGCTGTGCTGTTCAAGTTAACATCAGTTCCAAAAGTTCCCTTTTAATCAGACCGAGACTGCTGGCATGAGCTGTCAGCAGTATTCATTTCTCTAGGCTCTTGCCTTATGTTGCATTGCCTTGGCAACAAGATTTAGGAGCAAGGCAACAGCCTTGAACTTGTCAGAGTCTGTTGCAACGCGCTGAGCATGTATTACTCTCTGGCACCTCAGGTTGCTATAACAACTACTAACAATAAAACTCATCTCCCAGCTTTAAATACAGGAAATTTTACAGTCTGTTTCCTGGCAGGGCTGCAGCAATATTATGTGAATCCTGGCTATGTTTGTTTTGCCGCCTTCTTCCTTTTCGCACATGATAGCAGCCTCCAGGGGTGAGGTGATGATACATGAGAAGGAGTCTGGCAATGGGCAGCACAGCCCGTGGCAGCAAGCGTGGACGCTGCTGGTGCCGGGAGTGGGGCTGGGCGAACAAAAGGCCGAGTGACCGCAGGGACAATGCTGGGCACAGAGCCCCAGCAGCAAACCCCAAACACTCCAGACTGCATGCTGTGCCCAGTGATGCTCAACACCTGCCCGCACCATGTTTTCAGCTGTGGCATTTTGATTTTTCCCCTGCTCCAGCAAAATACACCTTGCATGGGTGTCTGGGGTAGGAGCCTGCAGCCATCAGACAGGAAATTTGGGTCTCTGTCAGCACAAGTGTTTGCTCCCATTCTTGCAAATACGCAGTTGGCATTACTGATGGGAATAAAGGAGCAGTGCTAGTGTGGAGAGAGATGCAAGGGACCAATGACTCTTACAGAATCACAGAATATCTAAAGTTGGAAGGGACTCATAAGTCCAGCTCCCTGCTCCTCACAGAACTACCTAACACTAAATCATAGTCCTCCAGACATTCCTTGAACTCTGACAGGCTTGGTGCTGTGGGGATCCAGTGATCAACCACCCTTGGAGTGAAGAACCTTTTTCTAACCTCCAATCTGAACCCCCCCTGACGCAACTTCATTCCATTTCCTTGCATCCTATCGCTGGTCACCAGAGAGAGATCAGCACCTCTCCCTCCGCTGCCCACCTCCAGGAAGCTGTAGGATGCGATGAGGTCCCCTCTCAGCCCTCTCTTCTCTAAGCTGAACAAGACAAGTGACCTCAGCCACTCCTCCCAAGTCTTGCCCTTGAGGCCTTTCATAATCTTGGTTGCCTTCCTCTGCCCACACTCTAATAGTTGGATGTCCTTCTGTTGAGGCTCCCAAAATGGCACACATTGCTCGAGGAGGGGCCGCACCAGTGCAGTGCAGAGTGGGACAATCACGTCCCTCAACTGACTCTCTGTGTGCTTGATGCACCCAGGACACGGTTGGCCTTTTTGGCTGCCAGGGCAAATGTTGCCTTATGTTCAACTTGCCATCAACCCATGAGCCCAGATCTTTTTATGCAGGGATGCTCCCCAGCCTCTCCTTCCCCAGTCTGTATGTATAGCCAGGTTTACCCCACCCAGGTAGAGATGGGTGAACTCATGTACTCATCATATACATGTGCCCTGCTTGGCGCAGGTTGTCATGACACTAATGTCACAAATTAGGTCTGAGCCACTGGTGCTAGGTATTAAAAAACCCCAGCTCTTAGCAGAGACAAGGCTTTTAGTGCCAGAAGAGGCCTTTATGAGGAACATTTTCAGTCAATGGAAATGCAAGCTGAGGATGTAAATTGAGCCACTGCAGCATCAGGAATCATGGAAATTTCCCAGCAGCTCACCCACTGCCCTGTCACACCTTCTTCCTGTGGCTTCATTCATGAGGACAGTGCAAAGTACTCATCCTTTTCCTGTATGTCAACACCATGAGTATCTCGTGCAGACTTAACATCATTCTCACTTTTCCATAGCACCGGTCATATTTCTTCAAAGTGACAGAATTTATAACCCATGACTCAAACAATGGGAAGGCTTGTTTAAGAATAGCTCAGGATACAGCACATTGGAAGTATGGTGAGGAATGAAAACAGGAACAGAAAAGAAGTAGCATATTTTTCCTCCTTTATGACTGAAGCCCAGCTCCTGCAGCCAGGAAGCGCTGGTGGTGATACAGCACTTGGTGAGATGCAGGAGGAGGCTGAACTCTGTCTGAGCAAAGGTCTGTTTGTTTAGACGGATTTTAAAATGTAGAAATGGTGCTTTTTTTTTTTTTCCACAATTGCTGCCAGCTGAAGGACAGTGGTTGTGGGTGGCAGGAGTGGCTGGAAGTCTGGTCTCGTACTGCTTTCCAGTGACTGCCACCCTGTAGGGTCAGAGGCTGCAATACCTCAGGGACCCCAAGCACAGAGCACCACCTGGACCCACAGGTCTTTTAGAAATGACCCTAAAGAAGACCCATGTGGGCAACGACTTACTGCTGATGATAACAGAACTAGTGCATGGCAGAAAAGTTGCAGGCAAGGACCGTCCCTGGGTATTCACCGTCTTTCTACAGGGATCCTTTTAATTGCTTCATTTGCTTTTTCAGGCTCGTGCTTTCTCCTGCACAGAGTTTTGAGTAAACATTCCCCATACTGAGTTGCTAAGAGCCAAGCAGCTGACCTGACAGGGACACCCCAGCCCACAAACTTCTCTGGAGCTCCTCACATTCCATGTTTCATTTGGAGAAAAAAAACCAAACAAACAAACAACCCAGTTTTTTTGACTCCTAATCTAGAGTTTTGGTCTCACAGATAAGAACAAATAATGAAACATAACAAGCTTTTGTTTTAAGAAAAACAGCTCATCTGAAAAGCCCAGGGCTCAGTTCTGCAGTTAGATCTCAGGAGAGCTGTGTCCAAAGACCTGAAATAGCATGGACAGGGTCTCAGATGGTCCCAAACCTCTGACAGATACAGGCTACTGATCACTGTCTCTTGGGCATGGGAGTTAAAAAATGTGGCCAGGCACCGAACTAAAGCACCCAAACAGTCTCAGAGTTCAGTGTAACGTGCAGGGCATATGCCAGTGCCCAGGTTTGTGCCTGAGTACTGATCACAGCCCGGGACTGCTGCACAGCAACTGCAGGGCTTGCTCTCACAAGGCCAGTTACAGAACCTGGGCTACATCGTTAAGGTTTATGGTTTCTATGTGGGACACGTAGAGTGTTTAATCCCAACTTTTCCACTTGTCCCGTTATCTGAGACAGACAGTAACACAATACTTTGTGTCTGGACTCCTGCACCCACTGGAATAAACATCTGTTTCTTGTACTGTGATTCATTCAATATACTGCATGGCACGGGACACCAAATTATTTCAACACATTCAGGCTCAAGGGATTTTTCAGCAGGTGAGTGGGCCTCGCTCACAAAGGTGGCGACTTCGGGAGGGAGTTGGGCCTAGTAAAATGTAGCCCTTTACTATATATTTACAAATAAATTTCTACTATACTGAAAATGTTAATTAGAAACAAAATCCATGTCTGGTCCCTCGCTGGCAACCCCAGATGCCAGGCACTTGAGTTAGCATTGCCCAGAGGAGATGTGCCACTAACCCAAGTGCTGCCAGGAGCTTGCAGGAGGACTCCTGTTTGCCCCCTGAGCAGAGAGCGAGAGAAGCGGGATCTAGCAGCGTTACAGAAGGCAAAGACACCTGGCCTCATTAGTTTTATTGCCAGAGCAAATAAGGAAACCTTCTGCAATAAAAATGCTTCCCAAGTGTCAGGCCAAAATACAGGCAGGTCACTGCACCCTGTTAACTGTGGTGCTGTTGAAGACTTTGAGGAAGAATGGCATCATATGAGCTAAGTAAAAGCCTCTGTTGTGCAATAGGCATGATTTTCATATTTAAATATGGAATATATCCATAATTATATCCAATTCATCAGGATATACCTCCTTAGCAGCATGGAGTTTTACGCAAGCTGAACAAATGATCTCCTAAAGTACTTAACAGGGCACCAGTGACCACTGTGGCCTCTTTTGCATGCAATTAGATCTAGCTTTTCCCATTGTTTTTTCCTGCTAGAACAGACAAGGGAAAACTAAGAAGTTCTGGAAATGGCTATGAGTCTCACATTTCACTTGCAAATAGGCGAGTTCAGGTGAGCAGGGATGTGTGCACACTGTTTGGTGTTGAAGCAGAGCCAGGCAGAAAATTCAGCAAACATTTCATTTTTATCCTTGTTGTTAAAGGTTTGCAAGTGAAGTCCTAACATCTGGTATTTAACTGAAAAGAGCAGACGTGGAAATACTCAGATATCTACCTGGCCTGCTGCTGCCTCCCTTTCCTTTCCAAATGCAGCTGCTGGGAACCACCCAATCATGATCAACTTCCAGTGCTGGCTGGATAAATTGTCCTCCCAAGAAAAACTAAGATAAAATCTCTAGATAGACTTGTTTCTTCTCTCCCTGCTATCTTTTCCTCCAAACACACCATTTGTTGTTGCAGTTTCTAGTTTCACTGTTTCCAAACATACAAAATTTATTTTAAACATGATCCAAAAGGACTCGTGCCACATGTTTGAAACCTCCATTTAACTCAGCTGAGAGCTTAAAATACAAGCAATTCTCTGCTGAACTGTTTTCAGGCCCTTCCTTGCCTTGGCACATTACAAAGCTTCTGTTATGTACTACCAAAACATTGCCATTAATTGTTAGGTAATTTTCTAGGGTGGGATTAGGAAGAAAACCGGGCTTAAAAGTACTTGCTGTCTCCTGTGTGGACCCAAGCATGCCTCTGGGCTGGGAGGATGTGACCTTGCTGAGCCGGCACAGAGGCATGAATGCAACCAAACTCACTGCGGGGCTTTTGTGAGTAAAACCACTTGCACGTGATGGTCTGCAGGACAGCCCCTGCGAAACACAAATACAACTGGGTTAGTTATTGTCCAGGCAATCCCAGTGCTGTCACACGGACAGGAGGGGCTGTTTGGCCATGTGTGCAACCTTGTAAAAAACACATTTTGACCCGTGTTCACGGGGGTGGAAGTGACCTCCCCCCTCACCTCCAACCCTCTGTGGGTCTTGCTAAGATGTTTCCCAGCTTGGAAGTGGTGCTGAGGCTGCAGCACTGTGGGACGGTGGCAATGGGAGAGCCCAATGGTGTGGTGGCCCTGGCCCCTGCGCCGGGAAAGTGGGGCTTTCACCTGTCCAGTGTCCAGGAGATGTCCCAAGGCACTGGAAGGATGCCATGATCCAAAAGCCAGGCTTCGCATAAGCAGAGCTGTAGCATCCCCTGTCCTCAGTGAGAGCTGTGCAGATGCTCAGTCCCCTGCTACAAATCCCCATTTCCTATCGCTGCCTCCCACAGCATCCCGCACCTTGATTGCTGCTTTGAGGGAAAAGAGATGTGTCCCAGTCACAGACTAGTCACTGGGTCGGCCTCCGGCATCACAGTCTCACTAATGTGCCAAACATCTTCTGCCATGAAAAAGCTGTGGGCTTACTCAAAGTGGGCAGGGGTCATTTTGGGAGATTAGGTTGCAAAGCAAGTCTAAATTTCACAGGTGCCCGACAAGAGAAGGTGAATGAAATTAAAGTTACAACCACAATAAAGGTATCATGAGTATAGAGGGGTTGATAAGATAAAGGGAGTTCTTTTATGTCTTATTTCCTGGTCTTGATCACTTGATACAGATCAAGATTACAATGGAGTTAATGGCTCTGTCACTTGGTGAGGTTGGTCTCAGGCAATTTTCTTTGCAATGTATCATATCTTTCTCCCTCACCCCTCTCTTTTGTAATCCGATGCAAACACAGCATTATACGAACATAAAAGATAGCTCAATCAGGACAATTTAATTAAAAGCAAGTTACGTTGAAGCGTTTTCATAAACCACCTTTGCAACAGAATTTGCACCATTTTAGTCAGCATCAAACAGCCATTTAGAGAGGACAGTTTCATCTCTTCTAAACATTTCAGATTATATATCATAGACAGCACTGCCGGATAATCATTAAAATATTTTACATTATCTACATTGGCAAGTTCATTAGGGCCACTTCAAAGCTTCCCAGAGACCCAAAATGCCCAGGAAACAACCATCAGACATTTTTGGCTTAACCGGAAAGCTCATTCTGCTTTCTCTTATTTAACTTATTAGTCATGTATTATTCAAATGAAATAAATAGTGCTGCCTTGTGCACTCATCCGGCCAAAGCCTTTAGCAGCAATCAGCTGGCTCATTCAGCCCGGGCATCCATCAGCCTCCACATGGGCCACGTCTCAGCACCAGTCCCTCAATGCACTCCAGAACTCCCAGGGCTCATCCATGGGCTTAAATCTGGTCCTGCTGGGTCAGGCCCCTGGTGGTACTGGGATGCTCGCAGTGTTTAGGCCTAGGTCTCTGCAGACAGGCAGGACACCAGCCCATATGACACAGTATGTCTCCACCTGTGCAATGGCTGTTTACTGCAGAGGGCTTGTCACAAGCATATCAGGAGATATCTGCAAAATGCTTTCTGGCCTGAACACATGTTTTCTTACAAGACCATTCCTCTTCTGGAATGAAGTTCCTATGCAGAATACCCATCAGTTTGTCATTATTATTTCTATGAGGAAGGGGAGGAAATTTGTCTAAATTTTAGTGCTCAGTGAGTCAGAATCAGTTGGAAGTCACCTGTGGGTGCAGAAGCCTTCACAACATGGCTCTGCAATACCAGGCACTCAATAGCAACTAAGAAGCTCTTGCAGACATCAGTGTTTTCCCTTCTATTTTCTGCTTCCTTTAGCACATTTTTAGGAGATGGGAATGCAGATTTATTTTTTTTTTAACCTTTATTAAATCAAGATCTTGATCAGGAAGACAGAATGGGGACACATTTCGGTCACCAAACAACACAGTAAGGTGTTTCAAGTGGTAACTTAATTCCTTTTAAATTACACAGAGACATCAGTATGACATTGATAGTTGGTCTGTCCAAAGTGGTGCTTGTTATTTCTGTCCTGAGCTGGGACAAAAGGAGAGAAAGTTAATAAAATTCAATCCTCCTGATTTGCTCCCCTTCCACTCTGGGGTTGCAGAGTAGCTAGAGGCAGGACAGATCTGCTCTGATGCTGTAGCTGCTCTGTGGACTCTTCGGACTAGCTGTGGGCAGGCAGGATGGCACCTCCAGACTTGGAGGAATTAATGAGGCAAGTTTAATGGAGATTCTGAGCTTTCCCCTGCTCTGTCCTTCCCTTGGTATGCTGGACTGTGTGATCAGCCTGGTTATTTCATGCTGTGGACAGTCCCCAATTCACACTCCCACATAAGGAGATATATTTTCTATCCTCCCTGTATTTGATTGCCACTGCTCCCACAGTCTGTTAGCTAACCCAAACTAATTTAATAATGATTCACTGGCAAAAAATAATCAAACACTGGCACAGGCTATAAGATTACCTTGTGTTTAGCCACTGTCCTAAACTCAGCCAAACTGAAAGCTCTGCAGAGCAGGAAGGGAAGAGACTAGACACCCTTAGCTCTGTCCCTGGGAAGTGAGTGTGGAACATGTGGACCGTGCCAAGGGGGTGTTGGAGTCTCTTTCTCCCTTGGGTACACCGTGTACAAGCTGGGAAGCACAGGAGAGGAAAAGGCATCCCCACAGTGCAGCACTACTTGGTGAGCTGGAAAGGCACGTGACAAACATTTGAAATGTTTCCGACTGATCCATCCCCCTTCCCTGGGCCGGCACAGAGCTCCGGCAGGTGCAGCTCTCCACAACCCTCTATTAAAAGCCACAGCCAAATGCAAAATCTAACCCTGAATTATTATTATGAGTCAGAGGAGGCTGAAAGGACCTTTTCACAGCCCTGATTGGATTCAGCTGTAGAGTTTGCCATTGGCAAATGATCTCCATGATCATCATGCCAATGTTGCAGTGCTTTTAAAATGTCCTGACATGTGCTTTACTATGAGCATCACTGGATTCTGGCCGGTTTCCAGGAAACGAATCTTCTCAGCAAATATTCTGCAGGGTGAGCATAACGTGGTCTGTAACACAAATGCAAAACACGGCTGTAGTTTACCCTGAGGGGGACACTGATGTGCTGATCTAAATGGGCCCTTCCAGCCCAAACTGCCAGGATTGTATAAGATCCTTGTGGGGAGGGCTGGGAGATGGGATGAGAATAATTGGGAAACAGCAATTAGCTTCAGCCAAGGCAATTAATGAGGAAAGAAAATTCTTCCTGCTATAACAGCCATGATCACCAGCCTCCCCTCCCCTCTCTCCCATCCCTCTTCAAGGAGACCCTACAACCCTGGCCCCATCCAATGACCCTTCCCAATGCCGAGGTGCTGGTTGCAGGACGGACCTTTTATTCTCTTCTACTGCATTATGAGTTTTGCTGTGCTGTGTTATGCCCTAGATTTTACTCCAGAGATGTGTGAGATAGACCTCTGCAATGTGGAGGGAGCCGCAGAGGGCAGCAGTTGCTGGCTGGGGCTGGCTGCAGGATTTGGGGCTGCAGGAGGGCTGAATTGCTCAGCCTGGAGAATGGTCAGAAAGAAGAGGGAGCCAGATCCTTTCTAGATGTGCACAGCGAAAGGGCAAGGGGCAACTTGCAATGAGGAAATGCTGCTTGGATATCAGGAAAAAAACTTTTTGTTCCAGGGTGGTCAGCACTAGCATAGGCTGCCCAGAGAGGTTGTACTGCTCCTGTCTTGGAGATACTCAAAACCCAGCAGGACGGTCCCTAAGAAACCTGCCCTAGCTTTGAAGCTGGTCTTGCTTTTAGCAGGGGGTTGGACTAGAGACCTCCAAAAGCCTCTCTCTCCCTGAATTATCCTCACCTGATTTTGCTTCACGCTTCACCTGGAAATATGCAAATAGTCAGGGAGACCCAGGCGGTTTAGTAAAAGACTGACTTGTGCTGGCTTGCTAGACGCAGCAGCAAATGTTTGGCAGTTTGTGGGTAAAGCTCTGTGAGCTACAGCATTGGTGTGGACTGAAGACGGAAGGACGAAGGGCAGAGTAGCTGGAGGCTGCACTTTTTCTCCTCTGAAAAAATGCATGCAGACCGGGGCCCTGAGGCCAGTTTCATGAGTTGGTTGTGTACCCACACAGTTGTCCGGTACCCGTGGGATGCCAGGTGCAGTGCTCAGCCCGTGCATCTTCAAGGGCCCGCTTCCTGAGCACCATGCAGCCAGCCGAGCATCTCCTCTCCTACTGAGTCCCCAGGATGTGTGGGAAACCCTGAACGAAGGTGGCTCCCACTGAGCACCACATTTTCCTCCTTTCTTCATCCTCTGTGGAGTGGCAGTTACACTGGGTGCAGTGACAAACCCCACGCAAGAAGAGCGGCTGCAGTGCTGTCACAGCATGGGCGCCAGAGGGTCCCCAGGGTCCCGGCTGCTGCAAGCAAACCCCTCTGGCCTGGATGCAGTTACAAAGCAGGTAATGTTTTTTTTTTTTTTTTTTTTTGCTTTTGTTGCTTCTTGGTGGTGATCTTCTCATTTCTGCATTTCTGTAACAGCCTCCTGGGTTTGTCACTAGGCTTGACTTATGGCCCACCTGTAGAAAACTACTAGGGGCAGAGGAGCGCAGTGGAAGGTATTTTCATTAGCGCACGCATGGCAAACGGCCAGATTTCACACCAGTTCCACCCACCGCTGTTACAGTAGGAGCCTCCTCCCTTCCAAGCAGAAAACTGCCGGGAATTCACCTTGAAAAGCAGCCGGGCAGGACCCTTTCTGCCGGGGGCTTCGAGCAAAGTAATGGGAAGCCAACGTTTCCCCGGAGCCGTGCTCAGCACTGCAAAGCCAAAGCTGCGGGGCGCCCGCAGCCCGCCCGTGCGGTGCTGGGGGAGCCGCCGTGCGCCCCCGCCGCGCCGGCCCCAGCCGGGGGCCTGGGCTCCCATCCCCGCCCCGGGCCCTGCCCGGCAGCTGAAGAGTGAAGCGGCCCGCAGAGGCGAGCGCCGGACGAGGTCCCGGGGCCAGGGCCCGGCAGCGGTGCCAGACGATCCGTCCCGCCGTTTTTTCGAGGGAGGCACGGGCAGCCGGCTGCAACGCGCTCGGCCTGCCCCGGGTTTCGCACCGGCTTCCCGGCCCGCCTCCCCCGCAGGACGGGGCCCCCCTCGGGCTCCCCCAGCGGGGACCGCACCGGGCCGCCGGGGCAGGCTGCCCCCGCCGGGCTCAGAGGACGGCGGAGGCTGGCGCGCGGCGGACGGTCCCGGCCCCGGCTCTCCCCGGGCTCCGCCTCCCGCCTCACACCGCCGGCTCCCCCGTGACGTCCGCCGTGACGTCAGCGGCGGGTGGGCGCGGCGGCCGACGTGGGCGCTGACGTCGCGGCGGCGGGCGGCGGGCGGGCCGGCGGCAGGTGAGGAGCGGCGGGGCGGGGGCAGGCCCGGGGGTGCCCGGGGGCAGCGGCGGGGAGCGCTCGGTGTGCGCGGTAGCTCGGCTGCGGGGACCCGCACCAGGCCTCCCCGGCAGCCGGGCCCCGTCGGGGTGTCCGGGCCCGAGCGGCCCGGTCAGCCCTGCGTGGGGCTGGGGGAGGCCCGGGTGCGGCCCGGGTGGGCTGCCGGTGCGTTTGGAGTGTCGGTGGGTGCCAGGGGGGCGAGTCGTGGGGTCTGTGCCTCGGTACGGGAGTGCTTGGGCTGCCCTGCCTGTGGCCAGCCCGGGCCAGAGAGGCCTGGTTTTGAGGTGGTGCTGCTGGTTCCTGATAATGCGAGCTTACGTGCTTGTTTTGAACAAGTTTATTCATAAAAGAGAAAACGAAAAGGCAATTAACAGGAGGACGAGCCTATCTGAAGCAAACAGGACGTAAACCCTCAGGATGGTCTAACACAGCAGCCACAGGCAACCCCGATGCAGCCTGACCGGCTGGCCTTGCCTGCCTCCCCGCCGCGGCCCTGCCGTGCCCCCGAGGCAGCAGGCCTGGTGTCCCCGACCGTTGCTGGCCTGGGGCTGCAGCAGCCCATCGCGCAGTGTGCATGAAGGAGGCAGGAGGAGGTGTCTGGCTCCCCGGCAACATTTTTGTGGTCATCCTTTACCCTGCATGTCTGATGGAGATGCTATCCGGGTAGGATCTGGCCTGGGCTCTTGGAGAACTGACTCCCCGCAGTTTGGGTGAGGTGTAGGTAATGTAAGTCTAGACAATGCCAGATTTTGGGATCCACCTCTGACTGCCATCGTGCTGTATTGATACTTTGCAAGTTGCTGCTTCTCTGCCTTAGTTTCCCCATGTGTAAAATGGGGAGTGCCCTCTGACAGAAGGATTGCAAAATCAAATTGGCATAAAACAGCACATGCTTGCAAGATTTAATCGTAAGTCTTGACAAGCAAGTGCCTGGCCCTTGATGTTCCTTGTTCCCCCACGGTTCACCCTCAGTGCGTCTCTAATCTTGCCAGTGGAACATAGTATTAATGCATTCTCAGCTCTTTGCTGGGGAATAAGAATGTTTTATGGGGGGGGGCAAAGTTTGTTAGCTGTTTCAGTTTTGCCCTTTGCTTTCTCAGGCACAGTGAAGCTTATGAAGGCCAAGCAAAGAGCTGAATGGTATTGTGCATGAGCAGAGGCAAGAAGCGTCCAGACGTGGGGAGCTACAGAGGCAGGTAACATGGCAGTCTGATACCTTTGAAAAAGTTAGGTCAGAGAAGGGGACTGTGTCTTGCACTGCTAAATCCACTATCTTCGTTTGAGCTGTGTTTGGAGTGATTAAATAATGATAGAGAAGATGTTTGAACTTGGTAGAGGCTTATAGTTACGGCCAAGAAAGGAAAGGTCACCTGTTAAAAATTATAGGGGGACCAGAGTAAATGACTACCAAAGATATGGGAGAAAATAGCTTCTCTTTCTCTGGAAATTGAAGACAATTTTATTGGAAAGTTTGTGAAGGTTTTTTTTTAAAGTGATTTCTTATACTGTAGGGGTTGTCTAATTTAGATGTTCTTCTTAACATGGCTTTTGTTGCTAATCTAGCTTTGTTGCATTTTTAATATTTGCAAGCAAATCTTTCAACAGTGAGAGTACTTATAAATTAAATTAATTATTATTTTTTTTTTTTAGCCTTGAGAGAATCTCTTGCTTGCTAAGAAAACTGTAGCTTGTCAGCAAGGAGCTTTATTACAAGGCAAAGCCTTGTCATTCCTTGCCTATTTAAATGAGACTTTCAGGCTTCTGGAGACAAAGTGCAGGTCGAGAAAGGAAGCTGTGTCCTTATGAGTTTGTAGAAAGGGATTTTTTTCTGCTGGCCTGTTGCTGTGTTGTTGCTCTCTCTCCTTTCTGTTTTTCCTCTGTCTGAACATAAATCAGCAGCAGTATTAGAGAGTGTTACAGCAACTTGTTACAACGGACAGACAAAACCAATCACAGTATAATAAAGTTCAGTGTAGCCTATGAATTTGTCCTGGAAATAAATCTGAGGTGTAATCTAATCCCAGAAAAGGCACTGGAGTCGAGATACCAGTTTGAGGATTTAGTGTATGGTGCCTTTTGTGCTTGTTTTGCTTCTTGTGGTCTGGGTTGTAAAACATAGTGCACCTGTGGGCAGACAGTCAGTCACAAGCCTGGTGTGCTCTAAACTTCCTGGGATGAGATGTGTGAATGGTGGTCTTGGGTTCAGATTTTTACACCTGAATGCATCAGACCTTGGTTCAGTTCCTGGCTTG
Organism: Falco biarmicus; assembly: GCF_023638135.1. NCBI lineage: Eukaryota > Metazoa > Chordata > Aves > Falconiformes > Falconidae > Falco > Falco biarmicus. The sequence continues at coordinate 23,588,064 of NC_079296.1, forward strand.
GTCACAACGCTGCTGTGTGACCTTGGTCAAATCATGTCTTCCTGTGGCTTGTGAAATGGAGGCAGGTTTTCTGCCTTCTTGTGTAGATGGCAAACATCACAGGGCAGGGACTCTGCCTTATTGTGTTTTGGCATAAGACTGTAATGTCTCTTGGGCTTCTGGGTAGTTATAGCGGTATAAATAGAGTTAAGTGCTTAGATAAGCAAAAAATGTTTGAGTTTCATACTATTTGCTTCTCCCACCTATGATCTGTTTGTAGACATGGCTGTGAAGTGAGCTGTGGAGTGCACTGGTCAGAACAACATACTACATAGCTGGTGTTCAGGCAGCACAGAGCCTACCAATCTTGCCCTGGAAAGCGACAGCATTAAAGTTGTAGGATCCCAGCATGTTCTTAAAAATTTGAAAGGAATGGATAGAGAAATGGGAAGGGGAATATCCCACTTTGGGCACCCTTTGGAGATGTGAGTGAAGAAAACACAGAGAGAACCTCTTCTGAAGTTCAGGTTACTTGGTTTCCGTAGGCTTTCAGGCCAGGCCTCCCCCACAGCTTGAATATCCTCTGCAATCAGCTGGTGCCTTCCACTGCAGCCTTCATTCGCGCCAGCACAGCAGCATGACCTGATGCATCACTGTGCACGGTGCTCCCAGCGGGACCCAGCTATTGACGGTTTCTGGGTAGTAAATTGAGAGGCTGATATTCACTGCAATGCTAAAGATATATCTATTGCAAAACCACTGCAAGGGAGGATAATTGGCCTGTGCCCTTGTTTTGCCCTCTGATCTGCTGTCTTCATTTAGCCTGTGCCCCATCCCTGCCTGTCTGACACCAGCTGAGATCTGCAGAGCATTTGCCAAAGGTCTTCAGAGAAGCTTTCCTTAAGCATCCCTAGTTGTCCCCTGGCAGTCACTTGTGAGAGCTCAATGGGCTATTCTTCCTGCTAGGTGAACTAATGTGCAGCCCAGAGGTAAATATGGCCACTGAACACATCCCTGTGTATGTCCTTGGGAGTAATTTCTTTGCCCTGAGTTAGTCTGGTCACCAATCCACTATGAAAACCTGGGCTATAGTGAAACTTCTAAAAATCGCCACCTTAACTTGTCCGTTTCCGAGTCTTGATGTGCGTGGCTTGCTGTGGCGTATAAGCCACAGCATCTCTGCCCCCAGAGTGAAAAGACTGGACGCTGTTCTTTATGCATGTGATGGGTGGGGCTACTTCTGATCTGTGAGTATTTGGGACCATCGGTGTGACATCCCGAGACCTTTCCTGGCTGTCATAAGGCATGTCTGAGGTGCTCTGTTTCTTGGTGCTGCCCACGTGCAAGGAGGGTTGGCACATGTTAAGCTTGCGTGTCATTATTACTGGGCATGTCAGTGCTTGATGAGATGGGAAAGGTCCTTTACGGCATGGACCAGCTTTGTCTCTGTGGCCTCAACCTGATCCCTCATTCTCAAGGAACATAAGTGAAGTGATAGGACAGGAGAAATTCTTGGGTGGGAGGGATGATGTTGGCACACTTGTCCTCAAGGGGAGTTTTCAGTGGTGATGGCCTCCAGCCTGTGCGTGTGAGTGGCCTGGGATGGCTGGAGAAGCTCTGAAGTTTTGTACTTTATTTCAGTTGCAGGTAGGAAGATGAGTCCAAAAATTACAACAGAGCTGCTGAAGCAACTGCGGCAGGTGATGAAGAGTCCCAAGTATGTCCAGGAGCCTGTGCAAGCCTACATAGTGCCCTCTGGAGATGCTCACCAGGTATGGATGGATGGATTATGAGAATGATTGCATTTTCCTTCCCTACAAGAAATAAAAGCCAGGGATAACTAAAATCATCCTTCATTCACTTGCTTTAATGGTTCTAGCATAAAAGCTTGGGTAACCTGAGAAGCGTCATGTTGGAAAAAGTTTCTGGAGTCTGTTCAGGAGACTGGAGTTTTTATGTTCTTGTAACAAATCAGCATGGATGTTCCACCAGCAGCTTCTCATCAGATTGTCTCCAGGGAGCTCACGCTGTAAAAAAGGGAGCTTGCCAGAGCACTTGCTGTCCCCATCCTGGCTGTTGGGAAGAAAAGATTTACTAGGGGAGGAAGGGGCATTATCTGGGCTTTAGTTTCCCCATTAGCACTTCCTGATCAACGCATAACTCTTAAGCGAGGTGGCGAAGGACTGGTTGCAGAGCTTTCCCTTTGCTACATCCAGTTCTTGCTGGAATTGCTGTCTTATGCTAAAGCCCTCAGATTCCATGCAGAGGGAGGGGCCTTTGGAGAGCAGTGAGGTGATGTGTTGCAATGACACTTCTCTTTTGATGCTGCTCTGCATCAGCTTGTCTTGTGCACTAAAGACAGGAGGGAAGTCTGGGCCCAGGGTGGTAACCCGTGGCGGTAACTGTGTTGTGTGCAGTTTTCCACTGTTAAGATTTCTGTAGTCTGTAACATAAATTTTAAATTGCTGAACTGCCTTTTACCTTCCCCACCTGCTCATATGCTAGTTTCACTCTGCTGTTAGGAGACCCAAGAACTTCCAAGGGTTTTTCCCTCCTCAGCCATTTTCAGGAAAGAAAAGACCTGAAGCTTTCCTGGCTCACACCCAAAGCTCCCTTTTACCCCAGGGTGCACGAGAGCAAAATAAAACTGAATCAGGACCTTTGCCCTTGACTTTGCACTGGGGTGAGCTAGGTCCAGACTTGCCTGCGCCTTGGGACCATATGTGCAGCATCGTGTTTCCTCTTAGGGAGATCCAAACTTGGGCAGGTAGAGGGAAGGCAGTTTTCTGCAGCTGCTATTGTCTGCTGCATTCCTGCCTCAAGCTGCCTCTGTCCATATATAACTCTGGTTTCATTTCACTAGACGTTAAGTGCTGTCATGTGAGTTGAAGAATGTGACCCTCAGGACTTCTGGGTTTTTCTGTTGCTTTCTTTTCCTTGACAGAATGCAGTTAAGCAGAGAACCCCATGTTGCTATTTCCTGCCGGGCAAGTTGGTCAGGTTTCTCTGCAGAGCGAATCTATCTGAATGGAAACAATTACTAAAAGCTGATGATTCTGGCGCCTCTTGACTAGCTAGTGCAGGATTTTGTCTGTGAGGTTTGGGAATTGGTGCCATTTTAAGCATTGGTGGGAACCTGTTGATCCCGGAGCAGGCCTACTGATTCCAGGGAAACTGTCATGAGCTGAGGTTTGCAGCTTCCCCATCTTCCAGGAAAGCATTTGTTTATTGCATGCAAATAAAGAACTTTACAGCCCTGCAGTCAGATTTTGCTCTTAGGCAGCTTCCCTCCATGACTCAGAAGACTGTGGTTTAATGATACCCAAGCTTCTGGTGGCTTGAGCCATTTCCTCCCCACAACCCAAGCTACTTATTGCTGTCCTTTCCTCTCTCAGCTGTTCCTGAGGCTGTCCTGGGATCCACATCAGAGAACTTGTCAACAAAAAGGGCTTTCCCTCCTGTGGTGCTGACAAAGGGTTTAGATTGGGGGAAACTTTATTCCCTTCTTGGTTGCAAAGGAACCCCTGGATTGGTCCGATGCTGATACACTCTGATGCTGCAACTTGCTGACTAATTTCTCTTTGTAACACTGGGGATGTTTGGGGTTTGAGCTCTGAGCTCTGTGATGCTTTTCATATTGGTTTTCCAGCCAAGGCTAGAAGGCTTAGGTTGTAATACTGCGAGGAGGCTTGCCACCAGTTGTATCCTTTGCTTTCTATGCTTAGTTGTGTAAAGAGCTGAAAGACTTGCAGAGCTTCTCAAACACAGCTGGCTCTGACTCTGGCTTAACCAAGGCTCCTGTTACCTTGGACTTGTGGCTCTTGTAGCCATCCCTGAATGTTGGCTGCTTTGATTTTTGAAACTTTTGATGCTGGTGATAAGAAGTCAGAAGAAATGGACTGTTTGTTTGGGGACATGGGTGGTCCAAAGGCTGGTGAGAAAGGAGGGGAGTAACCAGCCAAAAGTAGGCTGAAGTCCATACAAAGAGCCCTGCTTCCTTACATGAGCGCTGGGTGGATCTTGTGGCTGGAGGTGTCAAAGGATCATGGAAGGGTGAAATGCCATGCTTTTGGAAATGAAGCACCTAAATCCGTTGTGGTTTGGTTAAAAATACCTGTCTGACCTTTTGGGGTGTTGCAGTGGTAAACACGGGATTCATTTTTGTGTTGAGTCACCCGGTTTACATTGAATTTGAAGTTTGCCCATATGGGAATATTCAGAGATTGGAGGAACTTTCTTCTTAATGGGAGGGAATGATGTTTGGATTAGGGCTTGGGTTTGGAGCCAGTCACAGCTTAACTGGGGCTGGCTTCTACCCCCAGGGCCTTGACTTGGTGAAAACAAATTTGGTCAGATCTGGCTGGTCTTCTGTATCAAGGAAGCACCTGCCCAGCTCAGGGCCCCATGTTTGAATTGGCAGAGATGCTGTCTTCTGCTCAGAGCTGGCTCCTCTGACACACACTTGTTCTGAGCCGAGGAATCAGTAGAGTTATAAAGCAAGAGACTATTTGTGCACAGGTTGCACTGACCTGTTCCAGTTCTTACCAATGCAGTTAGGTTCTTGGCAGTGAATACCGACCTCCCTCCAAGTACACAGCAGTGTTTGTTCTTTAAGGCATCAGTGTCATAGCTCTAAAGGCAGCAAGCTGTACTTTTCCTTGCTGATCTTGGTTAACCTTAGGATAGAATAAGCTTTTACATGTTAATGGCCCAACTGTGCAGGTTCTGGTGATAAGCACCACTTTTTTTTTTTTTTTTTTGTGGTTCCTCCTGGCTTAGCTGAGGGTTTCTGTGATGCAGCCCCCAGTTTTGTCTGCATGTCAAGGACTGACAGGTGTGGTGGAAAGCAGACTTGAAAGGCCTGAGGAGAGCCAGGGTGAAGGTCATTGGAGCTTCAAGACAAGCCTCAGGGTAATACCTTGCTCTGACTGTGCTGCGGCCTGTACTTTGTGTGGCGTGTGCAGGTGTTCCCCTTGTAATTTTAGCTCGTGCGAAACATGGACTTATCTTTGCACAGTGGGGGTTGCTGCATGGAACAGAACAGGTGGGCGTGCAAGAATTCAGACTGACAGATGAATGAACCATCTTCCTTTCCAGATCCCTCATACTCCCTTCTAAAGCCCATCTGCCTCATTGTAAACTCTTAAAACATTCCCTGGATTTGCCTGTGAATGGGACAGCATGAAGCATTCCCCATGTAGTCAAGGTCTTTGATAGTTTTAAATCTAGTAAAAGCTGACCTAGACTAACAGACTTTTTTTTTTCTTTCTTTTAGATTAAAAATTGTTTTAATCTATTTCATTGTTCTATGCTGTTAATGCAGCTAGCTCAGTGTTAACCCTTCCCGTGAATGTGAGTTTGCTTGTCTGCACAAGCAGACTAGCCTGTAGCCTCTGCTGCATTGGTCAAGAGAAAGGGAAGAGAAATTGCTGGTCTGATTTGAGATGTTCTTAGTGATACAATCCACAGTGGGAAATTTCCAGCATCCCCTTTAGGCGTTGGACCCTGGGAGATGGTATCCCAGCTTTGAGCTGAGAAGTGTAGGAGGAGGGGAGCTGTAGCAGTCAAGAGGCTGAATTAGGAGATGCTGAAATGGGGAATATTCCTCAGGTCCAGCATCACACTGCCTTCACGTTCTGTCTTACTGCTGACAGGCAGCCAGGGGAATGGGCGCTTGATTCTGCTGCTTGAATGACTTTGTCCTCTGTCTGCTGATGCCTGTGTCATTATTTGAATGGGATTGGTGGTGATAGTGGTGCTGTGGTGGGCTGATGTGGATCCACCCCATCAGCTAGAGGTATGCAGAGGGCAGTCATCCCTTCCCAAGGTGGGTATCCTGACCCTTCTCCTCCCCACAGTTGTTGAGCATGTGTCACAGCCCTTTGGGGCTGGACAGGAAGAGACACAGGGAACTGGACTGGCTCAGAGATGAGGGCACCCGTGGTCTCAATACCCACCCCATTTCTGCCAACTTTCCTTAGTGGTTGGATAAAATAGAAGATTTCTTGGGACCATATCCCAGGAATCTTCAGTGGCAAACAAAAGCAAAAACTACTCAGCCAGATCCTCTTTTGGTCTGTGGGTTTTTCTGTCCCAAGGCTTAGATTCAAAGTGTGGTGAATGGTTGGTAGCTGCTGCCTAGGGCATCTCCAAGGAGGGGAGAGATGTAGCTGTTCTGGAGGGGTGACCATGGGGTGACTGAGAACAGAAATAGAGTTGGTCCCAGGTGCTGCGATTGTGCTTCTCATACACTCCTGTGCTTTGAACCCTCTGCTGCCTTTAGAACAGTGAAGAGTACCATATCTGAAGGGAGTATTTTCTAACAATCAGGTGATTTGAACATAGCCCTGGCCAGAGACAGGGAAATGCAGTATCTATGGCAGTAGGAACTAAACCCACCTGAAAACTGGGCTGTGACTTCTCAGCTGGGTCCCTAAAATGTTTCTTTTGCCGCAACACAGCTGGGTACAGAGGAACTTTGTGGGCAGAGTAACAGAGTTTGGTTTCAGACCATTTGTAAGGTACAAATCCAGGGGTTTTGCAGCTCAAACATTGGCACTGTCAGCCTGGATTAAGCTGATTTGCTGAGTTATGCTAGTTAATTAACAGGTCTGCTCAGCAATTCTGACCTCTGAACTTGCCAGAATGGAATCCCATAAAAATGGTGTGTGGGCCACTTCAAGATACAGTTGTTCTTTTAATTTTGGCAGCTCCTGTGGATGTTAGGTATCTGTGCGTTGTCAGACTCTTCTTTAATGCTGCCAACAGACGTGTCAACAAACACAGGCTGTGATGGGTCTGAGATGAGGATGGACTAGTAGTCTTTGATTCCTGTTTACCCACCAAACCATGATCTGGTGGTTGCTGGTGTAGTTGGGTTTTCAGTAGGCAAGGAAGAAGTGAGAGGATCAGCATCTAATTATGGAAGGTCATAAGGGTTAAAGTTTTTACACTTTTATTATCTTGATGATTTTCTTTCAATGTCATTGATGTGGAAAACAAAGTTGTTTGTTGCAGTTTAACACCAGCTAGCAACTTGCAGCTGCTTACTGCCTCCCCTCACAGTGGGATGGGAGAGAGAATCGGAAGGGTAAAAGTGGGAAAGCTTGTGGGTTTGGATAAAGACAATTTAATAGGTAAAGCAAAAGCAAAGGAATTAATTCATCACTTCCCATTGGCAGGCTGGTGTTTCTGTTGTTTCCAGGAAAGCAGGGCTTTGTCGTGCGTAACAGTTATTTGGGAAGACCAATGCCATCACCCCGAACATCCCCCCCACTCCCTCTTTCTTCTCCCAGCTTTATATGCTAAGCATGACATCATGACCCCTTTGGTCAGTTGGGGTCAGTGGTCCCAGCTGTGTCCCCTCCCAGCTTCTTGTGCTTCCCCAGCCTACTCGCTGGTGGGGTGGTGTGAGGAGTAGAAAAGGCCTTGGCTCTGTGCAAGCCCTGCTCAGCAATAATGAAAAGGTCTCTGTATTATCAACACTGTTTTCAGCACAAATCCAAAACATAGCCCCATACCAGCTACTATGAAGAAAATTAACTCTCTCCCAGCCAAAACCTTAAATGTCAGTGAGGGGACTTCACTGGAGATAGTGAATTTTACAGATTTTATGTGCTGATTACTCTGGTCCCCAAGATCAAGGGGTGCTTCTGGTTTCTCTTCCTTTCACGTTGCAGCTTCAAAGGCAGCATTTGTTTGTTGCCTGAAGGGGAAGTTGAGTGTGAAATAAACATCTGCAGAGTACTTCAGTGTTTACAGATGTTTGTGGGAGAAAAGTGCTGCAGCTTAAAAAAAAAAAAAAAAAAAAAAAGACCCAGTTGGACGTAAATACAATATAATCACAGATGATTAAATGTTCCAGTGGAGTAGAGCCCAGAATTTTTAACTCCTTTCATTCTCTCTGTGGTGTCCTTTAGGAGAAAAAGCTTATCAAAATATTTTTCATCAGCTGATTTCCCCCCCCCCCCCCCCCCCCTGCTGCTATAAATAATTGCTGCCTCTTTTGTTTTCTAGAGCGAGTACATTGCACCCTGTGATTGCAGACGGGCGTTCATCTCTGGATTTGATGGCTCTGCAGGTACCTTTCCAGAACTTGGGTTTTTGCTAACATACATAATTCCCCTGTAAAGAAATAGTCTCATTCATGGCATAGAGGCGGTATGGAAAAGGAGACCTATCCAGCTTGTTTGGACTGTTTTCTTCTCATTTCAGCATCTGCAGAATTATGTCTTGGCTACCCACTGGAATTATGTAATATCAGTGCAATAACAAGTTTCCAGAAAATGTTTGACCCCTGCATGAACCTCTCATAAAGTAAAATCCTATTAACTCTTCAATGTAGTGCTTGTAACCTACAGTCATTTCTTTTGATGTGCAGCCAGTACGAATAGAATTTTGCATTGCCCATTTGGGCAGGATGAATAGTAAATGGACTTTAGCTAGCCTTTCTGTTTAAACAGAGCCAAGGCCAGTAACACTGCATTTGGAAACTGAACGCTGCGGAAAAGTTTGCTTATCTTGCCGAGACAGGATGTTTTCTTGGCTGTAGGGTAGGTCTGTGTTTCAAGAGATCTAGTTTTTAACTTAACTGTACCCTAAGCTCTGCAACTTACTCTGTTGTGTGATTGTTGGAAACTCACTTTAGTGTCTACTGAGGTCTTCCCCCTCCTGCCCCAACTGTAAATCAGTTTAATAAATACTGCTACCTATGTGTTTGGAGGGTCCATTCATCAGTTCCTGTGAACTACTCTGGGACCTCCTGTGGAAGGTGATAAAGCCAGGGCTGTGGGCTGCTGTTAATGGATAACATGAATCCTGTATTAATTTCACGCCTTCTGCATGGCCTCTTCATAACCTTCCTCTCTATTTTGAGCCCTTGTTATGTACTTGGAAGGTCTGTGTTCCCAGCCTAGTGCTCAGCATATCAGTGAGGCTTCACACAGGGGCTTATCTTGTGTTACTTGCTTCATCTTTTCAGGCTGAAGCAGTTTAAAATGAAGTTTGTGTTGGGGAGTTTGGTAGAAAACAGTGAATTCATATTTGAAACTCTGCTAATGTGGGCTCTGTCACCAGAGAGTATGGTCAAGATGCAGAGACTCAAAAGACTCGGATTCAGTTTCTGTTTGTGCTGTGGTGTTTTTGTGGGTTTTTTTTCTGAATCACTAGGGGCAAGGCAGCTAGAGTGCCTTGCTGAGATGTCACTGTCCCTCAGCTGTTTGCCTGCACCCCTCCATCTGGAGTCAGTGGAATGGGACAGGCACTGAAACCAGCAGAAGTTTATATTTGTATTTCCTGTCAGCCATCTCTGCTAGAGCTGTAACATTTGGGAAGGGGGTGCAGCTGACAGCTGGGAGTGATACCCATGTCTGCTAGCCTAGTAACAGCTGTTCCATGTGGATGGCCAGAGCCCAGGCTTCCTCCCCATGAGAAGATGGGATGGAGTTCCAGGGATGTCCAGTATGTGTTACTGTGACAACAGCCAAGTGGAGACCACAGTCTCTGTTACAGAAAGTCTGGAAGGTCCCATTTACCCAGTTCCACTGACTGGCTGAGATATGCTTAAGCTGAATTTATCTGAGGTGATTTGTTAAGCTGCATCCTTGTGCATACTGTCTCTGATAGGATTTGGAAGGTCATAGTGCAGGGTGAACAGTGAATATCTCCACTGAAATTGGACTAACTTTTGAACAGTGAGCAGAGCTGCCTTTTGGGGTGTTGGGGTGCATTTTAAACACTCGCCCTGCTGACTGTGGCTCTGCATGGTGACTGCCCACCTCTAAATGACTCCATCTTTCTGCCTTCCTGTCTAGGTACTGCCATAGTAACTGAACAGCATGCAGCCATGTGGACCGATGGACGCTACTTCCTGCAAGCTGCACATCAAATGGATAGCAACTGGACACTCATGAAAATGGGTACACAGCAGGCTGGGATACTGCTCCGCTGATAAACAATCACAGGCTATTTGGTCACTTTGCACATGTTACAACTTGTGCTGTAGAGATACCCTATCAAGCAGGGGCTTAGGGATATCTTGGGTACACTGCTGCTCCTGCTTTAGTGTCCTGTGACTCTTCTTACCCATGGGTCTAGACATTCATTAGTAGGTGTACCTGATGCATTAGCTTGGACTTTTTGGGTAGTGTGGGAATGCTTCAGTATGACTGCTTCTTTGAACCTCTTTTTTTCTTTTTTTTTCTTAAATCCCTGAAGGTCTGAAAGATACACCAACTCAGGAGGACTGGCTAGTGAGTGTCCTCCCAGAAGGCTCAAAGGTGGGAGTGGACCCTTTCATTATTCCGGCAGGTTGGTTTTACTTTATTTTATCTCTGGGTTGGGCAACTAGATTTTGCTTCCTTGCTTCTCTGGCTAAGCTGTTGTATGATGTAGCTAACGATGTTTCAACTGGTTTAAACTGTCAGGCAAAACAGGTTGGATTTTGGTTTGAGGCATGTATTATGAGAGCTCGACATCAGTGCATTGGCTCCAAAACACAAGAACTACTCTCTGGGCTTGCAGTGACCTTAGTTGAAAAGCAGACTCCTGAACTTCCTTTTGCCTGTGCTGTGGCTCGTCATGGGCACTTCAGTACAAAGTTGCTGAATGCCTTGGCCAGCTTGTAAGCCAGAACACCCAGGCAAAACTGACGCTGATACTCCTGCTTGGTGGTTTTGGCATCCCTGCAGCTTTCCCTGCAGAAAGCACGTTCCTGGAGTGGTACCATTCATATCAGACGAATGAATATCCATCTAGTCATGCTTCAGAACACGGAGCCCAATCCACAGGTCACTGGAGTCAAGGGGAGATATTTGCTTGATTTACATGGGCTAAGGATCAGTCTTGTGGCTATGTGGAAGCCCATCTCTTATCTTGTCTAGCTTAGGTCTAGTGTGGTTCTGCACTGGGGTAGAAGACACCCTTACAGCAGCCTCTGGGGTGGCTTCTTCCAGTAACTTCTGTCTCCCAGCTGGAGCACTTGTTCAGCTCAAGCATGAGGCTCCAGGTCTGCAAGGTTCTGTATGTGCTACTGGCTGTAGCAGCTGTGTTTGTGGAACTGTAATTGTAATAGCTTTTGCTTTGTTTTTAACGAATGGGAAGGAGAGGCTGGATGGAAAGAAGGAGACTCAGATTCTTGAGTATGCCCCCTGTGAATGGGGCTGTTGTTGAACCAGTGTGTGTTCTTCAAAGCCGTCACTCTTAATTTTTTTTTTTTTTTTCCCTTTGGTAGATCAGTGGAAGAGGATGTCCAAAGCCTTGAGGAGTGCTGGTCACGACCTTGTGCCCGTCAAAGAAAACCTGATCGATACAATCTGGACAGATTGTCCTCAGCGACCCTGCAAGCCTCTCATCACGCTGGACCTAAGTTATACAGGTAAGAAGCTTAACTCTCAGTAGACAGGAACTGTTTCTACTGCCCTGTCCCCTTTGCTTTCCTCTTACAAAGTGGTGAGAAAAGCACTACTGCAGCGCAATATGATCCACTATGAATAGGTCATGAAGGTGATCGGACCTCAGCTAATGACCCCATTGTCCTCAAAACTTCAAATAGCCATTTACTAGATAACTTCAAAATAAATCTATGGATGTGTGGAGGGCAGCTCGTTTGAGAGTTCGTATCGGTTACTAGAAAGAAATGAGGAGCACAAGCACAGTATGTTTTGGGTACCTCCAAAACCCAGTGCATTGGTTTGTGCTTACATCATCATCCCCAGTAAGGCTGGTGACTGTAGCTTTTCATACTGTGTTTTGCAGGGGTCAGCTGGAGAGACAAAATTGTAGCCCTTCGTTCAAAAATGGCTGAGAGGAAAGTCCTGTGGTTTGTGGTAACAGCCTTGGATGAAGTAGCATGTAAGTCTTTGCATTGCCTTTCTCAGTTCTTCCTACAAAATAAATGTCCTTGGAAAGGAGGAACCTTGCCAGGGTGAGAGGCACTTACGACAGCTAATGTGTTCGTTAGAGGTCACTTGTATCAAGTGCAGTGGTGGTAATGGGTCGCAGTGACCCTGTATTTCTACCTAGTGCCTTAATACACCAGTGCAGCTCCCGAGTACTTTCTTGGCCCAGGAAACACAGCAAATCACCACCTTTGAAAAACAGCCCAGGCAAAGGGAAGGGAAGATTATATATAAAGCCTAAGGCAGTTTGAAAGGGGAAAAAAAGACCTGTGAGATTTTCTAGCTGTAAAATATCCTGATGCTGCCATACCCTATGGGAAGATGGAGACTTTTCTGCTGTGAAGTCTGGGCTATAAACAAAGCAATGCAACATGTGGCTTTGTATAGGTAAGGTGAGGGTGGGGTACATGGCGTTCACGGTAGTCTTCCTAATTGTCACTACCCTTTAAGTCAGTCTCTACCTTTCCAGCGTTTGGCAAATGCTTTGGTTAAAACAAGTAAGTCAGGGCTCAACTTGTATTTCCAGATCGTTTCAACCCAGGGTCACAGAGTCCCACTGGAGTCCCCTCGGTGTTTGGGGCCCCAGGATGACCAGGTCTCCATGCCCTGGCTCCCAGCCCAGTGTGTAGGAAGCGAGAATGGCCAGAAACAGCAGTGGTTTCCCTGGGACTGTTGTTATTAGTGCTGTATATCCTTTGTGCAGAAATCACCAGTGTATAGACTGGTGCAGTGGGAACGTAGTGCTGGCAGGGTGTGAGTGCTGCTAATGCCTGTGTCCTGTGTCTGATCTGAAACGATAGAAATTAAGGTGGTGTGTTCCTAACTCCAGCACTGCCAGTGCAATGTCTCTGGTGCTGGGTGAAGCCAGCCTGCTGAGGTCTGCGGGCTCTCCTGGATCTGTGACACTGAGCAAAGAGCTTGTTTCATGAAAGAAGTACTTCTGAGAGTGGTGAATAGGACTCCTCCCTGGGGAGGCCTGTGTGAGTAGAGATTGTGTGTCTCACCTTTTCAGGTGCATCTCCAATTAAATTAATGATAAATTGGTGCCCTGAGGTGGTTTCATTTTCAGATGGAATGTCTACAGCAAAGCCAAGCTGGGTTATGAATCAAGGGTTTTAAGATGGACCAGAGGAGGTCATGAGAGAAGCTTATTGCTGGGTGCCTGGTTGATTTCCTGTCCAAAAGGGGGAGACGTTGCCTTTAATTTTATCTAATTCAATTCACTGTGTTAAACTCCAGACAAGTTTCTAGGGATATAGAGAGCCTCAGAGGAGGCTGTAGCCTCCTTACTGCATTGGGAGTCGGCTGAGAGAGGAAGTTTGTACCCATGCAGTAAAGAGTTCTTTGTGGCTCTTTCCTGCTTTCAAGTGACCTACTCCTTCCCTGGGGAGAATCAAACTCTATTTTTACTTTTGTGGCAGAATTTGCACAGTTCAATGAATACAGTGCTGGGTTGTGATTTAGGACATGTTGGTTCTTTTCCCAGCTGTCCTGCTGGCTGGCCTTACTGCTTTGAGTAACTCATTTCAGCTAATTGGATACCCTGGGGTTTTTATTTGACCCTAAAATCAGAGATTTGGAGATGCTGCACATCTACTTCCCCTCTTGACTTTGAAATTTTGTGGCATAAAACCTTTGTGAAAAACCTTAGTACTATGCAGTCTCAGCCTGAGACGTTGGAGGCACCTAAATGAAGGCTCTTTGGAGTATTTTAGTCTTGCCTAGGCTGTCTCCCTCTTCCTTCAAGTATCAAAAGGATTGGAATGAAATGGTAACTTGTAACATTGTCTCCTGGCTGTTGAGAAGTGAGCTTTTGCTGCATTACACAGACCAGAAAGGGCAAACACAATTTTTTTTTTTTTTTTTTTTTTTTTTAGCGTGTGTCCTTGTCTTTTTTTTTTTGCCTGTGTCTGGTTTCTTCCAAGCCAGCCCTCCTTTAGAAGTTAAACCCCATTTCTTTGCCCGATGGGAGAGTTTAAACTGCAGTTCTGGTGCCATCTCCTGGCAAAAACTTAGGATTGCGGGAAAAACAGCAGGACGTGGGACAGCTGGGTGGGAGCTGGACCCACGGCCTGTACCCGTGACGACTCATTGCTTGACTGTGTTTTGCTGAGATTATTTTTGGCTTTCTCTAATGTTACAAAAGATGAACCAGGACTGTGATTCTTGGCGTTCTTATTTTCCAGGGCTTTTCAACCTCCGAGGCTCTGATGTTGAGTACAATCCTGTGTTTTTTGCATACGCCGTCATAGGAATGAACACAATCAGGTGCTTGTATTCCCCTCTTCTGTCCCCCAAGATACGTTTTTCTGTGGGAGAGCTGTTCTAGCAAAGCATTTGTCTTTTCAAAACACCTACACTTGGGCACTTTAATGTCCTTTCTGAGCACTTTGTTTGAACATTAATTACTCTCCTCCCCTGAGCAGAGCTACAGAGGCAGCGAAGAGCTCTGCTGCACTCCTCAGCACCTTTGCTGTCTTGCTGGGTGACTGTGGGTATGATGGCTGAGCCCTCTGTCACCCTGAAATAATGCGGAGGGCCCTTGGAGCCCTGGGTGAAGTGTGGGTAAGAGCCAACACTGGCCTGGACATTGGAAAACTTTTCTCTAATGTCATTGATGAGTCACTTCAAAACTGCAGGGATTGTGTAGGAAAGTTTCAGGGCTGGCTTATGACAGAAGGCTTCTTTCCTGTGACTGCCCCATATAATGAGCCTCAGCAAGCATAAGTCTTTAGAAGAAAAAGAGATGAATCTGCTAGCTATATGCATCTGAGGTAAAACCTGGCTGGGTGAGTACCAGTTGTATGTGAAGGTGGAGCTGAACTTTCCAATCCAGTAAAAGCAAGAACAATGTGGTACTTGGAACAGTAGCTTTTCAATTTCCAGATGTTGCCCTTAAAAATTAGAGAATGGGCACCATTTGCCTCTCTTTATTCTCTGCTGCATGAAGCGCAATGATGGGATGCAGCCATTTTGAATGTGTCATACAAACAAAAATGTTACCAGCTCCTTTCCTCTTAGCAGGGTGGTATGTCTAAATTTCAAAGCAGGATTTAAGTTGTGTGAAGGGCAGTGGTTAAAACAATATAGGCCAAAGTATAGTGCATAATTAACTAACTCCTTTCTCCCTGAAATGTCACCAGAATGGTTTCTCCTTCCCTTCTTTACTCCAGTCACTATCAGATGTGGTCCCACCTATCTGTTCTGTCCAATTTGTTTCTCAGGCTCTTCATTGATGGTGACCGGATGATGGACCCAGCTGTGAGGGAGCACTTACAGCTTGACTGTACCCTGGAGCCTGAGTTTAAAATCCAGGTGATGCCCTATGGATCTATCGTGTCGGAGCTACAGGCTGTTGGTGCAGGCCTCTCAGCCAAGGAGAAAGTGTGGCTCAGTGACAAAGCCAGCTATGCTCTGACTGAGGCTATTCCCAAGGTTAGTAGCCCATGCAAGGGAAAATACTTCTCTCTGCTCAGCGTGGTCAGGAACAGTGTTAGTAAGGGCAGCTGGCCTCAGCTTCCCCTCTGCAAAGCATGGTGCAGGCTGCAGCTTGTGCAGAAGGGATCCAGCTATGCTGAGGTATCGAGAGGTTGTTAATCCTGGGGTTGCTCTCGCTGGAGCTGCCCTTCCAGTTTGCTAAGCTGATTTATCCAAAGAATTGTCAGCTTAAGATAAGACAAGTATAGTGAGAGAGGGGAGGGGGGGAGGAAACAGGGTGAATTTGGGTCATTCTGTCCATGGATGGAGCATCAGCCTTATGTGGACCAGCAGTGAGAGCTGGAAACTTGCAGAAACTGAAGCAGGGATGTTGAGCAGGATTTTCAGGAGGGGGCATCTGGCTTGATCTGAGCGTCCGAAGATGGTTCCCCTTATATCTTCAAGCCACTAAAGCAAATCAGGCAATATGTGGCATCCAGTACCGAAGACAGGAGGGACAGGGTGATAGAGCTGTTGCAGCAGGGAACCTTGCGAGGACACATACAACCTGCAGGCACTGGTTGCTCATGCAGTGAGTGTGTCTGCTGAGGGACAGTTGCAGCATCAGAATAATTTCTGTACAGCTTTATGTGCTATATCTTACCCTTGAACTTCGCTGTCTGGGAGTCATGCAGTCCACTTATTATTCCGGTAGTCATGAAAGGAGATACTCGGGGAAAGACACACCAGCAACTATGAGCAAATAAGCTGGTTTCCATGCATCTTGTGTACATCTCTTGTTTGCCAGAGTTCACGTTCCCTGGAATGCCATCCGGTTTACAAAGCTATTTAGTACCAAACACGTACTGTGAGTAAATATGGGTGGGAGTTAGGGACCAGTGAGTATTTTCCAGATGTTGCCTTGGAAGACCCACTGAACACAATCGGTGCTTGTGCTAGGTTACTAAACAGTCTGGGCTTCCTACCTGAGAATCGCAGGGCTCAGTTGAAGGAGTTGCTGAAGGAAGAACTGAATTGTAAAAAGTGTTTGGCTGTAGGTCTGCATTCACACACCACCAGGTTTCTGCTCCACCAGGCAAGCAGGTATCTCCTGCCTGTTTCATGTGCTGCGTGGTTGTTCTGCAGGTGTGTGTATGATGCAGCCATACCTGTGACAACAGAGCTAACTCATGAGGCCTGAAGGCTTTTTCAGTGCACAGGAATTCTAAGAGTGGTCTCAGCTTTGTGTCTTCCCTGCCTCAAGGAACTGTGCATTAGAAAGCAGGAGAGGAAGGACTGAAATGTCTTGATTAAAAATCACTTAGTCACTGAAAGAGCCAAACGTTTCCCAGTTCCTCATGCTGGGCCTTTTTCTCCAGCTGTACACCACTTTACACCAGCTGAAAAACTAGCCTGGGGTGCTTTGAAGAACCCCAGTGTTAGAAGTCCATCTACTGTCCGTCTCCATGAAAGCCAAATATTGACGCTGGCGAAAATCCAGTCCATTATTAACACAGATCTGCAAACCCTTTATAGATCTGCCTACAGCTGCATGTAAATATGCTTTTCACAGAAGATTAATAGAACCTACCAGACTCCAAAAAGCCAAGCCAATCTAAGAATCTGACTATTCAGAAGTTTTGTCCTGACTTTGATAAAAGGACTTTCCTGACTTGTGGCTTCTTCAGTGCTTTAGTTTCTGCATAGTATAGTATAATTGTCTTGCTATTTTTAAGAGTTTGGAAACTGTAAGCCGGTAGGATTTGTGTGAAATTGGTCTTTGCTGAGGGTCTGCCAGGCCTTTCCCATGAATTTGAGTGGTATTTATCATATGCCGGTGCATTGAAAATAGGAAAACAGCATGCTGCTTGGGCTGTGCTTGTGTAGATGCTTATCCCATCTCCTGATATATAATGGGTAGAGCAGAGAACTGTGGGGCAAAAGACATCGTTCTTGTTCCTTCTTCTGATGCTAAGGGTAGCGAGGCTTGGGCAAGTCATCGTAGTTGGTGTATTTCTGAAGACATGCCCAGAACCGGCTAATCTAAGGACAGCTGATGTTTGGGGAAGTGCACAGTGGTAAGGTAAGTTCTTAATGCAGGGCTGCCCTGTCCAGGCACAGGAAAGCTTTGTCTCGAACTGCTGATGTAAGTTTCTTTCAAAAGTGGATGGCATGTAAAGCTCATCTTTGCAAAGGCCTTTCATGTTTCTTGGGGCTTCAATGTGTTTGTCAGAGCTGCTGATCGTTAGAAGTGATGATGCTCAGTGCTGGAGAAGTCAGAGTCTTGAGGGGCCTGCCAGGTTCAATTCCAGTGCTTGGTACCCAGGCTGGGTTCCTTTTGCTCCTTGCTGCTTGGGGGTGACGGGTAACAAATGAAGGTGACTTTTTAGGTCTCTTTGCACAGCCTAAACTCCACCTTAGTCCCTGGGATTGGTGTTTCTTACTGGCTTTCTCTTGGCCTTTAGTGTACATCAGCAACATGAAACCCATGGCTCAGACATTGATATGTATGGTATTTAAGATATCCAAATCTTCACCCTGCTTCGTGGCAAGCTGTTAACTCTTTAGTTCCTTGGATTTCTCTGTGGCTGTTCTTTCTTCAGTCAGGGACTGTTTCTCTTTATTCCCCAGTACACTTTATCTGACTACTGGCAACCAGTATCTCACAGCACTGAAGGTTGAGAGAGACCGCCAAAGTACAAATTATGGCCAGGCTGAGATATTAAACCTCTAGGATTATGTAGTCTGACTAATCCACAAGTAATCCCTGTCCTTCTGCTGCAGGCTTACAGATACCTCACCCCATATACCCCCATCTGCATTGCAAAAGCTGTGAAGAATGCATCAGAAACGGAAGGCATGAGAAGAGCACATGTAAGTGAAGCCTTCAGAGCCTCCTTGCACATGACAACAGGTTTGCTTTATGTTTAGGGAAAGAGATTACATTCTCCTTTCAGTTTTAGTGTTTTGGATTAAAAAGCAGGTAAGAATTTGGATGGCAGGGTAAAAATGGTTATCTGTCAGACATCTGCCGTTGAAGCAGTTTTTTTGCTTGTTTAGCATTCCCTCGGGATGAAGAGCAACATTTGTTGCTGTGGGGTATTACCAACCATACTCTGTTGGAAGACTGTGCAGACTTGAGAAGTGTTGTTTAGATTATGGGTCCTCAAAGGGATGTTCTCTCCCCTTTGCCAGTTCTGTTGTCTTTCTCAGTGGAGCCTTCAAATTGTTATCACTTGAATAAACACAACCTAAAGAATGCAGAGAAATTCTTCGACACATGGTGCAAAACACAGGCCAAGATGTTCAGAAACAGACAGTGTTCTGAAAGCACTTTGGTTTTGTGTCATCATCGTGACGCTCTGGAAATGATGCTGATTTCTCAGGAGGCTTCGTATTTTCAAGCAAAGAAGCTGCCTGTGAAACAGGTTCATGGTGGGGCTGAAGTTTGTCTTGCTTATTTCCTGTTAATTTTCAAGCGGCAATTTTTGCAACACAAGAAGTATGCTAGTTAAAACAGGGCTGGCAGTTCTGAACTTGTCCCATGTTTTCTGCTAGCTTCTTGGGAACTGCTACTTTCAGTGCTTTTCTTTTCCTGTTACTTAAGGGAAGTAAAAATACTTGTACTGAGCAGAGACACTTCATTACTTGCCACCTGAGGACAAAATTGTGCCTTGCTCTTGTACACTTGTCTCTTGCTTCTTGCCTCTGCATGCTGCAAACGTGTAGAAAAAAGGAAGAAAAACAGGGGTTATCAGGCGAGAATGAAGCCAGGAGCTGTGACAGACTGTGGTGCCTGTGTGCCCAAAGGGCATGTTCCCCTGACACATCACCAGATGTGTTGTGTGGTTGCCTTCCACGATCTGAAATACAAGATCTTGTGTGTTAAAGCAAGAGAGACTTGAAAGTTGTGTAAGGTAAAGCCAATGTTTGCTAAGTACTTGGTAATTCTTCACAGTAAGATACTTCCCAGCAGTAAACCTTTATTAATGTTTATTTAGTTGTCCAGATACATTTCTAGTGCTTGTGTTAATTACAGGGTGCAGAACTTGGAAAGACCACTTAAATAATCTGTTAGTTTGTGTTTCTGAAACTTGCAGATTGAATTTTTTGCATCAAAACCTCTTTATACTGTGGCTTGATAAATCTTTATTCTTTCAATTCCCTTTTCTTGTGCTTATCTTAACATAGATTAAAGATGCTGTTGCCCTGTGTGAGCTCTTCAACTGGCTGGAGAAAGAGGTAGTGTATTAATTTTTTTTAACTTGGAGATTTTATTGCCATGTAAAACTCTGCATTAGCATAAACTTTTTGGTAGTCTTTATAGTGCCTTTGCTAAAAGTGGGGAAACAGTTGGGGTTTTACCTGTGTTTTTTGGGGGATTTCAATCATGCTTTCATCCAAAGCTGAATGAGTTGAAAACATACTCTCATTCATTTTACACAGACCAAAGCCAGAGCGTATGAGAAATGACCTGAACAGGCTTAATATAGTTTTAATACTATCTTGTGCTGGTTTGGTATTGTAAATCATGAAATAATATCCAATTTGATACAAAGAATTATTCTCATCAGTCAGTGTTGTCTGGCAGTATGGACAGATTTGGCGTTTATGAATGGAGAGGTGCAGTCATGCCCAGTGAAAATGCAATAAAGACAATTTACTCATGTTTTCTCTGGGTTACAAGTACACGGTGAAGGTGCAGAGTGCTAACTGTTACTCAGCAACTTAATAAGCTGTGCTCCTTCTGTGCCACTGCCTGTCTGAGTCTATTGACTTTACCTATGGAGATGGCTTGATGACTTCCAGAAGGTGCCTTTTTACATGTCTGAGTACCTCAACAAGTCTGCCTCAGGGATTATGAAACGTAACTCTTGCTCCCCTTTGCCTGCTGTCCAGTCCTGGGGAAGTTGTCTCACAGGTTTTAATTTATCAAATGCTGAAAGTAAAATTTCACATCCTTTTGTTTTTCCTGCAACTGCTTCAATTTCGGATTTTAAAGCATAAAAATTCTGCTAATACTATGGGCTGTTGGAGAGAACTGATTAAGCTTAGTGTAACCTGTCTGTGAAGAGATACCGCCTTATGAGGTGTTACCTTTGTATATATCTCAGTGAAGTTAATACTGCAGTAACCACTAACTGCTCCCTAGTCAGGGTTCAGCAGTCCTGCTTTGACCGTCTCTGCTTCCCACTTCTCACATGTGCTGCGAAGTATTGCTAGGTTTGTGTTTATCATTCCTGAGGAATGAGGACAGAAAACCTGGAAAGGCGCCACTTCGAGAATGGGTTTCATAATGCACAGACGAAGCCCAGTGCTTAAGCGTATAGCATTTTCTTTACTTGTTGGTGTACTAATTCAACCTACGTCTCTGCCCACTAGGTTCCAAAGGGAACGGTAACAGAAATAATTGCTGCAGACAAAGCAGAGGAGTTTCGCAGGTAAAAAGTAAATCCTCTGTGAGGGTGTTTTCTTGGTGGCTTTTTTATCCTTTTCTTTTTTTTTGTTTTAGTCTTTAGAAGTCTAGAACATGCATATATTTTACCTGAGGACAAACCATTACTACAGGATTTCATTGAACACTTAAAAGAGTTGTGGAAGAATTGGGTCTCTTGGGAGATACAAGCCCCAGCCCACTGGATCATACCTGCTTTCCTTTTGAGATAGCAATGAGAAGTGCTGCAGGTTAGGACACTTCAATACGAGATAGTTGCTTTCTTACTATGGAGGAATTGATGTAAGATTTTAGATTTTCTCCTCTTCTGATGGGAGAGTGAGCAGCATTTGTATTGAGAGATACTCCCATGTGTATGTCAATAGGACCTCTGAAAATGCCTTTGAGCAAATAAGTAACAAAGAAGAAATTGTTCAGGTCATCTCATCCCTGGGTGGTCTGTGGTGAATTTTTTGCTTGTAAGGAAAGGCTAGAGATGGAAGGCAGGTTTCCACATGGTTGGGATGACAGGGCTCCAATCTGTTCAGTTCTTCTACCTGAGTGCACTTGCCCACGTGGCTTTCAGGGCTAAGGGGAATGCTGAGGTGATGTGAAATTAAGGATGGGGCACTCCAGGTGCCACCGGTGCCTGGTGTACTCCTCTTGCTTGTGCTGTAGCGATGACAATCTTTTCTTTCAGCCAACAGAAAGACTTCGTTGAATTGAGTTTTGCTACCATATCAAGCACAGGTCCAAATGGAGCCATCATTCACTACAAGTAAGAGAAACGCAGCTTCTCCTTTCATCCTTCAGCAAACATAGTTGGAACGAGCTGTCTGGCTTCTTTGTGGAGTCACAACAGGGAGATGTAGTCGCTGTTGATTGCCATCTTGCTTTATTCCACCAGAGCTTCTGCACTTACTAAATAAAGATCTCTGCCTGCTGGCAGCATGCACGTACTATGATGCTGATCTGCTCAGGGGCCATAGAAAAGGGCTGTTTTGGGGGCAGAAGTCTGTGAAGGGTGAATATGAAGTCCAAACTGTTCTGAAATACATCCAGGAACAGATGTTGAGGGTTTTGCTGGAAGCACTATTTACTGTAGACAGATATATTCCTCGGTATGATACTTGGCTCAGCATGTGTGGGATTTCCATCATTGCCACAAGAAATCAGAGCTGACAATCTAAGCTGGCACTTAAGATGGTTTCTGGACTGCAGACGTGGGCTGGAGACCTTAAAACTGTGGAACAAACCCCTTTGTGTTTAACTAAACAGGCCAGTTCCTGAGACCAACAGAACACTGTCTGTGAACGAGATCTACCTGCTGGACTCAGGAGCACAGTACAAGTGAGTGGGATGAATGGTGCTGAACCTCTGCGTTTTCTGTTCCCAGTGACCACCTGCAGGGTCAACTCACAGCTGCAGGGGCAGGCATGGCAATGTTTAGTTTCGAGTGCAGTGCCATTTCACAGAGAGCCTGCTCACTGTATCCCCTCTGGAGGGCATTTGTGGGGTTCTGAATATAGCCAAGTGCATCAGTCAGTGGGTGACTGATCCATGACAGGAGGCCTGACCTAGGCTTAGGACAGCAGATGAGGGCTGCTGACAAGCCTTGTCTGGGGTAG
Source organism: Falco biarmicus (assembly GCF_023638135.1). Taxonomy (NCBI): domain Eukaryota; kingdom Metazoa; phylum Chordata; class Aves; order Falconiformes; family Falconidae; genus Falco; species Falco biarmicus. Next base: position 23,610,419 of record NC_079296.1, read on the forward strand.
GGGACGAGATCTAAAAGCACGGTTCCCGTCTGGGTCCCATTACCAGCATGATGGTAGCAGTGCTGTAGCTGGTGGTGCATGCTCCTGTCTGTTGCAGCTCTGCTCACCTGGCACATTGGTGTTAGAGCTGTAGGGAACAGGGAGCAGGCCTCACTGCCCTGGTTTAGCTGTGGGCTCCCTACACAGCAGCCTGCACAGCTGAGTGAGGCACCTACCCTGCCAGCATCTGCTCTGTGGGCAGATTTGACTGATGTTGAAGTCAGAACAAGGTGGGCAATGAAGCAGGACAGCACTGCCCTGTGGTGTTCTCTGCCTTTCCAGAGAGGCAAGGTTTCTCATCCCAGTGGCCACTTGGGTCTCAGGTGGTTTTGGAAAGGCATCACGTCGGTTGACTCATTCAGTGCTGTTTTGACAGTGCTATTCAGTGGCCTCTATCTCTGAAGCTGTTTACTGTGGATCTCTTGACTCCGTGGAAAATAAAAGAGGTGATGTTTTTAACCAGTGTAAATAGATGAGAAATGGCTTGTTCAGAAAGATGCAGGACAGGCCTGCCTGCTTCTTTGAGATGAGCTTTGTCTTTAGAGCTATGCCTTATTGTTATGTCAGTCAGTCAGTCAGAGCTTTGAAAGAGAACCATACAGACACTGTTTGGTAAGAATTTACAAGGAGATCAAGGAGATATTTTTTTTCTCTCTCTCCGCCCCCATCCCCCCCCCCCCACCCCCCAATGGCCTAATTAACAATTTCCTTAGTGGCACTATGAAAATCAGCCCTTTGAATACGATGTAAGCTGGACATCAATGGCACTTAGTACAACATTATGACGGGGATGTTCTACTTGTCCCTGCTGAGAAGTTAAACCATGAGTTCTTTGTGGCCGTGGCCTGTGTGTGCTGGGGAAAAGCATAGTCACTGGAGTGAGTGTTTCAAAGAGAACTCGGTATTTCCAGAGCCTCTGTTTTTTGACAGCAGGCTCAAAATGATATTTGTAGAAGGAACTCGGAGCCAATTTCTGACACCTCAGACTAACCCCTATCCAAATGTTGGAAAACCTCTAGAAATCTTAGCACAAGACATCCTGAGGATGAAAGGGACATTATACCCCCTTATGCTTCCCTTTCCTGAGCTGGTAGATGTCATTTGTGCGTAAGTATGTATTTTTAAGCTGCTAATGAATCATCTTCCATACAAATAGACTAAATATGATGTTCTGTTTTCAATGGGTAGGTATCAGTTGCTAAACCTTAAATTAGCAGCATTTTTATGAGCAGTTTAGATTCTAATTTGTGAAGACTTTGGGACGCTTATGGATGAAAGATAGCATTTTGAATTGTAAATCATTATTGCTACATCTGGGACGTGTGTTCAGGAATTTTGAGATTAGGAACTGTTACATCATCAGTCTTGTGTGGCACAGAGCAGATGACTTTACCCAATTACAAGCTAGGTTGGTTTGCTGCAGTGTGACTGGGTTTTCTGTGCATTCTCATTTTGATCTCTTTTCTTCCAACTCTCGCTCCCACCCCTTTGCCTCTTGCATCTTCGTTTGCCTCTGAAGGGATGGTACAACAGATGTGACCAGGACAATGCATTTTGGCACACCATCAGCCTATGAAAAGGTAAGTTGGCATCTCAGTGTGGTTTGCAATCTGACTCTTACGATTAGAGATGATTAAACAAATTAGTAATGTGCCCTACTGCTATATAGACAAAGTGCTTTATGGAATATCATGTATTTAATGATATGTGACAGCATTTTGATAAAGACTGGAAAGGAGGCTGTCAGACTTCAGACTTCCAAAATACAAACTAAGTGATTTAGGGAATGGCACCTTTCTATCTTAAAATGCACACCTCTCATCTGAGAAGTGGCATGTCTGCTCTAAGAAACAATAAAATCAGTGGGCTAAAGATAAACATTACTGGCTTGCTGAGAGTTAGTGGGGTTTAACGTAGTGCAAAGCTCAGTGTCTGATGCAAAGCTGCAGTGGTGGCTTGTGTCTAGTGTACCATATTAAAAACCAGTCTCAGACTTACCTGAGAAGGTAAGTGTTGGAAGTTCAGCAATGTAATTTTGTTGATTTGAAATTGCTTCTTTAATTAAAACTAATGTCATCATTATAGTTTGCTCAGTGATGAAAATATGCTGTAGGGTATGCTCAGGAAGTAAAACTACAGCCACAAAGACAATCACTCATGTAGGTCAGGTGAACCCTACTGCTAAACCTGCACTCTTGAGTTTGTGACACGCTCCATAATTAGCAGAGAAAGATCTTGGGAGTCATTTAAAATCTTTCTGCTCATGGTTTGCTTTGGCATTGCCAGCCATAGGAGAGCACGAGCAAGTCTTTCCAGATCCTCCACGATTTGCTACAAGATGCAGTCTTCCTCTCCATTGCTGGGGAAGGCAAAGTTTTTGCCTCTCCCTGTTTACTTATGGCACACATTTCTTTGACAGGAATGCTTCACCTATGTCCTGAAGGGACATATAGCTGTGAGTGCAGCCATCTTCCCAAATGGAACCAAAGGTGGGTTGGTGAGTTGGAGTGTTTTGACCCACAGCAGTGACCTCTGAAGAACCATTACGTGGTCTGAGAGCAACATTATGGTTGACAGGTCCAGATGTGTTAGGCACATGTTGATGTAACTATCTGTCTGTTTCCATCACAACATTTTGGATTCTGGATTACTGATGCCTTCTCCCTCATCATCAACCAGTGCTGAAAATTTTGAGGAGGGAAGTCTGAAGGGTGTTCAAAGTGCTCTGGTTCTAGGATGATGCTGATTTTCAACAGTCAGTGGCACTCCAACACACCTGTTGCCCTTCTGTGCTTGGAGGTTGTCTGTATGCTTTAATCATGGCCCCATCAAATCGAGAGGTCACACTCCAGCTTCAAAAGGACCAGCCAATTCTCTTCCAGTTAATGTGGAATCTCTTTTATTTGTGAGCAGCATGGGAAAATGACACACAAAGGAGCTGTTTTGATTTTATGCAGGAGAAGCTGTGACATACACTCAGTCCTGGTGAATTTGTTGCAGAGCTATTTTCTCCCTGATAAGACACCTTACGCGAAGGTGCTTCTTTTTAGAGTTTTCTGCAGTTTGCATTCTTGGAAAAAAAGTGAGGAAAAAGCAGCCGTGTAGTGGTACCAAAACCCCAACTGAAACTGGAGGGTGTCAGAACTTGGACACATGGGCTTGGTGCTCACATGCAGGCAATGCAAATTCTCTGCATTGTGGTTGAAACAATCTGCAATGGCTGGCAATCCAGGCAAGAAGTCTGGCTGATTAGTTCAGCAAATACTATTGGCAGATCTACTTTTTGTTCGCTTAGTGCAGCTACCTTTAAGAAAGGTGCTGAATTCTCTGTGGGACATTTAACCACTCAATGCTTTCCTGAAAACCCCAGTGGAGCAAGCAGCAGTGCAATGTTTCTTTTACAGACCATCTTCTGAGAGCTGGGTAACAGGAGAGAGAGAGAGTGAGGGGGCTCCTTAGCTGAGAAAGGGCTTGAATGTCAGGCTTGCCAAATCTGCCCTGTGACTTCTAACAATCCAATTAATTCCTTTCTTTGTTTTTTGGTAGGTTTTTTGAGGGGGTGCTGGTGGATTGTTTTGTTTATTTGGTTGGGGTTTTTTCCCCGTGTTTTCCAGGTATGAGCCTTCAGTGTGATTATCAGCATCTCAGAGGGAGCCTGACTTGTTCAAATTCTCTCTCCCTGTCTGTCTCTTTTCCTTGGCCTGCAGGTCATCTTCTAGATTCCTTTGCCCGCTCTGCCTTGTGGGACTGTGGTTTGGATTATCTGCATGGGACAGGACATGGAGTTGGCTCTTTCCTAAATGTACATGAGGGTCCTTGCGGCATTAGCTACAAAACCTTTGCAGACGAGCCTTTGGAGGCTGGCATGATCGTCTCTGATGGTATTTAGCATTGGTGATTCTCTCTGGTTGCTGGGGGAGGGACCAAGCTCTTCTAATGTGCAGGGGGAATAAATCTGACAATGGTATAATGGAAAGGTGGGATCATAAGCTCTGGTCCCGCCTCATGTTATTTTAATTGTCGTTTAAGTTCTATAGGTAAAGACCCTCATTTTGGCTCTTTCTCCTTCCATAAAGCATCTTTGCAGTTGGGTGCTGCAGGCCTGCTTCCTGCTCTCTGCAGTGCAAACCTCAGCAGAGCTGTGATGCTGACCAGCCCAGCTCTGGCATGCTGCCTCCTGTTCTGCTGTGGAAGAGCTGGCTACAGTACAAGGTGGACACTAAGTTTTCAGGAGATAATCCTGTCTTTGCTATGGGCTTTTTGAGGCAGCTGTTAAATCTTTATGTGCCTTACTCTTCCAGTAGTCAATTAACAGCCTGCTGGGGTTTGCTGAGAGACTTACGTTCTTTCAGGGCTGCAAAGTCCTCTCAGGGAGTCAGGGGAATACTCTCTAAAATAAGTGTTTTGGGGAAGGGGTTACCCGCCTGCCTTTGATAAAGACATTAACATTTTCAGAGTTTCTGGTGTTTGGAACTCATGTACTCTCTGCTGTCTCTTGACTTGCAAGGAGACTCTCTGAGCTCGAGGGCTGTCTGTCTTGTTTCTCCTGTCTTTGAGAACTTTTGCTGTCACCTTGCTCGGGGCTTCTGTGCAGATTAAGTAGAGTCAGAAATTTGTTTGCTTCTGTGGATGCCTGATGTCAAGATTGCTTAGTGACTTCAGTGGACTAAAGCCATGTTGGGGAAGTTTGGCCATAGGGAATAAGTATTTGCACAGTGCAGCTGTGTGGCTTAGTTAATTGCTGTCTGTTTCTGCAGAGCCTGGGTATTATGAAGATGGGTCCTTTGGAGTCCGAATAGAGAATGTCGTGCTTGTGATCCCTGCTGAAACCAAGGTGAATGACCTGCTCAGGATACACCTTTCTTCATGACTCACTGCTTATAAAACTTAAAGTACTGGAACTTGAGATGGGACTATGCTTCAGACAGTTGAATCCTACTCAAGACTCCTAGTCTCCAAAACCCTGCTTTGGTGGAGAATGATTCTCTGATTCTAAGTCTCCTTTGCTAGTGGCAGCACAGAAGACAGTTCTGCTTCTCCAGAGTTTCCATAGGTTGAAATTTGTGTGTGAGAGTTGTTCTGAAATGTTTCCTGTCTGGATGTCAAAGACCAGAAGCATCTTTATTCAGCCCCTTGGAGTCATTGCTCTAGAGCTGGTTGATCTTCTCAAGCTGTGATTTTCTTCTCTTGATATGGTGGCAGCAGAACAAAAACTACAGACAGATTTCGACATTTTAATTGCCAGTCTGGCTGAGTTATGCTTTTAGAAATGCCAAACATGAAACTGAGTCCTGTACAATTGTGACCTGGGACATGGCCTTTAAAAAGTGACCACTGAAAGAAATAACTAAGGTTTATATTGCAATTCTTTGCTTGAACTGTAAGAAAAATGTTATTGTAAGTTGCTGCCCTTTTGTCTGAGCATTCCATGGGTTGTTCTGTAGTGATGACATGAACTGAGGAGTAAGTGTGATCTGGCTAGAGCTGTTTCTAAAAATCTACAACCCTATTTTTCTTTCTGCTGCAGTACAACTTCAAAAACAGAGGGAGCCTGACTTTTGAACCCTTAACCCTGGTTCCAATCCAGAGGAAAATGATTGATGTTAATTTACTGACACAGAAAGAGGTAAGTGGAACAGCAGGTTTGCATTGCTTTCTTTGCACTAGAATGAGCTTGTTATGTTCTGTTTACAAGAACCACTGGTCTCTGTTCTGTTTCATACATCCAAAGAGCAATCCTGACCAATCTGACTTAATTTTAAACTTGATCCAGCTTTGAGTGGGACGGTAGACTAGATGAGCTCTCCAGAGGTCCTTCCAATCTAAATTATTCTGTGATGAAGGCAGCAAGGACCCCTCTGATGTTTTGGTGGTTCCCTTGATACGATATTTGCTGTTATCATCTCTTCTCTTCTCCTACTCCTGCATTAATTTGCTTCTGTCAGACCATCGTGCTGTGTCCCTGGAGACATGCTAATGTCTGTCCCATGTTCTTGTCTGTATCTACTTGTGACCAGTCCCGTTCAGCCACACCACATTCTGCAGTGCATATGGACTCCGAGCAGACATCACTGATGCCTGCTCAGCAGCATTTATCTCCCTAATAGCTTTATACTCTACACTTTCTATTTATGTCTCCCACTACCTTCACCATGGTGTGTTTCATTCTGTTTTTCTACCATACTCTTTATTTTGCCTCAATCCATCCTCCTTTTCTGAGTGATAATCCTGTTTGCATTTCCTTTTTCTGAAGAGGACTGTGAAGAGTACCCAGATCTGCCATAAGGTTACTTGTTCAGATCAACAGGGCAATTGTGTCTCAGGACTGCATTGTTCAGTTACAAATTTGCAAAGCTATTTACTAGACTATGCTAAAGTAGCTCTTCTGACTTGCTGGAGGCAGCAATTTGCAGAGACTTTGAATATGTGTCAGCTGAACTGAACCTTGGCTCCTCTGAAAACCCGGGACGAATTGCTCATCAAATTTACAAGTCACTTCAATAGATCAGAGGTTTGTCTTTTTAGGATAGGATCCCATCCCAGGCTAACAGCTTGGTCCTAAAGGGCACGGGGGCTTTTGGCTTTGTACTGTGTGACTTTGGCTGTACATAACTTGTAAGGGCACCAGTTCTTCTGTGGTTATGCTGAATGTCATACCTCTCCGTTTCTCTAGTGTAACTGGGTGAACGACTACCATCAGAAGTGCAGGGAAGTAATTGGAGCAGAACTGGAGAGGCAAGGCCGTCACGAAGCTCTTCAGTGGCTCATCCGGGAGACGGAGCCTGTCATCAGAGTTCAGTAGCAGCACAGTTGTCTGCGGTGCGTAAAACATCAGGACTGCTCGGTGTCACAGTAAGGTCTTCTTGGCCCTTGACACCACTGGGAGAATGTTCTTCAATAAACCTTTGGAAATCAAGAAGGGATTTCATGTGGTGTATCTCTCCCTGCAACATGTGTGGGTAGTTTGGGGTAAGGAGGGTTACTGTCTGAACAATTCTTTGTGGGGAGGGGTTGAGAATAGAAAGCAAACAAAATAAATAAGCGTGTTGCCTTTGAAACAGGCGTCTTACTGAAATAATGTTTCTAAGAGGCAATACTGGAATATTTTATACTGTCTGGTTTTTCACTGTGAAAACTCAGTATTTTTGCATACTTGGGTTTCTGTTGCTAAGATGCTGCCCACACAGCAGGACTGATTACTAAATAAAAGATTCCAACCCGCTGTTTGCTCCGTCTGCCTTCTCTTGCAGTCAGTGATGTCTTGGGTTTGATAGCTTGAAGAAGGGCAAGAACCAGATAATTCTACCTTTATATATGCATCCAGCTCAGACAGTGAAGAAATATGTATAGGGCTGCCCTGTGCTAGGCACTGGGCAGATGTATAGAGAGGCCTGCCAGGAGCAGCCAGTTCTGCCAGATTGTGGAAGGGATGTGAATGACACCAGAGGTTTATGTGTTCACACCACCCAGGCCAGTACTTCTGTCTATTGTTATGGCTTACTGAGTACTCTTATAATCCTTGGCAGCGCAGGATGTGAGGGCAGTATCATGGAATTAGAGGTTTTCCTGGATACAAAGCAATTATTAAGTGGTTTGTTTTGGTTTTTTGGTTTGTTTGTTTTTGTTTTTTTTTTAAAAAAAAGCCTGCAATGGACAAAAGAAGGCCCTTGCAACTTTGATTCAGAATCAGGCTGGCTTTGGTCACCAGGTGTGCTCTGGATGGCTGAGCAGCACACAAAGACATCTCGTGGTTAAGTGAGCTACTGCAAGTTAAACACTGGTAGGAGAGCTTCCCTGCCCCGGAGTTCTCTGCTCTGTGATCTGAAATTCACTGTGTGCAGGTGCATCAAAGCATTCTCCATGTTACAAGATGGGGAAAGAATACTTTTACTAAGTAGTCATTCTGTAACATTTACACTGAAAGTGTTCTGATCAAACCTCAAGTTCAATCTGAGATCTAAGAAGAGCAATTAGGTAACAGCAACTCAAATTCCTGAGGTTTTAAAGAAATGTTCTGTGCAAATGGATGTGTTGGTATACCTCATTTTCTTCCCCCCCAAGAAATTCTGAGAGAGAAATAATAATCTCCGTTCTATGGCATGAAATCAGTATTTCCTTTGAGAGTTCTGGAAATTGGAAGCAGTATTGTGTAGCCAGACAAAAGGCCTAGGAAGAGAAACACAAGTTGCCTGGCCTTCTAGCTATGTTATCCAAGAAGGTGATAAAACAAAAGTGCAGTAAGTGCTTTAAAAAGGTCATTTTCACACCCCAGCCCCTGCAGATAGGTATGTGTACTTAAATCTCCAAGTTGTTTCCCACCGCTGCCTGGAAGTACTAGCTTTCACCTCGGCTGTGTCTGTGGGAACCCAGCTCACACGTCACCCAGTCTCGTGAGGATGTGCTATCAGCTCGAACAGATCGAAGAAAGCATTTCTACAAAAGGTGCATCTTGCCTCTGTAGGTCCTGACTGTGCCACAGGATCAAAGGATGAGCGAGGGATCTCCGAACAGCTTGTGCTGAGACGGGTCGGGACTTTCCCAGCAAAATCGATGTGCGTGCAGCGAGGCTGAACCATCATGGAGGTGTCAGCTGAATGCTGCAGCCTCCCCCCGCCGGCGGGAGACCTCTGAGGCTGGCAGGCAGCTGCTCTCCGAGGTGGTGGTGGACGTTCAGGCAGATAACTGCTGGTTGGTGTAGACCCGTGGGGGGGCTGCACTGCAGATGTTCCCAAGAACGGCGTCCGGGATGTCCTGGCAAAGACCCAGCCTGGGTAGGTCTCTCCTCAAACTCAAGGGCAAGTGTTTCCCACGGGAAGGCAGGAGAGGAGAATTTCTACCAAATGGTGAAACATGACAGCCAGGGGACCTTTTTTCCTCTTGACACAAAGCCACTGTGGTTGGCTCAGGCACCTCAGCGGGGAGACACGACACTGAAAGTGATTTTCTGGGTTTGAATGGTCTTACTAGACCTTTTCCCCACCTTGATTCCTTCTTTGCAGTCAGACGCCAAGCTGGGGTCATTCCCATCCAGATCCCAGAAATTCATGGCTCCTTCCTGTCCCAAGGTCCCTTCCAGCGCACAGGGCCAGAGCTGGGGCAACCCAAACTTGTCTTCTCCCTTAGGCACCAGCTCAAAGAGCCTCAGCAGATACCTCCTGCCCATCACTCCCTAGCCCATCCCTCCAAGCCCTGCGGGCTTTTGTTGCAGGGAGTCTGCCACTGTATCCTGGTCACAGCTTGGAGATCTTTACCCCTTTCTCAGATTTAGCACCTCAGCAGAGGGAGACAGGGGGCTCTGCAGGGCTGGCTGACACGCATTCCTGGCTCGAAGGCATTTGTGTCTCTCCAATTCACTCCTAGAAAACACAACTACATGTTACATCCTTTCTGTCTGAGCTTCAGGTTTCCAATGGGAACTAAACTTGGCTGCTTCTTTTTTCACCTTCTTCCAGGCGTTATTCCATTAGTGCCTGTTTTTCCTGGGTGGTCTCTACCTTCCTCTCTCCTGTGGAAGGAAAAAGTTAAGGAAGAGAGGAGCAAGGAAAAGAATGAATGGAAAGCAAGTTCCTCTCAGGTTTGGGTTTTATTTTTTTATGAGTGTCATCCACAGAAATGACCATAAAATTATGATGTTCAAGGGAAAAGTGTAATTTGGTTTGATTTTTTCCCCCCCGTAGAGGCTTTCCTTGTTACTGTTGTGGGAAGGAAGGGGCATTTTCAGTAACAACATGCTTAATGTCTATTTTCAAGCCATTCCGTTCTGCAGTACTTTTAACCCAGTGGGCGTCTCACAGTTTTAGATCATGCTGCAAAGCACGTTTCTGCTCCTTGTACAGCCTCTCTTACAGGGGTGCTTACTGGGATAAGCCGGTCTGGTCCCATCACTTCATCCAACCCAGGAGCTCAGTGGGCAGTTGTACCTCACCACCACCTGATCCTGTTTCTACCCATGGGACAGGACTTCAGCAAATGCAAACCAAACTCAAGTTCCATGTAGCCAATCTGATTTACGTCACCAGAGTGCTTTCCTCACTGTCCCCTGCCCAGCTGTTTGTCAATGTTTGTGCTAGAAGTCTCCAGCTATGCTATTACCGTCTTTGGGGGCTCTGAAATTCTTTGTTTCCCTTGGAATAAAAATGTTACAGAAGGAAACAGACCCTATTTTTCAGAGAGGAAAATCCATATTGGCTTTACTGTTCAATCCCCTATCATGATGTGTGCATTGGCGGCGTGCCTGTTGGTGTACAAGGCTTTAAAGGCAAACAGACCAGTTCTCCTTGAGCAGAGGCGTTCATATTCATTCATCACTAGAAACAAATGCACCTTCCCTCCATGAGCCAGGGGACTGCTTGGCTTCTCCACAGTCACCCCTCCTTCCTCAGTCTGTGGGTATTACCTTAAGTGTGCCTGGCAGCTGTAAAATCCAGTTGGGTTTTTTAACTTAAATGGCTCATAACTCACCTGTAATGGAAACCTCACTATTGTTTGCATGACTATTAAACCCATCATTTTCCATGACAGCTATTGAGGCATGTTTTGATTTACCCCAGCCCAGCCCTAGAAAGAAAAATAAAACTTCTGAGAGTGTCGTTGCTGAGGAGTTCCTCAGCAAACCCATCAAACCAGCCTGACATTCTGACTGCACGTGTGAATTAGTTGCCCAGTAATGATGAGGGGCCAGGGTGTGCTGTGGGGCACGAATCCTTATTCCTGTGGTTCCTTCTGCTGATGGTGAAAGGGAGAGCCAGGTGGATGAAGTAGCCAGATATTAAAGCTGTCCTGAGGATCAGCTACCTCTTCTCTGTTGCATGGTGCTCTGTGGGGTCTCCTCTGGGTGGTGTGTGGCTGAGGACAGCATGGAGCACACCTGCATTTGAGTGATGCTTGTGAGAGGCTGAATGAGACTCCTCAGTCATGCAGGCAACTGCCTGACCAACACCTGCTTGTTGGCACCTCATGCCTGGAAAGGACCTGTCTTTGCCCAATGCTGTCTCCTTTTTGCACTCAGTGGGGGTGAGCTGGCTGCTGGTGCTAAGTACTGTTGGCATTTATTTTTGTTGGCTTGTAGCAATTCACACCTTATTCCTGGAGTCCTTTATTTTTTTGGGGAAGTAACTGCAGGCCCGGGCATCTGGCAGAGGTGTCTAGATCAGGAGTTAAATAAGTTGCTTGGTGTCAGTGCCCTCAGCTTGTTTTACATGATTAGGACAAAACTCCCCATGGCTTTAGATGTAGTAAAAAAAAAAAAAAAAATGAAACAAGAGCCTCTGGAGGGTAGAAATATGAACCGGGTTAGTGCTTAATTAAGTTGCCTATTAACAGTTCTGTAGCAGCCTGGAAGAATTTTAATGTACCAATTAAAGCAAGGAGCTATCTCCTCAGCTTTCCACCACCTCTGGGGACGCTGTCAAGAATGGGGAGCTTGCAGATCAAGTCCTGTTTATTTTGCTCCTTCCAGCTTGTTAAAATCGTTCTAAATTTGGGATGTGGCTGATGCCTATGGACATGTTTGCTTCCGTGAGGCCATAGAGTGATGTCTGTCTGATGAAGATTAGCATGGGAAGGAAATGGGCCCATAATGCTGTCTGACCCCATAAACCCCCTCCTGTTTCTTATGGTTTCTCTGTGTTGCTGCATGAGGAGGTGGGGGTTGGTGGCTGTAGGGTGGCTCCATGCCGACAGTGGGGATGTTGGTTTGGCATATACAGCCCAGACAGCTGGTGTGGGCTCACAGCGTCTGTTTGGAAGGGTTGTGCCAAGTTATCCTGCCTGTTTTCTGGCTGTCCTGTCACCATGTTGCAACACCCTTCAGGAGCTTGTCTGGCTCCATCATAAGGTGCAGAGATGGGAGGTCCCCCTCCAAATGCACCTTGTGCGAGGTGATCAGAGAGCACGGCTGCTCTGATGACTAGGAACCTTCTGTTTTACAGCCAGAAGGTACTTAAGGCCATTTTAGCCCTGTTTGCTCAAATTGCTCTTTCTTCCTGCTTGTTTCCCTCCTGAAGACACTGCTGAGCAGCGCCTGTACCTCCTGCCTCTGACCAGTACGAACAGGCTGTCCTTGTGCCATCACTGCGCCCCAGCCCATGCCCATCCTTGCTCCAGGAGGAACTCTTGAGAGGGCTTACTAGCAAAATCATAAGGGCTTTAATCTTCACATTCCTTGAAAGCTGGATTTTTGGAAGAAGAGGAAGAAATTTAATCCCAGGGTTGGTGTGTCATGTTATGTTCTCAGACATTTGTAATGTATCTTGAATTTGGACAGGCCAAGCTCAGCCACAGTGCCCTAAAAAGAAAAGACTGAGCAGAAAGGGTAGATGAAACCTCACTCTCTGGTGGAGAAGGGGCTCAGGAGAACAAGAGCCATTGGTCTCCTCTTGTCTGTACATTACACAGTCTGGACCTCTCCACGGTGTCTCTCAGAGGGGGGGAAGTCTGTGGGGGGAAGCAGCTCAGGTGCTTGGCCAGGAGGAGAGGAAGGACAACCAGATCACTTCAGCCCTCGGCAAGACAGCAGGGTGGCAGAGCCTCTGTGGGCACCCTGGAACTTTGGATGGGAAGCGAACAGCTTTCCAGCCACAGCCCTTTGCGGTGGGCTTGGCCAGGGACACAGGGACACAGGCAGAAGGGTCTGAAGGAGATTCACGTTGAACAACCCTGCTTATGGACAAGGCAGTCTGCGGCATCATCTCTCTTCTGCTGGCTGCTCAGGCAGGGGCTGCAGGCAGGGGTTAGGAGAGGCAGCAGCAAGGCTTAGAAACTGGGGTCAGAAAAATGTGCAGACAGAGTCTGAACTCCTTTAACAGGCTGTCAGCCTGATGGAGAGGGGATCCCGCATCTCCCCACTCCCAGCCCAGGGCTTGATCCGGGGGAGAATGTAGTGCATGTAACGCTGACAGTGATCCTGACCACAAACACACGGGAGCACACAGAGCCAGCAGAGAGCAGGCTAAGTCACATCAACAGACAGAGAGAAGCCCCCTTTTTTTTTTTTTTTCTTCATTTAAATTGCTTACATTTTACTGGCCTGAGGGTTGGTGAAGGCTGCAGGGGAGTTTGGTTCCTCGAGGCTGCCCATCACCAGCTCTCTTGGGAGCACGGGCTCCTGGCATGTTGTTGCCCTGCTCCAGTGATGCACTGGCTGCAGAGCAATTTCCATGCTCAGATGGCATTTGAAGAAAAAAATTCCAATCCTATCTATTTTTCATGTACCTGCCAGTGGCTTGCTCTGGCCCCTGGCGTCATGGGAGCCTTTTGCCTGTAGAGCCTGAAGGCGAGTCACCTCCCGTGTGAATGCTCAGCTGTGACCCCTTTCTTGCAGCAGTCTGGGGCAGTTTATATGGGCTGGCAAACGGGTGAACACAGCGCCTGGTCCCTGCGACTGCCACCCATAGAGCTGCACTGGATGGATCCTGCTTTAAAACCCTGTTGTAAACATCCCCCAAAACAGTGCATTAACCAACTGGAGAGGGTCTACCATGAGCCTTCAGTATCCTCCCCATCACTGAGCATCGTATCAAGCAGCCCTGGCTGGGCATCTCCAGAGCTGGAGCAAGCCCCTGCTCACTGTGCCCCATCCCTCTGTACATCCTCTCTCCCACACAGATGTTGCTCCCCGCTCTGTGGTGTCAGGGGACTCGGCGAGCATCCTTTGTTTCCATTTGCATTTGAAGCACATCTTCCTATAAACAGCACCACATTCCTCTTGAGATTTTAATACAAAACGAGCTGGGGAATTTCAGATGAAGGTAGCGTTAGTTTAGAGTGCCACAGTCTTCTAGGAGGGGGTTTAAGGAGCTTGGAGTGGTTGTGAGAATATCTCTGCTCAAATCCAAACAGGCGGTTTGGTAAGTGCAAAGTTGAGGAAAGTGTCCTCTTCCTCTTGTATCCCATTAATATTTAGGGCTGGGCTTCAATTATGCATTTCTTCAGGGTGTGCTTTTATCATCTCAGTGCTACAGGATTAGCTTGTGCACCTTCTCTGGGTGCTCAGAAAAGACCTTTTCATAATATTTGTGAAATTACATATCTGAAAGGCTTTTTGCAAGCAAAATATATGCCATGCCATTAGTTGGGAAAAGCAAACCTTCCCCATCCCCACCTGGAACTTCTTTAAGACTGTACAGAGCTGACCCTTACTAGATACACAGGATCTGGCCTTGGCTGGAGATGGCCTAATCCAGCATGACTTGGTTAGAGGTTGCGTCCATGATGTCTTTTTTTATACAAGAATGAGGAGAAATGTGATAATATATAGATAGAACCAGACCAGCTTCCATACACATCCCTGACCCTTGACACAGCCAGCTCGTTTGTCTGACCTGTGGACAAATCCAAGTATGCTGTGATTAAATACTCCAAATTATTGACATCTGTGCTATAAATACCTGACTTGTTAATAGCGCATCTTCCTGCTGCCTCACAAAACCTGACAGTCAGTTTGCTAAAATGAGGATAATCTGAGCACAGCTTGATCAGGGCAGGGTCTAGGGAGAATTCTATTTTTTTTGCCCAAATATTCTTTTTATTTAATTAAGTAAAGCCAACCATGGAATTAGCATTCCCTTTCTCCCTTCAGGAGCCCGAGTGCCTGTGGGAGCTCAACACCACAGAAATCACTGCAATTTCAGTTGGTTGAAATAAGGACACCAGGAAATATTTTTCTCCCTTTTGAAAATATTTTGTAGGGTTATTCTGTTCTAGGGTGAGATGATAAGGTCAGGATAAGGCCATGAAAAGTTTTGATAACCAAAAACCTGGAAAAACTACTGAGCTGAAAGAGTGATATCCATCAAACCATTTAGTTTTCATTGGTTTAGAAGAAGTTTTGTAAATACTGGCAATCCTAACGGGATTAATTTTTAAAGCAAAAAAAAGAACCAAAAAACCAAAGTAGAAGTTGGGAATTTTCCATTTAGAACTTGTTGGAACAAGGCAGTCTGGTGATTTTTGAAACTGTGTTAAAATATTTTCTGACACAAACCTGATGAAACCTGGCCCTAATCCCCCGTGCAGATTGAATTTTGATGAACTTGAATCTTTCAGATAAGAAACACAAACCCATAAAAAAACCCTTGAAGTCAAACATTCTGCTGAAAAATTCCTGCTGCAGTGATTGAACTACTCCTGAGAAACAGGAGTAGCAGCTAAGATGCATCCAAGTGTGTGTTCGTGCTATCAAACAGAGCTAATACCTTGTGTTTGCTTTCTGTAGTCAGTGCAGAGAGACAGGTAACCCCAGATACTTGTGAGCTGGAGCATCCTTTTGGGGTTACAGACTTCTCCATTGACTTGACAAGCAGACAAGGCTTCGCTCGTGGTTACAGTTAGGTAGAATAAATAAACCTGTGTTCAAGCAACCAGACTCAGAGTGACATGCAAACCTCTCCTTTGCTTCAGGCAATGCTTCCCACTCAGGACCTTCACTGACCCCTCTCTGGGCACAATGCTGTGTTATCACTTCTGAAGTGCTTGCGTAATTTACAAAGTTCCCAACTATTTGGATTTAAAAAAAATGTTTAAAATCCAGATCAACAGCACTGGGCAGCTGTGAATCAATCAGGGTCTGCACACAGCTGGGTGAGAAATGCTGAGCCAAGTGAGCAGCTTGATGGACCACGCTCGTGGCCGGTGGCTGACTGGGCATCGTTGCTGATGCTGAGACCTACTGTGGCATCCATTGCCAGGCAGTACATGGGCATGCCAGTACAGGGTAGTGAGCAAACCACGTCCCACCTCTGCTACCCACATCTGAGCAGTGATAACGTGCTTTTTCCAACTCTTGTCTGGATTATGGCAAGGCAGTTTAAAAAGGCTCACCACCCAGGGCAAAGGCGTCAGGTGCTGTTACCATTTTTCACAGGTTTTTCACAGGAGAATGAGAACAAGCATTTCCACTTGGCAAAGCAAATAACCCTGGGCATTGATGCTTTTGCATTTTCTTTGCTGAAGGCCATGGGTGATGGTGCCTGTGCACCTTGCAGTGCAGAGGATGTGATAGAGATGCCTCATGGACTGCTCGCTAGTCAGATGGCATTGCCTTGCTTCTGCTGCAGAGCAGAGGTGACAGGAGGCAGGTGCCTGGGCCATTGCTTAAAAAATAGCCCCTCTTCACAGGTGCACTGTTTAAAAATGCTTTTTATTATTACCACAGGAGCAAAGTTGGCTGCTTCCATATCACTGTAAGGCAAACATCATGTACTTACCCCACAGCAAGCCGCAAGTCAGCAACACAAGCTCCTTCCTGGGCAGGAAGCAACAGGTAAGACTGTCGCTATTTTGGGATAATCAGCCCCTTAGGAAGCCAAGCTGAAATGTAACATCTCCTGCAAAAAGCTCCCCTGAAAGCATTGCTGGTTGTGGTAGTGTGAGCAGCCTGATGGAGAGATACACAGCTCCCTTGCCCTTCCTCATAGGGTCTTTCCACCAAAAGCTGCAAACCCTTTTTATATTAAAGGCTTAGCATAGCTACAGGGAGGCTCAATAGGACTCATTTTTTAATTGTGAAATATTGATAGAGACAGCTTTTTTGCATGCTGTCTCTTGCTCCTGCAGCACTGGTTATAATTTCTTATCAACCCTGGACTCTGCAAGCAACCCCAGCTGAGCACCAGGGAGGTGCCAGCATTAAAGAGGGGCACCGTGGGCCCTGAGATGGGGGTGGAGAGCAGGAATGGCAACTGGCAGTAAAAGCAGACAACCAGAAACTAATGCTGCTTTTAACTATGAACTCTCAGTAAAAATAAACCTTGAATCCTACCAGGCCCAGCTGTAAAATCACACAGATTTTGCTTTAATCATCAGCTGAGCACACTGCACTCTCTGCTGCTGTCTTGAGGAGGACACTGTAATGCCTGCCTGGCTCATTAAATGTGCTGTGGGCTGAAAGATGGAGACTGTGTAAATCCAACACCCTAGCAAGGGGTGTTGACACTGTCAAACTGTGGGCTGTTCGGGAGCAGCCTTGCTCAGGAGCTCATATCAACATGGCCTGCTATGTCCTGCCACTCCTGCCCTGGGATGGAGGATGGGATCCAGGGCAGGGCTCACCCATCTTCCTCTGCCCGTAAGCCTTCCTCCTGAGCCATGTGAGCTGTCTGAAGAAGAGTTGGGATATCGGTCTTTTCCTGAGCCTGAAGATATGAAGTTATCTTGCAACATGTGTGATCACAGGCTGTTGTACGTGATCTGGATAAAAGGGAAAGCTCCTGAAAAGCTGGGAAGCTTTTCTGCAGGGGCGGAAAAGTTGTAATAATAATACAGAGGAGGATCTCTAGAAGAAGGCATTCTGGCTCCTTTTATTGCGTTCTCTGTGTACAGAGGGACATCGCTCACTTGATCACAGGTCAGATAGATAATCTTTGTAGGCTGAAATATCTGGGGCACCATTAGACCTACAGCACGAAAAAAGGGTGAACTCTCGACGCAGAGTGGAAGAATTGTATAAATCTAGAGAAGATGCAGCTGCTGAATCAAGAGATGTGCAATGGCACCAGGAAAGCAGCAGAGTCACAACTAACAAGGTAGTGATGCTGCAGTAGAGCAAGTTCCCATTATCTTTAAAGAACAAAGCAAGTGAGCTTTTTGCTGCTATGGTCAAGTGTTTAAAAGTGCATTTCATATACATAGAATTTTTAATACAAGCTACCCCACCACTAATAGCAGTCTACATAGCATTAAAAATTGTACCTCAGTTGCATGATTTTGCCAGTTTTGAAGCATCAGCAAGTTTAATTTTAATCTGCTGTAGAGCTAGAAATAGTCACTGTAAGGATGATACTGTTTTGCATTCAGTACATTTATTGATATGAGAAAACTAGCAAGCATTAATTTAAAGTGATTAATTCAGGAACATGCAAATGTGAAGGCTGTATGGAAACACATAAACCATGTGTTGCAGACCTGGGGTTCGGTTCCTTGGTTTCCCTGGGTTCACTACCTCACAGCAAGCCTTCTGGGCCCAGGTAGAGAGAACAGTCTGAAGCAAAAGTGCTGATACCGATGAAGGATCCAGGATGGCTTTTGGGTTGGTGCTCAGCAACCTGGGTGACAGAAACCCAGCAAGGAGGGGGACCTACAGGTGGTGGTAGGCAGTGAGTTGGACATGAGAGCCTGGCCAGGTAGGTCCGTGTGGTCTGGAGACTTCACATGCAAGACACCTGAAACAAATCATACCCAAAGAGTGTGCTGGGGAGCTCCTTGGATGAGGAAGGCAGCATGACCTATCCCGGCTTTATACATTGCATATGGAATAAGATTTTCAGCTATCCATGACATTTTTCACAGCACTGTGAAAGTGCTTTTGAAAGTGAGGAAACAGCAGAGGGAGCGTAGCCCTTCGGCAGCAATCCTTGTTTGCTGGAGAATGGTCAAGGTGCCTACACCATCTCTGCCCTAGTGAATGGGGCAGAAGCAGATTCAAACCCAGCACAAATTGCTCCCAACTAGTGCCTGTCCCCAGGCTCAGATAACTTCTGGGAAGACGACAGCTGTAAGGCTCCTCTGTCTCACTGGGGAGCCCCACAACGCTGCAATAAGGAAGCCACCGTAGTGATTTGCCCTCCTCTTTTGAGAACCAAACATTGGCTTGGTCTGTAACACACACATCCCAGCTGGCAAACCCGAACTAGATCATTAAGGCAATAGAAACAGTCAGTGTACAGAGGGACATGAAAAAATGACTCTGAGATGCATTAACATTTTATGCATTTACTGGGATAAAACCTCATGTCTATAATATTAAAGCAGAATGTCAAAGAGATAGCTTATGCTAATTTAATTAAAGGTAGCATGCTGGTGCACGTGGGTAAGGAGCTGAGTTAATATTGAGTACCACCCACAGATTTTGCCTGCCATGGATGTGTTTAGTCTGGGTCATCCTGATGTGCTCACGGCTCTATTTGTTTTTCTGGACAGGATGAGTATTCCCCTCATCACTCTACCAAAATTAGACAGAGTCAAATTTTGCACTTTTTGGTCACAAAGGTGGCAAACTGTGGTATAAATGCCATCTCTGGGCACCTGGGCACCAGTTTATCCATCTGTGCTAGAGAGGTGGGAGACCTTCTCTGCCTTTGCTTCCCATGGGGGGAGAAAGAGAGAGGTTTCTCAAGAAAGCCTGAAGTGCTGTGAACAATCCCCAGCCTTTTGCAAAGTATGAAACAAGATTGAACTCTTCTGGAAAAAAACCCAATTTGTTAATGGAATTTGAGGCGTCATAAAGGTACCATAGGCCTTCAGCCTCACCCTTTATACGTCTATATCCTGATTTTTTTTTTGAACATTTTCTTTTCCTTCATGTGTGGGAAAATCATCCTCCATGAGCTCTAGTATGGTATGATTTTGAAAACCTTGACCTTTATGCAGAGGCCACAAAGGAGCTTCGCTAGGCAGAGACAGGAGGTGGTGAGATCTGTCTGCTGTTTGGGTGGAGAGATGCATCCTCCCTTCCCGGCATGTCCTCCCACTTCCAGCAGTTAGAAATGAGAGGGGTGGATGTTCCTGTTATTTATATAACAGGAACATCTTCAGTCCTCGAAGCATAAACAAATACCTCGCCTCCTTATGTGCTGGACCTTGGTAAATAGATGACTCTTTGGGAAATTGTCTCTGGGCCCAACTCAGACACCACCAAGCTAATGTAGAGTTTTGGTGGATTTCAAAGGGTTATAGATCAAATGTTTTGCTTGTCCCAGAGCTGGATGCAGAAAAAAGCTTATGGCATCGTTGTGATGGGCTGAACATAGAGAACGTGTTGAAGTCCTTCAAAGTTAGCTGGTAGCACCAAAGCTGCCAGACATCTTCTGAAATGCTAGATCCTCTCTGCTTCATCTCTGGCATAGCCGCGCTTGTGAAACAAACTTCATTTCTTCTTTCCCAGCTTGGGCCGGGAAAAGGGAGAACAGGGAGTTAAAACACTTTTGGGCAAAACATGGTATCAGTCCATAACATTGATTTCACATGTAGATCTTCAAATCTTCTTACAAGGAGCTGTTTGAACGCTTTTGCCCTCTGCAAATCAGTCAAGGAGCCTAGGCCCATTGCAGATGGAGCTACACAGTTTGGGGGTGAACCTGTAGCCTAACTTGAGTCCATCAGAATCAAAGGCAGTCTGTCTGCTTCACTGGGGCATCGGCTCTCTGCTCCGAAGAGCTTGGTGGTTAATAAGGGTGCCAATAAAGTGGAGAGTTTCATTGCTAACTGTGAGAATTGTGGGGAGAAATGCATCTCTGAGGGTATAAGGATTGCCTTGCTGGGGAATAAGATGGTCGTTATAAGCAGGACTGGATGCAGTTTTAATGTGAAGAAAGTAAAATAGGAATAAATTGCAGCATAAAGTTTCTTAGTGCTCTTTTTCCAGGCAGAGAAAGTGCTAAGCACAAGCAGACTGAATGGGCAACAGAGCTCCAAGACTGCAGCAATACCTTCTGCTGATAAGTAATAAGAAGAGCAAACCATTCGCTGGATGGCACCTGTAAAATGGCATATGGAGTGTGTGAATGCCTTTGCAAAGAAAACTGCTTGTGTGCTGAGGTGTCTGTTCTGCAGCAGACTGAGACACTTGGTCATGAGTTTAGCTCTGTCCATGAGCTATGAACGTGCTGAAAATTGTTATAATGGAGTGAAAGTATCCAGTCCCACACATGAGCTCTTAGAGGGTCCATGTGTCAGTGAGAAAGAGGGAACTTTGCCACCCTCGGGGATATTCAGACAGGACCCTTCTAGAGCATGTCAGTGCCGAAACACGAGCAGCTCCATTTGTGTGGTCAGTATAGCTGATATTTCAACAGAGATTGCTGAGCCACCATCCTCACTGGTTTATAAAACACCTTGCTGCTGCCTCATAGCACTGGCAGAAAGCTGGCACACTGCCGTCCACAAGGGTGCAGCTGCAAACATCTGTATTCTGCAAACAGAAGGACTAAGAGACGGACTTTTCTTCTTCCATTAAAGCTGAGCTTCTCGACGATAAA
Source organism: Falco biarmicus (assembly GCF_023638135.1). Taxonomy (NCBI): domain Eukaryota; kingdom Metazoa; phylum Chordata; class Aves; order Falconiformes; family Falconidae; genus Falco; species Falco biarmicus. Next base: position 23,631,430 of record NC_079296.1, read on the forward strand.
CACCTACTTACGAGAGCTGGAAAAAACTAAGATGCCAAACTAGGCATGAAATCTGCAATAGTTAGGACTTGGATTTAAGCTTCGTTCTGCTTCCTGCTAAAGGGCATGAATGAAACAAGTTAATAACTTACTTGCCTGAGGAGCTGGAAGGACTGCTCTCATCCCTTGAAATTTCCCACTGGCTACCAGGCATTCTTTTATCATCACACCTTAAAGTGAAGGCACTCTACATTTTTGTTGATGATTGTATTGCAGAACATGACTTGGGAATAACCTAACAGGAAGGTCTGACATTGCTTTTTTCAAAGGCTCTTTAGGGGAAAAAGCAGACATGACCCTCTGCTAAATTACACCTACGTTAAAGTTAATGCATTGCCACCACTATTGACAGCATCACACCAGCGTGAAAGGAGGACTGGGACCAGCATGACATTATTTTCCACTTAGCAGAGCTGCTAGGGTCTCCCCTGAAGCCAGGGGGCCTAGAAATACCTTCTTGGATCTGACCTCCTTCTCCCAGGTTTGACAGGTCCTTAGAGATAGTGAATCAGCCATAGTGATTTGGGGGATTTGGAATGTAAATAATGACTGGATTTCAATTTCTAAAGAAGATTTCATTATTTTGGACTACATCGGTGGGAATGTGCTGTAAGTGATTTGTGAGAAAGGTATTTGAAGACAATTCATTGGGTATGAGCTGCTGCACTGCAGTGATCAGAAAATCACTTTTGGTCCATCCTCTGCCCACTGCACTAAGATCATCCATCCTTTCCTCGTTCTGCCTTTTCTTCCCAAAATGCTGCGTGTGCAGGAGTTTGGGCGATGTGACTGTGTCCCTGCTTGCTGTGTTGAGGGTGAGGACTATTGATTCATTTCCATGAGCCCAGGGAGGAACAGTATTTCTTGTTCATGAAAGTTCTTACTCTGTTCAAAGGCAGGTTGTCTGGCAGCCTGAAAAATCTGAGCACAGGCACTCAGAGGCAGTGCCACATTTTGCCTTTGAGATGTGACCTGCTGCCCCCCTCCCTGCTCCGAGGTGGAAAGGGAAGGATGCTGTGGGGCTTGCACCACAGCCGGCACTGTTACAGGGACAAGTAATCCTGTGTCCCTTGACGTGACCCCAATAGGCTGTGCACCACCATGGGATCAGATCCAACACAGCCACCAATGTACAGCCCATCTTGGAATCGTAGGATCATTTAGGTTAGAACATCAAGTCCAACTGTTCACCCAGGACTGCCAAGTCCATCACTAAACTGTGTCCCTAAGCACTGTATCTATGCATTTTTTAACCACCTCCCTGGGCAGCCTGTTCCAATGCTCGATGACTCTTTCAGTGAAGAAGTTATTCCTAATATCCAATCTAAATCTCTTCTCGTGTACCTTAAGGCTGTTTCCTTTTGCCCTATCACTTGTTATCTGGGAGAAGAGACCGACCCCCACTTGCCTACAACCCCCTGTCAGGGAGCTGTAGAGAGCAACAAGGTCCCCCCTGAGCCTCCTCCTGGCCAGGCTGAACAGCCCCAGTTCCCTCAGCTGCTCCTCATCAGCCTTGTGCTCCAGCCCCTTCCCCAGCTCCGTTGCCCGTCTCTGGACACGCTCCAGCACCTCTGTGTCCCCCTGGAAGTGAGGGGCCCAAAGCTGAACACGGTGTTCCAGGTGCGGCCTCACCAGTGCCCAGTACAGGGGGACGGGCACTGCCCTGGTCCTGCTGGCCACACTGTCTCTGATACAGGCCAGGATGCTGTCGGCCTTCTTGGCCACCTGGGCACTGCTGGCTCACGTTCAGCCGGCCATCAGCCAGCACCTCCAGGGCCTTTCCTGCCCGGCAGCTTCCCAGCCGCTCTGCCCCAGCCTGTAGCGCCGTGTGGGGTTGCTGTGACCCGGGTGCAGGACCCGGCACTGCTCCTGGCTGAACCCCATGAACTGGCCTCGGCCCACCGGCCCGGCCTGGCCGGCCCCCCCGCGGAGCCCCTGCCCCCCCGCAGGTAACGCCCCAGCCTGGGGCTCGCAGCGCGGCGCACGGCGGTGGGTGCGGCGGGGCAGGGCGCCCCGGACCCGGGCTGCGCGGGGGCCGCCGGCCGCGCTCGGTCGGGCCGAGCCGGAGCCGCCCCCCCGGCCGCGCCGCCTCCCCCCGGCAGAGGGACCCCTCGGCCCGGCCGTGGGCCCGGCGCGGCGGCGGCAGGCGGGGCCCGGCGCGGCGGCTCGGCGGTGCTGCCCCAGCCCCGGGACAGCGACACAGGGGATGCCCGAGCGGGCGCGGGGGTGCCGGGCGAGCTGGAGGCGCCTCCGTCCCCGGCCCCGCGGCGGCGGGTGTCCCTTAGGGAAACCTGCTGGGGGTCCCGCGGCCATGCGGCCTGTCCCGGAGCCCTGCGGCGCTGCCGTGGCGAGCGTGGGAAAGGCCTGCGGCTGAAGGGAAAAGAGAGACGGGGGAAAGGGGAGAAGAGAATAATTAAGTTCTTCCGGTCACCTTCGGTTTGCTTGATGCTTTTTTGCTGCTGCTGAGTATTTGGAATTATGAAGGTAGCGGAGTCTGGATAAAACAGACCCCTGTTGCTACCATACATGTTACGCAATAGTCTTGTCCGTGATTTTGGTGGCACTAAGACACAAACGGGGTGGTTATGTGTGGCTTTAGGTGAGAGCAGAAGTCTGGTCTCTTTTCGCGGGGAACACCAGATGCCTCTGCATACGCTGGTGGCTCAGTGTTGGGTCAATGTTAGCCCCCCTCCATCCGCCCCCTCCAAAAGGAAAGGAATGCCCCACAGATTTTTCTTGACAGAGTCACAAGGGTAATAAATTAGCAATAGGAAAAAAGCAGAGGAACCGAAGGGCATCTGCTACATCCTAAGAAACTGCTGGGCTCCATTATGCTAAAAGCTGTAATCGTTAATGTAACAGACAATGAGGTTGATTTGAAACCTTAGTGAAGCCAGCTGTAGCATTTTTTCACCCTTATCGGGGCTAGAATTTGGGTTAGGGCCTTGCAGAGAATGTTTTTCCTCAAAGCAAGCGCAGCCACTGGGTCTGAAGGAGCACACGAGCTGCCCGGCCCCAGCGCACTGGAAGGGAACGTCCCTTTGCAGAGGACTTTGCTGGGCACCGGCGGTGCAGCGCGATGGCTGCGTGCCTGGGCTGTGCCAAGGGCTCCCCGGGTACCCCTGCCAGTTCTGCCACTGAAAATGCTTCAGAAAGTTCTTGCCTTTCTGCTGTCCTTCAGAAGCTGCCAGCTAGAGGGGGAAGACTTTTGAGTGTATCGGTAAAGATTTTTTTTGGGAAATCGAACACTGTGTTGTGTTCATCACTCTTTCCTTTTTGCAAAGGATTTCTTACTTTCATAATTGCCAAATGCAGTGCTGCGGGAGCGTCTAGGAGATGCCAAATGCGGGTAGACAGACCTTAGGCCGGAAGCTTTATATCCAGCTGAAGTGGAAGGATGGGTCCCTGCCCCGGCTGCTTCAGTCATCTGTATTCATCTTTGCTACAATAATCATTCCTGCAAAGCCAGCCATGTGCCTTCGGTACAGATGCGTGACTAATCCTTAAGTAATCGTTTATTTGGGGAATGTCACCTCTGGGTGTGCTATTTGTTGGTCCATAACGGTACATTTTGAAGGGAGCAGGTTGAAATAATCCAATCAGCATTTCCTGAAGGGGGATATGACCCCTTCCCCTTTTCTCTCTGTCCCCAGCAGAGTACAAGAAGCGCATGGTGTGCATGTGAAGAGATGGGAATGCAAGTCTCAAGGAGATGAGGGGTGTCTGAAGGCCGATTGCAGTGTGAAGGGTAGACTGGGGAGGAAACACAGGGTGAAACAAGGTGGGAAAAGCTGCTTTGCCTGGCTGTTGGAGCTGTCAGCTGTAGGGCAGTTAAGTTGCAGAGTCCTTGTTGAAGACATAGTGGGAACCATAACACTGTACCTCATGGTGGGGTGCTCTGTGGCTGGAGAACATCTGGGCTTCCATGTCTGAAGCCACGTCATGGCCACACTGTGCTGTATGAGTTACACACAGCACAAGCATTTCTAGTACTCCTGACATGTCTAGGTCGTGATTCTCTGGGGTGCAGAGTTCTCTAGTGCTAGTCCCTCATAAGGTTTGGTGGGCTGGAGGAGTGTAGCTGAGGCCAGACGTGTCCCTCCTGTTGCAAGCAGGTACATTGTGAAGGTCACAGCACAACCAGCTAGTCTTTATGGGTGCTGGCAAGCCTGACAGCTAAGAAGGTCTTGTTTGGAGTCAGATCCCATCCCAGCAACCCCCATGGAGTAGAGAACCTGCCTTCTCAATGGTTGTCTCCTCAACATAATGTTTCCACTTCCATGTACTGCTTAACTCCAGTGGGAAGAACATTTTCAGAACCAATCCCTCCTGGTTTTTTACTTTGCGTCTTTTTATTTTTCACATATAAATCAGCTTAGGAACTCAGCAGCTTGAAGAGGAGGAGGAGGGTGCCGAAAGTTCCTGGGGAAGGTTCCTTGCTCTGGCCTGCATCCCAAGACATGGTCTGAGTTGTTGGCGTAACTCAGGAAAAATTCAGCCCATTGCAGGACTGGTTGCTATGACACTTTGTAGATCACCGTGTTGGGAGCTGTTGGTGCAAGAGTAACCTACATTCTGCCTTGTGTCTGATTAAAGCCTTTTTGACAGGAACTCTATGTGTTTGGCATGAATATGGATGATTGGGGCTTTGCGAACCAGAAGCATCTCTATTCATCCAGTGGTGATGAAGGATAACTCCTGTGGGACAGCTCTGGGGTCATTATGCCTTTTAAGGAATAAGTTAAAAATAAAGCTATTTTTTATTCATCTATTGCTTCCTTTGGTGATAATACTCACCGCTTGCATGTTAGTATAGTGATGAAGAATTTCTAGGTGACAATTTGATTTGGAAAGTCAGAGTAAATGCTTCTAGAGGAACTGATTCCTACAAGATGAAGAGTGGGCTGGCTTTTTCCTCTGGTATAAGATAAAGAGGTCAAAACCAGGCATTTCCAGACAAGGCTGAGGGTATGCTCCTGCCCTGCTCACTAAAAACTAGAGGTAGTCAATGGGCCATTGATCAGTTGGCCCTGGGACATTAGATACAAGACAACTTTGCTAGCTTTTAGTCAACCTCCTTAACACTGCTGCAGGGAAAGAAAACAAAGCTGGTTCAAATGAGGACCAGGATCTGGATGTCTGGTTACAGGAGCATTTTTAGGGCAATGCAAATATTTCTTAAGGCTATTTTTTTGCATTCTAGTTGAAATTGCTGTCTAATCCTGTCTAGCATCTGGTGCTAGCTGGAGAAAGGAAAGGAAGAATGAAATGAAACCTCCCTGTAGACCCAGAAATTCATGTAAACCAGTTTTTCTCATCTTAAACAAGATTAGCAATCATTAAAAAGACAACTCACATAAGAGCAGCGCTGGGTTATGGTCATTTCCATGAAGTTATCAATATGTCCTTAGGCATGAAGTCTTCATTTTCAATGCCTTCTATTAAACACCAGCTCAACAGGGTCATCACAGTGTCACTGGCATTACGTGAATTGGTTACCTTTCCTAGCTGATGCTCATATTTATTTTTGGCTTTGCCCTTTGGCTTGCCTTTGGCACTTGAATTGTATTAACTACTAGCAATATGAATCAGTGCACAGGACTGACAGTCTTACAGCCACTCAGGCAAGCTGGAGATGTGCCGGATAAATAATCAAAAGTACTAATGAGGCTGCATAATGCTGGGGGCTTGCAGGGAACTTTCTTGCAATGTGGTCGTGAGTGTGACAGTTGTTTGAGAAGAAGAGGGAAAACGTTTGTTACAGCAGAGAGGAAATATGACTAGAATATTTTAAGTTGAGTGAGTAGCACCTGTGGTGTTGTTTAGATTTTCTTGCCACACAGTTGAGTGTGTTCATTATTTATGACAGCATTGTTGGAGCTGTAGTGGTATGAGCAGAAGGGCAAAATGATTTTTTAAAGAAGTTACAGCTCTTAGTTGTAACAAAAGCTATTACCATTATCTAAAAAACCTTATTTCATTGTTGCCATGTAGGTGTCCACATCTGGGAAGTGATTGTGCAAATTGTGGGAGATCATCGGCTTTTGAGGCTAGAGGAATTGTTCACTAGAGCATTGTGTTAAGCCATTGATTATTGGCTGGGATTTATGGCAACCTACTGACCTGGTAGGTCCACTAAGGAAACTGCTGCTTCTGTGCTTCGGGTTTACCAGGAGAGAGGAAAGAAAGGAGATGCAGAGCTCACATGCAACGTTGGGAACAAACTGTAGCAATCCTCAGTAACCTTTGCCACTGGAACCATCTTTCCAGATGTGACAGCACACTTTATGTAGGGCAAACAGCTTGCTATTACAAACTACCCCTGAGCACATCTTTCCTCATCTGGCCAGCCAGTTAATCTCTGTCTGTCCTTGGTTTTGTGCAGTCTTGCTGTAGGTCATGGCCAGGGAAGGAGGAGTGAGTGGGAAGCTTGTTCATTGCTGGCCTGTGCTGCAACAGACATCTTTAGCCTCTTCTAATCTGCTTCAATAAACTGGAACAGTTTGTCAGGTAAAAACCCGTGAGATGTAAGAGAGAGCAGGAGCACTTCACCAGTTCTCTGTAGGAACTTCTCATCACATTTTGAGTATTTCTGAGAATCCTTTCCTCCTCCCCCACCTTTCTAAATGCTGAATTTGCAATTATTAGCCTCCCCTCACAAAAACCCAAAGGTGTGCGATATTGTCCCTTCTCTCAATCTCTTCCATTCTGCAAGTTTTTCCTTCAATCACAAGGGCTGTCATCCCTTGCCCACCTCGCTGGGAGCCCACTGCAGTGCTGTGACTGCTAAATCCACCTTGGTGTCTCCATGTATTGGGAAGGAGCAAAGGACGTGACACATGGGACAGCATCCTTGGTCCTTCACAGTCCCAGCTGCAGAAGACCTGAATACCATTATGCCTGGCTGACCCAGGACATGTTGCCTTTGGGAGCACCTTGTGTAGCCCACACTAGTGAGGCAGAGCTACTGATCATTTGAATCCTCAGGCATCTTTTGCAGAACTCAATTCATTATGCTCCAGTCTCCAAAATCGTTAGTCAGCAGTGGCCATTTTTTTCAATTACGGGGTTTAAGGGATTATTGTGAGTCATTACTCGGAGGTATTTGTATCTGCATTGCTCCTGAAATGGTTCAGGTAAGGAGGTGGCACAGCAGCTGCACCCAGGATGGCTGGGTGCTGGGAGCACGACTCTTTCTTTTAGTCTCCAGGGCAGAACCGAAAGGAAAATGTGCCCTTGTGTTAAAAATTCAGCTAATTCCACAAGCTTTTCACTTTGTCTCTTGAGGGGTCAATTAAAGCTTCACGGTCTTTCCTGCCACACTGGCAAAAAACACCCAAAGAGCTTCATCTCTCCTTCCTTTGATTAACTGTGTTGTTATAAACAGGTGACGCTGCACAAGCAAGGGAGCTAATATGCTTTCCCTCCTAGCTGAGGTCCTGGTAAATGCATCAATTAGTTTAAATCAGTGCACCCCTGTAGCTGAAAAGGTGCAAAGCTGGCACACAGCTAAAATCCTGCAAGTCTCAGTGCTGTGAGGGGGCAAGTGGCCTCAGATATGGGAAGCCACCCCTGGGCACAGACTGCACACACGTGCTTGGGCATGGGCTTGCTGAAGCTGTTTACTGCTGCAGATCCCTCCCTAAGTTTAAGAGAGATTCTTGGCCTTTTAGTTCCATGAAAAAGATGCTTGTAGCAGGCATTTAAATTTTTATGAAGTGCTTGCTTTATTATCTTAATAAATCCTTGTTTGGTTTGCAGAATGCATCCCCATTGAAGTTAAGAGTTTATATGAAAATTAAAACGGCACTATATCTTCTTAATTAGACAAATGTATAGATAAAAAGAAACAAATGTCAGCTGGCAGTGGAATTTAGCTGTGCTGGGAGGGCTCTTTTTTATTTCTCTCTCAAGATGCTTGCAGAGGTTAATGCTGGTGCTGCAGGCATTCAAAGGGGCAGCAAAACTATCCCTTATCAGCAGGCAAAACACGGGCACAGCCCATTCTTCTGTGTTACGCATCTCATTCTTGCTGAATTATTTACTTCCAAAAATAAGTTACATAATTATTATCACACAAAAATTAAGCAGGATTTATTTTTTACAGGTGAACTGCCAAGGCTGAGCCCATGAAGCCTTTGCTCTTGCATATTTTTTAAGGTACACTAACTTACAGGCTTAATTGGCAAAAAATGGTGGGAGAATATTGATCACTGAATTTTTTATTCAGATTGTTTTGGCTTTCAGAAGCAGAACATTTCAGAAGCAGGTCATTATTATTTCTTCCATCTCCTAAAGACTGTAGCTGTAAATCAAGGGGAGTCATCCGATGTTCTCTACAAGACATATTTTTTAAATTTTTTTTTTTTAAGGACAAAAAGGAAATTTTAGCTGAATTGTGGGAATAGTTTTGTTCTAGCTCAGAGCTGGCTGCAGGGTGGACCTCAGGCTGCGTTTGCTGTCTTAGCTATGTATGGCAGAAGAATTTCTGGTTCTGAATGAAATTTAGTGGTAGAAACTACTGTGTTTTGAAGTAAACTCTTGCAGATGCTGGCTCTGATGTCCAGAGTTTCGGTAATTGGTTTTGTTCCATGTAATAGGTTGGGATAACTGCTGCTCTGCAGCACATCTAGTGCAACAGAGATGGCCCTCGCTGTAGGGCTCCTCATCTTCTTTCTTGTGTTGAGGTGGATGGAGACTTGACAGGAGGCATCAGCCTGGAGATCTCCTACCAAAGTTTTTCAAGACACCCCAATTCTTTCCCGGCTGTAGCATTGCTGGCTGCAGCAGCTATCTCCTCTCCCCTTTTTTCTTAAGCAGGCCAGTACACCTAAGAAAGCAGCGGCTTTGGCTTTGCAAGGAGCGCACTGGTTTCATAACCCTGCCCTGCAGCTGAGTCCTGGCAAAGCTGTCACTGCAGTGGCTGGAATAGGGATAGAAAGCAGAGGAACAAAACCATAATACAGAGTTTAAAACACTGCTGCCAATGACCTCTGCTTAAAAGGTTTTTCATCTTGATTTCTCCTGCTTCTTTTAAAACTTTTTGAATTAGGGAATTTTTTCTGCTTTTAAAGGGAACATGACAGACTCAAGAAGTCTTTCACACTTATCGAACAAAACCAAGACCATCAAAACAAACCCCTTGGTCAGGGCAGTCTCTTTGTCTATGGGAAATCACAGATGGGAAGTTGAAAGCAGTGCTGATATTGGCATGGTGGGAGGAGGCTTGCAGACTTCACTGTGCCACCAGGTGCATGGGTAAATCATCAGCCTCTTGGGAACTGGGACCAGTTCCACAAGCGCTGCGAATCTGTGGGCGCATCGCATTAATCTGCCAGCGTCTGGGTGCCCCTTGCTTTGCTGATGAGTTGGGTCACTGCCGTGCGGGTGAGCAGGGGCTGGTTACTGCTGTGCCTGGGCACAGTTCTGCTGCAGGACATGCTGCCAGCCTTGGGTGTGCATTTGGGTGGCAGCATAAACGTGCTTGAGGAAGTTTTTGCAGGACAACAGCCCAGATCAAATTTTGAAGCATTGAGCGGTGACTGCTTGAGCTGGGGCTGGGCAGGAACTGAATGTGTTTGCTGCCTGGGTTATCTGACCTTCATCTCCCCTAGGAAAGGCAGGATGGGACCAGAAGGCTTCCTAGGGAGAACAACCTTTTGGGGGAGAATTCCTCTCCCAGGCACACAGCAGCAGCCATCATGAGTTATGTTGCAAGTGTATCTTCCAAATGCAGAAATCAATTCTGAATATTTTATGGATTTAATTACACTACCCTGCATGTGATGCAGCAAATGGGTTATTAGGCTGCCGGATGCTAATTTCCTTCTAGGATGAGGACGTTTTTTCTCATGCTTTTCCTGCTTTGGATAGCAAAATATTGCATGCAAGAAGGCAAAAGTTCATGGCAGCATTGAACTAGCAGTGAGGCTCAAAGCAAGAGCTGGCAGAGCAAAAAGCCTCCACTCATTTCCAATACAGCTCAATAGCTGGGCCAGCAGCAGTATATAGATTTCAAAGGGCAGGGAGGAAGTATTTATCAGAAAGTCATTCATATCTGCTGCCAGATAGATTCTTCTGCAGTTCGATCCCTGGGTTTCGGTCTAACGCCCAGGACACACGGATGGGTGTTCAAGAGCAGATAATTCAGGCCAGGGATCCTACCTGGCCCTGCAATATCTGGTTCAAAGAAAGGGACTAAGCTTATTGCTGTGAGGTGCCACCAGACTCACTCTTCACAAGCACAGTCAAAGCCTGGATGTTGGAGCTACATGTAGGGCTCAATTTCTACCAGTGGAACAACAGCGGTGATACTACAGCTCTCACCTCCAGTCAGGGTCTGGACTTGCCTCTTCGTGCTTTCTAAGCTCACCTGCAGCAGGTCTGTTTATGCAGGCAGGTCTGCAAGTCTTTGAGAATTCAGGTCTAAGGAAACAACCAAGACGATATGAGTACAAACCAGAGCCTTGATAAAGAGTTTGGCTTTTCCCATCTAAGCCATCTGTCTTCCTCTCCCCTGGTATTTTTAACCAGTACTGATCTCAGCCATTGATCTCAGGTTGTAAGGCCTTGGCCTATCATCACATCAAATCTCATAAACGAAACAGGACTGAGCTGCCTTCATCTTAGCATCTTCCAAGGGAGTGAGGCTGGTGATTGAAGGAACCATATAGTCTCTGCTGAGACTGAACTCGAGGTCCTGGGCAGCCTGAGAGATGCTATGCAAGTGCTTACATTTGTTCTGAGATTTCCAGATGTTAAAACACATCTATACATCTTTGGGCAGCCATGGGCTAGGGGATCAACCACATCCCCTAGAGCACGGTCCATGCTTTTGGCCAACGTGTGAGTACTGGAGCTGCTCTCATCTCTGAAAGAGGTTATGCTGCTGTACTGAGCTGTTTAAAAGATCCATGTGCTGCCGTGGCAGAGGCTGTGTTTCAGAGGTCGTAAGTTGCACTTGGTTGAATTCAGAAGAACTGGTTACAGCTGGAAAATAGCTTTCCTCAGTTCCATCATTTATCAATGACAGAAAGTACACACATTCCACTTATCTTCTTTGGGACTGGATTTATAGTCTGATAAAGTCAATGGCAGCCTCTTCATTGACTTAAGAGGATTTTTGGACTAGTTTCTCAGTTACCACCCAGCACAGTGAAAGTATACTGCCTTTGCAACTCAAGGGAAAATAATCCCAGTTACACAAAATTTTACTCTCTTGAATGGTTTGCATTCCTTTTCTGGCACTACTTCCCATAACCATGCTGTCTTAGGAAGTCTGTTTTGTTATGGTGCAGAAGAGACCTCTTCTTCTCCAAATCACTTCCAAATACACATTCGAGTTGTGGTTTTTTGCTCTTCAGTGCAGCTAAAGGCTTAATGCATGTCAGTTTTCAGGAGATCTGCCTGTTCAGGACCTGCCTGGCTCCCTTTGTGAGTATTCTCTGTGGAGCAAGGAAATGACACTTTTGGTACAGCACCTCCCATAGCAGGAATTTCTGTGAAGTTTTGGGTTCTCTTCACTTTCCATTAAACCTGTGTGCCCTCATAGACCCCTGCAAATACTGAGAAATTCTGTGTGTAAATCAGGCATTTCTCATTCACCTCTTAAAAATCCTCAGTCTTTTTCTTTTTCCAAATGGTATTTTTTCAGGAGTTCCTGATGCTCATGTGTGAATTTGCTGTGCATTTGGAAGGTGAGTTGAAAAGCTTTTAGTTGAATAGATGTCTATCAACTCCCAGTCTGAGCTTCTCATCATGGTTACAGTGTTGGTGGTGGGGAGATTACAGAGAATATTATCAGGGAGAAAAACTGGGAAGTTTTGTGAGAAGGAGCCTGAACCAGTCTCTTCCTCCCATCCTTCTTCTTACTTCTGTAGGGCTTGCTGCTTTGGTGTCCATGGGAAAGCCCTGGTTATTATTTCTTACAAACAGGGAATCAAGGCAAGAGGGTGGTCTGGCAGCTTTCCTTATTCCCAGAATCACGTAACTTCTCTTGGGTGTAAAAGAAAAGATTGCATTTCCCTGTAACTCTTCCCCTCTGTTCATTGATCTCCTGTTGCAGCAGAGCCAGGGGAGAGGAACAGCTGCATTTGCATTGCTGCAGATCATCTTCTCATATCTTAAAGATTTTTCCATCCCAGCAGAAGAGATGATCTCTGTCTATGTTTATCTTTAATCTCATTCCATTGCCTATGCTTCCTTATGTGATTTCTTTAAGTGTCCCTTATGCTTATCTTGGAGAAATTTAGAAAAGCACGGAGATATCTGTGTGATGAGAAGGTGATGAGAAAGTGTGCTCTCAGAGGTACGTAGCAGGTAGGAAAGAAATAATGATTGCAAGATATGTGAATGCTATTGCTATGGGGGTCAGAGTTAAGGTTAATTAAATGTCTTCATTGTGCATTGTCTTCCCCTTAAGGTGTTTGAGAGCCTTGTAAGAGAACCATTAACTCTGAACAGCCAAGGTTTTTAATGAATATTTTTATTGATTTTGCTTGCAACAGGTTTGCTCTTAACTTACCTACAGGTACTCTTTGTGTATTTTGCCTTAAAACTATGTTTAAATTTCCCCAATTCAGTATTACTAACTGGTAAATTTTTAATCAGATATGGCATGTAAATATTCTTTCTTTTTAAGACAAAGCCAATAAAGTTCATACAATTCATTTTTTTTTCAATCTTTCTACAAACATGATATGAATAAAATAATCTGAAAATTACATGCAGCTAACTAATGTGGCTACTACTGAACTAGGCAATTAAACCATCTGAATATGAATGGCTTGATTATATGCAAAACTATATGATTTAGCATTTCATACACTATACAGGATTTCAGATTAAAAAGAACATTTCTGCATCTAGATAAAGATCTGAAAATTGTTAAGTCTCTTGTTTATAACCTGAATCTCAGTATAAGAGATTTAGACGGATATTAAGTATGAGCATTCGTGATTCATTTCTTCTATATGTATGAGCATTTCCTTTCAACATGCCTGCTTCTCAGCTTGCATGAAAACTGCTGTTTTGCTGCCATGGAAATGAGAAATTGTGAGAGTTAATGGAATGATGAATCTCCATTGCTTGAAGACTTTCAATCAAGGCTGGCTGTCTTGGAGAGTTATTGTTCTCATTGTAGGAGGAACCAGAGGAGGTAGTGACCTATGTCTTTTTTTAAGGCCCTTTTCAGGCCTTAATATGAAGTCTGTGATGCAAATTGCTTTTTTTTTTTTTTTTTTTTTTTTTATACTCAGTCTAGCCAGATCTTCTGGAGGTCTCAGCTCCTGCTGATGGTGCTGAATGTGTCTTTGGGAATGCTCTTGACCTGATAGTGTTAGAGTTCACTTGCAGCAATGCTATGGAACTCCATGATATTTTGGTTTCTCCCTTTCTGCAAATCTTCAAGCAATCGTTGTCCATGTTGGGACTGTGGGGCAGGTGAACTACACAGAGGTCTCCAAAGTCCTTGTCTCTGGTCCTCCAAACTGGGGATCCAGCTGGAGCATCCCTGCTGGATTCAAAAGACAGCTGGGCTGGGGGACAGGGTGTGTGCTGACACTGAGTTGGGGCGTAGGCTGGGAAGCTTTCCTGTGTGCCCCAGGTTAGTCACAATCATGACTTAAATACACTAGCACCATCTTCTCCATGCAGTGGTGGCATGTCATCTCCATGGGAGTTAGGGTGATGCAGACAGCTGCGTGTGTGTGTGGAGTGGATCCCAGGACGGTGCACGTGGCACATTCTACACAGGTATGTCCCTTCCGCACATACGGATGCACCTGAATCTGGAAGCAACTTAGTCCTTGAGGAAGCTCCTAGCACTCATAGATGGGGAGGCTCACTCAGAGATGTAGGGGAGATAGATAGGATTTTCTACCCGTACCTTTCCACTGGGACAGGGTGGAAAACCCAGGCTGGAAACCACCAGCTGGGTGCTGGAGGAACCCTTGGAGGCTGGTAAGTGTTTACTGCACAGTCAGCTGGTCCCCCCACCATCTGCAAAAGACTATATCCACTAGGCGGAAACATCTTTTGTGCTGGGCTGGCCTCAGATGGACACCCACTTCAACCTTATTTAAATGAAGCACCCATACTTTGAGTAAGGCTGAAGGATGAAGTAGTCCAACAAAACACAAGCAATTCTGTGCCCGCTGAGAGGGGATTTACTCAGCCACTGCTTATAAGGAGTGAAAGTCCAGTCTCAGGAACGATCACTGGTCTTGCTCGGTGTCTCTGGTCTACTTTCCATGAGTATCTGCCGCTGGCCACTGGTAGAGACCAGAAACTGAGGGAGACCAAATTGTGGTCTGAACTGTAATGGTGTCTCTAATATCCATACTGGGAATTATTTTTGACAGCTCATGTTTTACCACTGCTTGTGTGGGCAAAGATTTAAGGTTCCTACAGGTCGTGACTCATTTCATCTACATCATGTGATACTAAAATTCCAACTCTAATATGTAAGGTCCAAATGGTGTTTAGCAGCAGGTGGGAAATACTCAGTGGTTTGAATTCATAGCTCAACAGCTTCTTGGGAGTCAGCCTCATACTTGGAACAATGACCCTTCACGTGTAACATACGTGAAGCAGTGGATTGTTCACCTCATTAATAAACAGCTGAAGCAGGCAAACTGGAAGGGTTCAGCAGGCTGCATGATTTAAAACCTAAGCTGGATGTCCATGCTATTCTTACATTTGTCCTGCATCAGCTCACAGATGCCTAGCTTACAAGAGACTTAAGCTCGCTAGAGGTCTTCCGTGCCTTAGCACTGCTTGTTACTCATCTAACAAGATCTTTCAGGTCTCTGTTTTTACAAAAGGACATGTTCAGTTCTGCTCCTGTTCAAACAATCTATCAGCTCTGTGATGTAAAATACAACAGTACAGATCCGAGACCATTAGTTAAAGACATAAAAAATCACGCCCAAATTGTAAACATAAATTTTTGTGAATTATTTTTTTATCGACGCGTGTTTAGGAAATTTGCATATAGATTAAGCCCTAAATATACCAAATGTCGGTCTGTTTACATCCTGACACCTTCGCATCGCTGCTGTGTATGGATTGGGTTCAGAGCTGGAGCTCTTTCCTCGTTGCCTCCAACTGCAACACCGCAGCAGCGAGGGTTAAAAGCCACCCTTCCAGGCCACAGACATGCTGGGGAGGTGTCTGCGCTGCTTGGAGTTTGGTATGAACTTGTCAGAATTTTAATGTATCTTGCCTAAAAAGCTAATGAGCCTCCACCTGGAGACATATAACTGATTACAGGGTCAATTATTTCTCCTACCTGAACAGCTCAGTCCTTTGTTCATCCTCACTTCTATAAAAACAGCAGCAGTGACTACTCCTTGTCGGAAGGAGGTTATCTTTGCTGAAGGCATTCCATGGGTTTGTACCCCATACAGGCAAACAGCTCATTTCTTTTTTGCTTTGTCTTTTTTGTCCTCTAAATCTCATTTCTTGAGCATTTTAAATGCCTCCTCCCTCAAGGTGTTCTTGTAGTGGGTAGCGGTTCATCAGGATGGATGTATAGATAATATCGCTATCCTTGTCTTCACGGACGGGGCAGTATAATCTAATAGCTGAAGCACCCAAGGGGTCAAAACAGTGGGATAATGTAGAGTGATCACTTACTACTAAAATATGATAGCACTGAAGGAGAAAATAAAAGCTTGTGTAGCAAAAGAAGGCAGAAGGTTCATTTGAATTGTTTGGATAATGATATAACACAGCAGGAATATGCCCACAAAACCTTACTGATAGAGCCTGCCTGTCAAAGCTAAGGATTTGAAATCTGCCTTGAAGGCTTACTGTTTCCTGCTGCAATCCCCTTCTTCCATCTTTCTGTCTTCATCTGGAAAAAAATAAGTCAGGCTATGATTTGTCTAAATAAAGGTCGTGCACAGCGCCTGGCTGTGTGTGAATTCGGTGTCATTTGGATCTCCGGGTCACTAAAGCGAGGTTGAGCAGAGGTGACAGTTGCTCCTTGACTACCTGGAGCACTTCACTGCAGAATTTGGAAAGCAGAAGAAATAGAGAGAATTCCCCAAAATGTAATAACTAATTTGTGAATTTCAGTTGATGCGTTTATTCCTCCATTAGTTTGAGGGCTCAGTTTTTATGGGCACTTTTATTTTACAGAGTACCCACCATAACATTTTTCTTCCTCTCCCTTTTGCTTTATTCCCATGAGCTGAAGCCAGCCTGTCAGGGGTGACCAGGGTCCTCTCCAGTTCAATGGGGGCAGAATTAAATCAATTCTACAACGAACTGGGCAGGGCTGATGTCAGCCTGTTCTGTAGGATGATACCAGGATCGCCGAACCATGGGTGATAGGCTGCAGTTAGCATCTGCCTTGAAGTCACGCAGTAAAGATTAGAAGATCTGTGTTCCCTGTGAGGGAACAGGATCTGAACCCTGATGAGCCACATGGTGGTGAAGGCATTAGGATCTCCACCCTGCTTCACAGGAATGTAAAAGTCACTTTTGCCTTGCTGGAGACTGGAGGAAAGTATATGGTCCAGGCAATAAGTACTTTGAAAGAGATGCAAAGGAGTTTTCCTTGCTTGGCTAAAACATCCATCTGAGGTGGTAACTACCCATGCCTGACTCTTGCAGGCAGCCAGGGAAATGTCCCCAGGTCTTCAGGGCAGCTGTGAAATGAAAACTTTCTCCTAACATTTGATACATTCCCCTTATTAGTTGCAGCCCGGTGGCCACTGTCAAACACATATTAATTACTCCTCTGTTTTTTCCTTTTTAGCACCTGCAAGAAGCTTTTCCCTTCCATAAGCAGCTCTTTATTGACCAGCAGTTTGTTATTGATTTCTGTATTCAATAAGAAGTGTGGTAAATGGGGACATTAAATTACTCTAGAGCTCTCATTTTTAAGAATGCAAAGGAAAATAGGACACTATGGTGTGTTTTGCTAACACATGCAAGGTAGAGGGAGAAAGTTTGCTGGGGAGGGACTGCCAGAAGTTTGTCTGTTTTGGTTGCAAACAGGCAACATTTGGTCTGTCACATGTGTGAGTACCTGTACATATATGTGAAGTGCAGCTTTTCCTCCTGAGAACTGGAAGTTATTTCTCATTTGAAACCCAAGTCCATTCATTCTCATTTGGATGAAGAATTCATTGTGAGGCCATATTATGATGTTCCTTAGGCAGAACTTTGGGAACAGTCCCTCAGAATGGATAAATGTGCACTTAGCTGTGAGCTGAAGGCCTGGGGATTGGATCTTGGCCACATGAAAAGATTGTGAGATGTGGGAAGTGGTGGGATGCCCAGGTTTCCAAGTCAGTGACCTCAGCTTTTGAGAAGCTCCTCATTTCAGCAGATGGCTTTAGAGTTCTTGCAGACAAGCGTCTTGAGGTTGAGCATCCTTCTCTGCTAGAAGTAAGTGTATAGTGTGTATGATAATTTGCTTATACACAGCTTGCCCTGACCTACAACAAGCATGAAGTAGCTTTAGAACAGGCATGTGTGGTTATAACCTAGCTAGTGAGGGTGAAATTTGGTGTGAGGATGAAGGCAGGAGGCAGGTTAAGTCACCATGAAAGTAAATAAGATACCAGTCCCTTTTGTACACTGGGCAAAATGAGGCCTCTTTTTTCCTGAAGTTTCCTTTCAATGTGATTTGCAGTCCAAAGTCTCTCTAAGTGCATCTGGGCTGGGCTTGGTTTTCTGTATGATTTTTTTTTTTTTTCTTCAAACAGGGAGATGAAAACTGGGTCAGGTAGTGTAAATGCAACTAAGCAATCTGGTCAACGGGGGAGGGCAACTGCAGGACTGGGCTGTCTCTGGAGGTTTCCTTGAATGCATGTCCCAATAACTTTATGGCCAGAGAAAGAAAAAAAAAAAAAAAAAAAAAGGCATTGCTTTACATCTGCTTGACTTCTTCCCTTTTAGTGCTATAATAAATAGATGTGTGACTCCTGATTCTCCGTCCGTGCTGGTGGAAGTCAGGACAAATTGATTTTGAGCTCTGTGGAATTATGTGGGGGTGGAGCTGGGGAAATTAGATGTTTCTTTTTCTGCCTGCTCTGCTCTACTGTAATTCTCCCCAGTTGCTGGATGCTTGGCTATAGGTTAGGGAACAAGCCATAGTGACCTGGCTTTGCTGCTGCTGCTCTCTTGTCTGCAAAGAGAGCTAGTACGGCTATGCTGTGAGTACAGCGTGTCGGCTGCTATCCAGCTGTGTGAGCTTCATATAGCAACTGACTTAGCCTATCGTAGGTACACGCATTTCTAAACAGAACTAAATGTTGGCCGTGATCATTTATCCCAGTGGCTCTGAAAAGTGCCTAGCACAGTGCTGTTGGGGTAATGACAACAGGAAGAACCTGTCCAGTGGGTGCCTCTGAACAGTGACGGTGCTGAGCCTGTGGATATATGAGCACTTTGCTCACGGTGCTTTGTTAACTGGCTACTCCCATCCAAAGTTTCACGGGCACCTTTCCTCTCTAGGCAGCTACATTTCCAGGAACACAGAGGTGTCCCAGTGGCAGGCTTTGGAGCAGTTCTGGTGGTACCTGAGGAGTGGTGGGGACCATGGTTGCAGGCATCTGCCCAGGTTGCCAGTCTCCAGTGGTGCACACTGCTCCGGTGTGGCTCTGCCCAGGAACAGCCTCTGCTTTTTGGGGGGTGTGTGATGCCATGAGAAGGGCAGAACAGGGCTGAGCAGGAAGAAATTTTTTTTTCCAGGCAACCTCTCTCTCTGCAGCAACAATCTCTGCAGTCTGAGAGTTCCTCAGCTCTAAGCTTGTGAACGACGCTGTGTCTGCAGTGTCGCATCAAGTTGGGATTTGAGCACGCTGAGGGTCAGACTCCCCTGTTAGCTACCCCACTTAGGTGCTGGATTTGGCTTTGCCCCAGTGCCTCAAAGGAGAAGGAGGAGAAGTGGGGAGGAACTGGGTCAGACTGGGCTCCCACTGAATCCTCTCTCCAGGCAGTAGGGATGCAGGCTGCTGAATTCTGCCTTTCCTGGGCACAGACGGTGAGGCACCAGAAGCAAAACTGAAACCCATCTGAAGCTGTAGAAACTGAACCTGGCAGACCTGAAGGGAGGAAAATAATGGGCAAAAGCCTGCTCCGTTATTCCTGTACTACGTGGTGATGGGTGTCGTGGTGGGCTATTGAGAGATTACTGGGACTGAGCTGCCCTCTCAGCAGGCGTTGAACCCTGTATGCCCAAGGTTTGCCTTGGCAGTATTTGGGGTCTGGGGAAGAAATAGTGGGTAGAGGGTTACACCTCAGCTACTCCTTTGGTCACCAGGAGGGGCCCCATACAGCCACGAGGAGGGAAAGGGCTGGGGCTCCCATGGCAGCACCACTGCTGTCATGGTGGTACTGGTGGCATGGGGAAATGTCTAGCTCCCACTGATGCATCCTCTCGCCCTGGAGGCAGCTGTGAAGGGGGAGAAACAAGCCACAGTGCCTGGTCTCGAGAGATGCCTGTGCTTAGCCCAACGCCTGCACAGAAGTGGGGAGAAAAAGTGGGCCTTGTGCCCTGGCACCTCCACAAGCTCTGCAGCCCCAGCACACTTTAACCCTCCCTCCGGCAGCTTGCACCATGTCTCTGTCTTTCCTGAATGAGCAGGGACCTTGAGTCTCTTGGTCCATTTGTCCTTTTTTATGAACACGCCAATTCACTTAAAATTCTCCCACACTATCTTCCTCCCAGCTCTCGCTCGGTCCATTTAGTTGATTGCCGCATACTCCTGTTAGTGCTCTGTTGGGCTGCTGATGTATGTTTAGTAACTCTCCATAGCAGACTAGTTCTAAAAACATACAGTGTTAAGAATTTTTGACACAGCAAGCTGAAAAGCCAGGGATACCTATTTCAGGGGGAAGCCCTGCTCTCTGCCTCCAGCCCTCTCACTGACATGGCATGATGGGATTGACAATAGAAATTTTTGGTCCGTGTCCCTGCATTAAGGTTAGTTAAACAAGGTTGGGTGGTGGTGGTTTTTTCCCCCCCAGTTAATTATAGTTTGGCAATCGTGCTTTGTGGTGATTGGAACAGTTCTGCATATAATAGATGTACTCAGGTAATTACCGTGTCTGTTTAAAAAGGCCTCATGGACAAATAAATTTCCCTTTCTCATTTTTTTTCCCCTTTCGGAGAGGAGGGGAGGAGAGGAACGCTGAACAAACAGTGCATGTGTTCCGAAAGAGCCCTGACATATATCACACACAGGCACACAGAGGGGCAGGTCTCCTCTCTCCTGCGCTGTGGCAGCATGGTTGGACCCAGGATTCCCACCCTGCAGTATCTTCGCGCTACAACTGCGCTAAGTAATAGCAAAATCTTTTAATGGGTTACGCTTGGTGCTTTCGTTATATGAACCCGTCAGGCTCTATCTCCTTCCCACACATATCGTGCTGTTTTACAGCTTTCTCATGCCTTGGGTGAGAAAAAGCTTCCTCTTACTTTCAGCTTTGGCTGGAGAACTCTTTTCTCCTGCCCTGGCAGCTCTCCCCACACGGCAGCTCCCTGCCAGTCTAGGGGCAGCCCACGGTGCCCAGCGATGAGGCTGGCTGTGGCGAGCGATGCTGGAGGCTGCGCTTGACCTGGTGGCAGCGGGGGCACAAGCACAAGGGGCTGGGTCTGCAGGCACTAAATAGGGTCAAGCTGCACGCTGCTCCTGCCGAAATGATTGCTCTGCTGGTGGTGCAGGGAAATTGCTCCAGATTGGAGTTAAAAGCGAGCGAGCTCCTTACTGCTGTGGGAAGGAGCAAGTGCCTCGCTGGCCAAGGTTACCTTTGAAAGGGTCGACCCCCACCGACAGGGGCTTGGATCCGGTCACATTCCTATCGTGTGGCTAAAAGGCGCTGCTGAGTGACAGCAGTAGTTATTCGCAGAGTATGCTTTAATACAGCACCTCGCTTATCTTACACCTACTACCTGTGGATTGCCAAGGGAGTGAATCAACCACAAATGCTTCCACTAATTAACATAATATGCCGTTTTCTACATACAAGATAACCATAGATCCAAAATTTTACATCTGGGGCTAGAAGGAATTGTTTGCTGGATTTCCTTACGATTAAATTTCTAGTCTTGCAGTGTCCTTAGGAAAAGGAATAATTATAAGAGGTCATTTGTTAAAAAGGGTTCATGCATATGATTAATTTATTGCACTTCAGCAATTTACCACCAGATTTCAGCTGGAAGAGGAAGACTATTTGCATGTCCCTAGCCCTAGGCATATATATGGGGCTAGGCTAACATATTATTTACATGACAATATATTTCTGTAGGATGAACTTTCAAAGCAGTAGTGAAAAAGCCAGAGATTTTCATGGAATTGCTCATATTTTTGCCAAGCCTGTGCTATTACTGTACTGTTATTCTATTACAGAGCTCAAACTGTAACCTGGCAATATTTCCTAAAGGTGGTAGTACTGCTGTTGGAGTTAACTTCCCTGGAAGATGCTTTTCAAGTTGTATCTTACTAGCAGATAAGGTTCTGCCCTAGCCCACTTGAACTCCTCGGGTCAGGGCAGCCCTTGGAGCTGCCAGGAAGGCCGGGAGCCACCAAATGGTTCATTCTCGGTGGACTTGGAGCCATATTGATGTCAGGGAATGAGAGACATTATGCATTTCCAGCTGATAATTTTTTGCCTTTCAGAGTGTTGATTGCTCTTATGTATTTATATTGCAGCAATGATTAAATACCCCTTAGTACTAGGAGGTGACCCAAACAATTTACATTCTAATAAGTAAAACAGAGAAGAGGAAATATGGTTATGCATCTTCTACAGATGATGAACTTACTCATAGCAAGTTTAAGTGGCCTTTCCACTATCATGCAGAAAGTGAATAATAAGCAAGAAGTAAACTAAGATATCCAGAGCCTCAGGCTGGAATTTTAATCACAAGATCATCTTTCCTGGTCTAGTTCATCCCCAGAATTAAAGAAACTTTGGCTAGTACATTTAGACAGGTCAGGACAAATTTGTCCTTGTCACTCTGTAAAGGGAAATATTTACACTCAAGGGCTTCCCTTGTATAGGGAGGAGGTGGCTTGGGTAGGAAGAGGAATCTCAGCGTGGGACTTTTTGCATCCTCCTCCTTGAATTTCTCATACAGGAAAAGGAAAAAATAACCCCAGCTCTGCAGGGTTCTGCCTTTCCGTTCTAAGGATTAAAAAAGTAGCAATGTGGGGTCCTTACAAATTGGTGAGGCTTAATTTGTTGGACCTGCCTGTGGCCCCACAGGGTGGGAAGCCCTGACCTGAGCGTTGGACAGCCATGGGCACCAGGGCTCACGAGCTGCCCTCTGCCTTGCTGCAGGTCTGCAAGCTATTGTTGCTCTAGTCATCTTTCTTGTGCAGAAGGACCTGTGCTTCCCAGTAGAAAAGTACTTACCGGTGCCTTAAGCCCAGATTGTTGTTCTTGTACTGAAATGTCATCAACAAAACATGGGTCAGAAAAGACTTCTTAGGTTATCCTGTAATTGCTGCCTTTGGAAAGACCATTACTGGATGTGGTAAAAGCCAGGAGAGGCTCTCTGTCACCTTTGCTCCTTTTGCCATGTCCCCTTCAGCAACCAGGGGAGTAAAGTGAGAGTTTCATTCACTGACAAGCAAGAGGGTGGGGAAGCCTCAGGTAGAACCTTTCTGGGACTCAGCGCAGCTGTAGCTTTTCAAGCAGTCTGTAAGATGTAGAACATCTTCTTTTGAGCTTTTCCAAGCTTGACCCAAGTGGGAAGCGTTGCTGATGTAAGGACTTTTTTACTGGTCCTCTGACAGTGCTCATACCAGTTTTTATTATGAAATAATTTTGCACCATTTTGGAGTTGACTGGAGTTAGAGCAGGACGTCCAGTAGGAAGGTGTTTAGATTTGATCCCAGCTGGTGAAATAAACTACATCCTGCAGTGTCAGAAATTGCTTGCATAAAAAGCGCTGCCTAGGGCTTTCTGTTCCACTCTTTGGGCTGGAAGGCCAAGGAAAAGCATGCACAGACGTGTGTGTGTGTGTGGCTGAGAGGACTTTGCAGAGACAGGGTTGAGTTCTCAAGGGTTGAGAGGTGGCCCCATGCAAACCTCATGAAGTTCAACAAGGCCAAGCACAAGGTCCTGCATCTGGGTCCGGGCAACCCCCAGTATCGATACAGGCTGGGCAGAGAATGGATTGAGAGGAATCCTGAGGAGGACTTGGGGGTGTTGATGGACAAAAAGCCCAACACGACCTGGCAATGTGCATTTGCAGCCTAGAAAGCCAACTGTATCCTGGGCTGTATCAAAAGAAGGGTGACCAGCAGGTCGAGGGAGGTGGTTCTCCTCTTCAGCTCTCGTAAGACCCCACCTGGGGTACTGCATTCAGCTCTGGGTTCCCCAACGTCAGAAGAACATGGACCTGTTTGAGCAAGTTCAGACGAGGCACTAAGATAGTCAAAGGGCTGGAGCACCTCTCGTAGGAAGACAGGCTGAGAGAGTTGGTGTTGTTCAGCCTGGAGAACAGGAGGCTCTGGGGAGACCTTATAGCAGCCTCCCAGTACCTAATGGGGGCTTGTAAGAAAGCTGGGGACAGACTTTTTAATGGAGCCTGTGGGGATAGGGCAAGGGGCAATGGTTTCAAACTAAGAGAGGGTAGATTTATATTGGGTATTTAGGAAGAAACTCTTCACTGTGAGAGTGATGAGGCACTGGCACAGGCTGCCCAGAGAAGCTGTGGGTGCCCCATCCCTGGCAGTGTTCAAGGCCAGGCTGGATGGGGCTCTGAGCAACCTGGTCTAGTGGAAGGTGTTGGACCTGGGTGATCTTTAAGATCCCTTCCAACCCAAACCATTCTGTGATTCTCTCATGGTAAAGACTCCCAAGGACTTTCTTGCCAGGACAGTTACCAGGTCTTGTTCAGTGAAGTCAGTAAGGGTTGCTAGATGGCAGTGGCCTTTTTTTGCTGTAAGAAATGCTTGCTTCCCTGTTTATTGCTATTCATTTTTTGTGTAGCAGAAGCCAAGTCAATTAGTTAGAGAAGGCCAGCAGCCTGCTGGGAAATCTGCAAAGCTAAAACCAGCGTTAAGAGAGTACTTAGATAAATTGCTGAATCTGCGCTCATTAACACATAACAAAAGTGCTTAAACATGAGTTTAGGCATGATAAGCTTAAGGGACTTGTTAAATAATGTAAACTCTAGGATTTCACAAGCTCTGTCTCTGGAACAAAGATGACTGTGAAGATACCAAGTAGACAATTTTATTAAAGTTTGTTTGTTGCTTAGTCTAGCTTGTATCAGTCAGACTTTTTCTTGAAATGAAAAAGAGAAAGAAATTTCAGGACCTTTTGATTTATATTTTTCACACTTCAGAGGCTAAACATCCATTTTCTAAAGTAAAATCTTGCCTTTCAAAGCAAAGTATGTGAAGAAGAGAAAAACCTACAGTCAGGATTTGCCAAAATCTTTTGAGGGCATCATAGAGCTAATGCCAGGCTCAGTGGTTTTCAGTTTCCAGTACAATTTTGCGGATTGAGGAAATATGAATAGTTCAGAGATGTTTGAAATCCCTGCATTATTGTATTGGTATTTCTTCTAAACCAGGTCCAAGACCCCTGTAAGCCTTTCCTCAACAGACAGGGATGGTCTGAGGTCTGCAGTTATGAGCAGATACAGAGCAGCAGAGCTGGAAATTAGGTGGCTCTGTTGGCTGTCAGCATAAGCTTGTGTTCAGTGCAACAAGCACATTCTTCTCACCTTTTTCTTGGGAAGGGGTATCCTCATCTGACCATGAGCAAGAGGATCAGAGTACATCATTGTCCAGAACACTTTACAGGTAAAATGCTCTACTTACTGCTGTGGCTCCTAGGGACTAGTCAACCCAGGCAGAGCCACAGCTGGGGCTATAATCCAGGCAACTTGTTTTCAGGCCAGCAGGTGCAGCCAATGAGGCATTCACGGGATTAATGATAAAACAAGAAAGGACCATTAAAGGCAGCACATAGGGAAAGTCTACAGGTTCAGCTGGCCCCTTAACATTAGTATCATGATAATGTTTTGCACCTAGCTTCTGGGGCTATCAAAAAGGTATGCAAGAGAAGTGTTGCCAAGATAAGAAAAAGAGACAACAGAACTTGCTCTCCAAAACACAATGAAACAGCTTTGAAACATAATGAACCAGCAAATATGTTTGTGCATATCTTCCAGTACTAATGAGCATCCTCTTGCTTGCATGTTTCTCTCATAGTCTTACCTCAACTACTTACATGATGATACAAGGCCTCGTCAGGAGGGAGGATCACACAGCAGTTGGAAGTCACCATCTGAATCTCTTCACTGTGATAGATTATGGTTCTGAAGTTAAGAAGATATACTCTAACAGGCATGTGCCTTCATTTTAACCTTCAAAATAAATAAAACACAGAGTAATATTCATAGGCTTGCAGGTTTTATCTTATTTCAATTACCTGTGGTACAAGAAAACCCCTCTGCCATGCACAAAGCATGATGATGTACCTGCTCACGATCAGAAGAAACATTTGTCTGTTTCGTTTCCCCAAAAGCTCATATAACAACAAATATTTTGGTCTGCCTGCTATGTTTCTATGTAAAGACATGTGTGCATATTTGTTTTTAGAGCTGAGTAATTGGAAACAAATCATTTATTTAACATGTTTTCCTTCAGCTAAATCTACAAATAAATGCAGTGTAATTGGGAAAGCAGCTCTGTGCCTCCCAATGCAGAAAACCTTTGAGTAGGATTGATATAAAAGTTGTCAACAAGTCTTTCCTGAAGAAAGCGTCCTTCATTAAAAATCAGGGAAAAGAAACGCGGCTTTTGTTTTTTTTTCATTCAAGAAAAAGACTTCAACTAATTGACAAAAGCATCAGGGACAAAGGAGTGGGAAGCTTCTTTTTCAAAACAATTTACTTTCAAAGACTGGGGCAAGGATCTGTTACACCAAAGAAGAGAGGACTCAACTCCATAATGAAATCCCGGACAGCCTGGAATTTCTGTGTGTTCAGGACAGGCTTTGGATCTCTGTTGCACAGTTATCAACCCACCAGCCCTGCATCAGAGTTCCTCATGTGTGTACGGTGGGAACATGACCTCTGGCTCAGAATACCACTTTTTTCTGGTAAAACACAACCCAGAGAAACATCTCCCAGAATAATAAATTAATTATAGAGCTGAGGAGGAATATATTTGAAAAGAAGTCACCGTATATCACTGCTGCCTATGACACAACCAAGTCAGCTATTTTTCTGCAGCTCTTCTGAGCTCCAGTGGATCATTTTGTACCGGGAATTAAAACTCTGTCCCACACCAACAAACACCTGCTGTTCTTTGATAACAGGGCCATTCTCCTGTTTCACTGCCAAAAGCTGCTGCAGGAACCATTGGCTGTGTGGTCTTATCGAGACCTGAAATGTGGAGCTCCACAGTAAGTGCACAGACTAAACGTGATTGCTAATTCAGTATATCCTCTTGCTTGCAGCTTCCTCTGTGTTGCCTTTACCTGGTCATGGTCCTTCTCGTCTAAGTGGTATCAGTTCATTACAACAGGACAAAATACATATTCATCTGTTTAGGAAGTAGCTTACCCCGAGTGTGTTTTCTGCATCTCACTGAAAGTTAATGGACATGAACTCCATTGTCTGAAAAATTTATTTGGAGTGATGATTATGATATTGTCTCTTGGGGTGCATTTATCATTCATGCTTCTGAAGTGAGTCCTGTAGAAAACAAAGGTTGACGTATCTGTTTCCCTGTTCAATTAGCAGCATTAGTTGCTCTTAAAATATTAATCTTTCAAGCAAAGTTGCAAAAGAATTTGTGGAAAGAAGACAACCCAGGGCTACAGGGATGCAGGAATGCAAGATCTCTTTGCAGCAGCGCTATAATCCAGAATGAAAGCATTTTTAACAATAAGTATGCTGCAGTTCTTTGATACCTTTTGTCTTGGGATTACAAAGCATCTCATAAACCTCAAACCAGTACTAATGTTCTCCTTAATGTTGCGAGGCCACATAGAGATAAATTACAGATTCCAGATGGTTGGGAGAATCAGAGGAGTTAGAGGCAGTAGAGTCTGGTCTCCTTCTTCATCAGACTCACTTTTCTTGCACTCCCTGCTGTTTATTACTTGAAAATATGCCTGCTCCCTCATTTCATCCTAACCTGTTCTTTATCCCTTCTACATGTGGGACTTCCTGGCCAGATATTCAGTTGACTTTCCAGAGGGTATTCAGGGACTGTGGCCTGCTGTCTGGCTGCCCACAGCTGGGACATCAAGTACAGAGTTTGCTACTCAAGGTGTTGGGACTTCAGAATGTGGTACTCCGAAAATCAGATTCCTTATTTATTAGACCAAAAATAGAAATGCCTTTCTTACATAAACAGCACTATAAATGAGTTTCATCATCTTAGGCATGGCTTGAATGCATCCTGCAAGCCCCAGCTATGTAGGAGCTACAGTTTACTTGGACACACACACTCAGCTGGTGGGTGGCAGCAACGTTATGTGATTCAAGTCTTCTGAATACACATGCTGGTGCCTGCTGGAGTTGCGTCTCTGCTCCAGGAGCCACTGGCAGCGGCACCCTCAGCATCTTAAGACACAGACACCAAAGTCAGGATGCAAGTGCTAAATTTAGGGTACCGTTCTCTGGTTTTGTTTGGTGGAAGCCTGGCAATACTGAAGCTCCAGATGTGTTGAAAGCAATGTCTCATTGCTGATCCAGATGGTCCCTTTGACTCCTTATATCCCTCCATTTTTTATCTGTTGTCTTACCAAGGAAAGCACTGAAGGCAAGAAACAATTTTTGATTCTGCATTTGCAAATGACCCAATAAGGGCATGGCTTATGAATGAGCCCTCAAGTCACTGCTGCAGTAACGTAAGTGACAAATAGCAATAATTATGATAATAATGGAGATGGCATCTATTAGCAGAGACACTAATAGAGTTCTAATAGGAATCACAACTGGGTGATGCTTTTTATTCATAATTAATGACATGTGTTGAAATATGTTATAGCAGGATGCTGTTGATTCAACAGCTGGGTATCTAACAATCTCAGACCTTTCTCTAAGTAAATTTGGGCCAAAGGTAATTAGTTAGATTATAGATAAGGAAATTTCTTAAAACTGCAGTTTCCTTTGGGGTACATCCATCTATGTATCTATCTATCGATCTATTTATTATTTGGGTGTTAGAATGGACATGTGAATGCATTATTTGCCACTGGAGGTGTTGGAAGATGCTAATACATGTGCATTTTCTCCAAATTTGTGTGCATGTATCAAGCATGAAGTGTTTAGGCATGTTACCACAGCGTCACCATCCTCTTAAAACACTGAAACACAGGTTGGCCTGAAAGTGCCACTGACAGAAGCTATGCGCTAAGCAGATAACAGTCAGGATCTTCTATGTCAAAGCAATCACTGCTAGTTAGTAAAAAATAGTAGTAGCAAATGCAAATCCCTATTTTGCCACTAGCTGACCTGCAGCTCATCACTTAGTACAAAGCTAGGAAGATAAAAGAAGATTTTGCCCTTTTCTAAAATCTCCAGTATTTTGTGGACATGTACATTCAAGCTCTGCTTGGGAGGAATGACCTACCAGCTCCTCCCTCCTCATACGAATGGGAGTGCAGCTCCATCTTCACCTCCGCTAGAAAAATTGCTCCAATGTGGTACCTTCCAGAGCTGGTGACTGCTGGGGACATTACTGAGGTCAAAGACCCCTGTCTCTCGCTCCCTCTGGATATCTTGTTGTACATGGGTGCCCACGGGCCAGCACAGTGGCTGACCTAGGAACCCTATTGCGAAGGGCTTGCCCCAGGGCTCTGCCTAGGAGGTGCTCTCTTCTCTGACTTTGTGGTGCATGTGCTTGGTCTCTGCGCTGGTGGCTGCTGTCACCCCTTCGCGCAGGGGCTTGCAGCCTCCTGCACCAGGAACCCCTCTCAATGCCAGAGGCTAGGAGCCGGTGGATGTGGGTCATTCTGCAGGGGATGATGCTTGCTGGGATGTGTAGTGCTGGAAGGGGTGGGGAAGAGGTTCATGGTTCAAAAGCAGTCATTGCTGAAACAACTGGCTTCAGAGTCACTATGGGTTTCCTAGAAGTGGAGGATTTCAGAGGACCAAGGATAGCTCCAAAGCAATGAAAAGGTGTCATTCCCTGGTGGACAGATGTCACAGTTCCTCTGGAAAGGTCTAAGAGCAAGGGACATGTCTTGAAACAAGAGAGGACTACCTCGTAGCAGTATGAGTCAAGATTTTATGTGTTTTCTTCCGAACGTCACTGCTCACTCTAGTAGCATATTAGCACCGCACATCACGTGTGCAATACCATTAAACAGCAGTATCAGCATCAGTGGAAGGTGGTAGAGAAGCGACTGCCTGTGATTGATTCGCCCTCCCCTTCTCAGGGGACTGTCCCCTGGTCTTCAATGGAGAACACAAGGATGTCGCAGCTGTTGTTCCTCCTTTTCTTTGCTGGCTGGGATATCCATATAGTAACCTCTGGTCTCTGGTAGGACTTCCCTCTCAGTGCAAAGACTGTGTCGTCGATGGATCACAATGCCTCTGTGCTGTGTCTCTGCTAATGAGCAATCACGAGTTTCGGGTTGTAAATCTCCTCGCATCTCTCCTTAATGATACTGAGTTTGTTACAACCATTGTTCTTCTGACATCCCATCTATTATGCCACCATTTATTTAGCATTTTTTTAAAAAAAGAAAATAATTATTCCACTCTGTTCTTGTTCCAGATGGCTTCTATAATTAGTTTATTACTTTTGCAGATGTTGTATGAAAACTTCAGGATGTGAGCCAACAATGGAGAGATGAAGCTAATGAAAGTGAGTTTTCAGTTGATTATTCACAATGTGGAAATAAATACATTCTGCATGTCAACTAAGTGCAATGCAGAAAGCAAAGCACGCATCTGGAGCGTTTGATTCCAAATGGTGTGTGTTGTATCAAAGCCTCTGGTATCAAAACCTTCAGGTCATGTTCTTGTCCCCTGCTTTTATGGGCAGGAGTCAAGGAAAAACCAGGGTCTTTTCTGCCCAAAAGACTTTGGTATCATGATCAGGAATAAGACCGCAGAGTCCCATTTCCAATCCTCAAATGCTGTTTTTCAACTGTATCTGGATCCTTTCTGTCTCTTCTCCAGTCCCCGTAAAGGAAGGTGTCCGTGCTTGGTTTTCATGTCTACTTTCCTATACTTCACTGGTTTTTACAGCAGCTGCACCGCAGAAGCAGACCTCCTGCCCTCCCTTCATATGGTAATGAGTTGATCACATATTTACTAATTTTCTGGGACGGCAGTTATTTCATTAAGGGCAATTATTCATTCCCCTTTTGGATATAGATTGCAATTTAAAACAAAAAAAAAAAAGACTTCGGAGAACCTCCCTTGCATTGGAAACCAGCATTTCCCTATCAAGAACGCCAGTACACATTTATAAGCCCTCCTGGATAGGTTTCAATGTTAATATCCTTGGCTGAAAATGCTTGGTGATTAATAGCATTGACTGGCTAGTTAAATACATGATCAACTTGGGAGCAGTCATGCTTCTCAAGTAACAACAGTAATTGACAGAATGTTCAGCAAATAAAACTAGCTTAATGGTGTACTAATATATAATTAAAATACCTGTAACTCTTTCCCCCACTGGGGATACAATGCCGCCACAGAAATGCCAAGTGTTTCAGTTTAAAAAAAAGGTATCAGATTTAAAAAGATTTTTCTTTCTGAAGCCTCCCTCCCCCTCCACCCCATAAATATCCACAGTGGTAATTTTGTATGCAGAGGTGCCAGCGAACACAAGACCGTTCCAGTTTACAGTTGCTCCCGCGCATTGTGCCTGCAAACAGGAGGCGATATATATTTAAAGAGCCGATCTTGGCCTCCTCCCTTTCTGCCTGAAACCTAGCCCACCTACAGCTCAGGGATGTGACTTATTTACTGCAAAATAATAAAAAAAATAAAAGCGAGAGTGTTTATCAATGACACCCTGGTGGTGTGAGTGGAAGTGGGAAAATACAGACTCTAGTGTACAGCTTCTCCCCCTCCTGCTGGGCTGGTCCTTGCTGGCCAGCCCAGGGCTGAGCACTGCAGAGGATTCTGAGCAACCCATCTGTGCCCTGCAGTGCAGGGACCCTCCTGCTCGTATGCAAAGTGTCAGCTTCGTATTCTTCAAACTTACTGTCCTGCCTTCAGTCTGCTCCCACCCCCTCTTCAGGCACATCCTAGAAGGGATTTACTGGTGATGCACATTGGGATGTAGTGCACGTCTTGAGCTTCAAGTGCTCTGCAGTGCTGTGGTCCAGATCTTTTGCCATCCCTGAAATCAGGAGAGGCGGGGAGACATTAACCCTGAAACTGTGCATTACACTGAGCTGCCAGACACAACTAGAAAACAAAGCAGTGTGATAATCTTCTTTCCCCTACTGCTGGCAACACATCTTCAATTACAGCAGAATTACGACATGTAGTTCCCCCATC
The DNA here is from genome assembly GCF_023638135.1 of Falco biarmicus. Lineage (NCBI taxonomy): Eukaryota > Metazoa > Chordata > Aves > Falconiformes > Falconidae > Falco > Falco biarmicus. Next base: position 23,662,931 of record NC_079296.1, read on the forward strand.
TTTGCTGGCACTGCAGCTGATAGTAATCAATGTATGTCATCCATCAAACTATTTGTTTTATCCAGATATGTTATTAACCTTCTTTCCATCAATGCAATGAGGTCCAGAACTGTTTGGAAGTGTGTGTGTGTTCACTGCTTTTACAGATGGTATAGTAAAAAAATTAAAACTCCATAAAACATCAGGTCAAATTCATACCAGTATAATTCTTCTGCAGCTGGTGTAAAGGCCAAAGGAAAGGCTTCCTATAGAAAAGCACTAAACAACATGCTCAGTTTTGGAGCTCTGTTAGAACAAGAAAAAAGAATAATTTTTTTACCTTTATTAATTAAGGTAGCTAACAGGACAAAAATATAACTAGAATGCAAGCAATGACAGCACAGGGCTATCAATGGCAATATTTTGTAGTATGGAAGTAGGCAGAGGAAGCAGGAGCAAGAAATGGGAGTATCAGAAATCTAAATGTATTGCGAAAATATAATAAAGCATGGGTCCTGTCCTAAAGACCTTCTAGTCTTTGGGTAGAAAAAGAGGGATTTTTCTCATAGTTTTTCAAATTGGGAGACATGATTAGGATACAGTGACTTACTACAAGTCAGACTGTAGGATGCCCATGACTTATCTCCAAGTGTTAGGAATTGTCTGCTTTTTTTGGAAGACTGACCACCTCTTCCTCCAGAGGGAAAACAGGCTCAGACAGAAATAGTTATCGGCTGCTTAACTGGAGAGTACTGGGAGGACAGGAAGAGATACAATGAAGATAAATGACTGCAATAATGGAAAGTGAGATATTTGATTGATTTTATGCAGTGATCAGCTCACTAAGACTTTGGATTACAGTTAAATCTTCATATTGCGCAAAAAGTGAAAAAGATTTGCTTTATTATATGTATGTTCACAAATATATTAAATCACAATTACAAAATACTCTCCATTTTACAGCAATTCCTATCTCAAACCAACTCCCTTCCTCTCTTTTTATTATCACCATTCTCTGGCTGCCGCTGGGACTCTTTGTGCGGCTCTGTTACAGAGCTGACATCTGTTGTGGTGCATCTATTCTTGTAAATAGGCCTATCTCTAGTACCAGGCTGCACCTTTTTTTCTCATGCAGTTGTTCATATTGCTGTTTTCCACTGTTTTTACTTTTTAAGTCAGCAAAACGCCCAGAAAGATGTCACCGAGAAACTTTGCAGCTGGTTTGCAGAGTTATGTTATTGTGAGTGTGCTGGTTCGGGGCGGGAGAGGGGCAAAGGATCTATTGCTACAGGCCCAGGTGTGAGACAGATGCTGAAACACTTTTCTTCTCAGGAAGTTTTTCTTCACGGTCCAAATCAAAACCAGTCGGACAGAAAAGCTGTAGGGGGACGACGTCATACCAAGACACTGCTGCGGCAACGCCTTCCCTGAGTTCAGAGTGTGGTTTAGCTGGTTTAGTCTCTTGTGCTGTGGATCAAACGCTTCCTAGCTCTCATTCCAGTCCAGGGCCATTGCTTAGTCCTCTGGAGTTTTGTACAATCTTTCCAGGCTGACAAATCTTCTGTGCACTTGAACTGGTCTGACACACCGATCTGTTCGTATCCACCTTCTAGCTCAGGTCTTAGTGAAAATTGATTCTTCAGCATTGTCATGTGCTGGCAGTGGAGACCTTTCACTTGCCACTATCATCCAGATGAGGAATCTGGACCAGCTGCAGGCATCTGTGGAATAGTTGCAAGCTTGGGAACAAATTAAAAATGTGTTAGGGGATGAAAAAAATGTGTTAGGGGTCATCACGGTCACTCACCTTCAAGTCTGACAAGCTGTGGAAGTTTAATCTGCAAATTCTCCCGTTGGATCAGTATCACCTCACTGATGAAATCTGGTGCATGGTACTAAAGGGCTGGTGCAAAACGATCCTTTTCAATATCTTTCTAGGCTCAGTGTACAGCCTTGCAAAACCTCTGATTAGCTAGCATTAGCTGTATGGTGTGCTACCTCTTTTAGACAGATATTTTGTGCACTCAGATCCTTAGGACCCCTTACTTGCATAGAGGGTTTTTCAAACACCAGGTAAGAGCTGATTATAAGGCAGATCCACAGCATGTCATTAGCAATTTCAATCTTGAATTATCTTAATGGCTGAACCACTTTTAATGCTAGAGAGGGGTCTTGGCTAACAAGTTAGGTCAAGGCTGATCCTAAACCTTGAGGAAAACTGCACTCACGTCTGAATTTCATGGCTTCAATATTGACTTTATGGGCCATATGATGGCCCCTATCATGCATCATTCACTCTTTCACATTGGACTTGCTCTACAGTTAATGGCTTAATGCTTTTGAGTTGGCAATTTTAGTATAGGGGATTGTATTTCTCTTCACATGGCTCATGAGCAGATAATCAGAGCACTGAAAAATACAGCTCATCATCTATAGGCATTATCTTTCTAAGGGAGAAAGTCTGTGGCATGTTAAACAGCTTTTAGGGATAGTCTCTTCTAATATGATATGGAGTCTTGTTAAGTGATCTACGTCTCCAGTGGACTGGTGTTTTTGTTGTATAATTAACCTGAATCAGAAAAATAATAACCTGATCAGAAAAAAAAAATCACACTACATCAATTCCCTGCCTAATTGGTGATAAAAATCTCAGAATCAGGCCGTGATCCAACATCTGTAACTGCTATAAAAGGCTGGTGCATTGTGGTGCTTTTAGTGTCATGAGCATGGGATCTCCATTTGATCTTCTGCTCAGGTAGTAAAGTTGAACCTTTCTACTAGGGAAAAGTCAGCAAACCAAAGTGACACAACCCTAAAGTGAAACCAAAGGTAGAAATACCAACGTGGTATTCTACTGACCTGTACTCACCACATGAGATGAATGAGCAGATGGAGGGACCTTAAGAAAAGAAGCCAGGTTCTGGTATTTGGGAATTTTACATTTTGGGGAGGTTGTTTTAGAACCTAGGAGAAGGATTTGGTCGTGGACCGATTAAAAGCTGAGGCTTGAAAATTGTTTAGTGTTATGTATAATTACTTTTCCAACGATATCAGGGAATTATTTAAATGCAAATTAAACTATGCTGCCAGAAGGTAGATGTATAGTACTGAGTAAAGCTGGTTTAGAAAACAATGTAATTTTAGGAAAATTACCTCCCTTGTCCTGAGAAAAAACAACGGTGGCTGTGGAACTAGTGGTACCAATAATGTATCACTAAGATCAGTTAAACGTTATTATTCTCCAGGACTTGGGCTGCTATAAAACTCCTCTAAAATGAGTAACAATGGTTGCCTGAGTCTGAAAGGGGACTTTTGAAGTGAAACAATTTCCCCAGCTTCCTTGTAAAACAAAGCATATACCACTTAACACCAGCTGGTTGGGAGGGTGGTGGAAAGTTGAGAGGGTCATAAAGCTTCAACTTCTGTCCTTCTGGTTCACAAAACTAGAGGTTTTGTACACGCCAGCCAGATGTGTCTAACTTTGCAAGAATACTGTGGAGCTGCTTGCCATTTTAATTGGGGGGATCATAGAAACCCCCCAGGTCCCACGGTGTGCCTCTCTGAGCCGCTTTGTGAAAGCCACAGGAGGTCCTTCTAGGACCTTCAAAGGGAGCCAAAGAGAAACACCACACCTGAAAAAAAGAAATTAACTCAGATTAATGTAGAGGGAATGCCACAGCATACTGGAGGTGGGGAAGTAATTTGTTTGGCTTTCATGAGAAGTCTGAACTCTATTGATTCTCCCTTTCCATCCATTAGGCTTTCCTGCAGGACTATTGCAGGCTCTACCACTGGTCCAGCAAGAGTTGTGCTTGTTTGATGAGTCCAGGAATTGTATACTTGTGACACATTCAGACCTTCCTTTGCTTTACCCTGGGATGTTAAAAAGACAAAAAGAATGTTTTATTGTAAAATGACACGTTTAGGGGATCAAGACTAAGCAATTCTGTTGACTTGCTCAGCCTGCTTTTGTACCAGCTTACACTGAGCATGGCTGGGTAACTTAGTGTTACAAAGTGGGGTTTATGCACACAAATAGTCTTGTGAAAGAGAGAGTCAAATGATTAGGTAGAAATGGTACAAGCATGTGTGGAGAGGTGATGGTGTTAGCTCCCGCCCTGCTGGGCTTTTTCTCAGTCTTGCTGGGGCAGGTTTTGGTAATAGCTTGGAAGCAGGTTTCCACGTGTCCAGAATCCATCATCAAGGGCAAAATCTGAAAAAGATTCTTTTGGGATACTGTCCCCCACATTTTTATTTTTTAAATAAATTAATGGGGACCAAGGAATGCTGGAAACTGCTGTCCCCACAGCCTTTTTGATGATGCTCTGAAAAGGGGGACACAGTGACAAAAACAAATGAAGTCTTCCCTGAGGACTGTCCCACAGACTCCAGAGCTCAGTGAGCTTCCAGTGGTTTAACACTTCACCTGACACACTTACGCTCAATGTCTAGGGGTCACTCATGGGTACAGGACGTGGGCAGGGAGACCAGTTCCTGGGAACTCTGAATGTCTGAGAAGAGCTGAGATACACCCCCTAGGAAAGGGAGATTCAGCTGGCTGTAGGAATGGCACAAGGCAGGAAGCAGCAAGATGCAAAGCAAGGGAAAATCAGACAGGGTTAAAGACCTTGCTTAAGGCTAGCATTTCCACCCCCTTACTCTGTTTAAGGGAGCTGTCAATTGTATCAGAGACAGGCTGAGAGGTGAAAGGGAGAGTAACTTTGTTATGTTGCTAGCACCCAGCGTGGACCCTCTTGCACGCTGGGTATGTGCATCCTTGTGCAAATACATACGGCCAAATGTTTCTCGGGGGTGCGTCATAAAGCACATAATTGCAAGACATTTCCTACACCTCCTGAGGAGCCTGCTGTGACAGCTGCTGGAAGACAAACGCCAGCAGCAATCAATGCCTGGCTAGCAATATTTCAAGCAACTGTGTACCCAGGAAAATGTTCCCCTGTTGCCTGTGGTGCCACTGAATTCCAAAAGCAAGAAAGCCAACATCTGAGATGAGACCTGTACCTTGAAACCTGAGGGGTGTGTGTGTGTGTTCCTTGCACCAGTGTAGGGGGGATTTGGGACCAATCTGCTTTCTCTCCCCTTCTGATTTCCCCGTTTCCACCAGCCTGCACCTGTGTCTCCCTGGCACATGAGCAACCAGAGGATGTGGGAAAGCGGCTAGCTTCATGTGTGCTTGGAAAACTTCCCGTTCCTTATTTCTATGGCTTTCGAGGGCCTCTTGCAGGCTCATTGCATCAAGAATGTCTTTACTGAGGGGACTAAAATCCGTTATAAAGAAACAAAGCAATAAATGTTGATCAGGTTAGAGCAGCCAGGTGTACACCACACGCAAAGAGCACTTACTGGAGACAAAAATTTAAAATAATATGTTGCATATAAAACAGCCTTGCAGTATGCTGAGGTCACGTTATGTCACCCTGGTAGCAGAAAGAAGCTTAAAACCATTATTTTGCTTAAAGAGTGGCCTTGCATAGGCCGTGCGTGCATGAATGCTTATTCATAGTTGAAATTAAACCCCCTAACAGTAAGGGTTTTGCTTTCCAGGGCCTGTGGAAGTAGAAGGTGAGACAAAGCTTCTCCAAGGGAACTTGAATTTACTGCCAGGGGGCTGGGGGGACTCCTGCTGCACTGGGGGGCAGGCTGGGGGGCCGTGTTTTCACATAAGCATTGCTCTTCCCTCTTTTCCTCAAAGGATTGTGCTGAAAATGAGATCTTCCTACCCTCCAAGAAGGGTTATGTGGGAAATAAAAGGCTATAATGTGAGGACATGGGATCACTCAGCAAAAGTCTGTCAGCAATTTGGCCAGAGGAGCATTGAGGCAGGAATCGAGCTCCCTGTGAAATGATGACTTCTGTTGACAAATCATCTCCCTGTTGGGGATTTTTGACAGCGTGGCCCTGGATGCCGGTTCTCACAAGATTTTTGTTGTGTTGTCTTCTGGCTCTGGCCTGAAAGAATTGGCAGAGGAAGGTCATGTTTACCTAGCAATATATAATTTATATAACTTGAATCTGAGGGGGACTCTTTTGATATGAAATACGGATTTTACTGCAAAATCTGACAAGCTGTCACAGTGGAGGAACGGACCCTGTCCTTTGTTTAGCTCTGCAAAAAATTCCAGCAGCATTCGGGTGGGATGGTGATAAACATGAGATGCGTGCTGCCTCAGGCAGAAGGCTAGATGGAGCATTTCAAAGGTGTGCCCAAGGGTATTTATTACAGCTGAGCTGAAATCTTTCTGCCTACATGCCTAGGACACCTTGGTACCACCAAGGTTCTCTTCAACCCCTATCTGTAAGCTTCTTGCTATGATGTTACGCTGCTCAGGTACCTGTTTTTAGGCTGCTCATTTAAAAGAGAGTAGAAAAGCTGCCAAGCCAGCCTAACCATGGAGGCATTTGCACCTAGGGAGAAGCTATTATTCCGCTTTCTTGGCATCTTCTTTCTTTGCCAGTAACAAGAAATAGAGAACATGGAAGTTCATGTGGTCCTTTGCATTGAGTGGGGCATAGTAACCGGGTGATATTCATCTACCGATCACTGATAATGTGTGAAGCTCAGGTCTGGAGTGGTATCCACAACCTATAAGTCATTTGGTGAAATTGTTACTATTGCTTAATCAGTAAAGATATTCTTTATTGACCTTCACATCTGAGAGGGAAAAAAAAACCACCCCAAAACAGAGCAATGAAATAAGTCCTCTTAAAAGCTTAATTAAAATATGAAACCTTTGATTTCAGGCAATTAAATGAGACATTTTCTGCCTTTAAATTGAGTGTTCTGATACTCTCTAAACAGAATATGCTTATGGCTGGAGCTGTCTTCAAGATTATAATAGTCCAGATCAGTAGTGCTTCAGATGTGCACCTCAAAGTAAAACTGGCTGCAGAACAGAGGCAGAGATTGCTTTCCAAACACTAATGAGAGCTGAAGATGCTCTGCTGGTGGCTGTTAGTACTGATGGCTGCTTATGAGGCTGAAGGACATATGTTAAAAACCTATGGAAAATTGGAGAATTTAAGTGATGGTGCTTCTCCGGAGTTAGATGGCTGAGTATAGGTGCCCATAAACTGTCCACTGCATGTTTGGGAGCAACGTGAAAAGGCCACTGTATGTTCAGAAGGAATCTGAAAAAGATGCCTTTTTTCCAGCTAAGCCATTCATCTGTTCAGCCTAAGGCATCCCTCAACATTTGCATGAGGGCAGAGGGAGAGGATGGGCTTGATTGTCAGCCAAATCTCAGCTTCAGAAAGTAGCTTTTACCTGCCTAAATCCACTTTAATTGCACATGGTTGGAGCTTTTGCTTTTACACCGTGCCCTAAAATATTGAACAGCAGCATGCTAGGCAATTAAATAGCTGTCATGCCTTCTCCCAGACCTAGCAGCACTTTGGGGATATATATGACACATGATTTGTACAATCAGTTAGTGAAAACTTTGTAAAGCACTTTGGGATTCATCTGAATGAAAAGTACCACCATAAATGTAAGATCATTCTCATTATCATTAATATCCTTTTATGAGGGACCTTATCAAAAGCATTTTGAAAACCCAAGTAAATTATATCCACCAGGTCACCTTTATGTACTATTTTATTAACTTTTCAGATGAGGAATGGCTTTGAAAGAACAATATTTCCTTCCGGAGACAGAAGTGAGTTTGGTCCCTATTGTCATTTATTTGCCTCTGTTACAGTGACATTACAGGCTAGAGCTGAGGTTGAAGCCCCGTTGTACTAAAAGCTGCACAAACATGAAAGACTGGTGACATTTTGGAAAACTTAAAATTTAGATAAGCTTGCTGGTTTTTATCCATGCTGAGATCCGTGCCTTCATGTCCTGCGCGGTACCAGCTGGATGGTGGTTGTTCCCAGGGATGGGGCATCATCTCCCAGCCAGGGTGTCTCTACAGCTTCTGGGGTGTGAGCGAGCCCCAGGGACCCTGCGCCCTTCCCCACAGATCACTGCACTGCCTGGATGGACAGTATTTCTGCAAGAATCGCAGAGTACTGCTTCTGCATTAGCTCCTGGTGAGTTTTTCCTCGCTGCCAGTGTGCAATAGGAGCCGGCACTGAATCTCTTGCTTCGGTTTCAAGGGGGCATTTCACCCCATAAAGTGAGGGGGTACCTTGTTTGACAGGCTCACTGTTGTGTAGTTTGTTTTCTCTACAGCCTGGGCTAGGTACTAGCTAGTCCGGGTGATTTACTGCCCTGGTGAACTGGCAGCTGCATAACTCCTTCCTTGGGTCCTGTTCACCTTCCACAGGGTTAAAATAAATCATTACTGAAGTCACCTTCTTAATTTCCCACAGAAAGCGGCACAGACAAGGAATCTCTTTAGTTACATCTGTACAGATAACTCAGGCCAAGGGTTTCTCTCCTGCTTCAGCATCATCTGATTTTCAGCCTCCCCCTCTCCCCACAAAGACAAAGGGTTCTGCAGAAGAAATGCCTGCTTTTGTACATCTGATAGCAAGTAAACACAAAGAGTGATACCTTCCAGCAGATACATATATTTGAGTTAATTAGGTACAATAAAGCTGTCACATATCAACAGCGCTTTCTAAGTTTCACTCATTACATGCCTGGTTGGGGGTTTAATTTTTTTCTTCTCCACTGTATCAAAAATACCTTGAATTATTTTTTTTTATAGTCCTGTGTCTCTATGTCCATTTCCTTTCTAGCTTGTGTGCATTTACTCTAGCCTCTGTTCTGCTCTTTAGTCAGATATCCCTTTAATTTTTAAAAGGATGGTTTTATTTTTTTCAATAAGCTCTGCTCAGCCATGCTGATTCTAGCCTTCCTCTTCTTATTTTCAGCTCAAAGGTCCAACCACCATCTGCTTCTCTTGCACAGGTTCTTAAACAGCCTCCGGACTGATTACATTAGCCAAACTCATCCTTGGTACAACTCCTGGGGCTGCTGGAGGAGTTACTCTAGGAACAGATTTGCTGCAAGTTGTTACAGAGCTTCACTATGCCCTTGAGCCTTCTGTTAATCATTTTTCTCATAGTTTTAAAATCTGGCCTTTTAAAGTTCACCCTCACTGCATTACCCCTAGGAGAGTAACCTTCTATTATGATATCAAACCTAATTGCACAGTGATTATGATTACCCAGTGGATTTCTTACTCTCACCTCCCTTAACTCCTGTGCATAATTTAGCACAGGGTTGAGATTCAGTTCCTCCAACAAAGGACTCCCCTGAAAAGCAGTCTTTAAATAATGTCAATTAATTGGCTTTTCAGACCATGGGTTTTTCAGCTGATAGGCAGCAGATGCATGGAAGCCATAGTCCCCAAAGCATCAGCACCCAGTGGTGGTCCTAAGAGACATCCAGGACTGATCTCTAGTGCCTTGTGCTGTCCCCCCATGGTCACTGCAGCTTACCCAGGTGGCTTTGGCACCTGAAGAATAGTGTCATGGAGAGGGAAGACCCCCCCCCCAAAAAAAAAAAAACCAAAAGTAAGAAAACCAAAAAAGCATAAGGTTTGGAAATGCAAAATCTCTTTATGTGATAAGAGAAAGGAGGGAGGCCGTGGGGTTCAGTGGACTGGCAGTTTGGTGACTGCAGTTCTTACAGCACATGAGTGATGTACCTTAATACAGCTGCACACCTCACCAAAGCCTCTTGGAGCCTGTGCATGCACTCCTGATTTTCCCATGACCCTTTTTAATGAGCATGATGGCAGACCAGATCAATTTGTTTGGTGGTTTCCGTGAGCTAAGAACAAATGGAGCAATCTGGAGAGAGAATGTTGCTAATCTCAGCAGGTAATAGCTCCTGGTGACTGTGCTGGATTATTACAAAAATGTTTACACTTCAAGGGCTTACTGGAAATTCAGTGGAAATATTTAGGGCTGAGTACATGACAGAGGTATACTGGTCTTTTTAGATTTTTGAGTTGGAGTACTTTAGCCGAGGCTCAGGCACTCCTTTTAAAATAACAGTTAGAAAATACAATTTGCATAAAAAAAATTAACACTCATTTTCTTCCTAAAACAGCCATGGTAGCTGTGAAGAAATGAAGGAAATGAGAACCAGCTCATAAAGATTAATTCATCACGGGAGAATTTTTCTCTATGAGAGGCAAAGTGTGGTAGGATTCTAACTGTTTGCGATAAACACAAATGAATATTTTCTGTTTGCCCTAGTGGCTGTTAATATACGTATTTATCTTAATGCATTTGGAAAAAAAATTAAGTAAAATAAAAATAAAGCTCAATGGCTTGTTCTAAATGGATTCCCAACGTTGGCAGAAAAAGACGTACAAGGCACTAAACATGCCTTTGCTAAATGCCGTATGAGTATATACCAATGGTGCTGAAAACAACATAATGGGCTATTGCCTTCCAGCTTTGTAATTGTGGCTACGTGGTGTTGTTGGGAAATCTCCTGCTTTATGAGTGGGACGTGCTGAGCAGAGACGGGTGCTGACATCGAGCCAAGCAGTAGCTGTGCTTGGATTGATACCAACCCCCACCTCCCTGCCTTTCACCTCTCCCTGACGTGAAGTCCTCCCTGCTGATGGTTCATAATTTCCTTAGAGATGTGAGATGGTATGACAAGGTAAAGCATTCACAGAAACATTTAGGAGCTGCAAGCCTTTGGTTTTACATGGATCTGATATGCCGCTTGAGTGTCCTCTCTGTTGCCTCTGGCTGACAGTTCAGTATTGCCCTGGCCATTTTCTTTGGCTGTTGTTTGCAGCACTTTGCTTTTCAAAGGTGGTCATGCAAGCGTTCTTGTTTGTTCAGACAATCAAATCAGTCACTCGGTGGTCACTCGAACTTTCTCTGTGCTCCCTTTCCTTTCAAATAATTTCTTCACTGAGATACATCCAACGCATTTACACAAGAAACTTAGGTACAGATCGGCTGGATTTCATCTCTGATATAGCAGGAAAACACATTCCCATCTTTAAGGACTTGCGTTGTTGAATGCTATGCAATAAACATAAGAATAAAAATCACAGCATCATTTAAGTTCAGCATAAATAATAAAAAAAATCCCACTGATTTAATGCACCTAAAGGCTTCCCCTCCCTGCAGTGGATTTTGTTATGAGCACTGAATGCGAAGAGAAATCCAGCCTGGCAACCTCCACGTAAGTCTTCATTTTGCCATGCTCAAAGCATCTCTACCACCAGCATCTACAAGTACAGGACGATATGAAAGGAAATAGTGGACAGGTACCTGTGATAAGTCACATCACACCCTGCCCATGCCACCAGGCTGCCCCAGGCTCTGTGTGAAGTGGGTGCCACTCTGGGGGAGGGGGATTACATGGGTCTATGACCAGGTGGTACTAATGGGTGAGCTGTGTCCCCATTAGGTAGATAACGCACTCCTTGCAAATCTTCCTCTCCTGAAGCCAGCCTAGCCAAACCTGAACAGACTCATAAAATCAATGTAAGAGTTTTATTAAGGACTGAAGAGTGTACCCAGCCTGTGCAGTGGGGGATAATTTGAACAATCAGTGGAACGGAGGGCAGGACTGTGTCTGAACCAGGAAGCCAAAGGCAATAATAACTAACATGTATCCATAAAAAATTCATGGGAAATTTCATCTTGGGTAAAAGAAAATGAATAACTATGTTGATTAAGTATTAAAAGTTCATTTTATTTTTAGAAGTACTCAGAAAATTGAAAACATCTGGGAACATTATGCGATTCTTTTTACGTAATATCTTCCATTTACATTTCATCAGTGCCGTCAGTTTAACCCTGGCCTGTATGCAGGCAACCCACAAGACCCAGGTCTATTTCTTGCTGGGCTGCAAGAAGTGGCTGAGTTCAGACATTTCTTTTGCTGTGGAAAAAGCAGTGTGTGTATAAATGATGGTCTATATCAGAATGTAATGGCCAAGCCCCTCTACATGTCTGACTTCTAGCATCCTACTAGCAAAGAATGACAAGTGTAAGGGGTAGAAAAATGTCTTAAACTGGTTGATCTGTTAAAATGTTGAATCCCTGGGAATTTGCCATGGAACATCCCATAGGACTATCTGTGGATCCCGTTAAATCACAAGCGAGAAGCTTCCAGAGAAAACTTTGATTATCAAAGATCTTTTGATAGGTAGTGCCAGAGGTTGGCATCTAGAAGGTAAAGTGCCTTTAAGGGTCTACTGCCACTCCTGCAGTGGCAACCCCAGGTCTGCTGATACTTAACTGCAGGATCTTTTACTCAGGAAGTGCTGTGACCTTATTCTTTTCATTTTCCTTTAAGGAGGTGAGACGCAGAACTGTTTGGAGTATTAACAATGCTTAAACTGTGCAACTAGCATTGTGTATCCCCTGGAGGAGTGACGACTCCAGAGAGCAGCTGGGAGTGGGCAGGGCAGGTGATGTGGAGCTCCAAACCCTCCAAACCAGAGAGGGTCCTCCACAGGTCTCTGGCGAAGAGTAGAGCAAAAGGACAGCAACATTTGGGATCACCTTCCTACTCCAGCAAGCATTCTCGCTTTGGCCCAGATCTCTGCCATTTCCATCAGGTACAAATACACCAGAGCAAATTTTGTTCCTGCGCTGTTAGAAGGCTCATTCACAGGCTTTGCAGCACCTCTCTACATGGTGCTGCATGTAGAGGCAAGTCCCTGTCCTACAGAGAGCTCTGTTCCACGTCCCACAGAGTAATCACCTTTCAAGGACAAGGCTCGTCATTCCCTCCCATGCAGAGAAGCTGCCAGCAGGAGGGACCTGGTTTCATTTGTGTGTGTTGGCGAGATTATGGCATGAGGTTAACTCATGTAGGATTTACCAGATGTCTCTCTGTGGAGTGGGCTGCTTTGGAGAGCAAAAGAGTTCTTCAGCCGATGCCTAACTGGAGGAATGAGTCATACACCTGTGCACGCTCCTTTCTTTCAAGGACGCGGTGCCCTGTGGAGGTGGGGGTGTTCCTTTCTTGCCTGGAGAATCTCACATCATCACAGGCAGAATATCAGAGGAATGAGGAAGAGATGATGCATTGACTTTGCTTTATAGCCTGCCTCCTTCTTAGTCTCTCTGGTGGGTCAGATAAGCCCTGTCTAATCTTGCATTAAAAAGTTTTACCAGTGCTCGCAGCTTTTTTTTTTTTTTTTTTCCTTTTCCCTGTTTTAGCTTCCCTTGCTACTTGCTTAGCTAACAGAAGGTACTGCACCCTTTAAGTGCTTGCAAAAATGTGCTTCTCTGGCCAGTTTCTAGGCAAAGAAAAGTAGATGGGATGAACAGAGAACTATCTGAGTCTGAGCAGAGGCTGCCTAGAAAGTCTAATTGCCGTGGGGCAGTACGGCTGGCCACACTCATGACACGGCACACCAGACTGATGCTTTCTGCACCTGCCCACAGACAGGTCAGACAGCAGAATTTTCACTGTCTGTGAAAGATGTGGACCTGATTTCTAAAAAAGGCCCTAAGAAACAGCTGCTAAAGGAAGCAGATCAGGAGATGACCTGCCTTTGGGTCAGACTGGAGGCAAGCAACTCATTTCTTGTAGTGAAAGGAAAGCAAAGGATGGGCTGTGCTTTCAAGAGTCCATATCATTCCTATGACAAGTCCAAGACTAACGTTGCTATCCCTGTTAGCTACTCTACAATAACGAAATGGATCCCACAGGGAGGTACTCAGCAGGACAACAGACTGGCCAACACAAGGCACTAGTGCATGTCCTGCTATTCAATATAGTTAGTAAATAGTGCGTGGAGGCACTATTCCAGGGCAGAATGCAATGCAGCTCCCATTTTGGAATAATAGCATGATATTAAGTTGTAATGGTATCAGACACTTCTCAGTGACCTGACATTGCCCTTCTTGAATGTGGCATTAGATACTTTGGCTTTCTCAGTTTTCAGACACTACATGAGCATGGAAGGAGTGGACCTTAAGGAGGAATGGCTTTTACAACAGAAAGTAAGAGCTGTCTCCTAGGAATTGTTTGTACCAATGACCCCTTGTTTCTTTGTGATTTCCTGCCACCCCCCTGAGTCAATACTGAACAAAATGAAACGCGAGTTAATAATTTTTAAAACTCAAGCAACAAATGCTATCAGGCTGCGACATGGAAGGGAAAGGATAAATGCACTGGATGAAGTTTAATATTGAGCCTCTGTGTAAAGGTTAAATGTTTAATTTCTGTCCACTGATAATCTACCTATTTTTTTTATATCATGGCTATAACTCTGGAGGAATGAAAGTTCAAATGATTGACCATAAATCGTAGTACAGTCCACTGCTAGCAAGGTTAGAGTTAATAGATTATCGATCAGTGTAACGATGAGTGGAAAACTAATTTTTTCCCATCAACTCTCTTACTGGCTAGTTGCTTTCTAGGGGCCAAAGATGTAACAAAACTTTGCATGGAATTAGCTCAGAGAATTAAATAGTACATACATCTGGTGGATTCAGCCCAGGATACTACCAGAGACCTCTGGGATTCCTGTAACGATACTGTTGTTCAGACATATTTCAAAGCTATCTTTTTCTTTACCATTGAGACCGGTAAATCCTTTGTTGAGAGCTGAAAAAGGTTTGCAAACACTGAGATAAGAGGACTGTATCTCCCTGTACCATCACCCACCGACACCTGTTTGCACTTGACTAGTTTTCCAATTATACAGAATCTGTTCAGCGCTGTGAGGGGGTGTCCCTGGAAGAGAGGTTGCTGGTAGTCTTGTGGCACTTGAGAAGGTATCTGAGTATGTGACGGAAAGCAGCTTTTGAAGCACCAACTGCTAAAAATTTTGTGCTTATAAAGAAGATATTAATAGTACTTGAAAAATCATTTTTCTGTGCATTTCTAAGAATTGAGCGACTGAAAAAAATCCCCGCTCCACCACTACAAGAACCCCTTGGACATTAAAAATGTCCTTGACTTACCCTGCTGTGTTTGTATGGCACAATATCATTTACAGCTTCCAGTTTTTCGGATGAGGAAACTTAAGCTTGTTAGAGCATGCAGGAGATGGGGAGCTCAGGAGAGGGAGGGAGGGCTACCTGGTACCACACAGTGTAGTTAGTTACCTTGTGAAAAAGCATCTGGCTCTTTTTTGGGACCTCAGGACTTAGGTGGACACCTGCCACACTCTGATCCTATTACATTGATTTGGGCTGGGTACCAAAGGCGGAACAGGTGTCCAGCTTTGATCACCCACTGAAAGTGAGATCAAAGCTTGAAAGTCTGATGTAGAAGAAAATAATTTATTCCCTATACTAAAGTGTCAATATCAGATCTTGATTTGCAAAAGCTTACTCTGCTGACTGGATGCATTAACACCATGCATACACACAGAACTCTAAGGCAATGTATAGTTCAAAATATACAGCTTGCTATGCCATCCATAGCAGTGGATGGATGTGAGATATATTAACAGAAAGAATCTATGGAAAGTAGCATGGGAAATCAGCAGTGACCCTTGCTCAGCCAAAGCTCAGAAAGAAATGTTTTTTCATCCTTGGAGAATTTTTCTGTTGTAAGACGGAATGAAAAAATCAAAATCTTGATGTGTTTTCCCATCAAACCAATGAGCTGTAAATAAATACATAAAAAGATAATTTCAAGCACTTCATTTTGAGCTCTTGACATTTTCCAGCCTTTAATTCTCTAAACTACAATTTTCAATGCAATAAAACTTCATCCCCTCTCCCTGTCCCCCAGTTCTTCAAATTACATTTTGTTGGGAACTTCCTGCCTGGCTCTGTTAATGAGGAGATGTTAATTAGCCACCTCAGATGTAACCAGCAGACAGAGAGCAGCCATAGTGGTTTGCACGGGGTGGGTTTAGCTTCCTTCTCCCGTGTGTAAATGTTGGGATCCTGTTGCCGAGCCACCCTGCCACAACAATGTGAAATGCTGATGCAAACCCATTTTTCATCGCTCTGCTGGAGACACTGGTGGGAAAAGCGGCTCTGGCTGTGGCTGCTGGTTTGTCGCCAGTTTCCCCTCCAGACAGATTTTTCTGGGAGTTGGCAGCCACCCCTGGCTTGTGCCCCTTTGCCATACAGGGTCAAGGGCTGACCCCTCTCCTGACCATCTCTCCGGAGAAGGCAAATGGTCTGGAGAGAAGACAGCTACTTGCGAGGGGTGGGCCAGCAAAGCAGATTGTGAACTTCTGCTCGTGAGGTTCCTCCTTCCTCCTCTGGCTCTGGGTATCACCACAGTCTGTACTGCGGGCGACAGAGGTACCGTTGCTCAAAGGGTCAGCCATCTTATTTCGGTGGCATGCAGTTTTACTAATGTAAGCAGGTGTCTCATACACACATATATGCACATATACACATATTTGAACATAAAATTCGTGTTTAAGTTTATAGCATTGGAACAGGTTGCCCAGGGAGGTGGCGAAATCACGTAGCTGCGGTGCTTAGTGTAGGGACATGGTTTAGTGATGGGCATGGCAGTGCTGGTTAACAGTTGGGCCTGATGATCTTAAAGGTCTTTTCCAACCTGAACGATTCTACGATTCTATGATTTGTGTTCATACACACACAGAAGAGAAAGGTCAGTGTGTGTTTTGTAAAGACACAGGGCACTTGTTTGTTCATGAGGCGAGAAGAAGAATCGATATGTTTGGGTAGGCGGAATGGATTATCTTTAAGCATTCTGCACAAGACAAAAAAGTTTCTATTTGATGTTAATGTGAGTCTTTCCTAAAGATAAGCCCAATCACACTACTTTGGCTGGAGCCAGCACAATGAAGCAGTGCCTTCAAACTTTCAGAAGTATGTATGTATTGTCCTGCATGTTACTGGCTTAAATGGAAGTTCACCCTGCGGAAGTAGGTAGGTGCACTTGGCATTTCTGAATAAAGATTAATACTTTTTGTTGCAGCTTCCATTTATATCTTTCCTTTAAAGACTTCTTTTCTGGTTATTCTGGTTCCCATACTGCAGGTTCCTAGATAATAAAAACCCACTCTGCCTTCATGCAGGAGCAATGTAGGATTTTTGGACCTAATATTTTTCCTTCTTTTAAACCCCACTGTATACATTTAGTGTGTGGAAAAAAAATGGGGTGTGTGTGCACACGTGTGTTTTTGCATGGCAATTCCCTCACTGGGAGATGGTCCAGATTTAAACCCCAGTCCTGTTAGTGCAGATAGCTATGCAAATAAAACAGTGTCTACATGGAGTAACTCCATTAGCAGACAGCAAGCGTTGGCTCAGATCTTCCTTCAAATAACACTGAAAGGGAGCATGACATGTGCTTGAGAGTGCAGACAACCTGGCTTTCCCATCCCAGACTAATTTTTGAAACAATTTCCCCGAGTAATTTCAGATAAAAAGGTAAAGTCTTCAGCATTTTAGTGAACTGATAAAATCAATTATTGCTGCAAGGCAATTGGAAAATTTCATTTTTCAACATTTTTTTCTTTTAGATTTCTGACCCCCCTCAAGTAATGTAATTTATAAAGGATCAGTTGTTTAACACCTCCCAAGTGAAAAAAACCCAGACCTCACAGCAAAATTTGGGCTGTGAAATTATCACAAATATCACTGAATTGGAGATGAGCTGCCTTTTCCTGGCACCCTTTGCACTTTCAACAAATTCACCAGGTATACTGAGCTGCATGTGCATGGATGAGCATATTTATAGAAGTGACGATGATGCACATGAAATCAGCACCACGTACAAATCTTTCTGTTCCTTATTGTACTTTTGAAATTCTGCAAAGGTGCTACAGACTTTTAAGGCCCCTTGCTGCACAGCACTGTGACATGGCCACATCATCCCTAGCATTTGCTTCCATAAAATATATCCAGATATTTGCCTTGTGGCAAGGATGGGAGCAAGCTGAAACAGCAGTGAAATAAATTTTGTAACAAATGAAAAACCTAATACCTTGTTCCCTTCTTCAGTCCCAACAGTTTCGTTGTTTGCTTTGCTTGACTTGAGTCTGCAAGAAGGAAGCCCAAAAGGAGATTTTTTTATGAAGTGTCCAAAATTGATACCACTGCCCTGACACAGCAGCAGCAGTAGCGACATAAAAAAGAAGTAATGCTTAGCTACGGAGTTTTGTTTTCAGGCAGATAATCAAAAGGGAACTCAAAGAGATATTCAATTACAAGGAGACCTGGTGGTTTGAGCAGCATCCCAGCACGACGTGCCCCCGCTGCGGCTGCAGGCACACGAGACTGGAAAGCGCTGGTGGGGACGAGTGACAGTTTGTGGGGGATGCCAGCTTCAGCAGTGTCCATCGACAGCTCTGCTGCTGCCCGGCCACAGCATCTGATGACAGAGGCCGGTGGAGCGAGGGAGAGAGGAGGGGATGTGGGAAGATCCACCACACGCTGGCTGCTTGCCCTTCTCCCTGCTCCTCTGCTCGCATCGTGGGGTCCCGCTCCTGCCACACGGACTAAGGCAGAATTTTCTGAGTGCGTTACAGAAAGTCTTAAAGCTATGTGAAGTGACAGAGATGCCTCCAACTGTGCCACACACAGATGAGAGTGCCCAGATATATAATTAGATGCCAGCGGTGGTGAGGTGCTACGCAGCAGCTGACGCAGATGTCTTACCTGGAAATCTATTATGGCTGGGACTCAGTGTGTTATCACATCTTTGCAGAGAGGCTGCATTTATTTGAGGGAAATGATGAGACAACATCAGTAAGATCCTTTAAGTTTTTCCCTTTGCTGATGTTCATGCACCTGAAGTAAGGAGGCTGTGGCAACTGTGACCTGCTTTTCCCACCCGGCTTGAGAAGTCTAGTCGGAGTGATAGCCCAAAGAAATGGTTCTCCAGGAGTCTCTGATAAACAGAGAGACATTGAGTGTTTCCAGGGGAGAGACTCAGGAAGAAACTTACTCTCAGGGGAGACCTCACTCCTGGCTTCAGCTGCCTGACGGAGGGTGTAGGGACGGCAGAGCCAGACCCTTCTCAGCAAAGCACAGCAATGAGGTGAGAGGTTGTGTATACAAGTTGCAGAAAGGGACATACTGGGATGTTTTTTCCCCCCAATGAGAGTGGTCAAACATGTGAACAAGGGCCCTAGGAGGTTGTGAAGTCTCCATCCACAGAGATATCCAAACCTTGACTAGACACAGCCCCGAGCAACCAGCTTTGAGGTGGCCCTGTCCTCCACAGTGGTTTGAACTGGAGACCTCACACTCCACCACCATCATGCAGAACAGCATTAGGCTCCTAATCTGTCAGAATTCAGGTGAAGTTTTGCAGCAAACAAGAATGGCAATGAGAGCCTTCTCCCCTCTCCAAATTTCCTTTGTGAAGATATTCCATAAACTTTTCCTGGAGAGGCCAGGATAGGCTCCACGTGTAGCCTTCTGGTTTTCATTCTACAGAAGTTGCAATCCTCCTTCAGTGCCTGTAAACCATTGGCTTAATCTGTAGCTCCTTGGTGACTGTTCCAGATATCACCAACTCAGTCCTTGCTGAGTTAACCAAGACAACATCCAGCACAAAACCACCACCTGAGTCTCCCTCTTCCAGGAGTTTTTCTGGTTGTTAGCAGGGGGCTGACATTCACCCGTGGCCTGCAGAGTCACTGTGTTATTTAGTTACATTGAAGTAATCTCCTTAGAAAGGAGTTATTGATGACTTATACTCAAATGTGCAAATAATATGCTTGTAGAACATTAAAATGGCTCTAATAGGGTCATAATAAATTTCTTTTTTCAATATGGATGATTAGAAACTTCAGTAGTTAGAAGCTATTAATGTACTCACCATAAAGCATGAAAGTGCATCCTCATGAAACCCTAAATGAGAGTACTGCCTATAAATTTTACTGGAGGTGGAAAGAGCAGTAATTATATGGCTGGCATTAGATGTAGCACTTTCCGCAGAGGTACCAGTGGCAGATCTTTACCTCCTGTTGTTAAGCACTATTTTTGGGCATAGCCAGTAGGCAGAGTACACTGTAAATAATATTGTTTTCGGTGATGGATTTCTGCACAAACAGGAAGCAAGAAATTTTTTATTAAAAGAAAAATTGGCAAACAGTCAAGTGTAGATGGCTTAGAGATTGGCAAGGCAACAAAGAGCATTGAGCATCTGGTTCAGTGGTGTCTGACTGGCCTGTGTGGATGGTGCTGACTGAAAAACTCATTAGCTGCTGGCAGAGAAGTGAGTTAGGGATTATCGTCCAGGCACTGGCATGGATGTATTGCAAAACCACCGACTCCTTTGGCATTCTCGCTGGCAGGAGTAACGGAGCAGCCAGGGAGCGGGTAGTCTCATGTGGAGGCTAGTTTGCACCCAAATAATTGTCTGAAACACCAGAAATTGAAAAATGTTTCTGAGTTTTTTTTCCTGCTTGTCCCAATTGGGCAGTGAAATGAGATGCAGGTACTGCCAGCGTTGCTTCCTGCCTCCCATGCAGCAATTATTTTGCAGGACCAATGACACAGGCTTTTCTCCTCTTCAGCCCTCCTTTGAGGCTCCCATCCAAAGCAAGCCCACCTTGTGTTCAGTATAACACTTCACCAAAGTATTTCCGTCCTTCTCCAGTTTTATTATTGCAGTGTACTTCTTTCTAACAAAACATGTATTTTTACTTTTGCTTCTTGGTAGGAGTTCACTGGGGCAGGGCAAACTATTGTACTTCTTAGTAGGACTCCTTGAGTAGCAGGACCTAATTCTCAGGCTGGCAACTTCAAGTGTTTGCGACACAGATTATAATAGGAAGCAGCTAGCTGGCAACACCTTCTGATTTCTCATCAAATAAATGGAAAATATTAAACACAATGTCATACGTTTCTGCTAGAGCTAAAAATACTAAGGAACATACACCTCTTCTGCCATCTGAGCTATCTGTCTGGTAGCCTTTGATCATGTACACAGAGCAAAACAAACAGAAAACAATCTTTATTAGGCATACAAATAGTTGACTAATGTGATATACAAAACAATTTGGTTTTGCATATCAATCTTATAAACTGTTAAGGTATGAATTACTCAATTGAACAAAAAGTTTTATAATAAATTTAAAATTTGAAGATCATGAAAGGTTGGATAGAACTGTCTCTGCATATGAAATTTCTTAGGCTATATGAGTAATTTTTTTTAAATGTTGAGTCCTTGTTCAGCACTGAAGTTGGGAGAGCTGTTCTTGGGCACAGAAGTGATTTTTGAATTTTCTCTTGAAATCTTGCGCTCCAAAACTTTTCCTGTGACATCATTATAACATCAAACTCCACTGGCAAAGCATTTGGGAGGATTAAGGTCTTCTGATAAATAGAATAACACAAAGGAAACCTCAATAATTTCCACTTGGAAGCTCTTTTGCAGAAAGCATAGATGTGGGCATGGTTCATTAAGCCAGCATATCTTTTCCTCTGTCTTCTGCATCACTATTTCAATGGTCAAGTTATATGGTGCAGACCTCAGCAATAAATGTTTTGCTCAGAATTATTCAAGCATGTAGCAGAGAGAACGTGCAAAAACTCAGCTCAGAGAAATTTGATTTAAGGTCTTGATTTCCTTATTCTAGGAGAAAACTCTCTGGTGAGCAGTAAGAACTGGCAGTTTTAGAAGACATGTGAGCAGGCAGAGGTTGGGGCGTCAGACTCAAAGACTGTTAGGACTTGATCAGAATTTAGAAACATGTGAGAACCTGCTCAGGGTGAAGGAGACAATACTGATCCCTAAGGGACCACAGGGTAGATACCTGTTTGTGATTTATGGTTTATATCTGCCTGGGAAAGTGCTTGTGTGTTGCCCTAACCCTAACCAGCAAAACGGCTCCCCATGAGGCTTTGCATTACTGTAAATTGATGTAATGTATGGTGGTGTTGGGGCTCTTGCTGTATTGAATGATTATACTGAACTCTGAAGCAAGTGGAAAAATACTGAAGAAATAAGACGAGGTTACGGCCAGAACAGTGGGATGAAGAAAAAGGAGCAAATTGCAGATGTTTGCTCAAAACCAAGGCCAACGGGACGTGATAAGAGGAGCTGGGAAACCGCAGAAAGGAGCCTACATGCCAGAACAAGCAGAAAACAGAAATCTTCCCAGTAAACAATTGTTAACCAATCATATTATTATACGCTTGTAAAATAGCCAACCACATTATTGCACGCTTATAGAATGCCTTATAAAAGTCTACCTGGTTTGTACAATAAACGGATCAGATCTTGAACTCTGTGAGTATTTGAATCTGACTCCCGCTCGCCCGAAATGCCCGCAGCATGGTGGCACTACATAACCCCTTTTCTTCTGATAATCACTTTCCCCTTTATGGTGAAAGAACCTTCTCATGGGCTGTTTCTGACATGAAGAAGGCCACTCACATTGATTTCCAGGCCAAAAGTATCTTTCTCCTCTCCTGGACCACTTTGTCCCTCACCTGATAGATTTCTGTTTTAACCTGCAGTTGTATTTATCTCTACAGAACATACTGGGAGACGGTTCACGTAATGACACTTTAAGCTAGATGAAGTTGGCTGCTGCATGTTAAACACAGCCAAGACCATGCCAGATGCCTTTAAGAACATCACATGATGTTTAGTGGATAAACGGGTAGCTGATCTCAGCCACATGAAGCAACACAATCTCCATGACCTCAGAGCCCTCGTGTCACCAAATGTCACAGTGTACAACATGATTAAATACATGCAGCAGCCAACACACAACTCTTAATAAAGGTAAAAAGAAAGCACCCGCTCTTTTCAGTATATGGAATCTGTCTCACAGGGCCATGTTTAAAAGATCTGATGCTTCATCAGTCTTTGCAAATACATTGATTCCAGCCTGCCCGGAATTAAATATCAGGGAAAATGTCCTCGTACCACTGCACTGGGAATATCACAAGCTGTAATTAGTTAATGGTCCTAATGTTTCAAGTCTCTTTGGATGAATAATTTCCTTGTTGAAAATTGAAACTTCATATTAACCAAATTATTCCTATTTGGCTGAGGATTTTTTTTTGAAAAAAGAACAAAAATGTTTATTTTTATATGCACAGAAGGCATCAAATTTTTAGTTTGATGGGAACAACCCTCACTGTGCTTAACTTAAACCCAAATAAAAGTAAAGCAAATAACATGAAACAAATTATTCATTTTCTGGGTAAACAAAATATTGTACTTCACCAGACAGCTTGTGAAGAAAAACAATGTCTGGGATCAAGCAAAGGAATATTTTGATTAGATTTTTTTGGTATGGTTACCATAAAAAAAAATGCTCACAAAGCTGTGGGTGCTGGATCTTTAGAGGATGTTTCTGGAGGACAGGGGCTCTCCCTCATCTCCTTAGCCAGTGTGTCAGTACAAGTTGCCTGTGTTGGGCTCACCATGGGTGTTGAACAGCTGAAAGACTGCCTCATAGTGAAGTTAAACCTTTGCAGCCTTGCAGGTCCTTAACAAGTGCAGAGATCAGCAACTAGATTCATGTCAATTTAGTTTTCCAGCCTCAGCTACTAATACAGACTTCCTTTACAGTCAGTGGAGGGAGGGAAGAAACATTTCCAAGCGAAGATTTATCTCAACCCAAGACAAGTACCTAAAAGAGATTGGATCCTTCTTGGACATCCCTTTCTGCATCTACTATGTAAGGTGCTGGGACACATCTTTTGGATGGGTAGAAATGCCTGAGATGAATTTCATCTTTACGTATTACTCCTTATGCCATGGAAATTCTGTGCCAGATATTCCTCCTCATTATTTCTACACTAAGAAAGAACACCATTAGCAAACTGACATTTTCACTGAGAGGATCTGGTTCTCTTTTTACTCACACAGATATAGAAAAAAAGTGCATCTTCATTACAGCCAACAGATTTTATCTACTGTAAAGCTGGTGGAAGACATGGGAGGTCTTTTATGTTCTCTGCACACATGGTATGAAGAGTGAGCACAGCCTTGAAGGTGTTAAGCACAAAAGGCGATTCATCCAGATACCTGTGCAGGCTACAGCAAATAATTGTTTCCAGCCAACACTTGAATTCATTGTGCGTATGGAAAGATTTGGGGTCATGTAGAGGAATGAAGGCAGTGGGTTGATTACCATTGATAATGTGCAGCTGTGGCCTTGCCTCGAGGGCAGTGGGTTGGTTGACATGGATGATGTGCAGCTGTAGCTCGTTCGCTAAGTAGTTAAATAGCCCTGAGGACGGGGGTGTGGATTTGGATGGAGAGGAGCAGTGTGGTCTGGCCTCTGGAGGAAGGAGAAACACTGTGGACAGTAGAATCTGGCTGAGGGTAAAAACCTTGTTGCAGCCTACTAGCCTGCTTGTGCTGTGACAATTGGTGCTCTGTGTGAGGCGAGCTGAGTTGGACTCCAACTACAACAGAGTCAGTGGTGGGTTTTGTTCTCATTTCTTGCCATACACTGCATGGTATATGCAGTGCAATTACATCATTTTCTGACACCATATGGCCTAGAATTTTTTTTTCCCAACAAGAAGCTGAGGTTCTTGCTTTAAGCAAATGGTTGAGAAGAAAACAAGAGGGTGCTGTACCACTCTGTAAGCTTTTCAACCTGTTAGCATGAGATGGAGAAAAGTTATAGAATGTCTTCTACAGCATCTTGCCCTTAACAAGTGATGATGGTGAATATGTATGCCACAAAAGTCGTGGCAATTCAACCATTTTGTTCCCTTACTGTGAGGAGTGTAGTGAAATGAATGAGTGAAACTGCTCTGCCTTTGTGAGGGAATAGCCTGCCTGCACAGCCAAGAAAACACCAATGCCAAGGTGAAAGCCAGCAGTCCACCAAGTCAGGATGGGTAAGCTGTATCTTGTTTCATTGCTTTTCTCTCCCTACTCATCCTTTTATTTTGTTTGCTCTTTGGGAGCAGAAGCTATTCCTGGCTGTGTGTCTGCATGGGGCATTAATGGGCTCGTGTCTGTTGGGTTTTTTTGTTACAACAGATAGACCTCAGTGAACAACAAAAATAATAATAATGCAGGGCAGAAATGGAAAATGATAGCCTTTTAGGACTGCATCACTGAAGGCTCAAAGCTTTCATTTCTTGAGGACCCACCTTGCAGTCCTATCCTTCAAATGGTTACTCAGCTGTGCATCACAGGGGTTTTGTGCAATGATTAAGAGCTGAGGTGTACACCAGGCTAGTTACACTGTTGGTTGTGGTCCATTGATGACTTAAATTTGCAACTTATTAGAGAGTTTATTGGATTGCCAACCCAAGCATTTCTTAGAATAAACAGTTTTCCCTTAATTTTGCTGAACCTTCACATGCTTAGAATATGATGGTTAAAGGCAATACAATTTCAGCATGTTAAATATAAGCTTTGGATGTTCAGTTAAGCAGAACTAATCTAGTTTTAAAGTGGAAGGCTTTCCTCTAACACATGGAGTTTGCTGAGGAAATCAGTCCTTAGTCCAGCTTGGAAGCAGAGGGAGCATGACAGATTTGGTGGTAGTGCAACACCCAGATGATGCTGGGGACCTTGGCACCTGGGCTGTGTCTGCGGACAACACCTCTTCCCACAGCAGCTCCTCTGCAGCACCATTTGGGTTGGCACAAGGGAAGAAGCCAAGTGTTTCTGCTCCTCCTGCATCTGAGACTCAGTTTTAACCTGGACTGGGTTCAAACTTTGTTGGAAAGAACAAATCTGGGATTGGTTGTAAACCTGTGAAGTCTTCTGGGTATGGGATCTGATTTCTAGCTGAGCAATAGGAAGTGAATTCTGATCCCATCTGCATATCTACAGCTTTCTGTGGTTCAGGAAGAAGTCTGGTCTTATTATAGAGAAGACTGAAAAATGGAGTTTCCCTGGAGGAATTCTGATATTTAGACACTTGTTTTCATTACAAATTGGGATGAAAAATTAAAAGAGCAAAACTTTCAGAAACAAAAGCTTCAAACACGTATTGATCTATAAATGTCAAGTTGCATTGTTTCAGCATGTTTTATTCTATGATGTTTTGACTGTCTCTCACAGAATTTACTTTAGCATATTGACACTTAGGGATTAGGTTATTGGTAACCCCTGCACCTGTTTTGTCACGATAACTTTTTGTGGTGTAAGTCCATACTCCAGTTATGCAGGGCTGGATCTCAGTGCCTCGTGGGGCTTACAGTCCAGTGAGGGCAAATAACCTGCAATGAATACGGAAAAGTCATGGGGATTGCTCGGATTACTCAGATGCAGAGTTTTAGGTTGACTTGTTCAGATCAAACATTAGCCTTAACTTTTAAATTATTTTATATAAAGATTTTTTCTCCAGAAAATTTAGACTAGGATGGAACAGATTTTTCTGAGGTAAAACCTTCAACAGGCTTTGTGGCTAATGTTGAGAATTCTTATACCTTTGCTCTGCAGTTACTGCATTTTCTTCAGTGCTGTTTCACATATCTATTTATTTTGTGTTTGTACAAGAAGTGAAATAATGTAGTCACTAAGCTGCCAAGATTTTTTTTTCTAATTGGGATGCTGTGAACTGATCTTTCACATTTTGAAACGGATGTGGGTATAATTTTTGCTTTAAGCCCACCTTAGTCTTGCGACTTCCCTCCTTTTTAATCTATCTGTCAGATTTACAGTGGGTATTGATATCAGCATTCATAACAGACTTTTGGAGCTACTATAATCATGACAAGGCTTGCAAGGGCAGGCCTTAACTTCTGGTAAGCTAGCTGATACAACTAGAGAAGCAGAGAAGCTTTCAGCCCCCTCACCCACCAAGGCATGTTTTGTTTTTCAGCTTAATCAGTGGGTCTAATAAGATAATTTCTTTCCCTCTTTTCCTTCTGCAAGAAACCTGCATAAGGACAGCAGGGCTTGGTTTGTAGCCCATCTAGTAAGATGTCAGATGCCATCCTGACTCATTGCAGGCTGTATAGCATTTGATATATTCCATAATGATATAGACCATTATGGAAGTGGAAGATTTAGGATATTTCCTTCTGTTGTCCTAGAATAAAAATGGCATCAACGAAATAAAATCTCTCTCTAAACAAGATTATCTTCTGGGTCAGTTATCTATAGTTCCTACCCCACTTTTGTCTTGTTTCCAGAAAAAATATCTGCCCTGATGGCTTAGGCTTGTCTCAGCAGATTTCCAGGGGGATGAGGATACCAAGCTTTCACATTTTCCAGGGAGGCAGGGACCTGAGCATAAGAAGAGGGTCTGCAGAGCTCATCCATGTTGAATGCTGAAGGATCTATGCAGGAGAAAGGCAGCACAAGTGTTTTGAGGTGCTTGTCCCTTGGCAGGCATCTCGGGTCCTCCCTGGGGCCATCTGGGAGCAGTGGGAGTCTCACACTTAGGAGTGCCTGCTTTCCACTGCTGCTGCAGGTGGCATGAACTGGCCTCTCCCCGTCCACTGTTCAGACACCCTCTGGGACCAGCAGGCTGAGATATGTAAATATTGGACAGATAATGTGCAGAGAGAGGAATCCTGCCCTTTCAACAAAAATCAAGCCAGGCCCAAGCTTTCTCTCTGACGAAGGAAACATTGCTCCCCTGTGCCTTTCACCAAACAGAGGGTTTGCCCTGAGCCTGGTGGTATTTGTGACCCCTCTTTGGGGTGCCAGGATTTGGGCACTGTGCTGTGGCCAAGGCTGAATCGTCACTCCTGGCTCTGCTTCTGCGTCTTGATGCTCTGTGCTTGCTGTCACATTGTAAAGTACGTTTCTTATTCGGAGTTAAAACTCCTGAGTACAAGTGATCTGTTTTTATTGATTTGAAAAGGCTGAACTTTAAATAGCTGTTATTTAAAGTGCTGGAATATTAATATTAGATTAGAAAGATGTCCCTGACTTGTTGTCCTGAACGTCAGAAAAAACATGTATCAAACAATTCTGCTCTTCCAGGATCATTTGTGACTGTATTGTCCTGCAATAATATATTAACACTGTGGTTAGGGTTCCTTTTGCTGGGCTAGACAAGACTAGAGAGGATGATCCAATCATTCATCCCAGCTCCCCTCAACCTCAGGAAACCATAGAACAAAGACTGAAGTCAGAAGCGCCCACAAGAGCAAACACCCTGTGTCTTAAGCCTAACACAGTCCAGAAAATGCTTGTCAGCACTTCATGACACACTTAAGACCTTTTGGAAACATTAGACCACAACTGTCAAAAAGTCCTCTGCATCACAGAAGAGAGCAGGAAACATCATAAACCGCTGGTATGTGTTTAGTATTATCACCTTTTTTCTGGTCCAGTAAGTGCACATATATATGCAATATATCTACATGTGCGTCACATGGATATGTACGTTTGATTTACACGCATGCATACTCACATACCTTTTTAGCTGCTCTCACTTTTCAGTTATTTTTTTAGTCAGTAAACTTTCTGATGGTAGGAATGTGGCTTTTAGGTTTTATTGTGAAATGTTCTTAAACTGTTCCAAATCTCCATTTTCCACTGTCCCCCAGTTCAGATGTTCCCTTCTGGCTCATTTGGCACATAACAGTTTTCAGTGCAGAGCGATTTATTATACTACTTTTTAAAGCAGCAGGTAGATAGAGTCCTGGTTTGGGTTGTGTATTTTCTCTGCATATGGCAAATGTGATCAAATTAGAGTTACTGCACTGTGTCACTAGCTAACTTCCAGCTGCTTGAGGGGTTTGTCTTTAGATGTTGCAATGAGGTTTTATATTTGCGTCTCATAGATGCAACCCCTTTCAAATTTTCCTTTTTGCACAACATATTATTCTGCTCACCAGATAGTAACTGTTCCAGCAGTCACCGTATCTCATGCAAACTCTTTCTAAATGTCATCGGTGACTGTAATGATCAAATGAAAGTAAATTGTGCTACAGAAGGACTTAGCAATTAAAAACCCACGACAACAAACACCTCCCAGCCAAGCAGAACTGCAAACAACTCATTATAATTATTCCAGCCTGTTTGAACCTGCCTTTTGCTTGCACACTCAGAGCTGCAAGGCACTTCTTCTCCATCAGGGCTGAATCACTCTTTTGCTGACTTCTTATAATACAGTGTAGATAAGAGCTCTTCAGTGGTAATTTGCTTGAGTTCTTAATAAGGAGAGATTTTAGAAAGCACAGACTAGTGTATGCAATAAGCTAAATGTATCCATATCTGTAAGCAAGCAGTTCAGAGTGCTATTTCTTTCTCCCTTTCCCTTCCTTGTGCTTTAGAAACAATTAAAAACAATTAAAGGGTTTGGGTGCATTTTTTTCTCTTGGTTATTTAAGCTGCATGCCCATACACTTTGCAAGCTGCTGTTTTCACAGCTGTTCTCCAGGATTTGTGGTTGTGAACCAGGTGGTACTGCAAGAGTCCAAGGCTGCATGTCGTGCAGTGCTGCTGCTCTGAGGGACCCCAGTGGCTGACTGAGGTCCAGGCAGAGTACCCCAAGTGATTTGTAGTTGTTATAACATGTTTGACATGCAATTTATGTTTGAAGGGTGCAGGTAGGTGAATTAATATTCAGTGTACTGGAGTGCTGTTCTCAGCCTGAGCAATGGCTTTCCAGAGATACCAACAGAAGCTGCTCAAGGGGGGAGCTCATGGATGAGTTTAAGGCTGGGTTAGAGAAAGGGATACTTTGCCCTCAAAGATAATGAGTAAAGTGATACCACAGTCAGAACCTCCTTTCCAGGGTTGTAAGATAGTTCAGATACCAAGGGACTCGTAAAAAGTGAAAGGGGTGCTTGAGGGCAACATCTTGGCTCCATTGTGTTATTCACAAAGTATCAGAAATCAGTGGTGTTACACCATGACAACAAAATGGGAAGGTGTTGCACCCTGTGTTGCTGAGATATGGTGGGGACATGTCTGCAGTCTGCTTTGTGAACAGCACAAAAGGCAGTTTGACACTGATCTTTACAACAAATCATAGCCAGCAATAAAAATATTTGGGGGAGATCTTGAATGGAGGCTACCAAATGATGGCAGTTAGGACACACTGAGCAGAAACTTGGATGTTCATGAAGTGGTCTGCACACCCATTTTAACAGGGACAATGGGGAAGAACGGTTTAGGTTGTGCACTTTCATGGCTGGGCTGAGGTGAGCCAAAGAGAAAGATGGGCTGGTTTTACAATGAACTGTGCAGTAGCTAATGTGCATCCATTTCTTTGGAGACTGCAGGGGAAATTCATCAGAAGGCCAGATAGGATCTATGCACCAATTATATCCCACTCAAACCTTTGTGCACAGGAATGAATTTCACCTTGTCTGACCCATGAAGATGTGTGACTACTTATCTCCCTTTCCTTAAGACTTCATTTTTACAGTTTCAAATAGCTAGATTTTTCTTTTTCAATAGTAACTTTCCTTGATGTACATCTGTTTCCAGTTTAATACTTACCACTAACTCGACGTGAATGGCAGACATGTCTTTTGTCTGCAGTTTAACATGGAGGCAACTGAATCATTCACTTGTACAGAGTGAAATCCCTTTCTTCTCCAGTCTTCTGCAACTGAGGTACTGTTTGCAAAATGGTTTGAAGATTAAAAGTACAACAGTATATAAATATTAAGTATTTTATATCTTCATCATCGATGCTTTTAAAATTAACATGAAAAAATCCTATGAATACCCAAATGCCCAGTAAAATGCCTATCCTTCTAATCTTAATGCTTTATTTTAATCTATGAATCTTCTTAATCCTTGAAATTAATTACCATGATTAAAAATGGGAGATGTGTTTTCCCAGAACAATCAAATTGTTCTGTTGCAAATTTTCATATTTATTTCACATCATTATTTTAATTTCTTTTGATATTAAAACACACACACTCTCACATTCCTGGATATGACACCTTCTCTCTCTTTGGAGTAAGGAGGAGTCTTATTTTGCTACTTGCTCACTACAGCCAAAGGTGACCCCATACAGTGGTAACCTCAGAAGGAGAAGGGGGCTTACCTTGTCTGCCTCAGGGTCTCCTGTATGGGCAAAGGCCACAACTGTTGGCTTGTCAGCCAGAGCTCCAGAGACTGCCTTCATTCATCCACCCATCCAAAAGGACTGACTTACAAAAAGGACGCCTTCAACAGACAGGGTATGTTCACACTGCCGTCTGTGTGCCAGTGGAAGGCAGTCATTAGTTACAGCAAGACTTATAAAAATGGCAATTTAAGTGTAGCCCGAAGTTCTGTTTCTTTTAGTTCTTGTGAACTGTCTGATTTCTACTCCAGTGTTAAGAGAACCAAATGTGAGAGTACTTTTATTGTATTGGGGAAGCAAAATGGAACAAAGACTGATACTTTAGTGCCTTACTGGCGAACAGGGGCAATGCACGTATTTCCTGACAATCAAAGCAGGAGGAAATTCTCCCTGTGGTTGGGTTGTGATCCAGCCTTCTCCAGATATTGCTGATACTTGGATCCAGGTTTGTGTCTCATTTCTGTTCAGTGCCTACTGCAGTTTTGCACACCTGAGCCCTATTCCCTATTAACTGTTCACAAAGAGAAGAGGGAAAGTATCCAAGTTCTTACACTGTCCAGATTTCCTGACCAGAACCAGTGGGAGAGAAAGGGAGAGAAAACTATTTTAAAATATTAGTGTCAGTATGTGTCAAAGAGCCTCTACATGCAGCACTCACAACATGAGGCTTTAAGGAAGTCAATTGAATGGTTCCCTGGGAAGATCTTGCTTTGATATAACACAGTTTCTTTTGTTCCAAAAATGGCAAGAAGAAAGGGGACAAAATGTGTGAGCTGAAAAGGAAGAGAGACTGAAATGGAGTCACATCACAGGTGCTGAAAATGGAACTTCTATTGTAGATCACAACAATACAGAATTTCTAATGCAGAAAGGACTTGAGAATAGAAAAGAAGTCATCCAGTGTGCAAGGAAGGCACAAGAAGATACGTCTTTTATTGCCCTTTAATTTTTTTCTGCCCCTCTCATCAGAACAAAGAGGAAGGTCAGGCATGAGATGTGGAGATTATTTTGGCAATACAGACACTATTGTAGTGATATATGACAGACAAAGCAGGCAGATCATCCACATGGAAACATCACAGAACAGATTGTTGGTCCAGAAAATGGCCACTTGGCTGTGGAAAGAGGTGCGGGGGTGAGGGGCAGGGGAAAAAAGCAATCCAGTTTAGCCTAAAATGGGAAGAGAACCAGTCATGTGAAGAAACAAGAGCTGAAATGGGGGAAGCCTGCAAAGTGGTTAAGGTGAAGGGACGCTGAGAGTGTGGAGTCACAAAGCCAAATAGGATGGGGACAGCTGGTTTTCTGAGGGTTACACACACACAAAGTCTTTAAAAAGAATCAAATAGCTGTATGTTTGTGGTCTGGGGGATCTGGGCTGGAGGCTCAGCGCGGCTGGGAAATGGTTGGTTTGTTCTTAAAGAGTCATTGAAAGAATGAAAATTCCCTTCAATCTACAACTTGCAATCAATTTATTTTTTCCCCCGAATGGATAGTAGCAAATCTTGGATACTGACTGAAAATGCATGGTTTTGAACTTAAAAAATAATTTAAATTTGAATTCCACGTTGAGGAAATCCTGATTTTCTTCTCAATATTAGTTACCAACTGCAAGTGACGTAGAACAAAGGCTTTCCACAAATGCCCTGCCTCTGGATTGTGATAAGACTACTGAGTTTCTTTGGCCATGGCCTTCTCTGTCATAGCACTGGCCAAAGGCCGGGGAGGAGCTGGTTGGCACAGAGGATGGTATGTGAGGGTGGGTGTGGCTTGAGAAATGCAGTCTGGTGAAATGTTGGAGTGCCCACCAGGAGCAGGGTGGAGCCCTGGCATGTAGGAGTGCTGTTGAGTGTCCCCGTGTGTCAATGGAGGTCTCCAAACCCCATGCTCTCAAGGGAGGCTGGGCAAAACAAGAAAAAAAGGTCCATGTGGCCAACACATGGGGAGGGATCTACTCCTCCAAGTGTCCAGCAAATAATGTGGTGCCAAGGGATGTCAAGGGTTGGTGAAGGAAGGGAGTCCATGCAGCCATGGCAATTTTCTTTTTAGTTATGGAGAGGGAAGAAAGAGTGGGAGTAATCTGACATTTCCACATTTTCCAAAGTAGAAAGTTCCAGGTTACCCTCAAAGTGACAGAGCTAGTGATCACAAAATTGCATCTTGACCTCCCTGCCTGCCTGCCTGGCACTGCAGAGGGAGGATTAGCTGTAAGATCTGATGCCGTGGTCAGTGACTGTACTCACTTTATTGCTTCGCCTATTTCCTACTGTGGCTGTGGAAAGTAGAGAAAAGCTTTTATGTAATGAAAGTTAGCCCAGGAAAAGGATCTGATCTGATGAGATTCCCCAGAAGACAATACCAGCTCTAATTCCTTGAGTTTAACTTTCTACTTCCAGAGGATTTGCCAAGGAAGGAATTTAATTTTTTTCCCTAGACAAATGTATTAATATTTAATAAAAAGCAAAGCCAGATGACACTTCTAGAGAAAATAAAGAATTTACATAAACCTTTTGCTGTATTTGAACAGAACAAGATAAATTGAGGCGGTTTAACTCAGATATTTTTTCTATTCTAGAAAATAATAAAATACCCAAAAGGCTTCAACTTCAGAAAATGTTTTTTTGTGTTACTCCATATCAAGTCATCTTGGGATTTAAAGAATGTATTATACCCTCTTCCCCACTAATTTGTCTCCTGATTCTGTCTTGTCTTCCTAGCCTGTGCTTGCCCCCAGTACCAGGCACTGGGAGAGATGGCTTACCAAGAAAGCGCTGAGTCGAGGGAGGTTTTTCTATCTCGTACTGTCTCCTCATACCCTGCCTGTGTGACCGAGGCTAAGGCCTTTTATTTAGCCATTTCTCAGCATTTTCCTTCATGAATGTTTGTTTTCACCCCCTTTTACAAGAGACTCCCTCAGACCTGTGTCATCTTTTTCAGGTTGTTGGGAGTCTAGAAGTTTATATGGATTATTTTTAAAATAAAAGTTTACTGTCAGGGAAGCAAAAATGAACTGTGAATCTTTCAGCAGGTATGTAGGTGTAGAGGAATGAAGGCAGGGGGTTGATTGACATTGATAATGTGCAGCTGTGGCCTTGCTTCGTGGGCAGTGGGTGGATTAACATGGATGATGTGCAGCTGTGGCTTGTTCTGCTAAGTGGTTAAATAGCCCTGAAGAGTCTGGATGGAGGAGGAGCAGGATGGTCTGGCCTCTGGAGGAAGGAGAAACAGTATGGGCAGTGGAATCTGATGGTAAAAGCCTTGTTACAGCTTGCTAGCTTGCCTGCGTGGCAACAACTGGTGCCCCGTGTGAGGTGGTGATGGCAGTGCCCGGTGTAGCTGGGACAGGTGGGGAGAGCCTGTGATTCACTGGGAAAGGCGAGCTGTTGGGGACAAGGAGAAGGGAGCCTGACCACTGTTAACTCAGCGTCTTGTCTGCCTGATGCCAAGCTCACTTCCCTTCCCTTTGGTTTTCCCTCAACAGCCTGTCAGTTATGATCTTCATCTGGATGCTGGGGCATGCAGATTTCACCACAACAATTGACAGGGACCACAAAAGTCATGGGTGCCACAATACAGCATCTCCAGCTTGGTACACTGAAGAAAGGTTTGACTTTAGAGTGACCCCACACTAACCCATTTCACTGCTTTTCTCTTCCCTCCACTTGTACGTATCCCCTAGAGGTGAGAGCATCAGTAAAAGACTGCTCAGCTAGAGATCACTTCCCTCCCTGCTCACCGTTTTCCTTGAAAGACTGCACAGAGACGTTTGCTAACTCTATTTTAGAAGGATATATCAAGTCTTCGACGAGGACCCTGCACAGTCTTTTTCAGTATCACTTCACTCTCCATTGCCAAGCTTTTAAACAAAAATAAACCAAGATAATGTCAATAAATCATCTTTCCTCCTTTTCAGCTCAGCACCAGTGGAAGACTGTGGTAAGTTATCATGTTTTTAACTATGAACCTGTCTGGCTCTTCGTCATTTATCTTGCGTCTCCCACTCTGGTCTGGCTCAAGGCTGAACATTAGCAAATGATGAATGCGGGGCTGTCTCTCCTGGTTTGTACTGGCATTATTAACCCGTATTCTCATGAATATTTCATACCATTATACATTATTCATGAGTTGCTGGAGTTGTGGCAATTGACTCTCGGGTTAGCTGCCCTGTGTGTGGGAGCAGGACAGAAATGTTTGCTATTGACAGGTAATCCCTGTTTTGCATTCTCAGGGATTTTCCTTACCCCTGTGATTCTAAGTATTGTAAAGCAGATTAGTTAGTGTAAATTGGCTATTTGACATGTATTTACACCAGTATCTGTCCTAATGATGTTTTTTCAGGTGGCTATTGTATTGTATTTTGATTTATTGTGATTCTAAGAACCCCAAGAACCAACGGTGTAATGCAACAACTCTGTGTCTGTAACACCTAGACAGCTTTCTGTTGATTAAGTAACGATCTATTATTTTTCCTTTGTTCCCTTATAGTTCTATTATTTTCTTATTTTTTCAGTTTGTATTCTTTTTTCCCCTTGATACCTCACCTCAGAAAACAGCTGTTACATACAGTCAGCAGCAACAGAAAAAGACAGATCTTGTATTCCTCCCAGACATGGCCCAGCTTGCATGAGACAAACCTCTGGAGGTTCAGAGTTCACTAACTGGGCAGTCAGAGCTGGACTCTGGAGGTGTGATAGTTTCTTACTGTGTGTGTAGGAGGCGAGGTATTCGAATTCGGTCTGGAAGTGAGTGAAGGGCCACCTTTGCATCATACTGTGTTTTACTGTCTGTTTAGGCGTATGTGTCACCGAGCAATAGCTTTATACCTGATGTTTCTGGAGGAAACCCCTCACTGAGAAGCAGCTCATAGCGAGTGCATAGGCTGGGGTCTTCCTGGGAAACCGAGCACTTCTCTGCTGATCTCCTGACCATGAGGCAGGCTTCATTTTCAGATTGATATATGTGTCATTCATATCTATAGTGATAAGTGAGTGTAAGGACTTGAGAAATGTTGACAGTTGTTGCTTGTCTGTGGGCTTTAGGCTTTCTCGTCTTCTCTTGCTGTGTGGTTGCTGGAGTGGATGACCGATGACTGTGGCAGATCTCCAAACAAACAACAGGCACAGATTTCAGGTTGCTTATTTCAAGGACTATACCCTGCGTTTTGTTCCTTTGGGGGCGAAAAAAAATAAAATTGTGAACAATTTTGACCCTCTTTAGGCCAAGAAATTCTCCAGAACTTGTCCTGTTTCTTCCCTTGAGCTCCTGTACTATGCTAGAACAAGGTCCATACCACCACTGTCTTCAACCTGCAGAACAGCGTGATTTTGTGCTTCTAAAAGATAACACTTAGACACCCTGGCAGAAACTAAGGGAAGGGCCATAAATCTGTGCTGCTAGCACCAGTCTAAGTAGATATGGCAGAAAAATGATGAGTTGGGAAGCATAAGTACTGAGAAATGGAAAGATGTTCTAGTATCCCTGGTCATATGCAGCAGAGGTGGCTGCACTTCTGTTGTCAAGGAAATACAACCCCAAAATGGATTATGTTGCCTGTAACTGTTTGCATATGCACAAGATAATAACAAAGAGATCATCTCCAGGAAAGCTCAGGGTCATGGCTGGAGGAGCTGCATTTTTCTGCAGAACATCTGCAGATCCCCCTACAGTGACGATTACCAACCTGTGTGTCATGTAACAGGGGGCTAAATATAGCTGGGACTAGAGACCCTGTAGGTAGATGGCTAATGAGGTGCTAACTGGGTAAGAAAAAAGAGAAAGAGGGAAATTAGTAGAGGGGCTTGTGTATCTGGTTCAGAAAAGCTCTGAAGTGTGGAGTCATACAGGGTATTCTTGGCTTCAGCATGTATTCCTTCCTTCTCACCTGCAAAGGAGATGAATCTTTCCTGTGACTCAGCTGGAAACCTCATTGTCCAGCATGACCGCTCTGCTGGTGTGTAGACATGGAGCTCACGTACCATTTCATCTTGCTGCAGCTTAGCTGCTGCCAGCTCTGCCTGTGTGGAGGAACAGAGCAGCTGATGGGGTGAGTGTCTGGCAGGAGCCCCTGAGACCTCACTGGTCCTGTGCTTGAAGTTAACTTATGATTGGCTTGCTTACAGATGCCCTCTCCAGGGGTCCTGGTGTCCTCCTGACTTTGGGCTTTAGTGAAGGATGAAGTCTCACATGTAGGAAGGGAAGGGCAGGAGGGATCCAGGGGTCAGGAGTGTCAGCGCAGAAGCTTTTGGAGCTGTGGTCACATGCCTAAAAGGCATCAGAGGTAAGCTATAATATTCTGTCCCACCCCGGACAAATTATTTAATCTTCCTATTATTAATTTGACTGCCATGGCTGCTGAACATTGACATTTGTTAATGACAGCCAAGTCTAGGGGCTCCCAAAGGAAGGTGGTGTAAATGGTTTGAGTCTACATGAAAATCTGTCCACTGCCACCTTTTCTCTGCCGTCAAAAGGCTCACACACTGGCAGCTGGGCAAGAGATAATCTCATTATCTGATTATTCCCGTTGCAGGAAAGACCACAGATCCTTGCTTCTGACCAGTGGATGGTATCCCAGTCTCCAAATTGCCCAGTGACTCAGTTAGTTATGGGAACCCACAATACCCCGTTGCTCTGTAACAAGCCTCTTCCCTCTTTCAGCTCTGATGTGAAATGTTCTTCTTGCATCCCTAGCTTGCCAAGACACTAGGGAATTACACACGTTTGAACAAGCCCCACTCATTTCCTTCCTTCTTTTTTCCCATGTTGTCTTTTGAAAATGGTCTTTATGGAAATATTTCACTTGAACATCATCAATTTTTATATTAAGACATTATAAACTGTATGCTAGTGGCCCTCACTTTCTCAATATTATTTAATTTTCTTTGATATGTTTTATTTTAAATATAACTATGGACTAAAACCTAGCAATTTAGATTTCAGGAACAGCATTGATTCAGACTTTTCATACGCCATAAATCAGTTCCTGCAGTTTAGTTTCCCTTTCTTTGAAACAGAGACCATGTTACAGCCCTGGTTGTTGCAAGGTGGGCAGTAAGATTATGGTAATCAGTGATCATTCTTTGATTGAATGTGGATGCCCAGACACATGCAAAACGCTAGTGTTCCGTATATTCCTGGTGTCTATAATTTCCACCCGCCTTTCAGGCTGAATGGCGCTGAGTTGCTGTTCAAAACACATTTAGATCCTCTGGGTAAGCAGGATTTTCAAGGTCTACAACCACGTGCAATGAAAGATGTGATAAATGCTGAAGTTGTTTCCCAAGTGAAATGAAGAAAACGAAAATTATACCAGTGCTGATGAAGGTGAGCGGCAAGCCTTAGATTTAAACAGGGAAAATGACAGCATTATCAGTCAGGTATCATGGCAACCAAGTAGCCTAGAATTTGCTGTCAACTTTCCAATCATATTGTCTCTTTACCTGGCATAACAAGGTGCATTTTCCTTTGGGAAATTTAGTCCCTTCTCCACTGGAGGTCATTCAAATGTTTAAGACCTGACTGAGCTCAGCAACTTGAAGAATTCAGATTGCTCCTGGATACCTGCACCTATATAGTTGTATAGGCAAAAAAGGAAAATAAAAACCAACCCAAAAAACACTAGACAGCTCTGTGAAAGCCAGGCAGAAAAATCACTGTTGTATAAGACACCCTGTTTGTTGTTGCTACATTTTGGTTGATATGAATTTCATGCTCAGTGTTATCCAGTGGCTGGAGTTAAAATACTGTAAATCCAGGTCGTCTCTAGAGACAGCACAGGCATTTTTTGCACAGTGAGCTGAACCAAGGATGCTAGCAAGACCAGAGGTCTACCATGGAAAGTCACCTTTGAATGACACGCTTCTCTTCTTGTAGACTCATACACTTGCTTATGTCTGCATTACAGTCTGGGATAAGAACTGCAACAGGCTTTAGAAGGATGGATTTAGTCAGGGACGACTTCTTTGTGGTGCATAAATGAGATTATGATGTAAAATAAATCAGTATCAGAATGAGAAAGTAGAAAGTCTGAGATCTGGAATACTTAATCCTTGACCTGTTGCTCAAATGACGGTGAGAGCAATCAGGCTACTCTGGAATCCTCTTACTGAGTGTGTGATGAACATGTAATATATTTTGAAATTATGAACTGGAGGGGATTTATTCAGACTTGGTTTTCTTTTCTGTCTGAGATAAGGACTAAGAACAACAGCTGCAAGATATAAATGTAAGACCATGGCTGATGCAGATGAGAGTACAACCTTTTCCTAGCAGATCCAGGAGAGAACTAATTGCTTCCTTCAAATCATATGTATACACAATGTGTGCAGTTTCTTTTATCATATAGGCATCAGCAATAGGCCAAGCTATGACAAAGGAAGTTCTTTGGTTTTCCTGATTGAAGGACTGTATCCAGCAGTATATAATACAACAACGTGATACTGTGCTGTTGCTTTTATGCAAAGCTTTTGAGCTTAACTGTATGGCCTACACATGACCTTTACTCTTTCATTTCTTTATTGAATTTAAATCACAAGTCTGAAAGCCTTTGCGTTTTAGTCAATTTCTTGCTTGCTTTTAAAACCAAATAGAGGATGGATTAAATACTGTTTGAAAACAAAAAGAAGTGTTTGATGTATGATTATTCAAAGAGTCACAGCAGGGTTTAAATCTGTGTTTATACTGGACACATTACTAGTCCAGAGGGAACCAAGCAGATTTTTCACCCTGCTGCTAAATTTCACTGAGTCTGAGAGTCACAGAATATCATTCAACCAGTATCATCCTAGGCTCATCTTTTCTCCAGCAAGACAGAGAACTGGGACAGGACTTTAGACCTAATTGCATGTCGCCATGGAGAGGTCTCTCACAGAAGCTCTCTGAAAGCCAAACTCTGATGATTAAAGTGGTAGGGTGTTTGGAGTAGTGGCTCTGTTTGATGGGATTGCAGTGTGGTTATCTACGCCTGGGACTTGGAGATGCTCATCACAGCATAATCATCTGTTTCCAAATCTCTCCAGGGCTACATATGTGTGACACAGAATTCAAGGCCCAGTTCAAGCAAAGCGGTTCTGCTTTTGCTGAATTTCAGTGTCAGCAACCTGTGCGTGTAGCCTGTGCTCAGCTGATCCTTTGTTTGGAAGTTACCAAATGTCACTGTATTTCTCTGGCACAGTGCTTCAGGTGCCTCTGAGTCTGTTTCTGGGTGTGCCTAGATGTACTTTAATGTGGGAAACAATGTATTTAATTCTCCTCCCACCTAAACATGAATTTGTCTATGATCTGAGACCTTGCAGATGGTTTGAGGTCTGAGGATGGGACAACAAAAGCTGGAGGAGTTTGTTTATGCTGGGTCAGTGACAGAAAAGACTGTACTAGGAAGGATGCTGTTTGGAAAGGAGACAAACATTAATGACATGAGTGGTTGTCAGACAGTCCCTCAGGGCTATTTTAATTAGGGCACAGTGTCCCATAGCCTTGCACCTGTTGCAGTTCCACTTCTTCCTCCACAACTGCACTTTGGAGAGAGGTGTGTGTAGGGAAGAGGAGGATGGGAGCTTTGCTGGTTGTCTTCCATGTGAGGGAAATCCATAGCTGCTACTCAGCAGTGTTTAGCAGTCGTCTTAGGGCTGCTACAGTGACACAAAGAGGATTTACAGAGGAGCAGAATTCATTCCTTTTGGTCCCCCAGACTGTGTGAATCTGGCCTTTGGGTGTTATATCCTTCCATGGAGAAGATGCCCCTTAGTCTGCTTCTTGTTTGACTTTTTTTCCTCATCTTTATTTAAGATTCTTTTGTTATATGATATGTTTATTGCCAGAAGTTATGTAAAAGACAGTGAAAACGTTTCTACTTTAAACATAATTATCTCCAAGTCAGAACTAAGAAAAAGCATGCTGTCCTCTATATATGTGTTGCAGGTCATGTAAATCATGTTAAATGTTGGAATTAGATAGGGAATCTTGCAATACAATGTGCTATGTATAATTTGCTGTTTCAGACACACATATTCTCTTCAAAAGCGGAAAGCAAAGTATCTCTTCTCCCTGCCTCACTTCAAAGCCCTCCCCAAACGGCAATCTATTCAATGCTACAACACTTGCTAAAGACATTAGTCAGGTCGGTGCCTCAGTGAAATAAACTGAAAGCAGAGGAGACGACTTCTTGCTGGTATGAGAAATATTGGACTGACATAATTTAACAGCAGACATTATGGAACTAATTCCGCATCTCCCATTTTTTGACTGGTATAGCAAACTGGCAGCTGCCAGACATGGGAAATGATTTTCTAATGCGATTGCTGTGAACCATCCTGCGGTTGAGAGAGCTACTTTATTTTCTATTTTTTTTCAGAGACACCTTTTCTGCATTGGAAGATATGAAGTATAGGAAAGCCTTTGCCCTGAGTTTGTCTTGACTGATTGCCTTCTCTTTGTGACTGATTTTAACTGCAGTGAGCAAAGGATCATGCTTATACAGTTCAAGAAATCAGGCTGAATTGGCTGGTGAGGGAGACGGAGGATGGATACTCTTCATTTAGAATCTTGACTGTACCATCCCCTTCACAGACTTGTCACAGGGGAATGAAGGAGGGTAACAGAAAGCCTCCACACTTCTTGCAGGGAGGCTAGTAGATGGTATTTTAGCAGAGATTTATGCTATCAACTACATTTTTCCTTTGAACTCCTCAGAAACTCATACAAGGATTGCTAGCTTGTGCTGTTACTGCTGCTGCTGGCACATGGTAATTCCTAGGATGTCTACTCATGGCTGACAACCTTAACATGCTAGGTGCTGTACAAACACCAGCCTTCAGTGGGTGAGGTTATAATTAAATGCATTCCCACAGATCGTGAAATATAACCTGAAGAGATTTAAAGTGGGCCCTTCCGCCCTGAAATACAAGTCTGACTCATCTCGGCGCAAGAACTAAGCGGAGCTGAAAGCAGGCCTATGCCGAGGGGGTTGTGTGTTCCAACGGGATGGCTGTTAAGCTGCAGGTGCTTTCATCTCCCACAGAGATGCGTCAAACTCCTCCATCACACTGGTGGAAATCAAATCATGTCAGCTCAAAGAGAAGGAGGTGGGTATGCCTATTGCTGTCTCCATCCAGCTTCAGTTTCCATTTTGACTTCAGTGCCTTGCCATCTGCATGAAGCAGAAGGCTGTAATTTATCTCCCTGGTGACTAGAAATTCAGCTGCAGTTGTTCTTACCCTTGTTCTCCACATCCTTTTCATTTTCCTTCTGTCACTGCGGCCTCCCTCCCTTCATCCCACCCGGGGCCTCCCATGATTGCTGTTGAAGGAAGACAAACTGATATGCTCTTGCGTGGATGGGCTCTCCAAATTACTGCCAACACTCCCCTAAGTGTGTGTTCTCCCTGGTTTGGAGAGTCCTGTCTCCCCTTCCTCCTCCTCCACTGGGGAGAGGCCAGGAAGGTGGCAGAGGACCAAAGGTGGTTGTTTTGAGTCACAGTGGCTTTATCCAGCCAGTAGTGGCTGAAGTGGGTGGTGTGGGATCTAGCAGTGACAACCTGCTGAAAACCTGGAGGTTTCTGTCCTAGAGGTCACTTTCAAGTAGCGATATCCCAGGTCCTGGGGCTGGGCAACCCTGGGGTCTCTTCTCATCCAACAGTGTGTTTGCTGCGCTGAGATCCCTGTTGGAAAGGCACGGGGATTTTGCTGCTGTTGTTACAATCAGGCCTTGATGGGCATTGACTGTCACAAATGCTATTGCTGTAGAGGCTGGTGCTTTAGCTCGTGGTGCCATGCTGTCTGTAATCAGGTTGGAGGTATTTTCTGCTGCCTCTGCAGTCTGACTTCCCCTTCCAGGAAGGGATGAGGATGAGTCAGTCTCTTTCTCTGCTGAATTTCAAAGAAGTCTGTATATTAGCTTGAAAAGGGTTCCCAAATTCGGAGAGCTCATGTTAGCTGAGCAGCATCCCCCCATTTGGGACAACCTCATTAATTTATGGGCTGCTAATTTCCATGGAAGTATCTTTCATGAACAAAATCTCCCCCAAGGTTCCTGCCTCTTTGTCAGCAAGCATCAGAAGCTTGTAGCGAGGCCTTGTATTACTAAGATTTCATTACTTACACTATACTCCGGAGCATTTATTAATGTACTGTAAAGCAAAAGGAATAATTAAAAATAAACTATGCTTGTCAAAGAAATAAAGTGCATCTTATGCTGCGTGATGCTGGCTTTTTTTGATAATTGCCCTTGTTCATTTTGCCATTAATTCAGGGAGTGAAAGAATTGCAGTGCGATCTGCAAGATGTTAGAACAGTTAATGATGCTTTTCTTTAATGAATAAGGAACAGCACCTTCATTTTCTGTAAGTGGAGAGCCAGTGACAGCACCCCTCAAGTCTTTTACGTCAGAGTTTTAATAGAACAACTGATTTCAAGAAAAGATTATGAAGCCACTGTACGCAGCCTACCTGTTTGAAATAGAAGCAGTACTAAAAACATTTAGTGATCTCTCTCCAGGTAGAACAGGTGCATTCTGTGGTAGGTTAACCTTTTTGCTTCTAAAATGGAAGCTTTTAAAACTGTCATTTGTAGCTCAAATTGCAGGTTCCTTCTTGGTAAAAAATCTTTTCTGCCGTTCTGGCAAGACAGTGACCAGTAGAATATAAGGACAAGGTTAAAAGCTGACATCTGGAGACAATATTCAGAGATGGTCACATGTTCCCCTGGCCCTAACACGACATCTTTAGAGCTGAGCCTGTACAGAAACAAGAAATGCATTTTAAATTCAATCAAGCTATTATTGTCTCAACCTGTGGAACAGAACTGCACTTGCTTATCTTCCCCTCGGTATCTTTGTCTGACAGGAATATAGGAAGAATTGCCTCCAATCCCATTAATGCACCCAGGCCCATTCAGTTGTTTTGTTTTCCCAATGGAAAATTAGGGAAATAAAAAAAAAAAAAAAGTGCTTATGGAAATGCTGCCAATACATGCAGATGGAATTCAAGAAAAAACATCATTCATATATAGTAGCTGTTGGGGTTTTTTTTGCTTTTGTTCAAAATAGACTTGCTTCTCATTTCTGTACTC
The DNA here is from genome assembly GCF_023638135.1 of Falco biarmicus. Taxonomy (NCBI): domain Eukaryota; kingdom Metazoa; phylum Chordata; class Aves; order Falconiformes; family Falconidae; genus Falco; species Falco biarmicus. The sequence continues at coordinate 23,706,759 of NC_079296.1, forward strand.
CAGGGAAAGAGACATTTGCAACTAAAGATGTTTGCAACTAGAAGAGTAATTAGGAAGAACAACAGCATATATCTCAGAACTATCAGTACATTTTGAGCTTGTTCTCTATGATGTGGGTTTTGTTGTTTTTTTTTAAATTATTTTTTTAATTTTTATTTTTTTTTTTGTTCTGACCTAATGGGATATGTTTCTCTGATGTAAATGGTACAGAATTGGGGGTTGTTTATGGAGCAATTGCTTTCCAGAAGATGTTTGTATGCTAAAATGATACTCCACTGGTTAAGTTTAAACCATTAAGGAAGATAATAACCCATTCTATCCATAAAGACAGGCCTGAATGAAAACCTGTGATTCAAATGCCCTGCCAGCTCTGTGTCTTTTTCTGCCCTTACCAGCTGAATTCGTGTGTTCTATTCCTATTTTACCGGTGTATTACTGGATGAGCTTGAGGAAATCCTCATCCCTTGTGACTCCACCTGCATAAGATCACCCTCCATTTATGAACCCTTTTCAATACTCTAAAAGCATGTTTTCAAGGGCAGTGCTACCTATATCTTGCAGAACAATTTTCACCAGCAGTCATCAAACTTCCTGAACAACTAACGTAGGAAAAATGATGGAGAAATTATGTGGAGGAGGCAACCCCAGGTGATCCCAAGGCCAGAAGCAGAAAATAAGCACATCTCCACTAACTGGAGAGAGTCTTGGTCCAGTAAACTGCCTTGCTGAGGTACAGTTTGACATCTTTCTGACGCTGGGAAAAGGCCTCCATCGTTACCCCCCATTCAGTCTCCAAGGAGAATTTGCCTGGCCTCCCTCCAGCCTCTGCACAGGGGTTGGATTGTTATTCCTGGTGGTCTACTCTTGAATGTCTTTAGCTCTGAACATGACCAAATAGGTCTCATGGACAAGGGAAGTTTGGCACAGGGTTTCTCATCCTTGCCTTGTCTGACTGACAGAGGAAGGGTGGCCTCATGTTTTTGATCCTCAGGTGGTTCTTAGGGGCTCTGGAGTCACAGTGCAACCTATTTGCTGAAAATTCCTTTGTGGACTCACCACCCTTCCCTGTGCCTTGGTTTCCCTCTTATTTCCCTCCTTTGACACTTTGCCTTTCAGAGTCTGCTTTAACGTGATCTTTTCCAGCAGAAACCTGCTCCATGTTTGCACAGTACCTTGCATGGTGAGATCCTGAGGCAACTGTAGCTGATAAAAAGAATAAAATCCTTTGAGAAAGGGTAGCAAATTTGTTTCCATGCTACTGAGATGCTTCTTGTTAAACCTTGAAATCTTTTCACCTATGGGTATGAATGAGATTCTGTATTTTTAGTCACAGTTCTGTTAGGATGAATATGGGTAATAGTTCTCGTAAAATACTGGTACCTTGACAACAGAGTAATCCTAGTCCCTTTCCAGCCTTTTGTGTTTTGAAAAAAATCAGGGTTCTGAGACGCTGAGTGACTTTTATTTTCCTTGTGCATTTATTCTATGATCTGAAGCCTCAGATAGGAACAGAGAGAACAGAAGTTGGGAGACCCATGGTTGTATATTTAAGACAAAGTAACAGAATTTTAAAATGTTTTCTTTTCTAGGAAATCAGATACACTCTTTTTATTTTATTTTTGTAATTGCAGCTGCTAGTTCAGCTGGAGGAAGAGGTCTGCACTGGGTTACAATAAAGACAAAATAAACAGCTATCCTAATATCCAAAATAAACAGTGCATCCCGATCAGATTTTCTTGACCCTAAGAGGGAAAGGACTTTAAACCAAGGGAGAAAATCTCAGCTGGGGTCAGCATGGGCACAAGTTCAGGCTTTTAATTTTGGCTTCTCCTATGGCCCTGCAGTCAGGAGTGATCCAAAGTCCCCTTCTCAAGGCTTCTTGAGCCTGCCTCCTTGTTTAGCCGGTGAAGAGCAGAGCCTGGAGTGTTTCAGTGACGTACATGTGGCATGGACTTACGGCACGGCTTGCTTCTCAATGCGCTAAGATGGTCAGACATTCTCCAGTAGGCAGTGAAAGGAATTTCCTGAAAACATCTTGAACCTGGGTACCAAACTAGCCTCCTAAAGTCTGTGCTTGGCTTTCCGCGCCAGGGCTAAAGCAATTCCTTTCCAGAAACCTTCTGAATGTGTAGGAAAGGGTTGCATTTGCTGGGGGAAATGCTGATGTAAGCAGAGAGACATGGACTTTGTTCATAGTGCTGGCTTGAGAATGGCAAAACCTTTGAGGAATGAGTGCAGAAGCAGCCTGCAAGATTTAGACACTGCCAGGATCTAAGGTCTGCAAGAAGATGCTCAAGTCCTTGATTGGAGTTACGGGCAGCACAGCTGTGAGATTTGCAGTAAATGAGAAAGGGGATGACAAGGAGGGTGTGAAAGGCAAGCTCTGCTTTAACCTGTGTTTGAACTCATGCTAACAAACAGCCAGACAGGAGAGAAGGAATGGCTGAGGCGCAGGCTGTGTGAGTGATGGTTGCACTCTTTTAAGTTTCTCTTTTGAGAAATCAGTGGAGACCCATGCAAAGATAGCAGTGAGGCAGGAGGAAGAGAAAAAGCAGAAAAATTAATGCTGATGAAGAAGAAATGGAATTTCCCTAGACTTGTGTCTGGGACTCAGTTAAGACCAGGTTAATTTTAGAAAGAGTTAAAAAGTTCCCGCTGCAACATGTCCAGGGGCCACTGGAACGAGCTATATTATTCAGGTTATTTGATTTCCCATGGATTGACCTTTTTTTCTGCATTATATATGCAAAATATATACCTGTCCACACAGTGGGTATTTTGAAGGTATAGGAAGGATGTTCCTAAACATGTGATGGCTCAGCTATTCAACTTAAGTGATTGGTAGCCCCAGAGTGCTTGCCTATCTCCAGAAAGGAAAGGTTCTTTTTCGCCCTGTTTGCAAAGGTTTGCCCTGTTGTTTTTGTTCAGACAACATAAACCTAAGTTCACCCCTTAGCTGGTGGGGAAGCCTGAGAGGATGCAGCAAGGAAGGAGCAATGTGTTCTGCAGGCTGCTTCTGGTGGTTCATGTCCTGCCTGCCAAGTAAACTGGTGCTGTTACAGCAGTCTTCATACAACAGTCACAACTGTGCTGTACACTTTTCCTCATTCAGCGTGGATGTGATAGATGAAAGCACCTTAAGTATTATCACTCCCATTCCAAGACCGCTTTGTGTAAGATACCTCAAGAGGTAAAGTATTTCTAGTCTGCTCGGTTGCATGACAGTGACTTGTACTGCCCCAGCCAGACACCTTGACTCCCACAAGACCAGCAGCTCTTTCTTACTGGGAAGCCCCTAGCCTCTGAGCATAATGGTTTTAGCTGGGGTTGGTGGTGCTGGAGAAGGCTGAAGGGCAGGAAGGAAGCCCTGGCATCTGCTGCAGGTGTAATGCCATACGCCCTGGCTGCGGTTTGAGATTTGTGAGGAAGAGACAACCATGGTCTCCTACCTGAGGCCTGAGTCAGACCAGGTCTGCTGGCTGGCTGGCACGCCCCATCCCACCCACAGCCGTGAAAGCTGTGGCCTGTGGGCATGGGTCTCCATCTCAGCCAAGGCGACACTTTTGTAAAACCCAGGAACAAGAGTGAGAAGGACAGATTCTCGCTGTAGGAAGTGACTTCCTACAGTGGGGCTGCCTGACCCCATTTGCACAAAAGGAGGAAAATCTTTGCTTGTAGAATTTAACCTACTCTCATGTTATCATGGCCTGTACAAAATCTTGCTTCACATGAGCCTCTCTGGAAGAGATTTATGATTTGAGAAGTTATGTTGTAGTTGGTAATTTAATAGTCTCACTTAACTGCAATGATATTCTTGGTTTTCTTGCCTTAGAGTCAGCAGATGACTTTCACTACCGAAAGCACAGCCAAAATTGTATGTCTTATTGCTTTTTTGGGGAATGGGTGCTGTCAAGATACATATTTCCAAACTGATATAGATCACATTTTTTCTTTTCAGACCAAACCCTGTCTCCCCATGTCCTTGCAAACAGCTGGGAATATAAGACCACCGACACAAAGAAAAGTCTGTAGCCAATGCCACATTGTCAAAGTACCCCATTTGTATTGTATCGATAAATCAGGCAGGCTGAAGCCATTTGTCAAAAAGACGTTTGAATCAGATTCACTTTGTGTGCAGAGGATGGTTGGGAGGTTAGTACTTGCTGAATAATTAATCAGCTCATGATTTGTTTGAAATACAATGCAGAAACAACAACAAGAACAAAATGAGGCTTTCAGCTAAAGTGGCTTGAGCATTTGAAGAACATTTAATTATGTCATCCTTTGATCAACACGTGCAGACTTTAAATATAGACAGAGAAAAAGACTTTCAATGGGGTGGTTAATAGCCTTCTTGTTGACTCATACACATTATTAGGAGAGCAAGAAACCTACTAATTTCTGGCCTATTCTTTTCAGGATGGAAAGCACTGTCATTTCTTTGTCTCCTAAATCCTCTGATGTTTCCAGGCAATATTTCTTGTGGTCTTGGAAAGCTGTGACAAAACCAACAGTGGCTGTAGTTCTAGTCTCTGACACAAAGCAACTAACCCCTACCATAACATTGAGTGGCAGAAGCAGTCTCTAGGAGACCTGGCGGAGCAGACTTTGCATATCCATTTGTTCCCTCTGAGAAGTTAACGATGTTTCATGGCCCCTTGGGTTGGCCAGTTTGTCTAAAGCTACAGCTTCCACAGAGCAAACCAGGGAGCTGGGAAGCTCGGTGTTATTTTGAATTTTAATGTACATCTTGCTCGCAAGGCAGTGTGACTACACTCCCCTCTCAACAACAGTTACTATTTAAGGAAATAGCAGGGAATCCATCTTCTCTATAGCATGAGCGGAGAAGCCATCTGCTCCTGTCTTTCTGGATGGACAGCAACATCTCCTGGAGCAGGCTAATACCAGTTTCAAACTCAATCATGAGTAAAGGGTTCCTCACATTTATAATTTTTATCAGATTTGAAGTAGATCTGTACATTGTCCTAGGCTTGTGGAGCTAGGGGACACGGCCCTGTAGGAGTGCCATTTGTTACCCCGACTAATGACTCAGTAGGTGAGGTGCTGGTTAAGCATATGGGCCTTGTCAACATCCCATTAATTCTGCATCCCACTAGTCCTGCTTCTTTACAGGATCTCTTTGCTTACCGCAGTGTGTCACATCCAACACTCTGGCAGGAATGACAACATGCAACATTTTAAATTCAGTCCATAAGTTTTTGGAGAGTGGAGGATGTCAATACTGTAAGGAAGATTCATGGTCTTCTAGAAAGCCCTCACCTCAGAGATGAAAATAGCTGGTGGGGTCTCACCTTGTCATCAGTTGGAACAGAATGCCTTTTGCTGGTATGTTGGAGATGTCATGTCTAAGACTTATAACATCTGGTCTGATGGTATTTTGAAGGTATTTTGAGGGGGTTTGGGGTTTTTTTTAGATTTAAGAGACTTTTCAATCTGAACCTACCTTGTAGGGTTACAGGCTAAATTTAGGTGATAACTCTTCATGGACAGTTCACGGGTGGTGCTAAATATGGTACAAGATCCTTCACTATTTAAAGGTACTGAATAGGGGGGTTCCCATGGGAATCTGTCTGGCATTTCAAACATCCTCATATTTCAACACTTGTCATTTGTATGGTAGCCCACCTTTTGTACTAGATTCTCAGAGAACATCATAAACATTTGCTATAGGCAGAGTCAACACAGAACTTACTTGAAGAAATTCGTATGTCCATTTTATAGGAAGAAAAAGTGAGTTTGAAAGAGGTTAAATGGTTTGTCCACGGCTTGAGAATAAATCAAGGGCAGAACCTGGGACAAGACCCTGGAGTGCTGACATCTATTCCCAAAAGACAAACATGCATTAAAAAAAGGAGCAGTAAATTGGGCAGTGCTTCCAAGTTTTCTTGATTAAGGAAATGATTTGTACAGGCCATTTTCTAGGAATTTATTGCTGATTGCGGCTTCCTTTAATGTACATGGAAAAGTGACTTCCACGCTTACTCAGCAGCAATTAAATGGCATGAAATATCAAACTTTAGAAAGTAAGAGGGAATGCTCAAATCGATAAAAAATCCATGACTTTTTGGTATAATTAAGAATGTCATGAGGAGTATTCATTTGTGTGGTTGGTTTTTTTTTTTTAGTTTTTGGAAATATATTTTCATAAGCTCTTTGAGCTGCTCAGCATGCTGCAATTTTTTTAATTTCCTCTTTACCAGGTTTATCAGCCTTAATTATAGCTGAAAGCGATCTTTGTCTCAAGAAGATGAAAACTCTTTGTGAAAATACGTTGATGAGGTTTGTTTCCAAGCCCAGATATATTTCCTAATTAGATCCTTGTTGTAATAGGTTGCATAATTAACAAAAACACGGGGAAATATTCAAAGTAATAATTTTCTTTGAACAAATGTATATGAAAAGGAGAAAACTAAACTAGTGCTTTAATTAACCTGCTTTGGAAAAGCACTGTCAACATCAAACTGAGTATTAGTCCTTCTGGGCCATGCAATATTTTATATCTTACCTGCCTGTTAATCTGTTTAGCCTAAAGATCTGACACCCCCAGGAACAAAACCTCTTATTTAAACAAGATAAACAAGGTCAGGCTTAATTAACTTAATTAATTCTTGGATAAGAAAACTTCATGGGAAATCCCACATTTCCATTTGTTCTGATACTTCTGGGATGCCTGTTTCATGACTAGCTATAATGACGTTGGCCAATGTCAACAGGGATCAGCGGGCTCCAGTGACACCTTTCTACTTTTTCCTTGCAGCAGTGCTGGGTGTCACCAGTTCAGCTTCTTGATCTGACAGAAAACTGGCAGTGGAGAAACTAAAAAATAAATACAACACTGGATATGACAGTGCCCTCACAGGGGTGACTTTGCAGTGACAGGGTTTGTCCCCTGCCACATCACCCCTGGGCCCACCTCTGCTGATCCCTGGACCACCCACCAGGCAGCAGATGGCATCCATTATTTGGTCCCTGAGACTGATGTTTGGTAGCACTATGGGACAGAGCAGGGTTGTGTGTTGATGTGCCAGTGGGATGACTGATCTTTTCTTGGTCAAGCTTCAGCTTAGTTCTAAGATCTTCCCTGGTCTGGGGAGTCTTCCCTGGATGACATTCTTCCATGTCTCCATTGTTTCAGATGTGCTGAGGCACTATTTGTGTACTTCAAAATTTGCTGCTGTCCATGGACCACCTGTTGTTTCAGAAGACTGATACTGTGGTTAAAGCAAGTCCAGGGCTTTCAACCCTTGTCTCTGCCATGGATTTGCCTTAGCTCAAGATAATCCCCCCCCTGCCCTGCCCTGTTTCTAAGTTAGTCTCTTTTCCAGCATGTGCTCTTAAAACATCAGCTTGCCTCTTAGGGTTCGTTCAAGGCACCATTATTTCTTATTGCAAAATGCCACAAGACTCTGATAAAATAACGTCCAGCAAAAGGAGCTGTGTGACTTTCACAGCTACAATACAGCAACTGGCGCCTCCTTCCTTCCTTCTACAGCAAGGACGCCTCTCTCACTGCTCAAGGGGGCAGCAAGGGGGGTCTCTTGGGAGAGGGGTGCTGTTGCCCCGGGTTGAGAGGGATCATGCAGCTCCCTTGAGAGCCAGAAAGGATAAGATGTCAGCACCCTGCAGTCTGCAAATACACTCAAAGTATTATGAGCTTTTCTTGGACATGGTATAGAGTATCTCCAGGGAGCTTCAAAAAGAGCATCTGCGACTCCCTGCTTTTGATCCTTGACCTCTGAAGGTCAGAGTTGACGTTTGATTGAATGCCATGCATTTGTACTGCCTTTATTACATTTATATCACTGAGGCACTATTCCTGAGACAACTGCAACATAGATTAGCAGTTGCAAGGTCTGCAAGTGACAGATAAACCTATTCTTTTTGGATAATGTACCCTTCTGGTCTTGCACAAATGAGAGAAGTGAAAGGAATAGTACTGTGTATTTTGTCCTGGCCTGTTGTATAAAGCAGTCCTGCTTTCTACCACACAAATATAAGGAATATTTAACACAAATCAGAAGAGAAACCTAGCCAGAATACCCCTTCCTACCCTCTCTTATGAAAGACTTCACCCTTCCCTGAAAACCAGGACATGATTCCTGACTGATGACAAAATAAAGCAAGAGTTCATAGAATCATAGAATCACGAAGGGTTTGGGTTGGAAGGGACCTTACAGATCACCTGCTTCCAATCCCCCTGCCACGGGCAGGGACACCTTCCACCAGACCAGGTTGCTCAGAGCCCCATCCAGCCTGGCCTTGAACACTGCCAGGGATGGGGCACCCACAGCTTCTCTGGGCAGCCTGTTCCAGTGTCTCACCACCCTCACAGTAAAGAATTTCTTCCTAATATCTAATCTAAATCTACCCTCTTTCAGTTTGAAACCATTACCTCTTGTCCTACTCCTACAGGCCCTACTAAAAAGTCCCCCTCCAGCTTTCTTGTTGGCCCCTTTAGGTACTAGGAGACCACTATAAGGTCTCCTTGGAGCCTTCTCTTCTCCAGGCTGAACAACCCCAACTCTCTCAGCCTGTCATCACAGGAGAGGTGCTCCAGCCCTCTCATATTCTTCATGTCCCTCCTCTGGACTCAATCCAACAGGTCCATGTTCTTATGTTGGGGGCTCCAGAGCTGAACACAGTGTCCCAGGTGGGATCTCATAAGAGTGGAGTAAAGGGGACAAATCACCTCCCTTGACCTGCTGGCCACACTTCTTTTGGTGCAGCCCAGGATACAGTTGGCTTTCTAAATTGAGAGGAGGTAAATTAAAGGTAGTCAACTTACTTGGAAGCTTTTGTTGTTGTAAGAATTTATGAACAGTGGAAGGGAAATGAATGCATGGTTGCATTTAGATTCTGAATTCCCCGTTGCTATGATGACATTAAATTTTCAGGATGTTTTTGCATATATAAAACACAACAGCTGTCCTATGGGAAGTATAATTACAATTAAAAAAAAAGGAAAGAAAATAAGTTATGAGTATACAATCAACCCTTGAGGAAGGGAGACAATATCTGAGAGAAATGATAGAATTGAAGCTGCCTGAAATCTTTTCAGGCACAGCTTAGCAAGTAGTTAGGGAAGAGAGGCCAGAGCAGAAGTTTCAAAAACTGAAATACTAAGAAATATATTAAGAAAAAAATAGTAGCAGAAGTGGGTATAAATATCTGGAGAAGGCAGAGAGGGATCTAGTGTTCACCACCTGCTTTGAAATAAGAGCAAGGAGCCAAAGACTGGGAGCTCAAGCTCCCTGAAGTAGTGGGAGTCAGATTTAAAAAAAGCGAGAAGAGCTGGTTCTTCACAAAATTTGTGGTAGACCTGTGTAATTCATTTCCTGGGGATATTCTGGAGGCAAACTTGCATGTGTTCAAAGGAAGTCTGGAGAAATACTTGGAAAAGAGAGCTTTTGGGGCTTATTAAATAGGCAGGCCACAGGAGGCTTAGCGGAAATATCATGTATAATGTACAGTTTTACTTTTCCCTAAGGGCTTGTGTTCTGGATGGTGTCAGACAGTATGGCCATTCCCATGTTTTTTTTGCAAAAGTTGGTTGACCTTTAGCAGCATGAGAATCTGGAATTTGGGTTCATTGCCATTGTAGAGAGAATGGCAAAAGACTGTTCAAATATCAGCCCTTCCCTATCTTCCCAAGTGTTAATAACATGGCACATATGAATGATATCCATTTGTGAAACTTTAAAAAATGGTAGAATCAGATAATTTTTTCCCTTTTTTTTTTTCCTCCTTCCATAAAATTGTTAACTCCTCTGCCTTCAGTAACATTGTTAACTCCTCTAAAAGGTCACCACTTAGATGTGAATAGCACAGCGAACAACATAATGTGCTTTTCCCAGGTAGCAGAACTGAAATAAAGGCTGGGAAGGGCTGCAGGCAAGGCTGCAGGACAGGAGACAGATATCATGGCTTTCAGTTGTCCATCACAGGTCCCAAATAGGATAAGGGACACAACCTGTGAATAAGCATCTGAAATCCCAAAATTAACAGTCTGGCAGTGTTTGTATCTCATTTTTCAGTCCTTCACAGTCCTAAGCAGGTTGAAACGGAGGCACAGAAAAAGCACTCCAATCACCTGGCAGCATCATAAATTCATTAGGAAGAACTAGACAGTACACATCAAAGCCCCAGTAAAGGCTACTATGCTTTCTCAGCAGCGTTCACTCACTTTTGGGGGGTACTTTACCCATCTCCAAAGATCTTGCGGCCATTTGATATTTTCAGTCCTTGTAGCTGCCATTTAAGCAAGTTTAATCCTGTCCATTTTCTCTGAGCTTGGACAACCTGAGCTAAAAAAAAAAAAATCGGCAGACCTGTGATCAAACACAGTTCAGCAACCAACCCTTGAGATGTGTCTCATTTATGTCTCTGCTCCTGGCCAGGGATCATCCCCCCTGCACTATGATCCATCTTCTCCAGGCAGCCCTACAGAGGCAGGACAAGGCAGTGGAATGGCTATATCTCCCACCCTTGGACACTGAAGGAAAAACAGGTGTGCGTTTTGGCCGGTAGATCCCCAAGTGACAGAAACTGCTGGGTGGCTCTGCAGAGACCAAACTCATGTCCATGCAACCTTGTCATTGGTGTGCTCCCTTTCTCCCAAAGTCCAGGTGTAGCCCTTGGGGCACAGGACAGCCATCCTGGGTGTTTTGAAGAGTTAAGTGCCTGGTGAATGGCTACAGCTTCAGGGAAAGGACATTTATAAAGCCAGAATCCAGGCTTATCATACTGACTGGCATCAGACAGGATAGTAATTTGTCCCTTCCCTCCCCTCTGGCCTGTTTTTCCCACCTTAAGCTGTAAACACTTCTCAGCAGAGACCATAAGATGACTTTACGTTTGTAGACCATCTAACTCAACAGGGTCCTCCTCTCGATGTATTCTTACAAAACATGAAATAATAATGGTGACTTTGCTCTGGTGTTTAATAAGATGGAGCCTTCCAATCCTTATTGCAACCTCCAGCTGTGTAGAGTGTAGGGCCAGGAGGGATGATTAGATTATCTAGCTTAACCACCCATAAAACACAGGATGCAGAATTTCATTCTCCATCACAGCACAAATAATAAATAGAATAGTCCAAGGCAAACTCTAATATCCAATTTTTAATATCAACTACAATATGCACGTAGAGGGAGACATTAAACAAACCCCTGTGTCTACCAATCTACAACCCCCCTGGCAGTACTTACACATTTCTTATTGCTCACTAGCTTATTTACTGTGAAGGAACAAAGTTAATGCTGAGCTCTGAAGCATTTCTAATGTGAACCAGTTTTGCCCTGTGGTTTCATAATGAGCCCCACCCTTCTTCATCTCCCTCTGCTTCCCCTTCTTTCTACTTTTCCTTCTTTAATTTAAAAATAAAGTGAAAATATGCCCTTTCTATGAGGCAAAATTCAGATTAAATTCCTTTAAGTGCTGTTTAGTGTCCAGGCTAGTAGCTTGAAGCCAGCCCTGTGAATCACAGGTTTGATTGCCCTGATAGGGCAGCACAGAATGTCTTGCTTAAAAAGAAAGGATGTAAAAAGATATTAGCAGGACTGGGTATTTTTTTTTCAGGAGGAAAGAGAAAGACAAAGTTTTATGGGAAAACTCTATTAAAGTCATCAACTTTCCCTTGCTTCAGGTCAAAAACTGTACAGTACCACTGGAATAATACGGTTTTAGAAAATTTCTGTACAGCCTTTATTCTTTTTTTTTTCTCCTTTTTCTCCTTTTTCTCTTGTCATGTTTATGCCTGGGGTCTTTTTATTTGATCATTGCTCTATTAATGGCCTTGAATCGATGAATGAGCAACTATCTACGAAGTAAAACAACATGCAAAAAGGTGGGGAGCAGGAGAAAATAGATGGTGTGAACAAACTACGTGCCATGGGGAACCATGCTTACTTACCAGTGAGCCCTGGAGGCAGGAGAGGATGAAGGGGATCTCTTGTTAAGGGAGACCTGGCAAAATTAAGACGACTGGGAATAAAGTAAGACACAACGGGAGATGGCATGTAAAGTTGTGTGGAAAAATCAAATCTGTTCCTTCTTTCTCCCAACATACTGCATAGCTTCAATTTGTCATTTGCTGCCTGCACATAATAAATGCAAACTGTTTTACCCTAAGGCTGGGCTTTGAAGACAAGTATCACATTTTGCCATTAAGACTGAAGAAACCTGGGTGTTATCAGGGTCTGAACACAGCCCACCATGGGCACAGTGAAGTATCTCGTCAGCTGTAGGAATAATGAGCCAGAGAGAAAGAATTCACATACATAAAATTGTTAGTCATTACACTTACTATAGTGAGTTTAAAAATTTGTCCCTGGTCTGTCATTCACAGCAATCCCCTAACCCTTGCATTCACATTGCTGTTCAGCAATGTCTCCTTCTGTAGCTCAGGGAAACTCATCTCATATCCCTTTCTCAGCTTTTCAATCTGTAAAATGGGAGGCAATGCTTATCTTGTTTAGAAGCACACAGCCAAAATTAATAATTAGCACCTTAAAAACACTATGGAGAGTCTATGTATGATTTATTTTCAATAAATAGGAATACAAAATGAATGAGGGCTTTGTCCTACAATAGTCTCACATTTTAAGCAATTTTATATGGAAATTGTAGCATTTCACACCAGTAGGACCGGACACTTCATATTCTGCATTTGTAGATTTATATTTGCTTAAAAATGAAGTATATCTTCTTGTGGTAAATTTTAGGGGATTAAGCAGGATTAGGCCTTGATTTTGCTAGGTGTTCTACAAACATATGACAAGGACCTCTTCTTGCTAGGGTTTATAATTTTGAACTTTGATCCCACTCCCAGCAATTTTAGAAGTACAGAGATAAGCGCTAGTTTAAATACTTTCAATGCCATCATATTCAGTGAAACAACCATGGGCTTAGCTTCCCAGCATTTGTATAATCACAGCATAATTTTTGCTGTTATGCAAAAAAGTTTGAGTCTTTTTCAGGGGGTGAGGGTAGAAACACTTCAAAACCTTGCACATAATGTGAAACTTGGAGGGTAATACAAACTTTCAGCTGACCTTTACTGATGCAGCTGATGCGTGGTAACCTCTTGTCTCACAGTTATGTGTCTGGATGGTCAAGTCCATGATTGCATGGCCCCCAGCCAGCTCCCACACCCGGAGTCCCTTCAGCTGTTTTGGGGCGCTTCACCTCTTGCTTCATTGTGGACACAGGTTAAAAATTTCAGCAAAATGCTGTCCTTGCTGTCAACAGTGCAGAGGAACAGGAGGAGAAAAATTTCCCCAAACCAAGGGCTGGATTTGCTGCAAGTGAATGTGGTGTTTTGAGTAGCTTGGTGGTAGGTGGGAAGGAAGGAAAAGAAAGGGAAAAGAATTTGGTTCTTATATTTTCTAAGCCCTTTGACTGTAAAACAAACACCTGCGGGGCAGGGTGGGGTGGGTGGGGGTATGGGGGCGGAAGATTACTTGTTGATACAGAAAATTAAAACCATTTCTTTCAAATCACGGGCATATGATGTAGTAGTTCCCACTACAGCTTTAGTATTAGCATAGATTACAATGTGACCAAGGCATTAACAGAATCAACTCATTTAGGAGTGTTCTCTCAGGGATTCTCTGACCTATGCCATTCCGTGTCTGATCTTCCCCTTTGCCCCCTGGTATTCTCTTTTATTTTTAAGGCCAAATTGAGTTCAACAACACAGAAGTGTAAAACAGAGGAACCTATTGCTCTGCACACATGGAGCAGTGAGTGCCGTGCACTGCCTGCACAGGTGCTGAGTGTTAAACCCTGGTGCCTGGGGCCCTCGTTCCTGACACCAGCTTGATTAAGTGAAGAAAGGAACTTGTCTAGGCTGAGATGCACTACGTTCTGCTCTTCCTCATTTCATGGAAAACAGGCCCAAGCACAGATGAGGACAGATTATCCACCTGTCCTGGGAAAAGGGAAGGTTTTCTGTGGAACATTCGGTCTTAATTTCCTAACATGCTCCCATGCTTTTCCCCCATGTTCTTTCTCCAACAGCACTACTCAAGACACTCTTCCCCCATCTCTAGTTTCATCTCACAGTGCTGATCCCTGCCTCCTTTCAACACCCTTAAATTAATGCAATCTCAACATTTGGAAACTGTATTCCTAGAAAGAACAGAAGGGAAACCCAGGGACGATAGTCTCCCAGAGTCCCCTGTCAAGGACTGTGCAAAGTCCTTGTAACTCCTTCTTTAAATAGATGCTGGCAAATTACAGCAGTGTCATTTGGTCTTCTGCTTAACAAGCTGTGTTCACCCTTTCTTACTGTCAGTTCTATTTTCCCAGGGTTTATCAGTTGTCAGATATCTGCCAAAAGGAGCAGATGAAATCTCAGCTCTCGGGGGAGATGTTGCTCCCTCACCTCCCTCTAAACCCTCTCCCCAACTCAATTTTCCCGTTTGGCCAGTCTTTATTTATAAATCGAATTCGACTGAAATTGTGTTTGAGGAATTGGCCTTTTTCTGTGTGTGGGTTATGAATAAAGCATGGTGTGGGCCTTTCAGTTTTAGATGCCTCTTGTTTTTTTCTGTCAGCTACGAAATGACTCAAGACTGGATTTAAAAGGAAAGGATCACTGATAAGTCAGTGCTGGATAGGCTGCAGTAGTTACGGCTCTATTGAGAAATGATAATACGCTAGAGGGCTGGCATACACATGGTTAAAACATATTAGCTTGCTTGAGCAGCGCATTATGATTTCATAAGAGGTTCGGGTTATTGAGACTGAGGTAATTAATAGGCCAAGCAGAGTCTGCAGAGTCGAGTCTGACTGATGGTACATGCAAGATGCATCTCACAGCTTTTGCAGCCCCTAAATCCCTCTCAGGATTAGGGCAGTTCCAAGAGGTAACTTTCCTATCTAGATTTTCTATAAATACTGCCTAATAAGATCTTCTACCTGCCCTAGAGGAGGGATTTCGTATCTTTAAAGAAATTAAAAGAAGGATATTTAATATCTCAAACTATTCTTAAGCATCGAAATTCTAAAGTGCCAGGAAAGTAAGTGTTATGAATTTAGATGAATTTGGACTGGTTTAGCTCATATTCACAGATTGTTTAAAAACTGTAGAATCTACATTATTTTCTTCCAAATCGGACAATCTTTTTTCTCACATTAGAGTAAAATAGATTCTTGCAAATAAAAATATTCCTGTAAATCAAAAGATAACAAGAAAGGAGGATGTATGTTATGACATAATGGGGACAAGGTTAGAGGTAACTGGGATATGGCCTTGAGTATAGTGGCTATTTTGACTTAATTCTTTGCGAGACGCAAAATATGGAGACAAGGTTAGGGCTTCTGCAGAGAATGGGTGTAAATGAAATGGAAATCATTATGTTTGAGGTGGAGGCAAGAATTCAGAAGAACTCAGTATGTCTGAGCTTTGGGATATCTGGCACTCACTTGGAGAAAAGACAGACTGGTACAGAAAATGCACTCATGGACTTTTAAAGGAAGAGAGTGTTTCAGTGCCAAGCAGGCAGCTACTGACACACATGGTGTCCAAAGGAGGGTGGGCAGGGAGAGGAAGGGAGCAGGCAGCAGGGTGTTACTCTGACCTTGAAGGTATGGAGAGCATTAGGGCAAATCTCAAGGAAAGAATAATTTGAAATCTGGAGATAAATGGGAAAATAATACAAAAAGGTAACTTGGGTTTACCAAAGGTGAGTGCTACAGAGTAGTGGGACCTAGTTTTTTTTAAGCCAGAGAAATGCAGTGGAACTAGTATGCCCAGACTGCAGCAAAATGCTGGTTCAAGGCTGCATGGGGCATGAGTGGGCAAGCCAGAGAAGAGGAGGATGAATAGGTGAATTGCATGTGGATAAAGAAACTGATGAGGCAAAATGTGTTGGAAGGGGAGCTAACTGGGTTGGAGTGAAATTTTTTCAAGGATCATTCTGGGGATCAGTCACATTTGATATTTCCAGTAACGGCCTTAGTATGAAGAGTGAGTCCGTGTTGGTGAAATACAGATGGAAAGCTTTGCCAGTATTCAGGAAGCCTGAATTTGTCTTTTGGAACAACCAGGCTAAAATAATATAATGGCATGAAATGTAATTGCCCAAATTGCAAGGTCATACATATGGGGACTAAGGAAAGGTATTTCTTCCTTTGATGGATCTGTTGGGGAAGTTACTAGCTGGAAATGAGAGGGAAAGAGAAAGACCTGGCTGTCTTAATTGCAGGATCTCTATAAGCCAGCAGTGAGATGTGCCTATAAAAATGCAAATGCAAACCTCTTAGGCAAGGTTTTCCCAGAACCTTTTGGAATGGATTAACAGAGAACCCTATAAGGACCCTTATCTGGAGCATCCCAGATGCCAAGGAGGAGAGGAGAACTTAGATGGGGTCTGCACAGGTGACCACAGGAACGCAAAATCTGTTTTACAAGAGAAAAAAGAAGATTCTGGTGTGTTTAGCCTCAGAAAGTGAAAGATGCAAGATGTGATTCACTGCAGTTGTGGTTTTTAAATATCTTATATACATGGGCACTCCAAGTAATTACCTATAAAATAAAATCAGTGCAATGAAGAGAATCATCAAACAAATAGATGATGTTGTCCAAATCAAGTGAACAATGAGGTGTGTGTGTGTTTAGATTAAGACATAGCTAGTGTCCAGTACCTACCCATGAGAACAGTTGTAATGAACAAGGGAGGTACCTGCTGCCTTTCCTTCTCATAACGTGATCACAGTGACAAGAATAACCCATCGGTTGCTTTAGTGTGAAATGGAACAAAAGAAAGTAGCTGTGTATGTGGTTTGAGATCTGTGGAGGAGATGCTTGCTGGGATTTTGGATCTGTCTCTTTTCCCAGAAGTCTGATTCTTGGAAAAATTTCAAAACAAGACAATAAGAAGCTTACCAGAATCAATACAGTCTTGTCCTCAAAGGGCTGCATTCAATCTCTGGTTAAATATTATAAAACAAAGTACGTCTGGTCCTATTTTAATGCACAAATCACAGCAGCTGACGCCACCACTTTGTATCTGGGAAACCACATATAATTTTAAGTCAGATCTAGCAAATCATAACTCAAAACCAGATCTAATTTCTTGCTTGCTCCTGGGCCGGTTTGTGAGACAGCCAGGTGTCCAGCTTTTCATCAGCTGCTACCAATGTGCCAGCAAACACTGTCACCTGGGCAGGTGAACTATAGAGTGAGACAGATGCTGTCAGCTCAAGGGCACCTCCACAGTTTTTTGTAGGCCCCCACTCTTTTGTCCTAACTACTGTTAGTTCCCAAATCATTACAAAGCAAAAAGAAAATATTGTTCCCCCAACCAAAATTGTTCACTTGAGCACTGAAGAGCACCATGAGCAGCACCTTCGTGTATATATGCATATGAAAAAAGAGATTATGACTGCACTGTTTTTAATGTGTTTTATTTGGTAGAGGTAAGAAGAGATAATTGAAATAAACATTCTGTTTGAACCAGAGGAAACCGCTTGCAACTGTCTGGGTTCACACTCAAAGCTGTATTTCTTCTGAATGTGCAAACCAATCAGATTTTTAGGGCAGAGTCTTTTCCTATGAAAAGAAACATCCAGTCCTTTACCCAGTCCTTGGCAATTACCACAGAAATACTAAGGTGTCTTTGTGTTTTCCCAGGAATAAATCCTTACCTCAGTTCCCTCAAAGCCACTCAGTTATGGAATATCCTAAGTGTTATTGTTAACCATTCAAAGTGTATGAGAGAAAATTAATGAAAAAACAGCTGAAATTGCTTCCGTTCAGGGAACATCGTCCGTCTCAATGCCATTCTTACTCACAGGCTTTTACACCTCCTGCAGTAATTGATTTCACGTCTGTCTTATGCCTTGTATCTCATGTTGGGGCTTTGGAAAAGACAAAAGTGTTGGACCCCAGGATTTGCTTTTCATGTAATGTAACGACTTCAAATCGTGTGTGGGGAACAAGGACTGAAAGAGGCACCCACCAAGCCCGCAGTCTCTGCCTGTGCTATTATGAACCCATCCTCTTCTTTTGCTTTCTTGTCATCCTTATTAAGGAGTACTCTAGACTGCAAGGATTTTTTTCCTAACAACACATTTATTACTTCAAGTTAATTCCCATTCTCTTCCTAGTGACTTTACTGTTTGGCATCACTTTTTAAACTAAGCACCTGCCTTACTCATCCTAGATTTATTTACATTAGCAGAGACAGAGCTAACATTATTTTAGATGCAATATTTTCAGTGCATCCCTGTGCAAGGACATTTATGAAGTTTCCATTTAATACTTCAACTCTTTTACTGTCCTTCCTAGTAACTTCATTTCCAATTTTTTTTCCACCACAATCTGTCTTCCTGTAACATCCCTAGGTTTTCCAATGCTGAAATATATGTATATGTACATACATACATACACGTATATAAACTCAGCCCAGTTACAGAATTGGAGCAAAGCATTTAATTTCTTTCTTCAAATCATTTCACATCATCTTTTCCAGCTCCCTGAGAACTAACACTGAAGATATATTCTTGGCATTTCTGGGCCTTGAACTTTTATCAGGGGTGCCTTTTGTATCTGGGACTGTTTAGTCCTGAAAGCTGTTCCAGTCTTTGCTGGGCATACACATCTTAAGATTTTCTTGTTCCAGACTAAAGATGTTTTCCAAATTAACCTAAGAAATAAACTGCATGATAAATAGCCTGTTGGACATATAATCTGGAAGTTTATGATCTCTGAGCAGAGACTGCATCATGCTCATCCAACATACTTTCATCTACTACTGACTCTTTCTGTTCCCTTTTTAATTGGCTTCTTATATAGTCTCCTACTGTACTTTTGGGTCTGGTTTCTCAGGTATTTCCAGTCTTTGGGTTGATGTGTGCATTTTGGAAGTAATTTTATTGGTGTGGGAGATTTCCTGAAGAATCTTGGACAGACAGAAATAAAGAATATGGTAAAAATCAGAAAAGAAACACCATGCACACACAGAGTTTTGCTTCCACTAATTTCAGTGATGGAGGATCCTCCCCAACCCAGCCAGTATATCCCCATGTTACATATTTGCCATGATTTTCCCTAATCTCACTCTGAAAAGTCCCATGTGGTGTGGCTGCCTCTAATTGAAATTCTACAGCAATTTCCTTTGCAAGATTGATGGACAGGGTGAAAAACTGATCAGTCCTCTCTTTCAAGTCCCCAAACTGAAGAATAATGGTTCATTTGATTAAATTAATGGCTTGCAGGTTTCAAAGAATTAAAACATAGTCAGGCTGTGAAATCCACTTCCCTAGGAGAGTCACTGAGTCAAATGCTGTTAGTAGATTTTAGAAGGGTTAGAGATAGTGCTACTCATGTTAAAAGCACACAGATAAGGTTTACTTGGAGAGGATGATCAGATCAATTTTGTTTTCAAAAGGTGAAATTCTCTACTGCTGGGGGCTCAGAGGTGTTCTTTTCCCCCTCTTCCTCAGCCTCAGTGTCATTTGGTGTTGGATTTGGTGGGCAAATCTTACATTTTTGACAAAGTGACTGTGCACAGTCCAAGGTCTCACTAACATAACCTTCTCTCATGCCCTGATCCAGCCACCTCACATAGAGTAGAGATGCAGCCATCATACCATAGCAGCACTGCTCTGGCTTGTTTAAACGTCTAAGGGCTGGGGTATTTTCCTAGACAACTCCCCATCACCAAATATATTAGTGTCCTGGTAGCACTGGCAATAATGGCAGCTCTTGCTCCCTTCTTTCATGTTCACCCTCAAGATACTGAAGCATTGTCTGAAACCTGGTGAGGGAACTTGGACACCCTACACATTTTTCTGTCCCAAATGCTCCCTATGGACAGGGTAATCCTTTATTTCCTTCTTCCTGTGACTACTTTGGGATATTATGACTGTTCCCTCTATTTCACCATCAGCTGTGCACCCAAGAAGCAGGGCAAGAGCTATTGCTAGTCAGGAAGCTATTTAGATACCTTGCACATGATCATCTTCATGCCAACTCACAACTCCAAGGAGCATTTTATGGAGACTCAGTCCCATAGCAGGGGACAGGTAGTTGACAGCATCTCCCCAGCCCCTCTGGAACTCTTTTGCACCGGTTGGGAAAGCATTCAAAACCCATGTAGCTGTGGCCACATTGTGCCCTGACCGTGCTCCATCAAGCAAATAATCTCATGGCCTAATCTTGCACCTTGGATGGAAAGCTATGAAATTATGTTGCCTTAAACCATTTCAGTACTAAATCTGTGTCATCCTCCTCTGTTTATCCTTTGTGACTTGACTTTTCTCTTATATAACAGATAGGGTCTTTTCATATATGGCCTTCAGATTAACTCAAAAAGCAAAGTAAATAATCTTTAGGCCAGAGAGAAAATAAGCATCTGGTTCATTGCAGCAAATGCATACAGAAAGCTCAATAGAAATATCCCGTGGAGATGTTTGAAATGACAGGGAAATCAGCTCTGCAAATCGATATGTCTTGTAAAAAAAAAGGTTCAGTCACATCTTGTTGGGCATAATGGAAATTGATTGGCAGTTATCCATTAGCGATAATTTCTGTTTGATGACTTGCCATATGTTATCAAGCTCTAAATCAGAGAGGAGCGGATTAAATGAATAGATTCTGTCATGAAAAAAGTACAGGGTACCAGCAGCACAGCAAAGGATGCTATATGTATAATATGCACAGCGTCCTTCTAAGAGAGATGAATTCTTTAAACTACCCTAATTTTAAATATACAGGGACTATGTAGCCTGGCAGATTTACAGATTTGAGACTCCTAGGGACCTTTTCGCTCAAATCTTTTACTTGCTGCCTTTCCATGACAGGCAATCAGTGAAATGTCTATAGGCCTTTCAAACGATCTTTCCTTTAAGATTCAATAGGACTTTACATCTGCTGAGCCGAACCTATTAAAGGAGACTTTGTGATACAGTCCAGAGCTCTGCCTAAGTGCTGCAAACTACACCGAGCTCAGGTCTATTTGTGGGAATGTCACCTGGGGAGGAGGGTCATCCGTAAAGCGTTTCCCCCTGCCAATTATAATTACAGTGAGTTGAAGAACAGACCCTGAAACTCAGCATACGAAGTTATGAACCTCCAGTCAGGTAAAATACTGACATTCTGTTGAAGCCCCATTAATCCAATATACCAACACAGGCATGAAGCATAAATTCAGTTGTATGAAAGCTGCCTTATTTCATTTTCAGGAGCTACCTCTGATAGTGTTAGAATTTTGCTTCCTTCTTCAGAGAAAAATACTACTATGATTACACAGAAGATGCCATGCAATGGTTATGGGTGAACACAGCTTAAGGGAGCTTATTTCAGTGAGTGCTGACAGAAGTTTTAATGCTGCTTGTTTGAGAAAATTCAGGTAGCTGAACTATCCAGCTACCTGATGGCTGCTTATGGTAGGAAGAGCAGGAGAAGAAAGAGGCTGAAAGGGAGAGATCTCTTCAACATCTCTGATCATCCCAACTGTGGTTTATAGCAGGTCTTCATCATGCTGAAGACCTTGTGAACACACACAGTAAACCCCCTGTACCCTGCCATGCAGTGCTGTGTGGGGTCTCCTCATTCATTACCTTCCCAAACTCTCATTTATTCGTCTCCAGTTTTCTATGGATTTTTCTTTTAGAATTAGTAATTTCCTACAAGTTATTGAAATTCAGCCCTGAATGGTTTCAGATTAAAATTCAAAACCCAGAACTGTAGGGCTTTAAAGAAAGCTCCCCCTGCTCCCTTAGACTCCAGTCCCTCTCTGGTAGGCTTGGGAGAGCTCTCCTCTCTATTCCTTTGCTGACTCACCCATGAAGCTTGACGCAAGCAGAAGCTATAATATGAAGGCTTGTGTTTTACCTCTGAGAAAAAAAAAAACATATGCATCCCCATTTTACTCTGAAAACCCAAGCCAAAAAGAAAACTCTTTCATGTTTTATATTAAAAAAAAAAAAGAAAAAAGGAGCAGTTCCAATGCTGAGTTCCTGAATGTAATAAAATAGGTTGTTAACTAAAACTACAGTGCCTGGAATGACTATTGATTTGCAAGCTATTTGTCCCTGGGTGGGAGGAGGAAAGGACGGGCTTGACAGTTTCCACTGAGCAGGGAGCTATGCAGGAAAAATTAAGATGAGCAAGTGAACGCTTTTCCTGCTTGCACTATTTGGGGCCTGATGCTGCAGTACAGCTTAAATGGCTATATCTCTTTGTGTGTGAATGGCAATGATTAGCGCAGTGTAGGAGAAAAATAGCCTCACTTAATCAGAATTGCACATTTTTGGAGATAACAATTTGCTAATTATTTCAGAAGAGCTGAATTATATCCTGGCAAGGGAAGAGGAGTTTTTTAACCACTTAATACCAAATAACTAATGACTAATAAATGGATGCCTAATGCTACCTTCTGCCTTAAAGGATCTTTGCAAAACTTCTACTTATTCACTGCCAAAGGAAAGGTGTTATTGTAGCTCAAGGATGATGTCTTATTTTCAGAACAAATGGGTGTGAATAAATGTGGGGCTAGAATTAGAATCCAGTCAGTAACCATGAAAGCACCTTGCTCCTGGAAAAGCTTTCTGTACAAAGCAAAGGATGCTTCCCAGTGCCCTGTTCCCAGAAACCCCTTATACAACAACAGAAAAGCAGATACACCTGTGTGGAGGTGGACAACAAACCATCTGTAATTGTGTTTTTGAAACAGTTGTACTTGTGCATGAAGTGCTGTGAACGCTTTGTGGTTCCAGCAGGACTTTGTTCTGAGAGCTAGCCACACTGGTAGAGGCTGGAGCTTTCAAGATTTAAATAGCTTTGGGTGAACAGCTTTCCACTCCTATTCATTTGCAGGGTGGAGCTGCCAAGAGAAGGATTAGAAAATCCCGTATGACATTACTCTCCTGAGACTGGCAATCCAATTTTGCATATTCCAGAAATCCAGATAAGACTCCAAGCTTCTGAACGCTTTTACCAAATAAACCCTCTGACATTTATCAAGCTTGCACCTTCACAAGGTACTAAACACTGACGAGGAAAACGATAAAATAAATCTTTGCGGTGTTTTATGCTTTTCTGGTCTATTCCTGGTTGACTAAAGACTTATGAGTTGAGATGAGAGAAAATATGGCAATGAAATAGAAAAAAAAAAGGCTTGTTTAAGGTGTGTTAGTGGGCAACTCATCAACTGACCTACAGAACTAAAAAGCTGTAGTGTCCTCATTGTGGGTTTTAAGGATTACATCTCATTGCTGTTACTGGTCAGCCTGCTGTCCCCTCTGCTTTCCCGAAGGTAGGTGCAAGGGAAGAAGAGCCAGCACAGGAGCCTACCCCGGCACACTGCACCGCTGCGGGAGGCAAGGGGGCTGCCACAAAGGGAACTGCAGCCCTGGGAGAAACTCAGGATTCAAACAAAGAGTAACTGATATATTGCCCTAGATTCAGAAGGGACTTTAAGAAAAACTAATGAAGTTTGCACTTTGAGGTAGCCTGTGTTAATTGGAGGAAAATAGTTTGATGGTAGCTTTGTTGTGCGACTGGATTAATCACTCCTCCAGGCTCGCATCTGCACCTGCAAAATGTCAATAGTCACATAGCCATCACTTTGCCTCTTTGCATGTCCCCAGATGAAGCTGTGGTCCCACCTAGACCCTTTAGGAGTGAAGGATACTCTCCTCCTGACTCCTTCCCTTTGTACACGAAGGCTGGCTCAGAGAGACAAGTGCTTCCTTTACCTCCCAATGCTAAATTTATGAGTAAAAGATTTTAAATTACTCTCGTGCTTTCTTTGAGCTTGTCACGTTTGCCTTTACAAAACAGAGGAGACTGTCTCCGGAGCATGTGGCTGTGCGTGCAGTGCAGCCTCAGCAGAGGCTCCAGCACTGAAAAGACAACCCTGTGGAAAACTCGAAGTGCGAGGGACCTCAGGTCTGCCCTTGCGAGGACAGTGCTCCTCTGTGCCCCTGCTTAGGATATTTGGGGGTCATCTAGATATCACAGGTAGTGATATTTTGATGTGGCTGAAGTTTTTCTAATACTTCATTTTATAAAACTCGATTCCTTTCCTATTGATTAAACAGACTAAAAGCTATACTGGTAGAAAGCATCAGATCTCAGGCTGAGATGCATGTCTTGCTTTGCATAGTGGCCTTTTTTTTGTTCGGTCTCTAAAGAGTAAAACAGCAAGCAGA
Source organism: Falco biarmicus (assembly GCF_023638135.1). NCBI lineage: Eukaryota > Metazoa > Chordata > Aves > Falconiformes > Falconidae > Falco > Falco biarmicus. The sequence continues at coordinate 23,730,945 of NC_079296.1, forward strand.
TCTCACCTAAGTAACCAAAGTGACCAAATTGTGATAATATCCAGACTGTAAAGCTGGGCCTCACAGCTGCTCCTGTGCAAAGTGCAGTTGCTGGACATAAGCTCTTCTGAATACTGGGAGAAAATGGAGCCAGCCAGGACCTGACTGTATGAAGGAAGAGTGGAGCAGGACATTAGAGCCCAAGCACTCTATGCTGCACATGCCCTCACCATCCCTGACCCTGCCATGCCATCAGCAGCGCTGTGGTAGTGCTACCTGGGAAATAGGACCAAATTTCATATTTTAAATTCCACACAGGATAAACGTTTGAAAGAATGATGTTATAATCGACATTTTAATGCTGTATTAAAGCAGGGTAATTCATCTCTCCCTATGAAGACTTAAAGGGTTAGCATTCAATCTCTTCCTTTAATCCTCTAGATATTTTCAATATAAGATAATGGATTTGGAGAGAATTTGTTTTGGGGATCAAAACAGTTAGGCAGGAATTATGTCAGTAATGTTTTGTCAGTACTGTAATCGGAGAAAATATTTTTCCACAGCATAAAAGAACTAGGCGCTGTGCCACCAGAAAGTTTAATTACTAGATGACTTTAAAACATGGTAATTTAGTCCCAATTAGCGTTATAATAATTTATTTATAAAATTCCAGCATATGTAGTTATGTTCCACAATCCATTTATTCTTGTAAGATGTGTGCCCCATTAGACAGTGAAGTAGAAGGTCATTAACCTGCATTGCTAGTTCAGATTATGTTATTAGACTGAATTTAGCTTCTTCACTGGTGGGTGTTGACATTTTAGAGTGCTTTCAGGGTAATTTATCTACAGCCATTCAGTTCTTTTCAGCCATTCAGAAACATTGCGGATCTAAAGTAATGCAGGCCTGATGAAGATGGATAGATTTCTTGGTTAAATTTCAAATGCGGCTTGTCTTTGTGCTTCTCATAGTTTTTATGTTCTTTTCATGACAATGAGTTTATGACACCACTCATGCAAAATATTCAAAAAATTATGAGTCAGGTCCCATCAAAATCAGCAGCTATAACTTAAGCACATGAGTTTTAAATATAATAAATTCTGACTGTTTTTCTGATGCTTTCTGTATTTAGATATTTAAGAATTACGTTTGAGGAAACTGTTTTTGCACAGCACTATTTTTTTCTCTTTTCTTTTTTATTTTCTTTCTTTATCTTGCCTTTGCTTTTGCCTTTGCCTTTGCTTCTGTCCTCCCCAGCCCTTTCCTTTCCTTTTTCTTCCTTTTTTTCCTTTTCCCTTTTTTCCTTTCCTTTTTTCCTTCTTTTTCCTTTCCTTTTTCCTTTCCTTTTTTCCCCTTTCCTTTTCTCTTTGCTTTTCCCTTTCCTCCTTTTCCTCTTCTCTCCTCTCCTCCCCTCTCCTCTCCTCTCCTCCCCTCCCCTCCCCTCCCCTCCCCTCCCCTTCCCTTTTTCTTTTCTTTTCTTTTTTTCCTCCCTGATTAAGCAGACAGAGAGTGGTGTCCCCAAGAATGAAGCACAATTCAAGGACAAGCTTTGGCAAGTGAGACCTGGGAAAAACTCCAGATTTATTAGTGCAGCTGTGGCCAAACATCAATGACACCCGACAGCATACCAAACTGAAGTCATGCCTCTCTTGGTGCTGGCAAACTGATGGACCTTGCCCAGGGCAGGAGCTGCCCAAGAGCCTCAGGACTGTAGAGTGGCACTGCCAGAGCCAGGATGGTCCAAAATAGCAGGTTCTGCCTTCCCCTCACTTTTGGGTTTGCTTGATTATGAACTCAAAATAGGACACAGCCTCCCTGGCCCACAGCAAACCTCCCACTTCTCTGGTCTCCCTTGGACCCACGCTGGACCCATGGCCAAGCTTTGAAGGACAGGTGACGTTAAAATGGCAAGTTCACCTTATTTAATATGATACTGAAGAAGGAGACAGGGGGGTGGAAAGCTTGAAGTATGTGGTACCTCATCTGGGCTTGTTGACCAATTATGCCTTATTTGATTCCCACACAAAACACAGTGAAACTACCCAGACAAGGGAGAAGACAGTGCCGATGAGAGCGTGCAAAGTCTCATTTCTTCCCATTGCTTTGCTTTGGTGAAACCTGCAGGGGCCTTTCTGCTCATGGCGAGGTTTTTTGCCCAGCTACAAATCCCACCTAATCTTCCAAAACTCTTCCTTTTTCAAGTAAACCTTTTAGGCAGCCATTTCAATTTCTTTTTAATAAATGGTCTTCCCTCAGATTGTCTCTGCTACAAGAGCAATTCTGGGAAAGCAGATGACACTGCACACTCTTAAAAATCCCAGCCTCTCAAATTGTGTGTGGAGATACCATACAATGATCCTAAAATGGGTTTTGCAAATTGCTGAAAGGCAGAACCAACATCCACCTGGTTTGCCAGGAAAGCCTCGTCTCTGAGAAGACTAAAAAGATATTCCTGTCATATTCTGGCATTTTTTTAGCAACTTTCAGTGTTACCTGTAAAAAAATCATGATATGGCTGTGGGGAAAAAAAAGAAGTCTTACCACCCACGCCTGCTTTTAATGATCTTCATGCCTCTTAATGCAAAGATAACACCATTTCTTGTGTTATTTTTATTGTGGCTTATACATTTCTCTCCAGTATCATGAGCTCCAAGAAAGCAGTAGGGACCAAACTGAAGAATTTTTTTTTTTTTTTTTTTTAAGGATGTAAGAACTCTTCCTTTGGCTCAGAGAGGTGCAATGTGAGTACTGGTGATGTGGGGATGAAGTGGTGTAGGTCAGTATACCCCATCCCATCCCATCCTGGTGTTTGGGCTAGGCTGGACCCCTGCTTACTGTACTAAGCTGAGGCCTATCTTCTCTTTTAGACTTAAAGCTCCCTGAAACAGTGTCCTCCAGCCTGATTGCTGTTGATTACTTCAAAATACTTCGTATTTGAAGCTCAGGCTATAAAAAGAGGTGTTTATCTCAGGAAAGGAGCTTGCAATCCCTTAAGTTGCTGTTATGAAAGATGCTGGGAAAACTGTTTCTCACTTTGCATGCTTTTGCTACCTGCCTGCAGCCCTGCCTGTGGGCTGGGAGGGATACAAAGTCGTCTCTGAGCCCTGCTGACACCCATTTGACTGTTTACTTAAATTAGGACGTCAATTCAACAGTTCAGGACTTGGGAACACAGCTTCTCAGCTCAGTTTTGCGGAGCAGATCTGCAGCTAGGCAGGGATATCGTGGTGGGTTGGCCCTGACTGGACTCCAGGTTCCCGCCAAAACTGCGCTGTCACTGCCCTCCTCAGCGGGGCAGGGGCGGGAAAAAGGCTCCTGGGTGGAGATAAGGGCAGGGAGAGCACGCAGCTGTTACCGTCTGGGCAAAACAGACACCGCTGGGGGAAATTGGTTTAATTTGTTAGCATTCTCAGGATAATAAGATTATAAACACCTTCCCCCCAATCCTCCTTTCTTCCCCGGCCCAACTTCACTCCCCGTGTCTCCTGTCTTCCCTGAGCGGTGCAGGGGCTGGGGCTGGGTCAGTCCCTCACACGCTGTCCCTGCCGCTCCTGCCCCCTCAGGGGGCTCCTCACACTCTGCCCTGCCCCGGTGCGGGTCCCCCCGCGGGCGCAGCCCCTCAGGCCCAGCCGGCTCCAGCCCGGCCCCCCCGCGGGGCCACAGGCCCGGCCAGGAGCTGCTCGCTGCGGGCTGCCCGCGGGTCACAGCCCCCTGCGGGCACCCTGTGCTCCGGGGGTGGGCCCTGCCCGGGCTGCGGGGTGGGGATCTGCTCCACGGTGGGCCTCCACGGGCTGAGGGGGGGATCTGCGCCACCGTGGGCCTCCATGGGCTGAGGGCACAGCCTGCCCTGCCGTGGGCTCCACCATGGGCTGCTGGGGAATCCCTGCTCTGGCGCCTGGAGCCCCTCTGGCCTCCTCCTGCACTGGCCTGGGGGGCTGCACAGCTGTTCTCTCACATAGTCTCCCTTGTCTCCTTCGCTGCAATTGTGCAGGTTCCCTCCCCACACCTGCCTCTTGTTAAATACATGATCCCTGAGGCACTACTGCCGTTGCTGATGGGCTCAGCCTTGGCCAGTGGCGGGTCCATCCTGGAAGTTGGCTGGCCTTGTCTCTGTCAGACATGGGGGGAGCTTCTAGCAGCTTCCCACCCTCCCGCTACCAAAACTTTGCCATGCAAACCCAAAACAGATATACTGTCCATTTTCCTTATTTGTTGTGAAAACCGTGGAAATAGCACTCCATTACTTACTGTGTGACTCCTGAATAAACATGTGCTGTGCAGGTTTTGCCTTTGTGGAGAAAATAGTTGTCCCTTTCAGGAGCTGTTTGGATAAAAGTGAGTGTTGTCATGGTAAGATGAATTCTGGCACTCCTTTGGTGGAATTAACAATTCCAGCTTTGATTCTGAACTAAAAATAACAATAAAACACGAGTGAAGTGAGCAAATCTCAGCTAATGAACTGGACAGCACTCCATACAGAGTGGGGAAAGAGGGGATTACTAAACAGTCTTATAGTTACTATATAATATAAACATTCATAAATCATGCAATTTTACACTCTTTCATTCTTGTCAGAGATACAGGAAATACAGTTTCCACTGTTAACTACAGCTTTCTTATGTGTTTGGGACAGTATCAATTATTTATTAACTGTCAAAAGCAGGAGTACCAGCTAACTTGTCAAAATATTTTTATGTTTCCTGGTATGTGTTTGTTCAATAACTAGTTTGATGGAAATGGATTACACAGGCACCGCCAAGCTGTAGCTGTTGTAGCTGTTACTTTGCCTCTTCTACTGCCTTGCTGTTTGGATGCATTTATGGACTCAACAGGCTGGCTGTGGCTCATTTTCCTTCTTGATCCCTTGCTACATTATACACAGCTTCTTCTCTGAGTCAGGATAATAACAAAGAATAACTGCTCAGGCTCTTTGCAAAGTAAGGCATGCATCCGTTGAGTTGAGTTGAGGGGACTGTGGATGTTTGTTAGCACTGCCCAGTGTGGCGTATGCATGTGGACATATGGAATCAGGCTGCCTTTTCTTCATGACGTAGCCTGGCTAGCTCCAACCTCAATTTGTACTACCAAAATTCATGGAGTAACCCAAATGCCACTAAAGAACTCTGCAAGATTCCGATAGTCTGTCATTGTTTCAGACATGCTAATTTGATAGAGAATGAATAATGTGGGATATTATTGAATGGAAATGAGTGGGACAGCCTTACCCCACCAGTTTATGCGATGGGGGTACATCTGCAAACTCACCTGGAGAAGTCCATGGTGTTGGTGTGTGGTGGATGCCAGGTGAAGGCAGTGATGAAATGGTGGAGGAAAATGTGCCAAAGATGGAGCAGAAGTGTGGGGTTTGTTTTAGCAGTGGGAAGATCCATGGAAGGAATACTTCCAGAGTGTGATAAATACTCCTGGAGATCAGCTCATCATTAATTCATCATAGTCTTGAGGCAAATTCCTGCTCAGAAAAACTTGACACTGTGGATTGCCACAGGCTGAAAAAGGTTCTTAGGAAATGATGATACCTTTTAACTTTTTTGACACACCAGTTCCCTAAATGTCCGCTACTAGTCCATATGAAAGGCAGGTTACTGGGCTGGGATACCCTCAGTACAACCCCTGTTTTTCTGTTAGGGGTCCGGTAACCCACCAGTAAGCCCCAGTGCCCACTGTGCACATGCCCTGCAAATGAGGCAGTGATTATAATTTGGTTGGGATCTCTGAATCCTGCCACTGTGATTAGCACTTCTGGCTCACTGCGGCAGGTGAAGAGGAGGTTCCTGCAGTCACCAACAGATTCCCTGCCAAAGCAGCAGGCCAGCAGCTCCAGGCTCTGGCTGGTGCTCTGCTAGAGCAGTCGATGCCTTTGCGGCGGGCAAAGTCTCTGGCTGGCAGCACCGCCTGAGACACAGCTTCAATGTGTCCAGGTGTAAGTATAGAAATAAAATGATCCAAATGCTTTTCTTTCCTTTACACATTTCTGTTTCAACTCAGCATTGTCTCTGCTCAATAGCAAGACAGCGATTTTGCAGATTTTAAAACACTAATCACAGGCAATTATTTCTAAAAAGATTTGCTTGCAGCAGGCAGACTTTTCTCTTAAGTTGAAAGCCTTGCTGTTCCATTCTTTCTTCTGTGTAAAATTATAATCATTTTCTGCCTTGTGTGCTCTACCAGCTGAAATACCTCATCTTCTGACATAGTTTGAATCTAACTAATCTTCAGTTGGAAGATTTTTTTAAAAAAATTAGTCAATAGCAACAAAAGCATTGCCAGCAAACACATAGCAAAACAAGCAGCTGAAGCTGTTTGTGTATGTATCTTAAAACATAATTTCGGCCTTTACAAGGCAGCAGTCTTTATTATCTAAGGTGGTCCTATAAAATGAAACCTGTTTTTCACAGTTAGGGTTTCAGAACAAAGCAGAGGATGCAGACTTCATGGCACAGACTCAGGGAATAAATTCATGTTGCTTTCCAACAGCTTTTATGATTGGATAAATAAATAAGAACCTTGAAATCCATTTAAATCAGTAGTTTCTCTCCAACAATTTTACATGAAATATTCCAAATTTTTGGTACAAATATTGTTTATTTTCATATTTTCCTTCAAATTATCAAGACTGAAATGAAATATTTATTGGCTTAGGATGAATGGTTTAATTAATCCTCGAAATGATGCTACAACTTTCAAAAATTTTCATGGATTTAAATATTAATTCTTGGTCCATTTCTAAACAGAATGTCAAAATCCATTTCCCACCCTAACACAGTTTTTTCTATGACCCTGTGACCCTAGTGTTCTGTGTCTTCTACTTACTTTCTGTTCATCACTCTCCTAGAAGTTATCTACTTTTTTTTTTCTAAAACATTGGCATTTTCAATCTAGACCATAATATTTTCGAGGCTGGTGCTGGCTTTTGCTATGAACATGGATAACATCTTTTTTTAGAGGATCACATCAGCCAGCCCAGATGGTTCATAGAAGTGGCATGGTAGCACTGATTGCCTATGATATATCTTCTGGTATCCATGAAGTGATGTGACCGGGATACACTTAATTCTGCAGCTGGAGTGACCAGGGATGCATTTATTGTGGTGATTGAGGCAGCCAGACTTATGTATCTTAGCAACTCCTCAGTTCTCACCTTCTTCTCAGCTAATAAGTAATAAACCTAATTATTTTAGAAATGTGTGAATCTCTTACCGAACCATCTGAACACCTCGTGCTGGGGAAGTGTGTTGATCATTGCAATTGAAAGTGTTGATTGTTACAATTTAATCTGTACCACTTTCCATCAAAAAGATGTATTTCAGGCATCCAGTGTCATTTGAGATGCCCTTGGGTGTTTTGCTTAGCCCTAAAACAGTCTGCGTATCCTGTAGGCATGTGTAACTTTCTGGCCTTGCCACATGTCTTCCACGTCCTGGGTAGAGTATATTGGTGTATTTAAGAGGGCTGTCCTGGAGTGTCAAACCATGTTTGCAGCTTTCTGGCAAAGCAGCTAATAGTACATCTTGCTTTTTTCTCTGTGCTGAAGCTACAGGACCAATGGACTCTGTGCCGCGGGCCCAGTTGTTGGCCCTGAGATTGCAATGAAGTGCCCCAGACCCCTGCAGGGGAAAGGCACACATGGTGCCCCACACTCCAGGACTGTACCCCACAGTCTAAATGACCCCATTGCTAATCCATCAGTTTTCCTGAGAAGTTCCAGATGTAAATACAGGATTCGGGTTGAATTGAAATAGTTGAGAGGCATCCTCTGTGCTTTGCTTCCTGGGCATCCCCTGACAAGCAGCTGTGCCAAAAAGGGGAACCTTTTGCCTTCATTAACCAGGCTGGCTCTTCACTGCTAACTTTTTCTCTAGCGTTAAAATACCAAAAGAATGGACTCCTCTGAAGCACTTGCAGGTCAGAGCAGAAAACGAAGGACTGCTGCTTCTCTTAACAGGGAATTTCAATAGAGAGGAGGCACATTCTACACATATGTAAAAAGGGTCCCTTTGTACCCTTTTTAGCACTTTTTAAAATATACTTTCATTAGCAGCACATTCCCTTTTCTGAGTGTGGAATGAAGTCCCATCTTCTGCATATATTAAATTGCAGCTTCTGCTTTCAACATGATTGCTCTCTCTCTGGACCAGATTCATAATGAGGGATGCTTTTTTTTTTGCTTTCTTTTATTTTTATTTCAATAAGCTGGCGGAGAAAATATTCCTGCTGTCATGAACTGAAAATTCATCTATAGAGCTTGCTTCTGGGGATGCTTTTGGGGAACTTTTTCCCCCAAAGTTCTCAACTTTCCGGTGAAGATAAATAACCACATCTTGCAGCTACAGTTTTTGACTGAGTGACAGGTTAAAAGAAGTTCCCTGTCAGCCTTCATAACAGAAGAAGAAATTGTTCCAACAATTCTTAGCGAAATGAACAAGCCCTTTTTCTAGAGAACTGTTTTGCTAAATTGCAGCTCATACTGAGGCCCTTCAGGTTGGTTTCTTATCTTAAAAGAAAGGGAGTGACCTAAGTCAAGGTTTTTTGTTAGCTTCCCTTGTTTAATCTGGATTCCAAATGCAAGGTGAATACAAAAAGCAGGCAGGCATAGTCTTTCTTTTAGGGATCCCAGTTCCTCAGTTTCTGTATCTGCAGAAGCACCTTTGTACCATGAATTAGCAGTAGTTAGAGAAAGGAAGTTAAAGAGCAAATGCTTGCTACTTGTCACAGCCACCATCCAAAATCTGTGCATCACAGAAAGCACTGACACGGCAAGCAGGCCTTTGGAGACTGCTGAGATGAAAAGCAAAGGTGAGCTGCTGGGTATTCGGCTGTTTCTGTGGTGAGCTGCGTTTCAGCTGCTGCTTGAGAAAGGCTCGAAATACCCCAGCATCAGCTAGGAAGCTCTGTCACCATTTTACAGCAATTCAGGCAAGTTGAAAATGGAGAGCTTCTCATATACTTTGAAAGAGTTGTTAGTAAAAGCTTCCTGCAGGTTAGATCCTCATACTGAATTGAATTAGGATGCAGCTTTCAGAGGGCAACACGGGTGAAACGTTGAGAATCCACCCCAGAGGAGGCAGGGCTGTTGAGGGGGAGGGGATGACCCAAACCAACATTGCTTTGCATTAGCCTTTCTCAAGTTTGGCTGACACTGGACCGCATCAAAAGCTGGATGGTGAGTTGTACCCCCCTGGTTGTGCTGAATGCCAACCATGTCCTGTGATAGTACCATGTTATTGAGCACTGCAGGAAACAGAAAAGCGTAATGTGGTGTTGTGGGACTGATTATAGAGCACAATGCAGCTCTGCATGAATAAAGACAAGCAGAACTAGGCCTTGAACGAGGAGTTCGGGTTTTATTTCCCTAAACAATTCTGATTAATGCTACTTCTGTAAGGAACAGCAGCTTAGATCAAAAGGCAACTGCTCAACAAAATGTTTGTCCTGGAATTTTCACTGCTCAGACTTGATTTTTCTTCCTTGAAGATATCAAATTGCCAGGAAACCAAAATGACAATGGGAAGTGTGCTTGGTGTGTGATACAAGCAAGATCAACAACAGAACATGCTGAGATACTTCTGGTTTTGCTGGGACTAATAACACTGATAACATTTCTGCTGGTGGCTGTTCATGCTCCAGAAACTCAGGATGTGGCCAGAATAAAAGATGACATTGGTGATCATAGGAGAAAGAGACTTGACACTTTTATTTCCTGTATGAACTCTAATCTGGTTTAGCTACAAAGCCTTCTCTCAGGTGTGGGCTGCTCCTTCAAGGGCAATGGAGATGAAATACTCTGCTCTGCTAGTGGTGCCCTGCTTTACAAGAGAAGTTCAGCACCTGTGAGGAAGGCAGCTTGGCAATACGGCAGTAGCTAGAAAGGAGGTCACGGAGATCATTTCTTTGGGGATCGAGAAACCTTGTAGGCATGGAGCTACCCCTTGAAGAGACTCTTGGGAAGAAAACTGTATTACTGAGTAGTTGTATAGGTCAGAGAGCAGGGTGAAGTGATAGGAGAGGCAGTAGCTGCTAGAGTCCAGTTACGGAGAAAAGGGGTGTGCAAACTGGATTCCAGGTCCATGAAAAGGTAATGTGGTCAGAAAATGGCAGATGAAGCAAAGTTGGGTCTGAAGTCTTCCATGGACCAAATTTTCTTAACTTCCTCACTTTACCCCCAGGCAGAAAAACATAATCAAAAATCAAAGGGGAAATATCAGAAAAGCCAGTTGCAGAGCTAGATTCCACCACCAGTTTATCAGAGAGGAGACAGTAAGAGAGAGCATAAGTGGAGGGAACCGAGGCAGGTTTGCAGTGGCAGAAGATCAGCACTACTGCCTTTCCTTGGGAGCTCTGAAAGGCTCCCAGGCTAATTGCTTACTGTGGTAATGTCCCATGGGTGTGCTTGGTTCTGGGAGCAGCGCTGCTATCCTTCAGAGTGAAGACGCCAGTCAGTGTTGAGAGATGTTAATTACAGCTATTATTAGCATCACATTTCTCATTGAATGCTTGGAGTCATATATTCGATGAAATGTTAAAGCAGTGCTTTTTTCACCTTAAGCTAGTAGATGTTTTTATTCCTGAAATTTGTAATCACTGACACCCCTTTTGCCTCTATAGATCCAGACATGTCCATCCTGGCACTCTTTCAGAGTCTCAGGAAAAAAAAAAAAAAAAAAAGGGAGAAATGGAGGGAGAAATGGGGAAACTACAAACTGCTGATCTCACAGAATGTTTTCATGGTGAATTTTCCAAATGACTTACCTGCCCTTCACTCTCCTGCTGAGTACCAATGATGGTGCTAAGAAAAGGCTGTATTCATTCCAGCAGGTATGAACATAGTGCAGGTTGGGATTGGAAATGCAGCTGATTTTGGCAGTACTCTGAATTCTGTTGTCCATCCCAAAATGAGGCTGCTCAGCTTTTACCAGCCACAAAGAGACTGAAAACAAGAGCCAAGAACTGAAGTGGCATGGATCCAACCCAAAGTCCTGTTCCCTTTTTCTTTTCTGCTCACAATCCTGTTTCTATGCGTATAGATAATCAGGGCTGGAAGAGCAATGTCCAGCCAGTTTCACACTACTTCAGGAACATCTTTATGCTGAGAAGACATGTCCTGGATTAAACTAGAGAAGGTTTTATTTGGCAGTGGTAGTGGACGTAAGAAAGTTGTTTCTTGAAGAATGTGGGTCGCTAGGTTTTAGAAATAACCTGGTTCACATCTGTATTATTTGTAGAGCTGAGACCCAAGACCTCATGAGACTAAAAAGGAGTAGATGTGATGGGAGAGATTTCTAGGCAAGGGTTGTATCATTATTGGAAGATGTTACCCAGCCTGGATACCCAAGACACCCTCTTTGAAGAACAAAACCAACTGGAGCACAAGCTGTCTGCTTTCTCTTACAAGACCTGGAAACTTCAATTTCAGAAGTCAAGGTGCAACCGAGGAGTACAACTCAGGACAGTCAATCCAGTGTGATGGGATTCAAGAAAACAGACAACCCCTGTTGCATCAGAGGCTGCAACACAGTTCTTGACATCTTAGAAACAGATTTTAGACCTAATATATAAGGCAAAAAGTCACAACTAGTCAGTTCAGCCTCCCTGACTGTGAGGTCTGTGTTTATGCATATAGCTAAATCTTCTCTTGAGCTACAGGGAGTGCACAAGAACAATTTCATCAACACATGCAGATCTCAAGCCTGTTTAAAGCTTATGCCCAACACACCAGCTCAATGTCTGTGGACATAACAGACTTGTGCTGAAAATCAGTCCTGAGTTTTCAGGTAAAAGCTAGAAATAGTCTGGAACAAGGCTTTGAGCAGGACTGTCTCTTGATCATGACTTGGTCATGTGGAAGTTATGCCGATAGCCATGATGTTCCCCTGTCACAGTGTGTTCTGCTGCCTACACAATGCATTTGCAAGCCTGAGCTGGGAGTGTATATGAATATATGGACCATTATAGAGGCGATCCTCTCCTTTTGCAGAGTACAGCAAAGTGCTGTTTCATGGGAAAGATTCTTAGTTGCTTTGTGTCTGGGCCTGATAAGATGTGGTAGCTCATCAGTAACATCATTGTGTCAGTGCAATCCAATTAGTGATAATCCTTTACTTTGCACCATGATATTTGAATGGATCTTGGAATAATTGACTGGCTCCAATTAACTGAAAGCTTATCAAGGAAACATATTTGTAAATAAGAATTTAATTTCAGCCATCTTCTTTATATAATATTATTGCGGCCAACCTGATGTTAGAAATTTCAAACTTGATGTTAGACATGTTAATTAGTCTGTCATGTCCAGACTCCTGGAGCTTGAACAACAATTACCACTTTGTCACCCCATGCCCCAAGACAAAATGTATTTCAGATGCGAAATCCAGACATGCCAAGCAATGAGCCTTCACCTGCTCTGTAATGCAAAGAGGGTGGGACTGGGAATCAGGAGTGGCACAAAGGGTCTGAGAATTTTCGTGACTGGGAAAAGCAAGACCTTAGTTCAGAGAAGATCCCCTTGCTCAGAGCCCCAGACCTGTCATTGTAGGGCATCTCCCAGCTGGTGCCACAGGTTGGTTTCCTTCTTGGTTACTCAGAGCTCTGCCTGTCTGGTGTGGACCTGTCTTGTCCCCTCATAGGCAGGGCACATGTGTCTTTCAAAATGCCTTATGAAGCATCTCCGTGCATGATTCATAGTTAATTTATTTCTGTATTGTAGCTGATTTGAGCATTAAGATCACTTTGCAACAGGCTTCTCTAGCATCTTTCCTTTGTGATGCCAGCATCAAGTTTCCGTCATATTGGTTTGTCTCTGATGTAAGCAGTTTTGTCAAAGGCTGGGAAGGTGAAAGTTGTCCAACCTTTGTGCTGCTAGCTGGATATTCCTCTTGGCTATCAGCAAGAGGAGTTGCAGAAAGGTAATTTGCAATGAAGGAAATAAAGGAACTTACCGACTGTGGAATAGACTGAAATTTCTCTAAATCCAGTTCATATAAAGAGTGGTCATTGATTCTGAGAGCCATAACTGAAGAATATTTGCTGTTATGAATGTCCTAACAACAATGGCTCAAAACCCAAACGAACATATAAATAAACCAACCCCCAAATCTCCCAAGGCCTCAGATGTTCAAACAATAGCTCAACTTTTCTTAAAAAAATGAACATAATATAGAGTAAAACTTCATTCTTCAGGTAGTTCTTGTAGCAGTTCTGGGGTGGAGCAAACTGGTGTTATGCATAATGTATAATTTTTGTGGAAGGTTATGTAAACGTGTTGGTTTTTTTTTTTTTTTTTTTAAACCACCAAAGTCACCTGGAAATATTTAGGCTCCAGGCTTCCTTCTAAACACCACTTTATTGGTTTTTGCTGTAGTGTGAAACAGTAGAGCAAAATTCTCATGTTATCTGTCTGCAGCAGATTTACAATATTGCAAGTTTAATTATATGAGCTGCATTTCACGACTCAGTGCATTTGTATTACCATTTCAGAAACACAATCATTTATCAACAGCAAACTTCGGGGCATTTACTTTCCATGCCCTGGCACTGGCATTGCAAACTTCAAAGTATGTGCACATGAGTGCATGCTCCCTTTCCCAAAGAAAATTTGACACTTTCAACTTCCTTCATGGATTGGACAATATTTTCCTAATTATGATATGAATACCAGAGTCAGATTCTGATGTCCTTTTTTCCACTCAGCATTTGATGCTGTAAATGATCCCTTTGAAATAATTGTGGTGCATCATGGAGGAATTGAGTAACCCAGGGGATGGTTCAATAGAAACTGGATAGACATAATCTCCAGCTTGATGTGGAGGCTCTCCTAAGTCACTTCAGTACTTCACCCATTACAGCCATTGCATTGCTCTCTGTTCCCAAATATCTCCTTCTGGAATGAGCATCACCTTAACTTCTGCCTGCCTGAAATATATTACCTGCACTTCAACATATTGCATCCTCATTTTTCAGACTCAGACCTTTTCCTCTTTCAGACTTGATCTTTTTCTGCCCTAACTCTAGGCCTACCACCCTTATTTTTCAAGGTGCTAGAAGCATCTACATAGATACTGCTGTGATTTTATGAAAGGCTTCACAGCTCTTGCAGAGCTCTGGACTGTCACAGCTACAGATGCCTAGTAATTTAAACCTACCTCAGGTATGTCACTATTACAATGATTCTCGCCATGGCTGCAACATAACCATGCCCTGAATTTTATCCACTTTTCTCCTTACCTACTTCCACCTAAAATACTTTAAACATTTCCAGTCCTTTCTTTACAGCAGGGGGATGAAGGGCTGGATATGTGCAATGCAGCAGTGTTATCTGACTGCTGAGAAGGCTAGCTGGTAGGAGGCTGACAAACCGCACGTTACATTTTTGTGTGACTGGGTCTGGCAGTTTGTTATGTCAATGGCAGTGCCGTGCAAATAGCAACCTGGCTCTTGAACACCTGTGTGGGAATAAGAAGCCTCAAAATGGAGATCTGCTATGTGAAATGCCAGAAGCACCATTTCCCTTCTCCAAACTGATCTCTTTGAGTCCTGTGGGAGTTAAATTTGTCCTGTGGCTCTTTTCAGAAAGTCACAATTTCCTTTAAATTGTCACCTTCTTTTCCAGAGAAGGAAATATTAGAAGAGCAGACAGACATACACTGCTTACCCTGACACAAACACATGGATTGCCCATCTGCCCACCAAGCAGCCACATACTCAGCAATTTAAATAAAAAACACCTGGTACTGGATAAAGTGACAATCCTACTGAATTGATGGTTGGCATAAAAAGTACTGTCTTCCCCTCTATTTTCCACTACATTATGGTTTGCAAATTCCCATAATTTTGAACAACCCAACAAGAAAAAATGAAAGACCTGAAGCTGAAGTGGGCTGAATGCTTCAAAAAACACCTAAATTAGTCCGTGTTCATTTTGACAAAGAAGGTGGTTTGGAACTGCAGAGACTCATTCCTGTTGATGGAATTGGCTCACAAGTAACCTCAGGCAGGTCATGTAGAGCCTCAGAATTCAGTGTAAAGAATTACAGTTTTACAACGCTTAACTCCTGAGGATAATGTTACTAATTTCATGGTAAAATGTTTTGAAACGTAGGGAGGGACATGTACTCTCTATATATACTAAAGAAAGAAGAAAGCTCACTTCTGATCTTCTTTTACAGGCCTGACATCACAACTTCAATTTTCCTTCAGTTTACATGGATGTTGTTTATGATTTTGAATACATTTGTCCATATGTAATTTTCCCACACAAAGGTTAAGAGCCATATATTTTGGCTGTGAATGCCATCTCTATGTCCCTGGAACAAAAACTGTGACAGCTTCACAGATGTGAGTGGAGCTACAACACTCAAGACCAGGCTTATCTCAGAATACAAATGTTTACCTGCAGCAGCTTGTTGGAATGTGGTGGCTGAGAAAGATCCTGACCTGCACCTTGGTGTACTCTGTTTCCCATGTGCAAAATCAGTTCAGATTCTTGGAAGACCAGTAAAATGCTGATAAAAGTTATCATCATGCAGGGTCTGAGGAGCCAGAGATATCAGATTCCAGCCCTTCACTATCCTTGTCATTGTTGCATGAAAAGGATTTTGGATGACACACTTGAAGAGTACAACATCACACATCCAGAAACAAAGGGTATGCAAGGCTAAGAAATTTCCATGTTCAGTAAGTCACTTCTTGGACAGTGCAACTTCGTATAAAGGAGGCATTTGAAAGTCCACTGAAATGTTTTATTTCTTAGTCTTCTCTTGTTATTAATCTCATTTTTTTTTGCCTATGATGTGTGAGTGCCAACATAAAGGAGCGTTATAAATCACAGTAAGAAATAAATAGTCCCATTTAATCTTGCAGGGGGATATTAAATTTTCACAACCCCTGACTTCCTATTATCCTATCATCGACCCATTGAATACTTCAGTGGCTTGATGCTGTACAGGACTAAAACTGGGACCCAACTCACAGAAGACTGTGCTTAGAAAAGCAGACCCAGGTGCATATTTTGTGTGTGCACACTTCCAGTCACTTCCCTATCTGATTTTTACCAGGTCTTTCTGACACTACTCAAAAACCAGACGGCAGTTCAAGTGTGATATGTTTCACTTCTGGGATCATCTGATAAAAGAACATATGTGCTATTGTAATTAAAAGGACCTTCAGGCCCATCAGGTGAGATTGGAGACTGCACCCAGCAGCCTGTACTGTGTGCTGAGCAAGAGCAATCACAGGAGACTTCAAAAGCACCTTCTACTCCCTACTCTCAGATCCTTCCAACTCTCCTGCTTACATACTGTATTTCCCTCTAGGCACAGATTAAAACTGGAGTCAGTCTCCATGGTTTCAAGATGATCAAAGCAAGAATTGTTTTGGGATAGTCTAAAAGCAGGAGACACCACCACACACTTTTTGAGCAGATCTCCTCCCCAGGTTAGCTGGAAGAGCACGCTGCCTCCTTCAGACTTCCTCTTAAGTCAGGCTAGGGAAGTGAGGAAAACAGAGGACTGAAATTCCTTTTACCTTCCTTTCCTTAGCTGTAGTGTCTAAAAGAAGGGCCTTCAGGGCCACAGCCTCTACAGCAGTGGATCAGAAGCCACGGGTGGGGAGTAGTGCACGACTCCAACTCTTGTTGTTCATGCCCCTTCCTCAGGGTGAAAGAATTGTTCAGATGGGTTCAGATTTATCACTTGCGCAATGAGGATCTGGTGCCCCAGATAGCCTTTTTCTATTTAAGTGGAGGGAAAAATAAAGGATGCCCAAATTATCAGGCCTGTATTTTCCTCACATTCATATCTTGGTGTCCCCAGACATCATCTTAATCTCCTTTAGCAAGAGGCTTAGGTCACTTGGATCATTAAACTAAGCTACTTGAAATAAAAAACAAGGTGGTGGCAGCAAATAAGCAGAGGAGTGCTGGGCTAAACTGTCATTCAGCAAGCACTTCAGTATTCAAAACGGCCTCTCCAGGGTGGGGAATGCTCCCTTGGCCTTCTCCTGAAGGGCAGGAGCTGATCAAGCCTACCAGAGACATGTTAATGCTGATGACGTGGCTCGCAGTGGGAAGAAAGAACAAGCAAAGCTCTTTAAGGCGCAGCTTCGCAGAACCTGCCTGGGAAGGGACTCCCAGCACAATCATTCACGAATCATTGTCTGCGCTTACACAGAGAAGAGGGAAAACATCCAGATTTAAGAAGTGACCTTTTAAAAAACAGACAACCAAACAAATACAAATAGACCAGCAGCTTACTAAGATGCTTTGGGGATGTCCTAAGCTGTTATGAACATGGTCTGGGATGTTCTTTGTTTTCTCCAGCACAAAGATATCTGTGAGCTGCACTTCATTAATACGCTGGTGTAGCAGAAAAAACAAATACCAGCTCATACCACGTGGAATCGAGGAGAAGGCAGCGATTCAGAACTCCAGTTTGGATGTTTTGGTGCAAATTCCAAACCCTCCACTGGAAAATACTGGGAGTGCGGTATAAAGTGGGACTCATCAGAGGAGGTCAGCTCTCTCACTTCAGGAAGTTAGAGAAGAGACCAGAGGAAAACCAGGCGCAGAAGGTGATATGATCTATTTCTGCCTTAGGCCGAGGAGAACATGATTCTAGACAGAATGCCCAGGTATTAACTCCCAGTCCTGCCAGAGCCTGCTGGTTTTGCTGTCCCACCACAATTCAGAGGTGAGTGCCGTGCCCTCTCCATGCTGGTTGCCAATGCAGTACAGTGCAGAAGAAGACACCAGCACAGTTCTTCCTGCTGCACTGCAGGGTCGCATTCCTTTCACCTCCCAGATGACGATCAGCTTAACACCTAAAGCACAAGGATTGTTATTGCTGGGTTTCACAAAACCAGAACACTTTCATAAAGTATACCTGAATTTAGACACATGACCATGCCATGTGCCCATGAAGCTGTGTTGAATCAAGTCAGGTTTTAAGAAAAGCCATGTTATTTTCCACTGTGTTTATTCTCCTGCATGAGCCATTACTGTGAGTGATTAATAAACTGTTGTTTATTAACAGCGGTTAATAAAGGGGTTTTCTGGTGTCCTTGCTGTTCTCTTTAGATAAAGTCTCGGAAAATAGTGAGAAATTAACCAGTTAATTTGCTGTGTGTCGGTATGGCAGATGGATGGTTGATTGTGCCCTTCCTTGTCTTGATTCATACTTATCAAGAGAGCAGAATTACTCCCACGGAACAGGCTTATTCATTATTTGTGTACAGAGGCTTTTTTTTTCCAACAAGGTGCAGGTCTGGACCCACTGGGAGGTCAGCATGTATTGTGGTGCCATGTCCTTGCTTGTAGGACATACCAGGGACTTCATCAACTTGATAGACAGGGCAGGCCCCTCATAGGAGTCGCTCTGGCAGCCCCAGGAGCAGTGAGATCTCCAAACAGTAGGAAGAGAGAGCTTTTTGTCCCCTCATCAATGTAGAAGCTCCCTACTGAAGACCATTTTTGCTCAGAACATTGGTGGTTTAGCAGGCCACTCATTTTACAATACAGCTCGTAGTTTGGACATAGTTTGGACATACAAGATCCACTTACTCTGAAGTTCAGAAGCATGCAGGAGATATATTAGGCACAGGATTAAAGCTTCCTTTATATTTAAACTGGTGGTTGGAAGAAAAGGGTAAGGCTTTGGAGGGAGGTGAGAGGAGGCAACCAGCGAATCTCATTAAGGACTAGTGCCTTCTTGGCCCCCTGGCCTTCTCCAGAAAGTCAGGCACTTTGGCTAACACAATCCCTTCCTTTCATGCTCTGGTCCTGTCCCATTACAGCATTCCCCAAGCCATGCTGGAGACAGCCACAAAGGGCAGCATTATGTCTGGAAATGAATGGTGTGTAGCCAGTTCCAGCTGAAAGAGCAAGACAAGCAAAAGCACTTCCCCGGGACAATGAGAGGGCTTATAGCTCAGGAAGCTTCCCAGTCCATTAGCATCTGTGGAAGACAATGGCTGTGTGTGGTGGAGAGGAGGAGAACGTGGCCTTGCCAGTGGCCCCTGTCCATCACTGGCAGAACAGAACTGCTACCGTGGGATGGGGCCTGAATGGGCTGATTCATGCGCAAGAAGCCCTGGCGTCCCCCTGGCAAGGACAGGCCATGTGGAGTTGTCACCACTGGGCTGATCTGGGATATTGAGTACCTTTCTGACCTCTGGCTCTGCAGCAGCCCAGCCCAAAGTCTGTCCTTTCTGCTGGCAGGCAGATGAGGAAAGGCTTGTCTAAGGGAAACCCGGTGGTAAAGGGTGCAAATTCCCTTTGGAAGCTCAAGCCCAGCTGTTCCTGTCCTCAGGTTTCGGCTGCTCAGGATAGGCACAACACTGGAAGATCAGATCATTTTCATGGGGAGCTACTGGTGAGGGTGAACAATCCTCTCTCTCCTGTCACGACTTTATCCACTGTCTTCAAAACAGAACTAAGTGGAAATATATTTTTTTGGGGAAAAAACAACTCCCAGTATTTCCTGAACAGGAGTGAAATACAGTTTTAAAGCACTGAATATTTTCCTCCTTTTATGACAGTTTCAACTAATTTGCTCATTCTGAAAGACACTGAAAATCTTGGTTATGTTTTCAACAAGGTAGATGTTTGGTCTGTTTCAAGGCACACTGGAGTTTTCTGAAACAACTTTAATTAACTTTATTCTAAAATCATTCATACATTTCTCAAAACTCTACATAAAAATTCAACATAAAATTTGTTTTTTCAGAGAGTAAACCAGTTCCTCTGATCCAAAGATTTGTTTCTCCTTTGTGAGTTGCCAGTGTATTTTGTGAAATCACCACCACTATTGCACAGGACCAAAAGCTTTTGGCTTCCCTCAGGAGAGAGCTTTCTTTTGTGGCTCTCATCTTCTGTGGCCTTTTCTAAGCTGAACCCATGAAGTACTGCTGTGATGTTGGGGAGGTTTCATGGAGCAATACAAAGTCCTTGTCAGAAATACGTAACAGATCTACCCAGGACTTGATACACAGAACTTGTCTTTAATTCTTGTTTGCAAGCACTTGAAAGTGGGATGGAGTTCAATTTTATCAGGAAAATCTTCTTGCAAGAGGAAAATGGACTTGTGAGCCCGAATGGCCTTTACCATTTACAAGAGAAAAAAAAATACACTCTGTTAAGAAAATATTAAGCCATGTTTACATTGCACTAGGAGGGGATCCACTGAGCCTTTGATAGTAAGGTGATGAAATTCATACCAGCCCTGCTTCAGGTCCCATGCAGGGAGAGCCTGTTTGGGACTGGGGTGCATAGGTGCATACTCCAGTTTTGTTTTTCCTGGAAGAAGTCCAGAGAAGCACAACAAATGGGATCAGTTTGGCTTCTGACATCAGTCCTGATCTGACCAAATGCACAAATTTAGCCATGCTTGACCATAAAATATACCGATCCACATATGCAGAGTGTCTTTGATTCTGAGGCATCTCTGGGGGAATGGAAATATTTTATTCTTGGAGCCAGAGGGAACCATCTAGTCTCACCATCAACATGTTTTCTTAACTTTAAATAAGGTTAAGAAAGGGAATAATTCAACCGTGGCAACTCTAATTGGCTACAAGTATAATCCAATAACCTCATTTCACCCATATTGTTAGTTGAGTTAATTGGACCTGCACAGCCACCAGCTAAATATATTGGTGTATGCAAATGGTGAAACTAATTTCCTTCATAAAACTTCCTTGTGTAGAAGTAGGAATTGGGTAGAAGGAGTAGGGTAGAAAGAAGGCTGTGCTGACGTTGTTACTTCAAAAGATCAATTCTCTTCCAATTATTTCCTCTCTCTAGATAGGCAGGACAGAAAATATCATTAATTCCTTTTAACAGAGATGGGGGAGGGAAGTAATTTCATTCTCACTTGAAGAGACTGCAGAGCAGAAGTGATTGAGCTTTTAGGTGCCCCAGATCCAGACTGGGCTTCGCAGCCCTTGGGTCAGTCAGCCGTTTTCTTTGCAATATATGGAGTGAGGGAACCTGCACCAGTGCAAGTTCCTGGGTGCTGCAAGGACTCATGTCACCTGGAGGGAGACAGGTAGACTGATCATCATCACTCTAACATTGATTTCAGCAGGGTCTTTTGCCATAGAGGTTTTGTAATTTGTATCGTGCCATCTAGCAGCCAAAGCCATTTCCACTGTTAACTTAAAAGCTTTTCAAGAACACGTCTCCTGGAGTCTGATGTGGAAGACTGACAGTCAGGCCATGTATCCATACCTAGAGTAATAAGTAACCTGATCTAGTTGAAGATGTCCTTGCTCATTGCAGGGGGGTTGGACTACATGGTCTTTAAAGGTCCCTTCCAACCCAAACCAGTCTATGATTCTATGATTCTACGACACTGCCTTTTTGCCATCACAAGAGGGGATAGTCTTAGAAAGTGTAGATCTGACCTGAAGCCCAGCTACTCCATCCAGCAAGTGAAGACCTGATGGTCAGCAAGGCTCAGCAGCTCCAGGGGAAAGTATGAAAATCTGACATTGTGGATGTGAGGAGCAGCCTCCACATAGCTATGTACTAGCTTAAAAATGTTGGCTTAAGTCCTCAGGATTCTCCATTATTATTCAGCTGATGCTTTGCATTTTCTTTCTGCTGCTTTTAAGCTGTAGGAATCATAACTGTTTCTTTACATCACACCAGCTCTGTGTAGTGTCTCTGTTACACCTGCTCATTAAACTTTACCTCTTGCAGATTGGAATTGTTGCAGGATGTGGACCATATCTGATGCTTTCTGTGCTCTGCACTTCTGTCATATCGCATTCCCTGCCTGCCACCGCCCCCCCCCCTCCCCGCCCCCTGCCCAAGCTGGCTGCAACCGTCTCTTCTTTGACTGTGATAAAGCAGCAGCAGCATATACTCGTTGCAGTTTCCATCTTCTGTAGGCAGTCCCAAACAAGAGGATGTGCACGTCCTTAGGTGTCTTTCAACTGACTTTGGAGCAGGGCTGCAGTGAATTGGGACTAACACAGTGCGGGGGAAGGAAGAGATGCTGCCTGTGATTACTATTTGAACTTGATAAGGGGATGGGAAGGAAAAGGAAAAAGGAGTTCTGAGGCAGGACTGAATCATTAATGCTTTCCACAGTTAAACTTGAATTTCAGCCCCTGCTAATATTCCCAGGGAAATCACAACTCACACACATACATACACACACAGGTTTAATTTCAGCAGTAAATGAAGTCATAATGCAAACAGAAAGCTAACAGCAGGGAAGGCTATGCTTGGCCAGGTCTGCTCGTGATACAAGTAATACATATGCACCAGTACAAAAACTGACCCCGGAGAGCAGTTAAGTCTTTCTAGCAGAAACACACACTGAGAAGGCAACCATAACTTTTAACTACAGCTTCCTACAAAAGAAAGTGCTGTGGTCTTCTTTAATATTGGAAAGGGATTGTTTTCAATTGATTGATTTCAGTGAACAGAGGCACAGGGACAACAAAACCTTTCCAGTGAGAATGCTAGGTCTGCCTGGTCTGAATTCTGCAGTTTGTACCTGGGTGTTGACAGTGGGGGAATTACTGCAGAGTGCTTGGGAGAGTGCTAGGTGGGGAAAGCCACGGCTGAGAAGGTCATGGCATCACCTCTGCCTCTGACAGCTGAAGTTGAGCCAACACCTGTGAGCTACTAACTGAAGAAAAGTGTTGCCGGATTGGTGTGGTCCACCATGGGCTGGGCCAGGTCTTGCACTGGAGAAGCCAACAGTGGTGGCAGCACGTGAGACTGCTGGATTCCCTTGAGTTGCTTGAGGTATAAATGTGCAGACAGGGATGGTGAGGAGGGTTTGGAGGATTTGCTTTTTGCTAGGAAGCACTGACATGCTCGAACTTGTGGTTGCTTAGATGAAACAGTCCTTAAGAAGCACCAGTTCAGGTGAAATCCTCACAGAGGATTTTTCGGAATATTTTTTTTATTTATATATTTATTCATTCATTTATTTATTTACTTGCCAACATGTCCTGTTCCAATCTTGCAAACAATGTTGTTCTTAGAGTGAACTTCTGTTTGATGTTCTAGCTCATTTATCACAAACTCCAGCATTTTTGTAAGTAAAAAGACTATGAAAAATATTATAAATGCTACAAAATTCTTATTTCTTAGAATTGTTTGTTTCCCTTGAATGTCTAGAACACTGAAAAAAAACCCAACAAGTACCAACAAAAAAAAAACCCTCCAGCCTCCCAAGATTTTGGTTTTTTATCCTGATCTGGTACAGGAATGATATTTACAACCTTAAATTCTTTAATTTAAGAAGACTCATTACTTATTGCCATACTCAGTGTACAGTTAACTTCTGTTCCTACCTGGAATAATGTTAATCTAAGCAGTCTTCTGAGCATCAACTGGCTCATGCAACTGGTCTTTCTTTAGAAATAAAGCTACATTGTGAAAATAAAGAAGATATAAAGTCAGGGTCTAAGAAAAACTCTGAAACTTAGGGAAAGGTTTACTTTTCTCCCGCAAAACCCCACTAAAAAAATACCCTACCAACATGGGAAACATTCAAAAAACTTCTCCATAACAAAACTTTATATATTAAGATGGCTTTAAAAAGTTCTCTTTCTTTCAACATTTCTCATCTCAGCAGGAGAGTAAGCTTTCTTGTTGCAGAAAGTCTTAAGCAAACACTGTAAATATTTGGTGACTCAAATGACTAGATTAGCAGTGATGCCATCATTAACAGCAGTGACAGGAAAGTGTCACAGTTGCAACTTTTTCATGTTTTTTAGTTGGCCCTGCAATTGTTTTGTCAAAACATTTACCCAAGGGTGTGATTAATAACAATAATAGGCGACATCTTCAATTATCCTCAAACATATTAGAAAATATCAGCACTCGGATAAAATCTTTAAAAGCACATCTTAAGCTGCTTTTACAAGCTTACTGTGACAAGAATAAATACAGAGATAAAATGTGGAATTAAAACACTTGTTTATTTTAATCAGGGTTTGTTTTTTTTTCTTTAAGCAGCATGAAGACAAAATGTTTATGTACACATAAATACTTATCTAAGGATCACCAAACATTTTGCCTGCAGTTTTCCCGAGTCCTTTAATTCAATCCCCAACACAAGCATGACATTGAGAAGCAAAGTCATCTGATGCTGTGTTAATGATATACAGTCCATCAGAATTTTTGAAGACTAAAAATAACACCTTCCAACCCCTAAATAAAACAGAGTAAAAACATGAAATATTTTACACATCTGAGCCACAGGCTTTACTTTGCAACCAAATAAAAAGCAAGCTTTGTGTCTCCATATGTTTAACTTCCTTCCATCTTTCGCTTGTGTAGTGCCTGGCGATGCATTTATCTTTTTTTCTGTTTGTTGTGTGCAATCAGTCTGTGGACAGTCTCCTCCAAAGGAAGAACAGTTGCTCACAGCCCCAGGAAGAGGCACGTGAATTCAGTGGCTGTGGGATTTGCTTAGAAAAAGATTCAGGAGACATTTTGTCTTACCACTGAAAAACGTTATAGCACTGTGCAACACAGGACACGTAGTGCAGGTATCAAGGGCCACAACATCCTTTTCAGTGCCTTCAGCTTTACACTGTGGGGTCAGAAGCCCTGACCAAGATAACAAGACATGGGAAGAGTGCATCCAGTGTCATATCAGCTCTAGTGAACAAAAAACAATTCCTCATCTTTATCCAGGATTTTTTACTGGGTCTTTACAGTCAGTGAATCCATATCACTGCCTGTCTTCCCTTGAAAATTTTTAAAGCTTTATGGCCATTAGTAAAGCAAGTTTCATATTGTTTAACTTCTTCAGAACATTGACATCCATCAGATCATTTAAACCAAGGAACAACACAATTTTTGAAGTGATAGTGACTAAGTCAGGGGAAAAAAAACCCACAGTTTTTGGGCCCAGCAAAGTTAAAACAATTGGTTTTGAGACTCCGGAGTATTGCTGTGACAGGTGTGCTGCTGGCAAGAAGAAGTGCTGTGTTTGATCCATGAATGATTGAAAGGGCCTCAGATCCAAGTGCTCCATCTGTGTTATTTTTAATTGGGCTGGCTCACAGGAATAGTGACCATGCAAAAGTCATGAGCTTCCTTGAAAAAAGACAGCTGAAATCTCCTTACTTAAAGGACCCTTGGGCAGCACGTCACTTGAGCTCGGATTTAACATTTGGTGAATGACTAGTCATGCTGACATATAGGAGATTCCCAAGATACTGATGGCTTGGCAAGTGTGCAGATCCTTTTGCCAGCTCCAGAGCTGGGTCATTAAGAATATCTCAGTAATAGTCTATGCTTTGAATTTATTTTACTGGTTTTTTTTTTTTTGAGAATGAGGTAGGACTTCTCTGATCACAAATCAGTAAGAAATTACAAGAAATTAAATCTAATTATACCATCTGGAATATTCTCTTTGAGCATAATGCAAATTTTTTTATGGTGTTTTGGTTGGTTGGTTGGTTGGTGTCCTTCCCCCACTGATTATAAGTCCAAGGTGCAAAACCTCTAATGCTTCCAGAAAAAGAATTACATGTTTCACCAAATGTATCTGGGGACAGTTTCCTGTTCAGGCAGAACGTCCCTTTGCACTGTCTCATTACACTAAGTCTTTAATTGCAACCTAAACAATGTCTTGCTCACTTCAGTCCACCTGGAAAGAAAGAAGGAAAGAAGGAAAAAGAGAAAGAGATGAAGGAAGGAAGGAAGGAAGGAAGAAGGAAGGAAGGAAGGAAGGAAGGAAGGAAGGAAGGAGGGGATGTATAGTGTTGGTGGGAAGGGGTCTGAAAGGATGCTGAGCCCTAAAATACTACATCTAATGTCCTCCTACCACTTGTTCTGCACTTTGATTATGTGAACATCCTATTTCTCTCTCTAATCCCACTAAGTGTGCATCTCACTGATTTCCCATGGCAGCAAAGTCAACACATGCTGCATAGGAGACCTATTCCTTTTTATATATTGTTTTAATTTTGCTGCCAGTCATTTTCATTGACCATTGCTTGTGGATTGCAAGGCTGAAAGAGGCAAAGCATGCAATCTTCTGGGTTGTAAATCACATGTTTATTTACTAATCCACCCCTTTTCTGTCTCTCCTTATTTTTTTTCTGTTAGATTTTTTCTTCTGCTCACTAGTGAAAGTTAGTGGGACTTTGAGTATGTGGATGATGCCATCCCCCTCTGTTGGAACAACGCAGTCGGCACACTGCAGCAGCACTGCAGCTCACAGAGCTCTTCATGGCGAGGTCCTTCGCCTGCTCCACCAACGTATGTACGGGTGGGAAGAAGAAGCCACCCGGCTGCAGCGGCATAGACAGCATGATGAGTCCCAGTCATATAAATCCACTGGGTAAATGTTACCTTGAACACATTATTTCAGGAGATGGATATCTGAAAGATGAAAAACAGCATCAAGATGCAAAAGGTGAAAATGAACTTTTGGATATTACAGAAATTAGGGAGAAAGAATAAACATCTCTTTAGCTGAGAAGCCTGGATGAGAATCTATCAGGCAGCTACATTATCAATCTTATCATATTAAGCATAAATGTAAACACTGAAAAATTCATGAAGCAGAATGAAACAGTAAAGCCTAGTTAAAACCCAGAGCTCCAGTTTGATATATGCAGTGCTGACAGGATAAACGGAAAGGAAAGAAGGAGAAAGAACAAGGGCAGTTTTACATGCTCTTTCCTTCCCGGATTTTTTAAGATGATTTGCATTCATGAAGTTCAGATGCTGGAAAATGGATTTGTGTGTTTGGCACAGGGCACATCTCACTGATCCACCCCTGGAGGTTCCTCTCCCCTCTTGGTCCCAGGGAGCATTTCCTTTGGTCAGACTGTTCAAAAGTACAGCCCTGGCTAGTATTAGATGAGGGCTAGACATACGCAAAACTACGAGTATGAGGAGAGAGTTTAGACATTAGAAAAGGAAATCAGACGTTCACACCTGGCTGGGAACTCTTCTGGGAATGAGACAATGAGTGGCAATGTGGCAACAGCTAGGAATTGAACTTTCCTGCAATGGACTCTGCTGGGCAAGGGAAGGCATTTCACAGTCAGGTCTGAGGTCTCTGCAGATATTAGCTCTGTATGTGCAAAAATTCCATGCTTCATACCTGAGTGCATATATTCTAGCTACATGTGATGAGCATCATATGGATATTACAATATGAGGGCTGTTGTAATCGATGATTCCTTGGCCATACTACCAGTGGGCCACTGAGGGTGACACTGCTGCAGGTCTAGATGTGCGCGTGCGTGTGGGCACGTGCGTGTACAAGAAGATTTAATTCCTCTCCAGTGTCACTCAGTGCGTTTGCTACTGAGATTCGATAACAAAAGCAGATAAAAACATCCCACTCTCTGAGGATGTGCAGACAATGCCAATACAAAGGAGAGGGATCAGAGCTTTGCCTCCATAAGTACAAAGAAAGCATAGGGCCTTTTAATGCTGAGACTTCAAAGAAAGCCTCTGCATACAAAAGGCGGGGGGGGTGGGGTGGGGTAGGGGGTGGGGAGAGACAAAAGGAAAAAGAGAGAACCGACAAAAGAAGTTAAGTGTGGAAAAAGGCAACTCTCTGATGAAAATTTATGGAAACCCCAGTGAATAAGACAGTTAGATATACACACAAAGAGGACAAATGCAAATTACATTGGAAAAAGAGCCATATGGTTTGCTTATGAAGATGTACATAAGGCAAAAGGAATGACTACGTGTACTTTTGTATATATGGGCACGATGTCCTTGGGTTGGGGGGGATGTGTTTCCTTCAAAGAACCAGACCTTTTCTTTTTTGTGACTCATTTTTCTTCCTCTAATTAGGGCTTTTCTTTGTTACTGCCCAAAGAGACAATAATTGCCCAAAGCACAGCTATCTGTCCCCTTTACTTTGGGTGGAGAGAAGGAAAAGTCTGGAGGAATTTTCCCTGCCTCTCCTGCCCCATCACACAGCTGTGGCTTAACCTAGCCTGTAAGAATATGGGCAGAGAGATGACCTTCTGCCAGGGCTTTGTTTAGGCTCCTAAATGTTGGAATGAAGAGAGCTGGGAAAGTCTAGTCCTCAGTAACCTACGGAGTCATTCCACCCTCGTTCTCCAAATCCTCCATACATACATAGTACTAGCAGCTGTTATCCTGAAACACTACGATGTTTGCTTCCTCCATCCCCCACAAGGCATTGTCCTCCCCATCTCTGCTGGCCAAAGGGGATGTTTTACACTCAAACCAAAATGCCTTCCTTCTCCCTTAACTGTTGGACTAGGAGATGAGGCAGAGAGGATAGCCCTGCATGCAGGAAAACACAAAAGGACTTTTTGCCTGGAGACAAAGAATAATTTTTACTTTATTGTCAAGTGAAGCTGTAGTGCAAGAGTTTGGAATATGTATTTAAGGCAGTTAGTGGTGTGGGTGCTGTACTTTCACTTCCCATTAACTGACGTGGGATTTGTGACATTCGATTTCTAATTGCTGGTTTTGGATATCTATGTGAGATACTGAGGCCTGAAAATCATCTTTCTCATCTATCCTACACTGAAATTTTTGGATATGTTTAATGTTTTGCCCTTGCACAGTGGAGGGGACCCATGAGGCAGAAAGTCAATCAGTCTCAGAGTACCTGTTGGGTAAAGGACATTTCTTTTGATATATATGGAACTACAGTGTGATGCAAAACCACAGACAACCACAGTTCAAGCCTCAGGAACAACGAAAGCATCAACAAAATCTCTAAAAACAAAGAACAAAACCAGTAGCTAACTTCTGATAACAGCTAAGTAAGTTTTAACAGGTATGCATGTGTGAATAAACACAGATACACATGGACATGGACACACACACAGACATGCACACTTAGTTTGAATAAACTGATTTATTCTCCTTACAGAACAACTCACCTCAAAGACAAAGTTTACAGCTAGCCAAAGCTAAGTCCCTGTCAGAAATCCCATTAATTTAAGACTGATACTGATGCATTTTGATATTTTGTCTTTATATATGGCATCATAAAGAAATAGAACAATTCAGGAGGTTTATTTGACTCTTCCATCAGATGGACTCATGCTGCGTGGCTAAGCCCTAAGTTCATCTACATGGTGAGAAGTAGCCATAATCTGTAGTGACTAAATAAAAGATAAGTTAAGCTGCATTATCTGAATTTAATCGAAAGAGCCAGCAATTGTAAATTTTTAACTAAAAAAATTATACAATTTTAAAAACATGAGGACTTCCACTATACATGGAGCTCACCTCAGAGATCTATACCAGCTCTGAAAATACTGTGAATACTTTCCAGTTAAGAGTAAAATCTATTTACAAATTATGACATCTTTATTTGCAACTCAGCAAGAAATCCACTGATTTCAATGCTGCAAATCTGAAATAACTGTCTCCTTAATACAGTTGACATTTGTGGACCTTTCTCAGCCTTCATTTGGCTGAGGGATAATGCCATTTGAAAGGGTTAAAACCTTTGTTTAATCTCTTTTGAACTTCTTTCAAGTAGTAGGACCTTTTCTGCTGATTATTTTTAGCTATTACATTGACTACATGGTGCATATCCAGCCTCCAACATCATTGTAGGCAGGACATCTGTTGTTCTCAGCCTTTTTTCTGTCCTTTATTCAGAATTTTACATCATGTCAATTGTTTGGGTTGTTCAATGGGACAGCTACCGACTTCATATCAAGGCATATTTCTAGCTTCACTGTTGAGAAAGCCCCATGGTGAGAAAAATGTGCTAATTAATGCTGAATAATTGCTACACATTCTTCTGTCCACATTTTTACACCCTGACCTGGTCCTTGCACACACACATGCGCTCATAAATGCACACATTTACTCAGTGTTTTCAGGCACCAAAACAAATAAAAAGAAAGTGTCAGGCTCCTTGATATTCTTTGTGTGCAGTGGAAATGTGCTCAGTTGTTTCAGCTGTCTCTCCGGCTGCAAAGATGAGCGAATCAAGGACTCTGATCCAAGCCCCATCCAGCTATGGGGAGAGGGGACACAACCCTGAACTACTTTAAGGAACAAGAATATATTCCAATGAACTATGCTCTTTATGAGAAACATTCAAGAATCATATGCTATCTTCAAATTGAGAAATAGAAATGGGAGAATTCATAATTTTGATCATCTCCAGCTTTTTTTTGATTTGATAGTCCTCTGGAATCCTTTCATTTTTGTTAACACGAATAAT
Source organism: Falco biarmicus (assembly GCF_023638135.1). Taxonomy (NCBI): domain Eukaryota; kingdom Metazoa; phylum Chordata; class Aves; order Falconiformes; family Falconidae; genus Falco; species Falco biarmicus. The sequence goes on from NC_079296.1 coordinate 23,761,106, forward strand.
TTTTAACTAACCTTTCCCTAAGAAATTTCCTTACAGTTCCAAAATCCTTGAGACAATGTATGCTCCTGAAATCCTGCCATGCTGTGTTTTCAGGCTCAGGAGTTTTACAGTATGCAGAGTAATGTGCAGGGTAATTGAGATTTGACCCAAGTAACATGATAAGAGTCACTGCCCTCCCTATGGTTTCAGCATCCAGGCTTAGCATGGTAAGCAACTTCAATTGAAGTCGCCAACAGCAAAACAGACTGCACAATTTTGTTGTTCCTGCTTACTTCCATACAATCTTGAGCAAAGAAAAAAAATATATTTTATTTGCCCCTTGTGAGTTATTAAAAGTTTTTACAGTTCTGAACTCATCTTCTTTCCTCCTTCTCCCCCAAAATAAATGTAAAAAATGACTGATATATTGTAAAATGTTTGGGAAAACAAATTTTGATGCCATTGCAAACAGTAACAAAGCAAATCCTTCAGTCCTGCCAAATCCAAAATCATCGGATCGGTTCTGGTTTTGCTCAGGCTAGATCATCAATTATGGGGAGATAATGTGAAAGAAATTGCATAGCTACTGGGCCTGGTTTTCCATTAGTCTGCAAATTGCAAACACTCTGATTTAGTAGCAGTTTATATTCACTTTGTAGGGGTGTAAAATTGCAGTCCCGCTGGCTTGAAGGAAGATTAATTCATAGCAGCCAAGAATCTGGCCCTTAATGTACTTAGTTCAATGAGATGATCATTTGGTAATGAGCAAATTGATCCTGATAATAACAGAATCAACCCAAATCGCACAGGAAACTCTTAAGGCCAAGAGCTTAGTAAGATTCAGAAGATTGGACACTTATGTGCATAATAGGTTTATCTGGAGTCAGCCTGCCTGTTAACCTCCACCATGCCAAACTTACCCTCCTGCAGATTTTCAGAGTTTGACCCGACACTGATTTTCAGTAAAAGGAGCTGCTGGTGGGAGATATTGAGGAATATGATTTGTGCCCTTAGAGTTTCACCACCATTTCAAGGGGATAAAGTGCACTATGGTGTCTTTGAACATGCTAAAGTCACTAAGCACAGCTGATGGTTAGAGACCACCAGCTCAGGTAGTGAAGAGTCACCTCTGTGCCCTAGGCTCTGCTCATTTTGGGTAATAATATTTTTCCTGCTAGATACAGGTTCTAGTATGAAAAAGATGAAAGGGACGATGATTTTTACTCTGGCTTGGACCTTGTTCCAAGGTTTTAAGAGGAGTTCAGGGGCTCCCAGTACTTTCCTGGAGACACTGCCTGCCACAGGACTAGGTTCAAAGTCATTCAGATATGAATGCACTGAGCCTAAGCTCTGTGGAAGAAAGCCAGAAAGGGGCAATTCTTGCATGTAGAATGAAGACAGTGCAAAGTCTGGTGCAACAGAGGTTAACACGCACTCTGTGAGGTCCCTATGGAGTCTGATTTGGTTATTGAATTTATATACTGGGCTACGTTCCAGTCTGTTACTAGCTTCTTATTTGAGCAGGCATAAATTCCTCAAAAATTCATTTTGATTTTTGCATCTGATAAATTACTCCTGTATATCTGCTATTTTTCTCTGCTTCTGTCCATATTTTTCTTACAGCGATGCCCATCCTTTTTTCCCCAACATTACCATGCTGACAAGTACCAATGTTTAAGTTCAGACAAAAATCACCGCTGAACTGCAGCAGTCCACCCTCTCATTTTAACAATGATCTGGGAGAATGAAATTGCAGCAGGACCTTAATTTCCCTTGTTAGAGCTATAGCATTTGGGGCTGATGAAGTTCACAGTAAACCTGTCATAAAGGGACCTTACCTGATATATTATCTATCAAGCCAGTATAACGAACATCTGGCAGGGACCGCAATCTGTATGCATTGAGGCAGCAACTATTAAACTGCTGAGGTGCTGTGCATTGCACTGGGTGAGTTCAGCCATGAGACGGTAGAATCAGGCTTGCACTCAACTTGTCTTCACAGTCTTCAAGTGTGGAGACACAGGCTGCCTGCAGGCCCAAAGGGCCATGCAGAGTGTGCCGTGAAACGCAATAGTGCAGCCTGCCAGGCTGCAAAGCAGCTGGATAGTCTTTGCTGAAGCTTCTGGAAAATAATGTTTGGTAATGAAGGTCACAAAGAGGATCAACTTTTACAACCTGCCAATGGACTGCCATGATGACAAGAGAAAAAGATGCTTCCTTTGACTCCAAACGTGGGACACAACTGACAAGTGAGCTTGGATTCAGGGACAAGTGCTGTTGTCACCCAGTGCTACGCTGCCCCCAGCAGATGCTCTGCAGGGTAGGTATGGGCTTCAGTGAGAGGGGTACCACTGCCCTGGCTTCCTGAGGGTTTGCAAACACGGATGGTTTATGAACTGCTTAAGAATGTGAAAATGACTGCACCGGATGAAATTAAAGGAAGCGCTTTCAGGGTAAAAAGTGGTAAATTTTCCCATTGCTTAAGGGATCGGCCACTGTCACCTCTTTCTGAAGGATCTTCAAGAGAAAAGTGAATGTTTTTCGAAGCAGATGCCTAGCATATCTAGCCTCTCTCTGAACTGACTGTGGGAATGGAAAGCAGTCAGTGATCAGCAGCCCATAGCAGCAGTCTGTAACAGATTAAGGCACTAAGAAGAAATGCTTCCTGCTGAAATGAATAGGGAATATAAACAGACAGCGCAACTGCTCTGAATCCAAGCAGACAACCAGACTCTATCTTATAAATGTGTGTGTGTGGTTTCTGGCTCTATTTCCAATTCATGGCTGCAATGACCCAGACCTCAGCAGTAGCCAGACCCCAACAGTACCCAGACATCATGCTGGCCAGCAGTGTTGTTATCCGGATGGACGAGGTCTCTCCGTTTTTTATTTCACTGGCTGCAAAGCGTCTGAATAGCAGCATGAGCAACTCGGCTGAAAGTCTCACAGGCAAACAAAAGTTTGTGCGCTTGATGAACCAGTTCTTGAGGTATCCCTCCCTCCTTTTGCCAAGGATCATGTTCGTCTTTAGTAGTCAGTCTAATCTTACACAGATTCCTGCATTTCCCTTCCAAGACATATCCACCTACATTTCTGTCAAAGATGAGACATGTGGCGCTTTAAAGCATGGTTTTTCAGGACTTTGTTTTCCTGAACTGATTAGGTTTAGGGATTTTCATGAGAACTGGAGAACTGGAAATGTCTCTGTCATGGAGATACCTAAAAACCTGTCAGTGCCAGACCTGGAAATATTATCTGCTCTTGATTAACAGCAAAGTGGAGGGAGTTTGTTTCTTCTTCCATTTCTATCTCCCTTGTAATGCATCTTACTCATGTCATTTTAAGGTGTGAGGCACATTGCCAAATTTCTGGAGTTCAAAAGGAAGGAGTCTGAGGTTTCCCTTAATTTGCCAAAGGCTGCCTACCACTAATCTAATAGAAAACAGATATGGGGTTTACACAGCTCCAATTTGTCTGGTTTGCAGACAAATCAGGATACAGCTGTGAGGAAAATGAGCTGCAGGGAACTGTGAATTCCTCATGGGAGATGCCTGGAGAAGAGTTCATCTTCAGGTGGAGGCAGCTTGCCAAAAAGAGACTTTGGCTTCAGAGGTGGGGCAGAAAAGGGTTCCCCTCTGACCCCAGGGCTTAGGGGTAGCCTGTAGACCAGAAACCATTCCCTTGGTTAAAAAAGCTGAGTGTGCTTGTTGGACGGTTTCACAGACCCACAGAAAATGGGACCATCACCAGTCAGTGCTGCCCACGGGCAGCCCTGCTCAAAACAGCCTCTGCATCACACAGTTTTCACTGCTGAAAAGCCATTTCCCCTGCAATTGCTGAATCATCAGCTCCAGCTTACCAGAAAAGCTGTTTTCCTTAGCAGAAAGGACCCCATGGCAATTTAAGTTCATGTCCTGAATGGAGTTTTTATCCCCCTTGTTTCTCAGTTTTTAAATAGATAATGTTGTGTCTCACATTTAAATTTCGGTAAACTGAGAGGTGGAATGTGTGTAAGTGTGGGTTTGTACACAAGTCTGTATGAGGCAGAACAACCAGCTCTATTATGCCAAGCATGTGTGACCAAACTGTATCTCATCCAAAGACATTTCTTAGATGCGGGAAATTCCGGAGACTGACTCACAACAGTCCTTCACAAGACAGATTTCTCCCCAAACCATGCCTCATTCAACCCACGACTACATAAACTCACATCCTATTCTAAGCACAGCCTCTACTTCCTTATGACACAAAGGAATTTATCCTCTTTATAGGCAGGCAAATAAAGGGGAAAATAAAACTTACTTGTTCTGGAGTGTTTTCTGTCTTTGATATTCGTCTGCAAGATCAGGCATAATGCAATTAATGTAGGTAATGGATGGATATGGAAAACAGACAGATCTACAGACTCATTGTGCTGGTGGTCACTAATCAGTTTTGTAACCTCATTTGTCTCCAAAGTGTCTCTCTCTCAGTGAATGGCTCACTGAGGACCACTACAAAGGTCTGGATAGTATATTTATAGTGGCAAAGTTCTGGTAGTGGAGATACAACTTGTGTAGCCAAAATAATTCTTTCCCCGGTAGTAAAACCACTTCCCTAAGTGACATAAGCTCTACTGACAAAAGGGCTCTTTTGCTAAAAATGAGTTGCATCTGCACAGGGAGTTCTGACATTCAAACCGTACAAAGTTGAATCATCCTGTTTTGACTGTGAATGAATGGGGCATCTTTCAATGTCAGTGCAGGGGAATCCCAGCGGTACTTGTTATGCAGGAAAATTCAACCGTGAAGTTAAAATGTATTTTTAAAATTCTCCTTTATTGGAGTGGAAATGTAATGACACCCACTTTCAGCTCCAGAAAGAATATTTTATATTTATTTTATATATATATATATATGTATGTATGTATGTATGTATATGTGTGTATATATATATATGTATATATATGCATATAAAACCATCCCCTTAGGGTATGTTTGTGACCAGTGTTAAATGAGTTTCATTATCTCAATATTTTGCTTCTTTTTATTTGAACCAGTAGATCTCACACTGGTGGCAGCGTACGTTGGTCCAAGGCTGACATCACTTACTGGTTACTTCTGGTCCCTCTGCTGCCTGTGCAAGTTTCCTCATGAGTGTAAAAAGGGAAGTCTGCTCCTGAATTTGAAGGAATTACGGAACCATACTGTTGTGTGGATTGCACTGATACAGTTCACTATCTCCATTGACATGCTTGATTCCGTTTTCATAGAAACACAGAAGATTCCAAGAATTCTGGCCTCAGAATTTTTCCAGCCATACAGAAATGAAAACAAATTCCACCTGATTAAGGTTTCCCTCTATTAATCCTGCCAATGTAGCATACACAGGTGAGTGGTGGCAGGATGGCTGAAGTAGATCCACTTCTGGGGCCAAAGTGGAGTTCATGCCTTGACCTAGACTTGGACCAAACCCCAGTCGAGTTGGCAGGTTCTAAGAAGGGATATAATCTTTTGGGCTGATGAGACAGAAGGTGGCCGGCTGGGGTGCTTCAGTCACTGGGTACGGAAAAGGTTCTTTCTCAACCACCATGGAAGAACAAAAGTCATGTAAACCTTAAGTCATGGGCTCTGAGGCTGCCAAGGAGACAGCTCTTATTGACCTGGTGGGACTTCCAGGATACTGGAGCAGCTGGGAACAGGTCCAAGATCTTCTGAATCATAGCCCAAAACACTCCTTTCCTCTGCAAATCGTAAGACTCATAAAAATCACAACAGCTGCCGAATGAGACAACTTGTACAGAAATCAAAAAGTTAAATATATTCAGTTAATGAAAAGGTGTTACTGGTGAATTCAGTCCTTCATGTTTTATAATGTTGACACCACAGTTAATCTGAGATATTATTTCTATATTAAAACCTTATTCAATATCATAGCTGTGTAACACTAACGCTCTTTTCTGCGGGCTGTAGCACAAGGACTCCAGGATATTTATACCTACAGCACGTTGAGGTAGTGGAGTACATTAAATTCCAACTCAGTGGAGATTTATTATGTTAGAATGAACATTGCCTACAGTAGAGTAACTCACAGAGATAAGAGGAAACATACTACTGGTACAAGAATTTGCATTTCGTAGTTTAGGATTGTAACTGACATGGCGGGTGGCTTATCGGGAGGCTTAGCTGTGTGACTGCACTGAAGGTCATTTTTGCGTAGGATAGATATTGCTTGGGTTGTGGAATAGCTGATGATGTTTGACTCTAAAGAAGTGTAAACAGTCCAACTGTTTCCACAGTAAATATTTGCTAGAATATAAAACCCAGTGTTTTGTTTTGTTCATGCTTTTTTGTGTTTGCTTTCTAGTAAATGACTGTGAGGTGAGAATATGTATAAATTCAAAGAACTTTAAGTAAAGATCAAATATGTCCCTTAACTTCTTAATTTTGGAATATAAGAAATTGAAACCCAGGGAACAATGATAATTCCCTGCCATTTGTTACAAAGCATACAAAGCAAGTCTGTGTGTGTCAAATGATGCAGTTTGTTAATGTTAAGAAACAAAAGTAAATATTTCTTCCTTCCAGTCACAGATTGCATAAAGACAACCTCCCATTTGTGTTAAGGCATTACTTTCCTCTTGAGTCTTTAATTTAGGAAAAACAAAATCGGGAAAAATAGGCCCCTTTGAAAGCAAAGAAAATCTCTTTGACTTCCAGGTAAATATTAAATGAACTTTCATTCCAGAAACAAGTCACCCACTATTTCTGTACCATGGTCACCTCTGTCTGGATCCCCAGCATCAGGCAAAAGTTTCTCTTCATTTGCCTGTTGCTGATGTCAATGGAGAAGCTCCCATGGGCTTCAAAGGAATTAGGATTTGGGCTGTTGCAGATGATCAGGATATGGGTTTAGAAGGAACTATGCTGCATTCTAACTACTTAGACTGATTTGTGTTTATATATTTTATTATACTGGAAGATCTCATTCAAAGCAGTTCATTGGAAGTGGCAGATGCTTATCTCACTTCAAAGCCCCCTGTGACTCCCACCCATGCAGAAACATTCAGCAACAGGCACCAGTTTGTTGAAAAGACCTCATCTCCCACCTCTCTGCCAGCCCCTGCTGATATGAACAACAAAATATGCAGCAACAGACTGAGTAAGATTGAAAAAGAGGTAAAAATATGCTTCCAGCAGGTAAAATACTACTTACATTTTTAATAATAATGAAACATAAGACCACAGTAGGGCAAAACTGAAATCCATTTTGCATGTCAAAGAATTGGTTGCACTTGTTTGGGACATTTTACTAGGTTTCTATCTCTTATGGAATAAGTTCAAGGTTATGAAAAGTTTTGCTAGGACTAAATGTTCACAAGGCTCTGAGACAGAGGAGAATAAAGCAGAGGAAGGTCTTCCAACTCAGTTTTGTTTAATAAATCTTTTGTGAAAAAAACTCTTCTTCCTTCTCAATTTGGCTTTGAATTCGTATTTCAGAAGCTAAGATGGGGCAGTATGAAAAACAACATTGCTACAGGTTTTTTTGGAGAGTCCTAGCTCACATTTATTCCAAACTTGTTGCATTTGTCTAAACGGTTCCCAAACACTGTGGCAGGTCTTAATGTCTGCAGTCTTGAGCTGAATTTGGCTTTGCTTCTTGCCTGATTATTTCCTTATAAGCTTCTCTTCCCTTTAAACAACCTGATTTTCATCAAATCTGTACAAGAGCAGCTTCATTTGGGCTCTTGATATGAAAATCAGTAACGGGGGAACTTCAAAAGCTTCTGAAAGGCCATGATAAGCCTCTGAATTATGGGAGGTTTATTAAGGGATTTCATGTGGGCTCTCATGATGTGTCCATGGATTGGAAGGATGGGAATAAACGAGCCCTGGGGAAGGGGAGACACAGCAGTCTCCAGGCATGGCGCTCGCTTTCCCTGTGTGGACAGACCTCTTGATGTGGCTTGGGCTGGCTCAGCCCGATGGCAGTGAGGGTGACGGCTGGTGGGGAACCACCTTGGGCAGCACCATGGGGACAGGGCGCATGAGGTGTCACCATTTTGGAGCTCTAGACCTCTTGGCTGTGCAGTATTTATCTGCTAGAGGTCTGTGTGTGCTCTTGAGAACCTCTGACTACAGCTGAGCAAGTCTTGCCAAGCAACCCTTTCCCCTCACTTTTGGAGGAAAACACCAGTTCAGCAGCATGGCTCCCTTTTTCGTGTGCTGTTCTACACTGATTTTCATGAGTGGTTTGGTTCAAAGCATCTTCCCACCTTCCAGAATGATTCATTTTTATGTTCTTAAAGGAAAATAAACAAAAGTTCTTTTTTTCTTTTCTAACCTTCAGGATCACTGATTAACTGTTGCTTTAGCTTTTACTTGGGGAAAAAAAAACCCACCAAACATTTCAATGTTTCAAAGTAAAAAGAGAATGTTTTGTTGTGGCAGCTTTCAAACTAAATGGTTTGTAAGACCCAGCTTTCCTCCACCCTAATTTTTTTCAGTTTGTGGAAAGTGAAAACGAAACAAAACAGTCACCCTCCTGCCTTGTCCAAGATAAAATTAAACAAGCACAAAAATCCAAATAGTTTGGGTGTGAGGAAATATTTTTTGTCTGTTTTATTTTCACCAGTGGTCTGAAAAGGCATTTGTCACTCAGATCCAGTCTTGATAATGTGTAATGCCTTGCTAAATGAAAGCGATAAAACCTGAGCTCAAGCTGTGTGGAAATGCGTATGTTTCCCTTTACATTAGATTTATAGGACTACCTACCATTAAATACAGCCCTGTCTGGGTGAGGCAGGTTGGTGCAGCTTGAAGGTTAACCATGCCATAACCTGTAAAGGATACTTTGCTTCTCCTTATCTGTTGCTCATTGCTCCATGGAAAGCAAAAGGTTAATTGCAGCTTGTCAAAGTGAGAGCATCCTCAGGCTGCTCCAGATTTGTGCCTTTGGCCCTGTACAGCACTCTCACAGACCGAAGAAATTCAAATGACAAATTTAGACTATTTTAGCTTTCATACCTCATGCTTAGTCAGTGTGCATTCAGCAGAATTTTATGAAGTTTTTATTTTCAAATGAGATATGAGTGCAACATTTACACTGATATAACTCCAGAAACATTAATCAAGGAACAAATTCATCTTCTGACTCTTTTTGTACGTCTAATCTAGGAAGAAAATGACTGCAGCTAGGTTTGATGTTATGTAAGCATCTATCTGTTAGTTTAAATTGCATCCACACAACACCACACAGAAATTCTATGTTTATTTTATTTTTAATTTTATAAAATCTTACTGTTTTGTGGTTTGTTTTTTGTTTTTTTTTAAGCAGAAATAACCAGTTTCAGGAAAATAATGTGTGGAACACAAGTGTAATATAAAGTGCAATAAATCTTTTTCAAAGAAATTCACCTAAGTAAGTTCTGTTCTCTTATACCAGCTTCAATGCTGGGTGTAACTGCTGAGTAATAAAGTTACTTTATTAACTCTTTTATAAATCAGAACAGAATATGACCCACTAGCTAAATAGAAACATATTGACATATTTCCTTTATGAACTGGGGGAAATATTTTGAAAAATGTCACTACATGAAAGAGATAATTTTTATATAAAGATCAGAATGCATCTACTGAAATTTTCAAGCTACTGAAGCTTCTGAAGTAATAAAACTATAATATTGTCTATTTGAGAATAGAACCTCTGATTAAAAAGAAAGTATTTTGAAAAATTAATTCTTAAAGTGTGAGTGATGGTGGTAGAGATTCTCTGGTTTTACCAAAGAGCTGAGAGATTAATGAAACAAAATTAATCTCATGTTAATCAGTGTAAGTCCTAAAATGGGATAGCTCAGATTAACTGACAACTCATTTTAAGTGTTGAAAAGCTGTAGAGATGCTAGTCTGAGAGTAGGTATTCAGAAGAGAGAATTAATCTCTGCTCAAATCAATGGAAGTTTTTTCTTATCAAAGGCAGGAAGGACATTTTAATGTTAAGTGAGTAAAGAAGACACACACTCCCCACAAGCTCCAGAGGTGGAATTATTTGCAGAAAATAACTAGCAAGTGGTTTTGAATAATGAATGCATTTGAGAAACTAATGATCCTTAATGGAACTAAGATTTCAACCATGGCATTCATGGGGAAATTGGTGACATCGATATGTAGAGATCAATTGATGTTTTTCTGAATTTATTAGACACAGTGTTCCTTGCATCTTTTAGGAAAGATGTTAAAAAAAGGATGATTAAAGATTTTAGTAAAAAAGAAAAAACAAACCCAAAAACCTGTGTAATTCTCACTTCAGGGGTTTGATTTTATTGGGATTTTATCAAAATGGATCATAATTAAAGTAGTAAAATAAAATTAAATTAAATAAGGAAACTGAGCAGATAACAAGGTGCAGCTTGGGTTTAGGTTGTCGATTGGAAATGACAGTGAAAGATTAATACCAAACAGCCCTGTGCATCATTAAGGAGAGTAGAGCCAGCATGTATCTTTTGATATTCCTACATTATTTTTTTAATACTTTTTTTTTCCCGATTCTTTGGTAATCACTTCTTTCTACAGCCTGAAGACACAAATTAATGCTTCCTAGTTGCTTTTTGTCCATGTATCCAAAATCTGACACTAGGAGATCACAGGTTTGCCCCAGCATAAGTCAAGTCTAGGGCAGCCACTCAGCAGATGGACAGTTATGTGTTTGGGTGGAAAGGAACATTGTGGCTTCACCTTGGAGTTGCACATGGGAACCCCCCCCCCCCCCCCCCCGCCACGACATCATTTGACAAGAGTCAAAACCATTTTCTAATATCAGAACTGTTGCAAGGAACAAAATTATTTGATGCTGGGCTTCACAGCGCTAGATGAAGGTGAACTGCTCATTGGGCTGGAAGCTGGTGGCTGGCTAGAGACTGGTACTCTTGACCCCTTACACCCACAAGAGGAACAGAAGGTAGAAGCAATGATTACACTGGCAAAAAGACACACAGATACACAGTGCTGCAAAAGAAAGTACAGCTACACTGAGAAAAAGGAAAATCATTAGCTGAACCATTTGAAGGAGAAGGAATAGAAAGAGAAGAATGAGAAAGAAAATTGAGAGCTTTTTTGAATTTTAGGAATCGACAAATCAGGAAAAACAATGACTTTGGCTAAAACCTGATTCTAGTTTAATGTGCAAGGGAGGCAGTTAATTTTTTTCAAAGCAATTTATAGTTACCACAGAAAAAGGAAAACAGATGGCAATCAATAACCCTGGGAAATTGTGATGTGCAGAAAAAAATAACAGGAGTTACAAATATTAGAGAAAAATCCATGCTCTTAAGTCATACAGACTTCTTCCCTGTCAGTTATATTAGGAACCAAAATCCCTGAGAAAGATATTCCTCTCATTCGTAGAGAGAGATAATGAAACTCTTTTTAGTGCAAAGAAAGCAGAATATTTTCAAAGAGTACTTTTGTCCTGTAGTTGGAAAGATGCAGGTGATGAACTTACCACAAAAAGATGAAGAACTTTCCAATCCATGAATAAAATGAAGATGTTAAGCAATTTCTGGTAGAGAATATTTTCTGTCTGATAACAGAGTCTGAGTTAAAAAAAAAAAAAAAAAAAGAGAGAGAGAGAGATAACAGAGGAGCATCTGTCCACCTGATCTTAGTGTGTAATTAACTTTAGCTAGCTAGGGAAACTGCAGAAGGCAAAGACAGCACCGATGTTGGACAGATACTAAAAAAGAAAGACAAATAGGATGAACTGGTATCTACTAGTAGCTGAAATAGCAGCTACAGTTAGTTTAGCTAACCTCATATGGCTCCCAGGTACACTGGTGGAAGGGCTAGACTAGGTTTTCAGGCAATAACCACTGAAAAGATAGCACTATAATTGCCCACAATTAAAGAAGTTACTTGCTCAGTTTTAGGGAGTTAATGATTGTATGGTAGGAAATCATTATGCAGTGAAAGAATCGGGGAGTCTAACATTCTCCTTTGTAAGTGGGGTGAACAGAAGTATTTGCAAGAGGAAGAGAAGTCTGATGAGAGAGGTCCCTTCCTCATCATAGACAAAATTTAAGCAACAACCAAAGTTGGGAAGTTTGAAGAAAAAATCAGTGAAGGTGGCAAAGCATATTTTACTTAGACAAGGATATTAATGGTTACAAATACTGAAGGCTGTGATGAGTGCACCACAGCTCCATTTCTAAATCTGCAGTGATTTTTTTTTTCTAAAAAAAAAAATAAAAATAAAAAATCAGAAAAGTTCCAGGTTTGGGCACTGCAAGAATTCAGGCAAGATGGATACAAGATGCAGCTGATTAAAAGCTGTCTCTGCTCGTATGGGGGGGAAGGTGGGGTGGGGTCGTTGGAAATTTGGTTGTGCTTTTTATAAACTGCATTCACAAAGAGGAAAAAATGGGAGGTATTAAGAACCTCTTTTTCCTTGAGGAGAGATACACCACAAGAAGTAAAGGCTGAAGCTGAATTAAGACTCAAAATAAGCTTTTCAGAATACATGCTAATGGTGATTAATCACTGGAAAAAAAGTACAAGGAAAGGAATAGAGACAAAGTCTCTTCAGATTTTACAGCAAAGTCTGAAAGCTTTTTAAGGAGACAAGCTTTAATCTAGGACAAAGAATGCTTTAGTCAGATACAGTTATTGGACTCAGGGCTGGATAATTGGGTGGCCTGAGATATTTCAATAAGAAAACAGAGAGCTGTCTTTTGATCTTATTTTTGTGAATCTGTGAGTTGGATTCTGCATGACTCCTGTCTCAGAGTTCCGCCTACTTACTGTTATACTGAAACTGGTAACACACATTTGATTCCAAATTAATTTCCAGTAAAGGCCTGGTTTTGTTTTGAAAAACTTCACGAAATACAGGCTAGCTAGGAACTGGTTGCTTTTCCTAGAAGCTAGCAGATCTCCACTTAATATCTAACTTCTAGCTTCGAGCAATCTGATTTTAAACTTCTTGTCACTAGTCCTTGTTATGCTGTCTTCTGGCTGGTAAAAGTATTTCTTTATTATCCAGAAATACTCCCCGTGCTCCTTTGAAAGTATTTTTTCACATTTTACACTTTATTAGGTGCATATCAGTGGGCATTTACATTACAAAATAGGACTTCTCAATGAAAGCAGGCATTTTGTTTGAATAGAGGTAATAAAAATCAGTTCAGTAGGCACATACTGGGAGTAAAGACAAGGTGAAGGATGCAGACTGATTCATGTGTTGAAAGCTTTGCATTGTGGGAACTCCTGTTGTTTAGCAAAAAGCAGGGGCAGGATTTTGAAATGGGCTAATTCCATCCCCACTGGTGGAAGCAGCAGAACTCCCACGTATGTGAGAGGAGCAGCGCTGGGGCAGCACACGACAGCTTTATACTCCAACCTGAAATATTGTTCTCAGTTTTCCACTTGCTTGGTGTCTTCTGTTGTCATTTACAGCAATGCAAACAGAGTGCAATACAGTTACAAACCAACATTAGGTCAGGTTTTCCCACTCATTTATATTAGCTGGAGCATCTGGCAGCCTATTTATATTAGCTTTATATACCATAAATGAGTGTGTTTATGCAATAGAAATGGCAGAGGTGCTCCCATTACGCTTTTATTTCATCTTCAAAAAGGTCTTAGCTTTCTTCTTAATATCATCCAGGTATGCTGAATTTCCCTCTTCTTACACTTCGCTACAGAAACTGTACAACGTAATGGTTTCCGTTCTCTGTTGGTGTAGACCAAAGTGATTGACTATGCATCCCACACTCAATACTGATAATATTCAGGGTGAGCTCATCTTCATCTTTCATGATGTCACCTCGCCTCTACTGTTTTTTGTGGATTCAGAAGAATCATGACCTAGTCCTGTTCTTGGAACTAGGTTCCTTGTGGTCTCAGATATTTAGTATATTTACTGTTGCAATGTATCTACATTCCAGATACCTAGGATATATTTAAAAGATAATGAGGCAAAACAGTTGCGTGCAATGTGTTATCACAAAGTAACTCCCTCACTCTCATGGCCCACCCATCAGCTTGCTATAAGCTTGATCAGTTCCTTAAGAATGATGAATAGCGTTAAAATTTGCTATACTCCTTTCTGCCAGATGCTCTGAAAAGCCTGTTAAAAGTCTATAAAACAAGCAAACCAAGTTCAGTTACGCTCTGCACTTTTCCGGCACTGCTGCTAGCACAAAAATTGATTGATTGTGCTTTGTGCTGGTCTAAATCTAGCCTGTTCACCTGCAAAACACTGCTCCCTTGTACTTTTTTGTTGTCCTCAGCAACATCATGGTGAATGTTTTTCCTGCTACAGGGATTTCTCTGTAATTCTAGCACTTGCTTGCCTTTTTTCTTTTCTGTGTGCTAATCTCATTAAAAGATTCACTCACTGCCTTAGCAACTTGTCCCCAGCTGCTGACCAGACTCCTGCTGCTCCTCTGTTGCTTCCCTGCGGAAGGATGAAGCACGTCACCTCCTTCACAGCACAGGGCTGTAAGCGTAGAAGGACGGGGCTTTGATAGCTCCCTCAGTATTTCCTAGGAGCTCTGGCTGGCTGCATCAGTGTATGGCATTCAAGGCAATGATGGTGGGAAATGCTAAGAGCAAAGGTACAGCCTACTCTTCATGAAGTAAAGGCTTGCTGTGGTGGTTGGTAGAAAAACGAAACAGCTGCGGTCATTTTTTGGCAGGAAGGAATGCAAAGCATACATTTGTCTTACCTGTGATTACTACAAGAGGAAAGGTTTGTAATTAAAAATTGGAAAAATTGAAGGTAAACATTTTCAGGATAAATGATTTTCAGGAAACACATTATATATAATCATTAAACCTAAAAGTGGTTTGGGCTAATGTGAAGTAGATGGGAAAGCAAAGGTGAATACTACCATAGATGTGCAGATATTAAGGCGACAAGACCTTTACATCACTGCTGAAAGATGCGTGAATATTCAAGAGACCTGGAGCAAAAGTGAAAGAGAGGTTATGGCACAGCTGGGATGCTAGCCACCAGCCAAAAAGAGAGAGCCAAAGTAAAGGAGAACAGACTAACTTTTGTGAATGAGAGGAATGGAAGCTGGTGGATAAGAAAGGAGGAATACAGTGGGTTAATAATAGGCAATCAGAGTAAAAAGGGAGGAGAGGATTCAATAAGGGTAACAAATATAAGGGAGTAGAACACAAAAATAAATGTTACGCAGGTGTCATTTCAGTCTGTGGGAGAGCTGGTTGGAGGTGTGCAGATTTAAGACGATGGAGAAAAAGTACAGGCAAACAGCTGAGTCTCAGTAAGCAAAGCTGAAGGTTTGGTGACAGAAAGGATATTCAAGAGCTTGTGAGGCTCTGAGCAGTCCTGGGGAAGCAGGGAGCAGTGTCCCAGGTGCAAGAGAGAGTAAACTTCAAAATTTATAAGGTAATAAACAGCCTTTGGAAAAGAGAAAGGGTGCTGAAGATTACAGAGAGCCATGGAGCTTCTGCAAGCAGCCAGTGAGCATATGGTAATGGCATAAACAAGCTATTGAGCAAGATTAACCAACGTGAACAAGTATTGCTTCCAAGAGACATGCCATGTTCCTTGGAGCAGAAAAGCCCCAGAGGTATTTTGTGTGTCTGGGAAAACGTCTTGCATGTGCCTGGCTGTACAAATAGTCATCCAGCAAAATACCCAGCTCTTTTCCGGAGAAGCGTTCCCAGTTTAGGGTGGAAGGCAGTTCTGCAGCACCCTGCTCCCTGTTGTGGCCTGTGAACTGCTGCATGCAGCTGCAGTACAGCTGCCGATGCATGAAGTGATATCTTCACCTTAGCTACCACAGCCAAAGCCATTTCTCTTTGCACAATTGCTGGAGCAGGCTGCTGGTTGTGGTGTTTTTTTCACAGCCTCTTCCCAGGTGGTCAGCAGACTGCTGGTGGTGGCTGACGCAGGGGAGCCTTTGCTGAGGGAAAATGCTAATGAATACAGGACAGAAGCACATCTACTGTGGAAGAGGTGCCTTTGGTTTGGGGACAGGATTGACAGCCGGCCTCAAACGGAGAGCCTGTCATCCTTAACCGGGTGTCTGGCCAGCCCGTGCAGATTCTCTCAAAGGCTGTGAATGAAATAAAATAAATACTTTACAAACAAATGAAAGGCCATGGCCAATGACCAAAATACCAGACAAACGGACACTGTTGACAGCCATCGCTGTCATTCCCAGTCCTCACAGAACGATGCCTGTGCACACCTGTAACAGTACCAGGGTTGTCCCCACTTTCCAGTAGTCCATGGGAATTACTTTTTCCACTAAGGGAGTATTATGGCAGTTTTTCATTTACTTTCCGTAGCCTGAGCGAACTCAAAGGATGGTAAAATGCTTCCCAAGGGGGTTAGCAGCTTTCTGAAGGTAGGAGGTAAAATGCTGCAACCTCAGTGTGTGTTTTAATAAACAGTGGAAGACTATTACATTAGTTGTGATGATCTGTCCATCTTCTCAGCTGCTTGAATATATTTGGTCATCAGATGGAAAAGTAAAATTTCACCAGCAGGGTTCAGTCAACCTTCCCTCTGCCTTCATTGGTCTCTGTCACTTGCACAAAAATGCAAACCCCATAAAGTGATAAATTGTTTTGGTTGTACAAATCTGATTGTATTTCTCTACCCTCGTTTCTATTAGCTTTCCTGAGAATACAGATTTTTTCAAAAAGTTACATGCAGCAGTGACTGGGGATATGTTCCTACTGTTGGTTAAGCAGGGGCTTGAGTTCTGCCAAGAGCAATCCATACTTTAAGCCTCTGGCACATTTTCTGCTTGAAATGGGAAATGCTCTTAAAATCCAAGGTTTAAGGCCAAAAGTATTCCTGCTTATACCTGATCTTGCTCCTCCAATGGCTTTGTGCTATTGAGAAATGGAGGATGAGAGACGTGTGTGTGATGAGAAGCCATGCGACTTCTTCAGGGCTCCCACATGTTTCACACCGCCACCCCCTGAGGTAGCATCTCGGTGCCTCTGGTGGCTTTGCAAGGTGGTTTGTACCCAGCTCTTCCAGGTCACTCTCCTAAGACTAGTTTTATGGGATAGTCTTATCCCAGATACCCAGCAAGACGCAATTATTTTTTAACTAAACAAGGGTATTTCAGTCCTTTTGTCAGGGAATTTCTGTCAGCATCTGAAGAGGAGCTTAACATGTACTTTTTAAAGTAATGATAATAAGTATACTTATTGTATAGAGACAATAATAATAAATCCATAATTATATATACAATACATATGGTATATAGATAAAATAAAAAATAACAATAATAAATAGTGGCAAGATTCCCTGTTCCCCCCTCAGACACTCCAGTCACCACTGAGCTGTATTCTACTTGCTCCCACAACACGGAGCTAGCTCTTCATCTCTCAACAATGGGCACTTGCTGACAGGCAAAAGAGGATTTTGGTTTTATCTAGGTACTGAGAGGTGTACAGCATAGAAAGGAAATCAGAGACTGATAGGTGAACAAAGACTTTGTAAAAAGAAGAAAAGCAGGGCAATTATCCAGGATAAATATGTCACACACCCATGCCGAAGCAGAGGGATGTAAGCACACTCTAAAAGACCCATCTAATCAGAACTTCAGACTCTCAGTTCTGGTAGATGCTAAAATTACCTTGAATATGAATCAAATGGATAAAGGAGTAGCTCACTGGTGCTTGTGATGAGAGATCGGTGTTGCAGAAAGCCTCCATCTAGATCAAAATGACATTATGATTTGTGCTTTCTTTCTGATGGTCTCCTCAGTAAATTTTAACTAAATACAGGAAAACAAACACTTCCAACTGTCTCAGGATGTGGACTTGTTTCCACGCCTGTGAAAACAGCAGTATTATTTGCAATGCAGCTTTTTTCTGGGCATGGGTTGGGGGAGGGCAGTTTCCTGATGTATTTTTGTGGCTAAGGATGCCTGAACAGGGAAGGCTTGCCTTGCTTTTATCAGGGACTTGGACATGAAGTTAGTGCCTAATCATGCTTAACAAATTTGATGTTCCACAGTGGTCAGTCTGCTGCTAATTGATGAAGATCTAATCCATCCCTCATTTTAGATCATTTTACATTTGCATTTAAAGATAAAATTTAAAATAGTTAATACCTAATAAAAGACATTTCTCAGTATCACAAGAAGATATCTGTCAAATAAAATACTAGACAATTACCACCTCTAGATTACTTTTTTTTTGACATATAGCCAACATAAAATTCTGAGCATGTTCGTATCTCATATTTCTTGTTTTTTTTCTAAGCCCAGATGATCAGACAGACCATGCTGGAAAGTTGGAGGTTGGATATGAATCCTTTGGAGGAATGTTAGAACTGATATTCTGCTTCCAGCCTTAATCATCCTCCTCAAAGATTCAGCAGATAGGTAGTAGGAAACTAGGGTGTGTATCTGCATCTTTCAGGAGCCTGTCCCAGTTCTGGCCTCTCTCTGCTGTGAGCATCCTTAAAAGACACATCAAACAGCACAACATGAGTTCAAACAACTTTGCTTGTAACTGCAATGAATCTGAAATGTACGGATGAAAGATTTATTAATGTTGTGCAAGGTAGAGTGCCCTCGTGTTAGCAGAAACAGTTTGAATCACTGAGTGAGCAGGTCAGGTCATCAAAGAGAAATCAGCATGGTAATTGGAACAGCATTCTTAACCTAATTGCAATGGAGGCCAAGCTGTCATCTGTAAAAGGACCCTGGGTAATGACAACCACAGAAATTCAGCAGTAGTAATCCGGGCTGCACCTCCCTTTCTGCTGCTATGGTGGATTGGGATGTGTGGCTCAGGCTGAGGCAGTCGGTAGTACCTCCCTTGGATTTTCAGCTACAGTGACTTCAGTGGACTCCAGCCAAGATATGCTAACAAAACAATTTTCCCTGGGGAGAGACAAGCCTTATCGTTTGTGCCTGTGGAGATGCTGGTACAGGAACAGTGAAAATTATGACTCAGAAAATTTCTAGCATGCATAAACTCACAGGTGAACCTAGAAAGTTTCCTAAGCTTTGATCATGCTGTCCTTCCTGACACTGGAGAATATTAGGGGGTGAGGGGGCGGGGTTCTTCACTAAAAATAATGAAAGCCACGTACAGAACTGTCCACTGCTTCTGGCGCCCTTGGAAATATTACTACGGCATTTTCACCCATCACCACAGAATTTCTAATGATTATACGGGCCCAACCATCCAACTGGTGATTTTAGCATCACTCTAACAGAGGGACTTCATTCCAGTTAGCAGGCTGAAATTAACTTCTACTCCTCTTTGTAAGCCTGAAATGCAAGTCAGTGGTATTGTCTAGCTTTTTCAGAGTGAAATACTTTGAAGTGCCTATCAATACTTTCTTCTGGCTAAAACTGTTCTGACCTTGCACCTCAGTTTTTGAGGCCTTTTTTTCTAAGACTTTGAAAAGATATGTTTTTGTTCAACACTCATGTACTGTAACTGTACCATCATTCCCAGGCATCATTGGCTTTCTGCCTTTTATTCAATAGGCATGAATCCCTTCCACAGCCTAGCATCTGACTTTTTTCTGCATGATACTGCCACTGCTCTGATTTATTTATAGATTTTCAGAAACATATATTCTCAGTGTCTCCCAAGTTCTCACTTTCTCCTGGGTTCCTCCACGTTTCTCCTCCCATTTTGGAGGACTGTTGCGGTTGACCATTGGGGCTTATTGAGGAGCTGGTGGCAAAGTCATTTGGATGGACTTCAAAATTTACTGCAAATCTCTTGTCTGTCACAATGGCCAAAACACATATTAGGCCACCGATAGACTGATCTTACTATTTTTGAAGCTGACCTGACATGCACTTTCTTTGCCTTTTACTACACTCAGCTCTAAAAGGCCAATATTCAGACACTTCTTCTCACTAGTATTACCCACTGAAAATGCTTCATTTATTTGTACAGCATGGATTTTTGGGTCTGAATGTAAAATTCAACTGATATCGTCTCTGGAACTAGAGTGCCATCAGGCTATAAATGAAAGCTCATCACATGCTGCCATTCACCCCCCTCTGAAAGTCAGATTGGCATGGTAACACAGCAGGAGTTCTAATTTTGGATTCAAAGGCCTCTAAGAAACACAACAGTAAAAATTAAAACCTCATGTATAAGAAATTAACAACAACAAAAAGCAGCTGCATGCATACATTTTTTAGGGTGCTGTTTGGTTAACCCCAGTTCAATGAAAAGGAGAAATTTCCTCAGTTATTATTTTTACATGATGGAAAAATGGGTATGAAAGCTCTCTGTGATGAATATTTACTAAAAGAAGTTGCAGACACTCACTGTCCAAAGTCAGACTCCCTCCTTGTTGCTCAATTATGTTCTGTTTATGGTGAAAGAAATACACAATAAATAGATTGCTTCTTACCCTGGGCAAGGATAAATAAATTCAACCTTCATCACTGATGGCATGGAGGGGTGGATGGCCATCTCAAAGATCTTTTACACAGACTCTGTGGATAGGGATGGTCCACACAAGCGTACATCAACCTTACTCTAGAAAGACCTTTGCTAGGCTGTTGCCAACAGGGTTGAGACAGGTCCTGGTATAAAGAATTTGCAAGGTCCTTGTTTAATTCCTTGTTTAACACCTTGTCCTTGCATTTTTTTTTTTCAAATTTGCACCTGGGCACCTTGCAGTCTGTCTGACTGGTGTTACTGGTGTTACAGTTGTCTAACTGATACACTTGCATGTATAGATGTGCCAGTCCACGGATAAAATGAGGACTAGATGAGGTGGCTGGAGAGTGGCTACACAGAAGCGTATAACATGATGGGCTACAAGTGTAGCTGTACCTGTTGACTCTAATGGGGAAGAGTGGGCCTAACAGCTGTGTCCATCACCGAAAAACACTAAGTTTGGTGATCCTTTCTGGGAACTTGGCTTTCTTGCTTAGACTGACCCCATATGGGATATTGTGACTGCCAACAACTTTCTCTAATAAATGTGGACTTAGATACAACCACAGTTGCTGTAAATCCTACCCAATGATGCTTGCTTCCAGGGATTGCTTTGTTCTCCATTTCACTTAATTTGCATAAGCCTATTTATTTGGCTGCTGTAACATGTCTGAATTTTGGATGCTGAAATACTCTGGGATGGCATTATTTGGTTCTTGAGTAAGGTTTTCCAAAAGCCCTGGGAATTTTGATTTAATATGGCTGCTTAGTTGGTGACTAAACATTTATCCAGTTGCTGATGTCTTTCTTCATCAATAAGAGTGATATATTTAGAAAATCCCATGTCACAGCCTCTAAACAATACTATATCTAGACTTAATAATATTGAAACAAAAGGGAATTTGGTGAGAAAAAAAATCTGGGCTGTGGTGACTAATACAATAGATAGTCAGATACCATTGAGAGAATCTGAATTGCAGCCACAGCACCAAACAACCAATAGCGTTAATAAATCCAACAAAATATAAAGGTTCCTTTTCAGACAGAAAGCAAAATTGTTGGAAATCAGCAGTGGTAGTTTTGTATTTTTATTTTTTTTTAATTCCATATCTGGAATAAAGAAAAAAACCCACAACCTGTTAATTTTCACTGTGGAAGAAATATCCTCACTCCTTGTAGTCCCTGACATTTCCTTCCCTTTTTGTCTTTGGCTATGTGTGAAAGATTTGTTGATAGCACTTTAATTAAGGAGAAAAAGTTGTTTCACACTTTTCGTGCAGATGCCCTCCCAGTGATCTCCTCCACACTTTTCTCCAGACTGCTTTCCACTATGAAACTGTGCTGGTGGCAGGGAGAACATTTAGCCCATTCTACCACATCTTGTGGGGCTGGGCTTAACTACAACTAACCAGACAGTAGGACTTTTCCCAGTGGCACTCAGATGGTATCCAAGATGGAGTGATTTATACAGCTGGTGAAACTCCTCATGTCTCAGTCAATGTCTTAGAGTGAGAGAATCTACAGTTCAGAAGATGCATGAAATATTAAGTCCTGAATTGTTGCAGACATTAAAAACTCCAAAATATCTATGTACAGGAGTTAGTGCTGCGGATTAGTTCTTGCTCTGACAATGAGCAAGATTCAAAATATGATATGCTGTTTTCTCAGATTTTTTCTCTGGGGCCAATTATGTACAACAACATTCTTCTTCCTGTCCTAAAATGTTACTGCATCTGCTCTGAACAATTAAAACAGCCATTATGTCCCTGCCTCTGGATATAGATGCATTTCACTAGTGAAGGGATAATGCTGCATATGGCCATTGTTTTGTAGGGGTTTTGATAACAAGATTGCTCAGTACTGATTATAAAGGTGGCAAGATGAGGATTTATTATGCTGCAAGAGCATTGGGGGAAAAGCCCAAGTCCACCATTCCTCTAGCTGGGAACCCAGGGAAGTGATGGATGCCTCCGTACCACCACTATTGGAGTAAATCATAGTGACAGTGTTTCAAAGATGTCAAAAGCAGAACTGTCTGTCAGCATGCAACATTTATTCCTAACCTATGAAAAAAAGGGGGAAAAAAACCCAACCAAGCAACCAAACAACCCAAGAAATTAGAATTTTAATCTTTACTGAGGCTAAGGAAAGATATCAGTGAGGAATAAACCCGGCTGATTCCCAAAACCACGTATTGGAGGGTGAGAGAAATTTACCCAAATTTGCTCAAGAATAGTATTATCTAATGGCAGTTAGGCAGTGTCAGATTGCTCCAGAGAACTGTGTTATGCTTGCAGAGCTTTTCTTAAGCAAGGCACCTCGACTTGAGAAAAATTAGCTTGCTGCTGTAACACAGTTAGAGGAGCTGATTGCACTGAGTTGTCCATTATAAAGGCAGTTCTTACCTTACAGCAGACTGGGGAAGAGAACAACAGTCTTGAATAGGCCCAGTTAGTAGAAAACAAGCCAAATGCAAAGAGGGGATTTTTTTTCTTTCTCTAACCTATGATGTGAGTTTTGCCTTGCAAGTATCTGGAGTGGTATTAATAAAAGGTGCTGCTTCTGTGCTAGTGTCTGGTTGAGAAATCCTCCAAGAAAAACAGCTGGGGAAAAATACCTACAAATGAAGGATCCATAGAATTCCCTCCTGGGACAATTTTGTAGCTGTCAATGCAATTACACCAGAGGTGAATTTGTTTAGGTAAGTCCAACAACATGCTAATCCCAAACTAAAATATTCCAGGAATTATGGTTTATGACTGCAGGTGGTGAGATGATGGACACAGAACAGCAGAGACATCCCTTCCATTATTTTTAATAAAAATGGCACACTAAGCTGCTTCTAGAACCCATACTGCTTTTTCTTTTTCACAAAACAGGATAAGGTCTATCACTCAGATTTCCTGTCTCATCCTGAGCGATTCTTTGCTATTGAACCCTTCGGAATAATAATAGAAAATGAACTAAAATAGAAAATAGAGAAAGTGGAATCCCATAATAGCACTAACTAGCAATAACCTCTCTAACCAGCCACCACAGGTACTCAAACCTTTTTAATTGATAACAAGAAGAAATAGCTTTGCCCTTGTGAATCAATGAGATACTCATGCAGGGTGTCTGCAGTAGGTTAGTTCATGTATTCTGGGAGAGGATGAGAGAAGAATGGAAATTGAAAGTACATGGAAAATCTGTTGACTATTTTTGAAATATAGCTGCCTGACTGTCGTCTTTTATTTAGACAAAACAACTTGTAAGCAGAATTCCCATCACAGAAACATTACTGTTGCCGGCTGGAGAACCGCTCACTGCAGATGCACTTTCTGCATGTTGCATTTCAAGCCCTTTCAGTGAAGAGAGCATTTTGCTCTCTTGTTTGAGAGCTTTTCTGAAAGATTTTCTGCCAAAAAAGCATCCAAATAACCCACCAAGGGAAAAAGCCCCAACCCCAAAATACCCCATGCATTCCACTATTTAACTTTCATCTGTATAGAAAAATATAGCCTGTCATAAGATACAGAGGTCCGATGGAGAACAGCAATGGGGAACGCATTTTAAAAGCGTCCATTAAACCTAGCAGGCAACATTAATTTTTCACCTACAGAAGGTGTGAGCTGGAGGTATTTGGGAGTTGGAGGAAAAAAATGTGAATGCTTCAAAAGCAGTGAAATTTATGTTAGTGGATACCTGTGTGATTCGAGCTGGATGTCCTTACTGACTGCTGGATATTCTAAAATCTTAACCTTTGAGCTAATCTTGAGAGAGGTAGAGTTGACCAAATTCCAAATAAATTACAAGCAATTTGATTGTCTAAAAAATGACCGTCATAAATTTTTGTTGTAAACATATTCCTGTATTCATTTATTTAATTATATTACTTTGATTTCTATATAGTTACAATGTGTTATTATTCCCAAAGTAAATATTTAAATTTTCTGGACATCTTCAATGATGTTAGAAGGACTCAAGTGCTAATGAAGGTTTCAATGTTATTAGGCTGAAATACTTAAAAAATGCTGGGTAGAGGAGGACGTTTGGACCCAATTCAGTGTCCAGGCTGGCTAGGGTCCATCCTAGGATTCTGCAGGTAGTGGCTAGAGTAATGGAAAAACCCAGTGTCCTGTTAAATACTCTCTGCTATTTAATCTTTCCTAATCAACAGCTTCTACAGATCACGAGGACACATTTAAAGCTGGATTTCCTAGAACAAAGAATCCCCAAGTTTCAAGACATTTCCATCTACTGTAATTTTCCTCTTTAAAAAAATAAAATAATTTTTACACATAGATTAGGTTATGAAAATAGGAACTTCTCTATCTGATATGGCATCTTTACACTTAGGTCGAGAATAGAAAGGAATTTTGAAAACATGGCTTTTTTACATCATTGTATCTCTTTTTCTTAGTCAGCTCCTGAAGTCACTAATTTCAGATTTGATGTACTGTCTAAAGAATGAAAAGACTTGATGGCAATTATTTAACATGTCACTGATCAATTAAGATTCCCTAAAGCCATGGCACTGTGCCCTGATGAATCTGACATTGGGCGAGGACATGGGAGAAGTTCTAGTTCTCTTTGTGTCCAAGTTAGTACCCTGCTGTGTATCAGTTTCTGTCTCCTGCCTCGTTTATATAAATGCCAGAATTTGCATATATAAACTTACACACATTTGAGAAAGGAAATACTTCTCCAGATCTGCTTATATAATGTCTGTTACCCCAAATGCTTAACCTTTGTTAGGATCCTCGGGTGATATTATTAAAATCTTAGGACTGTGTCAAGGTTCTGTATTCCTGAAGCTGCTGCACTTGGAATGGAGACGGAGCTTTCTTTCCAGCTTAATGGATTGAACTGTCTCTCAACCTTTTGTATGATATATCATTGCTAGCACTGTCTCCAAGACACTAATACAGAGCAGGCTCAATAGTATTGGCATGATAAAGTGAAAACTATTAATAAAGAAAAGCAAGTCCATCATATTCATTAGATTTAAGTGTAAGGGAAAGAATATAGTGTGTGGGTGATGTGGCTGGGAATTATATTACAAGGCCAATCAATTTCCTTGCAGAGTTTTTGTTGTCACTGTTGTTAGTGAGTAATTAATATAAATAATGCTGACTGTATTTAAATATAGAGGATACCAGGGAAAATAGTGTAGAAGATGGCAAGCAGATGGATCATTTAATTTATTCCCCAATTATAGTTGACATGTTGGGTATAGAAATCTGTGAGTCATCTATTATTTTTTATGGTCCGTTTTACAGCTGTGTTTATTGTTATAATAAATAAATACATTATCTCATTAGGCTGGTATTGTAAAAAGCTTGTAAAATAACAAACATCCTCCTCTTTCAGCACTTCCCCTCCGTATCAGGGTATTACAGCCAAAGAGGAAGGATGTATTTATACCTTATTAAGAACAAGGTAGATCTCACTTTGCTTGTAAAAGTACAGAGATATCCAGTGAAAATGACTCTCTCAAGTCAAGGTAAATAAATCTGATTCTTTTTAGCGGAGGTAATGGTGAGAGTCCTGCTGTATCTTTCCCCTGTTTGACAGAGGAGAAAACATACCGCTTGCCCTCGCTCTCCAGGCAGTAAATATACATTGCAAATAAATGTCGGATTGGCAATAAAATTCATTGTATTTAAGTTTCAGACTATCCCATAAAATGGCAATTTGATGGGGAAAAACAACCGACTCTTACTATTTAAAGTTCAGAATCTCTTTCTGAGACTGGCAATGGGAAGGATTTGCCCCATTCGGTTGCACCCAGCTGGCTGAGGGCACAGCCCACTGTCTGGGGCAGCTGGCTTTGAGATGGGCACAACAGCAGGGACCTGCTTTCTTGCTCTTCTCTCTGCCAGGAACTCAGAAAATCGTGATTTATTTGCAGGAAGGGAAGGCAGTGGAAGCACAATGGTTGCAGTTGCTATGCCCCAACCTACTCACAGAACCAGCAAGTCCGAATCTCCAAGCCTCTCCAAGCCAAATGACGAGTACCCATCTCAACTCAAGTAATTCCCAAATCCACCATCCTGTGCCAGAAGAAATGGCTGGCTCTCAAGCACTTCTTTCTCCAGAGGCCACAATTCAATTTTGTGCATCCTGCTGAGAGTCACTGCACAGATCAGTGTTTGGAGGGGTCTGAGGTTCACATGTACTTTCTCCCTGTGTGTGGCAGGAATCACAGCCTTCGAGTTGTAAAGTCATCCATCCAGCTAGCAGAGCTCAAGCAAACTACTCCTGTTGCTGGATGGCTATCCTTTCCCACTTTTAAAATCTATGGACAAGTTGCACCCAGGTGGGCTGGCATCTTCTACAGATGAGGTCCTCAATGTTTAGCCAGGGAGGTGGCACAGGGAACCTGCCAGCTGCTGCCCAGAACCCAGAATCAATAGTTCTCAAAGAGGTGCCAGTTGTCCCCGATCCAATACAACAACAGATCTTGCAACTTTAATAACTGTTTCACTGTCCTCAAGCTCTGAAAATGAGTAACACATCAGCCAAGGCAATACTGGCATCTCACATGGGCTGGGCTTTTTTTCTTTTTTTTTTTTTTTTTTTATAAATTTAAAAATTACAGGCAAAAACTATCTACAGATGTAATTTCTCATTGTTGATGCCAATTTACTTGACACTTCGTATTCTCGATTACCTTCCTTAGAACAACTGAGAAAAAAAAAAGAATCCTAGCTTTCATTATTTTAAAAAGATCATTTGGTCTCTGCTCTTCCCTCTAGAAGAAAATGTTCAGATATCAAAGCAATGTTTATTTTCATTCTTTTGAGCCAGGTTGGGATGTCTCTCTCTTAAATAATTCAACTCTCCTTCTATTGTGGAACCATAACTACACCAAATGCTGTATGCAGCACATTCACAAGAGCAGGGATCTTTTCTTCTGAGTGAGAAGCAGTTGTTCCAGAACAAGGATGTTTTGTTTTAGAAGCTCCTGAAACAGCAGTTCAGTCATCTGAAGAAAACCAATGACAGCACTGTTTTCCAAGAGGCTGTCTTTTCTTGGTTTGTTTAATTGGAGACCGGAGGAAGATGGCTCTGGGCAGCTGACAGTAATGGCAGATGAAGCGACCTGCTCAAAGCCACCAAAGAAGAAGAGCCCTGGGTTTGAGACCCAGATCACAGCTCCTGCTCTGCTCAGACAGGATCCCAGTTTCCAGGGATAATGAAAAGCAGTCGAGAAGTAAGGGACGAAGTTTGTCAGCTCTGTATTTCAACCTGGAAACAAGCAGCCCCCTCACCACTTCTCCCATTCCATACAGAGGTGACTCTTCATGACAAAGCAGGCTGATACTTGTGTTACTTTTGTTTTACATGACATTTAAAGAGGCAAGAGCTTGAGCTTTGGCTGAGGGGTCATCAGCCTGTGTGAAGAAGAAACAAAAAATGTTTAAGAAAGGCCGTTTTAAGCAGTACTAGTTCCTAGTTGCATAGCATACTCATCAGCTTAATCCCCTGAAGTGTCACAAGAACAGAGCTTTTTCAGCAAGTAGAGGAACAGCATGTACAAGCAATTACACATTATGTTCCTTCCTGATGGATCCATGGTCTCAGCCTCTTAGGTCTGCTGCTGATATATACATCAAGATTCTCATCTGATGTATTATGTCTACCACTGAACTCCTGTCCAAAGGAGATTTCTTGTGGAAGAAGGACTATATCTTTAGGAGATATAAAGGAGCTGTGTTATAATTTAAAAAACCATACCTTTCTAGACTTCAGTCAGAAGAATATTGGGGGAGAGAACACAGGACAAATTTCCAGCCGCTGATCTTTGACATCAACATGTTAGTAATGCATATAAAAATTCATCAGTCAAGGTGAGAGCCTTATCTAAAGAACAGTAGGAAGAATATTTCTCCACCAAATATATGTTCTGCTAGTTATAACCACACCGTGCCTATTCAAAGGAAGGATGCAGGTATACTGAATTATACCCACCTAGTGTGATCTGGGTAAAGAAAACAGACATGTGGCTCACAAAGTAAATCAAATCTGAAATTCTGTTACTTTGTGAGCAAATATCTCAACTTAACTATGTTAGCCTACAGTCTGCTAGAGGGCTATTACCCATTCTGTTATCTATAGCTTCCTTCTGCTTGGTCATATTGCTACTCACAGCTTATTATTTCTCCACATAGCTACTTTCCCTTAGTTGTTTCTAGCTATAATTAGAGCACAGATTTAGCAATGCACTTTTCCCTATTTACTTGTAAGATGTGGATGATGACTTGGTGGTTCTCTTTATCAATACATCTATCTACAGCTATTTCCACAAGCTTTTAAAGAATTGCCGGCTCAGGACAATGCTGATGTCTCCAGTGATGTGCAAACAGGCAGAGGTGTAAACAGAGAGCTGTTGCAGCTGTGCAGATGCTTCTCTGCTATGCAGCAAGAATGTGGAGTAAGCAGCCTGGCTTTGAGCAGACGCTAGCGCAATAATACAACTCTAGCCTGTGCTAGAATTTCTGAGGCAGCAGAAACGTGCATCCAGGCACCTTACTGCTGTCCATGCTGTACTGGGCATTGAGACATCTGGACCAACATGCTACATCCCTACTGATAGAGGCCAGAAAACATTTGGTTTTCTTTTAAATGGTGTTAAATGCTGTGGGTCAGAGTAGCAAAAAATAAAATAATAATAAAAAAATATCTGTCTTCCCTGTGCAGTCAAATGTTTCCAGCAAGTTTTTGAGAAGTATGAATGGAATATGCTTACAGAGATGTAGAGTTATGCTGTAGAATTGTGCATTATTCTGGCTTCCTTGTGAGAGCATTTGTCCTCTCTACTTAAATGTAATGCCTTATTAAATTCAGTCACACATTTGTGGGTGGGAAAAATGAGCTTATGCAGCATAGGAAAAAGAAACGTTACCATATTATGAGCAAGGATTCAAGAGGGTGTTCTAATAGAGGCTCCTTTAAACTTGATCTGGTCCTCATTGCATCTGCTCAGGTCCCAGAAGAAAGCTTACAAGCAAGAAGTATCTGAGTTCTCAGGACTGGAAACCAAACTTTGCTAGCAAGCCATGAACAGTGGACACTGAGTCCACCATTTCTTGGATCTATTGTTTGCCAAGCACTGGCAAGGGGAAGTCTCCTGTGTACACAGCCCACCAAGGCCTGCAGGTTTTGCTAAAATTTTGCATGCATGTCTAAGCTACAGGGAGAGACATGAGGCAATTGAGCTTGTTGCAACCAGGCAACTTTGTTCAACTACCAATAGCATTTTATTCCCGCAACTCCATTGCGTTCAGGGAATGGCAGGTGGCTGGACCTTGTTTTCTCTCAAAATGCTGGGGAGCTGGGTAAAGGCCTGGGTTTTCATTCTGTCAGTGACTGCAACAAAACTAGAAGAATAAAAGATAAAAAGAAAAAAAATGCATCAGCCCCTGCCTTACTATTCTTTCCCCTTAGATGGATTAGATTCAAAGTCCAGTCTTTCTAGTACGACACCTTTATTTAAAAAGAGCAGGCCTTTGCCTCTTCCATCCTAGGAACTGCCACTTGGTATTTCATATCTGATACCTATCCTTACACAGGTCATCTTTGCGTTCAGCCAAATTGCTCTCCTGCTCCTCTCCCAGAATCTGGAGGCAAAGACCACGTGGAGCAGAGGGGTGCTGAGCTCTGTCACTGGTGTAAGGAGAGAGCAGATCTGCTCTGCTCAGGCACGTTGTGCAATGTTTTCTTGGCAGGCTCAAACCCCGTGAACCTTTCAGGGATTAAAATTGATGAAATTCTCTGCTGCCACCAGGCTCTTCAGAGCACACGATTTTCTTGAGCTGCAGTCACTCAGAGTGGGAATTGCAGTCAGAAGGTCAGAAAGCTGTTAAGAAAAGAAAGTCTATATTGCTATTTTCCATTATTTGAAATCTAAAACTGATACTAAACAGCTATAGGTTTGATGATGCTTTCCTCTACCCCAGCAGCAATACAGAGCACAGAATTAATCCTTTGATTTTTTTTTAATTTATATCTATATCTATATTTAGATATAGATATATCTGTAAGAGAAGACAGGGATCTTCTGGTGCTTTTTGATATTTTTGTTGTAGGGAACTGTACATTTAAGAGGTTTACGTTAAGACCCAGCATGTGATGTTATTCATAGGCTTATGCTGCACCGTGCTGATCAGTCAAGATAGAAACACAGGGTGCAACTCTCTTGTCTCAACAAACTTGTCTGATTAATGCCCCTTACTGGTATTAATATACCAGCTGCACTATCTCTGTTCGAGATGCATTTGCATTACAAAAGAATTATTTTGTCTCAGCCTGTACAATTTCAAGTGATGTTGGTGGCTCACAAACGCTCACTGTCCAGGTTATTGTCCTGAACTGAAACTTTGCAGAGGAATGGGCTCCTGTCTCATCCATGTCAGTGTTATCTGCCTTTGCATGGCTATTTTTTTTCATTTTAGTTCATGCAGTCTAGATTTGCTTCAAACCTGTAATGAATGCTATGCTAATCTTTATCCTGCTGAGTTTACATTCAAGAATAGAAGTGAGGTCCTCTAGTAGATGCTTTAATTTTAATTTAGGATGGGAAGAGGAGATAGGGCTTGCCTGCAGTCATCTTTACACCTGCCTGTGATGATGTTCTACCTCTTTCCAAAACAGGTTTGAAAACCTCACCAGGAGGGAACAGAGGAATATGCAGAAAAATCATAAAAACATACATCAACTTTTACCAGTGAATTTATGAGCGATTGTTGCCCTGCATCTGGAAGCCTCAAAAATTAAAAACTTTCCTTGTTTTTGCTATATACAATATGTATGTCTTGTTCTTGAGGCTTCAGGGATATTTTGTACAATGATTTGTGTTTTAAGTGAAGGAAGTAGTGCTTCACTTCAGGAATTTTGAGCCTAGCTTCCTTTCAGTTTATTGTGTTACTTGTGTGCTGAGACAGGGAGGGAAGTGAGGGAAAGATGATGTTCAGGTAGTGACAGCTCTGGGGAAAGAGTGAGCAAGCAAGAAGGAGGCAGCTCAGATGAGAAGGAAATTTAGAGTTGAGAAACTAGTGAGGGGGGAAAAAAAGGCAGCCTGGTCTACATTATTTGAATGTGTTCCCCTCCTGACTTTTTATATGCTTTGGAAACTGAGTAAATGGGAGCATTTTTCCAATCTGCAATCAGTCAGATTGCCCCCGCTTTGGTGCTTTCAATCTTATTTCTTCCTAGACGAGAGGTTACCCAAAGTGGACCATGGATTTCCAAAAAGGCATTTCCAGCATTGTTTCTCTTCACACATAAAACATCCATTGCATGTTTGAAAGAGCTCATACAGTGCTTTGCTTCCTCTTCTATTTTATTTCAGACAGCCAGATACATCTGCATTCTTTCAGCTCACCCTCATTTCTGGCCCCCAGGCCTATTGAGGCAGCAACTATTTTCTTTGTCAGCACTCACCAGAACCTGATTCCAGGCAATTTTTGTAGTTTTCCAATACTACTGCACAAATTTCATATGCCTCACAGCCTATTTGCAAGTAATATAATCATGTACATAATTTTTCTAACTGGGGATTATGATGTTCTTTTCCTGGTTAAACGATGCCCAGAACTTGCTGCCATTTTGATAAATTTGAGATTTGTTTGTTTCCAGTAATTTGCAATTTCTGTGCTTCTGAGAGGAAGTCTTTTGTTGAAGAGCATCAGCAGAGGGAGACAGAATATACAGGAGAAAACATTTTTCTCATAACATGGGGCAGCAAGCTCTAGGGCTTTGGAAAGAGTCACTTAAAATTATCTGTTCGATGAGACAGATGCCCAAGTGCCAGCCGTGCTGATGTGGATGAGAACTAACAAACTCATCCACACAGGCAGAGCATAAAAATATTGCACAACAGCCAGGTCAATAGGAACTGGTGACCAAGGTCTCTGGGGAACATGTCTTTGGGCAGAGAAACCTGAGTCATGGTGGAAGGGGAGCTTGTCTGGGCTTTGCCACCGTAGCAGAGATGCAGTTCCTATTTCTGCTTGCAATTTCTCACCTCTCTCTGCGCTAAACAAACTATTGCTTTAGATTGCTTTTAGTGTTTTGGTACAAATAACACTAAACAGAAGCACGCTTAGGTTCATTGTTATAAGTGTTTTATAAATGTTACAATGTTAGTTCTAATCATTAACGTGGGGTGAAATGTCAGGGCTTTCCGTCGGTATTCAGTCTGTACGCTGAAAACAGCAAAACATTTATTCCCTCCACCCCAGGTAAAACACAAAACCTGCCATTTTTTATTGTCCACAGGAGGAAACATGGGTGGGGTGGGGTGTTTGTGGGTAGCTTCGGTTGTGCTTTATTTTTTTTTACATCTCAATACTTCCCTGTAGAAGTCCACTTTCTGTGTATAAATAGAAAGGGTTTTCTTTCTCTGATATCTTGACATAACTCAGCACTTTCAGATCAGAACTGCATAGGCCTCATTGTTGGAAATGTAATTAAAACAAAAGCTGCAGTCATGAGGACATCAGGGGATAACTACCTAGCATTACAGCAAGCACTGTGATTAACTTCAGACATTTGGCCCAATTTAATACTTACATACTGCAAGCTACTGAGATTCTGGTGAAATTTTTGAGAGATGTTTTCTTCTCTTCTGCTTTGAAGCCTGTAGTGAGAAGCTGCTTTGTATTATTTGCATTTTCATCTAGACTGGAAGAAAGCCTGTTGGATAGCATAGAAATTGCAGTGATTAAAAAGACCCAGTGACTGAACCAAAATCCAGGCTCTGACAGGCATAAGTCTCCCTTCAAAGACCGCCAACGACCCAGAACTAAAGCATTGTCTGCGTAACTTGTGCTCAGAGTATTTAAGAACCTAATCTTACCCTACATTTTATAGAAAGAAACCAAACGCTAAAGAAAGAAAAAGTCTTCCACGTTTGTAGCTCGCACAAATAAAGCAACAAAGGGAGCTTTAGCAAGCAAAATTTTTATTGTGAAATCACAGGAATTTCTCTGAAACACACCTTCACCCTCAGCTCAACTTACCCTAGAAAATAAACTGGTTCCATCTGTCTCTTATTTATGGGCTTTCTGGCTATATCAACTCCCTTCAGCTGGTCCCAGTGAGTAATGCATTTCTTCCTCCTGGCTGGCTTTCGTAGTAAAAGAGGATGGCTGCTTGGTCTTGTGAGCCTGGTAGTTGTGTTCTTATAAAACGGCTGCGTGCAGAGAATGTTGGAAATGGTATGTATTATTTGGGGTGGGTTTTGTGTTTATGTTGTTATTATCTGGCTTCTGGCACAGAAGAAACTTTTGTGTGTGCTAAAGGAGCTCCTTAGCAAGTGTTTCTGCACAAGGAGCATGTTGCAGAGTTGGGACTTGGTGATGTTGTGTGAGGAGATGGGGCAGTGTTGGGCAAGGACCTCTAGGTCATGGTTGTACTTGAGCGCTGCGAGGAGAAAACGGGGTCTGAAAGCACCCTGTGCAGGAGTATGGTAGTAGGAGTGTGGACTTAAAGTGGACTTAATCTTCTGACCTGATAACGCTCCCTCACAGGCAAAGCAGACCTCATCCTGCTGTGGGGAGGTTTCTTGGAAACCCCTTGCTCCCACTGGTCTGATTTTCCCTGGGATCCTGCCCCAGCGGCTACCTTTGCTACGCTAATAGCGCCAGGGACCCATGGCACACATGATTAGAAGGAGCATTTTGTTTTGTGCCAGGCTGCCAACGGCTTCCTCAGCCGGAGCTCAAAACAGTGAGCACCAAGCTGGGGCTGCGCTAGCTGAATGTGTAACGGCTGAGCTTCAAGACGCTGTAGGCTTTATAGTTGCTTATTGCATTAACTCAAATGCTACCATAGAGCATGCTGTGCGTTACTCTGATTTTATTAAAGTAAAAAGATGAAATGACAAATTAAAGAAAAATGAAGGGGATTATCATGACTCCAGGTTAAACATAAACAGCAGGATTCAGAGAGCTCCTGGGGAACAGAACTCCTCTTTCAATAAAATCTCCCCATTTAAAAAGAAAAGGGGAAAATATCTATATGCCATACAGGAAAATTACCTTTAAATGGTATGTTTCTCAGGAGTTTCTATGAGGCATTAGTAGCTCTCCAAGAAACAGAGGCGTTGTTTTTATGCTAATGGTAACTGAAATAAAGATGGATAGAGGGAAAATGTGGAATGCTTTGCCATGTAATCTGGGTTGGTTTGGAATAAGTATCTACTCTTTATTGAAAGTTTTCTGCTGGCTAGCAGCAACTCTTTAAAGCAAATATTTGTTTTCCTTTGTTGCTTGATGATAGCCGCTGCCAGATGCGAGACTGCTATGAAAGGTGAAAGATTTTTTTTATTTCATTTTCCTTCTTTGCTTTTTGTTGCTTCCTTCCCCTTCCAGGAACACAAATAATGATAATAATAAAACCAGGAAAAACCCTCAGGTAACTTAAAAATGAAATGCAGGAGATGTATTTTTATAAATGAGAGTGCAAATGTCACACTGGTAAAATCATAAAGAAATGTGTGAGTCCTGATCTCCCCTGAGCTGGAAGGAAAGGCTTAGGAGATTTGATTTCTGAGCACTGCCCAGAGAAAGAACTGCAATGGAAATCTCTGTTTTCATTTAAAACACAAGCCAAAAAAATCTTTCCCAAAGCCTGATTACAAGGCCCTAAGTTTGTCCCCTATTTTAGTTTTAATGCTCTTAGAAAAAAGAATCAATAAATTGTGTTTCAACTGGGATCCTCTGGCATGGCCACAGCAGGGTGCAATCTGCATGCAAACGTCAGGTAAAATTGTTTGGTGGGAGCCAGCACCACCCTCTGCAGCACCAAAATGAGGGAGTGAGAGAAATGGAGACAAAGGGAATAAAATGATACCTAAAGATGCATAACAACCGGGGGTTGACTCAATATTTAAACTTGTGCCCAGTGAAGCACTTTCACCAAAGGTAGTCCGAATGGAAGAGGCTGTGGGCTTCTGTGTTAAGCTAATGCCATGGTGCATGCAAGTTCATTTGGGGGTCTACAGGGTAGGATGAAATGTTAGCTTTTAGCCTCCCGAGTCCATATCTAGGATGTTTCATCACACAAATGACCTTTTTTAATGTGAAGAAGGATCACGGTGCTCACTAGGCTAGATTTCACAGCCTGTTCTAATAACCTGTGTGTTCTCTTTGATGCACCAGCTGTAAGCACGGGTAAATAGACAGCTGCCTTGTGTGGCAGACTGTTATGGGTAGCAAAAAAGCCAGGCTCATACATTGGAGAAGAATATAAAATAGCTAAGTATTAGTCGTAAGTGTTGTGCTCGAGGGGAAAAAAATGGTGTGTTTTGTTCGGTCCTATGCTCAAAACCTAAGGGAGCATGATGAGCGTTTTCCCTTGGGAAAGTGTGATGTTGGGAGGCTGAGGTATACAAGTGAAGGCTATCTTCGCTTGTGTTTTTAACCACTGCATTGCCCAAAATTGCACTTCAGTATCTTTGACTATAGGTTAATGAAGCATTTCTATGGGTTCTCTGAGATTTGCCATAAGATTGTTGCCAGGAGTGGTTACAGCTGCAAATTTAATCATCTGCTTCTGTATCCTGATGCAAATGTTGAAAGCCTGTGGAGCAGGTGAGCTCATTTATCTGCAGAAAAGTTCACTTGCAGTCAGTGTGCTTATAAATCTTCACCTCTTGAACAGCTTTACAAGTGTTTCTGAAATATTCAAAACTTTTTCTATCCAGTATGCTTTTCTGCTGTATTATTTAGATACTAGACTCACACCAGTGGACCTGTTTAGAGTGACTGCATTTTGCTTTCTGTGTCTGGTATAAAAAATTTAAGGAGTTCATTAGAAGAAAATGTTAGATAATTTTCTTAAGCAGGTATTCCTGGGTCTGGTAATATTTTCTCTGGTTATGAACTGAGGATTTGGAATATGAGATTGACTTGGACAGGTAAACAGGATTTTGAATAGTTTTCTGTACCATCTGAATTTTTAAGGCTCATCTGTTAACTCAATAAGGTCCTTAAATCCCTTCTGAAAATATCAGACCAACCACTGGATTTGAGAAACACAGGAGCATACAACAGCACTGTGCTGGACTATACCCAGCCCTAGTGAGTAGCTCGGCTCTCTCCTTCCTGCTTCTGTAAGAAGAGCTGTAAATGAACAGTGTTTGTTTGAAAAGGAGTGAGAAATATGCAGAGAAAGGGAGGCTCTTTTCTGAAGCATGCTGTAAATGGGAAGGACACTTGTGTAAGTCTTCAGAAAGGAATGGGTTATGCTGAATAACCCAGAGTCAACAGCTCTGCTGCTCACTTTGCAGTTCCCACACCTAGCTCTGAAGATGTAAATTCTTTGTGTCTGTCATCAGCAGCTTTTGTTTGAACCCAGATGAAATATTGTAAAGTTTTCAAAACAAGTTTTGTATTTTATCTTGATGAAAGACATTCTCCTAGCCTCACAAGTGCAGAAATAGCCTCCCTTTTCCTGCTCAAAGCCATATGCTGCTGACAGCCAAACCCGATTATGTGATTCTCTTTCTAGATCCTCTTCTTTTTTGGAAATAAAAAGCAATTTCCTTGACTGAAGTGAAAAATAGGTTATTTTCCCCATTAACAAAGGGAATACTTTGTCTGTAAAGCTAAAATAAACAGAAACCAATGTCTGATCTACACTCAGCAGGCGTTTCTACTCTAGACACGGTTAAGATGGTTTTGCATTGAATTCTGATGAAGTTGACAGTGGAATAATTTAAACATTTGTAATTTTCCCAGTGCTTTTCAATGTGTTAAAGTAATACCTTTTAGACTGAACTTTCTGGGAGTGATGTTTCCCTATAACTGAGCTGAGCAGTATCTGTCCTGTCCTTTCAGCAGAGAAAATCCTGGCACCTGGATATGGATACGAGTCAAAGCTCTTCTATAGGCAGCACCAGCTGCATATACATTTATAGGGAGGTTTGCTTCCCCTCTGTGTTTCTACTGCCTACACACGTGAGCTGCGCATGGCTGTTCAGAATGGCAGTAATTCTCTTCTGTCCCCTGTTGCCTCTATTGCCCTGCTCTTCTAGGGACTAAAGAAGAAATAAAACAATGAAAAAGCTTTCTGCCAGTATTTCTGAATGGGGTGGAATCAGGAACTATCTGCAGTTCTTACAGTAAAGCCTGGACCTCTTCATTTTCCAGATCATCAGAATCTTGGCTGTATCAAATTTCCAGATTGACTGCTATAAGATTTCATCCAAACAAATCAGGAAAGTCCATCCAGTAGGGCATCCTGGGAGCTAAATATTTAGTTTCCTTCCACACTGGGGAAAAGCAGGAACATTTCATTTTTGTCAAATGGAAGCATTCCTCCAAGTGTTTTGTTTTCATCTGATGGGAATGTCATTTGCCTTTATTATATTGCATTTGAAAAGAAGCAATTTGTCTTATTGATGCAAAATATTTTGACTGCCTCAGAATGAAATGCTTTAATAACTTTTCACTGGAAGTTTCAACAAAAGGAATGTGATCGTGCCAGCCTCTCATGCCGAGCAGGCATTTTGTCCAGGGAAACTCTTCTGTCAGGACAATTCTGCTCAGCACTGCCTTCCAGGTCAGATCTCTTCTTGGTTCTTCACAAAACTACTACGCCCTCCTCAAGTCAGAGACTGCTTCCTCTTGATGCTCAAAAATGCCTTCGGATGCGGTGTAACTTGTGACCTGTAGGTCTGGGGTGGGAGGAAGAAATAACACTTGATGAATAAGAAATTATTTTGTTAATACTTCAGTTCATCTGGAATTTTGGATTTGGAATAGTCTCAATGGAGAATCAGTGAGCTTTGGCACAGTAGCCATGCTTTTTGGTAGTGCTCCCACCAAATAATCAGCTACCTTGACTGCAGTATCTTAATCAGTGCCAGCATATTCCTTTCCTCTGATGTTTTCTGCATGTGGTTATGTTACATATTTTTTTCACTTATGTGCCAGAGAGACAATGGTGGGTTCTTCATATATGTATTTATACCTGTATTTTTGCCAGGACAGTGCAAACTAGTTCTATCTTCTTCTCTGTAAATGTTTAGATTACCATAGCTTGTGTACAGGATTCAAATGATGGCTGTTTAAATGAAGAGTAGTTGTCTTTCATATGAACATGCTCCAGC
Organism: Falco biarmicus; assembly: GCF_023638135.1. Classification (NCBI taxonomy): domain Eukaryota; kingdom Metazoa; phylum Chordata; class Aves; order Falconiformes; family Falconidae; genus Falco; species Falco biarmicus. Next base: position 23,799,584 of record NC_079296.1, read on the forward strand.
CAGTGCCGTGTCCAGTGGAACAGCATTAGTCTCAGGTTCTAAGACTTGGAAAATAAAATAATAGAGAAACTGAAAACTATGAAAATCAATGCAACACTAAATTTAGGACGGTCACCAGTAAGTGAAATGTATCATCCTAGTTCTGTAGTCACCAGAGTGAAGTGAGAAAATATGGTGAACATGATGAATGGGTGGTAAATCAGATTTTAAAAAAGCAAAATCAAACAAAATCCTAACTTTCTCCCTCTGCTCAGTTTCACATCGGGTGATACCCCAGGTAAAGAAAGTTCCAGTTCTTTACATCAATAATGTTTTTTCCACCTTGACAAGAGCCCTTTAATAATGTTACATGAGAAAAAATCTTCAACGTTCTAAAAAAAAATAATTCTGCAAACGGAACAGAAATTGCTGATGATGTTTTGTTCATTTTGAATTAAGTTCATGAATGAAATAGAGGAGAGTCATTCAAGCATACCTATTAATGTCTATTTTATTGAGATGATTTATGTCAGAAGTATGACACCTTTGCTTCTTTAGGTCCTTCTAGAATATTTGTTTTACAAAACTGTTGCATAAAAGATCTACTTTCTAACCGTTGTGAGTAAGAAATAACTCCATCATGAAGAGGGGAGGGAAAGTGTCTAAACCTCTTCAGGTGGAAAATAATTCTAAATTGAATTTTACAAGTCACTGTGGTTTTATTAACACTGATAAAATAAAATAAAGTGAGGGAGAGAAGGAGAGAGAGAAAAGAAATTCAAAATCAATCTTATTTTAGTGGAGACTGCTCAGTGACTTGCATAAAACAAAATTAATCTTGTTTGGGAACAACAGGAAGTACATAATAGAAAATAAGGGTAAGATTGATCCTGAAGTTAGACAGCTTTGTTGCCGAGCTGCTTATACACAAAGGAGGGAAAAAATATTCAGCTCATCTCCGATAAATTATTAATCTATTTTTTTACAATATTGTTAATGTTTGCGGTATAAAAGAAAAAGATCAAAGCAAATGTATACTCAGCAACGCAGACTTGGTACCAAAATCTTCTGCCGTTACAATGAATATGACTTTTTTATTAGCATGCTATTTATGTTGCAAAAATTTAGATTTATTCCTTATTTCCAACCCAAGATTTCTGTACAAAATACGTGAAAATATGTTCTTGGCACAATCAAAAATCATCAGTTTGTTTTCAGTTGATTGGAAAGAAGCTAGGGTCTAGCTCTTTATAATCAAGAGGAATTACAGCCTGCAACACAAAAATAATTGGACTTGCACCAAGTGAGCATATAACTCTCGAGTCAGACATGTGCAGCTTGTGGATCCTTCGTGCCGCTCAAATGAGGCTGGTGGTGTCGATGCCTGCTCTGTGCTAGGCAAAGAGTTGGTGGGGAAAGACACAAATTAAATCCTTGCTGATCCCATTAGACATATGGTGCTGGTTGGGTATGAAATGGGTTTCCATGAGCCGTGGGGCAGGACCCTGTCCCTTTTGGGTGTCAGCCGCTTGGGTGGGTTCTCTTACGCCTTTGGAAGGGACATCCTTTTCTATGGAGGAGACATTAACCCACAGCTCGGGTCTGCCTGTGCTACTGGCAGGGACGCAATATCTTGCTGGCTTCCCTGGGCTGAGCTGGGTTGAGAAGGGCCCTGATATGTATCTGCTGGTGGGAAGACAGACAAGCCCGTGCACACAGCACAAGTCGGCATAAGTACATAAAGCTAACCTCAACAGCAAACAGAGGAAAGACGTGATAACTTGCTTCTGCTTGTTTAAGAGTGGAAATATCATAAAATTTAGGCTGTAGATGGACATGTGTAACTATTAATGTTTGAAGAGTGTGTTTAGTTAAATGTAGAGATGAATGGTCTTAAATTTCACCTATCTGCCTTCTTCCTCTCCCCACCCCCAAAAAAGCTTCTAAAAAAAGGTGATATTTTCTGATTTCCCTCTAGATTCTTATCCATGTTTCTGTCCTTGTCCTCTTTTAGACACCTAAGGAAATGAATTCTCTTCTGTAAAAGAAAAGCTGCATTATTCTTCACTGTAATGCAAGCACTGATACTAGTTTTCATGTTTGAGGCAACTGAATCCTGTGTCAGTTGCAAAGCTCAGTTTCTCCTTTGACATGGAGAGTCATTCCATTAAGTTGTTTTGCTGCCTGGGAGCTCTGTTGACAGCTACTCTTCTTCTCAGGTACTGACTCTAATGAAGAGTTGATCTTTCTCCTCCTCTCCTGTTCAATACTTTTCCCTGCTTGATGGACAGATCGGCTCTTGAGATTTGTAATGAACAGTGGCACCTTTCAGCTGTAGGTGATCAGTATTGAACCTAGCTTGGCTGGGAATAACTTGAGAGTGTACACACAGTCCTTACCCTCTGATGGCTCTTGGGTGACATCTGGGATATGACTCCCATTCTTAATAGCCCCACCTGGAAACCTGACCTTGCAGCTGATGGTAATCTTTATTGACATGCTCAGCTGCAAGGCTGGGAATCAGATGTGGAGACTGAATTCCCATTTTGCCTTGGGAGGGGGTGACTCCAAAGCCTAAAGTGCAGTGACACATGAAGTGAAATAATGGAACTTCACAGCCTGCCCTATGTTTGCCTGGTGGACAGTGAGCTGCCGTCACTGGAGTGGTGTGTTCAGTCATTTTCACCAGTATAAATTGCAAAGAGATTTTAACTGTTTGTTCCTGGCAGTTTATTTCATTCAGAAAGTACACTGAATAACTGCACTGGGTTTGGCTGGGATAGGGTAATTTTTTTCATGATAGCTTGTATGGTGATATGTTTTCGATCTGTGACCAAAACAGCATTAACATAGGGATGTTTTGGCTGTTGCTGCACAGTGCTTACACAACAACAAGGCCTTTTCATTTCCCTCGCTTCCCTGCTAGCGAGGAGGCTGGGGCTGCGCAAGAAGCTGGGATGGACACAGCTGGGACAGCGGACCCCAACTGACCAAAGGGGTATCCCATACCGTATGGTGTCATGCTCAGCAGTAAAAGCCAGGGGAATAAGAAGGAAGTGAGGGGCGTTCGGACTGATGGCATCTGTCTTCCCAAGTAATCATCATGTGTGACCAAGCCCTGCTTTCCTGGAGATGGCCGAACATTGGCCTGCTGCTGGGAAGTAGGGAATGAATGCCTTATTTTGCTTTGCTTGCGTGTGCAGCTTCTGCTTTACCTGTCAAACTGCCTATCTCAATCTACAGGTTTTCTCACTTTTGCCCTTCAGATTCTCTCCTCCATCCCCCTAGAGGGGTGGGGGGAGCAAGTGGCTGTGTGGGGCTTTGCTTTGCATCAGGGTTAAGCCCCAACATTCTTCTGAACTTGCAGAGGTGTTAGAGGAAATATTACCCTATACTTGGACTTTCAGAAGGGGTGCACTTGCTTATGCATGTGTGCTCAGTAGTTTCTTAGTGTGTGTAAGTGTGACAGGGTGTAGGTAGCTGTTATATTTGCACCTCTGTGTAGAAATGTGATATTGTGTGTGTGTATGTATGTGAAGATGCAAGAGTGCATCTACTAAGGTGGGTGAATTTACTGCTGCAATGGTCTAACCTTTTGGAGGGATGCTAAGTCAAGGTGAAAACGGGCCGTGTCCAACCCATCAACACTTATTCTTAACTGACCCTTTTTCACAAACCAGCTTTGAGGACTTTCTCACCTCAGAGGGCCAGAACAGGATTTATAATAGAGGATCTTTCAACACCCAGCCTTAGACCATGATGATAAAGGCACAGTCTTATCCATGTTGTCTGGCACCAGTGCCTTCCCATATTTGATGAAACTGCCTTTGAGCAGTGTCTGCTGCTTCTGGTTTTGTGATTTCACTTTCCCAGAAATGCAGAACTGGGGATAGTGTATTTAAGTCTTGGTGCAAGGTTTTTGAACTATCATATACCAGAAATTACATAGACACAAACAGGCCCGTAAGGCATGAAGCATAGCAAGACATCTCTGCCTCCGGTTTTTTGAAATGCAAGAATGAAGGAAACTTGGACTGATCCAGCAAAGCAATGGGCTGGATTTACAGAAAGTCTATTATGGGCCATCAGAGGTACTTAGTTCCATATATATATATGCACCATACACTTCATCCCTCTTCCAAACTTTTGTGCCTTTGGAGGGTCTCAACGAGACACCAGTCTTTCAGATGTACATGACTTCTGAGTGTTCTTTAACTGTTGTAAAGAAATAATTTCAAACAGCTACATTGTGTCAGAAATCATTTTGCCTGAGTGTCAATGGCATCACTTTCTGTCTCTTATCCTGCAATTCTCTGAAAGGTCGCAGTGTAGTGATTAATGAAAATCATAATTTTGTCCTTTTTGTGATTAATTTTTCTACTGTAGGTTTTTCAAGTCGTGAATTATGCAACTTCTTTTATCTTTTGATTAATTTTCCCCTTTTTTTTGCATGAAGCCTGTTGTGGGGATTTAATTACAGCTGACTCATAATTGCTAGGTTTTTTTAACTGGAAGTGTGTAAATGTTGTATCAGCAACTAATTCAGTCATACTTTTGTAAAATTCAACATATCAGATGCTGATCTGGCTTTACTCAAGATACCTTTTTCTTGTTCTTTTGAAAGTGATTACATTTTCTTGCTGGTTTTTTTTTTCTCTTTTTCCCTCTGAATGACTTCCTTTTAATTCTTTCTTGATACAAGATATACTTCCTCTGTTTATCTATCTCTTCCTCTAGACTCAGAGATTATAAGGCTCTTTCTTTTTCCATAACCAGACCATTTGGGAATATTCTTTTTGCTTCTCCATTGGTTGTGTCAAACAAAGCTGAGTTCTTATTCTTTCCTACTATATTGTACTGATATATATATATATTAACTTTTTAGAAGAAGAGACTTAAAATTCTTTGAGATAAATCTCTTCAGTAAGATTTCCAAGGCAGTCATGGTTATTTAGTTTCTTTTATTGAAAAATGTGAACAACCTTAAAACAAATATTCTATATTTACCTTCTGAAAATAATTTTCTTTTTATGCACATTTTCTAGTTCAGTATATGAAAACCTTGTCCTTACAATCGCCAGCTACTTTAAAATCCTCAGGAATGTTTTCTTAGCTCTCCTGTGATATTCTAGTTTACCAAAAAGCCTGCCATTCTTATTATTGCTACTAAATACTTTCTGTGCCTGTGGGCAGATCATTAATAGAACTGTAGCTAATCTTCAGTCCAGAATGATATATTTTATGCACTCTTTCAGCAACTGCAATATTGCTTGTACACCCCTGTCATTTAAGAGAAGGTACATTGGAGCAGAATGATGCATGAGCAGGTTACTTAAAAAAACAAAAAAGAAACTTGCTCATTAGAAAATACCATGTGGTGAGGTTATGGTTCAATGAAAAAAACTTTTAAAATCAATCTCTGCTGCTCCTTTGCCAGTTTCTAATCTTAAGACCATTGCCGAATTGCGACTTTATCATGTTGGAAGGACATAGCTTGTTGCCATAAACTATGCCTAAATATGCATTAAATAGTTACACATTCCCAAGTGCCTGAGCCAAATGAGAGTTATTATTGATTCTGTTTTACATTCCAAATAGATTTGAATCATCATTTGTTTCAAATGTAAGATGGGGGTGGGAAACCTACCACAATTACTAAGTGAAAGGCAGTTGCCAAGCCTTGCTCTTGTGCTGAGATGGACCCAGCTGGCAGAGCAGAGGGGAGGGCAACAAGGGCGCACTGGTGAGCCTGGGCAATGACCAGTGGTTATTTCATGCATGTACTGAAAGGAAGTGTATGCCGAAAGAAAGCGAGGACAGGTTGGAGAAAGTTGCCCTGTCAGGTTACACCACTGGAGATAAAAGCAGTAGCTGACCTGAAGCTCTGTGGTATTACTGCGGGGCTTTGCATGTATTTTCATAGATTTTTGGACTAAGACAGAACGTCTTCAGCTCTGTGCAGTTGCCTGTGCTTGGGAAACATGTTTATCCACAGGGCAAATCTGTCCAGATGGAGCTTTCTTTAACCACCCAAAATTAATTCCTAAGGTCCATTTCTGAAATGGCTTTTCTGTCCCCTGCATTGCCTTGGTAGCTCAGAGGGTACGGAGCGCTACCTGGAGGTTTCAGTTTCCTCAAGTGTTTATGGCAGTCAGCAAAGAAATTTCTCAGCCACCCTTTTGGGGAATGAGTCTGCTTTGTTTGCTGTCCAGCCTACCAGGAGGGATTAGATGAGTCACTGCCCAAGAGCATACTAAATATGTGTCAAGCCAGACCTCAGAACTAGCCTGAAGCATCTCTCTGGATGATGAGGTCCATGGCTTGGCGACCGGTAGGGAAGAAAGCCGCCAAGCTCAGACACATTTTGAAGTGTGATAATTAGTGCAATGATCTGTCAAATCATGAGCTATATGAAAGCTGGTGACAAAGTATTAATTCCTTTGTGGTTCTGAGCATGTAGGTGTGTGTGCATATATGTCTATATGGATATTTTTATATACTTATTTATATATGTGTGTGGCTTTGTGTCTGGGAAGCGACCTTTTACTCATGTAGACCAAATTTGGGCCCTGAGAGCTAGGAGAAAATTTTCCGGATAAGAGTTTGAATTACTAAGCCTATTTTCTAACAAATATATATTTTTTTATTATTTCTAAAGGTGGCTGAAACATTCTGCACAAAGTCTCATTTTATGGAAAAAAACACCCTGTTTTGTCAAGGTTGGAAAATTGCTTGGAAACATTTTATCCACAAGGGGGTCTGTACACTGGGGAAAGTGTGGGAGCAGTAAAAGAGAACAACAATAAAATAGATGCGATTGTAATCTAAAGAGAGATGTTTTGACAAAACCCTTTGAAAGGCTTTACTTTCACTTCAGTGCAGACCTAGAAAAACTCTTAAAGATTAAAAAGAAAAAGTTACTTTAAAATAGACTTGTTGTCCTGCAAGGATATCCATGTTAGACTTCTGGTGGATTTTCAGATAGACATCGTATTTCCAAATGCTCTGATCATCTCGCTTGCTAGTCAGCAGTTCAGGATGGCTGCAGATGATGTTGCGTTTATATAACATGAGATGGTGCTAGGAAGAGAGGCATCCTTTGCAACAAGTGCTGGGAAGATCATTGCCATGTTCAGCAAAAGCATATAATGTAGAAGCAGTTTGAGATTAACACAATTAACCTGATCCCAGCATTGGTCCTCACTTTCTTAGCTATCTCCGATTTCAGTTCACTGAATAGTGATTTGTGATCCTGACATACCTTAAAATCTGAAGGAAACACATGAATTGCTCTTTTTGATTTTTGGCGGGGCGTGGTGGTGGTGTTTGTGAAGCAATATAAAGCAGAGAGTATGCAGAGTGCTGTAGTACAGAGGGAGTCCTGTTCTCAATTCATGAGAAGCCAAGGAAATTGCCACACGTTGAGACCTCTGGAGGTTAAGTGCCCATTACTGGTTTACATTTGGAGTGAATGCAGACTGGATGTGAGGTGGGACACCTGGGAAGACCTGTGGCCCAGGGCAGGAGGACCATTAGAAAAGCAAACAATACGCAAGTGCTAAACTAGCAACGTGCCTCCCAGAAGGGATGTGGTCTTCCGTTTCTGTTGCCTGCGGCTTTTCAGCAAATGCTAAATTGGAAAAATTTATCCCTCCTGTTTAAGACTTTTATGAAGGTTTCTTAAATATTAGTGTGGGAGATAGAAAAGATAATTTTTCACTAATATTTTGTAATGGTAGTTATTCCCTCCAGTACTTCTAAGGAAAGAAACAATTTCTCATGTCTGTACTTTTCTCCACATAATCATACCAGAGATGAGTAATAAAAAAAAAAAGCGCTGCATCTTTCATTCAGGAAAAACAAATAAGACCTTTGCTAGTTCAAGATTAAAAATAAGTATTTTAGTGTACTGGAATGACAAATGAGAAATTTATCAGAAGGGGAAGAGTTTGTAAAAAAAAATTACTGTATTTACAGTGTTGGATTTGACTTACTAGAAATCCCGCTGACACTGATTGGACCTTTTGGAAAAGGAATGACTTTGGTTGCCACTGACAAATGTTTTGAACTTATTTGGAAGGGAAATAGGGAAGGCACGGAAAGGCTTTCTAAGTGCACATTAAAAGGATGTGACCCCCTTTTAGCTTTGTCTGCAATTTCATAAAAACTCTGAAAGTTAGGCAGAGTGAAGCTGGTTCTCTACTTGGCTGAGATCCCATCTCGCATCAGAGATACTCACAAACTAGTATTGTGGAGGCCCAAACTAGCAAGCTTCTAAATTTGATGAATAAAAAAGTCAACAGTTTGGACACCTTCATGAAGTTCTTTGGGATGGTTAGTGGTTTCAAAGGGTCCTTGCCATTGAATGTGAATGACTCGTGAGCATTTAATACAATTGGATTTGTACTCCCAATTCTACTCTGGTTTGGCTTTAGATCTCTTTCTTGGTGTGCGTGGGAACAGGTCACTGTGTCTACTACTTAATTCTTTAGAAATGGTAGCAAAATAGCAAGGAGGGATGGGATGAAAACACCCACCTTAACTACTAAATGCATCCAAATAGCATTCATTTTATCTATGTGAAAAGAAAAACTTGTACTTTGAAGGGCATTAGGTGCCCAACTGCCCAGGCCAGAGCACCTCTGCACAGAAACATGCAGCCATAGGGGACTTCCAGGCTAGTAGGAAGGTCAGCACACCTAAGTTCAGAAAAGTGGTCCAGAAAGCAGTCTCCTGATTCAGGTGTGTGTGGTCTTATGGCTTGGGTTTGTTGGAGAGTTGAAGGGAAATAGCCTTATCCTTCATCCCCTTTTCTCATCAGCCTTTTCCCATCCCGTCTGAGAAGTCGCAAAAACACAACGCAGCCAAGCTGCAGCTGAAGACTGCAGTGAGCTCCCTGGGCCACTTCCCCCACCCTTATAGGCAAAATAATAATATTGACCCTGTTTACACCTCGTTGTAGGCAAAATATTCTACGATTATGGGCCTAATTCCAATGTGATACCAAGCGTAACAAAGGCAGCTGAAGTCAGGTCTTGATTTAGGCCAAGACCTGCAGCCTGGTGGGAGAAACAAGATGGCAGTGCTTTGGATATTCACCTGAAGAGAGCAGAAAAAGAAAGTCTGACCACCCTCAAGGAAGAGGTTGATGTGTGGGGCAAGATTTGTTTCTGGGGAGAGGGCCTGCAGGTTTTGTACTCTTTTTATCTCTGTGGTATCAACAGGTGCGTGCAAGTCCAGCTCTTGAGTTTCTTCTTTGTGCTCTTCATGGAAGCTCTGCCCTTCTCATGGCAGATACTGCTCACCTGTAGGGTAGTAAATTGAATTTTCATATGTTTCTGAGATGTGTTTAGCCAGCTCTGGGTGCATTGAGAGCAGACTCAAATCCTATTAACATTACTGGGGATGCTTGATAACTTGTGCTGTGGTAAGTGCTTAAACCCTGATGCTCTATAGATCTAGGCTTAAACTGATACCATCGTGAGACATTAATAACAAGGTTCTGTGTATTAAATCATTGATCAGTTCTGGGGCTGTCAAAGCCCACAGTATGGGAAAATTGCTGCCTGACAAATAGAAAAAGCTAGAGAAAGTAGACACTGAGCAACTCAACAGCTTTTGAAATAATCAAATTGATGGCTCAGTAGATAGCTGGTGAGGATATGTTGTTGGGTTTTTTTTAAAGACAAGAAAAGACTTTGTCAAAAATCCATCATTTGGGTGAAAATTCATGGAATGGCTGGATGGAAAATAAAATCCTAATACTAATAACAGAAAACCCTAGTAGGGTAATGTGATTACCTATACCACTGATTACAGCTGGGACTGTATTGCTTGAAGCCCGTACCAACTACCTTTTCAGGTAGCTAAATCTTGCTTGTTTGTATGTAGCCACCTCCCTGTTCTGTCAGTGTGTTTTGGAAATTATTTGTCTTGTTTTGTTTGGGTGAGGATGCTGCATCTAGAGATGAAGAAACTGCCATTAGTAAGAGGGTGCCTGGTTCATGTCGCTAACAAGATCACTGTTGCACGAAGCAGTCTCTCACGTGGCTTCCATCAAATGTGACAGGGCGATGCTTCCTTGCAAGTGAATCAGCAGTCCTGCTAGATATCAAAGGCTGGCAATTTGTCCATTGCAGAGAGAGTAGAGATGACACCTGTTCTTTCTCCCTTTTTAAATCTTTGCCTTCACAGCTAGCCTGGCTTGTGAAGATACTGTCCTTAAGTTTAACTTCAGAATCAGCAGAAAACAGCTATTTTACATTTGTAGGCAGGCACAATGAGTGATTGGAATAGGTATAAAAATCACTTTCTGCTTTATGATGTGTGGATTAATGAAAGTATTAAACCATTCTAAATGATAGATAAGGAAGTTATTTCCACTGTAGCTTGAATGAGATAAAACTGCTCTGTCTTAAATTTAAGAGGTTTAAAACTTTGCAAGCTCATCAAAAGTGCATGGGCAACAAAGAGGGGCAAGTTTATAACCATTTATGGATCATCCTAATTTTTTAACATTCATCATTTTTCTGCTTCATTACTGTTAGTGTTTCCCATAAGCTTTGAGAAACCAACTAATTTCTCCAGAAAAGAAGAGTAAATACAGGTCAGGCTAATATGCTTTTATGGGCAGTGCTGGGATTTTCCCGTTTTATTGCCATTTTGCACTATTAATTTTATGTCATTGACATTGTTGTCTTCATTGCTCATGACTTGCAGGCTTGAAAAGGATTATTTACTGTGCTTGGAGGTCCAAGCTGAAACTGAAATGGGATGAAATACAAATGTGGTTCAGTTGGGCAGTACAAGTGTTATGATGTGACTGTGCCTGGCTTCATACATGGAGCAGAGTGTAGCTTTTTGTTGTTTTCATGTGCATCTGTGATTGCGTATGACTGGCTTGTTTGTGAATGTGTTTGCCCCAGAACATGTGCAGATGAGTGTGTGGTCTTTTGTGCAGTTGTGTATGTTCATACGTAAATATTGTTGTCTTGTGAATGTATGATCCTGACTGTATCCATCTATACATTTGTACTAGTGTTTCCATGGAGACACAGTTCTATGTATTTTGACAAAAAGATGTGTGAATTCAAATGAGAGAATGATGCTCTGTGTGGAGTGACTTCAGAACTATTCCTGCATACTCTGTGCAAAAAAAGTTTGCTTGAGCATGGTAGTTGCCAATAAAGTTCATGTTGAGTAGAACCAGTTCATAAATGATATCATCTTGAAGAACACCTGGAAAATGGAAGACACAGATCTGTTTATTGGTACCTAGGGTTTTTCTTGCTGTCTTGAAAATTCAGTTGTAAATAGGTAATAGGCTGTTCTTAACCTGATGTGCTGGAAAATGACTAGTAGAATGCGATCATTTATGGCATTAATGTAGAAAATAGCAGCTGTTAGAGGCTGATAGGACACATGGGGGAAAAAGTCATGGCTCTGGTGGACAAGTAGAAGAACAGAACTGCAGGGCAGGGGGAGAGGAGCAGGAAGCCAAGGTTTCTTCAGTGAAATTGATGAATAACTACCTTTGATTTCCCAAGAAGCAGTCTATTGCTTCCCCAACTCCTGCCTGCCTTGCATAAAACCCTTGTATAGTTTTCTGGTGCTTTAACAAATCAGTCTGTCTATCCTTTTCAAGAACCAGAAGCCTCTTGACCTCGTATAAATCCTGACTTAGAATCGTAACTTTGTACTATTCAAAGTACTTGTTACGTAAAACTGAAGAGTCACCTTCTGGACCGTGTGTCCTCCTCATGTTGCCTGCTCTTGTGAATTTTAATAACACAAGAAACAAATCAAAGCAGAAAAAATAACTTTAGCTTTCAAGTCCTGTGTCCTTCACAACATGTACCACAGCATTTAACCTAGCAAATCTTGTGTCATGCCTGCATAATTAGCAATGGAATTACAAAGTGGAACTGCAGTGGTATCTTTAAGTCAACTAGAATGACAAAAGGATTTTAAGTTGTGGCAAATCTTTCATATCTCTGTGTATCCTGTGTGCAGAAGATCATCCTCACAAAAAGAAGAAAGAACGAGGAAATAGACATTTATAAGCTGTGATCAAGGAGAAAACTCTCCAGCTCACTCTCTCCAGAGAAAACTTCTCCCTCTTATAATGATTTACTGCTGTTACAATGGTAGAAATTCACTGGCAGCAGCATAATGTGACCAGGCTTTGACATTCAGGTCCATCAGAACCACGTCAGCCACGTGAAAATTAACACACTCAAGTAAGGTGATTTTTATGGGCTTAATAATATCCAATTTTTAATAGTTCAGTTATCATCTTAGCAGAACTGTTTAATGTTTCTTCCTTCCTATATCCATTTTACCCCTACCTAGCACTGGGCAAAACCATTAGAATATTAGATAAGTGATGCTTGAAAAATGCTACCAGTATTCATGATAGTAGTGTCCCAAATCATGACACTTAAGCTCTCTTGCCCATCATTAGCAATAACTTACCAGCTGATCTGACTTCTCCATGTGCTGGATTCTGTCCTTCAGCTACTGCTTCTCATGGTGGGGGGGTTTGGTTGATTTTTTTTTATTATTTTTTTTAACCTAATCTTTTTTAGAGATTTACCAGTACTTAATTAATAGGGGTGCTCTGCCCAGCTTGTCTCTCACAGGGCAAGCATACTTTCAGTCTGTGCCTACTCACCTGGTTACAAGAGCCTTCATTATTTTAGTGATCAGAGATCTCTGCAAGAAACCACATGGATTTCATTAAGCAGACTACAACATCCAGTCTGCAGTGCCTATTGAATGCCACAGGGATAACTGAAGATGGTGTTGACTTGATTAAATAATTATACATGAGACAGTACTTGAATGCTCTAAAAAAAAAAAAGATTTTTTTTTACTACTTTAGATTTTCAAATTAAGTATGGCTCTATCCTTCGAGCCTGGTATACTTAGAACCTTTCATAAACAAAATTGACATTAATTTAGGTGATCCTCTGCTTACAAGAAACATGGAGTGGCAAAAGTGTGGTGTGACTTTCTCCAGAGTAATCTGTGTGGGTCGTGGCACCTTTGAGCAGGGCTCAGTGGTGGGAAAGCAGCAAAGCAGAGCCAGAAGCAACACCTGTCATACTGACCTGTGGAGTCCCAGTCATGGAGGGACCATGGTGAGGCTGCAATTTCTCTTTTGGTTAGGAGGCAGTACTTTTACAAATCCTCCTTCAAGAAAGAAAATGTCAGCAAGTTTATGGTAAACTTCCTCTTATAGAAAGATCTGAAGAGGAACCCCTTTGTCACCTATGCCAAATTCAAAATTAGGAAAAGATTGCTTCTTCAGTTAAATCAAAATTTCAGTGGATGTGTTAAAATGGTTAATATAAATATCATTTATGACCAAACAAACCTCTGTTCTAACAGAACTGAAATATTCGTTATCTACCCAGCATTTAGAGGAAAAATGAAAGGATATTTAGAAAAATAGCATTCTAAACAAGAGAGAAGAATGGTGTTTAAAAAAAGCCAAAACACAAAAATAACCAGAGCAATTCAGAATGTACTTATGTTATTAACAAAATCATCATATGCTTGCAATGTGCCTTAATTGTACCAAATATAACGTTTTGACCAAAACCAGTTTGTGTGATAACTTCACATCATCTCTAGGTTCCAACCAAGGAAGTATTTTTTGAAATTTAAGCTCAGTCAGCTGCAAGGCAGGAGGCATCCTGTTGTCCTTTCAACTCCACTTAATTTGTTGCTAATTCTGTGAGAGCAGCGGTCACTGACATGAGGTACATTCTTTTACTGTCAAGTTAGAGCCCATGTGAGCAGAAAAAGGTTGTTCCCTGCTCACATCACAGAGTGGTGGGGAACTTTTTAAGTGCCGCAACAATCCCTAGTCTCTACTTATGCAGACAGCAATTTTATGTCCCCTTATATGACACCATGCTCAGGATCAGCCCAACCTAGCTATATTTTATGACAATGTTCTTTTCTGCAAATTGGTCAGGAATTTTTTTCCCCTTGGTTTGCCTTTTCTGACTGGTCATTTCTTACTGGTCTTGAGCAAAATTTCTTCTCTGCCCATAATAGACTGTGAGGTATATGTCTGCAATCTTGCTGGAGAATGATGTAGAGTGAAAATGAACCTTTTATATCGGATGTGCTGAGCCCAGGCTAAAATTATTTGTGAGGCTATGCTAGTTTATTCTGAGTCCATTTGTTCTCTGACAGGGATGTTCGTACTTTCTCAACTGTGGGTCACACTGACAGTTTTCTAGGCACCTTCAGGCTATATGTGGTGTCAAGAAATGAGATCAGGTAACAGCCAGCTTGTTTTCTGCACCTGAGAGGTGCACCACAGGCAATACTAGTTCTTGATCAGTTTAGGAGCCCAGGGGATAGTATGGGAGGACATGCAGGTTGTATAGACTACATTCACAGTACCTCAATGGGCTGGATCTTAAAAATCAGTGTCTAATGGATCTTTGGATCCCAGTGCCTTCCCATGGAGATAAAGGGAACCTAGAAGGAAGCTAATAACTTGTATCTTAAGGTAACCATGCTCTGAGCACTGAAGAGTGGTGCTTCCTAAGATTACAAGTTCCCTTGAGCCTTGTAGTTTGGATTGGGACTAACCTCTGAATGATACTGGAGCAGATATCTTACATCAGATCTTTAACAGTTCTTTATGCCTATTAGCCTCTGCAGTTTGGACTTGCCATCTGCTACGGGTTTTTTTTCTCCTCTGTTGACCATTCAGTAGTAGTGCTCAGGTCTGACAAAGGGGAAATTCCCATTTGGGATTCACCAGTGACTGTCACAGATCAGTGGCATTTACATAGGGAGATGCTGAGTGGTGTCACAGAGGTGGCTGAAGTGATTCCTAATTTACTGAGGTTAACTTGTGAAATTAGCCTAATTTGCAGTTTATAGCCCTTGACTATCATGAATTGGCCTGTGCAGAAAAATTCTGGCTGCCTGCATAATAATTACATCTTTGCACTAATGTGACAGGATTTTCTTTTTCACCTTGCTCCAGTGTGCTAGTACATTGTTGTCTTCCCATGCCAGGTGAAATTCAACCCTTTTTGGAGCAATCTTTATTAACCTGGCTTTGTTCAAATTCTCCAAGGATGTTTAGCTCAGATTTAATATCATCATGCTAGGACCTGAACTCACACGCTTAGGATAGACACCTTTGCAACTGTGCACCATAGACATTACTTAACTGCAAGCCTAGACAGCTCCTCTCAGCTAAAATGAAAATAGGATAAGTGCAGGTGTTGATATGGGCTGTTGTTATGAGCAAGGAATTTTAGTCCCTAACTAGGTTCTTTGACACTTTGACAGGTCACTTAGTCACAGATGCAGATGAATGTAATTACACCCAGGAAGTGATTGCTGAAGTTCTTTTATTGATATGCATGCTGAAGGACTGCTGAGATGGGCGGCTTTTTTCTTTTACCTTGAAAAAATATTCCCCTAGGGATTTGTATGCCTTGAGTCAACTTGTCAACCATTATAAAAGGGATGCCATGGAATATCTAATGTGGAAGAGGCTTACTTGAGTGCAGGAAGAAGTGGGAATTTTTTTGCTTTTGAAAATAAATTGGAAAATATTTCCTCTCTCCTCCATTCATAACCTGAATGTCACCTCGGTGCTGAGTGGAGGCCACTCATGCTGTCCCATAGCTACAAGCCAGAGGCCAAAGTCCTGAAACAAGATTAGGTGCTGATGGGATCTAGCAGTCAGTGTGACACAGTACTTACACACAGCTCCTCCTACGCTAGACCCACAGGCAGCATGACTCAGCACAGGCACAGTGAGAGATCTGTTTGTGGCTAAGTATAGCAGCTCATCCTTTTTGCTGTGGGGGACCTTGCTTTATTATCATGGCTAACGTAATTAAAGGTCATACACACCTTACTGGAATATGGCACTGCTGCTTATTTTATAAACACCGCTGAAAGTGTTGGAAGAAGAATGTGTTAGAAGCATGAGACTGATGATCTATAGGTCTGGAGTGGGTGGGTGGCAGCTCAGAGGAGCTGTAAGGAGGCTGGGAAAAGCACAGCTGAAATAGCAAACAGTAAGCTGGGCCTGGGGGAAACATGTAGGTGCGAAAAAGACTTGCTACAGCTTTGCTCGTTAGTCTCTTTCAAGGGGTTGTCCCCCAACTGAATACAGCCTCCCTTCATTAATCCTAAAGGATGTTCAGTGGAAGAGCACCATCTGCCCATTCCCTAGCCTCCAAAATCACTGCTGAGCTTGACACACCTGATCCTGGCAATGAAGCAAATTCAAATAGTCCAGCTCATCTGTGGGTTCCTGTAATTATATTCAGCATTACCATAGGTAGTATACTGGGGTAAATGGTTCATCAACAAAGGGCAATGGAATAAAAAGCATGCTGATCCAAACTGGGCTGATATGAAGATGGCTGGTACTTTTGCAATGCTAAAAGAAGTTTAATGATATCTGTTTTCTTATCAGTGGGAAATGAATTCACGGAATTTTGTCTTGAGACTCATAATGGTGAAGTTGTAGGTAAAAACAGTAATTAAAAAGAAAATGTCTTTCCTTGTTCTAACTCAGGGCTCTGTTAGACAATTGTAAGATTAAATCCTGCAGGGTGCTTGGTAGCTGTCATTAATGGTGCTCAGCACTTCCTACTAAATCAGAAGTCCAATTGGGCTTTTCTAGCAGTTGAGGTTGTTCTGTGCTTCTCTGCTTGTAATTGCTTTTATAAAGAAGAATCAGCATATTGAAATGTGCTCAAGCCCACTTGTCAGCCTCTGAAGCAAAATGAAAAGGCAATAAATCCTGATTGAAAGTCTGACTTCATGCTCAGACCTGAACTCTTTAATGCTGATGAAAAGATTGATTGTATGGCAGGGTGTGATGCTCACTCTGCAAGTGTGAGCACTGCAGGGTGACCCAGTAACACTTAAACCAAGCCCCGCTCTAGGATGTGAGCTGGTCTGATGCTCTCAGCTGAGGCTACATTTAATTCTTTGAGGGTTTAGAATTCAACTGTGGTGGCAGCTAGAGAACTATTGTGCAGATGGTGACAGACCTGCAGCAAAGAGTAGGGCAGGGAGCACAGAAATCACTCCCTCCCTCTCTTTCACAAATTATTCTGATTTAAAAACAAACAAACAATAAAAAAAAGCCTTAAAACAACACCAACACACACACAACCTACAACAATAATAGGCCGTTTCATTAGACCTGTCCTCCGATTTGAGTGCTTCTGTTTTGATGGTTTGGTTTCTAGAACCCTTTTTGAGAAACCAAGATTTTAAAGGTTTCCAAAAACTAGGGCTTTTGAAGCTGTCCTGAAGTGGGCATCCCAAAATAAGTGGCCCTCAGGTTTGGCTGGAGGGGATTTTCTTCACTCTTAGAAACAAGCCTCTGGTGAAGGTTCTGACACACCAGGGGCCGTTGGGAACATTTCTTCTCTTAGATTGCCCTAGAGTTTTTAAACTCTGAAACTTGTTTTCACAAGATGCAGTTTAACTGGAGTTGCTCTGGAAGCTATTTTGAGGTTTATGAAGCAGTTGGGAACTGATACAAGATTTACTGAAGACAAAGGGAAACTTTTTCATTTACTATCTTTCTACTTTGGACCAAACCTTTGAGAGGGACACGTGACAAGTTATCGGTGTGTAAATTCAAACTACAGGATTTTCAGGAATATAAGTGTTTTTTAATCTCATGTGAAAGGTCCTATCTCAACTTGTTGAGCTATAGGGGAGCTGTCTTGGTCAACTTAGAGATGTATTGCAGATGCTGTGACACAGCCTCATTCTCCTTCTGTCAGAGCTACAGGAGAAAATAGTTTATCCCCTCACATCTCTGATGAGTCTTTGTGCTGCTTGTCACACTAATTAGAAACAAAAAAAACCCTAAAGAAACCAACAAAAAACAATTCACAAATAAAAATTAATAAATACTTTGGATTTTGGGGTGAGGATGAGACCATGACTAATAGCTCACACAAGCTGCTGTTCTGGCAGCTGAAGAGGAGCTTGGCCACATAATCTGAAAGAAGGGAATGTGGAAGTGAAATGTGCAGTTGTTATGGGGAGCTCAGTTTCACAGAAACTGTTGGTTTTGGAGTATTTCCTCAGCTTCTCTGTACTGAAGGGAGAAGTGACCCTTCCCTGTGCCTGAAGGACCTTCACTGGCACCTTAGTGCCTCAGTACCTTCAATTCATTGTTTCCATTACCTAGCTGGTCCCATCCTTTTTCCTCCTGGAAACCAGGGACTAGAAGAGTGGCACTTGCGTGCACTCTTCATCCCAGCATGGAGACAAAGGCCAAGTAAGGAAGATGCCAGAGGTGAATGTGGTGCAAACCGAGGCTATGCTAGAACGTGCTGGCCTCTGGCAGTGCTGTCAGCTAGCTGGGACTGAAACAACCTGTTAACAGTGTCTCGGATGAGTTGTGTTGCTTCCCCGAGCAGCTCCACTTTGTGTTTACTGCTTGTGTGTGCTTGGTTTATATCAATTATATGCTTTTCAGAGATTTTTATGTGGATATTCAGCAGTGAACACAACAGTTCTGTACAGTCTTCCCTGACAGATGATGTTATTTGATATAAGATATAGCAAAATTATTAACGGAAATGAAAGACAATATGTCAGACTGTTGTGATTTATAATAATGGTGTGATTAATAGTAAAAGCGATAGCAGTATCAGTGACAGTAGTAGTGGAAAAAGATTAGGAGAAAAAAGAGAAACCTCTTCCAGGATTCAAACCCTCTCTGCTGTAACACGTAAATGGTAGGAAGAGCTATACCAAGCGAGGCCAGTGACTGCTTAAACTTTTATCCTGCTTTTGGCAGTAGTTACTAGCATATATATCTCCATATATATAAGGAAGAGCTTCAGGGAAGGAAAAGCAGGCAGTCCTTTGCTTGTACATGTTCCCAGACCCAGTGACTTGTAGTTCAGGGATTTCTTGAGCCAGGGATGACATCTTTGTGTTTAATAAACCTTATATATTTTTCTTCTCTAAATGTGAAGCTGTGTAACGTGTTGGTGTTAGTGTGTTCAGTAGCCTGTGGAAAGGAGTTCCAAAGTTTAACTCTGAGCTATGTGATGAAGTCATGGCTGCTTTTAACCTATTGCCTGGGAATTTCACGTGATGCTCTCTAATTCTTGCATTAGGAGAGGGAGAAACTAATCATTCCTTGTTTTGCTCTTGTGGTTTTGAAGGAATTTCCTTCACTTTGGCAATTCTAAAGCATCTATTTTTGAGCACTGTTTGAGGTTGACAAGAAATCACTAGGGGAATAATATTTAAAATAATATATACTTGCCATATCAGCCAAGTAAGACTCCTTTCTCCAAATTTTCAATTTTAGAATCGGTGAATTATAACTAGATCACAGTAACAAAAGTAAAAATAAATAAGTAGATAAATAGATCAATAGCAATAAATCTGCCTCCAGAGACACCCTCCCCTTCTGTGCAGCACATCTAGTTTTCAGCAGATGTTGTTATTTTCTCCTGTTCTCTGAAATGAACTTGATACATTCTGCTGTAATTTTATATAGTTGCAGCTCTGGGTTTTGTGGTTGGTTGGTTGGTTGTGGGGGTTTTTTTGTCTGTTAGGTTACTGGTGACTTTGTTGTAAGCAAAAACAAAAAAGTCTAAGTGAACTAATTTCGTGTTTTTAAAAGACTAGCTCTTATTAAACAATAGAGCCATTATGTAAATCAACGCTGCAGTCTTGTCTTGTTGAATGATGTACTGGCCATTCCCTTTCAAAAAGGATATGGCCGGCTTAGAGTGGATTCAGAAAATGCGGACCAAAACGCCAAGCGCTGGAGAAGACTCCTCTGTGAAGAGGCATGAGAAGAATGTGATAGCTTAGAAAAGTGATGAAAGACAGAAGCTAAGATAAAAGATTAAATAATGAATCATTGTGGTGGGTTGACCCTGGCTGGATGCCAGGTGTCCACCAAAGCTACTCTGTCACTGCCCACCTCAGCTGGGCAGGGGGGAGAAAATACAATGAAAGGCTCGTGGGTCAAGTAGGGCAACAAGAATATAAACCCAAATCTTAAAACACCTTAACCCCACCCCTCCCTCCTTCCTGGACCCAACTTCACTCCCCATGTCTTCTCTTCCTCCCCACAGCAGCGGCACAGGGGACTGGGCTGGGGCTGGGTCAGTCCCTCACACGCTGTCCCTGCCGCTCCTGCCCCCTCAGGGGGCTCCTCACACTCTGCCCTGCCCCGGTGTGGGTCCCCCCGCGAGAGAGTTTTGCATGAACTTCTCTAACGTGATTCCTTCCCACAGGCTGCAGTTCTTTGTGAACTGCCCCGGTGTGGGGCCCTCCCTGGGCTGCAGGTGGGGAACTGCTCCACCATGGACCTTCATGGGCTGCGAGGGGAATTCTGCTCCTCAGTGGGCTGAGGGCACAGCCTGCCCTGCCATGGGCTCCGCCACGGGCTGCTGGGGAATCCCTGCTCTGGTGCCTGGAAGCCCCTCTGGCCTCCTCCTGCACCGACCTGGGGGGCTGCAGAGCTGTTCTCTCACATAGTCTCACTTCTCTTTCTGGCTGCAGTTGAGGTTGCCCAGGGTTTTCCCCCTCTTATTAAATACGTTATCCCAGAGGCACCGCCACTGTCGCTGAAGGGCTCAGCTTTGGCGAGCAGCAGGTCCATCTTGGAGCTGACTGGCATTGGCTCCATTGGACACAGGGGAAGTTTCTGGCATCTCACAGAAGCCACTGCTGTAGTTCCACCCTGTGCTACCAGAACCTTGCTGTGCAGACCCAATACAATAATCTAGAAAAGATAAGACTCCCTTATAAGCATGGCCATTCAATTCAATTAGAAGGTGGGAAATTCAAAACTTATTGAAAGAAATACTTCTTTGCATGCATATAATTAGACTTTTGAACTCTTTGCCACAGGAAATTGCTGAAGTCTAGACAATATGAATCTTCAAGAAACAGATTGGCCACTTACATGAAAAATAAAAATGCTGCTGCTGAATATTAAATAACATTAGTGAAGAGATATTACTTTTCGTGATTCATATCTTAAACCATTCTTTCATACCATGTTCTTTTGCATTGAGATGAGATCTAGCTTGGATAAAGAAAGGAAATTATCACATATATATTTGTTGTGGGCTCTTACACCTTCCTGTCGTTTGGTTTGTTACTGTCCTCTGTCAGATACTGGACCAGATTGTTAGCCTTGTGTCAGTATGGCCATGTGTCTGCCTTTACTCGGGAAGGGAGAGATGGGAGAAAGAGGATGAGAGGATTCATGCGGAAAGATGGTGGTAGGACTGACAGCCATCATGTGTGCTCTTCACCAGAGCCCAAACTGGAGGCTGCTGCTGCCTTTTACGTTGAGTTAGATGTTGAGTCACTGATCTTCAGATGCAGGGAGTAAAACTAGGAGGACGTCACCAGCTGAGCCTGTATTACTGCATCAAAGAGTGGCTGGAGATGCTATCAGAAAAGCTGGAAAGGCGTGGATGTCCTTATATATACTTGAGCATGCATTTTGTTGTCCATGCCAATAGCTGTATGAGGTAGCCCTTCCTCCCTGGGATGCTATTGAGACTCTAAAGTCTTTCAAAAGCAACTTCAGTTGAAACAGTGGAGCTATACTGATGGTTTGGCACTACTGAATGCTTATGAATTCATGGCTATCACATGGCAGACATAAACATAACAGCTCTGATCTGACCATCCAGTCTATCATTTCAGACACATTTCTATTGCAGTGCTTTGGTTTCTGGTATAGCAAAGCTCCCAAATATGTTTAATAATAAGCCTGTGAGAAGCCTATGCAAATCAGGAAAATATTAAAGGTTCAGCTTCATTTTTAGTGTATCTAAATCTAGTCCACTTCAGCATTGACAAATTTGTATTAAGCAAGCACTGATACAGGTCTCCAAATTTAAGTACATGTTTATAATCCACTTCAGTGGATTGAGATCAATAGGTTTGAGGAATGTGCTTAAAATGAAGAGTATACTTGAGTGTTTGTAGAGTCAAGGCCCTGGTAAAAAGCTCATCAGTTTTCCTACATGCAAAGTTGCACACTGATATATATTTGGAAGAGATTTGAAGTTGATTGGATTAAACTCATCTGAAAGTTTGGTAAATGCATTTGATAAAAAGTAAGGTTTGAGGGTTGAGAGGCAAATTTTCCTAAAGCTAGTCAGCTAGAGACACTGCCACTCTCCCAGGTCTTCTGCCCCTATCCTGAAAATCACTGCTCCCAGGACAGAGCAGCAAAATGTAGGTAACCCTGTTCCTCCACTGCTGTGTTTTACAGGGTCCTAGATTAAACTGTCTAGTAAGGAGATTTTATTCTAAAATCTCAAATTAAGAACAGAAGCAACTGAGCTATGTCTCCAAGTTCCCTTTTGGTTTTCCTGAATTAGCGACCAGTAACCCCTGGCAATGGGACAAGCAAACAGCCAGGGAGTCATAGCGTCTTCATCTATCTGCTCCTGCTGTTTCTATCAGTGTGTCTGTGTGTGTTAGGAATAAATGGGAATTAATCACTCAGTCTGGAGTATCTTAATGCAGAAGCAGTTAAGGAAAGCTTACATCAGTTTAACAGGATCAAAAGTCTACAATCACCCAAACCTCCCAAACTTTCACCTGCAAGACTCGGCTGAGGATGGGAAGTCACTAGTTTAATATGCCTTGTTGAGTAAATGTTTGTTATCCAAACTGCAAAAATTGTGTGCATGCTCTCAGCTCACAGCAATCACAGTGTAAATTGTGTTAAATTCACGGTTCACTGGAGAGCCATGTAATGGAAGCACACTCCCAAAGTTTAATAAAAAAACTCATAAAGCCTTTAACCCCCTGCCTGTCTGCACACAGAGTGTAAGTACCTTTAACATGCTTCTGAATAGGCACCATGCTTACAATACATTGCTGATGTCAAAAGAGACTTCAGAAATTAGGATGTTGTTCTACAAATCCACGCCTTGGATATTTGTGGCTGCATGGTTTTCTATTCTATGTAAAGTATTAGTATCTGTCATTCACTGTATTTCAGTCTTTATTCTCAGGCTTTTTTTTTTGCTCCTTTTGAAACTTTTATGTAAAGGAAAATACATCCTTAAAAATCTCCTCGTATTCATTCTCCCCCCTGTAGCTCCTGGCAACACAGCCTAGTTCAACTTGAGTTACTTTTATTAAGCCTTTGATTCTCAGGGAAAATAAGACCTTTTTTTTTTTTTTTTTTTTCATTATTGCCAGTGTGGGATCATCACATGTTGGAGTTCAATCCATTGCCCAGGAAACTCTTACACAGATGGTCAATAGTTCATGCAAGGAGGCAGCAGACCATGTAAACAAGCCTTTGGATTCAGGCATTATTATTGCCGGAGTAGCTTAGTAATAAGGCCAAACCTTTTGAGAAATTGCTCATTGCTATTGCTAGCATTCAAGCCTAGTTGAATTTAGGATTTTTAAAAAGTCTGGAATAAATTTCATTGCTGGAAATTTTATTTCTGTTTATGTACGTGTGTGTGGGTGTACGTACAATTGTAAAAAGTAATGAGAACTACTCTGATCTGTCTATATCTCAGTCATTTTCTAAATCTTTGTTATGTCTCAGCCATGTTCCATAAGTTTTAAAGTATATGGGATTTTATTGGTCCTAAAAAGTATGCATCCTATAAAGTGCAAGCAATAGGAGATCAATATATAGTATGCAGACTCCAGGAGGAAAGATCAGACACAAGTAATAGCCAGTTAATCAGAGGGAAACTACCCTTTCAGAAGAGGGGTTATTTTATTTCTGTTTTATTTTATTTTATTTTTAGCTCTGCCCACTTTTGATCCAGGATTTGAGCACAGGTTTCACTACTGGATTTTAAATCTCTCTGGATGCTGTGCACTACTCTTTAGCCCAGCCTTGACAGCTTCACAGCTCTGCAGTCTCATTTTTCTACAAAAAATTTCCTCTAGAGATCCCCCCGAAGTCCTGAAGAACAGCTGCACTGCTCTTACTCATACTGGCATCTGGCAGTCAAATATTACATCTTGTAAGAATTCATCATGATTTAAGTTAGTTCCTAGTTTTTCAGCTGTAGAGAGAAATGAAGCCACAGTGCCTGCACAAGCTATTGCAATTCAGGGAGGGGAGGAGTTCATCAAACTTGGTGGAGAAGGAAGCCAGAAGAATGCAATGGTGCTGGATACAGACTTCATTCACTACAAGGGGACCTTGGTAATGGTCTTTGATAATGTAAGGAGTCATCTGGGTCCTGGTGAGTGAGTGGAAATCACCTTCATGCACATGTTCCTGATCAGGCCTGTAAGAGAAGGTGGAGGGGTGAAGTGCTGCTCCTGGCGGGTCAGACCTTGGACCAGACTTACTCTGGAGAGGCAGAAAGTGGGAAGAATAGCGTGACTTCAGCTTGAGTTAGCAAGGGAACAAAATAAGCAATACTAATAGCACTCTGCAGAAGGGCAATGGGTTTTTCTGCTCTGTCTACTTAAAATTCTCCATGTCATTGACAAATGTGAGATGCCCTGCTGCTTACCTCTCCCCTTTTTTAAGTTGTGATATGGAGAAATGAGTAAATACATAACTGCAAATGCTCTTGGGCTCTCTAATAGTTTCTACTGTGGTTTCTGAACTGCTAAGTTCCCCTAAAACCGTGCTTGCACACCACCTGAGGAGGGACTACCGATCAGACTGCTCACATGCATATCTTCTTATTGAACCCCTGTGTCTGCACTACCCATTGCAAGACTGTTGGAAGCAATCTGTGGGTATGTGAAGCTGCTAGCTGGCATTTCACCAGCAAACCAGAAATGGTCCTTTGTATGTGCTGTGATATCAAACCTCATTTCAGGAGTTTATGGATATGAAAAGCTTTCAAGAGATCTAGAAATGAACTGGATTGTTTATGGTGTGACAATGCCCTATGGGAGTTTAATCACAAAGACCTCCATTCTCACCCTGGAAAGCCCTGATCCACAGACGGAAGAATCTAGAGGAGCATTTCTTGGGAGATGTCATTTCTGCTTGCCTTCTTACTTAAGCATCTGCTGTTGTCTGGAGCTGGGCACAGGACACCAAACTAAAAGGTCTTTTGTTTGATCCAGTATGATCTTCTTATGCATAAACTAACACTGAAGAAAACCAGGAGAGCTGGCTTTGCTCCTGATGAACCATAATTAGCATTGAATAAACACTGATCAGCCCCAGCTGAGAGCAAGCGCTGGTATAGATTAAATGTCCTACAGCTTTGGAACAAGTTGGCAGGTTTGTATTTCTTGTGCAAGCCATGGTCATCTCGTGTCCTAAAACACTCTGTGTCTGCTGTGGCATTTCAGTGGCGTGCTACTCATGTGCATCGTGTTTCTGAAAGGTGACAGGTGGGAAGGGGGGAAGTTGCATCTTCACCCTTCCAGTGATGATCAAATCAGTAGTTATCTCTGTGTGTGAAATCAAAGTTCTCATTAAAAGCTGAATTACAGCTTGCATGTTCTGCTGCTGTTCCCTTGCTGGTTTGGGGATAATGTTCTCAAACTGTGTGCAGTGGGAACTCCTTTTGTCCAGGCAACACGTATGATTGTTTCTCTCATTTTCCCTCTGCAGTGTCCTCTTCAACACATAAGAATTTGTATCTGAACATGCCAAGGGCAGTGTCAAAAATCTGTATTTGCCAAGAAAAGAGAGGGTAGTAACATTTAGAAAAGTGGGAGGATTACAGGAGACCTGAACATAGGTCAAGTTGACCTATGTGAAAACAGAGAGAAAAGAATAAAAGGCAAACAAGTTAGAGGAAAAGGAAGTGCTAAAGATACGAGCTGTAGCCATTAGTTGCAGTATTGTCAGTTCCTAAAGTGCCTAGGCAATACTTTACCTTTCCGTGTCTCTTGTGCTAGGACGTAAAAGCAGAGGGAGAGAACTGGCCAGTGCACTAGTCTTGTGGTAACAAAATAAGTCTGCTTTCCTGAACAAGGAAGCTGAGTCATGGATCAGGAAAACACGCTCTCATGGGGCATGTGATAGAACATGTTTTGGGGAAGAAGAAAAATCTCATGAGCCTGTGGCTGTGTTCAGCTGATTACCATTATGCTGCCTTTTTTCTCTGACCACACTTTGGATGGAGATCATGGTCTGCTGTTCTATGTCGTTACACTTGCTTCGTATACAGACACACAGGGTAAGAGGCACAGTTAAAGAAAAATCTAACTATTTATGTCCGTCATTACCCAGCAGCCTTTGTAGCTCTCAGCTTTATGTATTCCAGGCTGGTGCACTTCTTATTGGGGACCATAAAAGAGAATTTGGATGAACTGCAAAGTAAATGCAAGAATATTATACTTTCTTAATTTTTAAATTTGTCATGTCCAAGATGTTAGTTGCAAAAAGCATAGGAAGGGGGAAGGAATTTCTCACCACATGATTTGGAGATGCTCATGGGGATTTTTCTTTCTCTGCAGAGAGATGGCAAGGGATCAACAGTTACGATACATAGGAATGTCATACTCAATTAATTTCCTGAAATTACACTCCGAAGTTATGTTTAGAAAATGAATTAATATTGGTGAAAAGCACTGATATCCTTGGATAAAGGGCAACAGAGAAGAACACATTGTTATTATTAAACTGTTGTAGAAATCCTCTCTTTGGCTTTGACTGAATTATTGCAGTGAGTTTCCTTGGTGATGTGACAGAGAGTTTACTGGAGTGTTTGTGCTGTATAATTGAAAATGACACTACCTTTATTACACAATCTATGGAACTCTTAACTCTTTCCTATGCTGCAAACCAGCTTTGCCAGCATTTCTTATCAAGGGTCCTGAGCAAGTAAAGTGGAGACTGGTCAGACATCCACTATGAGGCATCTAAGTTAAGGGAAGGCTGAGGGCAAAAAATTCATGCCTTTCTTGAAGTCAGTGCCGTTAACAGTAGATAGAAAATTAATGTGGCTGAAGTCTCAATTAACCACTCATTAAGTTGTTGGCCATTGATAACAAAGGAAAGAGTGAAACTGCTTGTCATCTTGTCATTTTCCCTTTCAAACTAAGGGCACAATATTCAGGATGGTGAGACCTCTGCTCAAGTCATTAGTTTCA
The DNA here is from genome assembly GCF_023638135.1 of Falco biarmicus. NCBI lineage: Eukaryota > Metazoa > Chordata > Aves > Falconiformes > Falconidae > Falco > Falco biarmicus. The sequence continues at coordinate 23,826,641 of NC_079296.1, forward strand.
AGCCAGCTTAGTGGGCACTACCTGTGCCACCTGTCACCAATGGCTGATCTTTTATTTGAGTAAAATGAGTTAATAGTTCTAGTCCAGTTTTTCTTAGACAGGTGTTGGCATCATAAAGAAACTCATCTCAATCAATGCTAATTGCTGATCTTGACAGCAGCCTCCCAGGAGAGTCTTTAGGGAGCAAGCAAGCTGTGGAGGTCAGATTTGATGGGGTCACACACCTAGGGATCAGTAACAGGGCTTGCCTTTCAAAAGCTGCCAGTCTTGCATTAAATACAATGAGTGCTGGAGCTAATATCATGATTTGTATTTCTCTCACGCCTGAGATGTTAGATTGCTCAGATTAAAGGTGTCTAGCTTGTTAAGTGTTAGTGCAAATTATTAAGCCATATTTTCAACAGTGCTCTGTTCCGGTGCGGCAAGGTGGTACTGTGCTTCATGGCTGAACTCCATCCTACAGCAACACAGATTTTATCACCTAGGGTGTGGTAGGACCCTTACGTGTGAGGGACGGCAATGCAGCAGTTTTGCTCTCTGGTAGTGGGTTTTACTGGTGTTGCGTCTATGGTAACCTGTAGGGGTTGATGAAGGAGCTACAGGACTGAAAGCTTAACTGTGTTCTTCAAGTATATGCTGATCTCAGAAAAGAAATTACACCTTCCGAAGAATATAATCACTCCCTTGTCAAATTAAATTGAGTAAATTTTCTTCTCTTAAATTGTGTTTGATTTTTGTAATGACTGCTTAGTCCTACAAATATTGCTATAATAGCAATATAGACAGGCTTTGATTTAATGTGGATCCTCTCCTGGATACCCCAACTTGATTACATACCCCAGTGGATCCTAACTAGGAAGTTCTGGTTTCCTTAAATGAAAATGGTGGCTTCCTTGTTGCACCATTAAGAAAAAGCCAGGAGCCTAATTAATAGCTGAGCTCTAGGCCTCTTTCCCAAAGACAAGAAAAACTCTGCAAAGATATCAACAAGTAGGTTAGGTATTGATACCTGTGTGGCACTGATGATTTGTAGCTTCTCATTCTGGGATGGGATAGAATAGTATATAATGGAAAGAAAGCAAAATTATTATACAGCATAAATATATATTTAATGAAGGAAATTTACATTATTCCCCTATTCAAATAAAACAAATCTGTTGTCACCAATCAGAAGACCTCTTCTTCAGTGTTTGACTAAACACAAAACACATTTGTTCTGGATGTTCTGAGAGGTTTTAAAATGTAGCAGGTTTTTTGAATATTTTTCCCTAAATGTCCCTTTGCTACCCAGAAAATTAATGGTTTAATACAATGCTTAACTTCACACTGGTACACAGGAGTCCAGACACAGCAATTGGTTGAACCCTACATCTGTGACACCATCAGTATTGGTCTGGCAGTCAACTCTCTCTCTTTGATCTTCACTTTATGACGTAAATTACCAAGGTGTCAGATGCAGACTGGCACAATCTATATCTGTATAGATGAGGGTAGTGTGAGAGACAAAACATGATATTTTGCTAGTGATTTGCTCATCATGTACACCTTCCTAGCCTTTCAGGAAATGCAATCCTTGGAGGAGGGAAATTAAAGCAGGTGGATGAGCTGAGGTCAAGAACAAAACCAAGGCACGTGAGATCAAGCATGAAACTAGGTCAGAAGCGACAGAAGTTTATTTCTTTTTGGTTTTCCTATACCTGTTATCATTACAGATAATTATTTCTAACTGATAGTAACTCTAGGAATAAATGCTTGATCCTGGGACTTGCTGAGTACTTTGCTCCTAGTGTGAGATCCTCTGAACCTAGGAAAAAGATCTGTTTTGGATCAGGCTTTGCAGCAGAAGTTGAGGCTGCACCCAGCCAGAAGCCTAGTTTCTTACTCTCCCCAAGAAAGCTATTTTTCTTTTCTTTGCTGTCTCAAGTTCTACAAGTCTTTCCTTATCAGAATATGATGTCTCTGAAGAATTAGGCCCTTTATTTGTCTGTTACTCAATCCAAGGAATTAAATTATTATTAAAATTAGAACGGGGCAAATCTGAATTAAATAATTCACCAGTGGGACAGTTCCCTTTGTGTCATCCAACAGAGAGAATTTATGTGGAAGGACAGTAAGAAAAGCAACTGAATTGCTTTGAAAAACCTGTTAGTTTTTCTGTTGAGCTCTTCCTTTGGATTATTTGGGTTTTTTTCCTTGTAATGAGCACTTACGAAGATCATGAATGCCAAGAACAGCAACATATCCTGTACATCTACTCCATCTAATTACAAGCCCTGTACAGTCAGAGAGTGGAGCTGCAGCTGCTAATCCCTTCTGACTTCCAGATGAATTGAAATGCTCTGTTGATACATACCAGGTCACAGGTTCATCTCATTCACAGGGAAAAGTGAGTGCTGTCTGAAAACAAACCACCAGCTACACAGTTGAGCTAGGCCAGATTTATTATTCCTTTTTTCCCAGGTCATCAGGTCATGGTGAATTGCTTCAGAGCCCAGTGGACTCCATCCAAAGCCAGTTTGAGAGGTCCAGGGTCATTATGGGACTTATCCATGGTTGTACCCAGGTGACAGCTAAATGTCTTCTAGGAGCTGGATGAAAACCAGACCAAGATTCACTGAAAATCTTTTGGCTTAATTTGGATTAACTCACAGTATTAATTAAGTTTTCAGGTCAGGTTCTGCCTCCTGTTAGCTCATGGAATTGGCTCTGTGACATCAGTGTTGCATGAGACATTACATCAGTTAAATGTGGCTGGATTCTGTTGACTTGCTCTTACGTATCTGTGTACTCTGTGCATAATCCTGAGATGTCTTTTAAAGTTTTCTTTCCTCCTAGAGATGCTTATTTATACGTTCTGTTACTTACTATGTATGGATGCGTACAGCCTGCTTACAATTACTTGGAATCTAATGAAGTTCAAGAAAGGAAAGTCTAAGTTCCTGCACCTCAGGAGGAACAACCCCATGCACTAGTACAGGCTGGGGGTTGACCTGCTGGGGGGCAGCTCTGCAGAGAAGGACCTGGGGGTTCTGGTGGACAGCAAGTTGCCCATGGGCCGGCAGTGTGCCCTAGTGGCCAAGAAGGCCAGTGGGAGGCTGGGTTGTATTAGGAGAAGCGTGGCCAGCAGGTCGAGGGGGATGATCCTCCTCCTCTTCTGTGCCCTGGTGAGGCCACATCTGGAGCGCTGGGTCCAGCTCTAGGCTTCTCAGTTCAAGAGAGACAGGGAGCTGCTGGAGAGGGGCCAGCAGAGGGCTGTAAAGATGATGAGGGGACGGGAGCATCTCCCTTATGAGGAAAGGCTGAGAGAGCTGGGGATGCAGCTCTGTGCAACCTGCTCTAGGTGAGCCTGCTCTAGCAGGGGGTCAGACTGGATGATCTCCGTTGGTCCCTTGCAACCCTGACAGTTCTGTGATTCTGTGAACTGCTGATTTCATATCCAAGCATACACTGCATTTAAACTGTGTTCATGGTTAGGAAGCTCTGTTCCTTTTTTACATCTTATGCCCAGAGGAAAGAATGAAAGGAATCATATGTGCATTTTTGAGTAGGAGAAGAAAAGGATTGCTCTCAGGAGACTTTCTCCTCAGCTTTTGTGATGAGTAATGCTCCTGTCAATTATTGGGTTATTCAGAAACATGCTATTAAAAATGCTTAATTTTAGCTTCATTTGCCTTTTGGATTGATGTCATTTCTTCCCCTGTGAAAATAGGTGTTCCCTGTGGAAACAAAGATCTCTCAGCTGGACAACAAATCAATGTCAATTAAGATCACGGTAATGATTAAGGACTTCCCACCCTGGGTCTTTATTTGAGATTTTATTAAAAATTTTGGAGAGATATATTCAAGCAGCTGTGAAGTTTCTCCACAATGCTGCTTTGCAACATTTTGTATGTCACAAAGGCTAAAATAACTTTCATCCTTATAGCTATAGTTTCTTAGCATGGTACTAGGGACGATAATGACTTGATGGACTGATATCTGTGACTTAATACCTGTTCTTGTGGAAGGTAGTGTGCCACACTTGTTGAGTCTTAGTTTTTTAAACAAAACTGTGCTAATTATCTAATAGCTGTGTGACTCTCTGTTCAGTGAAACCCCTCTCCCAGGATGAGAAATCAGTGTGAGATGTGAAACCTAAACTGATGGCAATGAAGATCTATGTCTTATAATTTAAACAAACAAAAACCTATGTCTCTAAAGCAGGTTAATTAGTTAGGATCCTTCTCTGCCCTACAAAAACCACATGGCATTTCAATCCACCTATTTTAGGTACCAGTTCTAGAAAGAACTGCCCTTTGGAACACACTTGTCTCTCGTTTGCAGAAAGAGGAAGCTTGGACACCAGCCTGAGAAGTTGGATGTGTAATTTTTATACAGTTTTGTACAGCTTAAATTGGTGTGTGAATCCTGCCTTTGGTCTGTTTAAGAATCACACGTCTCTTCTCTAAAGAGCTGGTAAGGGCTAGGAGCTGGGTGTCCTGATTTAAACATTTTCTGTCATTTCGTCCTGAATTCCACTGCTCCGTCCAACGCTGTTGGGGGGACTTTCCAGTGATTTACCACAGAAGCAACTGCATTATAACTGTGGAGCAACTAGCTGAAGCCTGAAAATTTTAAATAATTCTAACAGACAAGCAGTCACAGAAGAAAGGACTCTTCTTTGGAACAGTATGGAATGCTATGAGTCTGTAAAAATCCATGCATGGATACTGTTTGCTGCTTTGGTTCTAAATTGCTTCAACCTGCTTTAGTGAAAGGGCTCTGCTCTTGCTGGTGTACCTTGATGCAGCATGATGTTTTTCTTTGGGACCAAGTAAAGCTGTAAAAGCCACAACAGACAGCTAAGGTCCTAATTTCCTTTCACAGTCGATGGGGCATATGCTTTTAAATCCCCATTGACTTAAAATGGTTTCTCTTTTGTTGGTAAGAAGCTCTACAGTCAAACGCAAACATTGCATTAGAAGTGCTTCCTGTTTGTAGTAGCTGAAAAGCATCTTGTGGGTGGGTGTTTTATGGATAACTTGAGAAAAAAACCTGAAAAATTAGAAATGCTTCTGAGAGATACCCTAAGACTTTTTCCAACATCTCTTTACATTTGTCTCTTGAGCCCTTGATAAAACTCAGCGACAGTGCAAATGGAACAATGTTGGTGAGATTCAAGAGAAAAAGAAATGGAAAAAACAATTTTTACCTACTAGAGGGAAGGTTAGAGAAGAGGGGAAATAAGAAAGAAAACAACAACAAACAAACCATCCACTAAGCTAATTTTGCCCTCTAATAGAAGGTTTGGCATTTACGGTTTTTTTGGTGCAATCAGGAATGTAGACTAAGGAGATAATTCTATGTTGTAAACTTATTTAAAATGAATGAGACTGCCAGCTCGCATTCCTCTAACAATATTTTACATGCCTAAGTTTATGGGTTGATCCCATACACTTACTGGATTTTTTAGTTCAGGTGTCGTTCCGATTTCAAAAAGAGGAAAAGAAACCTGAGTGTCAAGGTTTGTAAAAGTAACGGAATGTCAGCTGAACCCTTCTTGACTGGTGTCCCCTACACTTTTACTCTCCCTTCACATAATTTCCTAAGTCCATGTTTTCTTTCTGCTGATGCAGCTGGGGAATGGCTGGCCAAGAGATGTGAGCGCTGAGGCTTGGATCTTCATGCCTAGGCTAAGGATTTCTGTGACCTGAATGTGGAAAAGTTGTTTCACAAGTTGAATGTTGAGGTACATAAGATTGAGCAGGTGGTTTCAGCCCTCACGCATCTGGCAGATCTCTGTGTTTGAGAACAGCCACCATTTCTGGCATTTATTGCAGAATCCCCCAAGAGCGCTGTGCATTGTCAGTGAGAAGAAACTGCTTCCTCACTTGTGAAAGTGGTCCCTAAAGTTCAGCGTCAGGAAGTGAATGGGACACATCATGAGAGATTTTGCTGCTCCTGTCTATAATAAGGTTAAGAGGTAACTTGATCATATTCTCTAATTATCTCTGGGGGGGTATCTAGTATATAGTGCAGAGGTGGGAGAGGGCTCATTAATTTTAGACGAAGTTGTAACAAGAAACAGTAGCTGGAAATTCAATCTAGGTGAATTAAAAATGAAATTAAGATCTTTTTCATTCCCGATTTATTTTCTTAACAGCAGAGAAAATTAACAGCCTTGGATGACTGCTCAGAGGAAAAAGAAGGTTTTCCATGACTTTCAATCTTTAAATTGCAATGAGATTTCTTTCTAAGAGGGGAGTTTTAACCACCTCAGAAGTTATTGAGCTGAGTAGAAGAATTCCTAAGTGAAGTGTTGCCATTAATATTATCAAAACCTTGAGACTGCAGGATCACCATTGGTCATTTTGGCCTTAGAAAAATCTGTAAACAGCTGTCTATAATATAATCTTTCAAAGACATTTTGTTGAATGGTTGAGCTTTAATGATATTTTACCTGCACATTTCTGCATATATGTACACCTCTTTCAGTGCTCTTAAGCTCAGTTTTAAGTGTACCATAAAGCTACATCCTCCTTAACGCTGCTGCTGGAAATGAGTAAAATAGAGGGGAAAAGCACAGACTGTTGTGACTCTGGTTGTAATTCATCCTCAGACCTCTCTCTGAGGCTGTTTGAATGCCTTCCTAACAGATAGCTATGTGTCTTAAATCCATATCATTGTAGGAAGAAGGTATTTAAGTCTCTGGGGCTTTTCTTAGCCTGTCTTAGTCTCCTTGTAATTCCTAGACTTTCCTCATACTGCTCTCTCCTTGTAAATCTACAGCCTCTTTCAATTAGTTTTTCCTTTCTCCATGGGCTCGTATCTCCAGGCTCAGTCCAACGAAGATCCAAATGGCCTCCTTCCACACTAATCAACTATCCTCACTCAATATCATCTGCAGGTGGAGGTTCTGCCCTGCTGCAGATGATGAGCAGAGCAAGGAGCTTGCTAGGGCAGGAAAAAAAGAGATGAGATAAAACAAAGGATCTATTTAGCAATCATATCAGGAATCAGCACTCATTTTCATAATGAATTTGCATGTGTTCATCATCACTTCAGCCTTCCATTAGGAGGATGACAGTTGAGATTTCTCCATCTGTCACTTCCATGGTACCCCCAGCAGTAGGTTGCTCAAGGAAAGATCCTTTACTTTAAACACTGCTGTGAAGTACTGGGTTGTGGAGGGGGCTGGGGATGTTTCTGGCAGGACAAGGAAGGGGAGGGAATTAAAGAAAGCTTTATGTGCCTACAGCTCGTTGACTTATCACTAACATATGTGCTCCGAAACTCCTTTGTCGATTTATTTATATATGTGGTACTTCGTGATGAAGGAATACCATTCACCCATCCTCCTGAAATATGGCCACCTCTGTGGTGGAACATGATGGGTATTTAACACCAACCAGACAACATGACATTTCAGAAGCAGAAGAAGGGAGAAACAACAGATTTGGCTAAACTAAAGGGGAAACTAAGGAAGCAAAAATATTTCAACATCTTTTGTGGAGCCTGTCTAAACATATAAACATGGTACCCTCATGGGGCCCAACAGGTTTTATTGTGTCTAGCTTGAGGAAGTACCGATCTAGGCTTTTGGCCACACACTTCAAGATTTTGTTATTGTCAATTTACAGGAAAGAATTCTTCTTTCAGGAAGGGTGGTGGTAGAGCCCACTAGGCTGTATCAACAACAGGTTTGCCTGCCAGAGCTGTCCATTGGCAGCTGTAGGGGACTATAAGTAATCAATGTGAGGGAACACAGAAGTGCAGTTGGTTTTCCTTGCTGGATGGGATTTATCTGATGAGACTTCTGTCATCTTCTTTGTAGCATGAAGAGTTAAAAGTTGGAAAAAGTGGTGGTTATGTGTAGATAGAAACTTCTAGCACTGACTTATGTGCAGGCATGCATGCAGTGTGGCTTGGCTCAAGTTGAAGAAGCACTGAAGCTCTGCTTTTTACACTTCAATTTTTCCTGTCTTTGCAGGCATAAGTACCAGGGGAGGTCTCATGTAAATTAAAAACAGAGAAATGATTATCTGCTTATCTTGCCTTTCTTTTCAGAGTGGTACAATGAAATCAGCAGAATTCTCCTCCCCTCCTCCTCTGCTTTTCCTAGCAAATAAACCTTGTTTTAGAAAAATTAAAATGCATGATAGATAAAGGAAGGTGACCCTAGGTCTTGGATCTGTTTCCTTCATTAGCAGCAAATCGGCATGTAGTGATTGCTGCTTCTAGTATCAATGCTGGAGCATTTAACTAGTCAGAAGAGTTTGCAGATGCCAGAAGAGAAAGCCAGTGATGCATATAATATGTCGCTGGAATCATAAATAGCTGAGACAAGGGCTGGTTATTGCTTAGTTCAATATTGTTGTTTAATAGCAACTCTAAATACACTCTACTGGGTTAAATATTGTACTATTAACTCTAGAGATAATGATATTCCTAGATTGAATGAGGGACAATCATATTATGGTGTGATGCATTTCTCTGAGCTCCTCATATGTGAGCAGGGTGATTGAGGGGACTAGCAATTCTGTAAGCCATCCTGAGGGTCAAATTCTCTCATTGTACAATCTCCCCATTCTTAGAGGGCAGAAGGACTTACTCTAGGAATACAAAAGCGTTAGATGACCCTGCTTTTTGTGTATTTGTAAAGTGCCTATCAACCCAGCATCACAGCCTATGGATATTATCAATCTTTAACTAATTACAAGATAACCTTTCCACAATAGTAGCTTCAAAGGTAACAATTTACCCAGGCCTTTCCCTCAGCCTTTCTTATAGGAAACTGAATGAAGAAATGAGTTGTCTTCACGTTGGTCTTTTTCTCTCTCTTGTCTGAGCTAGAAGAAAAATGAAAAAGGACTCAGCAGAGGAAGAAGCCCTGCTCCTCAAAGAGCAGTAATGTCCCTAGAAAACGTCCTACCCTTAAACCTAGCTGAATAGTTCAATGAAAGCATAGATCACATCGAGTGGAAGTTTTTATGATATTTTTGGAATACATTTTTAGCTGGCCAAACAAAAGAGAAATCTGGCGGATGAAAGATGCGCACAGCTTGCCTTCGCTTGCAACAGCCTATTCACTTTTCTTATATTATGTATTTGATACTGAAGTGTCCCTCCTTTTCTATTTCTCGTGGTCTCAGTTTCTGTTTTATTTTGTGCTGTAATTAAATGTTTAATTTAAAGAATTTGCAGTTATTGAGGAGAAGAAATTGCATATATTTAAGTATGTAAATATATCACAGTATCACAGAATGGTCAGGGTTAGAAGGGGCCTCTGTAAAAGATCTTGTCCAACTCCCTGCTAAAGCAGGTTCTCCCAGAGCAGGTCACAGAGTTGTGTCCAGGTGGGTTTTCCAGAGAAGGAGACCCCACAGCCTCTCTGGGCAGCCTGTGCCAGTGCTCTGTCACCCTCAACTTAAAGAAGTTCTTCCTCATGTTCAGCTGGAGCTGCCTATGCTGCAGTTTGTGCCCATTGCCCCTTGTCCTGTCGCTGGGCACAACTGAAAAGAGCCTGGCCCTGTCCTCTGGCACTCGCCCGTAAGATATTTGTGGGCACGGGTAAGATCCCCTCTCAGTCTTCTCTTCTCCAGGCTGAAAAGGCCCAGCTCTCTCAGCCTTTCCTCACTAGGGAGATGCTCTGGTCCCCTCAGCATCTTCACAGCCCTCTGCTGGACCCTCTCCAGCAGTGTATATATGCATACACATGCACATTTCTATGTATATACACGTATGAAGCTCAGTAACAAAGCTAAATTTTATGTAAACTTTTCTCTTCCCTTCTGAGATTTAAATCTTTACCCTCCTTACTCTTTTGCTTTAAATTGTGAACCTTTAGAGAACGACTTAATATTGTCTAAATCCACAAAGGCTACCAAAGGGTGGCATCAGCAGTCAGGAGAGACCTGAACCTTGGTTCAGTTCCCTTTCCTCCAAATAACCATTTTAATTTGCATAATGGACACTTAACATCTGCAGAAACTCCACACAGTTGTGTTGCAAGAGGATCATGCTAGTAAGTTATGTCAATCGTTTTAAAACACCTTTTTTAACCCCAGAACTTTGTGAATCTCTCCACATCACAATTAAATATAATTTACCTTAGCTGTTCAGCGCGTTCCTGGGTAACAGTGATAAATCAGGAACTATCCAGCAAGGGCTATAAACAGTTGTTTAAAGCTTAATTTATACTAATTCATCTGCAGAATGACCTCTGCAAGTCTTGCTTAGGCAGGCATCCTGCACTTATTCTCAGGTGTTGCTTCTTTTCTCCCTCTGAAGGTCATCTTCAAGGCAGATTATCTTTTAGGTCTCCTCCTTCATAGAGATGAAGATTTATTGTTATAGTTTTTAAAAATGGGTTAAATGTTTCTGAGTTACTTACTGGCATCGTTTGAATTTTATCGTGAGAGTTTTGACACTGGATGCACTATGGTTTGAGTCCTAATTTTACTGTCTAGGTAAAATGAAGGACAAGTCTGAAATGTTTTCCACTTAAAGTGCAAGGATACTTCTGATTCATAAGCCTGTTGCTGCCTGTGGAGCTACTTGCAAACTAATAACTGCTGAGCTCTGGTGGATATATCCAGGTGTAGCTGTTGGGTATGTAAATCTTCACATGACCATCAGCTATGGGTTAATTTATGATACAATAGCAGAGACACTTAAATTGAAAGTATAGGCTTGTTGGTATCTGAATAGGAAGATTCAGAGATTCCTGGTCTAAAAGAAATTTCTTCTTTGCTATCTTTGCAATGGCTTACAAATTTTTATTGAGCTCCTTGTTCTGATCCTATCATTTTTTTGCATTTAGTAGTTTTTAGACTTGTCTTGATTCCTTGATTGAAGAATGTAAATTGGTTTGGGATTTGGGGTTATTCTATTGAAATCCTAATATAGAATAATAGAACATAAAATAAAACACAAACAAAAACTTACACTATTGCACTACTGCTTGATTACAATGTTTTTGAGGAAAAAATGAAACTAGTCAGATCATTGGAGATTATATTAATTTACACTAATTCAAGACCTAATTATCTTTGTGTCTTTGCTTTGATTTTATTTTTTCCCTTAGAAAATCTATCCTTTTCCCTCAAAAGCAGAAAGAGACTGAAATTCCACAAAGTAATATATTTCATAGCAGAGACCAGGGAGATATACTCTAAGCCACTCGCATGCCTTATTTTTTTTTTTTTAAATGTATTCTTTACTGAATAACTATAATGTAGTGTAATATAGAAGATCATTACGTGAAGTGGCATCAACCAACCTCGTAACACATAAAATAGAAATTATGGGAAGTTATTGAAATTGCCATAGAGCAGATACTCCTTTTTATGAATGGCATAGCCACTTACACTGAAAGAAATGTCTTCCTACCTGAACTGACATCTTACGGTAACATGTCAGATGGTTTTGTTACAACTTTTACCAGAAATAAAGCAGCATATTGTTTTGGAAATGTCTTAGTTGTGGGATTCATTAATTTTAATGCCTGAAGCAACCTTAGCCTGCCTGTCTCTACCTATGAAGTAAAGACCTGTCTCCCTTTTGAGGGGGAAGGAGGAAGGAACTGAAAGAGCAGTGCAGGGGTATAAGATAAAAGTTCCCAGGAACAGGGTTGAAATAAATGTGTTCTGGAAAAAGAAGGGTACGACTATGTATCAGATGTTCATCCGCCATGAAATCATGTAATGGCACCAAAAGCAGAGTACCAACAGCAGCATAAAATGGTTTACCTTCAGCCCAGGTGCAGGATGCAGCTGCAACATATGACATGGAAAAACAATGAAACATTCTTGAGTCATTTTAATACAAGAATAAGTAAAGAGCAAATGGAGCCAGAGCCATGTCTATTTGTTGTTGTAGTCAGTTGTTTAGTAAAGCCAAGACCTCCAGTAAGGGCAATTATAGATGTGTCTTTTGATGTGGAGAAGATGTTCTATTGTATTTAAAACTAGGAGGAAAAAAGATATTCCAAGCACCTGTAGTTCCATTGGTCTGATCCCAGCTGTGTATAGAGGTTTAGAACATATTTGGAGGAAAAGAACAAGGAAAGACTTGCATTTAAATAGAAATCAGGGCACATGCAACCTAGGTTTGCTAAAAGTTAGTCATACTAAGCAAGTGGGTTTTTGTTTTCTTTGTAATAGACATTCCTCTATACAAGGGAAAAGTAGATCATTTTCCTTCTTCAGTAAAGCTTTTGATGTAGGATTACATAAAGTTACATGAAGGATTACATGTGAGTTAAAAAGAGGAAGATACAGTTGAAAAATGAGGGAAGATTGGGTAAAAGAGAATCTTAAATGGAGAAGAGTTGGACTGGAAGTCGGCTCCTAGCCAACAAGGTTTGAACTTGTTGTTCAGTTACCTATGTTCAGTTTTATGTAATATTTTCATTAGGGACTTTGGTGCTGTATGAATTTGGTGATGGTACAAAATTTGGAGATAGTAGTACGGAGGAGCATTGGGACGAAGGGCAAGTTCATACACTTTGGGACTAATCTTAAGATTTTCTTATTTAGGCTGGGAACTGTGCAGTAGAAATGACAGAGGAGGAAAAGGAAGTGGATTAGCTGAGCACAGGATGACTATGAGCCCTCATCTTGCAGTACTTCAGAAAAGATAGGTAGCACCCTTCAACCTGTCAAGTAATATCCAATGGAGACAGAAACATCTGAACTCCATGGCATAAGGCAGTGCTAGAAAGCAAATAGTTACTGAGTACAAAGCAATGGTGAAACTTTACGTGGAATACCGTGCTGAGCCCTGGTGGCTCCTAGAGAAGAAAGCACACGGGCTGGAACAGCTGCATGTAAGGTCTACCAGGATGTTAGGGAAAACTGACAGAGGTTGGTTTGGCAGCTATGGTGGAGGTTGAGGAAGGCCTGTGTACGTGGGAGGAAGTCAGGGAAACTTGTTCAGGCTGGATGTGCCCTGTGTGAAGGGCACATGGACCAGAGTTGTTAAAGTTAATGGCTTTTTCTATCTGTCTGAGTAGTCATATGCTGCCACACACTTGCACAGATGATCCAGTGGACAGCAGCAGTGGAAGATGCACATTCTACTGGGGCTGGTGAGACTGGAGTGTGCTCTCTGCTTTTCTCTGATCTAAGCTGAGTAATTCTCCCATCTGGATGAGTAGGTTACTCAAGCAGTGTGCACTGGGAGACAGTCTGTGCCAACTGCTGTACTGAGTGAGTGGTGTTAGGCTTGGATCTGCTCCTATAATATGCCTTTCCAAGTGGTGGGGGTTTTTGTTTCAGTGGTTTATGCTTCCCTGGGGGCTAATGATCATTCTGCTCTAAGCTTCTCCTGCCTCCAATGTGATGAGTCTCAAGGCACATACTAGACCCGACATCGTATTTCTGGTCAACTGCCAGACTGTGTCTGGACTCAGGCACTGCATATGAACTTTTATATACCTGGAGAGAGTTTGATTTTGTGTTTAACTACACTTTCAAACATCAAACTCAAAAAGAGTCAGCTCTGTCTTGTGCTATCTGACACCTCCTAAGGTCACACCACTATGTCAAAGGTTTCAAACAGGGACAACGTAATCTCAGTCTAAGTGATCTCTACTGCTAAAAATTAATTAAACATTATCAAATTAGTCAGAGCTTGATGAGTATCAGCCTCTTGGTATAATTAAGATGCAAGAATTATATGAAAGCTTCCACCTACTTGGTCGGTAAAATTTACTGCCACTTGATCTTTCTCTAGATCAACCTTTCAGACTTAATGGCAGTAGGATAGAATGCAGTGAAGTGTAAAGCATTGGCACATACAAGAAATTTGGTTGCACAAACACAAAACAGGGACTATCTGGCTCAGTAACAGTACTTCTAGAAAGAATATAATATAGGGTTATAGAATAGGGCTCAACAATACAAAGTCTGGGGAAAAAAATCATATTCTCTTCATGAACAGCAGCTTGATGCAGAAGACATGCAGTATGACTACACATTTTCCTCTGGTTCTTTGAAGGCTTCAGATGACAGAAAACCCATTGTAGGACAGTTTAAGTTGAAATAGGCCTCTGGAGGTGAAGTTCTGTATTGAGTTTTTGGTACTAGTTATTAAAAATCATCCAATGGGAGCAAGTTCTGGAGGACTAAGTAAGAAAGAACTGCAAAGAAAGGTTCAGAATTTGGGTTTGTTCTGTCTGGAAGAGAAGAGACTGAAAGAGAGGTATTAAAGAATTTGAAAATAAATGGATTGCTATAAAATTGATTATTGTTACATTGATGTATATATATTGATTGTTTTCTACAGACTGTTGGACCAGAAGTAGTTGACTAAAATAGCAGGAAGGGAGGTTAAAGATATATATTAAGGTATGGATTAAAAATATATTATTAGACAAATATATCTCCAGGGTAGTCTTGATAAACCATGTCCTGCCTCAAAGTAGGGAAGAAGGACTTCTACTCAGAGAATTTTAGGTCAGACCAATTTACAAAAATGGACGACATGAGTAATAAATAAGGAGACTGACATATCTACTGAAAATGTTATACAACCCTAGGAAACTGGGATGATTTCACTACTCCTAAATGCAATGGTATTCACAAAGTTTGGCAGGCACTCTGGTCATAAAGGATTTTGTGTTTGTTTTTTTTTCTCCTGGTAAACTGTGTGTATCCTTTCTGTTGTTCATTAGGTAGGCAGCTTGGCTGTCTAACGCATGAAACAAACATGCAGAGATCAAGTGTAAAAGTCTACTTCCAAAGCTGGGGAGTATGTCATTGATTATAAAGTACTGTGTGCTAGCTAAATTAGGATGAAATACAGCTGCAAATAGTTCAGGATGGATAATTATCTGACAAAATCAACAGAAGTTCCCACATTAGGTAACTGTTTCTAATAACTTGGTCTTTCAGACTGCTGTAAATCCTTGGTGAAAGTCAAGGAAATGAAAACACTGTGCACAAACACTGTATGCCTCACTAGTTCACTGAATCAAGTCTTGGAGCTATTAAAAAAGACTCCATAACTTCAAGAAAATGCCACTGTTACGATTGTTTGCTTTATTCTTGGAGGACTTGTTTTCCCTAGAAATCTGTTACAAATTCATCACATCTAACTACATATGGAAAAAGACATAAAGCATTTTTTCAACCCGGAGAAATTCCTTTTTAACTTGGGAAAGACAAGTTAACAGGTATGACAGCTAACTGTGGATGAGAAAACTCTGGTTATGGCATCTTCCTTATGGCAGAGTTTTTTCTAATGGGTCTAGAAGATCCCTTATGAGTAACTTGAGAGAGATGACTAACTCCCACAGACTGCGTCCAACACATCCATCTGTTTTTCTGGGTGAAAGTGCAAAGGATTTTTTTTTTCCTGATGTTTTATTTTTCTCCTGTGTAGATCTATATTTGATATCTACAGTGCTTAATTCACCTGGGAAACTTGTACAGTAACTCAAATCACATCCCATGCTTACAGACAGCTAACATTGCTTTGGCAGAGCCAGAACTGCAGTGCCTGCTCCTCTGTTGTAGCACTCTGGCATACAGAGCCAGAGAGAGGAGGTCTGGCCACATACAGTTTAGTTTTTCTTCCTTTTTTTTTCTGCAAATGACGGAAAGTGTGTGTCAGAGTTTGCAGAAATGTTTAGAGATGGTTCACTCAGATTCATCCCAGCGCGGCAGGGCATATGGAGCAGGGTGGGAGGGCAACTGCGGTGCTTTGGGGAGCGACTCCCAAACAACACAACTGGCCTTCCAAAGCAGCCAGCAAGTGCTGACGAACCCTGAAGGCAACCTAATAATTTTTGTTTGGGAAAGGGGCTGACGAATGATGGATTTGAAACTGGACCTCCCATCTGTTCCGATTCATCTTCCACTGAAGCTAAAGAATGAGAATGAGCAACCAGGCAAAAGCTTCATCCAGCCGTCTGGGGATCATGTCACCAAGACAGACGGCAGTAATTTAACTTTCCTCTCTCGTAAGACCAGTATATACTGGCAGAAATTTATTGTTTCTTCATTACTAAGGATTTACTGGATGCTTCGTTGTTCTTTCGGGGAAGGCAATATTTCCTGCTTTGTAAATGTGACCTTTCCTTTCTGGGTATTTTTTAGCCAGCTATATTTTGCTTGTATGAGACAAATGTGTGGAGCATTACAGAGAGGACAAAGTCCCAGTGGAGGATTAATAAGGTTTGTCCTGCATGGCAAGGAATATTTAGCTGTGTTATTGTCTAAATCTTCATGTAGAATACATTCACAGGTCTGTGATGTAGCACCAAATGGCTGCAGAAAATCACCAGATTGAACTGGGGGGAGGGAGGGTTGGAAAGCAATGAATTTTAAGAAAAAAAAAAAAATAGACCAGATCCTTAGTGATTAAATTAGTGATGCTTGCTTAGAGATAATGACACATATATCCACAGTAGTTCTGGCTGCAGCAACTGCAGTCAGGGACCTGGGTCTGTGGGAACACAGACCTCAGGATGACATGGAACATGTACTGAAGACCAGTCTGTTTTCAAGGGATGTGAGCACTTCTTGTTTTGCAAAAGGGCAAATCTGCTCTAGATTAGCTCTAATTAGCCTCCTGTCTCTATGGTTGCAACTGAGTGATGTGGGGTTTTTATGCTGTAAATCTCTTTTTAGTCTGTAAAAAGTCTGTCATTTATTTTCAAAGCAGCTGTGTTTTTCTGATAGAGAAAGAGAGACATCTGGTCTGGTTATTGTATCAGTCTAACACATTCGTAATGGCTTTCCCACCACCTCATGTGCTATGCTACCACCTCCTTTCCTTGTGCCAGGAAGCAGGAGGGAAGGCGTCTTTGTAATCTATTAAGTTTAAGGATGCTGCATACATGTTGGCTATCTAAATTAGGTGAAAATACAAAACGTTTTATGAAACACTGTAACAGCTCTATTCCCTGGAAACAAACAGGCTCCCCATGACATTCAAAGAAGCAGGCTAGGAAAAAAATTCCAAATGAACTTATGTAAAGTGAACAAGTTACCTATTGGAAAATTGCTGTCACAGCATACCTGCTAGCGGTTCCAAATCAGTTTGGAAGGATATGTTACACTGGGTGCACAGGGAGCTGCCTTAGGACTGGCGCTACTCATTATTTCATTAATAATTTATTAATAATTATTTTATTAGCATCTTTCGTGATGTAGGCAGTATAGCTTACTGATGGCATGAAACCCAGAAAGTCTGCAGATGCCACAGACATTGAGAAGAATTTAAAATGAACTTTGTAAGTCAGAGGAACTGTGTGCAGGAAAAAAGCCTGTGATTCAGTAAAAGCAAATGTGAAGTGTCACGTTGTATTGGGTCTGGCTGAGCCCCACAGCAGCCCTCACAGTGCTGTGCTTGTACTGGCAGCTAGAAAGGTGGTGGTAACACACCAGGGTTTTGGTACCTGCTGGGCAGCACCAGCACAGCACCAAGGCTGCCCCTCCAACATCCCCCCTTACCACTAGGCTGGGGGTGAGCAAGGTCTTGGCAGGGGACAGAGTCAGGACAGCTGACCCAAAAGGGATATTCCATACCGTATGGCATCTGCTCAGATATAAAAGCTAAGAGGAAGGGGGATGGGGGGGGGGGGGGGGGGGGGGGGAGGGGAGGGGCATTTGTTATTTATGGCATTTGTCATCCGGAGCAACCACTGCACATACAAAAGCCCTGCTTCCCAGGAAAGGGCTGAGCATCACCAGCTGATGGGAAGCAGATAATATCTTCTATTTTCCTTTGCTTCTGTGTGCACGTGACTTTTGCTATTGCTTTCATTAAACTGCTTTTATCTTGACCCACAAAATTTTTTTTCATCTTATTTTCCCTCCCCACCCCTTCGGCTGAGGAGGGGACTGACAGAGCAGCTTGTTGGCCACCTGCCGTCCAGCCAAGGTCAACCCACCACACAAAAAGTTGAGAATTACCAGGCTCAGTAGGCTTTCTGCAGGAGTGGATCTAGAGTTTCTATGTTACAAGACAATGAGGACAAAGAGCATCACACCAGCACAGAAACCCCAGAGAGCTTTTACGTAAATGTAGGGGAAGGAGTGCAGTGCATTAAAAACCCTCAGCTGCAATGCTTCCTTTGCTTCTGGGCTCCACACTTTGAGAAAAATGAGGGAAAACTGAAAACAGTCTTAAGACTGGCCATAGAAGTGATCCCAGCATCTAAAAAATGCCAGACACATGGCTTATAGAAATGTCATTGAAGTTTGTAAAGAAGAGGTTAGAAAAAATGTCAGAATACATGTAAATATAATCATTTTCCAATACGATTGGGGAATATACCAACGGATACCTCAAAGTCATATCCAGCCACACTGCTTCAATGTCAATAATTTTCTAATATTTTGTCTATTGTAAGTTGAATTTTCCCCACTTTCCCCAAAAGAAAACCAGGATTAATTTTTTTGCACCTGAAAAAAATGTGGCTTTCTGTGAATGGAAATTACTTAACAATCTTAAAAGCTATTTTGATGTGAAAACTGGAAGAAATCCATACAATATCTTAGAAAACACCTATACCATTGATAGAACTGCACAGGACGAGGATGCCTGAAACCCAGACTTCAGGAATTAAAATGCCAAACCATATCCAATTGGCATGGTGTTATTTGTAGTACAATAATACCAAGGAAACGAAGAAGAACTCATGGCACTAAAGCCCAAGGCACTGTGCAAGCCAGGTTTGAATGAAACATCTTGGCCATAGAATAAGGGAAGGCCAGCGTGAAGAAGGATAAACCATGATCCTGAGATCTGCAAGCTCAGCAGTGCACAGAATGGTGTGAAGTGGGCTGTGCCTCTGCTCTCCTTGCTGGAGGCAGCCGTTTAGACTTTGCATTTAGAGTAGTGCCTGTAGGTGAAGCTGCTGCGGTGTGGACTATCAGTCACACCCCAAAGCTGCTTCAAATATTCAAAGTCTTAGCTTTTGGGGCTTTCTAATGTCTTACTATGCACTCGGAGAAAGATGATAAGATCCTGTTAATTTATCTTATCATCTTTCTCCGAGTGCATAGTAAGACGTTAGAAAGTATTCAATGACATTTCCATAAGTAAGAAAGTAAGAAATAAAAAATAAATTAACTAACCTGTTGCTTGAACTTCCATTTTTTATTAAATAACCTTTTTGCTGTCTATAACTACTGTTCCTGCCTTTTTCTATTGAGTCTCGGTACGGCTGTGATGCTGAGACGATTTTGTGCCAGGCAATGCAGGAATCGTTTCGCTCCTTTCATTACCAACACAGCAGCATCTATCTTTCAGACATGATGCCAAAAGAGAAATGTACTCCTCTACTTAGGTATCCTGCAGCACCAAGATCAATTATACAAAATCCGCGCTCTTGGGCTTTAAAGACTGTAGATAGTGGGGATTTTGGAAATTAGATTGAAGTAGTTAAGTGTTGCAAATTTTCCCTCTTGAGTGACTGTGGTTTGATACGGCTGCTTAAAGGATTCTTTGGCAAATGGATTGCATTTCCTAGTGGGATTTGTGCTGTGAATAAATAAATTTCTATAATCAACTACTGATACTTCTGCAGTCTTCATAGCTTACCTTTCAACTAAATACACATGTGTATAAAAATTTCTGTCCATTTAAAATAGAGTAAGGCATCGAACTGGAATGAAAACCCCACACCTAGCAAAAAAAACCATCAATTTTTTACTTTGCTTCGTAAATTTGTGAATTTCGTTAGTGCCTTGGCCTATTTAGTGCTAACCAGGTGTCAATCACATGCAGAGCTCACTTGCCAATGGGAGTGCTCTGGAAATGAGAGGTAGCATCTTGGAACATCTTGCATTTAAAGAATGATATCCCCTCAGCTTTCCAAAGATGTCTGATTTCCTTTTAAAATGATTCTGTCACAAATCCAAACAGCTCTCTTGTTTCAAACAGAAGTAGAATTAGGGAGTGCTAGCCTGGAGGAAAGGCAAGAAACTCCCCAGGCTAGACAATGCAAGATCTTTAGGCATTATAATTACGTGTAAGTTGATAGTTGAGCTTCCAGAGTGCTGATAGATTCGGCTGCAGTTTTGGCATGTCTTTCCAGGGTTTTTTTTGTTTTGTTTTCTCTGACCTTTGGAAGGCCTTGACACTATATATGCACCCAAATAAAAAGGAACTGAAATTCTGGTCACTTTTTTTGTCCTGAAATGGAAAAGAAACTCTTCTGAAAATATTGTTTTAATAGTAGCAGCTGGTATCAGGCACAGGGCCGAGGAACCTCCACAGCTACAGTTTTGAGTCTTAATAGCTTCTGACATAAATAGGACTGACTGTGAGAAATACCTCCACAGTTCACATGTTGTACACGGTTGATAATGTACAACATTGTGACTGCACCACTGTTCTTCCTTAAATAACCTCCTTACTGCTCTTTGAGTCTTAGCCTAGCAATGCCAGCACTTCTGTCAACTTGGGGAATTCAGTGCTTGCCAATGTGAGAATTATCTGTGAGCTCATTAGTGCTAGCTCTTTGAACATCTTGCTCTTGAACTGCCAGCTGTTATACGATCTGATCTATTTTCTTGACAAATTAGGAGTAAATAAATAAATACCCCACCCCCGGCAAATACACACTCACACTTGATACCTACCATTTTCCATAGAAATTTTGGTTCTTTTACTTGTTTGTTTTTCTTATTCTCCATCCTCTTCCCAATCCTACCAAATATTAACTTAACCTAGAAATGGAGCTTTATAGAAACAGTTTTCTAGATGTCTCCACTTCGGGGAAATGAATGTTATTTTCTTCTTCTTTCAGAAAATGTGAAGCATCCATTTTCATTTGTACCACTGGGATATGAAACTTCCAAGCTTAAAATAAAGTAAGGGATACTTACTGCTCTGCGAGCCTAGAGCCCAAGAACAAGGTTGGGATTCAGTCCTAGTCCTGGCAAATAGACTGTTGCCATTTCTGATGGGGGCAGGATCAAGATGGAAGAAAAAGGGTTTTCATTCCATTGGAAAGGGATATAATTGCATGAAGATGGGAACTTAATTCTCCTCTGTCTTATCTCCACTGACTTTAGGTTGGTAGGCTAGCTTTGTTTTGCTTTTGCCTCTATTTTGGCAGCAAAGATCTCACTCTAGGCCCCTCCATGTAAGCACAATACTTCTGTTTCCTTAAATGGTCCATTACATTAGTAGAAGAGCACTACTCCTTTTTCATTAACTCACTTAATATTGCACTTGGTTAAACATGAAGTGCCTGGAGCTTACACACACGCACACACATGCGTGTATATCATCAGCCCAAGAAACCTGGTATTCACATATTTTCTATTTGTTTGACTTTCATTGACTGAGTCTGAGGCTTTTTAAAAGTAATTGTCACTTGTCACTACTCTTGTCACAGTAATTTAGACACCAGGACACAGAGCCCAGGATTCCAGTTGTGGCAATATCAAAGCTGTGTTTCTGATTCCCAGGGCAAACTTTTAATAAGGAAATGGTAGGAAAACAGCCTCTGCTGCACAGATGTTGCAGCTAAGACAGAAGAGTTTGAGCAAAGGAATATCTCAGTTCACTGTCTGAACCCCCTGCCGAGGGAAGTTACTCCCTCCCTTTTGCATTTCTTCTATTAATACAACACCTTCATATCTCTTCTCTGTCACTTTCCACAGAAAAGCCCAAAGCTTTCCCCTACTTTAATTTTATTCCTTGATACATCTTCATATGGTTGTAATCTTTGATGGAGCCAGCTCTCGTAACACTATCACAAGCCTCTGCAATTTGGATTTTGTCTTAAATCCTCAGCTGAAGTCCAAGGTTGTGGGACTAATTTTAGTTGTACAAAATGAGAGTTTCTAGCCTTACTCAGAGTTTAGGCTTTGTGGAAAGTGTGCTGTGAAAAGACCACATCACTTTCCAGAGCTCCAACTGCCTAGAAATAATCAGACTTCACAGAATTCCTTTGAAAGATGGGAATAAGGTAGCTTGGCAAAGACAAGCTCAAAAGTAGTTGACTGTTTTCATACAGAAGAGGAACTGAAGGGACTGATTCCTATGGAGTGTGATGGAAGCTTCATCTGTCCTGTATCTGCTTATGAGGATCTTTTGTCGAGCCTGGGAAGCAGATGAATGGTACTGTCTAATAAGTAGAAGTGGTCTGAAAGGTGAATTTCAAATACATGAGACAACCTATGACCTGTTGTATGCCCTGGTGAGTCACTAGCCCACCTTTTCTTTGGCTAATAAGAGGGTTTGGGGTGGGTGTATCTTTTTCCAGCTAATGCTGCCTACAGATGAACACTTGAACTCCATGTTGCAGGTGAGGTGTGATTAGGAGGTTGAGTTGATGTTGGCACATCCAGCTGGCATGCCTGTTTAAATCAAGTGTGCTTTGGCAGCAGTACCCCAACTACGGGTGCCAAAGAGGTGGTGAAAGAAGCCTTGAAACTCAGAAGGCCAGTAATGGAGGAGGAGCAGCAGGTGCTAGGCAAAATAATAATAAAAAAAAAAGAAAACAAAAAAAAAGAAAGCAATAGCATCAATGGATTTTGAAGGCAGTACTTTGCATTCAGCAATTAATGTAGCAAGTACTACCCAATTGGCATGGACAGGAAGAATGTCACAAATAACCCCCCTTGACAAATTAAACACAATTTTCCCCCAAGTGTCTTCAGCTGTTTACAGCCCCAGGAATTGCTCTCATTTGCAAGTAGCTTCCTTTTTTTAACAGGGAAGATTTGATCAGCATGTCTGGTCTTGAAGGATAGTTTTTAGGGTTGACCTCCCCATCCCAGTGAACCTGTTATTTCACAAATAACACTTATTGCAGCTTCATCTTAGAGGGGAAAAAAAAAAAAAGCGAGAGAGAGAGAAAGAAAAAGGAGATAGAAGTGGGCAGGGGAGTAATTTCTATCAAACAAAGGTTTTGGGCCAAATTCTTACGTATTGAAGAACAACGTAGCAGCCAAGGGATGGCACCGTTTCCAGCTATTTCTATGTCTTTTTCCTTCACTGAGGTGATAGGTGCTATGATTTGTCCAAGCTGTAGACAATGACTACAAAGTGGTGCTCAAGCGTCAGGTAGGAGCACTTGAATTTGTCAGAAGAGATGATTCTCCATCCTTGGCTTATTTTGTGTTATTTAGCTATTTCTTCAGCTAGGAAATCAAACTAGTTTGGGTTTACTGAAGTGTGTATTAATGCTAAGTTCTGTCTGGATGGTCATGAGGTGGAAAAGATGAATGTCTAGCTAAGGAATTCCTCCTAGCTTCATCCAACCAGAAGGGGAAACTGCTCAAAACAACCTCAGAGTGGAAGATCGTTCCTTTCTTCGGTTTGGTTTTTTTTTTGTTGTTTTGTTTTGGTTTTTTTTTACCATATCTACTCCCCATCACAACTTTATTAGAGGACCAATGGAATACAGCTGCCACAGACACAGGAGGAGCATCTCTGAACCTCATCTTCTTTGTACAAGCCAAGGTGGGATATAGTAGTAGCTGGAAATCTTGCCATTTTAAATAATGAAGTTAGGGCTTTAGTGGGAAACCCCTGCCAACTTTTCAAAAAACTTTGTATCAGTCCTCTCTTCTCCAAAACATACAATATTAACAGAGTTTTTTTCCAATAGATGCTTGTATCTTTTGACGTCCATGGAAGGACCTCCAAAATATGAGTTCTTTCTCCTCTTTTCCATCCATAGTTAAAACTTTTATTTGACAAAACCAGCAATGAGTCCGGGGGGAGGTGGGGGGGGTGGGGTGCGAAAAAATAGGACAGGGTAAAATAGCCTCTATGACATGAAGGAGAAACTGAGTTTTTGTTTAGAGACCTTTTTTAGGTTGAGTAATAAAGTGCAACATGGGAATGTTGACAAAACAAGTAAAATGGTATTTAGCAGTGTTGCCATCACAAATACTCAGTGTGAACAAGTTGATGTAGTCTCCTATTTACAGGAAATTCAGTGAACAAAATTCTGAGATTATTCCTAATGTGCATTTTCAAAAGCATCACCAGACTCCTGCTTGGCTGCTAGTTGAAGGCAGTTCCATGACACACTATTTCCTTCTTCATGATGTTTTCTTTTTCTTTTTGAGTAGTTCTATCCTTGTTTCATATCATAGCATAGATGCTGATTCCTGATTTTGTGCTGCTCCAACTTTTGGTCTAGTTTTACTTGAAAGAAGGAGACTGGAACTTTTAATGAAGTGTAGGTTTATTTTAATGTCTTGGAAGCCTCATTTTTGCCTGTGGTATTGGGAGATACATGGAAGTTGTATGTGGTATGTGAGAGTTAAGGAATACATAGACATTTAACCATCTGCATCCATCTTCCAAGCAGTTGGTCTAGCCATGGTTTTGTATGCATACAAAATTTGTGCTGAAGTCAGGCATGAACACTGAGATGTCACAGCTTGTTCTGAAAGGGTTAGATGCATTAAAGGGATGCTTTTAGCTATTCCCTCTCCTTTCCATGCCTACAGGAAGAAGCGTTTGGAAGCGCTCTGCTGAGTGAGTTTTAAGCTGTTTGTGGAGTTATGAATTTTAGTTACCTTTTGCCTTATTAGTTCACAAGATAACTATAGTGCCTAATTCTTTAAATTTTGTAAGGAATCAAATCCCAGGAGCCTTAAAGCCTGGGATGACACTGAAAAGGGACTCGGTCCTTTAATTTGCTTCCCTTCAATTTCCAGATGGAAGTAGGTGACAGTTCAGCACTGGTTTACCCGAGGGAAAGCCTTGAACTAGTTTGCATGAAAAATTCCTGCTTTGCTAAAAAATGCTCAGAAGGTAGTATTAGAACAGCCCCAAAATGCAGGTGTTTATATGAGTAATTAGTTGCATTCTGGTCACATCCACTCCCTTGGCAGATGTCACGAGATACCCTCTAGCTGGGAAGCTTTACCATTCAGGTCTGCCTTTGGCAGTGTGTGGCCTTATCAGTGAGAAATGTAACTCTGAAGAAGTTGAGGCTATTCAAGACACCACTGTGATTGAGAATATTTGCAAACATGCTTTTGCTACAGTTGCTCATAGCATAAGGAGTTATAAATATGCCCCTTTCCTCCCTCTGTCCTCTTCTACCCTCACTCCTGAGGCCATTGCCAAGTCTCAGATGGTATAGCCCCATAAATATATTTAAGGCTTGCTTTCTCTGGGTTTGGGAGGGGGGTGCGTGTGCTTTTTGTTGTTGTTGTTGTTGTTATTGTTAGTTACTTTTTTTCCAAGTGGAAAGACAGTAAGCACTGGAACCTCTTCTGATAATTAGATCTTGGGAGTCAGCTCATCTATTTCTGTTTATATGCTACCCCCCCAAAAAATGTGTGTTTTAGCAACACTAACTGCCAGCAAGGTCCAGAAGTCCTTTTCAGTAATTATGTACTTTCAGCCTTCAGAAAACACATTTAGTAGCCAGCTGACCCTAGAGGAATACCATTTTATAGAGGAGATCTTTGCTAGCAGTAATTGGTCAGCTGGAAATTTCCCTTGGGCAAGTTTAAAACACATCTTCTTTATCTACAATGGAAAAGAAGTTTGTCCTATTATCCTCCTAGTCATAAAGATGTACTTTAGTCTCACAGAGAACTTTGAAAACATTCCCATTTAGAGAGAGCTCTGCTTATGTATGGAGGACTCAATATGTTTAGTAATTATTACACAGAGTGCATTTGCAGAAAAATGGGGATTTTGTGGCTTGGCAGTTCATGTATTTCTCAGCCAGATCTGCCATTTGCTATCACATCTCTAGACTCTCTGCAGCATTTCAGTAAATAATTAAAATACTGGGTCTGACTCTCCCACTCCATTATCAGCCTTTATAGCGATGGAATTTAACTTAGAAACACATTTATGTATACCTATTGCCTCCTGGAGGAGGGGGGTAAAGCACAGGCAGGTTCTGGCTGACAGGTCAAACATTGCTAAAAAATTCTGGACGGGAAAAATAATTTTTAATTTTTGGACAAAGTTAAGGTGAAGAAAAATAAAAAAATAGTTTCCACATCAGCTACAAGTCATGTCAAGGAGAAATGATAATATCAGAAATGAAACCAAGTTACTCGAATTTTCAGCATCAGGTTTTAATGAAAAAAGTATTCTTTTCCTCTAGTATTGTCACAATTAGTTTCTAGGGGGATAATTGGAATCAAACATGATTGATTTCAGGTATGAAAGCAAGCAGCAGGGGCAGGTGAACTTCTGAGCCACAAAGATCTTTTTTTTTTTTTTTTCTTTTTACTGTCATTAAGTGTAATAATTAAAAGGAGGCATAGCTCAGTCTCCTTCAAGATACAATATTTCAGCAGAAGTGTCCCTAAAATTAATGTTGTACAAGTTTTCCACCACGACTCAGCAGCTATTTAACTTTTAATCTCTCTTCTTTTGTGCTGACAACCCAATGCATGTTTCCTCCATTAACAGTAAGACCATCCATGAGAAAGACTGTGGGCTGCCAGTGGCAGACAGGCATAGGGGATCCTGCTAGGACAGGCAGCGCTCCTGCTGATCTGCTCTTCCACTGGTACCACTCATCTAAATGCTGGCTGGGATCTGCTCTGTCGAAGGGATGGGGTGGGATGGAGACGTGGGTCTGGGTGCTGAGGACCTGCCCTGAGTGCCCTGCACTGGCTGGCAGATGCACCAAAACCTTTCAGTCCTGACGCCGATGGCCCTTCCAGCACCCGTGGGGTGGGGGCTGCTCTGGTACTGCCCGAAGAACGAGGTTTTGTCAGCCAACATTGCTCCAGCATTTTCATCCAGACTAACACCCCTGACAAATCTAACTCACTGTAGCTTATGAGTCACTTGTGAGCTCATCTTCCTGATGGTGAAGGCACACGTTTTCACTAAGCATCTGCAAGAGAAATGAGCTGTCTATGGGGCATTCCCAACAAACTCCCTGCTGCTGTTTTGTAATTGACCCTCTAAGTAACAAACTATTGTTTCTGCTCCTTGGTAGGATGACTGAGCACAACACAAATAACACAGCGCTGGTGAGATATTCATTTGAAAGATGCCAGACATACCTTTGTTTGGTTTTTGTTTTTTGGAGTTCTTTGTTGGTTTTATTTTTTTTGTGACTTAAAGGTGGCTGAAATCTTTTCACGGGAAAATGTAACTGTGCTTTGTAGTAACACAGCAGCTGAATAATTTTTTTTCTGATGCATTTTGCTTTGCTCAGATCTTGTCCTAACCTGTCATCACCTAAGTGTTAATAACATAGTCAAGAAGTTTTTTATTGATATTAAATGTCTCAACTATTTACCTCTTTTTTTTTATTGTTGCTTTTGAAATAGAAACTTTTGCTTTTAGTTTTTCAGAAGAAAACCTTTCATCTGTTATTTTTCTCCACTTAATGAAAAATTTTGAAATATTGTTATCCTCTCTGATTCAGAACTAAACCAGTTCAGGAATTGCCCACACATAAATAGCCAGGACAAAGTGATAATCCAGCTGTTTTAATAGCACTCTTGTTCTGCTTCTTGCCTAAAATGAACCCTTTTCCAGTGGTATAATTTTCAAGAAAACATATTGGAGAAACTGTTCACTAGAAAGCAATGTGCTGCAAGAAGGGTGGATGTGTAGAGGGAAACGGTGCTGCAAAAGTACATAGACCTTGCAGGTATTTCAGGGAGTTTTGCTTTGGATCAGCTTTAGTGGTGTCCCATTAGCTGAAAGCCTATTGATAGCAGCTGAAGTGGCTTGGTTTCATGCTAAAGGAGTCTAATTCACATGCTCCGAAGTCATGTGGTGATGTAAATCAAAATTCTGTTAAATGGGGCTGATCAGGAGATCAGCTTTGTTTTAACAAGTTTCTGCGTATGTAGTCTTAGATACGGCCTTCTAGCATCAGACCACTGCTGTGGACGCTTGGTCTTCTCTTAATGTTTAACTGCCTTAACATGTTCTTCATTTCAAGTGTTGGCCTTCCAGTTACACAGAGCTTGGCAATAAATGGTGTCCTATCATGCTTTCATGGTGATCTTGCGTTTGTCACAGAGAATGAAAAAAATCAGCATTTGTTGTTATTAATAGCAACTGTTGACTGTGCAGTGGTAACTGCAATGTGAATTACTAAGAAAGAAGAGGTATCCGCTACTGTAATTGTTTTAAAACTGTAACATGATGGAAGCTTTTGTTAAATAAGTCTGAAGGCAAGTTTAGAGAGTTTTATCTTCCTATTTTTAATTGAAATATGTGTAATTTCAAGATCCAAGAGACCAAAAATCATACCATTAAATTCCATAAACATGAATTGTTGTGTCAAGTTATTAGTGGAACTGACAATTTGACAGTTTTTTGTAAATGCTGATGTGATGTGTACATAAGTGGTTTTACTCTGCAGGAAGTAGATAAATTCAGACCCTTTTTAGCCCCACAAACTGTCATCTTAGGGAGATGGTTTATTGAATTTATCTGAACATGAAATTAAAATGTGGTTGATGTCTTCCTATTTGATGTGTGTATAATTTTGTGATACTAGTCAGAGCTGTGTATTTTGAACATTATGTACAATTCAGTCGCAATTAAGGTAAATAGAGGATGAGGAAGCAGTTGATACGGTAGGTATCTCATGACGAGTTAGCTCTTGTAGTCTCAGAAATGGTTATTAACCTGGGAGGATCTGAGATATCTCTAGCTATTGAAATTGAACTGTCTTTAGGGAGAGTAAAAGAGACCTTATCCTTGGAGGGCAGTTTCTGAAGACATTGACTTTCTGCCATTCCTTCAGTGCAGTCTCTTCATATTTACAGTACTGCCTTATGCTTTTATGACCCCAAATGTCTACTAGAAAAAAAATTTGATTGGAACTTACTAGATCCTTCTAATTTTATGGATATATTAGCAATGCTAGCCTAATAATGTCCAGAAGCAAGGCCAAAGATAGGGTAGTAAAGTTCAGCTCTGCTGAACTAAAACTGATGCTGCGGGTTCATCTCAGAATGAATCCTTATTTCAGTACTTAAACACATGTGCCTTTCATTTCTGTGATGGCTGAGAAGAGATTGTAAGTCACTACTCCGTTGTGTTGAAGACATTTACAAATTAAAGTCTCCCAGAAAATCTTGTAGGAAAAGGACTTAAATTTCAATATAAACGACAGAAATGAAGGAATTAATGATTTGCACAACTTCTTAAAGTAGTTAATGCAAAAACTTCCTGTAATGCAATGTTCTGACTGAAAATTAACATGCAGAAATCCAAGACAATTTAAAATGATAGTTCCCATAGCTACTGTAACTCATCTAGCAACCCAGTTAGGCAGTCCTTGATAAAAGTGCATCTGTCTGTGTCTAATTGGAGTTTTGGAGATGGACGTTAACTCCTCAGTGGGACAAAGGTAGATAGATAACTAGGAACATTAGTTGCCCACACTGCTTAAATAAAGAATGAGAGTGACTCAGCTAAATTGTACTATAAAGGTAAAATTCCATCATCGCCTCGACACATTATTGCAGGAAAAAAAATGCAGGTGGGCACGTACTGTGAAGATCTTCTGGTCTGCCTTCTGCAAACCACAAACATCCTTTCACTTGGGCAAGCTGATAACACAAGAATGAATAAATGCCAGTTAACATTTCCCTGCCTGTGATCAGAGAAAGCCATCGTTCAAAACCTAACTGCAGCAGTACTGGGGGAAAAAAAAAAAAAAAAAAAAAAAAAAGAATTAATTGTTAGATGTGTGTGTTTTCAGCAAAAATGTCCTTCGAGCCTTTGGAGACAAAATAAATCTTACTATCCTGATGATAGCCTGAAAGTCTCTGAAACTTGGTGGTCTAGATAGTTCAGGGAAAATGGAATCTTGTATATTTGACAGCATAATTATTATGCTCTGTCAGATTTATACAGCTCTTTCATAAGAAACAATACTTCATACGGATATTACTTTTCTCATCAAATATCACTTTAGAAAAAGTTAATAATTTAGGAACTTTTATATTAAAAAATGGCTAATTCAACAGATGCAACTGATACCATCATCAAACATGGCATGATGGCCACTGAAACTTTTCCCTTTTGCCCTGAAGTAAACCTGGTGTTTACGTCAAACTCTTCTAAGCTCGATGATCCTGGGTTTCAAGCAGTGGTTTAACTCTTCAGGACAGATGGTTGCTCCCTTCAGTATTGTCCTGTCCTGAGAGCCATGGCCAGTTACGCTCACTTTACACTCCCTTTGCCCTGCTCTATCTCTGACCTCATTAGAAAAAAAAATACTCTGTTTACCCTTCTCTTCAAGTTTTGATTTTTGGGTTTATCCCTATTTCATTGGCACAAAAAGTCATCTGTAATGTTCCTTACCATGTCAATACATTTATTGCTTGGAGGAGTAAAAAGGTCAATCTCTGAAACAGTTCCTAAAAACTGGGAAGAAGTGGGAGCTTCATTGTGAACATGACCTTTCTTTAACTAGTTCAAAGAGAGTATTTTCCTGATTTAGAAACAACAAGTAATTCAGGATACATAGCATAAAATGGAAGACTTGTGGAAGAAAAAGAATTAAAATCCTTACAGATAAAACTAATTTGATTTTTTTTTTTTCATTCATAAATGCATGCTGGGTAGAACCCTGGCTGGGACGCCCTCCTTAGAGACAAATGTAAATTAAGATACATACATTTTATTCTGCTTACATACACACACACATGTATTTACTTAAGCCAAAATAAATATAAGTGTAATATGTATGTACACAAGCTGCTTTTTGCCTAATTTACCAGTCACCCTGAAGAAAACAAAGTGCTGTGAAGCCTTGCTGTTGTGGGACCAGATTTGGAGGGAATAAATATCCAATGAGTAGCATTTTATAGGACATCACTTAGGCTCAAATCTCAGTCTGTGAAGTCAGAGAGAAATCTGGATAAGATTGAGCAAATAAAAAATTGTTTCTGAAGTGCCTTCCATGGGAGCTTAAATATTTCATCCTTGACATTGTGAATGTTCTTACTTCGTCAGGGACACCATTGCCAAGTTAGCCTCATTGATTCTCAAGGAAAAGAACCATAACACCACTTCATTTTTCACTAATCTGTGGAAGAGTACAACAGACCTACCGCAGCACATTAAGTGGAATTAAGGGATGCGTGTAGCATCTTTCTACAGCAGTTCCTGAGACACCCATCGGTCCGTGTCTTCGGCTTTGTACAGAAAATAATAGATTAATGCAATACAGAAGCTGTGCTGTTGTCAAGCGCAAGTTGAGTACCACCAATAGACAAAGGGGCAAATCTGATCAGCCTGGGGTGGAGAGTGGTTGTTAATTGTTGCTGCTTTTGAAAATCTAACTGCTTTGTATGACAGGCTCATTTTTCTGCATGTTTGTCTCCCTGGACCTCAGAAGGAGGCCATGTGAATCACACAGCTCACAAAAGGTAAAGCACTGATAGCAGTGGGAAGTAGGAGCTTTTGGTAGATGAGAGTTACTACAATATGCATTTGAAAGTCTTTCCCTCCATTTACCAGGTAAGGAGTTTAGGTACATACTTTCAGAGGATTACCTTGCTTGGGACTTAAAATTAGGTATGACTTGTACTTTGCTGTGCTTTTTAAAGATTTGCCAGTTGATACAATAATGGAGTACAATACTGAAAATTTGTAGGGGTATGAATCCCCTCTCTGGAAATAGCTCTCTTGATTCAGAAGTAGGAAATAACTTAGAATAAGGGTCTTATCTACCTGTGGTAAGTGAGGTGACTTTCCCACTTCTGTCCTGTTTACTGTTAGCTCAGGAACCAGCACAGAAAGCTGAAATTTGGTAGCTGCTGGTATGTAAGCACAGATCTGTGTTTGGGAAGTCTGGTTCCAGGTCAAGTGAAACTCAAGGAAAGAGGCATGTTGTCAGCTCTTAGAGGCATTACTTGCCATTACAGCTGTGTGCATACATGCTGGTTCCTACGTATATTGGATGAGTGGCAAGCCTGCCTTCGGACTACACTAAGCTCCCATCCACCCCACAGTGGCCACTGCTGGTTTATGCCCTTTCAGCAACATGCTGGATCATTCAGGGTTGGTCTTACATTGCGTTTCTCATTGCATTGCTTCACTCCAATTAGAAAAAAACAATAGCTGTGTACAATGAGAAGCATCTGGGCAAATATAATGTGCAACTCCTTAAAGAAAATTGCTTGCCTGGGTTGGAGGTGAGGAAGATGCCACTGACCTTGGTCTGTATTCCTTTAAAGATATGAGGTCATCAAATATATAGGTTTGCTTCAGATACTAGCAGTAAAAAAAGAGACATTCTTCCAGAGCTATGAAATGCATTTAGCAAGAGACTAAGCAGCACATCAGACCTTGAAATATGTGGTCTAGCAAGTGTCTTAAGGATATTTGGCCCGCACAGAAAACATTCAGTCATCCTACTCTTCAAGGATCGAGGATAATGACTGTCAACATGTTGAGGAAAATTGCAGAGCGAATTGAGCCCATCCTTCTACCTTCTGCCTTGGTTGGACAGAAAACTGCTATTAAGAAGAGTCAGAGAGGCAAACGATAACTCCAGTAAAGGGTCCTTGCCACTGAGTTCTAACCTGAGATACATCTTTACTAGGTGGTGTTTTGCTTTGCCAGACCAAGGGTTGAATCCAAATCAGCAATAATGAAAACATTTCTAAAAATATGCAATCGTTATTGCTATCCTGGAAACTCTTTTACTATCCTGTTATGATTAATTGAAATGCTTATCTAACACTCGTGATATACCTGCTTTAACCTTTTAATTCCCTCACTTTGCATTTGTTTCTTGATCTTGGGATGCATAAGTGAGGCAAAGGATTAAGAAATGCTGTTATTCTGGGCAGCAAAAGCTTTCACCTCTTCTTTCCTCCTCTCTACCAAACTGTAGGCAGGTATGTAAAAGTTTTAAATGTGGATGAGGAGGACAGGGCACCTGCACATGCTACTTCATAGCTGCAGCATCTAACACAGAGAAAGCATATGTTGTGCCAAAAAGAGAACGATCTTCCAGAGCATAGCTCATTCATGTGTTTCAGTAAAGAAACACCGGTTTCTACAGCCAGTGGTACCCACATGACACAGAGACAACACATCGCTGGAGTGTCTCTGCTGTCCAGCCTGACCGCCTTGGGTGGCACTTTCAGGGAGGAAGGAAGGATAGAAGTAATAGGCAGCAGTCCATGTGGAGACTTAGGATTAAAGGATCAGCATTTCTGGAAATGAAGACTATAGTGTATCTTTTTGCTATCAAGAAAGTAACTTTTTATTGGATAGCAAAGCAAATGCTTAGCTAGTATCCAGCTATGTCAGTTCAAATAGAAAAGAAATACTTACAACATCAGAGTGGAGGAATAAGTTAGCGCTTGGAATATTATAGCAAAATCCTCTTTTTGCTATCTTCCTTGGTAGAACACTTTTAATTTATACTACAACTTTTTATACTCTCATTTTTTTTATTATGTTTGTCTGTATTATGTATCTGCAAGGGGACTCCGAAGGGTTTGGCTGTGTTTGAACAGGGTTCATACTAATACAGAAGGTGAGCTAGCACTTTTTCTTGTCTGCTTCTAACATCTGAGCATATGAAATACACTGTTGTATTCCAGCACATTGCAGTGTTACCTTGATATAACACAGACGTTGGTTGTGGTGACCTGCTTACACATTGCCTCCAAGCGATGGAGCTAACAGTGTGGTATACTTTTGTCAGGAAAAACAATTGCAGTTGCACTTTTACTAATACCACAAATTTACGAGGAAGTTCTTTTCTGCTGTATGTTGGGTCTGCAACCAAAAGCTTTCACTGTTTTCTGAATGCAGAGTGCCATGTTGCACAGATACTCTCAATTAAATATATGCATTGAACAGTTTTCTCCTTAAATATGGTACTTGCTCCTGCCATATGACTCTTTGGTAAGGCTTCTGTGAGATTGACCATTTAATGGGTTTGTGCACTTAAAGATTGTTTCCTTTAGACTAAAGCAAGTGTTATAAAAAGCAATGCCAAACTGATTGTGCATTGTGATCTGGAACTGGTTTTCCCATGATTGCAAGTTATTAGTTTTCTGCATCTGTGGACATGAGTTAAGACACAGTAACCAGTCCACGTGGATGCTCCTGGCACAGCCCAACTGCGAAGTGAGACAGTTTGAGTTCAGTTAGAGCAAATTTGTTTTGTCTCATAACTGGGATGAGCTAGAAGTCAGCATCCCAATTACTATGTGCTGGCTGGAGGTGGGAACTTAAGATGCAATAGGCTGACTTGCAAAATTGTGAGTAGATTCTGTGGCTCCTTAAATAGAGCTCACTGAGGGCTGGTGCGATAACATAAAGAAAGGCGACGTAAGTCTGATGCTGGTCTAATCTACTTCTGGCCGAAGAGCCAGGTGGTGGTGTGAAATCATCAAAGCAAGTAACCATGCATAGCTATTGATTTTCTCTTTTTGATTTTCCCTTTTCTTTTCCCCCTCTGGTTCAATAGTTTCTTTGAATCTGCTCAGGGACAGTGTGACTTCATGGGGAAAGGGAACATGCCAAGCCAAGAGAAAACATGTACTGTAGAGATCAGTGCAGAACTCCCCAGGGTGTTATTAATTAAGTAAATGACTTGCAGGCCAGCAGCAAAAAGGTAAATTCTCAAGTCAGAGACAATGGGGGGAAAAAAAAGAAAGAACAAAATCCCCATGTAGGAATGGATAATTGAAATTTTGCAACAGTCATATGAAAAACTGGATTCTAGATTAACTCCGAGGGCTGCAAGTTTGAAAAGCAGCTTCATATAGATAACAGCAGAATAAAAAGGTTCAACAATGGGAAGAAGAAAAAAGGTACCTTTCAGAAGGGGAGAAGTTGAAAGCTGCATACTGAAAAGGGAAGAGACTTGGGAGTTTAACTGAAGGTAAAAAATAAAGTAAAAAAATAAAAAGCCACCCTGTGTTCTGGTGCATTTCAGGATACCATGGGTATTCTAAATAGTCTTGTTTATGTAGTCTATGTAGTATAAATCAAAAAAGATAGTGTTATTGCTAGAAGGCTTGGGAACAAGGACCTTGCTCACAGCAGAGTGTCCATTCAGTTTGGTGACTAAAACTGAGAAAACATGTAATCATTGTGGAAGGGAAAGCAGTGCTGAGCAATCACAGATTATTCCTGATTTCTAAGATTCAACCACACTAAAAAGAGTAAAAAAAGTCAGACTTACTTATCCCTGCTAAAGATAAGAGCGA
Source organism: Falco biarmicus (assembly GCF_023638135.1). NCBI lineage: Eukaryota > Metazoa > Chordata > Aves > Falconiformes > Falconidae > Falco > Falco biarmicus. Next base: position 23,861,752 of record NC_079296.1, read on the forward strand.
GCTCTATGGGGACCTACATGTTTCTGATAGAATCACCAAAGCAGCCTGGGAAAATGTGATCCAATTACATTATTTAAATAACCTGCAAGCGGGAACGTTTGGCTGGATGTGTGGAGGAAGGGAATTTCAAGTGAAAGCCCTGGATTTCAGACTTAATTGGCAAAATCAGAACATTAGGTTTTGATGGGAAGAGTCATAGAAACAAAGAGATCCAGAGAGTTCAAGAGTAAAAATGGACAAGCCTTTCTCAGTCTAATAAATTGTTTATAAAATGAAGACAACAGTGACCAGAAGGAGACTAACTGCAAGCACAAGCTTCCTTGCACCTCTCCATTCACATCTGACCTACACAAATTATGTTTCCTAAAGCTGAATGACTGGTTTTCACTACTGTAGGATTCTGGAGATCAACTCCACAAGGGACAGTGGCTTAACATTTGTACTGCAATAGTTCATAAATGCTTTAATCCACTATTGGTCCCCGTGATGCCAGATAGTGCGCAGAGCAGAAAAGGATTTTTTTCTCTCCTAAAGGTTTTATGAGCCCAAAAATCTGAATTTATCTCAAAAGGAATTTGTTCCTGTATCTCAAATGATTCTGGTCAAGAACTAAGACTGAACTTCTCATATGTTTGGAGCATCATCCACTGCTTCTAAAATACCATGAGAACATAACAGAAATATTGTAAAATGGCTGCTAAATGCACAGACATCATGTCTGTCACAGGATCTGCAAATCTTTAAAAGCTGGGAGTATATAAACACAGAATACTTTCCTTATATTCTCCTCTTATACTTTGTTACAAAGGCCAGGTTGTTACTGGAAACACAACACTGTGCAAGATGATCCTATGCTCTGAACCAGTAAAGATGCTCTTGTGCTATGCATGTTGTAGACAAAGAAACTTCCTGATCATTTTGAACTCTCCAAGGTGGTGAGTTCTTAGTTCTTCCACAGTCCTTATCATGCCCTAAATCACCAGATGGTGCCAAATACAATGATACTTTTATAATTTCCCTGTTTTCATGGATAAAGAAACAGCTATGCTGTAAGAGGGGATTTTTTGTATGCTGCTTTAACATAAAATGTGTGAGCTTTGTAAGCACTTCAGTAGAAATTTGGTGCAGGCTTCAGTGTGGTTCTGCAGAACTCCGTAACTTACCTGCTTTAAGCTGTGTGGATTGCATTTGTGCTGGTTTTGGTGCAAAGGGAAATGGTATTCCAATAAGGAAGGAATGATGGGGGGGCACCCGATAATAGAAGTGAAGATAATAGATGTTAATAGATGTGATAACTCAGGAAGCTGGTTAGTGGCCAAAAGTTCATCCCTAATGGTCTCCTGGTCTGTGATTTGCCCCTTTTATTTGTGAACGACTGAGGGAGAGTAAGGAGCTATGTTCCTAGGCTACAACTGGCTTACAGCTATCTTCCACCCGCTCACATGGCATCGTCTTTGGCGTATTTGCAGTACCCAGAGAGATCCTGACACTGGTGAGCCTTTCAGGACCATGTCAAATACCTGACCCCTTAATATTTTTGATAACTTCTCTTACGGAATGGCTAGAAAACCATCAGAGAGGGAAATTACCACAAGTCTGCTGTGATGTCTCAGCCAGAACTGAAGTCCAGCTAAAAACCTGAAAGGCTAAAGCTGAGATTTGAACCTCTGGTGCAGACCTACCACTTTTGCTGGTGCTAGTCTTCATTTCAGCTCAGGTTTGTTTGAAACCAGTCCTCGCACACTTGGAGTGGGACCTGAATAGACATGCTCATCACTTGACGAAATATGCGTTTGGAACATATTGTGTGAGTTTTGCACTGTTTGTTACTTCATGTGATAAGTTTCCCCTTCAGTAATTTTTTTGTAGTAATTGCAGAGCAGTAGCAGAATATTTACTCTCCAAAGTATCAATATCAGCTTTCAGTTAGAAGTGGGATCTGTTCTGAAAATTTTGGTTTGACCACACATCCAAATATGAAACTTTTCAAAGTTTTGCAGTGTGTTTCTTGGTGTATCCGAATTCCCCATCTACCTAAATGTTTCCTGAAAAACAGGGCATACTTTATGGTGAAAATACAAAGACATCAGTGTTTTGTTTTGCACATAACTGCTCAGATCTGTGTGCAAGTCACTCTATTGCTAAGTACTCCTGGTGCTCTTTTCTCCAAAGATACAGCATTTATTTTTTCTTTTATTATTTCTTAATTTTATTTTTTGTTTGGTTTTTTGTTTGTTTGTTTGTTTGGGGTTTTTTCTTTTTTCTTATTTTTTGTGTGTGTGGACATCTATAGTTTGGTACAAGTGCAGAGGGAGTGGAGGATGGAAATGTAATCTGGAGGAAGCTGTGAGGGCATGAAGGGCCTGGTGAGAAGTGACTGGTATCATCTGTTGTTGTTGTTCCAAGCAGCCATAGCATAAGTGACTTGTGTTTCTTTTGAAAAAGTTCCTCTTCTCCCATCTGTTGGCCATATGGGTGAAAAACATGGTTTTCAGCATGCCCACACCTACTTGCTGGCCAACAATCTGTCCTGGCCTAAACACTGCTGCTTGCTGTGCCATAGCAAATTGTTCTTCTTAGGAACAACCAAGGGAATCTCTGCCTGCGAGGTGGGCTTTAGAAAAAGTCTGAGGAAAATGAGCATATGCATCAATCTATTTTGAGCCAGTGGGATTTTTTAGCCTGCCTCGCTGCTCTTTCAGGGGATAAAGTGAGGAATTGTGCTGGATTTTCAGCCAACTGGATCAGTTGAGAGTTTTCTGAAAAGTGTCAGTGAAAAGACTCAGTATAAACTATGCTGGCCACATTCTAATTAGAAACAACAAAAAATGGGTCATATTTTAGACTCCATCTCAGATTTTACACTGGATCCTGAAACGTTGATTTAGCATGCTAGAGAGGTTGCTTTTAGGTGGGAATTTGCCTTGTGTGTATACTTGGAGTCTTCTGGTATGCTGTTGAGTACAGTGCTGGTGTCATCAGAGTGTTTCCTTCTTGGCTGAGCCAAAGTTGAAGCCCATGCTTGAGTACCATCAGAAGTCCCCTGCATACCAGGTTTGTCCATCAGTTAGCTCTCTACATATGCACACTGCACACCTAGGAAATGCCACTGGCAGAAACCTCACTGTAATAAGCACAATGCAGACATATGATCCAGAATCGTAATGAATTTCAGCAAATTCAGTGCTGGTCCTTCCCTCTTTCCATTTCACCAGGCAGAAGATGCACCTACTGAGAGCAGGGTTTTCTGGAAGGGTGTGTGGCAATTCACATGCGGCAGAGACAACCACCAAAGTCCCTAATTGTGTGCCTAATGAATAAATCTGAAGGCCTGATCAGAACATTATTCCTGTACAAGGAGGAAAGCATTTTTAAAAACTCCTCCCTGACTTGGTTGGGTTTTGCTCTTGAGGTTTGGACCTCAACCTAATTTAGCGGTGGCAGTTTTCTCCTAAATATCAAATACTGTTTTTTCACATCTGATATTATTTGCTTGTTCCTTTCAGTCCAGAGAAAAAGCATATTCCTATTTACAGGGGAAAAGCCTGCACTTTCCTAACAGTGACTTTCTCCAGTTGTCATCTATGGGTGTAATATTTTTGGATAAGTTGCTCTCTCAACATGATAATGTCATGGTGGCCTTCAGAAACATTACAGTCTTAAGTTCAGGACTCAGTAAATCGTTCCATTCTTTATATTCTTCAAGTCAGTGGGAAAATGACCTCTAAGGTCCTGTGCATTCAACAGCCACAAGGACTGAGAACAGAGTCTAAAATCTATAAATTTGATCATGCTTGGAACATGATCACCACAGCTTAAATAGGAGGTTTGGGACCCAGCAAAACCTTAAATGTCAGGCTGTTAGCTTGCTGCAAAAGCTGTTGGAGCCAGAAAAGGTTTCCAGAATGAAAAGTGGTTAGCAAAGAAGCAGCTTCTTCAGCTGGTGTCCAGTTTGAGAGTCTGAGTCTACTAATTCTCTTCCTGACTTTCTCCAGCTGTTTCTAGCTGTGTTTTGGAGTGTGTCTTCTTGCTGCACACGGCAGGTACACTGCTGCTTTTTTTTTAAGAGAAAGAAAAACAAAGTATCATTCTTAGATTTTGCAGTATGCTCCTTGTGACATAAAATTACGCATGGAGACAAGACCTGGAAGGCCCTGGATAGGTAAGTAGTCTGAATCATTCATTATTCTCTTAAGCACAGATGCAAACTGCAGGTGTCTGAATCCAGCAAAATATGCACTCATGTATACTCTAAATACAACTCTAAGTGGCTATAAAATGTTATACCAAGGAAGTATGGAATCATATATGAAATAGAGTAACACTTTGGTGACTCTACTGAGTTTCAAGTAATAGTTTTACAGGGTTACATGAAATTTCTTGTGTGATTAGGAATATATCTATTGCTGTTGGACGCAATTATTTTGCTGAGCTTGTGTGCATGAAGTTGTTTTGCTCTCTTTTTTAGGGTGTGCAGAAGTCTGCTTTTTCAGGACAAAGGGAATGCTGCCTGTCTGCATTATTTCCTGTAAATCAAGAATCTCTGCTTCCAGTCATCTTCCAACAATGTGGAGGCAGGTCAACACTTCAGATATGCCTGAATCTTCCTCTTAGACAGCAAGGTATCTTGAAAATCCCAACTATCAAAGGTGAGTGAAAGGATGACGTTCTGTTAGCTGAGCAAACCTTGATAACATACCCCTGGTAATGACTTTCTGGGAGCTGTATCTTGGAATTGTTCCCTTGCCCTTTCTTTGTGTCCCTGTAGCAGAGCAAATAGATTGTCCTTAAAGCTCAACTTAGAACCAGGCAAGAGAAGATGGGCAACACCACACTTTGGCATTGTCTCTTGGTCTGGATTTTCATATAAAAAATCACCAGGCTTCTTTTTCTACGAGAAAAGTTATTGCTGTCAGAGTCCTGATGATCTGTAGGCTAATATGACTGCATTGAGAGGTCAGAGAAAAATCCAAGTTTAACTTTGAAACCTGGTTTCAAAGAGAGAGGAAACAGGAGGCACAGGAGCTCTGGCCAACAGTAGGGTTTTTTGCTCCGGTTACACTGCAGGCTGGTGTGTTCTTCACAACAAGGGAAAACATTTTTATAAGTTGTTAACTAACATTATGAACATATTTTCTTTTGGTGGAATGAGAGTTTTTATTGCTGTTACTCCCTGATGCACAAACAAGACTCGCAAGGAAAAAAAAATCCCCTCATAATAAAACGGATTTATTAAACCGGGCCTATTTGCTTACGGACTGATGCTGAAATTAGAAAATGCCTTGTTTCCTCAGATAAACTGGTTCTGAGACATACCTTTTATTAAAACTTAATACCTACACAATCCTCTTTTGCAGTGGTACAAGAAAAAAAAAAGCACCAAACAAAGAAAGAATTTAAAGTGGTAGTAACTGTTGCTTGCACACTAGCTTATCACACTAACAGGAGGACTTTCATGGTAGAAGAATCAATTCATTGATGGTCATCTTTGATTACCTACCTTCAGTGTTTCTTTGAAGTCCTGTGTCCTAGGGTGCTGTAATGTGGCTGAGATGTTCTGTGTGGCTGTACTGCGCTATTCCCATTTAACATGTATAGTGCCAAACTAAGAAAACATTAAAAGTCTGTGAGTGTCCTGCTGAAAAACTTGGAAACGGGAGCTTTGGTATTGTTACCCCCTGCATGTTATGGCTGTTAAATAATAGGGAGGCTATATGACCTAGTGGTCTCCTAAAGCCTGGGAGACCTCTTCAGTTCTCTTCCTAGTCCTGCCACTTCTGCATGAACCTGAGCAAACCTGTCTATATTTTGTTTCTCCCTTGCACTTCTTGTGTGCCTGGTCTCTTCTGTCTCACAGATTCTCTGAAGGCTAGAAATGAAATTTTTGTACAGCACTTTTCTTTCTTTATTCAGCTCTTAACTTATTTCATACCTTTTTTTTTTTTGCCTGGTGATTACTAACAAATTTAGATAATAGATCCTGATTTAGAAAGTCTTTGCAAGATGGAAGCTTTGGTCTTGTGTTGTGGGTGCTTCTAGTGGCAGAGATAGCCTGTGGGTGTGTTTGGAGAAAGATCTGTGATTTATGAGCCCACTTTCATTCTTTGTAACTGTATAAGTTAGCATCTAGAATGGGTTGCACAGATGACAGCTGATGTGGCGTGGGTGCACAGGCAACCTGTGTTTATCATATGCATTTCTACCCCTAAAAGTTCAATGAAGTTGGAGATAACTGTTGTATATACTTCAAAGGCTTTCCAAATCTCTCCCCAAGCCATCTGATGGAAACTTAATACAGGTTAATAGGTGCTCTTGTCTTCCCAAAATCCAGATGCTTTCTTCTTGGGTTGCATGGGGTTAACTACTAGAGTCATCTCTTTAGTGAATGAGATACTGCAGGTCTCTGCAGGATGGCAGAGGTGTCACCCAGGGATGTTAAGGTGTTAGAGGGGCACCTGCAGAGTGAGAGGGTGAGGCTAAAAGTTGTCCTTCTCTTTGGAGAATGCCAGGGACACACTGTACCTTCATTTAGGAGATGACAAAGACAACAGGGATTGCAAAGGTTTGTGGTGCAGGTCAGCAATGAGAGTCAGCTTATATTTGGCCTCTGTGTGCTTGAAGAAAACCCTGCAACAGTGCCACTGCATTGCCATTTCAGATGTGAACAGAAATTCAGCCTGCAGTTTCCTTTGCCCTCTCTTTCCTCAAGAGCTGCATCCTCATCCTCCAGTCTTAGCTGCATTTCATTTCTCCAGTTAGCTAAGCACTTTGGGAAATGTATGCCTGAGTCAATGAAGGATTCCTGTTGTAATAGTGATCATGAATAACAGGATCAGATCCTCCATTGGTCTCAAGCAGTATTGCTCCATCGCCATTGAAGAAATGGCACAAATTTAGGTACATCCTATTTCTCCTGAGGACTAGCATCAGTAATGGGTTTGTGGTCACTAAATGATGTCTTCCTGGCTCTGCTTTCCACTGGTCCTGTGGATATACATCCGTTTAGAAATTCAGCCCCCGTGAAATACCATATGCAAGGCAGCTGTTCACTGAATGGAAGATTATCTGGTTTGTTACAGGAATGCATATGTAAATCACTGTTGGGAAACACTATGTTAAAACTTATTGTTACCAAATCCTCCACATTCTGAATTGGAAACATTGTTAATTGAGGAGCTATTTTTCCTTGGCATTTTGTAAGAGGGTCCTAAAGACGTCAAGAGGAGGAAGGAAGTGGGTGTTGATGAATTCAATAACAATGAGCTGTTTTAGCTCTGGGAGGATTTTTGCTAAACATGGCTGGAGTTCTTTGCCATTCCAGGAGAAATTTGTGCATCATCTGAATAGGTTTTACTAATGGCCAGGACAGACTGTTCCTTTCTTGGAGAGCTCAGGCTCTGGGTCATTGCAGTGGGAGGTGATGGTAGTCAGTGTGGCACAGACTGAATGTGGGAGGTGAGAGCTCAGCAAAGAATAATGAAGGAAGGGCCAGGCTGGTCTGCTGCTGTCATCTTATTCTGAGTAGCCAAGTGGCCTTTTTTCGGCTCAGCTATTATAGGAGCCCATGTTTTCTCTTAAAGCCTCTTACAAAGGATCCTGTACTGTCCTAAAAGGCTTGGTCTCCCCATGGCATGAGCTGCTCAGGAAAGAGGTGCCTTTTCTCGCTTGTCTCCTATCTAGTTCCTTGGTAGATCACATATACTAACCTGTGTTTATGCTTTTGCTTCCTTCTTGCTATGGGAAAGCATTAAGTTTCTCCTAAGAGTTTTGTTAAAATTTGAGAGTCTTTGACTAAGAGAACTCAGTGGGATAACCACCAGTTCAGCCAGTGCTGCTACATGATCAAAGTAGAATATAAATAGAAATTCAGGGTGGCCAAGTTCAGTGTGTGGGATATCTTGAACTCTGGGTAGAAATCACATTTGCTTTTCCAGTCCTTATCCCATCTCCTTGCATTTCTAAGCACACCTTTCCCAGACCTGGAAAAAGAAAGATGTCTGGCCAGAAGATGGGTAAGACCTCTCTCTAGGAGTCAGTCTGAAGTGTGCTTAGTGCCCTGCAGCCCTCTGGCACATGTATATAATCTCTGTGTTTCTCATGCATAACAACATAATTCCGAGTGTTTAATTAGGTGAACTATTTTTGTTGTGCTGTTTTAAATATTTGATGGCATAATATTGCTTATTCCATTTTTGTCCTTTGCATTACTGCATTTCTGTAGCATCCGGGTTTATTCTTCAGTTTTCTGCATTAATTTTTGGTTTATTTTGTGTTTTTGTAATGTAACTTTCTCTCTTTGCCTGTCATGACATTTCAATTATTCATGATCACTACTATAACACAAGACATCTCATCTACCTGGATTCTTTTGACATTCCTCATGCTATATGTGCCTAAATCTTTCTAGATGTTGATGGAGCACAAGATCAGGCAGCATCACAGGACTTTTAGTGTCACAGAGCCTTCCTTGTTCCCGGGATCTTTTCTAATCAGATGATTTTAGGAAACTGTTTTCTACATATCTTAAACAATTAACAACTATGAACTCCTAATGGCTGTTCTGGCTCACCTTCAGATTAAGAGCTAAACAGAATTGTCATCTTTTAAGTGAAATTGTTTATTTGCCCTGAAGCAAAACCTTGACAAACTTTGTCTTTCTTTTGAGGTGGGGACTGAGTGTCCTGTAGTGCTCATGACAAGTATGTGCTTTCCAATGAAGAAAACAGGTGACAGGCTCCTTCATATATTCACGTCCTTCCCAGTTCTGGTGGCATCTATCAGAGAGCAGTGTACAGAAAGCCCAGCGATACCTCGCTGCCATCTGGAAAGGCACAGTGATAAAATGTCAGTGTTGAGTCTTTATGTGCTTACGTGTGTTGTGCCACAGATGGTGACACCAGGTCTCTTCCAGGTAGAAATTCCCAACAGAAGTTCCCTGAAACTGTGGGAATTTTGCTTGGATAAATCATCTTTGAGTGAGAGCACAGGGGTGATGTGACAGCAGACATGATTTGTACTAAAGGTTTAACTCCAGCACTGCTCCTTACACCTCGCTGGCCCTTTTTAAGATCACTGACTGACTCCTTTTGATTTATGTAGCAGGCAGTATCTATTTTATTTATTTCTTCTCCACTTAGACATTGTGGCACTTTTTAAAAAATAACAGAGTGACTGGGTCAGGTGGAGGCACCTCGGGGGAAGGAAACATTGCTCCATCCCTCAGGAGAAAGGTGGTCACAGACTTCACAGCAGGGCAGGAAGCGGAGACCCCTTCACGCAGCTGTGGAGCCAGGAGTGCCACTCAGCAGCAAGAAGTGGGCATGGGCACCCAGACAGATGTCAGTGGTTACAGAAGGAGAAACCTCCCAGGGAGCAGACAGGACTGCTGTGAGTTTGTTGTGCCCCAGAGAGACACTGAACTGACAGCAGCCACACCAGCCAATTGCTTTGACCTGCCCTCCAGTGTGTGAAACCTCCAGGCTGTTAAAACTTTCTAATGCTTCTCTCTCTCATCAAGTCACTTTGAGTTGCCTCTTCTTTATGAAACTAATTGTTCTAGCAAAACCTGACTTCTTGGTTTGAAAGTATTTAGGTGAACCCATGAAGAAAAGAATGAGGTACATTAGCTGGCTGATGGGATGCTCTGTGGCTCCACTTGGTACTGAGGGGGTTTTGGGTAGGGGCGGTGAAAGGGGAGTTCAGTGTTTCACTGGGGGGCTGCAGAATGCATCTGTGAGCTGCAGCTCTGCATGGGCAGACCACGGGATCCTGCCACAGTCATGGGGAATCGCAAAAATTATTCAGAAACTTTCTCACATGGATGACTCCTGTCTGCTTTTCTTAAAATGTGAATCATAAAGTCCTTCTTGAGATAGGTACCGGTCACCATAAATAATGTCAAGGGAGTGCAGGGAAATATTGAGATCGCTAGGCAAAGAAAAAGCAAACAGCCTGTCTAAATCATATGTAGTCCTGCCTGTCTTCAGATCCAGGTGATTTTTATTCAGTTAGAGATAGCAGAGGGGAAGTGGGGGGAGAGAGCACTAAGAAGATTTTGGCATGAATTTGAATCATCTGTCTCTGGTTTCCAGCAGTGTGTTGTCCCAGATGCTACTTTATCACTTCTCTAAGAAAAAAAACAAGGGCAGATCTCCTTTCCTCCCCTGCTTCCCTTAATTTTCAGCAACAGTTGCTGTGCTTGAATCCTGCTCCCATTTTTGTGACAGTGAAACGTCCTACCTCCTTCTGGCTAATTGGTGTTCTAGCAGCAGGAGATCATGTGTGGAGGCAGCAGAATTCCCTGCCTCCTCAGCATCTGTAATCTGCTCACATATGAAGTTTAATTGTTATAAAAGTGAGTCTAAGTAGCAATTGGTTGAAATACACACAGCGATATCAAAGCTTGTGTAGTTTCATGGTTTCACTTAAAGTTGCCAGCCTCTTAGAAACAATCATGAGGAGCATGTTTAAAAGAAAAGCTTTTAAAAAGCTCGGGGTTGGTAACGGTTGATGTATTACGGAGACAAACACAGTGTTCTCTGAGAGGTTATCTCCCAAATGAAGTGTTCCATATTTCCAGCTTAACAAATACATGCGTGTATTCACACTGTCCAGAAACTTTTTTTTTTTTAGTGTAGGTTCAAGAACTGCTTTTTAGAATCTTTCCTGTGTAATGTGTTCTTAGGATCCTGCAGATGCTGAGGGCTAACCAGGTAGGCCATCAGAGCAGCCAAGCAATCTCCCTCCTTTCTTCATTAAACTGCTTCTTCCTGTGCACCAGGCTGGGTGTTGTATGCAGAAAAAACTGGGAAATCCAAGGTTTCAGTCTGAAATCATATTTCACCTCTGATCTGTAACCCCCATAGCTACATCCACAGTGCACTGGGATCCACCAGGAATATCCTTTCAACCCCCTGTCACCTTTCTTCTGTTAGTGAGGAAGGAGCCAGGACAGGGGACAAAGTGGATTCGAAAGCTGTGCTTGTGGGAACGGTTTATAGACAAGAAGATGGATGTCATCTAATCACCTTACAGCAAATTCCCGCCTATTTCATGCTGTGTTGTTCTCTTGCTGTCCTCTCTTGTTCATTCCCATTATCACCCAGGGCGTCCCTTTCCCCTTCTCCTGCTTGCCCTGCTCCTGAAACCCCAATCTGCATTCAGTAAATATAGGGTGAAATGAGTTCTCATCCACCCGACTGATGCTTTGAGTCTGAAATGAGAAAGCCTCTGTTGACAATGCAGTGCCCAATTTAAAGCAATATCACCTGTCAGTTTGATAAAAGGCATGGAGAAAATATCCCGCCTCAGCCAAGGGGGGAAAAAAGTGTCATCTAAAATGAATGCTAACCTTAGGAAAAAAAAAATATATACACAAACAAATGGCTGAGAATTGTTTTTATGGTTCTATTTGCTGAGGCTAGTCCTCAAAACATAAATTACTGCTTATTTGTGACTCAAACAAAACGGCCAGGAACGAAGCTTGCAGTCCGGCAAAGATGGAAACTTGCTTGTGGTGATTTTTTATCACAGCCATTGAAACGTGCGGTGTGAAAGGTGTTTGCAGAACCTTGGGCTCAGCTGCCTTGGCCCTCTAATCTTTCTTTCTGCCAGAAAATGAGTCAGTGTATTTATCTTTTGTCCTTGCCCTCCTGAGCTTTTGCTCATGTTTCAGCCTATAGAAACACAAACAGTGTCCTGCTTGCTTGTTTGTTGTTTTGGTTTTGCTTTTGTTGGTTTTGTTTTTGTTTTTAAATAAGCAACTTGCTTGATGCTTCAGCTCTTTGTTTCACTGCATGTTGTGCTGCAGCAGAGCTGCTTCAAGGAGAACAGATGTGGCTCTGGGCTTGGTGCTGTTGGTTTACGAGCACCCTTTTCACCTTCAGTTGCAGGCTGTGATACAAAAGGTTGTCTGTGGATGGCAAAATGGTGGTAAATGGTGAAGGTGATGTTGCATGGCAGGATGCCCGTCACACAGGTGACTCTCCTGGTCTGGTCCTAACTGACCTGTCCACTTAGTGGCCAAGGCAAAAAGAAGCACAAAACCCACAAAAAGGTTCTAGGAGTTGACAGCTACAGCAGGGTTTAGCCAAGCCTCCACTAGTTGGCTTGGCCAGACTGTTGCAATGGAAGACAAAATATGTATAAGATATATGGAGAAGTATGTGGTGTTCTGCAGTATATGAAATCATCATCCAGGAGGTTGTCATCATCCTTGAGCTGGCTAAGAAAAAGATTGCAATAGCTATTCATAAGAAAACATGTATTAATTGGAAAGTGAGACAGCGAATTTCATCCCAACAGATGACAAATAAATATGTTTTCACCTGAGAATGGTAAAGGATTAAATAGGCAAGGGATCCAGAATACGTGCCCTCTAAAGAAGGAATAATTCAGTCTAGAGCAAGGTTAAATTTATTGGCAAGGCCGTGTTTTGGACTTAGGCACCAAAATAATTCTTATTACTATTTTGTTAGCTATTAGACTGCAGTGAGGGCAATCTAGAAGCTTTTACCAATATGAAATGGATCGGAAACTGGACAGAAAAAACTAGTTATATTTTAATGACATCTTTAGGAACATTCTGTAATCTGGAAACAGTACAGTTCTGTACATTCATTTAGATATCAGGAAAATGAAAAGACATTTTACTACTGAACCCTGTGGAAATTTTTCAAAGAATAGAAAAAATTATTAGACACGTACAATTAAGTGTGTTTTACCCTCCCAGAGTGGAAATAAGCATATAATTCTTCTTTCACAAGAATGCTGTAATGAAACAATTCTGTGACTTTGAGGTGCACTTTGGAGCCATCAGTGAAGAATCTTTCCCTGAGGTATCTAGCATAGAATTTGCATTTGGCCCAGGATAATTTAAGAACATTAGCAATATTGGGCTTATAAATTTATGGACACTATCAAGAGCTTATTTTTTGCTCTCTTTTGGTAGTCAAAATGTAGTTTCCCATTGCCTCTTTACACCCTCTCAGGAGGGTGTAGAGATCATCAGTTTTATAATAAAAGTTTGATCCTTCAGGTAGTTCAGTGCAGGATTATCTAAAAGTTCACACATCATGCTACATGTAAACCAGCCAGACACTAGTTTCTGACTTCCAGTAATCCTTCTTAGTCTGGATTTACTGTCAGATGTGTTGCATTAATTGTCGTTGCAGAGTCTGCTCCAGAATTCACTGAAATTAGCAGGAGCCTTCTGAATTCAACGAGCTTTGAATCAGAACCTCTTTGTAGATACAATTAAGTTACATTAAACATTTTACTTTAGCTTTAGTGCCTAAGCCATTCTCACATTTGCCTCCAAATGGATCATGTGCTTTCTGTTCTAATTCCTCAAGAGTCAGGATTTTTAGATGAGATGAGGAGAAAGACCTGGGGGTATTGGTGGATGAGAAGCTCAATGTGACCTGGTAATATGCATTTTCAGTTCATGTCGGGGGCTGCCTCAAAAGCAGTATGGCAAACAGGTCAGGGGAGGTGATTCTCCCCCCTCTACTCTGCTCTCATGAGTACTTCTTATCTGGAGTACTTGCTCAGCTCTGGAGCACCCAGCATAAGGACGGGGATCTGTTGGAGCAAGTCCAGAGAAGGGCTACAAAGATGATCAGAGGGCTGGAGCTCCTCTCCTGTGATGACAGGCTGAGAGAGCTGGGGTTATTCAGCCTGGAGAAGGCTCCAACGAGACCGTATTGCTCCCAGTACCTTAAGGGGCCTACAAGAAAGCTGGAGAGGGACTTCTTACAAGGGCATGTAGTGATAGGAAAAGGATTAATGGTTTTTAAATGAAAGAGGGTAGATTTAGATTACGTATTAGAAATAAATTATTCTCTGTGAGAGTGGTGAGGCAGTGGAACAGGCTGCCCAGGGTAGCTGTGGGTGCCCCATCCCTGGCAGTGTTCAAGGCCAGGCTGGATGGGGCTCTGAGCAACCTGGTCTGGTGAAAGGTGTCCCTGCCTGTGGCAGGGGGGTTGGAGCTAGATGATCTTTAAGGTCCCTTCCAACCCAAACCATTCTATCATTTGGCCAGTAAGCAGGGGCAAATTTTTGCTGTTAAAGAAGTGTGGCAGCCTGAGGTTGTGGCAACCTGAGGTGCTAAAAACCTGCTGCTGGAAAAGGCTGTTAAGACATCTGTGAGATGCTGGGCAATGTATCAAGTATCAGTAAAGCCCATATTAAGGTCAATAACACCTGTGAAGAAAGGCTGAAAGTCATGTAGCTCATGGGAATGCCTCACAAAGTAGGTTGCCTGGTGTGGGGAGGGACATGTGGAGCCGGGGAATCACAGGGAAGTGTTAAATATATTCATAGCACTCTCACCCTCAGGGTTTAAGTTTTGCTCCAAAGCCAGTTTGAATCTGACTTCAGACGAAGGCTTTTACTCAGTCTGTAATGCATTGTGATATCCAGCAGGTAGAACTCATTGAGGAAAATAGCTCCCCAAGATGATATATAGAATCATTCAGTCACATCTCTGAGCTATTTAGGGGAAATTATCCATGGGATTGTATCATTAGTTTAAAAGCTGCCTCAATTGTTTTTCTGTCAGGATAATTTTAAGCCACGCAAGAGTATTAGTTGGAAAAACATATTTGAAAAGGAGCCTAACTCCTTCCATATCGCTCAAATCTGGTTTTCAGGTAATATTTTCCTCTTCATTTGTAACCACTCTATTGAGGTGTGGAGGGCAGAGTTCTGGCTTTGAGGTGGCCAGTGACTTCCCCTCTGCATACATCCACCCTCTGTGAATCAGGTACTCAGCTCTCACAGGCTTATACTTCAGCCACTGGCCTTGTCTGCCCTTGCTACATCAAAAGGAACACAGCTTTGAAAATTTCCAACCATGATCCTAACCAATGGCAAAATCCATGAAATAACAAAATGCTAGCAAAGGAAAGACCCTGTTCACATTAATCAGTAATGTGAGCTGCTTCTGGGGCATTTTTTTTAATCAGAAGTCTCCAGAGTCAGAAAGGAAATTTAGACCAAATGACAAAACTACTCAAAACTAGAGATACTTAACAATAGATATGACTGTTGGAGCATTGACAAGTTGAGAATTAGTGGAAACACCAAGTTAGAAAGCAAATTAAACTTTCTCCTAGGGAAAAGTTCTGTACATCAAAGAGAAAACCCGAATTAATAATAATGGTAAATAGCAATGTGACCTGAAGACTGAAGGAAAGACAATGCAGGCAGACATGAAGGCATGAGGGGAATTCCCGTGTGACCTTTGGAAAGTCACTTTAGCTTCTAGCAATAAAATGAGGTAGCACGGCTCTGTTATTCAACTGGAGTACAAGGGAAAAGATGTAATGGGCTTGAAGGGTATGAGTATATGAGTACTCTGATAGTAAATGCTTTCTGTTGCATCAGTGCAGCTTCTCTCTTTAGCCGCAGCCTGTTTACTGATCCTTTCATGACTCAGTAAACTCATGACTTTCTCCTTTGAAATTTGGATGCATGGTAAGATAACACAGCCAAATGTTCTGCCCTGGGATGGATGGACCTGGACTGGCAGCTGCTATCAGAGCAGGCAGGCTGGGATGACAGAATTTACATGCTTGGTTAATAACAGTGATCTTGAGGCACGTGGCAGGACCAGTAACTTCAGCAATGTAAAAATATTTTGTAGTAACTAGTGTAAGGACAGATATTGAAGAGGGAGATCTCTACTTCACCCACAGCAAAGCAGGATTTAACTTTTCTTGTGATAGGCCAGCTGTGCTTGGTTGCTCTTTTGTAAGCAACAGTACTTGACAAGCCTGAGCATCTGCAGGTAAACAGAAACAATTCCAAGATTTCTAGTCCCAAAATTGCTTCTCAGTTTGAATTGTAAATTAGATTTTTCCGTCTGAATCCATAAGAATGATCCAAAGTGGTGTGACGTATATTCAGTTAGCAGAAAGATGTAGCTGCGAGTATCTTAGACCACATTTATCACAAAGCAAGAAACAGAGCTTTGGAAGTTGGCTTGGCCTCACTTGCTTTCCACCAGAGGGAAGATAAGACACTGTCATGCACTACTGGCAATATGAATGCTTCTTGAATGAAGTATGTGATGGAACAGCAGCACTGATGTGTGGAGTTTGAAACATATACTAGGAGCAAGTAACTCTGATGCAAGGAGCATTTTCCTGTCCCTTTTCAATTTTTCAGCAAAAGATACTCAGTAGTTAATGGAAATGCATTCTTCTCACCCTGAAAGAATTGCAGGTCTTCAGACCACAAAAGACAGACTGTGTTTTAAAAATTTATGCAGGCAAAAGGGGAAGGGCTTGCAAGATGGTGGTTTATTTTCTGGGGGGAGTCTGGAAATGGACCATTAGCATCTTCCTTCTTTCTGTCCTCTAATGTGATCCCTCGGTATTTAGGAGGATCAGAAAAGCATTGGTCTTACAGGAAATATCTTTCTGAAATTGATGCCATCAATCAGACAAATATCCAGTGTCAGAACATTTGAAAGCACTAAATTTATATGACCCAAAGGACACATTTATAGAACTATACACAGAATCAGATTTCCAGAGCTATGTCCAAGGTGTGCCTCAAACCACTGTATGATGCCAGACTGTGCCAGGTGTGTATGGAACCAAATGGTGCCAGACTGTGGAAACTTTTTTTAAAGTACTTCTCCAGACCTCTGGATTTGTTTCAATTTGAGTTAAATCTGATTTTTGCAACTTAAGATCTCTGATTAGAGAGGATGGGATGTAAATGCTGTCTATTCAAAGTTTGGATTTTGTACAGCTGGAAAGGAATGCTATCCAGGTTATCTCCTATCCCTAGACTTCCCTCTTTCCTATTGCTAATTAACATTACAGTAACCTTAGATAGGACTCAGTTGCCTAAGCAAGTACATTGTGCCATTTCAGAAGTCCTAGAACACCCTACCTGCCTTCCAACTACCAGAATATGTCCAACAGGTGAGAAAATAGTACCTGGCAGCCCCATGCATGCTCAGCACATCAGCATCTGTGCAACTGGCTCTTAATTCTCCTCTCAGTGCTGTTGGAATTATATCCTATACCTCTACCCCCCGACTCCCCCAGACATACAGATCCCAATGAAGGCAAAATTCCCTCTTGCCATAGCTGGTGGTATTAGTCAGCAAATAGCAAGGTGCTACAAGGAAAGAAGTCCTGCTTATGGACAGAGAGATATTACAAACACTAAATCAGAACGTCCCTTAAATAAATGCTCTAAGTAAAACCAGCCAAAACTGTCAAGACATACCCAAACCTGTGTAACGTGGATGTTACCAATCACATCGAAGTTCTGTTCAGCTCGTTCAGGCTTTTCTAGCAGCCTTGGGAAATTTCAGCAGAACAGGAAATTGTACAGAGCATAAAGCATATTTTAGTGGGGCACATTTCAAAAAGAAGTAGGTGAAGTTTCTGCATAGCTAAGGGGAAAAAGAAAAGTCTTTGCAACAACAAAATGTTATCAGAGGACAAACAATCATGCATTATATTCCTGTTCTTTGCTGTGTTCCTTGCAAATCAAACTTATCTGTCTGTGTATTGTGCTCCATCCTGGTCACTGATGTTGTAAAAAGTTTCAATAGAAGAAAATCGATAGGAAGAAACTGTCCAAAAGAAATCCATTTTTCAAGTTCCTTGTTGGGAGAGACTTTGGGTAAGACTGACTATTCCACGTATGCTGTCTTGTGAGCTCATTGAAGAATGGGTATTGGGAGCCTGATTAATATATATTTTATGCACTACTAATAACCATCCGCTGTAGACTTTACCTCTAAAAACCACAAGACATTATTTCTGTGTTAAACTAAAAAAAAGCTCTTTTTCTGGCTAAGCACAATTAAATAGTGATGTGCCTAGTGATCTTGAATACAAGGACATTTGGCATCTAGTATTGACAGAGAACAAACCCCATCATCTGTCCACAGCTTGTAATTATCCCTTTTCAGTGATTTTCCTGACTGCACTACTTTGTGAAAAATTATCCACCTGCAGCTCAAAAAGGCAATCTCCATTTCACCCTCCAGAGGTAAAATACTCTACAAGAAATCAGGACTCCACCTCAGTTGGGGCACCTTTGCATTGGCAAGAAGTGTGCGCTGCATCTCAGAAGGCACAAATGTAAACAGTAATTATATGTATTCAGAGATAAACAATCTCCAGCATGAATATTACTGTTTATGAGAAAGAATGGATTTCTGATTCAGAATTAAATATAATATGAGCCTGACTAATTAAACCCCACGTGCACGTAATAGTCATACCTTTCCATTTTGTGATATCAACAGAGGAGTCTTTCATTCTTATTGTAAATCTAATTGTAAATAATTACAGAGTTTATGCTATACTTTTCAAGTGACACTTATCCAATGTTCAGTCATGGTGGCAGTTTGGGATGAGGGGGATGGCTTCTAAAAAATGGGGTAGCTCACATGAAAGACATTACCATAGGAAAAGTAACTTTTAGAAGTTCTTGACAGAGTGCAGATGACATATATTTGGAAGATGCAAGATGTATAGTGACTGGCTTGGCGGGACCCAAGGAAAAACATGATAAGTGAACACCAAATACCCAGAGATGCTACAAGTGTTGAGTGATAGCAACATTTCAGCATAATCCTTCTCAGGAATGGTGTCATATCCTCTGATATATACTGAGCTGGTGTCTGGCTTTGCTCTATACCACAGAAAATATGCAGACAATAAGAGAAAATATTAGTGTGTGTGCATGCATGTGTGAGCCAGAGTGAGCCAGAGAAGGAATACAAACCAGTGACCTTTAGTGGATGGAGTCAGAAACAATCAACTTCGCATCAGAAGATCAACTGAATGTCAGAAGCTTTTCAGAGTGGCAAGACTGCTGGAAATTCCCCTGAGCTCAAATTTTTGAGCTTCATAAGTAGGATGATTTCAGCATCACACCAATATCTCTTCAAAGTTCTTGTAGATCATCACATGAAACACAATGAAAAGTCCTAGACAGTGGTGGCTTTGTTCTGGGATGTCTGCATCTGGAGAATTTACAAATATCAACCTCATTTTAACAAAATGGAGATAAATCATATTTTGGTTTGGGGTTTTGGGGTTTTTTTTGGGGGGGGTATCACTACAATTCATCAATCTCCCCCTTCCACCTCTGAGGGAACAAGTTGCCTGTGGCCCTATTATGCCTATGACTGGTTTTGAATAAAGTAAGGTGCTTCATGTTTCTTATACACAGTAGGAGTCTGTCAAAGTACGAACATTTGTCCGGTCCTTCTTGTTCCATTTCAGTTTCTTTCTCTCCTAGGATCTGACACTCTTGTATTTCCAATGCTTCGAAGATATTTGTTCCGCAGTGCATTTGTATTTATACTCTGGGTTTTTTTGTTGTTTTGTGGTTTGTTTTTTTTTTACATAGAAGTTGTTGAGTAAACTGTGAAATTCTGGAGTTGGCAATACCAAAACAGAACAAAATGGTATCACCAGCTCTTCTCACTCTGGATTTTGCCATACTAAATACATTTCTCTACCCCTTTCTCATCAGAATCACCTTTGATGCTAGAAAAACTGCTGCTGTGGGACTGACTGAATACCGCTGAAGTATTTTTGTAATGGAAAAGTTTTCTGTGAGGAAATGAGGATCTGACTAAGCTGCTATATATCACAGACAGTCTTGATTGCACAAAACTTTTCTGTGCTTCATTTCTGAGGGGCTCGGGAGCAGTGCTTTAGCTTCGCAATATAACAACATGCAATTTGGTTAGCACAGTCTATTCCAATCCATTGCAAGCACTTTTACAAAGGCATTGGGGTATTACCTAGGAGTTTGAAACTTTCGGTTTCTGGAAAACCTCCAAGCCTCAACCTTTTAGTCAATTTTGAGAATAACCCAAATGTTTGAAATTCTGAGTTTTAGTTAGTTGTAACGTGGGTGGGTGAATAGTATGCTGAGGTTAAGTGAAATTCTGGTGCCTTTTGAGTTTGTTTACAATCTGTTGGTTACTAATTCAACACTGAATTTTAGAATCATAGAAATGGCCACTTGAACAGAAAGGAGCTATGGTTAGGTTTATGATGCAAGTTTAAAAAATATGAAAAGAATGAAGAATGATTGAGATATGATGTACCACAGGTCAGACTGACATATATTGTTGTGGTCGTCAGGTTGTTAGATCATTTGCAGCTGGAGGAACCTGGGAGCCATATCAATGGCTGATGAATATTTAAGGAATCCAAGCAGCACTCTTAGCTCTCTTGCTGCTCTCTTGTGTTTGCCTCAATTGCTGCTTACAATTATTGCTAGCAATTGCTCCATGGGGGGAAGAGGAATCAGTGCAAAAAGAGGCTGGAGAGCTGAGAACAGAGGTAATGGGCAAACGATCTTGCTCTGTTGTATCTGTTGGTGTTGTGGTCCTGTGCACCAGTTAATTCCTGTCTGGATTTTTGGCAGGGCTGTGATTTATTTAGGCTGGTTTTGGTGATGCTAGAAAGCTCCTTCCTTCCTTTGTTCAGGATATTTGTCTATGATCAAAGCCAGAGCTCAATGGATAGATTCAGAGAGAAACAAAGGGCTTTTCCCTGTGTTAGTGTCTCTCCAGTGAGTATCTTCTGGGGGACATAAACCCCCTGTCTGGAAGGTTTTTTTCTCCTTGCTTGGGCAGCAGGTGCAGGACAGTTAAACACCTTTGAATGAAAGACATTCTGTGAGTTTTCCAAGGGCAAGATCCTGTGCTCCCAATATATCTTGTTTATCTGTATTTTTGGACCTAAGAATGCTTTTGATTTCAATGACTTCTATCCAAACTGGGGGCTTCCTTGAATATGCATAGTCTCTCCATACATGACGTGGTGGTTTCTGCAGGAAGAAAGTTCACACACAGGGATCAGAAAGGAGCCAGAATTACCCATCAGCTCCCCTGCCTGGAGCATCAAGGGGCTACACTCTCAGTGTATCCCCAAGTTTACTTTTTTATTTAGACATAGCTATGATTTCTCAAAATTAATCCTTGGAAAATTTTGTCATAAACCTACTTTTGATAATCCTTTTATTCATTTGAAACAGAATCAAGTCATTATCTTGATATAAGACTAATATCTATATTAGTCTTCTGTAACCTATGAAGACCTCAGTCTTCTAAAAGCTATAAAGACTTCAAAGTTTAGCACTATTTACATTATACAACTCCACATTAGAGCTGGACTACTCCCTCTAGAAATTTGCTAAACACTCTGTGCAATACTGAGCAGCTTCTGGCCAGAACATGTTCCTTTTTAACACTCAGGTCATAAAGTGCCTATTAAAAGGACATTAAAGCCAAAGAAAATCTATCCAAAGCCTCAAATAGGCACTGGATAAGGCCCACACTAGAGAATATGCTATATAAGCATGCTCATAAATCATTAAAATTAAGATAGGATCTATCATTAATAAGTAAAGTTCAAGGACAGCCTTTATCTTGTTAAATTATCCAAATTTTGCTGTCTATTAGCATACCATTTAGAATGTAAGAATGGCTGTAGGGTTGTTTTTTTTTCACCCTTCTTGGTAATGACATATTATGCAGAATAAAAAGCCTTAGCAACTGTTCTAAGATGCCATAATAATGCTGGAATTATTCTTTGGGGGAGGTTGTTGTATTAAGCAGCAAGTAATTAATGGTAAATTGCACTGGAAATTCTTGGAAAAAAGACAAATTACATACGGTCTTGTACTCATAGCCAGCAAGTCCCGTGTAATTAACAATATTAAGATAAATATGAGAGGAATTATTAATGATGAGATTAACTTCACATCATAGTGCAAACAGATGTATTTCATCTATGCATGTGGTAGGAATTGAGAGTAGTTGTAATTGCTAAAAATATCTGACATTATTGCTTCATGGAAATTTACCGTGGAACTATTGATTATTATGCAATCCCTGACATTTGTATGGTGACTTGTCCCCACAGATCTCAAGCCACAAGATCAGTTTTGCTGGGTGGATTGAGCGGTATTTTGTTGAAGCTGCAACTGCTTGAGAACATGAAATGCTCATTCTAGATAACATGAGTCAAGTTCTTAGTAAGCATCAAGCTGCAGTGACAAGGTAATACATCATAAATTACTAGCGGGAAGGGTGCTGACCCACTTAGCACTCTATTCAGGCCAGGTTCATGAGTTAACTCACCATTAAAAAACAAGATTAAGTAGGGAATTGCCAGAAGAGACAAGACAGCACCTAACAACAGAAGGCAGCTATTTGAAATGGAAAGTGAAGAAGGGTAGTGTACCCAGGTGAAGTTTCAAAGGCAAGAGATGGAAGCAGCAGAACAATTTGCTCCTTTGCTTTTGTCTTCAACAGCAGAAGTACTGGCTGTAGTGCATTTGTTCTGTGTGGCTGGGACCTTTTAGACATAGGAGGAAATCTGCAGATTATTCTTGAATTCAGAAAACCTGTTTTCAATTTCTAGCCGTAGTTCAGTTCCTTTGTGCCTCGGTTTTCCCACCTGTACCAACTAATAGCCTGATATTCATTCTCAGGCACTTCAAAGTATGTTGATAATGTGGACTAAGGTAGGTGATTTTATTCTTGATTCTGAGCAGAATCATGCCTGCTAATATCAGCTGAAGGGCTGTTGCCTCGAGGGAAGGTCCATGTCTCTCAAATCACTAAGACCCATTTCTTCTGTGGCCTTCCTGGGCCCTGATTTTCCTGCCTCCCTAAGGATCTGCTTGAATCCTGTTTAATTCTGACAAGGTATTACAATAGCCTTCACCTGTGTCCCCCTTGAAGCAGGCCCTTCACCCCAGAGTGGCTTTCAATTTGAAAACAAACAGGAGATCATTTTGGTGCCAACTGAGCATTTTGCTTGGTAAAACCATCACCAGGAAGGAAGAGAATTGTGCCTAAAGCAGCACAAAGGCGTAGGGGGAGGGCTTAGAAATCCTCCCTCATTCAACTTCACTGGCACGTACAGAGGAGCAATCACCACAGCTTCTAGGTTAATTAATCAAGGCTCTCAGAAATGCAGATTCTTAACAGCTTCAGGTGCCTTTCACCTTTCCTGTAGGTCCTGGTTTGAATCCAGCTCAAATCGGTAAGGATGGAGGGATGCAAGTGATTTCTGCCTACTTTGTTCAGCAGTGGCAAGAACTGGTGACCTCAGCTGCACCTCCATTCCATTAGGCACCTACAGATTTAATATCAGAGTAGTAATTAGCCGTCTCGGTGGGCAGGCTTGGGCTGAATGTGTGTGGAAACAGATACTAGATGGAGTCCCTTCAGGTCATGCTGGAGGGATGCTGGTCTATGATTGACTGGGCACTTCAGGTGTCACACTGTGCTCTGTACCTGCTCTCATTTTCCATTGCTTGATCTCTTGCATGTTCCCTCTCTGAAGGAAAGGGGAATTAAAGAATACCATTTTCTCTGTCAATCAAGTAGACTGGTGTCTCTCATGAGAACCCAACTGCACTCCAAGTCATTTGCCTTATTTTCTAGCCATAAGAATAATAGAAAATTGTTCTACTCCAGAATTATATTCCTCTTTGATTATTTTTTTTGACTATAAAGACACAACAGTGACTTTTTCTACGTAAAATAATTACGTCCTGAAGGTAAGCAGTACCCAACTGTGTGTGTCTCCATGGTTTTTTAAAGCTTTGCTATGGGGTCTGTATTTTCTGATGTATCTGTGCAGTGCCTGGCACAAAAGAATGCTGCTCTTGGTTAGGGTCCGCAAATTGGTCCTTGAAGGGAACATGAGGGTACTGTATCACCATTTAATGCAGTTTTATGTATTTTCATGTGTGTACGCTGCACTTCTAACAAACTATACCCCTTTATTAGGAGTTGAAAAGTCTATGCAACCTGAGCCAAGGCAGACACAGAGGTAGGGAACTATTAGAGGAAACAGTGAAGACCATGGGAGATAAGAGGAAGCAAAATTATTAGAGAAGAGAGGACCTTTGGGATACATTTTCTGTTATTCTTCTCTTACAGTACTGAATTAAGTTGTTTAAACCTATAACTTGAAGGTTATATGTAGGAAAGCATGCTCCCTGAGATTGTTTAATGCAGTTTTTCACCTGTTTGATGTGATAACAAGACGATTTTTCAGCTGTCTCTGGTGATTACCTCTCACATTTCTTTGCTGCCAAAGATGGTGTTTTGTTTTCTGTTAGACTGTGGGATTTCCATGGATATTTTTAGTTTCTAATGTGCCTGACAACACAAAAATGAAAGAGTTTGGGAACCTACACATAAATAACTGACCCTTAGCATTCTTCTGGGAACCCAAAAGGTTTAGACTTAAAAGCCCTCAGGAAATGCAGCATTATTCATGTATGACCTCCACAGTATGCTGAACTCTTGAATGCTTACATCCGTCAAGCCTGGCTTGATGTCCTCATCAGTAATAATGACTGAGATGATGGGGAGAATAATGATTTTTCTACTGTGTCTACAAAAGTGCTGCTTTAGCAACTGTAACTTCTTCTTTAAAAGAGGATGTCATCAATGCAAAGGGCAGCTCTATATTTTTCTGTGACTACAGCAGTACCATTACTGTCCAGAAAAATGACAGAGGAATGGATTTACTGTTTTAAGGGCTCCTCAATAAGTCATTGGTTTCAGTGGAGAAGCATTTGCCTAATTTATTGAGGAAGCAATCAGTCACCAGAAAATAAATCCCATACATTAAAGTAAGCCTTTGGGTCTCTGCCCAGCTCAACCAACTGACCCGACTCTGTAAGGGTAGTCCAGGCTGCTAGTCCCTGATGTTGGGTGAGGGGTTTTTGGTTAGTGGCTTCAGAAGCAGCATGGAACTGCTAGCATGAGGAAGACATGAGCTTTGAGAGACATCTGAGAGCACCTTGCACAGAGAACAGGGTTTGATCGGTGTGTCTGCTGTGGAGATGACAAGGAGTCTTGGGCTTACATTGCAGACAGAGATCCAGGTTAGGCTTTAGAAAAAACTAACAGGAAGGATCACTATGGTTTTGAAATATATTATTGAGGTGTACAAAGTATAGTTCAGTCAGGCACTGGAAGTTTGGAGACCAGGCAGGATGTGGTATACCTGTAGGTCATTATGGTAGCTTGAGATGGAAAACACTATGCCAAGCTTTTTACGCACCTTAACAGAAACATGCAGGGAGAAGTAGGGTGTTGATGTTTAGAAAGATGAAGATGCCATCTCATAGTTGGCTTACAGTGGAGCCATCCCAGCCTTTCTGGCCCCAGACTTCTTACCCAGCTGAGGGGCTGGAAGGGATGGCAGTCCATAACCACAGCCCCATGCCCCTTGTCTCTGCCAGCTGTCATCCCTCACTGTAGTGAATCCACAGTTAAGGCCACACAGGGAATCCTGTGATCCCTGTGATACTTGTTACTGAGGTTTGTCCTAATCGGCTCTCACGATTGCTTTGCAGATCTTTCACCTCATTGTCATCATTTCTCCATCCCTCCGTTTACCATAGGTGGCAGTTCCAGGAATCAGAAATGGTCTGCATCCTTTCAAATATTTTCTGGAGGGCAGGATTAGGGTATAGGCACTACATAGCAAATTTAACCGCAGGAGAACTGAAGGAAAGTTAACACACACTGACCTGATCCTGCTCTGTTGTTCTTGCCAGCAATATGTCAGACCATCAGAGAAATGTGCTTCTTGCCCCTGGTCTGAGGGGAGCAAAGACAACGGTTATCAGCAAGTGATAACTTGCCACTAATCCCACACCATGCTCAAGAATTTACTGCAAACTGATCAGCTCTACAGTGATCATTTTGTAGGTGACCTCTGCTCTTATGAGAGCTATTTACTTCTCATTCAAAAAAAGGCTAACCACAGCAGAATAAATAATAGGTTAAATAGCTATATAAGCTATGATAACAGCCTAATGAAAACATTTCCAAGGTTGAACACTACTGCTTCATATGTGCCTTTTTGATTGAATGTCCTGTATTCGTACTCTAATGGACAATAGTAGAAGAGGAAAGAAAGGAAAGAATGGAGTAATAGATATTCAGTATTGCAAACTTAACTTATTTCACTTCACTGGTTTTGGTATTTTTCTTAACAGTCACCTCTGAAATATTGCTATGACTAACATCAGCCTTCATTAAAAAGAAAATTTTATTTTGACCCTTCAGTCACAATAAAAAGTGAACATGTGAGCTGCAAGCAGAAAGCTACAAGGCATGTTCTTTTTTTCAGAAAAAAAACCAAAAACCAAACCAAACCAAAACCAAACCACCAAACTGGAAAAATATATTTTTCTTTAATTTTCCTCCTTTTAAACTTGTCGTGATTTTGAGACATGATTCCTTGTTGCTGAAATAATTAGATTAAAAATAGTGTGTATGTCAGCAGGTAAAGAGGTATCGCTTCTAAGAGTCAGGTCCGTTCTGCAGGGATGTTGTCATACTATTGATTTCTTTTGAAGTCTGCATCTTTACTATTGACTTCCCTAGCAGTGGAGATATTTCCTGTATTTTTTGTATCAATCTTGCTGAGACTTGGTGCTGAAGTACAGCTCTTGCCCTTTTTATTTGCATTTCAAGTGCTGTATAGCAGCTATACAGCTGGTTGAACAATTTCTGTAAAAACTGGAAAAAAAAAGGACTGTTTTTTAACTAAAAAAGGAGTTTTTCAATTAAATGCTACATTCCTGTCAGAAAATGCATCTTCTAAGTAGGGAAAATTTAATCTTTTGGTCAAAACATTTAAAGTTCCAAGTCTTAAGTAGTTAAACCAAGAAACTGTGTTGCCCTGAGTGCAGAGCCTCCAACCTGTTCCTCGTCTTCTCCAAGGTGCTTCTTCACCACGTGCTGCATCTCCAGTAACTGCTCCTACTCTTATAAGCACCTGATAGATCATTTTCTTTCCAGATAAGCACTAATGGGGCATCATAGAAAACACGTTATTCTCAAGATACTTCATTTACAAAGGCATTTCAGCTACAAGTCCCATGAGGTACCATAAAAGAGTTCAATAACCTTCCCAGTACTTTCTGTAATGGTTTCACTGTGTCCATTAATCCTTCCCAGTAGCTGCCTTCAGTCCTGGGGTTTTCTTTTCCATTCTATTGATCTGACAAGGTTATTTTTAAGCTTCCTTGATGTATTGTAAACCTTATCTACTCATTCAGGCTTTTGCTGGAGGCCAGGAGTTTGAGAAGGTTGAATTTAATTTTACAGGTGTGAGGGAATTTATTTGAGCTGGTTCTTAGTCAATTTTGTGTCTTGTTAATTGATGTTTTATCATTCTTGTACATACATCTGGAGGGGATCTGCACTGGATCCAATTTTTATGTTGCGAAAAATAAATAAAATTACATAAAGAGTCCCAGAGGGACCATTCATCCCTTTCACCAGTCGAGTCTTCTGTAAAAAAAAAATGGTGTGGATCCCTCAGGGGTCACCAGTTGTTCCAGAGGTAGGGTGCATATCCCAGGGAAGACCTCACTTGGTCAGATACATCAGGTGTTGGTTTTCTCCTGGGCACATACCCTTCGTATATGGATCTACTTGCAGTATTTGACATTTTCTAGTGCCACCTGTAGGTGTGTAGAAGCAGAACTGTGAGGCAGAGTCTAAGAACATTTTTCTTGGAAATGGCAAAATGTCATTTCAGAGCTTCTCATGATAGACTCTACTTTATGGGACTTCTTCAGAGGAACTTATGGTTGCTTTCTTTAAAAAAAAAAAAAAAGTGAGTGGTAAGAAAGCACACAGTTGGTCACAGAGCACATGCTTTGTAGTATTTGAAATTTCTCCTTCATAGTAGCAATAGTGTTATAAAGCTATAGGTTTGCCAGAGCCAGACAGTTTCATTAGTAGGTCTTTGATCTGAATCTATTAACTATAAAAGTGTCAGGTCTCCATAAATGTGGTTTAAAAAAAATTAAGCAACTGATGCTAATAGAAAAAAGTATCTGCTAATCACAGTCTCCATCCTCCTAAATGACATCCCATTCATGTCATGCGTATAACTTAAAATACCTCTGGAGTATTTTAAGGCCGAATAGACCATCACAACTGATGGTTTATGCTGTCAGTAAGCATATGTATTTGAGTTAGCTCACCACATCCCTTTCAGAAATGTTTTAGACAATTGCCGCTTATTATGAGTTGGTTTTACTTTTACTAAACCCTTTATAATGTGGGCATGAGTAGGAACTTAGTACAGACCTCTTCCTTGAAAGCTTTTCTTAAGAGATCATTCATAGTGTGTATGTACAGTGTCAATTAGCAAAGGTTTAGTTTAAGCTAATATTAAACTCTGTGCCTTTTGTTAACTAGTCAGCCGAGAAAGGAATTTTACACAGATTTTGCAGGTGACTGGGGTTTCTATTTCCACTGCGTATTTTCTCCATTTTCAACTCTGGGTTTTTTCAGTTTTCTTTACCGGAACATATTTGTCTAGTCAAATCCTAGACTGGGTATGGAGATCTTTTGCTGCATCTCCAAAGACCTGATTGGTGTGAAGATGCTTTTGTTTGAATAAGCACCATGTGTAAAATAAAAGCTTTCAGTAGTAATTTCCCTGCTGTGATTCCAGTTCATATGACCAGTGCAGCCTCACGTTGTGCGCATTATGAATATTTCTGAGAATTTTTAGAAAAATACCTTCATTTGAATGTATCCAGGGCTCATGGTTTTTTGATCTACTTCTCATTTTCCTCTGACTTGTTTCTGTCTTCTGATTTCACTCCTCAAGTTCCTTGCTTTCTTTCCCATGCTGATAGAGGCTTTTTATGAATTTCTATTTCTTTCACATTCCTTCCTTCCCCCCTGAGTTCCTTTTTTTCTTTCCACTTTAGTTCTTTGATTGCTGCTGGGGGCTAAGGTTATAATTTAGTCAGCCTCTTCTGCTCTGCTGTCTGAAAAAATCCTCTCTCTTCCTGGACAGTAAATAATTCCAGAGCTTGCATGCCTGTCTTTTAGCTTACTCTTTTTTTATTATCATCACTATTATTATTATTGTTAATTATTATTAATTATTGAGTCTTGTCCTGCTGCCACAGTGTTGTCTTGTCATTCAGTGGAAATGCCTTCTCTTCCTCTGACCTCCCTGCCTTCCCGGCTTCATGCCTTACGCTTCTGCACCGCATGTGACACAATAGAGTGGGTTGTCTATTGTTAGGGATTGCAAAGAGATATCAACCCCAGGGCCACCTCCTCAACAGCTATATAGAGAGTGATGCCTTCTTCACATTTCCTCTGATGCTAGCTATAATTTCAAAGTCTGAATTCTCATTTAAAACCTCAAGCCCTTGCAGAGCGATAGGTGTAGTAAATCAGATGTTGACTTGTTTTAATGAAATGTAAATGAGAGCCAGCAGTGGGCTAAAAACAACACAGGAGATGGAATGAGGATAAACAACAAAGGACCATTGGAGCAGGGAGTCTGGGCCACCTAAAAGATTATTGCAGTTATAGGTTGATTGAGCCTTTGATCATGTATTTAATGAACATTTTTATGGTGAATCGCCACACAGTAAGTTTGTTTTCAGGATGGCCATTAGAGAGGCTTTTATAAATGCTTTTGCAGTTAAGGGTAACAGGTCAGTGCTCAATTCCTGAGTCTGACATAGATACTTCATAGGGTGCTCAGCCACTTGTTTAAAATCATTATGCCCTAAATTCTGTAAAATGGCAATAACCTTTTTGCTGACCTTGTCCATTTAGATTGTGAAGCTTAGGAGCCGTCTGATTGAACAGCACCTAGGCAATAGACCTCCTGGTGCAGAAACTGCACAAAACCTTGAATCCAGAATCCAAATGCCTCTTTTGGTTTGTGACTTCATGGTGTGATGAATAAAAACCTCTAGTTCTGCACTAGAGGTTCTCATGCTCTGCACCTCAGCTGGAACTCAGATTGGGATTTTAATCTTGCAATTAAGACTCACCTGGAGTCCTTACACCACTAGCAACTTCACTGACACAAGACAATACTGAGGAGCAAAGACTTGAGAGCAAATGTGAAAAATTTAAGTCCAGGATAGGATAAACATCAAGCAATTTTGCACACTCTTGCAATTCAAAGATACATTTTCTATCCACATTTTTTACAAAGAAACATAATTATCCAAATGTATCTCTATATCTCTGCTTAGCATTCTAAGGAGAGACACTGCTGATCTATTAATAAAAAGTACCCCCGGCTCAGAAGCAATAAGAAAACTAAAACTGAAATAAGAGAACATTGCACACAACAGAGAACATGTTAGAATTCATCAACCCAGAAGTTACACAACTTGCAGAAAGAATGGGTATGAATCAGGAAGGGTAAGTGTCCCCCCGTGATGCAAACAGGTTTTGGAGTCTCAGGATCATTTCTAATATCAAGAAACTTATGTTTGCAAAACTGTACCTGGCACTAGAAGGCTGTCTGGTTGCCACAGCTGTAAAAACAAACTTCAAAAGTGTGAAGCACAAATGCAGGCATAGCCTCGGGAAACTGACTGACTTGGGCAATGTAGGCAGTCTAGTCCTCTGTCCCATTGCACTTTATCAGACCTAGCTTCTTCTCCAGAGCTACAGCTGCATGTCATTCAGCAAAGTGCAGCAGAGGTATAAAGTGGGGTTTGTTTCAACCAAGCCTTCAGCAAAAAATCTGTATCCTCTCCAACTTCAAGGAATTTTATAATTCCATATTTTTGATGAGGGTAAGTACTACTTCTTATCTACCCATCACTCCTTATTCTTTATGCAGCAAAAAAAGTATTAGTACATTAGCCTGACTTCATCTACTGATATTTAGAAAATCAATCCTTTTCTTGCCAATATCTAGGACAGAATTTTAGCATTTCCCAAATAATCACCATGACTTTGTATGAAAAAATCTGAACTCATAGAGAAATACATTCTCTTCCACACATTTTATGTAACCCACTGATAGTGTGTGTGTGAGACTTACTCTGACATTACTAGTTCGTATAATACTGGGTTTAATGTCTGCCTTTTGCTATTGAGTGTTGCACTTCTGGCTCTTGAGGTCGTTAGTTCAAAAAATTTTTTTCATGTTCTATAAGATGGTGCCATCACAGTTTTGTGCACACACATTTCTCTTTGTATACATGTAAATAACATTTTCTGTAGTATATAATATACTACAGAACAAAGAATATCCCATATTAAGGCATATGGCCTCCTTTTACATACTTAGATAGATACACAGCCCCACATGCATACACCCTCCTATTGTTAATATGTGTAAGAAAAAAATCTTTGTGCTATTTGGTACTACTTGGTACCTCTTGATAATTTTTTTAGCCTTTTGAAAAATCTCAGCACCTCAAAGGCAAAAAAATTCAGGTGAAAAAGAGTACAGTGGAGGCTTTTCTTTTAAGTAATAATAAAAATCAGAAAGCATTGGAATTTTGTAGCATGAGTATTTCTTATTTCTTTCTCATTTTCTTTGCAAGGCTCATTCAAAACTGAACCAGTGATGGGTAAGTTAACATGGGTAGGCATGGATTTTAAAATGGATTAAATATCAATTTGAAGTTAACAACCTAGGAATCGGCCAAATCCACAGAGATTACTGAAACAAACATCAAAAGACACATTTCAGGACAGATAGTGCTAGGAATTAAAGAGGGAATTTGCTATTGATTCCGGGCTGTCTTTTGTAGCAGTCCCATTATTGCTCAAGTCTGAGTGGCTTGAGATTTTCCTCACACTGCTTTCCTTGTGTGTCCTATCTTCATGGTCCCCGTGCTGCTCCTTCCCACTTCTTTCTCCAAAATGTTGCTGTTTTCCAGTGGGTAGACTAGAGCAGAGAATTGCTGGGAACCCTCCAGAAAGGTCTGATCAGCCCAGCTGGCAAGCTCAATCGCAAAACAGTCTTAATCCAAATTTATATTTCTTAAGAATTTATCCTAGATGACATATGAAAGTCTTCCACACGATGGAGTATGAAGTTCCCAGAGTTGATTGGTGAAGCAGAACTGCTTGGGCTTCAAAATCGATGGAGAAGCACTGGGCATTGGCCTTTTGGGGGGTTCATTTGCACAGTACCATCTATTTTAAGTTAACTTGCAGTAGTGACACCAGAGAAGAAAGGGTGATGCGTCTTCTTCCTAAGTTTCAGAAGACAGAAAACAGAAGGGAGAAAGTTTTGGAAAGAAATTGCTGGCTGGATAAGGAGTTCTGTAAAACTTGCACTGTACTTTTTTGGTGGCAGCCACCAATTTTGCATCATCTCCTTCTATCTCAGTAAATGGGGAAACAATTTTCTGAAGGTCACCATGCTGGCCAGGCTGATCAGGAACAGGCTGAAGAAACAACATAGGAAGGAGGGAAAAGATCAAAGATGCATTTGTCTGGGCACAAAATTAAGATATTAAGTAAAAACAAAAAAAACAAAAACAAAAAAACCCAAACAAAACAAAACACAAAGAGAATTAGAAAGACTGGACTGTGTCATTATCCATTACTGGGAACTTTGGTAACAAACAAATGTAATTTTTTGTTTAGGAATCCGAATTTGTTTTGATGCGTATTACTCAAGTAAAATTGTTTACATGTTGGAATTATGAAAATCATTATTTATAACCAGTTTAGAAGGTTCAAATTAGCAAAGTTGACTTTCTCAAGAATATTATAATCTGTACCATTGACAGCTTTGAGAAAGATCTTCTACATTTACAGGTCAGATTAAAATACTCAAAGAATAAGATGAACATTTGTTGCTGCTATCAACTACCAATCACCAAAGCACAAGAGAACAAGGTAAACTTTTCCTTAAACATCCCTCTGTAAGGGATATGGGGTGGAAATTGTTTTGAGGAGACCAGCATGTTCGAAGTTTCACACTGATAGTACTAAAATATCCTTTGTTGTGCTCAGTGGTTATACTGCATTCAGCACTGGGGAATTTTGTATTACACTTTATATTCACAGTCAAAGAGAAACTGATCTGGGAACCATGACAGAGGTGTGTGTGATCATGTCTTCAGTGCAAACAGAATAAATTCAAAACAATTTATATTTGTACCTTGTGCTTTAAAAAGGTCAGATTCTCAGAGACAGAAACAATTATGAGCTACATTTGCAGGGGGACGGCATTTAAATGGAAAAATGTAAAAAATAATTGGGACTTGTTTGCGAACATTTTACTAAATGCCAAGAAGTCACAATAACATACTTGGAGGAAAACACTACATTGCTTTAAAAAGCTCCCAAGTCTGCTTAGAATGAAAAGGAAAACAGCCAAATCAATATGTGTGTTTGTGTATATATATGTTTATACAAGTGACAAATGGAAGCAAAAAGACACACGTAGAAATTTGTAGTCAGCAGATGTAAACATCAACATTTTAATATATTTTTTGTATGTCAAAAATATGAGAAACATAACAATAGCATTGTTACATTACTGGGACTTTTCAACAATACTGGAATAAAGTTTAGTAAGGTTTTCTGTTCCAGGTCTCAGAGTCAATGAACAATAACAGCAGATGATGATCAGCAATGAAGAAGCAATTTCAACTTGAACAAAAATCTAGGATAGTGTGAAACAGAACTTTTTAAATCAGCAGATACAGATAGCTTGGAGCTAAGAAAAAGAAAAACAGCGGTCAATGACCACTAATATTGATTGTTTGTAGGAAGTCAGAGAAGTCAGAAGAATATCCCAGAGAAGGTGAATAAGATCACAACAATACCAGTATTTGAAAAAACGAAACCAGGATGATTTAGGTAATTACAAGTTTATCAGCCCAGGCAAAATAAAGGCATGTCTAATAATAAAAGTGTTAATGAAGGGGAGATAACAAATGCCAATCAACATGTTTCTATGAAAAAGGATCTTGTTTAACTGAATTTGCAATATTTTTCAAAATGAAATTTCACGTCTGTCTTCTAAATGTGATATTGTTGATATAATAGACTTCTTTCAGACATTTGGAGTGATACTCACATGATGCATTGATTTGTAAGCTAGAGTGATACAAAATCAATGGGGCACACATTGAATGCATTGAAACAACGTTAAATAATGGATCTCAAAATCTAATTACAAAAAGTGAATTTTTGTCAAATGTCTGTGTTTCCCACAGGAATCTGCTCAGGCCGACACTATTCAGCAAATATATCAACACTTTGGAAATAAAAATTAGAATGCAATTATGGATTAAGTCTACAAATAACACTGACTTGGGGGAGCATGGAAGGGAACAGATTGCTGAGTGACCTGGCACCTGAGCCAAATCTATGTTTATATGTCTGAAAAATAAAAACATAGGATATGCACATATATGGAATATTTCTGAAGGCAGTGGCAGAAAAGAAGTCATGGGGGTCACGTCTTCATGCTCACTGACCATAGTTCAAAAAGGCTAGTGGTATCTTTGAATGTGAGAACTCAGTAGGAGTAGTGAGGTTAAATTAACGTTGCATTTGGCACTGGTGAGATTGCTGCTGGAATAGTGTCTGGTTCTGGTGTCTACACTTCAGATGGATATTGATGAATTGGAAGGGATTCAGAGAAGAGCCACATGAATGCTTACAGGCTTGGGAAACGTGCCTTGTTGTGAAAAACTCAAGCAGCTCTATTTAGTTATCAAAGAAGACTTAGAGGATGACCTGACTGCAGTCTAAATATATTTGCAGGGGGGAGGGAAAGGGCAGAAGGAATAAATTTGATAAGCCTCTGCAGTGTAACAAACAAAGGTGAAACAATGACTGGTAGTTCAAACAAGACAAATTACAAATTCCAACTAAAAATGAAGCGCAAATTTGAATAGTGAGCAAACCAACCACTGGAACAACTTGCTAAGGGCTGCAATACATTTTGTATCATTGGAAGTTTTAAATTCAGCATTGGATTTATCTTTCCTAAAAAAAAAAAAAAGAAAAAAAGACCAAAAAAAAGCACTCTGGTTTATGAATTTGGAATCAGAATGAGTAACACGAATATCTATGCTTTGTGTTACACATGTCACACTAGACAGTCGCTAGGGTCCTTTCTGCCCTTAAAAAAATCTATGAATCTTTTTCTCCATACTGACTTCAGGGGATGAAATTGAGCCAAGAGAAATAGAGCCAGAATATAAAGTAAAACTGTCTAGCAGTGGCTTCCATTAATTTCTGGAATGGTCTCCCAAGAGGAGAAGTTGGAGGGGAGCTTACTAGTTTATTCAAAAGGAAGATGGCAAATTTAAAGGAAGAAATACCTCAACACTGAGACAACAACCAGGGTAATAAGCTCAGGCATCTTTTCTTACCCTGTTTTTTATACTGTTGGGCAATGAACCGAGCCACAGCTGGAAATGAAACATAGCGTCTTCAAAATCTGCTTTATTCCCCAAATCTGTCAATCCCAGATGTTTGTCTGTTGGAAGCTGACCTTTACAGGCTCTAGTGGTGCCCACTGTTCTCATCACGGCTTTATAGCTTAAATGCAGAACTGAAAGGTGAAGTTGGCCAAATACCTCCCTAGAAGAAACATGAGCAGCCATTGAGAGGATGCAAGGACACGAAGTCTTCTCTGCCTTATGCTGACTGGGGGTTTGTTTGAAACCTCTCCTTCTCATTATCCTGCTTTGTAATTCTTCACCTCCAACCCTGTCCCAGCCTTTTCCTTTTAGCATCTTTTTCCATGTGCTGCCCTCTCTTCCTTCCTGAGTACAGCCCATCTTTTAGAGGGACATTAAAGCAATGTGTCTGGTTTAGCCTGGTAGACCAATGCCTGAAGTGCATTGCTCTCACTTTGTATCTTGATAGGTGAACATTTTGGAGGAAGACAGGCTATTTCAGTTAAAAGTAAATATTCCCTCAAAAAGAGATAGATAAAATTTCTACAGTCGGCTTTCTCCAGTGGTCTTGCAGAATCTAGAAGAAGGAAGAGCCGAAACAGCTTTAAGATGGATCCTGATATTTTTATCATGTGATTACCTGCATTATCAAACAACTAGTGTGGCTGAGATTTTCAGGTTGTATGTTTCTCTGAAATGCACTCCTATTTCTAACTTTACATTGCATATTTCTCTACTTCAGGAGGTCTCTAGTGGCTGTGTATTTCTTATAGAGTATAAATCCATAAGTCTAATGCTGTCTGTCATATTTAGAAACTCATTCCTCTCATATTCATGACATGCAAACATCTGTCACTCAAACCTGCTCATAAATCCAACTTCACTAATAGGACTTCTGCATGTTCTTATTTATCAAGGAGCAGAATGGTGACCCTGGACATAGAAGTAAATGGCAGCAATGATGCCATTGCAGCTCATAAAGTGGTAAAACTTCTGGTGTACCAGAAAGCTGAAATTTCAAAATTGATTAAGAAATCCCCTGCATGTTAAAGGCAGTGTTTTGCAGTGAGAAGAAAATTAATTTCCCTTAAAAAACTGAAGAAGAAACAAACATTATCTCTTTTCCCAAACCCAGTTTATGACCACAAAGCCTAAAACATGTTCCGTTTTTTATGATCCCCACAGTATAAATTGCCAGACCTTTAGGTTTCTCTCTGCCTGTTTTTCTCTTGGAGGAGGAAAAAAAAAAGGGGGGAACAAAATTACATCTTAGAATAAAAGGCCATTTTTCTCTGGGGGGGGGGGGGGGGGGGGAGGGGGGAAGTGTTGTTATAATCCATGATCAGGCTGTGACAGTTTTTATCTGAATTTTAGGGGTTCTGAGTATTGGTGGCTCTCCCCCAAAAGGAACAGGACACCTGTGAGTACAGGCTTGAGATTTTACCTGGGACTGAGATTTCCTGAATGAAATTTATTAAGTGCTGAGCAATACCTGTTATAACCCACAGATCCTGGTATTCTTTAACCCTGGTCTCCTGAGCCTGCTGAGCTCTGCTGACTTGTGCTCCAGGGGAAGTTACAGTGAGATCCTGGTATTCTTTAACCCTGGTCTCCTGAGCCTGCTGAGCTCTGCTGACTTGTGCTCCAGGGGAAGTTACAGTGGTTTAGTTCTGCAGCTAATTGACCGAGGCTATAGTATTAACTTGCTGTTGATGAGATTTAATTGAAAGTGCAGGGCTTGCTGCACTAACAGCATGTTCTGAGCGTAAGTAGAGTGCTCACCACAGCCAACTGCATTGTGGGCTAATGCTGTCTCTCCTTCTATCCAAAGCTAAAACCCCATGGTCTTTATGAACAACAAGAAAATCCAAACAGCACGGAGTAATACCTTGGGATGGGGCATGGGGAGGCTATTGTCTTTGTGTGTGTGGATGTATTTTTACTCCCTTTCAGAGCACGTTCAAGTCACTTCAGTGTGGCAGGTTGGTAGGTCACCTTGTTCACCAGACCCCAGCATTAGGATTGGATTTGTCTCCAGCTGAGAATCAGTGTAACTCAATAGCCATCAGACAGTGGTGTCACTTAGGTGTGGTCTTGAATATTTTTCTGTCTCTTTTCTGGAGAAAAGAATCTGAGGGTTTAGATACCAACAAGCCTGCAAGAGTCAGCTTATTCAGGCTCCCTGCCCAGGAGCTTTGTTCTGCGGGGACATACTGGGTTTGCTGCATGGTAACTCCGGAGTTCCTGCCCTGTGCAGTCAAAATGTATGTGATTTACATCATCTCAGTGGGGGTGAAGCTCCTCAGGGAATAGGGTGTTGCAATGTGGAGTACAGCAATGCTAAAATATTTTAAAAGTCTGAGCTTTAGCCAATTACTTTTCAAGGGCAGGGTATTCTCAACTTGCTTCCAGTGTCTCTGCAGCAAGCACATCTCTGACTCATCAAAATCTTCCCAAAGCCAAATTGATTTCTTTTTCTTGCTTTTTTTTTCATTCCTCTTTGGCCACTGAAGTCAAACAAACAAACATGATTTCCCCTCCCAGCAGGCAGTATATGATCGCTGTGTGGGAGCTCCATGGTTTGGAAGGTGACTTTCATCTAAGGTGGCTTTTGTCCATAATGCCAGGGACCTGTTTTGCAGAGCTTCCCCAGGGCGCCCAGGACAGTTAGAGCAGAGCCAGGAAGGATTCCCTGCAATCACACACCTCAGGTCTCTTGTTGCTAAGTTTTGTGTAACACACATCCATCCTGAGTCTTGCCCCACATGTCCTGGCACCTCTGGTGGTATTTTGGGGATTGATCTAAATGCAGCCTGCTCAACCTTAATCTTTCTATTTTCTGAAGTAACACAGTGAAAAGCTGACAGCTTCTGGTAATCCACACTACATTTTACCATCCTTCTTGAATGCAAAGATAAGGAAATTAAGGCATTGATCATATCAGAGTTCCCTAAAGCTGTGCACGCTTCTCTTGGTCCTTTTTCACAGGGTATCCCACTAGTATCCTCAGAAATAAGAGATCCATCTCTGAAAGTATGTGGTGCTTGCAAAAATAGAAAACAATGTCTTTTTCGTATTTAGTTTGACTTCTTGGAATTTATTCTGTGGTTCAGTCTGAACCTTGAGCATGCTTAGAAGTGGGTTCCTACCACTAAAGCTTAGAAGCAGAGCTGGAATCTAAAGCTTGTATGTAAGAAACAAGGTGCGACAA
This sequence comes from Falco biarmicus, assembly GCF_023638135.1. Lineage (NCBI taxonomy): Eukaryota > Metazoa > Chordata > Aves > Falconiformes > Falconidae > Falco > Falco biarmicus. The sequence goes on from NC_079296.1 coordinate 23,900,183, forward strand.
TTTCAAAGCATGAGTTAAATTTAGATTCATATTTAAAGTATCCCAAAATGTTAGCTTATGAAATATTTCCCTTTACATTTTGTCCCTATGCACTATATATATTACAAAAGGCTATCTGCTTAATCATGTAGAATTCTATTTTCAGCTCAGGAAACCTTACGTTTTTATTTTCCTGATTATACCAGCACTGATCACAAATCTATTTCATGATTTGCTTAAAATGATGCTGTGCTTCAGTTTCTGGACAGTAAGAAAATGCTCGCAACATTAATGCCTCAGAGACTAAAGAAGGGAAAGGACCATGGAGGGAAGGATAGGAAGGCAAGGATAAGGAGACTAAGGAAGGGAAGAGTTATGGAGGTAAAATTTTGCTGATAGTTCTAAAAAGCAGGTCCCTTCCAAACAAGAGTGAAGAGCACTGGTAGTGAGAAGAACATGCCCTTCTTTTTTCCACCTACTTGCCTAGTGGCAGGTTGATAGAGTTTTTCATCCTCCAGCTGTAAATCAGAAGTCATATACTAGTGCATACTGGCACAAAAATCACTTAAAAAGAAAATAATAATCCTATTTGCTAGGCTAATTAACAGTGAGCAATATTATTCTGTGCTTTATACTTTCATCAAAATTCTTTATCACATAGTAGTATGGACAGAAAATATATTTCAATTATACAGCTATGTATGTCTTTTATATTAGGTGGAAATGTTTTAATAGACATTTCAGTTATCCATTTATTGATCTTAATGTATTTTTAATAATCAGGCACCCACCTCTACTAACTGAGATATATCTGCTTTTCCCTAGCTGAGTCCTACAAAGTAATAATAATTCTTTCTTTCTTCCAATAAGTAGTATATGGTGGGCTTCTGTTTTGTGGGCAACATGTGCTGTGAGTTGCCTTTTAATTTGTGAGATTAATGTTTGCTCACAAAGGGAGATCTGAATGTGGGTAGCCCAATTTGGCTGTAATCTGTAGGAGAAACAAGGTCAGAGAGAAATGTTGACCCAGGAATTTTTTGCTCTTTCATGCGCTGTTTGAGCCCTGGTTTTGGCAGAGAGAAATCTGAAGTGGAAGACAGTCCTTTAAGATAAAAGTGTTGTTCCTTACTTCTGCCCCCAAAGGAGACTTCCCGGAAATTTTAAAGAAAATGAAAAAAAAAAAAGAAAAAAAAAGTTCATTAACCTGTGTGAATCTGGCTGGACCTGCTTTATTGTGGTTGCTATAGGAGGCCACAATCCTCTATAGAATCTCTAAGGATCTATCTGAAGATCCTTACTTGGGAACGGTGACATCCTATGTCTGGGCTATTTTGAGTAACATAACACTTTTCAGTGTTTGTGATTACACATACTTAATTTAGATAACTGAATGTGGGAGGATTTGCTTCTCATCCATTCTGACTGTGCTTCCTCCACCCATGGGGACTCACTGATTTCTGATTTCAAATGCTTTGTGTCCCAGTAATCCTACAGGGATGGCATATGGACCAAAATATACCTCCCATGAAGTGGACATGTACACACCACAAGCATTTCTACTCACTTGCAAAAGGATTAAAAATCCGTGAGGAATTTTCTCTTAGCTGTCTGATGTAGATGGGGATGATCACTAAATTCTGCATTATTTTTCAGTGTAGATATTTTGGTCATTTGAACACTGAGATAACAGGGAACCTTCATCCTGTGATAATCTGTCTTGCTCCAGCAGTTACCATTAAATTTTGCATCTTGTTCTCTTTGTTGGTCAATGGGAATCATAATTTCTGTTTTGTATTTTCAGATAACTGGCTCTGTGAAAGGGCTATGGACGGATGGTGGTTATTTCCTATGATAGGGTTCTCGAAGCTGATATCCTTTCTCCTGGTGAAACTAGGACCTGATTGTGTTGAAATATCTTTGAAAATACCTTTGATAGTAGAGGTAAGGACATATTTCCAAGAGTCCCAACATGGGACACTAGCAAATGAAAACAAAAAAGTGATGAGATTTCATGTACAAAGGCAAAACACAATAAGAAAACCAGCCAAAGAAGGTATTAACTTATTCACACAGGAGAGAGGAAACCCAAGGAACAGTAACAGTAAAGAAAATAGTGAAAGGAAAATGCCTGTGTGTCTTCCACTTTCACCTTGGCAGACAGTGAGCAGTGAGTGGAGCCAAGGAGGAAATGAAGGAAATTGTAGGTGCAAATGACAAACTCAATATCAGATAAAATATTGGAGATGTTAGAAGTGCTGAGCGTGAAGCTGGAGGGTGGTAAAAGACATGAAAGGTCCTTTGAGTAGCACAGCAACCAAGACAGTAGTAACTGTAACAGCTTTTGAATGTAGTGAATTTGCTTAAGTAGATGGAGACACTGTTTCTTGTTATTACTTTTTGCCCCCTTCATTTTCGAGAATAATGAGGACAAAAAAATGAGGGGAAAAACACTTAATCACTTTATCACAGAGAAAGGAGATGTCCCTTTGCAGTATCTTTCACCTGCTCAGTTCCAACCTGGAGGTTGCTGTCAAGTATTTTTGGTCTGTAGTCATGCATCTTTAAACAGGGAGTGATTCATCAGGAGAGCAGGGAGGCTGCGACCATCCTTTGCCCTCTGTAAACCCACTGGATAACCACCATGCCACTGGAAATCGTGCGTCCATCCTGAGGGGGTAGCACCATCCCCAGAGGGGCTCCAGGGAAATGAGAGATCTTCCATTTGCAACCCAGAGCACTTCCATTCAGGAAGATGAGGGAAACAGCCTATTTTTCACTCCCACCAACTCAGTACTGTTAAGTTGACACACCTGTCATCTACCCTAGCAGCAGTATACTGCAAGCAGTTGTCTTTCCTAAGCCTGTCATCTCCTAGTTTGTATCAGTTTCAGTCACATACTGATTATTATTACAGGGCAGAATCTATTCTTTCCCATGCTGATATTTTATGGAGCATTGACATGCTTTGCCACCTCAGTGCAGGACTGGCTCATGAGGCAGGGAGTTAATATCCTCATTTATACTTACACGAAGCTGGGGATACATTTCTCTTCACAGAAATATGCCAGCAGGGTGTAAAAAGGATAATTTTCCTACACAACAAAAAAATGATCTTTCATTGTTCTGTGAACTTGGGGTTCTGGATGCAGAATGTGACAACACGTTCTTGCAAATTGAAAAAAACCAAGCTCCAAAGAACTTGATTTCATCTCATACTAGGGAGAAATAAAAGCTAGTGCCCCTTATATAATGAGTTGACCCACAAGTGCAAGGCAAAAGGTGGGAGCACCACTACATGCATCTATAAAACAGACTGTTTTATTAGTGAACTGTCATAGTAGTGGTCATAAAGATGCTTACAGAGGGGAAACAGCCTGTGGTACTTGGTAATACACTAAATTAAGAACTGAGAAACATGCAATCCATTCTTAACTCTTCCAGTTTGTGTGGCTTTGGCATATTTGCTTCCTTTCTTTACCCTGTGTCCCTCTCTCTCAGCAAGTTGCTTTGTAAACTCCAGGTTCACCAAACACGATACAAAAGATATGCAATCCCATTGATGAACTCCACTTTATGCTATAATATACGTAATAATGGAATTGAAAGGATAATCATGCCTTTGTGTTAATCCTGTTGTAAGAAAAATCTGTAATCTCCCAGAGCAGAATGTATAGGCTATTAACTTGTTCCTGCACCAGTCATTTGACAGCAGGCCATGAAGCATTAACAAATAGATATATTTCTCATGGTTTTCCGATTAGTTTTCCCAAACTTATTAAAAAAATACATCTGCATGAGCAGAGGTGAAAGTTTTAAAACTATAAAACTTTCAGATCTATAAAACCGACACATTTATAATTGAATATTTCTACGGCACTTGCTCCTTTATTATGTGGGTATAATAAAGATGACATGATGTAATGTCTGTATATAGTTGTGGAAGCATTTGTGTATGTGTCTGTGTGTATGTTAAGCGTACTAGTACATTTCTAGAGCATGGCAACACTGTGCAGTTAGCTGTCACTGTGCCTGTGAGCGTCCTGTGGATTTAGGGATGCTAGCTGGTGCTGGTGAGCCTCTGCAGGACACTTCAGACACAACAGAAGACCTTCACTGTGAGGCGGCCTCCACTGGTTGTGAAGGATAATCTTAAAATAAGCACTGTGGGCTGGGGTGGGAGGCAAGCAATGAGGTACAAGAAGTATCTTGCAGTGACAGGCACCTGACTGCATTCAGGATCCCTTCAGACAGGGCTGAGAAATGGCCTAAATCTGCAGCCCAGGCAGTGTTATCTGGCATCCTGGAGTACTCATTAGGTCATGAAACAGAAGGCAGGTATCACAGCATATATGATTTTGGGAAATGGAGGTATACAGACAGACTGAGACTGAAGGTGGCAAGGTGTATTAAGAACCAAGTTCTGTATCAGCACATGTATTGGTTACTGGATATGAGAGTGGTACTTAGAAATGCATTTATACTTTGATAAAACATATACTTGGCTTGCTTTGGTGACACAAGTAACTTCCACCCTCTGTCCCTTGGGGCCACTGCCTATCTGGTTGTTTTTCAGTTGAACCAGTTTTCCATTCTGGTTCTCCTCCTGGCCTCACAAATTCTTGTGCTGGCATCGTGGATGGCACGCAGCAGGAGTAAGAGCAAGCAGACAGGCATGGAGAAGGGCTATGAAAAGTTGCTTAAGCACTACTGACACCAACTTGTAACCATTGCCAGAGGAGAGATTGAAACGGCCTCTTTTGGTGCAGTGGGAACTCGCCATTAGGGTTTGTTATTTCTGTGCCACTTAAAAAGTTGTCTGTGTCCAGGTTAGGAAGATATTTTTGATGAGCTCTTCAGAATTCAAAGCATTACAAGTGAGGACCCTTCACTTTCTGCAGTTATGGACTTGTTTTCTGTTTTGACAATACTAGCAATGCCATCCTCTGTATTTTGAGTATCAGCTGTTCCCTGAGTTCATGTTAACGTCACTGTCAGCTCTGCCAACACCTCCTTACCTTTGGAAGACCGCTAGAAACTGAGCTGCCTACTGCTAGCACTTCTTTCAGAAGACCAGACTCTTTCTCCTAGGTGATTAGTGTCTGTATTTTCCTTTCCAAGATAAATGTATGTCAAACTGGCAACCTAAGAAAGAAGTCTATCAAATTCTTACTGAAATCCATGCCTTTGCGGCTAATGATGTTTGGAAGAATGTCACCTTGCTAGAATTGGCTCTGTGTTGACTTTTTCTTTTCTGTTGGGAATGGGCTGCATTCTAATTTAAGAACCTTTATAATTTCCTTAGCTGTCATCCCAAATGGTCCCTTTCAAATGCTGTGATCAATGTGAACCTCCTCTTTCCAATAAAGGAAGTTCTGAACACAGGGGTGCCAACTAGAATGGATGAACAAGAAATCACAAAGCACTGAAAAAAAAACCCAAAAAGCAAAAGCAAAAGAAACCCCAGTCTCATTATACAGCTACGGTAATCTGTGGCACATGTGGTCTCTTCTAATTACTGACTAACATAGAAGCTTATTTATGGATGGACTGGAGATAGCAACTGCTTACCGTCACTGCTTTAGCAATTGTAAAACTAATTATACCCCTCCCTAAATGCAAATAATTAACAGCAAGTATCTTCTCAGCTTTTTATTCATCTGTTTATCATTTTGGAAACAACTGGTTTATCTGGGCATGGGCACATCTGAGCAGGAAAAACAGGCAATAATTACAAAAATCACAGATGTTCCAAACAGTCGGCACCAGAGGAATTTCTCCCTGGAAATCTGCAGAGGTTTTGCCCCTATTTTTTACAGCATCTGTTAGAACAGTTGGATTTCCCAGGCATAATGCCCATTGCAAGGTCTCTGAAAATATGCTTCTGGGGTAGGATTCCATTCCATATTAAGACACATTCTTTGAGGTGTCTGCATATCTAGGTGTTCACTGGGTTCCTCTCAGTCAGTGGAGATGTAGTCACTACAGGGAGTAGAGTAAAGAGAGCTAGCTGTTCAGGTATATCTATGAATATAGGTATAAACTTCAGAGAGAGATGGCAGCTTTCCATACTCAACAGATGTTATTGGCTAAAGCCCCATCAGCTCTAATGGAAATATAAGTTCTTGGTTCATGTGTCAACACAGTTCTGTTGGAAGTAAAGGCATTTGAGATGTTAGGGTATTCAAGACACCCGCAAGCAGCTGGTACACATCCAGATGTGGACCGTCCTGCAGCAGCAGTCCAGGAAAGACAGCACGGAACAGCTGAAATGACTCCACCTGGGACCAAATTTGACCTCTAATCTGGAACTGAATAACCCATTGAGGATTTTACCATCATGGCCTTTGTGACGATCCTTGACTCGAAATGGCATTCACCTAAACACCGACATGTAGAGGTTTGCTTCTTAAGCTGGACATCCTCTCCTCTCTCTGGAATCGATGGACAGAAGAGGTATTTTGAGAATATATTTTATACATCCTACTCTGAAGAAATACTTTAAAATTGAATAAATCATAACCTGGAAGTACCTGTTTCTCTCCAGGGTTTTTAAACATAGTCACTTTGAAACTCAAGATGATTTTCATCTCACCAGCTTAATGAAGCATTTATAACTGCACCCAGTGCCCAGGTTCCCATTAAATCAGTGTCGTTCTTGTAAGTGCAGTCAGTCAGGTGTGATCCATCAATTCATCCACAAAGAGAGGTATCCACTCAGGATGCGGCAAAACATTTCCCAAACTCCAAGGGTGATACTGAGCAGGTTTCATTGGCTGTAAAGAGAGAAGGTCTCTCACATTGTATAGATTGTGCCGAGTCTTACAAATTTTGCTCCACACATCAAGAGCAACTGATTTCTACTCGTGTCACAGGAAGTTTTAATGCTCTTAAGCAGGTGTTAGGAGCCTAAATACTCTATAGAGAGCTAAAGGTGGCCTCTCCAATCTCTGCCATTGATCAACAAATTACAGTGTCTAGCTAGAGAGTGAATCCCTTAATTTAAAGAAGAGACTGGGGTTTACATTCAGAATGAGAAAAAACTTCAGGTCTTTGCTTATCCAGTAAAAATATATATGGTTTTCTTTCTTCTTGATTTTTGGTGGGTTTTTTTTGTTTGGCTGGTTGGTTGTTGGTAGGTTTTTTTAGGATCCAAATACTCTTTGGAATCAGGTGCTTCAGGCAGGCATCAAATTGAAAAATAACAGTTCTTTAACCTTCTAGTCAAAGCACTTGGATTGCAAGAGATTTCCACAGTACATTGTCTTGGAGAAACAAACAAACGAACATTTGTGGAAACATTTGTTGTGGTTCATCAGGGCTGAGCACGTTAATGATTACATATGCGTTTCAAAGAGTAATTTGTGTCTGAATGGGTCATTGCAAAGGACTCATACAGGAGCATGGGTAGGAGAGGTTGAAGAGGGAGGGCTATCTGTGCCACTTGTGCAGAAGGAGAGGGTTAGACCAGAAGGTGCTGCTGGATTTGTCCTGCAATTTTTGGATTGCATGGAGGGTTTTCCAGCTTGGCAGGCAGGCAGCCCACACCCAGCTGGGTTTACCAAACACAGAATGCTGCGTTGATAAACTGCATAGCATGCCTCTGGGAATGGCTCTAAGGTGCTTGCAGCTGTAGGAGCTCTTGGAGAACCCTTTGAAGTCAGAGAGTTTAGAAAGAAGTGGTGTGTCCACTGCTTTTGTCTATGAGAAACAAAAGCCTAGACCAGCTCGGGTGTGTGACCATGGAGGAGTAGGAGATGCTTGCTCACTCTCTGCCATGTAGAAGCTCTGGGAAGGGAGCAAGAATGGTTTGGAAAGTTGTCCAGCAGGACACTGGGGAGAGATACAGCATATTAAAAAACACTGGGGGTTTTGGAAGGGGAAAGGAAAAATAACTAATTTATTTAAAAGAGCTAACTACTTGTCCCATGATAAAATTTGATGCTTTCAGCTGACATCCTCATCTTCTAAAAACATTCCGATTGGTGACACATACTTGGACAATTTGCTTTGAAAAGCAGGAAGTATCATGTGCAATAGTAAATTGCAATCATGATCCCTGCAAATTAACAGTGACTCAGAATTCACACTAAAGGTGGCCTTTAGTGATAGGTACCAATTCCATCCAATCCTGGAGACAGTGTTGTGTCATTTTTTTCTTGCGCTGCTAATTTAGATTAATGCTTTTTATTGTTGGTTGTCAGCTTTGACTGATTGAATCATAAAGTTACATTTCATTTCCCCTCTTTCATCATGGCACTTGGTGAGGAAAAATAAAAATGAATTCACATGTTTAATTGCAGCACAGAAATTATTTTTTCTTTTGCTCTGATTTCAAGAACAAGCACAGCGAGCTGTGTAAAAGCACTGATTGAGTTAGTGATTGTGTTAGTGTAAATTCTCTAATTGTTTTTTCTGTCTGTGGTTAGTAGTTCAAACAGAAGTTGTTTTTCATTGCCAGTTTATCACTTTCTAGGATTCTGTCAATATCTGCAGAAAGAACAGTCATATTCTTGCAAACAGATTTTTCCATTACCTCAGCTTCAGTTCTTTCTTTGAATTAATTTCTTTCTTCTGTATAATCTTAATCTCACTCTCTCTGACCTACCCACAGAGAAGGGAAGAAAGCCTGAGGAAGAGAGCAGGTGTAAGAAGTCAGTGCATGTGCAGATTTAATTGGATACAAGGAAGAATGTCAGTTCTAGAAGCTGATCAATCCATCAGTGTTGGCAAACACCCTTATGGACTTACAAAAAGGATGAAAAATGGGCAGCACAGGAATGTCCTTTCTAGACTTTTTCTAGCTGAGCAGGGAAACAGATCCGCTCTTCTCTCCTGCACTTCAAAATGTCATTTTAGTAGATGTTGTAATGCTAAAGGACACCAGTGGTGTTTGAGCTGGTCAGTCACAGACTCCTGGATGCTACAGGGGATCTAGTCCAGTGAAAAAGCCAGTTAAACTGCTTGAGGTAATGAAGGAGCTTCAGACCCTGAAACCACGGTCCATAGCATCGGGCTGTAGGGAAGTCAGAATACATTAACCGGAGCGAGGTGTGCTTCCTGCAGAAAAGTGGAGAAGTTATTTCAGGTCTGCAGACTGTAGGGCTTCTGAAAACAGGAGAGCTAAGAAGAGGACTAGCAAGGGGATAGTAAGAGGAAATTTGCGAAGGATAAAAATCCATAAACTGACAGGCTTTCTGATTTCTGGCAGTGATTTTTGACCAAGGACACTACTTGCTTTGGTTTATTGCTACACTGCTCAGGAAAAACACAGCCTGGGTGCATGTTTTTTAAAATAGAAGAGTATACACTGAAGAGAGTACCAGTCTCATATCGCTGGTGATTTTATTTTTCTCTCAGTGCAAATGAACCTCCAGCATGCCAGATAATGAATCATAGTCCAAAACAAAAGGAAAATAGATCTTCTGGGTTGGGCAGATCCATTCACAATAAAGCTATTTTTTCAAGATGCCAAATGCCATCAAAATGAGCCCATCCCCTGATCTTCTTGAAGTACTTGAGGCCAGGATTAATATCTATGCTGATCTAACCTGGGTGTTCCTAAATCCCATTTCTAAAAGTCTTTTTTAAAAGAAAAATGTATTGTAACTATCTAATTAAAAAAAAATAAGAAACAACAACAAAAAAAACCCCAAACAACAAACAACAACAAAAAAAAAACCCCAAAACCAAAACAACCAACAAAAAAACCCCCAAACCAAAACCCCCCAAAAACGAACACTGAACAATAGTGCCTGAACAGATTTGGACAGCCTTGCAATGGAGACATTGTAAGCTAATCATTGCCTACTCTGGATTCCTTGAGAGCCCTTGCACTAGCAGCCACTAGACATACCTGAAATGCTAAATTAACAATTTCCTCATTTCATGGTAACCTACTTTCTGTTAACTCTTTCTATTTGTTTTCTTCTTCCTGAAGTTAATTTAGTGCTGGTAAACATTGTTGTAACAGTCAACATAACAAAACACACTGTCTGTTGTGTCTAAGCACATGAGAGGCTCTGCTAATTATGCAGAGCTGTGCAGTAATTGTATAAACAATTGTAAGAGCAGGCTTGACGTTATTGGGTGCTGAAGCAAGAAGTGATGAGCCTGTAAGTGCTGTCCAATGGGACAGGTAACAAGACATGGCATGACGTGGGATATGCTCCTTCCTCTTTTCAGTTCTGAAGAATTAAGTGTGATTTCTGAGAGTTTAAATCTCTTCTTTTCTTGCTTTATAAGTGCAGAAAAATCTATTGCAGCTCTTAAAGGCAAAGAAGCATATTCCCATCTACTTCAACCAATGGGTGACAAGTTTTCAGGACAGGGAAGGGTTTGTCCAGGAGTTCAAAGCCCCAACAGCTTTCTCCAGTGCATTTTTTTAATCTCCTTAGAAGACAGTTTCTCATGCTTTGGGTTTTTTTCTCTGCAATCAGGGTCACTTTTGTCTCTGGTCAATGAGTTTTGCTGTTACTGAAAGGCAAGCCATCAAACCTGTCTGGTGTATTTTCTCCATAAAAAGTGAGCTTGTGGTTTTCAGAGTGCAAGCCTTAAATCAGTATTTTGCTAAAAGTCCACTGGCAAGAGCATTCTGGAAAGTTTAGAGGTGAAAACGGTAGCTACCTATAAAGTTATTTTGTGAACTCAAGTTGATATAAGGCAAATAATTCAGGAAAGGATTAGGCACTTACATGAATATGAATAACATCAGCAATTGCACTGGCAAAGAGAAAATTTATAGAGGTTATCAATCCTTATGCTTCAGAGCATGGGGCCATTTCTGGGAAGAAATATTTTCTTGCCTATATAGCCCTTAATCCTCAGAGGCCTCAGTGTATGACACCAGCCTTTAAAGCATCTCTGAGCGACTTGCAGTGAGAGGCACAACAAAACTCAGGGTGAGGTGGGATGAGTCTCTTTAGGAAGTTAGAAAGGCAGAAGGTCTGGCAATTCCCACCGATCTCCACTGGATCTGGAGCAGGGACTTAACAGTTTGGCTGTTTTTCTAGGAAACACTAAAATGTGAATTGTTGTTGCCGGCTGAAAGGCAATAACTCTTTAATTTTTAAAGTGTTGGTGGAGGTCTCTGCCAGGTTTCTCTCAGAGTTAAATACCGGAAACCCTTTCACTTCCCACCTTTGGCCTGGTGAGGATTTTGCTGAGTCACCACTAAATCATGAACCGTTGGGAGGAAAGTCATCCCTTGCTCCAGCTGTACACACTGACACCTGAATTACGAGCTCCACATCCAGATACTGGCTCCTTCTGTCCTCCTCTCGCCCCGGCAAGGTTACACTCCCTGGGGAAACAAAGAGTCACTAGCAGTTTGCGCAACTGTGGTGTTAAATCAGTGCAACAAAATTTATGGAAAGACTAAGAGAAGCAAGTTTATACTGTAATGACACTCTAAATAGTCATTTTTTGTTGCCTTTTGAGAAAGGCAGAGAAATAGGATTTATCTTGGGTGTAGCTGCCAAACTATGTACAGCTGTGCTGGGAGTTTGTCCCTGTGGTACTGTCTCTACTTGACTGAGGGGGTCTGATCTTCAAATAGTTTAAAGTACTTGTTTCCCAGCCCAAATGATAAAATAGAGCTTTAGGCTCTGGATGTCCTCCAGGTTTCCAGTAGGAGTATTTAATTGCCAAAAATACAATATGACCTTGTGCTTGCCAAACCTCATTTGCCTTGATGTCCTGAACGCAAAATCCTGGATTTCATCAGGAGATTCTTACCCAATATGGGAGACAGTGAAGCCAAGGGACTTGTTTTTAATTCAAACCCTCTTAAGCACAGCATCATATCATGGTGAAACCACAAGCTGAAATGAAGACTGACAGTTTAATTTCTTGAAGTACTGGAAAAGAAAAGACATCTGCCATTATGGCTACTGGCTTCCACAAGCTGATGGTAATAGACTGTGAGGATCTTTACAGCTAAAGAAATTAATCCTTTTTTTCTCCCCAATATACCTGTCACTTTCTTTATGAGAAAGTATGGTTTTTACAACCTACAACATGGTTATTTTGTCTCCCAATCCCTTCTTTGCCTGATTCTAGCCTCTGCTCTCCATGGATTTTACAAATTTGCTAGTCTAGTCTACCTTGTGATGAAGCAGAAGGGAGTTTAGCCAACAAAAACAAAGACTTGCAAAGGTTTGCTCAAAACTTTGTTTTGTTTTACATAATCATGTCTTAGCTGAATATGAACAGGAGATTTTTAAATAATAATAACACCAACACCAATAATAACAATACTACTACTACTAATATAACAGCAACAACCCAGTAATAATCCTAATAATCCTTCTCCACATGACATGGCATTTCATAAATGGCTGTTTTCTTCCTTGACTTAATGAAAACTTCTGGTATCTAGAATCTGTGACAGAAAATCACCTGAAAGGCAAAAATAGAGGGGGATGAAATTTGAGATCAGAAAAATTAACTGGGAATTTCATAAGCAGCAGAGCCAGAGCAGTCAGGTTATGTGTGGTTTTCTACTTGTTGCCTCTCCTACCAGAAGAGCAGCAGCTGCCTTTACCCATCTCTGTGTGCCTGTGGCTTCCTCAGATCCCTGCCCGTGCTGGCTTGCCAGCCCTCCTTCCCAGCCAGGGTGTGCAGCAGCTGGGGGCTTCCTGCCCCTCTTCGGATGAAGTCAGTCCTTCACATCTCACTTCTATACCCAGGCAGTTCAGTGGAATTAAAACATGATAGTTCCTGGGACTTATCTCCCTCTTTCAAATGTGGTTGAAATTGGCAAGTGTGTTCAGAAGTAATTAAGGGAGGAATGACAAACAGTTTGACAAGGTACTTTACTATCTTAGGAAATCAAGCCAAAAAGAAAAAAAAAAAAAAAAAAAAAGGGGTGGTGGTGGTGTGGGTGTGGTGGAATTGTCATGTAAAAATCATATATTTTTAAAAAAGAAATCCTTCCTTTGTTCCTTTGAGCATCAAAGATTAGCAAAGGCTGGAGGAATATTAGACTCCAATTTAAATTTCAGCTCTTTCGCTAGCAGTTTACTATTGACATGCCAATTATTTTGGTCTTTTTAATTACCTCTCCTTTTGGGCTCTGGTACAATATTTATTTATTGCTTCTAAAGAAAAAAGTGGAACATAGAACTTAATGGAAATAAAACTGGCTTTCCATGGAAAGAAAAAACCCATAAGCATGATTTTGTCCAAAATTTGAAGTTTGGGTATTTTTAAGGTTTGCCATTAGTGTGTATGTGTGGAGGGGTGTGTTTCTTCTGGTTTTTTCCCATCTGGCAAACAATGGGAAAGTAAGTGTTTTCTAATATATGCTAGTTCCTTCCTGATCAATACATTATTTGTAGGCTTTTCTGTCAATCAGGCTCATTTGTATAGCATTTTTACTTGTTTGCTGGAGAACTGAAAGTGCAAAGAGCAGCGTCTGAGACAGCCCAGGGTGTGTACGTGTATAATTCTTCAGACAGATGTAACATCCAAAAAAAAAGTCACAACAGTCCTCAGACAGAAGGAAGAGGAAAAGGCTTTGCTGCTTAAGGGTTTGACCATAGGACAGAAGACCTCGGTACCATAGTACATAAAATGCAACAAACATTGATGGATTCTCACACTCCCTGTCCATGTAAATGCGGAAGTACGGAGGTTGCAAATTGGTCGTGAAGTGCAGGAGAGATGGAATAGAAGAGATCTGGCTTCAGCCACAGACTGTAGGATCATCTTTCCTACAACACTTTTGTAACATAATGTGTGTGGGTACTTGACTTACATGCTGGGAATTGGAGAGCTACAGATCTACAGATTGATCTAAGAAGCAGAGCATCTGTATATTGAGGCTATAACCTTTCATATTCTGTATGGGTTGAGAGAAGAGGATTTTCATGTACACTGTTTACTGGGTTACATGCAGAATACTTAAGCAAAGACAGACTGAGACCAGTACCACATGAAATTGTACACAGATAAAATTAGACTTTATGCTAGAACTTGTTTGCCTGACATTTTCTTCCCCCGTACCGAAACAGTCAAATGTTTGCCTGGAGTACTGAAGAAGTGGGGTCTCTCTCAGGAATTCCTCATGAGCTTTCTGATAGACTAAGAGGAAATCTCCTAAAATCTAGTGCTGACATGAGATGTTGCAGAATCAGAGACAACAAATGCAACATTTTTGCTGCAATGCAGGACCTTTGAGCTGTTTTACTTAGCAATTCTATAAAACTGGATGCCCAAGGTTTATTTATTTTTGTCTTTCTGCCTGAGCTGCAACAGTATTTTAAAGTGTTCTGTTGTGAAAAAGCAACGTTAGGAAAACATTCTGCTAACACTAAATTTCAAAACTTTTGACCACTTCTTCATTTTAGAACTGTATTGGGTATTGTTGTTTTTAAAATTCCTGGGGATGAAAGAATAGCACGCAGTATCTTGAACCGTTTTAATAATGTATGACTGATGACTAGACACATAGATCTTTTTGTAGTTCTTTAATTGAATTTATTTTTTTTAATTAGACCATGTCTTTGAACAATATCCAAAATCACAGTTTCAATCTTTACCAAGAGACAATTTCCTCTCCTTGCACTGTTGGTGTCTTTCTGTCTCCAGCAATAAATAAATAAATACCAGTAACCTAACTTTTTATTACGTTGCAGTGGTACACTGAAATCAGAACATCCTAGAGCCACAAAGCTGAGTGAATCAATGGACATTTGCAGGGGGCAGTGAGGTTCTAGCATTTTCTTCTGTGTCTCTTCCCTTCCATATGTAAATTTATCTATAATCAAACTGCCTCCAACAGAATTTTGTAAGGAAGCAGACAAGTTAAACTCATGCCCGTAGGGTTCTTTATAGAAATTATGATGTGCCTGTTGGGACTCCTGTAACAAAAGAGGAGGAAGGAGAAACTCTTGCCTTTTTCTTTCATAATGAGTCCTTATTGGATCATAGGCAAAACTGAATTCAAGATCTTCAACTACAGAATTAGAGGTATAACTATTATGGGGCAAACAGCTGTAAACCCACACATATATTTTATACAGACTAGCATTTGGGAAGGTGTAAAAGTCCTATATTCAAACCCACCCATTTTCACAGCTTCTAACTTCTGTTATCAGAAATGAGACTATTAACATTGGAAAATCAGAGAAACAGGGGAATCATTAACATGCATATACTTTATATATCAACATGCATGGTGTGTGTGTATTTATATTTATACGTATCATATGTGTAGAGTTTATATGTGTGTGTATATATATGCACACACAATGCTCAAAAAAGTAGTGTAGATGCTCTGCTATGGAAATGTAGGAGTCTGGGTATAATTTGTATCTTCAGATGGACCAAAGAGATTTTCCTGTTCATTTTGACTTCTGTACGTCTGTATAACAGGGCTCCTACTGGACTGCCTCAAAGTGTGTATCCTTAAGAGCTGGTGAAATATTGATCTCTGTGGAAACACTAGTGGCACACATGGGATGTACAGCACTGGAGATAAAATCCGGACAGAGGGGACCTTCAAAAGGCAGGGTAGAATGGAGTGGGGAATAGAAAACACTTATTATAGATGTGTACTTTGTTTCAGAGTTGAAACATTTTTGAAAGTTCAAACTGGGAGAAAGGGCAAGGTCACCAAAATTAATTGTGTAATGGTCTTCATGACATGCTTTTCATTGCGTCCATGGATGGTCCTTCAGTTTATACCTGAAATCTTCACCCACTCTGAACTGAATGGTAAAACAAGTAGTTAATTGCTCAAGTCTCCTTTTAGAGCTGTAAAAAAGATGACAGTGTTTCTGTCCTCAGGAGGTAGAAGTGAAGAGTAGAAATGTCTTAAAAATAATTGCTTGTAGTCAGTATAGTTTGATGTTGAGCTGCAATAATTGCAAAGGTTTTCTGAGGAGCAGTCAGGTCTTAAGTATTTGTCTGTGCTGCCTTCCCAGGCTCTTTTGACCATTTTTTGGAGCTAAGTGCCCCCATGGCTGTAGTGGGTTCAAGTTGCTTTGGGTAGCAACTGGATCCAACCACCCTCCTTCAGGGTGACCAAATTAATCTTTTAGATAGAAAGAACTTCTATTACAGTGATTTTTGACATTTTCCTTGAGAAAATCCTTGTCCATACTTAGAACTGCTGAACTTCCAGGTCCCTGCATCTGTTTCCCATCCATCTGGGATCCATATGAGATTGTTTCTGTTGGTTCTGGCTCCTGTCAATGAACCAAAGACCTAGCACACTTCTTTCTTCTTCTCAGTTATTTTTACTGTCTCCTTTTTCAGATAAATAGCAGTGAAGGAAAGGTCTGTG
The DNA here is from genome assembly GCF_023638135.1 of Falco biarmicus. Lineage (NCBI taxonomy): Eukaryota > Metazoa > Chordata > Aves > Falconiformes > Falconidae > Falco > Falco biarmicus. The sequence continues at coordinate 23,916,450 of NC_079296.1, forward strand.
GTGGCAGGAGAGGGACTGTTTTGCAAAGCAGTTGGGTATGGGTTTAAATATCTGTCTGTTCCATGTCCCAGGATATTATCTGTGCACTTTCTCCCTGTCCTTACTCAGATTTGCAATGTTCTTGTAGCAGGTGAAGTGCTGCTTTGTGGGCTGCCAGTCCCTGGAATGGCTAAATCAAAATGCTCTGGTGCATTGAATTTTGGCATTATTATTCAGTAAATCGTGTATCTTCCCCTCATCTGCTCCCTTGTGATACGTCCTGTTATTAAACAGCCGTTGCCTCTGACACCAGATGAATGCAGCCCCGACATCCAAGCAGAGAGAAGCACACCCAGGAACAGAGGTTGCCTCAGGAGCACGTGTCTCCAGACACACTAACAGTGCTGCATCCAGAGCTGTTTATCAAGTGCCAGAAGTGGCTCCTGAAGTGCTGTTGGATATGCTTCTACCTCCATTAGACTGTAAAGCAGAGAAAAAAACAAATCCTGGCAGCTGTAAGAGGTGGGCTGGGAGAGCAACAGCAGTACAGGCCAGAGATTCAATCCAGTAGTTATATACCAGTGCAAAATGCCCTTAGCTTTTTGGTGAATAATCCTCTGGTCCACGATGTTAATTCACTAGTTTGGAGATATTTCTCCAACCAACAAAGGTCATTCAATCTACTCATGTATTTCTCCAAAGCTTGGATCTGATTTTGGGTGGGGGCCTTGCCAACTTTCTGTAGCAAATACACGGTACTTACAGAACTGTTTTATTTCAGTTGAGTCAACTTGTGCCATGCCCAGAGAGGTGCCCTCACCCGGGGGGAAAGAATACTTCATTCTTTAATATTTGTCAGAAAGGAAGGGCCTGCTCTGAACCTAATGGTTGATAGTCAGTTCAGGCTCTTCTACTCAATTTCCTCTGATGGTTGACTCAGCTCTGCAATGCCCTTTCACTCTGCATCCTACAGCATGCTTAGCTTAGGGGCTGTGGCTGTATTACCCTTTCAGAGCAAGCTATGATGTTTGTGGAAGTTTTTCAATCATGCTCTGAAGTCCTTTGGGATAGGTAACATTGGTTTATTAAGTACTTTTCTGATAAATACTTCATTTTTACATCTCTGTGACTAAAGAATACAGCTTGATGGTCTTGATGTTGGAATTAGTGGAGCAAGGCCTATACTCATTGATTATATTCAGTGATTAGAGAGGTGAAAGCCCAGCTAGAACTCAGACTGGCCACTGCTGTAAAAGATAATAAAAAATGTTTTTACAAATACATCACAAACAAAAGGAAGGTCAAGGAAAATAAGACATGCAAAAGTCTATGGAGCTAGATGGCATCCACCCAAGGGTGCTGAGGGAGCTGGTGGAAGTGCTCACCAAGCCACTCTCCATCATTTTTCAGCAGTCCTGGCTAACTGGGGAGGTTTTAGAAGACTGGAGGTTAGCCAATGGGACACCCATCTATAAGAAGGGTGGGAAGGAGGACCTGGGGAACTACAGGCCTGTCAGCCTGGGCTCAGTGCTGGGGAAGGTTATGGAGCAGATCATCCCGAGTGCCACCATGCAGCACGTGCAGGACAGCTGGGGGATCAGGCCCAGCCAGTGTGGGTCTATGAAAGGCAAGTCCTGCTTGACAAACCTGATCTCCTTTTACGACAAGGTTACCCCCCTAGCGGATGAAGGAAAGGCAGTGGATGGTGCCTACCTGGACCTTACTAAAGCCTCTGACACCATCTCCCACAACATCTCGTGGAGAAACTGGCTGCTCATGGCCTGGGTGGGTGTGCTTTGCGCTGGGTAACAAGCTGGCTGGATGGCTGAGCCCAAAGGGTGGTAGTAAATGGGGCTACATCCAGCTGGTGACTGGTCACGAGTGGTATTCCTCAGGGCTCAGTGCTGGGGCCAGTCCTGTTTAGTATCTTTCTCAATGATCTGAACAACGGGATCAAGTGCACCCTCAGCAAGTTTGCAGGTCACACCAAACTGGGCAGGAGGGAGCGCTGACCTGCCAGAGGGCAGGAAGGCTCTGCAGGGGGGTCTGGGCAGGCCGGGCCGGTGGGCCAAGGCCAATTGCATGGGGTTCAGCCAGGAGCAGTGCCGGGTCCTGCACGCGGGTCACAGCAACCCCACACGGTGCTACAGGCTGGGGCAGAGCGGCTGGGAAGCTGCCGGGCAGGAAAGGCCCTGGGGGTGCTGGCTGATGGCCGGCTGAACGTGAGCCAGCAGTGCCCAGGTGGCTAAGAAGGCCGACAGCATCCTGGCCTGTATCAGAGACAGTGTGGCCAGCAGGACCAGGGCAGTGCCCGTCCCCCTGTACTGGGCACTGGTGAGGCCGCACCTGGAACACCGTGTTCAGCTTTGGGCCCCTCACTTCCAGGGGGACACAGAGGTGCTGGAGCGTGTCCAGAGACGGGCAACGGAGCTGGGGAAGGGGCTGGAGCACAAGGCTGATGAGGAGCGGCTGAGGGAACTGGGGCTGTTCAGCCTGGCCAGGAGGAGGCTCAGGGGGGACCTTGTTGCTCTCTACAGCTCCCTGACAGGGGGTTGCAGGCAGGTGGGGGTCAGTCTCTTCCACGCAACAAGCAACAGGACAAAAGAGAAAGGTCTCAAGTTGCACCAGGGGAGGTTTAGATTGGATATTAGGAAAAATTTCTTCACTGAAAGGGTGGCCAAGTATTGGAACAGGCTGCCCAGGGCACTGGTGGAATCACCATCCCTGGAGATGTTTGAAAATGCATAGATGCAGTGCTTGGTGACATGGTTTAGTGATGGACTTGTCAGTCTTGGGTTAATGGTTGGACTTGATGATCTTAAAAGTCTTTTCCAACCTGAATGTTTCTATGATTCTATGATTCTGTGATTATATGGCAACCCAGCTCTTTGGTATTTATTAATCCTCTGCCCATTTCTTTGACATTGCAACCCTGCTGGCTGCCTTCCTTTTTGCATGGTCAGTCATCAGCCACTGAGCTGAGGTGGGCTCACACCTGGAAAACCCTTCCCTCAGACAGAAAAAAAATCTGAAAAGGGAAAAGGGGAGAAAGATGCAGACAAAAATGAATGAATACATTATTTGAACTCAAGATTTCAAAATCATCTCATTTTCCATCTTGGGATGTTGTGCAACACTTTTATAGGAACATCTATTGGCATACACCTGTGGAGGGCTGTGGGTTAAGTGTCTCTATGGCCTATTCCAGAGCTCAGAGAAAAGCCTGTGTAGAAACCCCCACTGAGTTTATTAAGCCAAGAATTATGTCTCTGCTAGGATAGCTGTGTTACAGCAATTTGCCTGTTGACACTTGGAGGAGGTGGAGCTGGTACAATTTGAGCCATTTTAAAAATAAAATTGCTGTCCTTCATAAAAAGCCTGTTTGTTGTTTTGCAATTGCTTCTGGCAACCACTGACAAGTTGGTGGGACTAGTGGGATGGTTTTGGCAAGGTAGTTTGCTTCTTCAGGTTCTCCCACCCCTCATCTGTCCATTTCAGTAAGTTTTGCTAAATTGGCAGTGTTTAAAAAATAATAAAAAATGGGGTGAAATCCAGTGTTCAGTGGCAGTGAAGCAGAAAGCTGAAATGCAATGGTTTTTACTTTTTCTGTGGAATTTCAGATCTATTATCAAGGGTAAAAAACACAAACAATGACTGCCCCAAAAAGAGGAAGAAAAATAAAAAGGAAAAAGCTTTCCTTATCTTGAATGTACCTGTGTCAGTCTTCCAACGTGTAATATAAAGGTTAAGCTGTGAATTGGGGATAGCAAAACGGGCTAGAGAAAGAGAAAATATTTGGCAATAACTTCGCTAAAGTCTACATAGCACTGATTTGGAGAGATACAAGGGTATGGGAGACACCCCTTTAAGACATATGGGCAATTTCCTGGTGAGCAAGTGCCCCTGGTACTGCAAGGCTGAGTGATCTGGCTGTCTGCTACTGCTGCTTGTCTTTCCAGTGCCTCCTGCAATAAAGGCAGGCAGGTTTTGCTCAAAAGCTTCATGCTGTTGAATTGGTGTATAACCCTGAAAAGGATTGCCATGCCAGAGTCCTTGAGCTTTGTCAGATCTGCAGTCTATCCCCACCCCCTGCCATTGCAGCAGGCTGTGTTTGACACAGGTACTGCTCTGGAGGGGTTAGATCTGATGGACTGGAAGCTGAAGAAAGTGTTGGATCCCAAATCAAGTCCTGTATCCAAAGCCTCTAATACATACATACTGTGAGCATGTCCCTAATCCAAATGGGGCTTCAGGTCCATATTCAGAAGAACCAATTTGCTGATAGAGCAGGTGAGAGAGATCATTCAGCCTGATGGCACAGGTTTCACAGGCAGTACCCAGATGCCACCAGTTTGAACGCTGGTGTAAAACTCCAGCCTGGTTTCACCATCTTGTTTCTCATTCCGTTCTGATAACTGGCATATGTTCTGTTTATCTGTAATAATACACAGTTCCTTCCTCCGTTGCCCTTTCAGTGTGTGACAGCTATAAACCACTGGTTACAAAGCCTGAACGTTTCAGAATCTAGTGACATTTAAGGAAAAAGATTGCCAAGCTCTTGAAAGAAACACACCACTGAAATACACAAAGAAGCAAGCGCAACTTCTTTGCTGTTAAAGCGATAAAGAAATTAATGGCATACCAGGTTCCAAAATCCCACTGCTGTTTGGAGATATCTTCTTTTTTCTCTTTTTTTTTTAAAAAAAACTGTTCTCTCCCTCCACAATGCATAAAGGTAGCTGCCGTTAAAGGGATGGCAAGGCGCAGAAAAGATATTGCTTCCCCTGAGTTTTATGAAGCTGATATCAATCTTTTATTTCATAAACTTCAGGCCTGTTATTACCTTAAAAGCGTGTTCCATGGCATTTAATGTGACACTGATGAGAATACAAATAAGGGGAAGTGAGGGAGATGGAGGATGGGGAGAGAAGAATCAAACGATGTTAAATGCGAGGACCCGGACAGTGCTTCCATATCCGTTGCCATTGAGGAGAGTTTAAAAGGGCCATGAAACTGCAGAGCATCAGAATTGTATTTGGGGGCAGTAAATCAATTTAAGCTTCAGCACTGAGGGGAAAAAATACCATCTGAGGAAGGTGAGAAAAGAAATTTGGGTTATGGAGGCATGAAGGCTCGCATGTGAGCTAATGAGGCATACTTTAGCTGAGTGTTGTGTGGAAAGCCAGGGTATAAATGCCCTTGAAATTGGGATGATTTGGAGTAAAAAAAAAAAAAAAGTGCTTTGGATTTTTTAAACTTTCACCTGGAAGCATATGAAATGCCGATTAGTTTTATGTCATATTTATCCAGTGCTTGGCTAGATTCTAGTAGATGTGCATAATTTTCAATAGAGAAATGTTCTTGCTCCTGATTCGTGCGAAAAGGTTGGATCATTTGTTTCCTCTCTGGTACATGAATGAATAGTCACCAACTGGCACATTCAAAAGAAAGCAAGAGGTAATTCTTCATACAGGGTGTAGCCATGAAATTCCTTGCTGCAGGATGCTGGGGATATGTAGATTTTGCACAGATTCAGGCAGAGACTGGGCAAGTTCATGAAGGGGAATCCACTGAGAATTACTGCCCATGTAGGAACCATGTTTGGTTTGTGAAGCCCCGGAGCTGTAAACTGCTGGAGATCGGAGAGTATTCTGAAGAAGTATTACTTCATGACTGTCCATGGCTTATATTCCTTCATTGGCATCTGCTCTCCTCATTGTTGCTGTCAGGCACATGAGCCTGGGGGACCCTGACTAACTGCCTTCATTGCAAAGATAACCAGCCTCAAGGCAGGAACCACCATGATTTTAGGCATGGTTAGAGATTATTCTTTGGAGCATGAGACTCCATAAGTTTACCCTGCCACATGCATACCTCAAGATAATTTTTGTGTGCTACTTGGAAGCAGTCCACCTTCCTCCTTAGCCCAGGGGAGACAGCCCCACAGGCATAAGCCAGGATGGGAGGGCAAGGCTCACCAACATCATGGTCTTTTTTGAGACCATTCTTCCATTGCAGTGAATACTTACAATGAGGCATTGTTCAGAGCTAGGCTGAGCTTAGGCCAAGTGCAGTTTTTGCAGATACAGAGCTAGACTCTTAGGTGACATTCATGAGGCCACATCCTGAGGCAAAATCAGGGTGGCCCCACTGGAGTCAACATTAAGTTACCTCAGTTGAAGATGAGGCCTTTACAGTGCTGTTGACACAGATGGGCCCACCAGTCTGCTTGGTGATTATGCAGGGTATGTAATCAAGGTGCAGTGCCACAAGGTAGCAAACTGAGTGTTCAGCTAGCTCATGAGGTCACCGGTCATGAAGTCAGCTAGTCATGAAGTTTCCCCAAGCTACTTCCTCCAAGTTTATTGCTGTGAGGAAGCTTACAGGACAGTAGAGAACAGAAGGAGGTAACAATTACCACTGAACTGAACCTGGAAGAGAAGTGGTGGGGAGTGAGGTGGACATGGGCTTGAATGCAGTCAGAGCAATAATGTCTCTCTGTTCATCACATTTTTCCAATGTAATGTACCATCAGCTCTTAACAGTTTAGCTGAGGAATCCAAGAAGTCAGTTCAACAGTCTTTTGAGAAATCTATGTCAGCACTTTGAAGAAAAGTTGCTGTGAACAGGATGTAGCTTAAATGGTGACAAATTACCTGATACTGCTGTAGGAAACAATGCTGTAGGCATTCTCTTGAAAGTCCTTCTAGGCTCCCTAAATGCTCCATAAATATATTAATTTTTTTAATGTATTGTACCATATGTGATATGTATTATCAGTTCTCAGTTCATAATTTCAGCTCAGGTACCCTGTGCCAAATTTGCATACATGAGCATAAGAGGGAAAATTATCTCATTTTCAGATTATTATTCCAAAAGAAGACTCAGAATGTGTATCTGAAGATTGTATGTGATTTTCCACTGGCATGAAACTTTTACATAACATTTTGAGAAGAAAAAAAAATATTGCAACTCAATGTTTGTCAGAACAGCTATAATACTGCTTAGAAATCAGAAAATAGTGATAAAAATTGCAGCAGAGTATCTATGTTTTGAGTTTTGATGAGATGTAAAATTGGCTGGAGTTATTTCAGATTTCTGCAGAAGACGACTGTCTTGAAATGTCAGTATTTCATGAGAGTCTTCAATAACTCTTCAAGTGACAAAGTACTCTCATGTCAACCTTAGAAAACCCAACCTATGCAGCTGTTCCTACATAAGGAAATTCCTTTACAAAGATAATTCATAGCTGAGGACCAAAATAGTTTTTCGGGAGTGTTAGAAAAAGAAAACAAGTTTCAGGAGAGATTGCAAATCTGCAAAGTAATGCCTTTGTCAGGTTTTTTTCCTGAGTGAATATTCAGCAGAGGAAGAGGGGATATCTGTTGCCATGTTTTGAAAACAACCAACATTAACAATTTAATCTGAAGGCTTAGTCCTTCCGCTTTTTTGCGGTGAAGTTTTGCCCCAGCCATGTCATTAATGCTGATTTAATGTTGGACAGCTTTCAACGCCTCTGTGTATAGGCTAACTTCTCTAAGCACCTGGATAACTTGGACTCTAACTTTTTATGGGAGGGGACTGTGGACTTTGTTCAATGCTCAGTTTGGGAGTCCTTAAGGATTTCAAGAAGCACAACAATAAATTGGAAAAAATGGTACTTCATGATGTTCAGGCACACTGTTTTGTGGGGAGCTATTCTTGAGAAGTCAAATAGTCAGTGCACCCAGTGCCAAAGTTCTACATGGGCAGCAAATGAACTCCTTCCAGATGTGGTTTTGGTATGTCACATGCAGTAGAAAAATCTTCCCATCTATCTATGCACCCACATTTAATCCTGTGCTTAGGATGTCAGATTTTTGAAGAATAAACCCCATCAATTCCTGAACAAAAAGAGCCACCTCAGCACTATCAAATCATTCCACGAAAGCCCCAGATGTTTGGGTTTGTTCTGAAAAGCTTTCCAACAGTGGAAAAATACTGAAGAATTCCATACTTAATTTTTTTAAAAAAAATTAAATACAGGAAGAAGTCATCCTGAAATCCACTACAAAAGCGTGGCTTTCGGCCATTACAGGTAAAGGCAGGAAGATCACCAGAAGCATCCTGGTTGTGCAAAGAAAAGTGATGGTGTCACTTAGGTCGCTGCCTGTCTTTCTGTATTAGTCCCATGGGATCTTCATGCCATGTCAACCCCAAGCCTTTGTCACGAGTTTTTTCCCCAGCTACTTGTGAATATTTTCAGGTATTTTATGAGCAGAGGGAGTTTGTGCTCTGCCTCTCTGCTTTAGTGGATGATGTTTCTGTTTTCCTGGTGAACTCCCTCATTTCCTGATCTAGTCTTCATTCCCTTGCATAATACAGGGAGCAGACCCGTTTTCCACAGAGGTGACAATGACCTGTAATCTAGTAACAGGACAGTGAGAGACAGAGAGGTCATGATGTAATTATATCCATACTCTTGAGAGCAAGAATTGATTTATTCCTTCAAAGCTAATAAAAAAAAACTACTTGTGAGATGGTTCTGCCAGCACCCAACAGGTGGCAGAGAAATTTTCATCCAACTGAAATTGTATGTTTAAAAAAAGGTGTCCTGAAACAATTTTATTTTATTACTTAAAACTTGATTCTACTGAATCCTAGAAGACCTATCTAATAGCAATACATTTTTAAAGTAATGAAATATTTACAGCTGGAGCCTTCAGTGGAGGAACAGTGGAGTATGTTTATTTTGCAGCTCAGTAAATTATATATATACAAGAATCAAATGGATGCTTTCAGTTGATCATGTTAATCCAAACAAGCCTTCTTTATGCTTTTTAATCTGGAGAATTTGTTTTCCGTTCCCATGCACATAATTATCAAAGCATCTATTAAACACTATAAATAAATCCAGGCCCTAAAATTTGTCTCCAGACTCTAAATACATAGTATGACTGCAGGGCATATAATTTCTCAGCAAAAGCTGGTGGTTTTGTCACTCTCCCTGGGCCCTTGCTAGACCCTTAAAGGAAAACTGCAGTGATAGCTAAATAAATATTTGCTAAATAAGAATATATATATTGAAATTTATGCAAAACTGCTGAGAAATATCTGGTGAAATTTCCATCTCTGTACAGTAGTAAAGGGGTGCTTGTAGCTTTCCATAAGCTTTGCCAAGTCCAAGATGAACAAGAGCAGGATTCAATTTCAAGACTTGTTTCCATAAATTGTATACAGGGGAAAGTCCCCATGTGGACTTTCTACAGCCAGATTCCCCTGAGCATTTGGGAGGAGAGGAACAAATTATATAGAAATACAGTGGATGCTGTTGGCCAGACAAGCTCTGCTGTTGCTTGAACTTAGCGGAGTTTACCCTAGCACAAGTTAGTTATTTGAAAAAGGCAACTCACAAGACAGAAAAATAAAAATTCAGAAAGCTTAGAAGACCCAAAAATTCAGATAAAACCCTCAGAAACCTGTTTAAAACCATAAGAATCTCAGTTGATGTGAATGTGTGTTTACCTCTGTGTGCACATGTTTACTTAGAAATGTGGTAATTCCTCTGCTTCCCATAGCTTTTCTGTTATCAGGGTTCATTGCTCTGGGTACGTAACAAGAGCTGCAGGACCTAACACGTGCTGGGTCTCATTGGAGAGTCACTAGCATGACCCTAAGCTGCCCGTTGGATTTGTGCTGAAAGCTACTCCTGGTCACATCGTTCCGCTGTAGCCATTCAGTCAGTGGTCACTAAGGGGGACTCGAAAGGTGGCTGGCTGTGATGGTGTCATTTTCACTTGTTTGTTATTGAATCTGGTGAACCTCAAGTATGCTAAGCCGTAAGAAGGAAAAGGCATGCACATAATGACAGATAGAATAAAAAAGAGAAGTAGAAAGAAAAGGGTGACAGCCAGCATAAGCCTACAGGTCACCAGTCCCACCAGAATCCCAGACCTGCTCTGGGATTTACAGAGATGCATCTTTATCACCAATGGCGCATTCAGATGGTTTTCCTCTCACACTTTTCTCCAGCACTGGAGCAGGGACAGCCTTTATTAACTGAACATGCCTTCTGCTTCAGCATGAGCTATTGGACCCCCTGCCAGACTATTTCATAGTCACGCCAGGTGGAGTTCACAACAAGTTAATCCCCATCAGCCAAAGAAATGGCCTAAGTTGTTTTTATGGTCTTTTTAAAGAAGTTAAATGAGAAAAAATATCCCCAGAAAAAATGCAGAAAGCAAAAAGCTTGGTATTGCTTAGCTGATTCTTTCCAGCTGGATTGTTCTCTAATGCTGAACATTAATTGGAAAATAACAACATTCCTGCCTGCTTTTAGAAAATCAATATGTGCTTTTCTGTCCCCCTCCCCCTATTCAGGTTAATTCATTACCAGGATATTTTTAGACAACTGAATAAATAAAACCAGCCCTTTTCCAGTCAAATATTAATAACCATAACCAGCCAGAAAGACCTCCCCAGTGCAGTCCTTTCCCTGTCTTCAGTGTTGCTCACTGTTATCCATGCCAATCACCCGACCCCAAATCACTTGCCCCCCCTTCCAAAAAAGCTGGGTATGCATCCCCCATTCCTTTGACCTGGCACAAGCTGGAGGATCAGTGCTTCTGTTTGGCAGGGGCTGAGCTGATGGACATTTTGCAGCAGCAACAGCTTGGCAGCGTTGCTTCAGTACACGGTTGTTCACGCCAGTTCACCATTGCCCATCAACCAAGGGAAAGAGCAAGGCAGGAGAAATGAGGACAGAACTGGAAATGCAAAGAGGCAACGTCATATTTTACAGAAGATGCCTTACAACATAAACCAACAATAATTCTAGCAACATTGTTTTGCCTTTTTTTTAGTACGTCGTCCTGCTGAAATCCCCCTGGATCTAATTAAAACTTTGCTGGCCACCCACCAATCAAGATAATTATGTTGTTTGGCAAAAACAACAACAAAGTCAAAATAAGATTGTTCAGAGAGATGCACCTATGTGGCAAAACAAAACAAAACAGGAAAAGAGTCCAGGCCCCATGCCTTGTTGATCTGTTCTTTGCCTCTTTTGGAAGCTGCAGAAAGAACCAGACTGCATAAAAGATGTTGAGTTTGCACCTCAAAGAGTCCTTCAGCAGATGTTGAAGGCAGCAAAATGCCTGGTGTGTCAACGAGGATTTGAAATCATGATAAGGGAATCTTTCAGTAGACCAAGGCACCATATTAAATATTGAAATGGGCTGACTTCTGGGAGAGACTGAATCAGAAAAGAGGCTTTTACTGCAGTGAGAAGGCAGACGCTCAAGATGTGTTATTTAGAGCAGTCACCACTAATAAACCAGGACTTGCCTAAGCTCCTCCCAAGCCAGATCTAAGATCCTGGATTTATTCCTTGTTCTCTCAAGTTCCTTGGCTGCTGCTGCTGTGATAGCTGGCTTATTCCATGACAGCAAACATATGGAAGTTATGCTGCAAATGAACCTGATCCAAATTCCATTGAAATCAATGAAAAGACTCCCACTGATAGCAATCAGACATAAACGAACTGAAACGTACATGGAGACTCGGCCAGACTGGAAAATTGAAACTGTTTTAAAACAGGATATCAAGGAGTCTTGCTTAAAATGTTAAAAATTACTTTGGATTGAACAAAGACAAAAGTGAAGAACACTTAACATCTTTTGAACAAACATTGTTTCCAATGGAGGAAAATCAGAGTGATTCGGACTTGGACTAATATATGCGCTTGCAGGGCTCCAAACACTGACAAGCACAGTTTTGGCATATGAAAAGCACAAAACTTGAATTATTATTAATTGCATGAAAATACATCCAAATGGAGTTTTCCTCCTATGCTTTCTTGATATGAGAATAGATATTAAACACACAGAGCCATCTACATGCAAACACTCTCCAAAATAAATGGAATCTCAGGGAATGCTTGCATTGAAATCAGCAGAAGCATCACTCATGAGTTCCTTTCACTGCTTGGGCTATCAATTGACCTTTGTGAGTGTATATGTGTATTAAACAAACTTATTGTTTGGCCATCACCCTTGTTTCACAAATTTGATTCTTCTAAAAGAGAGTCCTTTGACTGAAAATGAGAGTGGATTTCTTTCTTTCTTTCTTTCTTTCTTTCTTTTTTTAAGGCATTGATTGGAAACTGAAATAATTCCAATTCATTTAGAAATTATTTTATAGAGTCCCTTTATCCACAATATCAAATTTAACCCTAAAATAAATTAGCATTTTCAGGGTTCTGTTTACCCAAAGCAAATATCTGTATACGAGCTTTATATAGCTGAATCTTCCAGGTGCTACACCCACAAATGTCCCAGAAAACTTGCTCAGAGCTCTGGGCAAGAAATGAACCCGGTACCAAACGTAGAGAAATACATTCTTTTGTGTTGCAAAGTGTTCTGGCAAACATCTCAAGTAATTAAGGCCATATGAGTAACTAAATTTTTAATTCCCTGGCCAAATTGAATTTAAAAAAAAGGAAAAAAGAGAGTCAGAAATCAAAGATTCATTTCCAGGTGAATACAACAGTTTGTTCAGCTTGCAAAATTCTATTTTATTTTCCTTTTATGTGTGTATATATATGTGCATATATATTTTAAAGATAACTGTTTTTAAAATCTCTCAGGCAGGCAAAATTAGATCTAGAACACCATTTTTAAGGAGGGAAACCTTCATTCTCAAAGTGCTTATAAGGAAGCTTTAAATTTGACTCCTTTGGCTTTGTATTTTGTGTTGAAACACTTCAGATTAGATTTTGAGCCAGTAGGAGCCTTGTCTTCATATTGTTCTTCATAGTTAGGAGGACTAGTCTTTTTTTCTTTTTAAAGAAAGAAATGAAAACAAAGGAAGAGAGTTGATGATCTCATACAAAACCATAACATCAGGAGCTCAAAATTCACTACATGATTCACAATGAAAAGATCGATAACGTGGAAACACAGATTTCCTTTGCATTTTCTCCTGATTTTCCACCACCTATTCCAAGTCCTTCCTTCTGATTCTTTGGTCAAAAGACTGGAGTTTCTCACCAAACATGGGATTGACATGCTGTCTCTCATGACTGCTTCTTCTGCCCTCATTAGAGGGTGTATCTGTCTCTGTTCCACCAAGCTACAAACAGGTAGACTGTTGCCACAGTTCTGACAAACTGTTGAAGAAGCTACCAAGGTTCAGAGGAAGTTTTCCTCCCTTCATCTGCCTTCATTTCTGGCCAGGGAGATCCTACGAAACCATTAACTTTCCAACCAGCTGCCCCAGTGGGAAAGGTGTCTCTGAGTACGCACTGTAATGTTCAGATGTGGATGTCTGTTGGAAAGTATCACACTGCTTATTATCTAGCAGCAAAAATTCATGTGTGTATCCTCTAACTTGATTTAGGCAGAAATGAGCTGTGTTAGTAAAACCAGTTTTAACTGATGGCCAGATCTCTCTCTCCTGATTTTGTACCATGGGAGTATGTGTATGACAAGCTCTGCTGGTTGATCTGTGACTGATACAGCCGTCTTCAGAAAAGGATTTCTAACTATGACTTAAGAAATGATGCATCAGTGAAGCAGGACAGAGTTGCCTCACAGAAATTTTTGCTGGGTCATTTTCTTTGGTTCTGAAATAAAATACTGTCAATGAGCAAGCTCACATATTCAATGAGCTTCAGAAGCTCTTGTTTTTTCATTTTTATTTTTCTTTCAGTAGAAAGGTAGGATAGAAGAATAATATTTTTTTCTCTGTCTTCTCTTTCTTCTACCAGACATTTTATCTTTAGTTGTACCTGCAACTTCTACTTTGTCAACACTTCTGGCTAAGAGAAATCAAGCAAGGTGCACAAGCAAGGAAACACCATCTGTAATAATGACAAAGTATAAACACCATTCACAGGCCATTAAGTTTGTAATCTTTTTCTCTTCATCATTATTCTCTTACCTCCATTAAATTCTTCCACAACCAAGTGAAGAAGCCAAAGGTGACAACAGCAGAGTGATAGACAAGAATTTTTATTGTCCTGTCGATACAGATAAACCTAGAGCTGATAGAACGTCAGGCGAACTTCCCCAGTGTTGACTAAAGTTTAGTAATCTCTGGAAAAGGGAGAAAATACAAATGATTTTTACACATGTTAGGCTTTTAAGAAGATTTATGTTACCGAAGTATCCTAACTCTACAGAAGATACTTTGAGTGATATTTATTGTTCACAGGAAACTATTATCTGCACTTGATCAGTCTGCCTCAAACTGCAGATTTTCAAGGTTGCGAGAAAACGAGAGGCATCCCACAGCCACAATTCTCTTGAGGTACTGGAAAGGCCTAGAAAATGAGGGAATGAAAGGACTCAATGGGCACAGCTAAGCAACTTGCAACTGATTTTTAATAGCCATATTTAGGACGGTGCAGCACAGCTATCCCTGGCTTTTATTTGCCAGTGGATGCTACCACCAGTAGTAGCATTACATTAGACATAGAAACTCCAGTTTACCCCACTCTCAAATAAACGCTGGGAGTCCTGTAGGACTCTGCAAAGGTTTGGCAACAATACTTGGTAACAATACTTAAGGTAGGTGGGATGGGACCCAAGAGGCTGAAAGAGTCCCCACTGGTTTGTTAAGTAAGTGCTGGAGACACAGGCACTTAATGGGAGAACTGCACTGGTCTCTGGACGAATCTGAATTTCACTGTAGGATAGTATCTAAGCTCATGCTGAACCTGGAAACCATTTGTCATTGGAACAGATTATTGGCTTTATCTTGGGAAGAGATTTTTTCCTGCCTTTAGCTGTAGATGTGTCTTCTTCTTGAGCTTTTTACCTCTCATAGATTCAAATATTCGAAGAAATGTTGGTTGTGAGAGACCCACTTTCCACTTGAAGCCAGGCTGCCATCATTACTAGAGCAGGCTGGCCATAGATTTGTCTTCCTGAGGGAGATTCTGCAGTCTAAAGAACCTGTCCTGGAGTGGTGTTATCTTCCTGGGTGAGCTGTTCCTAATTTTCAGTCTAAACGTTTTAAACACTAGTTTTCTCCTCTCTTTGTTTTAGCATCTGCCACAACGAAGAAGTGTTTGGCTTCTTTACTTTTGTAACTCCCTCTCAGGTAATTGTAGGCTGATATTTGACCGGCCCTTAGCCTCCTCTTCTCCAGGCTAAAGAAGCCCAGCTCTCAACCCTCTCCTTGTAGGTTGTGTGCTAACTACCTTTGTAGCCCTCCGCTTGGTAACCTCCCTCAGTTTCTCCATGTCCCTCTTAAACTGGGGGCCCACACCAGAAACAGTACTGCATGTTCAGCCTCCCCAGCCCTGAGAACAAGGAGACTGCAGTTTCTTCTGATGTCCTGACGATGCTTTATCAAAGCAGATGAATATGCAGTTTGCCTTATTTGCAAGGAGACACCCCAGTGCAATCCCCAGACCTTTTCCAGTCAGTTGGTTCTTAACCTTTAAGACTAATGGTCCAGCCAAGTTTCAAACCTCTGTCAGATGCTTTGCCTTGCCCATACTGCCTTAGTTTACCGTGAGACTGCTGTGGGAGCTGGTGTTACAATAGCCTGCTATTTAGCAACAGAAGAAAATCAGGTTGGTCAAATATTACTTACTTTTGCTGAAGTTATTTTCATTTCTCCTGGTTACATTCTTGCCTTTCATGTGGTTGGAAGCATCCACAGCGTACATTGCAGTTATTGATGGCAAAAACCTTCTGGGTATTATGGGGTTGCATTAAAACAGTCAGGATGAAATGTGACAATTGCTGGGTCATCCCTGTGGTTATCATTTACATTGGTGCTGGTGAATGACTTGACTACAAGATACACCTCAGGCTTCCTCCTTCCGCCAATGTTTACTAGTTTAAAAGTTGTTATAATAAAGCTCATTCTGCCTCTGAGCTCCAGCTCAGTTTTTCCCTTAGCTGCAAGCTCAGGGCGCTGGCTGAGTATGTGCAGTCCTGACATAAGTGCAGTCCTTGCAATTCTACTTTACACTCAACTAAACTACGAAACCCAGCAGAAACTAAGACCAGCTTTTCAGGGCAGCTTTCCAGGTTTCTTAGGCTGCAAAAGATGATCAAGAGAGAATGCCAGCTGGGAATTTCAAGCAGAATATTTTCTCATTAACTGTCTTCTGTGGCCTAGGGTGTTTTTGGCTCCTAAATCCCTTGGTAATTTCTGACAGGGGGGGCAGCACTCAGGAGTGCAGGGTGGCAATGGCTGGATGTCTCCAGATCACAAGGGGAGTCAATCACCAGAGCAGTGAAATGCAAGGCCAGCACAGAGGAGAAGATGTCACTAGAGAAGAAATGGCATTAAATCCCAGGACTGATAGATACAGTGTCAAAGAGGGTTGGATTCAACATCAGTGTAGATGTGCTAGCTGTGCAGCCACATGAGTATTGCTTCAGCACGTGACTTGGGAGTGCAGGCTTACTGGGGGGGGGTGTGTCACATGCTCCTCTCCTCCCATGGCAAATCTACCCTTGGTTTATGGCTGAAATCATTGTGCAAAGCTGGCCCAGGACGTCTCTGCAGCTATAAGCGCAGGGAGGAGGTCTGGACCTACAGAGTAAAATGCAAAGTCTGTGCCATTGGTGTGGTTTGCCATCTGCGCTGGGATGGTGTGAAAACCCTTTGGATCCAGAAGTAGAACAGAGGAGCCTACATGAGAGATTTTCCAAAGATCCAGACAACTTCTGTTGTTCCCAGAGAGAGCTGCTGGCTGCTAAACATCACTAGATGTTTCAGTATAAACAGTGCTTTAAGGAAAACTGGCACCAGGTATGGGTGCTGAGCACCCTCCTGCACTTAGAAGCAATCACACTGATCCAGTTCACTCACCACCCCACTCTCCTTGCCAGATGAACTGCTATCTAAATTCTCCATCTGAGGATTTAGCAAAGCAAAATGGCTCTTTAAATTATAAAGTGGCAAAACCTTGGACTTTTTTTGAGATTACTTTAAACCTCCGTCTTTGCAACAGGCTGCAGCAAGAGGGAGTAAAAGAACAAAAAGCCCTTGCTGTTAATATTTATGGCAACTAAAGCAAAATCCCATCACATTTGCAGATGAATGGGAGCCCCTGTTAAAAGCTGCAGCAGCTTAATTTTGGGATGTCACTGGTTTGGAGCTTGATTGTCTAGAATAACAAAGGAGACCTTTCATGTTAATTAATTTAGAGGGATTATTAGTGTTAAAAATAAATAGTTCAATCACCTTTCCAAAAATAATCTGAGTGAGGGAAATGAAACTCAGTGGAAAGAAGGTACAGATTTTATTTTAGTTCCAGGTTATTTTTTAAATAATTTTTTTGTGCCAAATGCATTGCCCTTATGTGAGGTCGTAGGATTTACTTCTGATACTACCTATGTAACAATTATCTGATGATTGCTACAAAACAAGCCACATAGGTAAATAATTTCCATTCATTCAGTGAAATAAGAGGCACTTGGAAACAGTTGTTTTGATGTATATAATTAGTCTCTATTTTATTTAAGGAATGAATCATCCACCTTATTTAAAAAAAAAAACACACAAACAACACACCAAGATCTCTGTGATATTTACAGTTGAGAGCCATCTTTTTTTTTTTTTTTCCTTAAGGGAAACTGCAACAAGCCCTGTTGTATCCTGATTTGCAATTTTTTTTTTTTTCAAACAGAGATTCCTTTTGGAGGAATATTGTGTAATGTCAAACTACAGTATTCATCACTCACCATGGCTTGATAGGAATCAATGGAGCAGTGTTCTTGGGCTCCCTTCATTACACAGTCTTTACAGAGAAAACTGATGATTTAAAATGAGTGTAGATTCACAAAATCCTGATTACACAAATATTTACTAGTGAAAGATTACACTGCTTAGCCTAAAAGACATTTGAGTGCAAGATAAACCAGGCTATGTTATGCACCTGCCCTGTATTGAAAGCTCAGCTGGTTAAGTCCATCCAGTTCTGTTTCTTTCTCTCCATCCTCTTTCATTCCTCTTTCTCTCCTTCTACTCTATCAAAGTGCAGGCAATGTTGACATAGTCCCTGAGATGCTTCCATCATGCTGAGTACATCGTCTAGCATGTTTTAGAAGACAGGAATCCTGTGGAGCCAGCAAGTATCTTGGGACCACATTTTTACAAGTAGTCTCTGACTGGGAGTGTGAAACACACTGAAGGAAAGGATTCCTGCAGACGGCAGATTATTGCAATCATTCTCGTAAGGATTTATGTCCTTGACCAATCCCATATTTCCACTTGTCTCTGAATCTGCCCAGTCCCAAGTGAAGATTTGTGTACTTATCCACGTTTTATTCTGTTCCTGCTTCTTTTCTTAAGGCTATATAAATCCTTAGGAAGATGCTTGCTCCACTGCAACAGCTACCCAGAACTGGTATCTACTCCCTTCACTAGATTCCTGGTTGTGCTTCCTGACCCCAAAAGTGAGAACTTCCTCAAACCCTCTTATGTCCGTGCAGATCTCTTCCTTGTGCTAGTTCCTCCCTGGCAAAGAGGAGCACTCCCTGCCACTGCTTATCCTAGTAAAGGCAGAGGCTGAAGGGGCCAGCTGAGACTTTCACTTTTCATCTGCTGTCATAGCATCATGTTTTATAGTGCCGATGATTGCCTTCTGTTCCACAGCTCCTGGGGCTTGCTTCTCTCCCCTCCCCCAAGGCAATATTGGCCATGTAAAACAGAAGAGCAGTCTCCTGATGAGGCAGTGCAGCAGCTCTGATGGAAAACATGTTCTCCTCAGAGGCTGGAGCTGGACATGTGGTGTAGTCTGTGCTATTGAAACATCAGCTCAGGTGTAACCTCAGGTCAGGATACCCACAAGTGCAGCCTTTCCTTTCTCCTGAGCACAGCCATGGAGCTCAGTCACTACACACCACTGCTTTTTTGGCTGAGTATATGAATTCAGCCCTTCTCCAACGACAGTGTAGGGGCTTACTGTAGCTCCCAACTCAGAAAGCTGTCCCTTATATCAAGCACCGGGGATTATTCTTTTGTGCCAAAGACTCTGGCTTCTTATCTCTGATGGCTCAATCATCGCATCATCTGTGGCAGAAAGATGGCTGGCAACAAGATTAGACTATGGTAATTTAAAATGTCTCTCTCAGATAAGTGTAGACCACGAGTATTCAAAAGCACACAAAATCAGATTGTAAAATTGACTGCCACGGCATGTCTCAGACACCAGGAGTATAAATGAGGATTAGACAAATTTAGGGAAGACAGGTCTACCCATAGCTATTAAACATAAGTGATCAGGTGCAATTTCTGCTGCTCGAATCTCCTAAACTGATGATTCCTGGAAATACAGATCAGCAAAAGGCTTGTTATATCCACCCACAAGGATTATGCTGGAAGCAGTTGGCTGTGGTCTTCGGGTTGGAGCCCATATTTTCTCTCCATGACTGACCCTTGTGTGCATTTGCTGAGGAGCTCTGCAGGTGTAGCGTACTCACAGCATATGAAACATGCTCTACCAGGCACATCCGTATCACTCACTGGTCACTCATCACAATCCAGAGATAACTGTCTGCCTAAATGAGACAGCTAGATTTTTTCTCTCATTAGCCTTAGCCACTTATTGGCATGCATACTTCTATGACAATCCCAGAGGAAATTTCCTCTGACCCTTTATTAAGGTCCCTCCACGTTCTTTTTTCTGACTCACCCATTCATTTCTTCAAATTTCATCCCTTCAGATTAAAGCCTTTTTGAGAGACTTGTCCTAGGAGGGTGTTACTTTTTAGTACATCCTTTGGGATAGATGGATCTGGTCAGTCTGTGGTACAGAAGACAAAGGATTGGGTTGATAATAAGGTAGCTCTATCTCCAATCCTTGCTGCTTTGCGGATCACACTACGACTCAGTTTCCCCCATTTATACAATAAGAGTGGCCTTTGTGAAGAGCTTTAAGCTTAGGAAAGGTGTTTAAGCGCAATGTGTTAATTATTACAACTGGCAGGCTGTAACTAATAGTTACCCTTTAGCTGGGAGATCTGGAAACAGGTATGCAGTTAATTGGCTTACAGCAGATTTAGCTGAGGTCTGTTGGTTACATTGCAGACAATCCATCATTGTTGTAAGCAGCAAGAAGTTATGCCCAGCCTCAGCTACTGTGAGTCTCCCTTCGCCTGTGGCCTTGTGCTGATATCCCAAGACGCGTCACCAGTGAGCTTTTGAGTGAAATCTCCAGAAGAATGTTGAACAAATGTGTAAATCTCTTTCTGAAATGCCCTGCCAAAAAATACAGTAAAGCCTTGCATGTCAGGAAGGAAATGTTAAAAACTCTAATTAAAAAATGGACTCACCTGGAAATCAAATGGGAACGAGTGACAGCAGGCAGATGGGGACAATAAAATTCCAGTGGAAGAGCCTTTAATACCCTCCAGTCTTAAAGCTTGTGGGTATTTGCAAGTGCCTGTTAAACTCAGGCCCCTGTCCTGCTGCGTGGGCAGTCACCAAGGATGGCTGCAGTCTGAGGTAAGGGGCTGGTGGCTCCCACGGCCAGCAGACACCAACCCCTGCACTCAGGGCTTGGTGATCTCCTCTGGCCATGACTAGTGACTGCTCCCTGGGGAAGAGACCTAGTGAGTGAGAGGGGAGCACAGCTCCGGGGGAGAAACTGCTGGTCCTGAAAATGTGAGAGACAGCTAGAGCAGAAAGGTTTGGGATTTTTTTCTACTGATAAACCAGTTGTGGGGAATTTCTCTCTCTCTCCCCCACTCCTACCACCGGTTTCTGTCATTTCATTTCCAAAAGCTTGTCCCTGTCTCCATCAGCATTTATGCGAGTACATCTCTGCTATGCCTGAGTGATTTATCTAAACATCGGCAGCTACTGTAAATGACAGTACAGCAAAGCAAAGGCGGAGGAGGGAATGGCAGGGTAGAAATGTGACTTTCCCTCTGTGAATTCAAGCACGGATGCCTATTCCCAGCCACTGCAGGGCATTTACATCAGGCACAGGGGGAAAAGAGAGGGACGTTTCAGAGCCTGCTCAGACATTTAAGGCCACTTAATTAATGGAGTTAAAATATTTCCTCTGGAAAGACTATACACACGTGTATGTATGCTTATACTTATGTATTGCTTCTTCACTTTACACATTTGCTTCCAGTCCATGTGCAGTGCTTTCAGTGTGTTGGGGAGCAGGTTTTAGAGGTTTGAGCTGATGGGAAGCGCAGGGGAGGAAAAGATGGGAGATTTGAGTTTAAAAGTTGGGGTAAGTCCTTCTGGGCGTGTGGGTGTGTGAGAGAGGGGGTGTTAACCAGTCACTCACGGAAGACACGCGGGGCGTCCTGGCGGGGTGTGATGCAGAAGCGGCGAAGTGAGAGCGAGCAGAGAGAGAGCGAGCGGGAGAGGAGCGAGCTGTGACTTCCATAGAGGCAGCCGGGAGAAACCACCAGCCAGGATTTGCTCCTCTCTCTCTCCCTCTCTCTCTGATTTCAATTGAGCTCCTCCCCCGTGTGGCTGTAGCTTTGCCTTCCATCAAAAGCCTGATCAGCAACGCCAGTCTTGGGGGGGGGCGAGAGAGAGAGGGGGCGGGGGGGGGGGGAAAAAAGGGGGGGAAAAAAAAGAAAAAGTGCAAAAGAAGGAAAAGAAAACAAGGAAAAAAAAAAAAGAGGGGAAAAGAAAGCAACCTCTCCTCCCCCCCGGCTGCATCTAATACAGCAGAGTCTGAAACTTTGTGGAGTTGTGGCTGTGTTTACCCCGCGGCTGGTAAATCGGCAGCACCTCGCTCCCTCGCTCGCTCTTTCTTGCTCCTTCTCCCTCGCACTCAGCAGCAGTCAGCAGCGATGGAAAAAGTTGCTGGCTGGTACCCAGCCTGGCACGTTGCTCTCCTGTACTGGACATGGCTTTTCCTCTTCACTTTTGGCTTTACCGGTGCAGAAATAACTTGCAGATCCTGCCATTCCCAGGTGAAGCCGCAGCAGCAGCAGCAGCCGCCGCAGCAGGGATTATTAATGCATTTAAGGACCGACAGAGGAGAAAAGGAGCAGAGGCGGTTCCCCGGGGAGAAGGGAGGTGAGAGAGGGCAAGGGGCCGGGATGGAGGCGGAGGATGCCGGGCTGCAAGCGACCCTCGCCCCTGCTCCCGCGGGGACCCAACTCAGCGGCTGGGAGACCCGGCGGTCGACGAGGCGGCAGCCCGAGAGAGCGGCCGCGGAGAGCCGGCCCCGAGCGGCGGCGGCTCCCGCCAAGGACCGGCCTCCCCGAGGCCGGCGCTCCCCCGCACCGGGCGGGCTGCGGGGCTCGGGCCGGCGGCGGGGCCGCAGCCCGCGGGGCGCCGCGGGGCCGGGCGGCGCTGCGGGGCGGGAGCCGGCGGCCAGCGGCGCCGCCCGCTTCGGGCTGGAGGAGCTGCGGCTGGCCAGCACCACCTTCGCCCTCGCCGGCGACTCGGCGCACAACCAAGCCATGGTGCACTGGTCCGGGCACAACAGCAGCGTGAGTACCGCGCCGGGCGGCGGGTTTGCCTCTAGCCTTTTTCCCTTTTCTTTCTTTTTCCTTATTTTTTTTTTTCTCCTCGTTTTTATGGGCGGTGAGACGGGGGGGGGGGGGGGCGGGGGGGGCTGGGTTCTTCTTCGAGGGGGGATTTTGTGCCTCCGGGCGCCGGGGATTGGCTTCGCTTAGCAGTGTGCAGTGGGGCAGAAGTGCTTCAAAAGGGCCATTCTTCTGAAGCAAAAAAACTTTCCAGCGCCCGCCCGCTGAGCGCAGCTCCCCCCCAGCCCTCCTCCTCCATCACCCTGGAGGCAGACTGGGACAAACCGCTGCCACCGCCCGCGGCCGGGAGGGAAAGGGTCGCTCTGGGGGGGTGTCGTCCTTGCACCCCGCCTTCCCCCCAGGGGGACCCCCGCCCGGGAGACGGGGGGGCTCAGCTGCAAGCAAGGCCTGGGAAAGCCCCTCCGGTGCTGCTCCTCCTGCTCCCCGCCCGGGGGGCCCAGCTCAGCTCAGCCCCAGGCCCTGCTGACAGGGAGATGCTGGAGGGGGCTTCAGGACTTCATCTCCGAGGTGGCTCTGCGCAGGGGATAACGCTGCTTTTTGCCTCTTGTCACCAAGGTGTTAAAACGCGACAGTTCTTGTTTCTTCCCTGTAACCTGGCCCTTTTTGGGAATAGCAGCAGAACGGCTCCCGCATAAGCCAAGCAGAACAAAACCAGCCGGAGAAGCAGGTGACTCGTTTCCAGGCTGGAGCAATAGTTGTGGCATCAGTTACCAAGTGGACTGGAGCGCTGTGCCCCTCCAGCCCCCCCGCGGCCAGGGTTCTGAGCCCTGGGGCAGGCAGCGGAGCCGCTTTCTGCAGGAACGGGGGGATCTGCTGAATGCTCCAAC
Source organism: Falco biarmicus (assembly GCF_023638135.1). NCBI lineage: Eukaryota > Metazoa > Chordata > Aves > Falconiformes > Falconidae > Falco > Falco biarmicus. The sequence goes on from NC_079296.1 coordinate 23,939,728, forward strand.
TTCTGTCACTTTGCCTCTCGGAGAGGGCAAAGCAGAATGCTAATAAGAGAGAAAGGGAAGCCGGTGCTAGTGGCTGTTGCCCGTACAACTTCCTAGGAGAAAAAAAGGGGACTCAAGCTCTTCTCCTCTAAGGTGTCTGCAGCTGTAATGCCAGAAGGTTTCTGGCTGCTCGGCAGAAATCCTTGGTCTCCCTTTCAGCTTTTAGTGCTAGGAGCCTGGTAACATTTTGAAATAATGGTGTAATCGTTATGAATTCCTTTTGGTGTAGATTGTATTGAGGTGTATCACAGCCACCCGATTGAGAATTACAGCGGATGTCATGAGCACCACGCTGTGGGGTTCAGCCCTAGTTAATTGGGACGTGGTCTCATCAGGAACTTTTAAATCAATTAATTGACAGAGGAATACTTGTCATCTCCGTTTTGAAGGACTTTCCCATTTCTTCACAACTTAGCTAGCCTGCCTCTTACGTAGATATGTGAACAGAAGCTGCCTTGTAGGAACTCAGGTCTGTTCATACAAATTGAATTGAGGCTGACGCTGGTTTAAAGTGACCCATTTGCTAAGAAAAAGCTTCTGACATAGGAAGTCATCCAGCTGGCATCAGTTTTCCTGCTCTATCACTGCAATTATGTTTCATCTGTACATTTATCAAGACACACATCTTTCTATTATATATTTGTTTTATTATGCCTGTGCTCTAGGTATACATATACATGTATATATGTTTCTGCCCACTGTGGTAACATGGACTGTTAATGCCAGGGACTGATAAAGTAAATTACTTTGAGTGTCTTGGTGTACTAATGTCTTCAGGGATCTGTGGGAAATGTTTTGCTGCTGTCCTTCCTAAAGAGCTGCAGGTTCCATTCCTGAGGTTGTGCTCCCACCTTGCTACTGGGGGCTCTGGCAGGCCTGTGCTATCTTGTGCTGTGATTGCACCCCCCTCACAGCACTAAATGAAGCTGGGTCCCATCAGGACTTGGATGCACGACGGGCTTGTCCAGGCTCAGCTGAAGTAATGGTGTGTTCAGTAGGTAGCCCGAAGCGGCACTGATCCGATATCTCTGCATGGAGGTTTTGGGCACTCATGTGTGAAGGAGCTGGGAGTAGGCTGGGGTGAAATGCTTCCTTTAGGGTACAGTGTATGTAGTTTTGCCTGCATGGGGGTCGCAGAGAATCCCATGGTGCTGCTCATGAAGGATGCTGTGTAACCCTGGTGCCCAGGCTGCACTTCAGCAGCAGCAACTGCTGCCTCCCTGCCTGTGTTCCCCCGCTGTGGCGGGGGGTCTGTGTGTGCGTACAACCCACCTCTTCATGTTTTCATTCTTATGTGCTCTGTTAAGTGCTGCTTTTTGCTTCAAGTGAAACAGCTTTTGCCTTGCACCTAGGCGCAGGGGCACTATGAAGATGATTGTAGTTTGCAGTATTTGCGTGAGTACAGTAAAAATCCAAACCAAAGCTCAAAATATTTGACATTCCTTTAGGTGGAAAACCTGGAAAATTAAAGCACTGTCACCACAAGTTTTTCTGTTGCAATGTACCTGATTCTGCCAGCCTCAGTGTGGTTCCCTGTATCCTTATTTTGGTAGTGGTTTGGATATAATTGCAATGCTTCTGATGGAGGAGAAGGGACCTCTGAAAGGGACTCCTGATTTCTCTAAGGGCTTGTTCTTGGTGTTTGCAGCTTCTTTCAGGCTTGGCTGTGATTTCTTGTTGAGTGTGTGTACCATCTAACTGATGGCATTCTGCTCTGAGGATGAGCTTGCTGTAAACTCTGCCACAGGTACAATAAAAATAAATAAATAATAGTCCAAGTCATCCAGATGTAACTCCACTAACATAAATCGCCTTACATCAGGGGTTATTTTGGCCCATCAGTGACTTTAGGTACTAAGCTCCCTGAACAGCTTACCCCCCAGCACAATAACCATACTTAGACCCGTGGAGTGTGCCCAGCTCACATCTGTAGGGACACGCTTCACATGTGTCCTAACTCCTCTTGCCTACCTTGGCTTTTTTAATGGTGGAGTCAGCAGAAGCTCTGCAGAGGAGTGTGTAGGTAGGGAGCCTGTATTGCCAATTGACTGAAAAGGATGAAACTGGGACTGTATCTCCCATTGTTTTAAAATACAGGTGGGGCTCAGGCTTTCTCTGACTTCACTGGAGGTGAGCGAGGCCATGCAAGGCTGTCTGGCATCTCCACAATCCTGAGCTCTTCCAGTCTGCAAAACAGGGAAGACTGGCTGCAGCTGAAACGGGTGCTTGAAATGGTTTTTGGCTTGTACTAAGTCCCAGACTGGAACCATTTTGACAGAATAGTAAGAATATAGACATTGAGTCTGTGAATGGTACTGCTTAATTTTGAATTTGTCCTGGTACTGCTTAATTTACCGGTATTGATGCACCCTGAGAGTCTTTCCACCAGCCTCTGTAGAATCTGGAGTAAAAGATCCTAAGAGATAAAATCTTTCTCAAATCTCTGCTACAAGACACACAAGTGATGTCTCCTGCCTTTTTACACCACTGGAAAATTTAGTCATCGGTGTGGAAGTTAGCAGGTTTCCTAGCTCGCAGAGACATCAAATGTGTTTCCTGATGTGGTGTATCCAAACACTGTAGATTTGGAATCCCCACAGCTCTCTTAATACTATGCTATAGACTAGGAGAAATCAGCTAGCAGAGATTTGTGTGTGGAGCTATGGTGTGGTATTAGTGTGTGGTATTAATGGAGAGAAGCAAATCTCTAAGAGATGTCCTTTACGAGTTTCTAGGATATGGATGGTTTTCAGAGCTTACAAGAAGCCAAGACTGCTTCTGTCCTAGGCTGGCTTGGAGTGACATCAGTGCCTTACTTGTTCGTTTAAAAGTACCCTGGAGAAAGAGCAAAACAATTGGAGGACATAGAACATCAGGGAGGCTGAGCAAGAGCCTTGATGCTATAGTTTGGGCTATAATTTGGTGTCGTGAAGGAAAGCAGCATGGGTTTTGCATTCACTTAATAAGACAGTTTACTGTTGCCTTGCGCTGGACAGTGTTCTCCTGGGCTGGATGTTGGTGTAGATCTCAAAGTGTCTGGCAAAGAATTTGAGCATGTACCCTGATGTACACCTGTGGACTGGCTTTTACATGGTCATGACACCTTTAAACAGCTGTTTCAAACGTCTATGATTTACATGGCTGAAAAGACAAAAGTGAGCTTCTCATAGGTCCTCCACAACAGAAGATCCTCAGCAGACTGATGGAGATGGGGTCTGGACCAGATGCAAGACAACCATGGGCAGACAGGCTTCATATTCCATCCAGAGTAGAAAATCAATACAACTGATGGGTCCAGTGCAGGGTGAAGCCAGCAAGGTCATCATTGCAGTTGTCAGGTGATTACACTAGACAACAGGGGAAGAGTTAGGTCTTTTATGGGAGAGCTTTAGGTAGTACTTGCAAGATTTTACTTGGTGTTATTGACAGGACAAACTGGGGACAGGTAAGGCAGAATAACAATGCACTTAGATATTTCTGATACACTATTTCCTCCTGGACAGAGTACTTGTGAATAACCTGCTGTTGGATTTTCAGTTAGTGTTCAAGCCTACTTTATAACTTAGGAACTTCAAGAACGGCACAGGGCTGCAGCAGGTACTGCATCCTGCAGCCATAAACTGATCAAACTGCATCTTAAAAACAGTTGGGTTTCTTCCAGCCCATCCTCCTATTTTCTCCTTTCTTTCTGGATGGCTGTTCCAAGCCTGGCTGTTAGAACAGAAATCAGACAGAAGTTTCTAACATTGCCGTTGGGCAATTTAAATTATTTTTTTTTCTTCTTTTTTTCCTTCATTTGTGCATGTGCCTTTAATTAAAAAGTTATGTTCCCTCTCTGGCACTTATGCCCCCTGGAATTATTTTACAGGCAGTGATCATATTCCCTTTCAGCCTCTGGTTTGCTAAATCAAGCTAACACTGTTCTTTCTGTATCTGCTTGTAAGACAGGTTGTGGAAGGTGAAATGTGAATTTCTAGGAGTCAGGTTCTCAGGACCTCAAATTTGAATCAGATTTTTGCTTTTGCTAACAAACTTCCATGCAGATGATAGTGAATGTATTCCCTTTTGCAAGTGAGACAGTAAAGGCACAGCAAAAACATCTTAAATTGCTGGTGTTCTTCTGTTCAGACCAGTATGGGGGGATTGCAATCAAAATGTCACTTTTCACATCATCTCATTCTGTCACTTCTTTGCTCAGATGCTGTGTTCATGCAACAGGCTGTAGCTGGTACCCTCTGTCCTTCCCTGGCTGGCAGAGCTGCAGCTCCAATGTAAAACTACCAGGGGTGGATGAAGAATCTGCCAACATCACCCGGTGACTGACCGGCATTATGCTGTATGACACCGCGATAGCTCATTGCTCCCTTTCTCCCATGGTGATTGCATTATTATGAAAGAGGAGATTTCAGAAAATGAATATGGATGTGGAGCCCAGAACCAGATGTGCAGTGAGACCCACAGTGAGGAATGACCCCACTGTCAGTCACTTTGCATTTAGATTGGTTCCTAGGGTGCAGGAAACAGGTCCCAGAAAAGATTCATCTGAGGAGGATGCCTGCATTAAAATACTTCAGTGAGATGTAGTATGTATGGCTTACATACTACAGCAATATATAATAGTATTAATAGTATAATGTACCAGATGCTGAGGCTGTTTCAGGCTAATCTCTTGCGCTAGAGTTAATGAGAACACATTTAGGAAGGGCTGAATTAAAAAATGAGAAAACAAAAATGGGAATTTAAACCAGAAAAAAATCAAGTCAAAGTCAAGTATTGCTGAAAGTCCCCTATTCCAAATGTTGGTCTTCTGAACTATGCTTACAACTGTGTAGATCATAAAATATTTCACATCCATTCTAGATAAGAAGCCTCCCTTAAAAAAACTTAAAAAGAGATAAAACACTGGAAAATTTCCTGTAACTGAGTAGGAATTTATTGCTTTCAACAGAAGGTTTTGAGGAGTTTTGGGTTGAATTTTTTTTTTTTTTTGGGGGGGGGAGGTGTATGTTTGATTTGGCAAAAAATAGTCAAGAACTGTAGTATTTCCTTCTGTGTTGCAGTCCATCTCTAAATATATTTCATGAATGAATAAAAAATAGGCTTTTCATATACAGACTATGAAATAGGATATGTGGGAAATTGTTAATAAGAATAGCCGTGCACTGAGAGAAAGCAGGGGGTGAAAGAGAATCTGTGAGGACTAGAAGAAAGGCTTGTCATTGTGTAAATCTGGTCTCTGTAAAAGAATTTGGGAGACAGTGAGGAGCTTCCATCCAGACTGACAGGTGGGATATGCAAATCCCATCACATGGGGAGATTAAGAAGAATAATGGAAGAGCTTTGACAGTCGCAACTGGCATTTGTGCAATACCGAGGGGCTATAAACTGCATAAAGCAATAGGGTTATAGTTTTCAGTCTTCTTAATGCTGTACTTTATAATAGAAAAGGATTTTCTCCCTTTCCTCTTGACTTCAAATGAGACACATGTATTTCCTTTCCTTGGCCTGGCAACCATGATGAGGTCTGTCCAGAGGGGGAAGCAAGGAGGTCAGAAGTCCTCAAGTCATTCTGGAGAAGTTAGAGACCATTCTGACCCATTCAGTTGTGATACAGCTTTACATATGAAGGACTGCAAGATTAGCATTGACCTTGGACAGTCTTGTGTCCTCTGGGCCTTTCTTACTACACCAGACTAAATGCAACCCTCACATTGTGCAGAGCTCCAGCGAGGTGAGTGAAACTGCCCCATCAAAGACCTCTTCCTCTAGAAAATGCTGTTGTAGCTTGGCCAGAGCATTTCATAGGATCACACTGATTTTCCTTTTCATCTCCAGGCTCCTAACAGCCCCAAGCAAGCAAAAATTGTGCAAGTCTAACGTTTATTTCATTGCTTTGTTTCAAGGTGTCATTTTTGAATGAATTTCTGATTCTTATATTCTGTGTTTAAAAATGATCTGCTGATTCAAAAACCTAGGTTCAGTGTCCCAGACAGAGGCATCTAGTGACATTTGAGATGGTATTGCCTCTAGCTGCTGCCTCACAGGGCAAGGGTGTCCTGTGGGTCCTGTATCCTGGGATGCCCATGCCTGGGAATCGTAGAGCATCTCAAACTGTATTTGGACAACTAATATTATCACAAAAGCTGTGTGTACTGGATCTTGTTCAGCAGAACCAAAGCTGCATTCAGGTTTTCATTTCAGAGGAGGAGAAAAAAATCAGACTGATGCAAGGCACTTGTCTCTCTCTCTCTCTCTCTGGCCAGCAAACCAAAAAATCAATGACTCCCGCAGCTCTAATTGACATTTCTATGTTAAATGAAAATGGGCCTTGATTCCACTTCAAATGGCAGCATTGGGTGATAGACTAATTGTTTTGGAATTTTAAATGCATATAAAAGTTGATGCAGTAAAATGATTTTTGTGCCACTTGCAATATTTTTGGCTGTCTCTTAAATCAAACAACAGTTAACGTGAGAGCCCTTAATCCCTAATTCTCAGTGCTGGTAACACAATAACACTTTTATTTCATATTGTGCTTTCTTTCCTTGGGGAACAAAATAGAAAAGTACTTTGAGAAGGAACAGGGTATTTTAGGATATGTCCTAAAATGTAATTCCTTTCTTTTAGAGGGTTTCTGGGAACTTAACCTCACATTGTGTCCCTCAATAGGGGAGTGATGTTCTCCCGTGCTAACACACTGGGACTCAAAGCTGCCTCTGAACTTCCCCCCCCATGTGCTGCCATGCCAGGGATGTGCTCAGGACAGGCTGTGCTGAGGTCCCTGACATGGGGCGAGAGGGAAGGAGAAGGCTGAGAAAAGACATGGAGATTTAGGCAGTGCAGGGGAAGAAGGTGGGAAGTTGGACCTATTTCTGTTGCTGCGGAGGGATGTCAGTGCCAAGCATCCCCACCTTAAGCAACCTGTGCTGGGGCAGGGCCTCCAGTGCTCTCACCCCCTGCTGTGGTTAGGGGCAGAACTGCTTCTGCAGGGGCGGGAAGGTGAAGGGAGTCACAGGCTTTGTCATTTCTCTTTTCCTGGAGGGAAAACTCAGAGGTAACCCAGATGAGACAAAGCCCACCTCAAGTGAGTGGCTTGCGTGGGATGCGGGGATTGACCCATGCTGTGCTGCTGGGAAGTGTGGCTGAGGAGCCTCAAGGCAGGATGAGGAGACCATAAAGTGTACATAGGGCAGCAAATTACATGTTAACAGCAAACACCACACCCACCTTCACTCCCAAAGAGGTTTCCGTCGTCATAAAAAAAAAAAAAAAAAAAAAGAGCTGCTTCTTCCCCCCATGGTATTGTGTTCCCTAATGCAGCAGCAGTCAAGTAGGGAAGATACTCTTGGACTGTCTGGGTGGTAAAAATACTGGATTGCATCTAGTGCATAAAGATAGGGCTCGTGTTTGGAGAGAATGTCTGAAACTCATTCACGCTAGTTTTCAGACTGCCACCAGGAATGTGTTCCCCCATGCCCTGTGTGTTGTTTCTTCCTGCCTCTTGGAACCTAAAAGCCCATTTGCAGTCTTCCATGCTTGGCACAAATATGATGAATCAGGAGATGAAGGAGAATAGATGGAAGGGGATGATTTGGTGTTAGCATTTCAAGGCAAATGTGTTCCCAAGGCATGGAAGGGCTGATTTTTGTTGGTTTTGGTTGGGGTTTTTTTGGGGTGGAGAGTGTTCAGCTACACATGGGAAGCTCTCAATCCTTTAGAACACTGGGTCCCAACTCAGTGTCAGTGCTCACATCCTATTTGTATTTGGTTTCATATGACCCTTGGTGGTGATTATTTAAGGACAGCAGTGCCATGAGCTCTTTCAAATCATTTTCATATAGGTCTTCAGGAGGAAGTAAAAGGATCTTTAGAAAATCTCAGGCTATTTAGACAACCCAACAGAGACATCCAATGTCTTTCCCCAAATGTTTCTCTTCCTCCCTCATTCTCACCTCCCCCACTACATTTAAGGTTGAGAAAATAATTCCAGGAAAATATTTTATATAACAAATGTAGGCTTGTTTTTCTCTTCATAAATTGTCCCTGTTCAATATGTGATTTTCTCAGGTGCACTTATTTTATTTTTTTTTTAGTGAAGTAAAAAGTTCCTGATTCAGAAATCAGTGGGAAAATCCTCAGTAATGTGGGAATATGGATCATTTGGAATAGACTTTGCATGGAAGATTTTTTTTTTTTTTTAAATCCAAGGTGTATTTTCAGTAGATGAAAAAGGTCATATGCTCCCTTTCTATGTGTGTTACTGGGTCAGTATAAACCTTTAGAAACTGTTTAATGTTCCCTGCCTTGGCCGAGAATGCTTCCAGTCACTTTTGATGAATAGTCTTTGAAAACAGACCTAGGAAAAGTGAATTCCACTGAATATTCAACTGAATATTTGAGGACCTTATTTTTGGAAGAAATTACCTATGTGTAAGTGTAAATATATTTTTCAAGTGCAAAAATCATACTTATGGTGAAGATCAAGCTCTATATGCCAAAGAATATGATACGGAAAATTAATTTGCTTTCCATTGAGTTTTAGTTTTGGTTTCCAAGAAAAAAAATACCTTTCTATAGACAAAAGATAAAAGCTTTAAATTAATCGTTATTGGAAAGAAAATCAGATTTTGGAGATGATTCTCTGCAAATCAAAGTTAGATCTTACTTTGATTACTTGAAGCGTAATAGATCTCTTCTTTAATAGGAAAGGCTAAATGAGTAAATAAAAGACACACCAGCAAAACAATAGATGCATTAAACATAATACCAAAATCATACATTTGTGGTGAAATGTCAGTAGTTCGAGGAGCTTAGAGGATATTTATCCCCTGAGATGGTATTCTGGCTGAGGACTGCACCACGGGAAGGGACGGCACTACACCTCCTCCACTTCATTTTTGTGCATATTTCCATACTCCCCTCAGTACGTTAAGAGGGACAGAACCTGGGCTAGAGATAAGAAGAGTATAGATCTGGACTTAGCCTGGATCCAGTGACCTAGCATCTCTATAGAAGAGTTGCTGAAGTTTATTGACAACTATTTAGGCTATTGTAACTCAAAGATGCTTTGATGCAGATCTGCATCAGTTTGATAACTGTTTAATTGTGTATCTCTTGGTAAACAACATGAAACAAAGCAGGCCAAAACACAGCATTCTTCAGCTCATCTTTTGGATGAAAAGCTCCATGTTCATTGTTGCCTTCCATTTTATTTTCAACTTTTATAAGTTGACATGTGGTCTTTCTTTTTTTCTTCAGAAACTCCTCATCCACTCCCAAACAACTAATTTTCAAGTTGTTAAATCAATAAATGTGGTTGATTTCAGCTGTCTCTAACCACAGGCTTTGCCTGTGAGCCAGGCAGGGTGGCAAGTCCCTGCCATCCCACCTGTGATGGAGGGAGCTGGACCATGAACACCATCAAGAGCCAGAGCAAGGAACCCAGCTCTGCATTACTGTGCCATGGGCCAGGGTTCTGCCATCTTTTCTTCCTCCACCAAAATACTGGGTTCTGTGGTCACTGAAATCCCTGTTATTTTCATCATGCTGCAGGCTGGGATCCCATCAGGTAGACTCAGCAGCTCCTGTGCCTCCCTTTCCTATGGGAACATGAGTTCTTCCTCCCTGCAAACCCTGGTGTGCTCCATCCTCATCCTCCTCCTCACCAGCCACCCACGGTCCTGTCTGTTGATGCTGTTGCCTGGTGACCACCCTGTGATGGACAGCTTGGAGGGAAGCGATGATTAAACAACCTGAACTGGCTTCTGAAAGCAGCGATCGTTATTGTAATGTGACAAGCAGTGACAGCTGAGACAGCAACACATTTGGAGTGTGATTCCTAAAAAAATTGCTAACAATAAACACACGAGGAAAGTGCCGCACACACCTGTGTGTGTAGGTGTGCGGCTGCTGACACTTTCCCTTGATGCAGAAGGGCTAGAGAGGGAATGTGTTTATTAATGAAAGGCGAATCTAACCCTAATAATTGTCATGATGAACAGGCCAGCCCACAAGCCACCACAGTCTGCACTGAGGCTGTCAGACACCTCTGCTACTCTGGCAGGACAAGGCAGCAGTTATGTGATGCTGCAGGTGTTAGCAGTGGGGGCTGCACAGCCAGCAGTCCCTCGTGGACTGTCAGCAGGAATACCCTCTGCAGAGAGCGATGTGTTGAAGCTTCAGCATGAAGGTGGTGGTTCTGCTAGGTTACCTGCTGTTTCTCCTCCTGCTTTCCAGGTGGACGAGTCCAGTATAAGCACAAGGATGCAGGGTGGACTCAGCCCTAACAGGAAATGCATGTGGCTGTACGACCACAGTGCCTGGTTTAGGGGAATGTGCGTCACATCTTCCAGCATCACCTGGGAGACTCCTGCCCATTAGCCTTCCTTCCAAATCCAGGTGACACCAAATGTTGTCCTTACAGAACAAAGCTGAGAACAAGACCAGACTCGCCTTAAAGACTGGGTGAACCAGGTCACTATGAAGAAGTGAATCACTAATAGTTGAGAAATCTTAAAAAGCCCCACTCCCTAATTTGGAAGATAAATCCTACCTTCTTCTTGTTGTTGTTGCTGTTGATTGGAATGAGCCAGTTCTGCAACAACTGGCTTGGGGCTCTATGGATTTAGTAATTAAAGTTTCCTTGAGGTTGTACAAGTCCCTGTAGTCTCTTCCCTCTTATGCTGTCAGAAACTTCTGAAAAACTTCCATAGAAAGCATACTGCTTCCTTTTTTCCTCAGCTTCCTTTGACTTCATTCCTTGTAACACAGCTCAGAATTCGGCCAGAAGCTGGGATTGCAATAGGCTACTTGGATAGCTGAGGAGCTGCTGGACAGGATCACAGCTAAGGTCTGACAAAATTCAGCATCCCTACCTTAGAGAGATGGGGGCCAATTTTGCCACCATTGCTCTGAAGGCCAGAAATAGTTAGTTTGCATCTCCTTGTGTGTGTGTGTGTTCTTAAGTGTAACACACTCTAGGGAATTTAAGTGCTGCCACTGTCCAGGATTCATTATAATGTTAAAGCTTGTCTTTATGATTTTCCCATGCACGCAAGATACCGATACACACAACATCCAATGGAGCAAGTAACATACTCATACTGATGGTTTGTCTGATTTGTGCATGGATTTGGAGGGAGAAAACAAATGTTTCTAGTGCTTCCCACTTGCTTCTCCATCTCCTCTTTCAGTTTTCTCTGAAGTTAGAATTGATTTCTGCTGTTCTCCTGTCCTGTTTGGGTGCTGGTCCTTTTCAGCCCTACTCAGGGAAACAGCCCTGTCTTGGCAGGTTCATTACATCTGTATTTTCACCACAAAGGACAGGACAGGTAAAGTACAGCTTCAATACAGGTGAACATCACCTTTCTCTTAAAGCAGAGTTAACCAAAGATACTCTGATGTTTTGTTGAACTTTTAAAGTGATGTTAAATGTAGCAAGTATTTCCAGGAAATGTTTGTGCTCTGGATTATCTACCTATGCTCATGCCCTTGTAAAATTGCTGTCAATATCTGTGCTTAGCACATCAGCACTGATTTTCTTCAGTGCTATTCACGGTCTTAAGGCAGGCTTATCAGCGAGGCACTACTTTACAAAGGTCCTTCCAAAGAGTTAAGAAATGACCAGTGCCCTGTCAGATTGAAAGAGACCTGCACACACAACAGAGGAGAAACTTCCATTGCCTGCCTTGCTCTATGCTTTCCGTATCTCCACTGCATCTGGCACCATCTCAGAATGAAATGGTTGAGGAGGAATGTTGAGTCTGTGTCTGCGTGCCTTTTCCACTCATGTAAATCAGGATGTACTTAGATGAAGCCAAGAACCGCTTTGTGGCAAGCAGATGGAGAATCCATCTCTATTCCTTTCTAACGCCGAGGTATTGAAAGAACAGGTAGAAAGAGTAATTTCTGAGAAATCTTGCGTTTGACAGGGTGGATTTTGGTGAGAAACAAAACTATGAGCAAGTAGGGGAAAGAGCTACTTTGAGGAATTTTATGAGCAGAGAATATAGTACAAAGAAATCAGCATCTCGTTATAAAATGTTACTCGGGAAACCTGTACTTAATTCTCTATATAGACACCATTTTGTTTAAATAAGGACATACTGTATCATTAAACAGATGGAGATATTTGCTGGAGAGAATTCAGAGGAAAGGAAAGATGTCTATAATTTGGTGCTCCTGCTTAAATATATGGAATTGTGTGGTTGACGTCTGAACTGGGATGATACGATATGAATTAAACTTTAACCCATTATTATATTTGTCCTTCTAACAAGCTACTCAGATGATGCAGAAGTATGTTATGCAGTAGCAGCTGCTAGAAGATGAAAATATTTCATAGTAGAAATACATAGTATAACGAAGTATGGGAAATGAATGCAGTGTCACAGTAAGGACAAAAGAAGATAGATGACATACAGTTTTAAATATTCACCTTCTGTGTTGAGTTTACAAAGGACAGATGACGTCAGTAAATTGAAAATGCCACTGAGACACATAAATCATTAAACACAAGTATTAAAGACACTTGGGAAAAGAAAGTTGTCAGAATAATTTTCCATTAGAAAATATAGTTTAGTCAAAATCAGAAAATTTCTTGGGGGTATGTCATTTTCAGTGACATTTGCTACACTAAAATATGAACCAAAATTGTCTGCATTCTGATAGTGTCAGAAACTGTAGTGAGAAACATTCCCAGCTGACTTTTGCTTTGGCATCAAGATTATGACAGGATATTAATGCTATATCATGGACACATCTTTTATACTGAATATATAATAATGTGCGGGCTATATGGGACACTATGTGGTACATCATCTCCTTTCCAGGAGGTGTAAAAGTCCATTGCTCTTCCGTCCTCTTCCGCCTTCCCTTCTGTGAATAGGCCCTATGAACAAGCTGTATTCTTTCTCCCTCCTGGAGAGATTTTGATGCCACCTGTCTCCTCTTTGCTGTGTCTCCTTAGTCACGTGGTGAGTGTCACCAAAGAATTTTCCTGAGGGAGTTCTTTGGGCAGTAAGGGCACTGCAGGAAGGTAAGTCAGTGCGTAGCCTCAAAGGCAACACAGCATTTTCCTTTCTGAGCCGGTACTTGTGGGGATTTTATCACTACAACGTCTGGAGTATCAGGAACCACATCTCTATATATGTTTTAAATGAATGTTTAATGTTCTGACATTATCAAAATGAAATGCTTTGGTGCTATTTATTATCATCTGAAAAAGGTTTACTGATACTCATTTTCCTGGGAAATTTCATGGTGTCTCCTTTCCCCCTTGGGACAGAAATGAAGCATTAGCCTGTCTGAATCCCTCACAGAACAGTAATGTTTTCTTCTGACACGTTTAGACAGACAATGTAGCTTGGAAGTTTGTTTTAAAATGAATCTTGGCAATTTTTGTGTTTTATGAAATGATCTTCATTGGCTGCTATAAAATTATGGTGAAAGTAACTTGAATATCCAACGGAAATTTTTGTTCCTAAACAGCCTCAGCTTTACTAAGGATAGCTCTGTGGAACGTCAGAAGCGTGGCAGCTTGGCCATTTCTGAACTATCCAGAAACTCAAGGGGAGAACAGGTTGCAGGAAGAACATCGGGAGACCCAAATGCGTGGTTTTCACTGTTCTGACCCCTTTCGTTGCTGAGCAGATTGACAGCTGAGATCCTAAAGCAGGGGTCCTCAAACTTTTTAACCAGGGGGCCGGCACACAGATGAAGTGGCAGGCAGTCATCTGCGGCTGCTTGGTTTCCCCCCCAGCCCCCGACAGGGGGGTTCTGTAGATACCGGGGGCCGGATTGAAGACCCTGGGGGGCTGTATCTGGCCCACGGGCTGTAGTTTGAGGACCCCTGTCCTAAAGTATGCGATTCCCACCCAAGCAGGAGCTCCTAAAGGTTTTAATTGCTAATGTCATTTTATCGTGGAACAAAGAGATGACTTTTCTCTGTTAATTGCAAATCTTGTACAACATTCCTTTTACAGCAGTGAAATGCTTTAAAGACAAATATTTGATTCTTGGCTCAAAGAACTGACAGATTCAGCCATGATCTGGGAGGCAGCTACAGCCACACCACTGCAGAAACAGTTGTAAGGAATGCTCTGGATGGCTTTATGTGGAAGTCAGGTGTCTTGACTGCAATGGTGTCTTCCTTAGGCAGGAGGTAGACTAGATAGCTAGCTCTTCCTTAAATGTGTGAACAGGCAACAAGAAACAGCAGAAACATGAGGTTTACAAATGCATTGATTATGTGATTGCTCAATTCAGCCTAGTAAGTTTTTTTGTGATTTAGATAATTAACTTCTAAGAGGAAAATAATAATAAAGAAGATACAGACAGGTACAAACACACAAGAGATGAGTATTGATTTTTAGAGTGTGGTGAGATGCAGCAGAAGGCAATTTGAAGGAAGCCCTCAGGGTGTAAATTGGCCCCTGAAAGGGGACTCAGCTGGCTGTAATTCCCTGTCTTCCCAGGTGGAAGGAATAAGTAATTAAGGAGGAGGAGGAGTTATAAGGGGTAAGAGTAGATGCATGAGGGTCTTTTGTAGGCCTGCATGAAGCTGGAAGTAGCTTCTTGGAGAACAGCTTTTTTCTAGCAGAGAAGCTGACCTGTGGCTGTTGGTCAGTTTTGGAAAAAGCTGATGTACGGTGAGTGACCTCAACAACTGAAAAAAAACCCCAGTGTGGTTTCTGCTTTTGAAGAGATGCCAAGGAAGAAATGTGTTCTAAGCAGATAGGAAACCTTTCTTCTTGTAAGGGGGTACTAATTGGAGAATGAGAGAAGACATGGCAAGATAGGGGAGGGTAAGGCTGGATAGCAGTGTGCTAAGGTGTTGCCTGGAAAATGTGGGGAATGGACCAGCAAATTATATTTGCTGATAGAGCAGAATAAGGTGATGGTGCCAGAGAGCTGGGTTTGTGGGACACGGCCTTGAGAAGTGAAAGAGCAGGCAATGGGAAAAGTAGAGACAAGACAAGGTTTGCGAACTGGTGTAATGTAATCAGAAAAAATCGGTTTTAAGGGTGGTTTAGCTCCAAAATTGGCTAAAAAGAGACTTTAGAGAGGAAAGAATGTTTCCCTAGTCAAGATGCAAAAAGCTGGATTGATTTAATTCAAAAAGAGCATGAGCTTTTTGAGGAGGAGTGTGGATTTTCTATTGGGGATTTTGGACTTAAGTGACGTAGAAGCACTGGCTGGAAGCAAAGGGGCAGAAAGAGGACAAGACCAGGATAAAAGCAAAGAAGCTTGATTATACACTGGTGAATGTTGTGTTGTTGGTGAACTGGCTTGGAGGAGCCAAGGAGGTAAATTGGCAGATATTAACATGGCTAGCCAAAATTTAGTACTCAGTTGGCAGAGATGGTGGCTGGAGGGTGAGATGTAGATGGAAGAGTTTACCTAAAAGGAGTTTTCCACGCTGTGACTTTCCCTGCGTATACTGTGCTATTTATTCTCAGCATCTTTGAATCAAAGTCCTCTCTCTTAGCCACCACCTGTGGAGGTCTGATATGAGCCAGCCAGCAAGTCGTGTCTGATACATCTGGTTTAATTGTATTTCAGTGCTTAGAGTCAGAGATATAATATGTGAACAAGACCCTCTTCAGGGATGTAGGTAATTACACAAATTGGTGTGGAGACATTTTGCCAGAAGAGATGTATGTTGTTTACCTTCTTGGATTTGGCAGGGAATGGCCTTGCTATTTGTAGAGGTACAAGTTCTTATAGCTGGGAGAGCTGCTGTCTGGGCTCAGAAAGGAGTGAAATAACTGGGGGCTACAAAAGCCTGTAGCCTAGCAGCTTATGTCTTTAGGAGGATGATGTAAATAAACCCAGAGGCCTTTAGGCCCTCCTATGTCTTTGTGACAAAAGCTAGTATGGACAAAGGATTGCCTGGGTCCGAGTGGGGAACCCTGGTGGTGTGGTTTTACCTTTCGAGCATGCAGCCTTGGAAACAAGCTCTCCTGTGGCTGGTGATGCAGTCGCAGCAGAATGTTTGCAGCTTAGCTTGGATTTGAGACTTAGACCTGCGGTCTAGTAGACTGTCACTGTTGAGGCAAGGAGGGGCAATACCATGCATACCCTTGGCTTGCAGCAACTTACCTGAGGGGCTGACCTGTATTTACCTTAGCTTATGCTGAGAGATGTATAAACTGAATTTTCTTTCAAGGTGAGAAGCCCCCATGTGGACAGTTATTATAGATAAGCTAATGTGTGGCAACTCCTGAAGTTGTCGTAGTGTGAGATGTTTCATTTATATCCTGACCTTTTTCCAGCTGAAGCTGCCGCATGTTCTGCCCACAGAAGCTTGCACAATGGCATTGCTTCCTGTTTTGTTTTTTTTTTAAGCTGATGTTGGCAGCCTGTGGGGAAGGGTTGATCTTAAATGGGGTGGTGTGTTATAAAGGCACAAAGGCAGCTTCTAACAACTGATATCCTGCAGTATATCATCTCAAGGGGGCTGGGAATCTCTGGTCTGCCCAAGAATCACAATCCGCCTTATCAGCAGGTGATTCCCTTTGGATTGTTTCAAAGGTGATTTCTCCCATTCCCATTGATTTTTTTTTTTCTTTTCTTTTTTTCTTCTCTTTTTTCTTTCCTCATTCATTCAAACTTTTTTAACTTGTGAAAGTGAAGCAAAGCTTGGCTTGCTTCTCTTGAGGATCTGCCAACACCCACATTAACCCACAAGTATCTTTTTTTCTAGCCAGTGTTTTGGCAGGAGACCTTCTGTCTTCATATTGCATAGCTCCTTCTGGAGAGTGGAAGGGACAGATCTTGCACTGCTGTTCACAGTTCTGCTTAGAAGATTTTCAAATATGTGCCTTGAAGTCAAAGGGTTTTTGAATTTTCTGCATTATTTCTATTGTATGAGATGTGAAAATAAATCTGTACCTAGATGTACCGCTCCTTTTGGTGATCTTTACTAAGGATGTGTTTGGATTACTTTGGTTATTAGTGTAGTCTAGCCCCTGGCATGTTTGAATACACCAAAAGACAGTGAGGATGGCCACTTCCATTGGTGAAGAATAATGGACAGGTGATAGCATCCCAACTGCCTCTTCTTCCACCTGTTGCACCAGCACCACTCCTGTTGATGTCACAAGAGAAATGGTATCACCAACCCATATGTAAGGAAATGACAAATGGTTTCTTCTCAGAGAGTGATGTAGCTGTCAGTCTAGCAAGTTTAAGACACAGCCATTTCATGGGCCAAAGCATCATGCAACTGATGGTGCAGCTGTTTCAGATAGATACCTCAGTCATGATAATCTGTCTGGTTATTGCTTGTCTGCTGGGAGAGCTTGTTGTATAGAACTGTTCTCTGCAGACATAACAGGGTGCATTAGCTGCTCTGCTGTCATAAACTCTTGGACTAACATGGAAGTCACTTTCAGAAATCAGTTTATTTGGGTCTTGTTATTTCTATTCTGGGCTTTGAGTTTTTAGGCTTTCCATTAGTTTTTGCATTTAGAGAATCAGCAGGTCTAGTTTGTTGTGGTTTTTTTGTTTGGCTCTGATCATGTTGGAATAAGGGGACCATCTTGATGGAGATCTGAGTGGTTATCTTGTGCTGCATTTCCACTGAGGTGCCAGGCTTTCCTTGTCAGCCTCTTCAGGTGAGGAACTGACTTGTTCAAGGCAGGACTTGGCACCTGTCCTGCCTTTTAATCCAATTCATAATAGCCCTAGCTTTCTAAAGACATTGAAGTGTTCACTTTGGAATAGAAAAACAGTATTTTAAGGTGTGTGAGAAAAATCTTATTCCCAGCTCAGTCCTGTTATGAGAAATTAAATGCTCCAGCAATCACATCCATTATGGAAAGCGCGGACATCATGAGAACCATGCAGAAATCTTGTCAAGACTCTTCCCGTTGATGGTATCCATCACCACTGAATAGTTTCCCCTAGTGTGTGCATAAGCAGAATGGAAGTCTGTCCACACAGCCACTGCCACCGCTTCTGTTCCTTCACACAGAAGGTAAATTGTAGCCAGGATGAAATATTTTGCTAATTAAAAAACATTAAATGATCTCCACCTACCTTCTCCCCAGTGAACAATGCAATTGAATTATCATTAGAGCTTGTACAGAAACTTTGATAATGATGGAGCTATTTGTATTAAATTCAGCTTTAGCTTTCTTATTCTACCAAGTGCCATCACTGTGTTCGTTGTATTCTGAAGTCATAGCAAGCTTCCCTCTCCTGCTATTCACCTGATTTATTTCAGCCCCAACACGCAGCTCCTAAATTCTTGTTAAATTTGTTTCTGAACAAAAGGACTAAATTCAGAGTCTCTTTTAAATGAAAGACATGAGGCAGTTATGATTCCATTCATTTGCTTGTATCTATTCGCTGTATCTAGAGAGCTATTGTTATGCATGCAGTACTGGAAAATAATAATGCTAATAAAAAATAATAATTCTCCCAGGGTTTGCTGTCAATAGCAACAATCTAAAGAGAACTCAAGCCTGGAGACTGTGTGATGATATTTCAGTTCTGCTGCTAAACATTAATGCTTTCTGGATGCAAAAAGAGGCTGAAGAAGACAGACAGGACCTGGAGGGATCTGCTCCATCTCCAGGGCCAGCTCCTTGTGTGGTGTGAATGGGGTCATACAACTTTACCCCAGAGCTTTTCGACGGGGATATGCTGGCTGCTCAGTGGTGTGCAACTTACAGCACTGCTTTAAAGGGATGGTAACTTATGTGGGAACTCTGCCTCCTGATGGCTCTCCTGTCTTTCTCCTCTTTCCTCAGGACTTAATCTTCTGACTCTGGGACATGCAACAGCTGAAGTTTTATCTCTGTCTCGAGCAGGGCTGGAGCAGAAGCTCAAGAGCTTAGAGAGAAGTTTGAGTGAACTTGTTCTGTGTGAAAGGGTTTATAAAGCTGCTGGAGGGTTGCCCGTGACTCTGGGGACTGTGTGTGCATGATGCTGAATGTATAGCATGATGTTACTGCTGCTTTATTCCTTCCAGATATCGCAGATTTGACTGGCTCATGAGAACTGACCTTCCCCAGAGAAGAAATTAGAAGTCTTCTTGTTGGCACCCAATATGAGTCACATCAGGGTCAGCACTGGTGATGACCTTGGCCTTGTAGGAATTGTGCTTGTCTGGGCTGGGTGGCTGGCCTTATTCTCGGGAAGATATTTTTTTAACTTCAATAAGTAAAAACTACAGAATACCAGGTTCAGCAAAAAGCCTTGTGATTTAAAAGCTACTCTCTGTGTTCTTCTGTTCTCTGTTTTCAGAGAAGAGTAACTAGGCAGGTGGAATTAGTTTCCTTTCTCTGATAAAAGCAGATTAACACTGGCTAAAATTGCATCTGTTTTTTCTTGGTAAATGACTCGTAAGACACAATGTCAGAAGTGAGCCTTCCATAATGACTGTGGTTAATATTTTAGAGCCATTTTCTCTGTGGATCAGAGCTTAAACTCAAGCATGTGAGAATCGGCAATATATGCTGTACATTAGCTTGATTTCTATTCATCTGAAGCTCAAGAGTACTCTTCCTGTCCCTCGTGCTAATTCCAGAATACCTCTGAGTTCTGTGGAGCAAGGGATTTGCATCTGATTTCATACTCGGGTATATGTGTATTTACTTTAGGAGAGCTGCCTCATAGGCAGAAGGGAGGTAGGACAGCTCATGTGCTTGTAGGTCGAAGCTGAGATTTGGGAACTCTCAGTTCAGTTACCTGCTGTGCTGCAGAATTCCTGTGTTTTCCAGAAACTCCCTGTGCCTTGTGGTGACTCAGTTTCCTGAATTGTAGCATGCATATTAAAATCCTTGCCCTGCTTCCCGTGGGACCCATGAATCTAAATCTCTTCAAAGGCTGTGGTGCACTAAAATACCCTGTTAATAGGATATAAAGGTAGCGGGGGGAAGATCTCCTAAGGCTCGTTGGCAAAGCACCTATTCTGGTCATATGTAATTCTTTCAGAGGCTCATTCCAGATGTTGCTTCTACTCCCTTGATTTTTGTTCTCAGTGTGACAGTCAGCTTGAACAGAGCTCAGCAAGAAGCATTAATTTAAATTTGTGAAAGTGCTCACTGAATTAGATAAGGACCATTTCTGCAGCGGTTAGTTCCATGAAGCTCATCTAGGCAATTGCTCCTACTGTCCTCACTTGGCCCTGTCCTTTCCTGGTGCAAGGAAAGGGTGAGGATTGTTTTGGGAGCAACAGGGGATGGGCAATGGGACTATGCCCACAGGTTGATGTGGCTAGTTAAGTTTCACAACGTTTCCTGTGAGAGTGGGAAGAGACTAGTGAGAGGAGGTTACTGTGCACAGCAGTATTTCTCATATCCAGGAATGTATTTCTTGTCAGACTTGGTTCTTTGAGTATTTAATGAAGAAGTAGTCTTATATGCTGAGGGACACCTGGTTGAGTTGTGCAAACACAAATTACTGTGGTACAAGGAATACTGCACGTACTGAGGAGTGTGCCCTGGCTCTCTGGGTCTACTGGTGGTCTTTGAGGTTTTTCCCCTATGTTTGTTCTACATAGTACAGGGAATACTGGGACCAGCTACGAAGTGTTCAACACGTTTGTATAGGGTAGGGAATACCCGCTGCCTGTGTATCTCAAGGCAGTACCCCTTCCTGAAGTGTCAGGCAAAGGATGGCTTTTGTTCCATGTTTTGTTCCTGTGATGATCATTTTCTGTGAAGTGGGTCTTTGGCCAGATCCCTCTGGTATTGTCCATGAGTGCTACTTCATCTGGAGAGAACATAAATGACTGAATGCAGTTTCCATTTGCTATATGCTCCACAGGGATGTTTTCTGCCTGATTCCTGCTCTTGCTTTCCTGGAAAAAAACATTACATTTCAGACCATGGCACCTCTGCTGTTAAAACCCCATCTGCGTCTGACTTTCCTGTTACTTTCTGGTTCTAATGCATAAACCTATGGAAACTGAGTAAACTATATAGGTTTTAAAAATTACTTGACCCTGTCGTTTATTCTTAATGTCTGCTTCGGCACTCCTTGGGGTCTGGAACAACTGAATAGCCCCTGTGGCTGACAAAGCTGTAGCTGTGAAAATACAAGAGGAATATTCAAGTTTTAAGACTGCCACTTGGGACTGTATGTTGAGACAAATTATACTGTGCATGTAGGATAATGGCCTGAGCCTAGGATGGGAAGTTGTTGGAAAAATGCAACAGCTCTGGTGTGCTAAAAAAAATTATAAAATTGGACAGCCAAGGTAATAGTTTTCCTAAGAGCTCTTAAACCAAATTAATGCTGCAGTTATTATCAATAAAGTATTTTTATTTTACTTACATATTCTGTTGTCTTGCCTTTTTGCCTAAATTGGGGAAGTGAATTTCTTAATTATCCAGTTCTCAAGCCCTGATGTAGATTTTTAACACTTAGAGATATTTTCAACCAGATCCTTGTTTTATGAAGTTGGTGGGAAACATCAGGGAAATTTGGAAAATATTTTTAACTCCAATAGGTTTTTAAAAAGCATGCTGTTCTTCTGGTTGATGACCAGTAATACTAAGCAACTGTTGTTTCTACAGCTTGGGTGTTGTATTAATTCCAGAGAACTGACAGAAAATGGAAGCTCTTTTTCCTGTTGCTTTCATTTGACAAGCCAGTACATTCTTCCCCCAAAAGCCTGTACCAGTTTAACACTTTTCATCCTTACTAACATAAGAAAAGGGTGCTGCAGAGAGTCAGGAAAGGTTTCAGGAACTTAAACTGCAATGAAAAGAAATCAGAAAGCACCAGCGACACAGCTGGGCTAAGCCAGAATTCTCATTTCACATCTTTATTATGGGAATCCCCAGAGTTCCTGCTGGGACTCTGCTCTTTGCTTTCTCTGCCCCATTTCACAGCTCTCTCGCTGCAGCATCACCACAAAAGACACTCACCTTTTATTTATGAGTATCTGAGACAGAAATTATCAGCACCATCTATTGGGGAAACAGAGGTATTGGTTCCTTTGCTGATTTGAATATGCAAAGTCCTGTATTTTTTCACTTGCTTTTCTGACTTCTAGCTATAGCTTAATTTGAAAAATGTGCCTGGACAATCTGCTTGCTTTTTAACTTACAGTGGCCTGGAGTTTGCGCTTGGGGGATTGTGCCTTGTTTCAAAAGGTATCTTCAAGAAATGCAGTGAACCATTTAAAAGGGGGCAAGCAGACAAAGATTCAAATGTCAGAATGGTACCTTGGCCGTGGCAGGTTCTGTCACATCAATAGGACAAGGGCAACAGCTGAGAAACAATTTGCAGCTGAGGAGATAGGCGCATCTAGAGCCTTGAGTCAATCTACACTGGTGTGTCTGAGAAATTTGGGTGAAGAGCAGGATATCTAACCTTCTTGATCCTTTTAGGACAAAGAAAACTCTGTAGCTTGAAGAAAAGGCAGAGGAATTATCGTTGTTGGCACAAGACTGACTTTAAGGCGCATCTTGGGGTAGGAGAATAGTCATGATCAGTAATTTCAGGACAAGCATGGTTTGATCAGTGTGACTCCTCCTGATCAGGTTGGTGGTCTCCCTAGCATGTTGCAGGAAATGTGCATGTGTAGAGCCTATTGAGACATCTAGTGTGAAATTATCTCATAACTCTTGCTTATTCCGCTATGTTACGGGCTTTTCCCTTTTCCTGGGTACTCTTACCCACTGCATTTTTGTGCTGTTCCTGTAGCTGTACATCATAGGTGCTTTTGTCTTCCCTGCGCTCCTCTTTAAATAACAAGTAATTTCTTGCTGAGAGCACCATGCCAGCAGGCCAAGGTTCAAATCCCATTATTGATAAGCAATGATACTGCAAGAACACAGCATGTAATGGTCTCTTAAGTCAACAAGGTTTGATCCCTGCTACTGTGGGAATAACAATAGTCCCTGCACTGATGGACCAAACTCTGTTTCTCTGCAAGTTTTAAATGGTTTGCCCTACAATATTTGTTGGAGAACACTTAAATCTTTCTGATATGTCCATTGAAAAAACTTTCCTTAATATCCAGCAAAATTATCCTTAGACATTGTTCATCCATTCGCTGTTCTGCCAATGCAGTCTTTTAATTTTCACTCTGTGGTATTTGCACTGCTGCCTCCTATTTAGAAACAAAACTCTTATCCTTTTTTAGTCACTATTTTGCTTGGTAAACAAGTAAAGGTCTTTTATGGCATAGCTGCATGATTGCAGCTAACTGAATTAGCATTTTAAGAAGCTAAGGTCTCACAGGTAACTTAATCAGTAAAAGTTTAGCTCTTTTAAAATTGGACAATTATTCTTCCAAACTCTCTGGATGGCTATCGGAGAGACCTAAGTACTTTCTATCATAAATTCCCATTTCAGTAGCTTGCTCTGTCAGTGAAAAGTGATAAGATAGCTAGATTTCAGATAATCAACACCCTAAAATTCAATGACTGTTAGCTAGGTGAATGCCATTCTGAGAGAATGGGAGGATTAAATACAAGAGGGAGAACAGAGGTCTGTTACCTTTGGGAATGTGGACTTGTTACAGATACAAAAGGGTTAAGACCTCTGTCCATCGTGTAAGCTGGACTGCTTTGATCCCATGGGCTAAAAGGAATTGCAGCGCTCCTGAAATGCGAACTGCAGAATTGCTTATGCAGTGACAAACTCCGGAGCTCCTTCACTCGGTTATAAGTGATCCTAGTGACAGGTTTCCCCGCTTGCTTCCCTTGAGAGGTATGTGCTCAGTCTAATTGATTGACCCATTAGCAAAGCAAATTTCTCTTGCTATTCAGCCAAAATTTTCCTTCTGCTTAATTTCAGCCCATCACTCCTAGTTATGCCCCCTGTGAGCCTGCATGAGCTGCCTTTGCCATGCTATAGCTTTATTGATCTTGGTTCTGTACAAGTAATTCTTAACTGACTGAACTTACTGTTGGCAGTACCAGGGCACTGATGGCACTGGGGAGAGCTTGTTTCTTGGCTCAGTAAACTTTCTGAATGGCCATTTGGAGGCGTGAAAAGTGATTTCCAAGTTTTCCCCAAATCTTCAGATGTTTTGAGTTTGCACAGTTTTGTGTGTGCGTGCAGGGGATGTTGTTTGCAAATACCGAGGCCACTGGATGTCAGAGCAGGTGTCCTGAAATCAGAAGCCACGGTGTAAGTATTTGGCCTCTGGAAGATTTCTCAAGGATAATTTTTGGATTCCTCTAAGTCAGCATGTGGATGTGTTTTGTGAGGACAGGAGAAGGATAATGTCTGGGGAAAGTGCTTTTCTGCAGGTGTTTGGCTGAGGAAACCTGTTGCTGTGTGGAAGAGAGGCATCATAAGAACAGACCCTCAGACTTGCATACCCTTTGATCCTTTTGTTTCAATGCCTAGTCTAGGTATATTGCAAAAAGCACTGGGCATGCTCAAGTCCACATGAGTTGGGGGGGAATAATCACTGACGGACTTGCTTGGACCCTGTTTAGACTTACCTTGTACTAGGTAGATCTCTGTATCGCCATAAGCTTTGTGCTGGGGGTCGCATTCTGCTTCTGGGAGTTGTCGCTCAGCTGAGTGGCTGAGCAGAAGGATCAGTGATGCCGCTGTATTCCCAGGTTTCTGTGCGTGTACCCTTTCTGTGCCTCAGTTTACTCCTGGCTGCAACAAGATCTTTTTTTCCAGAGATGCTAGAGTAGAAAGGGAGAGAATAGTGTTCCTTTTGGTGCGATTTGATTTGAAGACCATTTGCAAGACATTTTGGGCAGCCTGCTCGTGCTGTCGTGGAAGCTGCTTGGACATAGTTATCTGAGCTCATATTAAAATAGATCAACAGCATAGTTAGAGGGGCACTGTTAATAGGAATTTGTAAACCAAAACCACTGGTGAAATTGTTTCCCATGTAGGTGTAAGTAGGGGAGTATGCATGGGGCAGTATACACTGGGAATATATTTTCCACAGCCGTTCTGTGGGAAGACAGCACATACTCATCTGTACTGTTACTTCTGCTGCGGAGTTTGAAACACTAGCACAAAACTGTAGTTAGCAAGCCTTAGGCACTACACAGTGTGTAAAAGCTGAGGTATCAAACTCCCTGTTTAAAGATACAAAGCCTCTCTCGATGCAAGGAGAAGAGCTAAGTGCAGAGAAATGCAGCAGCCTGCTGCTGAAAGGCTGGTGGACACCCCGAGCCGCCCACACGCCGCTGTGTTCCCGGAGGCTGCGCGAGCGCGTTAACCGGTGTGAGCTGTGCACTTTTCCGCTGTGACTGCAGAAGCAAAGCCAAGCCAATTATTTGCCCATCAGAGCGAGGTGACGGTGTCCCTCCTCCCTCTTCTCTATAGCCATTCTTCTGGTTTTGTATTGTTTTGCTGAGAGTGTAAATGCAGAGATGATTAATTGCCTCGCTGCCCTGCTTCTGTTTCTACATGGGATCTGCTTATTCCAAAATGCTTTGGCCCAAATGACTAAAGTGTGTCAAAGTGTGGTGATTAAAGAAGTATAAAATACTTTCTGAACATTCTATTTTCAACTCATTGTGACTTTGGACAGAAGCCCAGACAAGAGGGGGAGACAGAAGGGTGGAAAAAACCAAAAAAAAATCAGTGAGAGGGACTTCGGCAATACTTTGCTCCCATTTTATTGAGAAGACAAGATTGATAACAAACATTAGTGAGACAAAATTACAGTGATTTGTATAGGTTCCCAGGTGGACAAGTTTAATATTAATAAAATATTATAGCCTGCTCTATCACAGAAGTATTGTACTGATCATAAAATGAAAGGGCTTTATATATAGGCGGGGTGTGTGTGCGCTCTTATAATATGGATGGAGGCATCTCATTTTCCACTAACAGATTAAAATACTTGTTGAGCTGGAATAGTGGAGTGTTTAACTTGCTGCTAATGCTGTGGATGATTACTCTGGGAGAGGATGTGCCTGACAAACTTCTATTTCAAATGCCAGAGCAAACCGACCGGGTCTTGCTGAAATGACCCCTAAGTCACCAGTGCCTTAAACCCAGCAGCTCAGGTCCCCCATTTGTGTCTCTTGAGGCTGTCAGCAAGCCGTGCACCCCCACAGCTCTCCCAGGTGTAAGCATGGCGTGGCACATCAGAGCTGACAGTTCAAGTGCTTTTTCGCTGCTGCTCTGGAGTCTGTGGCGAGAAGGGAGCAAAACTGGAAAAAACAACTAAATAGAAACACTTCGGGATGAAAATATTTTATGTGGTGTTTTTAAGTAAGTTTCTTTGGAGTTTCTGTAATGCCTGCTTTTATTTTATTACAGATGATGCTGAGGGATAGGCTGGGTAACACTGCCTTGTGTGGGCTTCTTACCTGCAGTCATCTCTCTCTGCTATGGTGGGAGAGGAGCTGATGCTTCCTCCTGATCCTGGACATTTTTCCGGTGATTGCTTTAGTTGACAACAAATACCTACTGGTTTTGTGGCCTTAAAATGGTAGAGGAAAAGCTGACATGAGTTTTACAATAATGCAACACCATCCCCTGCTGTCCTCATGCACCTCTGATGTTGGCCAAATTTCCAGTCAGGTGAAGTCAATCTGCTTCCATGCTTAGCCCCTCTGTGTACTTTAATGCACTTCTTAAACTCCTCAGTTTAGTATATTTAACTTCTCACCAAGATAAAAGGGGAGGCAAATTTGTGGTGGTGGTATTTACCCAATAAATTTTTATCGGCTTCATCTTTCATTCTCCAGTGTGACAAACTAATGTAGCATACTGGACATCTGCTTTCCTTTAAACCATGTGGAACTGATGAATTGCTGGTTTAATTATTCCCAGGGATTTAAAAAATGATGAAATTAATTTTTTCTTCCAATATTAAATATTTCAAATGCTAATATCTTTTGGAAGTGAAGATAACATTTACTGCAAAATCATGTTTGTCTTGACAGCATTGTATGGTTTAGTCAAGTGAAATGAATAAAACTGTTAAACACACTATTTCCTTCATTTTATTTTGGCTAAAACTCCTGTTTCTGGTTTCAATTAAAAAATAGTATCATCCTAACCCTGTTACTCTTTCTGGATTTTTGCCCCTTCTCTTTTCTGATTTTTCTACTGTAAATATGTAAGAAATAGAAAATGCAAAAGTAGTCCCTATTCCCCTTTCTTCTCTATGTTCTCCACCTATACCCTGAATGCTGTTTTGAAATGAAATTTAAAGAAACAGTCTTTTTTCAAACAAGGTAAAAGGAAAACTCAATCTAGAAATCAATTAAGTCAAAATTCAATCAAGAAATTTCAATAAACATCTTCAAAGGATTATTTTTCTGTTTTCCTGGGAGAGAAAGCTATATGTTTTCTGATCAACTCTCGGCACTAATAACAAAGGGGACTATCAGAAGGAAAAGTGATATTGAGACTTCACTAAATATCCACTTTTTTGTTTCTCCTTTGAGTCAGATGATCGATTAATGGTTGCCTCCCAGGGCTGGAACTCGAGATGTTTTGATTCAGTTTCCTGTCCCATCATAGCATTCCTGTTTGGGATCAAATAAATTAATTTTGCAAGTCAGAATGTATTTTAACCCAGGCTTATCCCGCAGCCAGCACACCATAGTTCCCTGCTATGCTTCAGGTTTTTGAATCCTATGGAGAGCGGTGCAGCATCTGGCTCTGGCAAAATATCTTTATCTTTTGGTCCTTTCTCATAAACGAGTCTTTGTTGCTTGCTATGCATTCTCGTATGCTTTGAGTTCACTTTAATATATGGGTGTCTTTTGTCATGTGTTGTGGACCAAAGAAAGTCAGCTGAGAAAGGACATTGAAAGACTGTGTGTGTCCACTTCCAGCTTTCCCCAAGCATGAGCTATGGGTTTCGGTGTTGCGGGAGGTGGGAAGGAATGTTCAGTCCTGCTCATGCCCAGGGTTGGACAGAATCTAAGAAACTATTGAAGAGAACATCAGTAGCAGGGGAAAATCCACACAAGCGTTCAGGTTTGAAACAATAGCTATTATTTACATCCTTCAGGTTTTTCCTCTGCCAGGTAATTTCTATTCTAGCAGACAAAGTGATCATGTATTTCAGATCGCTATATGCTGGAGGAACTGGTTGCTCTTGGATAGAAACAAGAATGGAATTAGGGTACCTGGTTTGGTTCATAGCTTGATGACCCTGCTGGACAGCTTCTATAAAGTTGCTCCACTGTCAGTTCTTTGAAGTAGAACCTTTCCACAGGATGGTTGCGTTTCTTTTGGAGTCTCTAGATCAGTGGTCTGCATGCCTTGCTGATCAGTAGGTAAAAGTACAGAGCACATAATACTCTGGACTGGCTGAATCTTTTTCTTCCTCCCAAGGAAGGCATGACTGCTTCGTGTGGCCTCAGCCTGGTATACCAATCTCCAGAAGCTTAAAGTTGGGTACCACTGTTTCAGATGCTGCTGTTAGTCATCTATCTTCCCCAATTTTGAGTGCTATACATGTATTTCCCTTTAAACAGCAGGGGGGCTGTGGTAGGGGACGAGCTCTTTAAAGCCATTATTTTTCTCCCAAGAAGGAAAGATTAATGTTTCTGCATCACTTTTGTTGTTCTTCAGGCAGCTTTAGGACAGCTGTGCTAAAAGTGAAACAATGGGTTGTCACTTCTAAAATGCTGATGCTGTAAAGACAAGGAAGGAAAGGAATGGCAGATGTTTATCTCCACGTTTATACCAAGTTTTAGTGCATCAATCACTCAATGCTATCAAGACTTGTGGAAGAAAGATAATAAGATTTATTGGTGGCTGTTGGGATAACCCATCCAGTGCATAAATATGTTAGTACACCTCTGGGAAGCCTTGGTCCATCAAAATGAAATAGGTGGAAAGGAGCATGGGCCTCCCAGCTATGGAGCAGTTAAGCTCTTTGTGGGAGGTCGGTTCTCAATCGTCAACATGAATTGCAAGAAACTCTGGCTGGTTTTTTTTTTTTGTTGCATCCCCCATGTGTCCGTCTGTGTGTCCCCCCATATTCACTGAAGGACTGAGAGGCAGAAATCAAGAAAACAGACTTGTAGTGAAGGAGTGGTAGAAGGCAAGCAACAAGATGCGGTTTGCATGTTTTCCTTCCTCTGGTATTAAGTCATTGACGTGGCCGTGGCAGTTGGACTTGCAGCAGGCTGCTCGGGTGGTGCTGGAATGGGGAAGTGGGGGCTGTGACAGGGAAAAGACTCAGCTGAACAACTGAAGTCACTTATGAGCAATTGAATAATAAAGAAAATTTGACTTGTGATTATTTACTACTCTCTAATTATCAGTAGAAGCAGATGATTCAGAGCACCTTGGGGAAAGAACGGCTGGGTTTTCCATTGCTTCACTCCAGGGAAAAGAGGAGTGCTGTTTCCAGCTAACTTAGTTTTGTTTCCTTTGCACTGATCAGCCACGTCTGATGCTGTCAGTGTCCTGAAATGTAACACAAGCTACGATCGTGATGTGTCTGTAGTTTCTACTATACAGGTGTAGATAGTCCAGATGATTGATTCTATTTCAAAGTTACTTGTCATTTTTGGCTGATATACTTGGAATTTTGCATTTTGTGTGATTCAGAGCTGAGTGGTAAGTGCTTATGTAATCACAAAATTGATTTGGAACCAAGCCCAGTTATTTCACAATATGCAGCACTCAGGGGATTCATGGAAAAACAAATCCCAAAGAATGACTTGAGCATCTGTGGATCAGGTAGAACAAAGACAAGGCAGGCTAGCACAGGGGCCAGTCCTTGTTACAAGCAGATACAAGTGCAGACTTCAGTGCTGCAGGCTCACTCCTGCACAAAATGTGCACTAATGCCAGCTATACTAAAATGGAAAAAAAAAACCTCATACATCAAAGAGCTTCCTCTTCTGCTGTGTGGGGACAAATGCGTGCATCCCTACCCGTTCAGGCAAACAAAACTCTGGGTCCAAAGAATAGCCAGAAGTCTGTGAGTTAAGCTACCAGCCTACATGTAGAACCCAAGAGAGATCTCTGAGGTTTCAGTTTCATGCTCGCACATTTGAACACGCACTGTGGGATTTGCAGCAGAGTGCCCCAAGAAGTGCAATTCAGATGGGGAGGCACCTCTGGAAATCTCTAGTCTCCTGCCCAAAGCAGGGACAGCCTGAGGTCCAGCCAGGTGAGTAAAAGCTATTTCCAGTTGCATCTTGAAATCTTCCCAAGATGGAGTTTGTAAAACTGCTGTGGGCAGCCTGTCAAGCTGCCTGGCTGTCCTCACAGGAGGAAATGCTCTTCCCTTGTGTCCGGGCTGAACCTCTCCTGTCTCAACGCCTGGTCACTCCTCCTCCCACCATCCCCCACTATGATGAGCCTGCCTTCTTTTGAGGAGTGCCCTGTTGGCTTGGGGGGTGACTCCTGGGCTCCCCAAGGCCATGTCCTCTCGGATGAGCAGACCCTGCTCCTGTAGCCCTTCTGCAAAGGTGCTCCAGCCCCACTGCCTGAGCAGTTCTGCCCTGAGCTCACTGTGCTTTATTCAAGGCTTCTCTGCACTGGGGGTGCCAAAACTGTACACAGCATCTAACAAGGGCTGAGCAGGGGGAATAATTGCTTCCCTCAATCACTGGCTGGGCTTGTGTTCTCACACCCCAGGAGGCTGCCAGCCACCTTTGCTGCCAGGGTACAGGGCTGGCTTGTGCTCTCTGCTTGCTGTCTGCCAGGACCCCTGGGTTCCTCCGTGAGCTGCTCTCCAGGCAGGCAGACCCCAGCCTCTGTTGAGAATTTGGGCTCTTCTTACAAGAAGCAAATCATAAACATAACATAGTTCCTGGCATTGCCCATGTTCCATGTGCCCAGAAGACTGAGGTTGCCTTCAGGCATCTTGATGCGGATGATCAGCTTCTTTGAGCGCTTAGTGACTTGCTGTTGTTTGAAGCACAAGCATGGTTTAATAAAAAAAGACCCCTCTTCACAGCCTGGGGTAAAATGTTTTATACTTAAGAGTCAATTCCAGTCTAGGGAGTTTTTTATTCGCCCCTTTTCTCCTCTTGAACAGGTTGTCTTTAAAAACTCATTTGATAATCCATGAGATGTCGCTGAGTCTTAAACAGCAGCTACTCAATGTGTATTTGCTTCAACTTAATAAGAAATTCTCCTCTGTATCCACTTGCTACTGCCATTCCTTGGAAGTGATGCTGCATGTGCTTCCTTCCTTTTCTCGAAGATGCTGTAAAATTCTATCTTCGATAAGTTAAAAATCAGTCTCTCTCCTTAACTTCTGAGTGAGCGAGCTAGGTGAGGATTAGCTGCAGAGAAACCATCATCCCTCATGCTTAATCGAACTGGTGTGTTTGAATGAATTTCACTTCAGTAGTGTTAAAGCACCATGTGTGTGTTAACTGACATTTATCCAACTGGGGTTTTATTACTTTGTAATTTTTATTAATGATTTAATAAAAATAAGACAACCATACAAATCTGAGAATGTGCTTGATGTGTTTTTGGTTGTCTTTGAATAGACATGCTGCAGTTGCCCTACTACAGCATTAGCAATGGACTGTTCCCATCGGAATTGCCCACCATACTGTCATGGGACCAGTTAATGAAGCTGATGTGCTGTGCTTTGCCTTTGGGTGAACAGACGTGTCTTTAGCTCCAGATCTGTGCACAGGGTTGGAACCCAGCAGTTAATTTTTCTGGTGGGCTGTAGAACCTCTGTAACATCACAGAGCACAAATATTTAAACAGCTTAACAAGAGCCTGTTCTCTACTGTAAGTTGTCCCATAGTTTGCCTAGTCCAGCTATAGGTGACTCCATTTCCAGTGACAAATTTATGCAGTCTAATGGAATCAAAATGTATTTCTCCATTTATGTTTTCTGATCTGTTTCATCTTTCTAATTTGTCATGCTCCCTTATTTAGTCAATACAGACACCCTTTCCTTTCTTTGATTTCATCCCTTAGCTATTTGTATACCATGCTTTTTAGTTTGCTAGAACCATTATTTAACCATAATGATGTTACCAGCAGTACTATTTTAATGAACAATAGGTTTTATAGCTGGAGGCGTGTCCTCCTATAGTTCTATTTCTAATGGGGACTGAAATTGTTCTGTGCAAGAAATATCTAATGTCTTGTTTTAGTTATGCACAATCCAGTTTTCCAGCTGCTAGGAGAGGCAGATTGTAACTAACACTGAACATCTTTTATAGCACTGGGAGATGTAAAGTTAGGAATGGGAGGATCTGTTTTATTTTTTCATTCTTTTATATTTTCATTTTTGTCCTCAAGGGTGCTATCCACCTACCCGTAGCCAGCTGGGAAGCAATGCCCTGACCTCAGGTAAATCTCAGCTTTGAGTGCTTTGGAGCTCAAGAAAAATCATGGGGCTAGAAACTGGAAAGAAAAACACAATTTGGAAATAACTAGACCTGACATGATGGAATTATTTAAAATGAAAATGAAGTCCTAATTATCAGGAACAGCTGACTGAAAGATGGACAAGCTTTTGTTACCACTCTCCTGGACATCTGCAGGAGGAACTCCCACCTGCTGTGAGTTTTGGGACTGCATCCAAGGCCAACCTTGCTGCCCGTATGCACAGTAAGTCAGAGAGGCTGGCCCTGGAGGGTGCTCTCCAGAGCCTGGGCACCAGGATGGTTGAAGGTAACCTGCCAGACATGGGCTTCACGGTCCGAGGTGGGTGAGCTGCTGAATGCCCAATGTTTAATGTTTATGACTGCTCTTGCACCAAGCTACAAAGCCTAGCCTACACATGGCCATGGTCCTTCATGCAAAGTCAAAGCAGAGGCAGAGCTGGGCAAACTCGCTGTGAGATACGGCAGTCTTCAGACTGAGCCAGAGTGGGAAGAGGTTCAGGACAAATCAGGACTTGCCAGTTTCATCACAGCATGCCAACTGGCCTCCTGCACAGGTGGGCTGTCTGGATTTTGTGCGGTGGGACTGCTGTGAAGACCTGCAAATGTGCCTTTATTAGTTAGAGGAAAAGACCAGAAAGGCAGGACTCATGGGTTCCCATGCCGCTCCTCCTGCTTGGTCATGGGTAACTCAATTAACTGCTCAGTGCTTCAGTGCAAGCCATCTGTAACATAAGCGTCATGATACTTACCTGCCTCTGAGGGCCATTTACTTAATTAAATTGCTGAGATCTTCAGGTAAGAGATAGTTTAAACAAGTGCAGTAGAAGTAATGGAGCTTGGTTTCCAATGGCTTTGTCTTGTGGTTCGTTGCCAGCTCTGATTGAAACTTCTCCCCTGGGCCAGGACTTCATGAAGGTTTTCTTTCTCTTTCTAATTCTCTCTCCAGGATTCACAGGTGTTCAATAACAGGTAAGCTTGGCCTTTCCATTAGAAAGGGTGCTCCCAGGGGATGTTTCTTGGATGTCTCTTTTCTGCCCAGCTGCCTGGCTTTTTGAGAGATTTCCCTGTGTTACCGTAGCTGTAAAACTTCGTCCAAGTCAGCCAGTAGGTTCAAGCGGTGCAGCAGGAGGGGAGACTTGCAGACACGTTCACCTGCAAACTCCCAGGGCAGCTCGCAAAAGCTGTGCTTGTTTCGGAAAGCACATGGAAACCAGAGCATGGTAGTGCAGACCTGTCTCTTGGAAATGGTGGAGGAGCTGAGACAGGCAGTGGGGTTCAAGTGTTGAACTTGGGCACTGTTAGGAAGAGGAGTTGTGATCAAGGCTCATAAATCACTTGGACACTTCATCTGCTTCAGTGTGATGCTATCCTGACAATGCCCACATCCCTTTTTCCTTTTTAGTCATTCCCTTGTCATGCCCTTTGCATCTGGACGCATTCCTGTAAGGTAGGTGTGGTTTATGGATTTTCCTCAGTGCTTTAGCCAAGGAGAGCCTGTCAAAACCAGTTAGCTGATCCTAGGTCTCTCTGAGTTGATAGCTCTGCTGCAGCTCCCCTTGCTGTAATTCCTTCCTGCTGACAGGCTGCCTGATCGGGAAGAGTTC
This sequence comes from Falco biarmicus, assembly GCF_023638135.1. Classification (NCBI taxonomy): domain Eukaryota; kingdom Metazoa; phylum Chordata; class Aves; order Falconiformes; family Falconidae; genus Falco; species Falco biarmicus. The sequence continues at coordinate 23,973,611 of NC_079296.1, forward strand.
TGTAGGACTTTTCAGCTGTTCCAGCTTTTGTGCACCCTGCCTTCTGGGACTCCCACAGACAGGCTGGGGATAATGCAGAGGCACCTTGGCACCGCACTTTCAGCTGTGCTGGTGAATGCCTTGCAAGTCTAGGAGAGCAGCTGGGAAATCACTTACTGCAAAGAAAGGTGCCTGAGGAGAGGGCTTGGGACAGGGATCAGGGAACGGGCAACAGATCTGATGGCCTTTGAATGTGAATGTGTGTGAATACGTGTATCACTCACTACATCTGCACTTTTGTGGTGAGTTGACCTCGGCTGGACACCAGGTGCCTACCAAGATGCAATATCACTCCTCTCCTCAGCAGAACAGGGGGGAGAAAATAAGATTAAAAATAAAAAAAAACAACACTGTGGGTCAAGATAAAGGCAGTTTAATGAAGCAATAGCAAAGGTTGTGTTGGAAGTGAAGGAAAACAAAATATGTTATTCTCTACTTCCCATCAGCAGGTGATGTCCAGCCACTTCCCAGGAAGCAGGGCTTCAGTACACTCTGGAAGACAAACATTGTAAATAAAGAATGTGTGTGTGTCTGTCCCCCCCCCCTCCTTCCTCTTAGCTTTTATATCTGAGCAGATGCCATACGGTATGGAATATCCCTCTGGTCACTTTGGGTCAGCTGTCCTGACTCTGTCCCCCGCCAAGACCTTGCCCACCCCCAGCCTAGTGGTAAGGGGGGATGTTGGAGGGGCAGCCTTGGTGCTGTGCTGGTGCCCAGCAGGTACCAAAACCCTGGTGTGTTACCACCACCTTTCTAGCTGCCAGTACAAGCAGAGCACTGTGAGGGCTGCTGTGGGGCTCAGCCAGACCCAATACAACCATTTAGGCAGTGCTCCTGCTGTGGTTAATCTTGTTATCGTCAGTTCATGAGTTTAACGCTTTCTCCCTGTTTCAGTCTGGGTGAAGCAGAGTGAGAAACTCCTCTGAGCTACCTTTCTGTTTTCTTGGGTGCTGCTCAGCTGAAGCTGGGAACTAGCTGTAGTGTGTAAATGCAGAGTAACATCAATTTACGGGTGGAGGAATCCATGGGCGCAGGAATTACACTGCAGATGCAGAGTCTGGCTTTTGGGCTTGCAGCTGCGGAGAAAATGAGCAATGAATAGGCAGTTAATTGAAAGCTAAAGTAGCTATTTACTGACAGTATAGTCTTGCCTTTTCTCCTATGTGTAATCTGTGTGAGATCACTTGAAGTCAGCCTCTGTGACCCAACTTGTTTCCAGTATTTGTTTGTTTTTCCTTTTCCAGATGAATTTATATGCCGTGCTTTTTTTTTTTTTTTAAATGCCAGCTTCTTGTACTGTTGATCCTCACTGTTAAATGGCTGCTGTGCATCAGTGGTAGAAAACTGATTCTTTTCACTGAGCCAGTTAAATTCTGCTAATCTTTGCTCAACAAGTAATTGCAGCTTTAGGGAATAGGGATGCAAGAAGGACTACTTGGATAAAGAAGGATTTACAGGTCTGGGCAGAAAGAGTTTTCAAATTCTTTTGGGGTACCTAAAGTAAAGGTTGAGTCAGGAAAAGAGGTAAATATTTGTGGGATCTTGCTGATTGAACGGGGCTACTCAAGTCTACTTAAATTCTTTGCAGGGCTAAGGGGTTCATTCCTTGAAAGAATAATGCGGTTAATAAAAATGCTCCTACTGGCTGAGTTGCTGACTGGTAGTTCATACCTGCTCAGCTTTTTCATATTTAAATATGTTGTCTTATGAATATGTCGTGTAAATGCTTTCATTTAGAAAATCACATTGGTCAAAAGTGTAGAACAGGAAAGCATTTTACTGAGAAGACAGTTTTCTCATGTTGGGAGATTATAGAAAACAGCACAGTAACACTTTAGTATTCTGATGTAGCTGCTGATGGCCTCTGACTCTTAAAAGCTCCCCAACGGTAATGCAGAATGTGATTACTGAGCAGAAGCCCTGACAACTGGTTTGTCTCTGGAAACAGTATTGGCAATATCCTTAACACAGCCGATATAGGAACTGCTTGGGATCAGTTGCCAGTAGAGCTGGCTGGCATTTCTTTCATTAATATTAAATTCATAAGTGTGAAAAGGATTTTTCCAAAGGGTTAAAAAAATTGAGGGAGAACTGAAATTAAATACAGATCTCTTGCTGCTTCAGGCGCCGTTCCCAATCTGTCTACAGATAGAAAGTGGCGTCAAGAAGAACCTTCCAACTGAGTTGCCAGAGATGGAGGCAGGCAGGGCCATCTCCACAGAAATCCATGAGTATACCTAAAAGAAAGCAGGTTGTAGCTGAGAGGAAGAAATGGGGGTACTCTTCTTCCATCAGCCTGCTTAGATGCCACTCATCACCTTTGCTAGGCATGTATTGGTTTGATTTTTTTTCCCCTCTTTTTTTTTTTTTTTTTCCTTCCCCCCAGTAGAAAATATCTTTTAGATGCAGAAGGGAAAGAAGAAAGAGGATCTGAAAATGATTTGTGGAAAACTAACTTTAAGAATGTTTCCCTCTGCAAATTATTCTGACACAGAATTCCCAACCTGTTAGTAATTTTCTTCAAATATTTGAGGAACAGTCAATAACAAAAAGTGTCTTAGAAAAGGATTTTGCTTTAATGAGTACGCAATGAGGAAGATTAGAACAGCTCTAACTGCTCAATATCTGGACACCACGCTAATGAACACTTCAGAAATGCCAGAGGCACAGCATAGACTTGCATTAGTATTTGCACTGAAGCATGCAGGACTTAAAGCAAGGACCCAGTGTGGTAGATGCTAGACAAGGGGGTGGTTTATACTTAGAAGGTACTCGAGATGGCAAGTAAAGCCGTGAAGGATGTAAAGGGAAAGGAGCTGGGAGCTAATGTGGGCAGGATGACCAAGGCATGCGGGGAATGTGGCCCTGGCTGTCAAGCCTGAGGGATCCTGAGTGATGCCTCAGGTAAGGGGAGAGGTGAGACAGTGTCAAGATGCTCACAAAAATGCTGGAACCCTGACAGCAAAATAAGACAGAGATGGGCTATTTAGAGTAGTTCTAAAAATGGATCCAGGGATGTTTATGGCAGCAATTTCATTGCTTGGAAACACAGACTTTTAATATCTAAGCTTTGTGTAATATATGCAGTTGTGTCTCCAGGGAATTAAAGCAGCAAGAATTATTTGGATTGCCTGCATATATTTGTATTACTGTTCAGAAGCTGTATCTTCTTTTGTTTGTGTTGTTTTGATTAATTTCCTGGATTGAAGCTGCACATGAAAAATGTTTCAAGCTGTTTAAGGTTCAGGCTTTTATTCAGTAGAAGCATTTTGCAATTGGTTACTAAATCCCTTTGCTGTCTTAGAGCTGAGCCTCCCTTTGGCTCTGCAGGCTGGACAGCTGGGTTGGAGAGTGCCAGGTTGCCCACCGAGTCTGAAAAGATGAATGGGGGGAAAAGTTTTCCTTGTAAATGAACCCAGTAACTTGGCAGAAAAGTTTCTCTTCTGACTTGCTTGCAATGTCTCTGCCTGGGAAGCAGCAGAAACAGCTTTGTGTTAATTTGGTTATACTCAGAGCAGGAATAGCTTCATTTGTCGGTGTTTTTTATGTCAGAGAAATAACAAAAAGCCTCAGAACAGGTCTCTGGCGTGCCTGGAGCTGTACGTCTACCTGGGAGTTTTTTTCTCCATATTCAGTAGCCTCTAGATTGTCTGGTTGTGTTAACATAACTGTTGAACTCTGCTTGATGCAGGAATCCTGGTTTGGAAATGTACATCTGAGCTAGAGGTGCCAGCCTGTGCTCTGGGGTGATGCAGGTTAATCTTCAGATTATTTGGTCATTGTGTTTAATCTGTTTGCTCTGTGCAGTGAGATTGCTCTGAGTCTTGGGCTCAGAATAATCATGCATTTTAGTCTGCAGGGAAGGAAGTTCGGAGAGGTCAGATCTCTCCCTGTGACAGTGCCTGACTAGATCTCTATAGACAAACTAGTTTTGCCCGCATAGTAAATGGTTTTATCGTCCAGATCACCTTAATCAGAGGGTGGTTACCCTACAAAACAGTGGGCTTCTGGCAGTGGGAAGAAGATATTAACATGTATGTCTCTCCTAAGGAATACCTTGTGGAGCAGCGAATGGCCCAGCTGGCAATCTGTGTGTGGTTCAGTACAGATTTACCTGCCTGGGTCTGCCTGCAGGAATGAGTCCTGCGCTGCATCCTGGAGAGGACAACAGCACGCAGAGGCTGGTCTAGAGCTGCACTGTGGCCCCAAGGGCACTGTGCCATACCTGCGTGTGGTGCCACGCTGGGGGTCAGCAGGGAGTGGGGAGCCTGCGGTGCGCTGGCTGGCCCATGATTCTCAGATGCTGCTTGTGAACTTGGGCTTGCCCATGTGGCTGAGTCTTTCCTGTATTGCTCCTTTCAGCTACACCCTGAGCAGGATCCCTTTCAGCAGGTGTAACCGTCTGGCAGGGAAGGCTGTTGGGATGGGCTGAATTTGTCTCTGCCAGACCTCAGCCTCATGCATGTCAGCACGGAGCTGCCGTTGTCTGGGTGGCTGGGATCTGCTGACCTGCTGTACCTGGAGCAGCTAATCTTATTGTGAGGAAAAAGGCTGCAGATGTGCCCAAGAAATTTGACATAAAGCAGTGGCTTTTAGTAAAATCTGGCCTTGCCATGGACCCTTAGTTACTAGGTGGCCCACCACTCTGTGATGTACTTATCACGTAGCTGCTGTGTGGGGTCTTGTGCATAGGGACGGAAATACTTTGGAGAGTTTATAGGTGCCTAGTGGGATGCAATATTAGCTGACCGGACTGTTGCCTTTCATTTTCTATGTTGTGCCAGCTTGAAAGAGAGAGAGGCTAGGGTGGCTTATCCTGCCCAAGACATGGGAAATTGTTCCATTATTAAAATAAGTCCTTCTGGAAAAACTGAAGTGATGCAGCATTTTCTAAAGATAGGCATTTCTGGACACAGTATACAAAATAATTAAAACCTCAGCCAGTTACGTTAGAAAACAAACCATTAATTATTCACCAGTGTTATAAAAAAGAAAGGAAGGTCAGTTATGAGGGTAGTCAAGACCACTCATAGTGAAGCTTCTGCTGCACTTTGGTAGAAGAAACGCTCCATCCCTCAAAAACATTTTTATTCCTCTCCCCGCAACACACCCCTCACCCCCCCCCCCACCCCCCACCCCCGGGAATATAATTTCTTTTCAGTGGTTCCAACTGGATGGAGTCTTAATATAGTGTTCATAGGTTTCGTTTCTGCACATCTGATGGCAGAAGAAAAGCTGGTTTTTCTTCGTGCCTCAGTTTAACTACATCAAAAGGCCATGACCCAGCCTTGAAGAATGTTGGGGCTACCAGTGAAGAGCTATGCTTAGGGACAGAACAGGGTGCTTGCTTACTGTTTGTGTATCTTCAAATGAAGTTAGTATTTGTAAAAGTGCTCATCTTGGTTAGTCTGGTCCTTTTCAGGGACTGAATTGTACCCTTTGGAGAGGACCACTGCCAAGGTCCTGCAGGGCCAGTATTGGCCCCCATGGTCTTGCACCTCAGCAGATATCTTCATACAGTTACCGCCACTGTAACAACATCAGTGAGGCTGGACGCTCACTGGGAGTCATGTAGGGCCATCCAGAAGCTGGTTTGAGCATTCAGTGGCCCATCAGATGTTCACCCGTAAGGATGGTCCCTACAAGGTGGTTGGGAAGGAGAGCAGTTTAAGGAAACAGTGTATTGCATCATCAGGACAGGAGCCAGTGTACTTGGCTTGAGACGCTACAGAGAGCTCTGCTGTTAGGTGGCTGCGGAAAACATCACCGTATGGGTCAGAATAGGCAACACTGCATCATCTGTGCCTCTCTGGATAGCCGTGAAAAATCAGTAAGTGTGCTGAACATCCCTAGCCTAAAGAGCTGGGATTTGGGGTTTTGGTTTGAAAATCTGCTATGTCCCCTTGAGTTCAGTGCTTACAGATCAAAACCTTGGTCGTTCAAACTAAACCTTCAAATTGTTGATCCTAAGCTGCTACAAATCCCCCCTCTGTTGATGGGGAGCTGGCTCAGCTCTGGCAGATTTGGCCTTAGTTTTGGATTCTGTTCACACATGTGCAGCATTAAGTTTGAATCGATGGAATACCTGAGGAACAGAGGTTACCATTACAGCTGTCTTGCAAATCCTATATCCAAGGCATGTAATGTGGTATAACAGCAGCATTTGTGCTTGTTGTTTTTTAACCTGCAAAGTACAACCTACTTCACAAAATGTTACCAACGAAACAACTGCTCAGAAAATTGGCATATAAATATCACCTACTGAGTGTGACAAGGGATCTGCAGATGCTGTCTGCGATATGTGCACTTGTCCCGTATAAGATGGGGATTTCAGCCTGCTGCAGGTGAGCAGGAAGCCACGGCTGGCAGTAAAACAGGAGCAGTCTGTGCGGTGGGAACGCAGACGCCAGGGACTCTCTGTGTCCTGGCTGTGCCTTCCCACGGGCCTCCAGGCTGTAAACATCACCACTCCTGCCTGCACAGGATCACCAGAATAGATTTTGGAACTAAAGGGATGTAATGTGTGGCCCAGGTGTGTGCAGGAGATGCAGGGATTTTAAAGGGGACGGGTGCAGGGGGGCAATCTGCCGAAGGAAGAGGGAAGGGGGTGTCTGGACAGAGGGAACAAAAAGGTTTAGAAGAATGATCGGAGTGGGTGAAACTTCAAAGAAAAGGAGGGATCTAAACTTTGAGATTTCCACAGGTTAATAAAGGTTGTTTGTACTGTGCCTCAAAGGCTGGCTTTAAACTCCTTGTGGAAGGTCAGATTAGACAACTAGAACAATTCCTTTAGGTGATGAAAACCCATAGACCAGGCAAGCTCTTCCAGAGGCCTTGCATTCAGATGAGACCTGGAAAAGTGATGCACCCACTCACGAGCAGAGTCGTGAGCAGGCCCTTACTCCCTGTTTCTCCCACACTGCACCCAGTGCACCCTGCCCATGAGGCCGTTGTTTGAATTCACTGCTGTAGCACTGGGTGCTCTATCTGGACTCTGGGGTGGGTGGGTGGGGGTGGGGAACCAAGCAAAACCCCACCAAACCCCAAAACCAAACCAAAAGAAAACCCCAAACCACTAAACCCAAAACCAACCCCAAACTAAAATGCTTTTTGCTATTTAAAAAGAAAATAACAGTCTCCCTTCAGAGGATGTTCAAGCATTCATTTTTCAAAGATAGAAGCAGCCTGTTTAAAACCAGAATGAACCCCCCACTTTCTTCTTTTTTAAATGGAAACCGAATAGCACTGCAGTACAAATCCAGCAGCACTTCACAGTAAGAAAAGGCAGCTCAGTGTGAGGTGCTGAATAATGCTAAAACAGCAAATAAGTGAGCTGACAACAGTAAACCCAGAGATTGCATCACGTGTTGGACTCTGTCTTGGTGGAGAAGGACGACTATTGTGGGGAAATGTGCAAAATGGTATTTGTGCATATTTCAGGAGTGCTGCTCAGTAAATGGTTTTGAACGAGGTCTGCCTCACTGCTGGAGCTGTAGGGAACTCAGTACAGTTGACGGAGGGACCTTGACTGGATATTTGACAAAGCCATTTTAAACTGTGTTTTGTTATTTTAGTGTATGTGGATCATGCTAACTTTGAAAAAAAAAAAAAGCGCTTAATAATAAAAAAAGAGGACACACCCACCCAAATATAACTAGAAATAAAATCCCTCAATGTGATTTTTTTTTTTTTTTTTTTTTTTGTAAAAATGGTTTCATTTGAAAGGACACTAAAATGCCTCTTGAGCTTTGTGGTTCTTGTGCTTTAAGGTCCTCTTCTCCTCAGGTCTGCAGTGCTCACCCCCAGGCTGGGTTTGTGAGCTGGATTGTGCCTGTGTTGCTCTGTACATGATTTCACTGCCTTCCATCCATTATCACACCTTCCACCAACACTACATGGGGCTAATTCTCGCTATGGCACTTAGCAGTTGTGTGGGACTAACATTTTTAAAATCACTTACCTATTTTGTCACAATGTTTATGTCAAGTATTACCAACAGCTGTTTTTTCCACAAAGGTATCAGAATTTTGAGTGAGGAACAAATATCCTCTGAAATCTAGTCCACATAGAAGACTATAAACTTTACTGTTGATGGTGACGGCAAGAGTTGCAAGTCTGGAAGTATGACATAAAAAGAAATTATTGCTTTCTCAAAGATCCTGATACAGAGCTCATAAGGGTTATTGGAACAATTCTCCTTATAAGCTGTAGATCAGGCCTTCATCAGGTTAAGAGATTGAATGAAGCATTGCTGAGTCTGCTCCTCACTTGAAACTTTCTTGAAATACAATAGAAAGTTCCCCACGCTTCTATTTGTTAAGAAGATGGACTCAATCCAGGCTACTTCCTTAAATTTGTCATTGGCATTATGTGCTAAGTTCTTGGTGGATGGTCTAAATTACCTTTTACTATGGTAAGATTTTTTCAGCTTTAATGAAATACAGATGTAAGTTCTTCCTTAGTAATTATTCCTTGGGAGAATTATTTTTGAGTGGATACATTTCATAAGAAATATTTCTAAGGGATTCAGTCTTGGCAGAGACAGGAGTGATGGGAACAAAGAGGAACCAAATTATTTTATCACCTGATAATAAAAAGTTTTGTCTAATTGTTAAACTTACTGTGTTCTTAGCTACTGCTGAATTAAGTGTTGCTGAAGGAAATATTCACACAAAGCACTTGGGTTTCAACAAGCTTCTAAGTTCTGGTGCATGAAAGGCCTCTATTTGGATTTGTTCTTTGCATTGTGATTGTGGTCCAGGCTTTGTGTCCTGGGCTCTGCAAACACCAGAGTTAGACCCCTTCTTCCAGGAGCGTGCAGTGTTCAGGAAGAAAAAAGCAAAGATGCACCTTCACTGTTGAGGTTTTTTTTTTGGCAAGAAAATAAGCTCATGCAGAGTTGTAGTTGTACCTAGATTGCCATGAGTATCCAAGTTCATCTGAAATCAGGCTAATAATTTTTATTCTCCCCTGTAGCATGGGTAACACAAAGGCAATGCTGTTATCCTTCTTAGAGTGGAAGGTGGAATAGAAGTACAGGGAAACCAGATGGACTAAGCTTTGACAAGAAAGCTTGTGGCCAAACAGAGAACTGGGGCAAGTTCTCCAGAGTATGTAGTCTTTCACTGAAAGCAGGACTGGCTTCTTTTCCCATTGTTTCTCTAAGTGTCTTCCATTCTTTTTTTCATTGTCTTCTGCAAATGTTTGTGTTGCATGTATTTTAGTAATCTAACAGGAGGTGTTTTTTTCCTGGTTTTAAGTCTATTCTTACCAGTTACAGCTGTGTTAAACCGCCTTGTGATTCTGTTCTAACTTGGTGTAGAACAGTGCTCCTCTTCACAGTGAAGAGCAATTAATGACTCCACACAGCTCCCTAAAAAGCATGAAGTAACGTAATTATCATTGTTGGTTGCAAAGCTAAATGTACATAAAAACTCTAGTTGAGGTAATGAGGCCTTAATATCACTCCGTGCGGTTAGGTGCCCGAGTAAGAGTTAACCTTGTAAGGGAAGTTTCTTGCTAACATCAGTGGGAACTGGGAAATCTTCTCAAACTTAGCTTGTGTATGTTGACATTTCATTGACTCTACCCTTGCTGCAATGTTGATACTGCTGAGTTGTCCGAGGCTGTGAGAAAGCAAGTTGAGATCAAACCCAGAAGAGTCTGTTTCCTTGTCCTGTGCTGGGGTCTTGCTCTTTCTTGGCCTCAAAGATTTTATTGATCTTCAAGTACTGTTGCTGCTAGACCAAACTCTCTATTTAAGCTTGTGTGTTTCACAGAGTGTGGGGGATGCTGGCTGAAGCAGCAATCCTAGAACAGGGAAACTTGTCAAGGTATAAATATCCAGCAATGGCTCTGCAATGCAGAAATGATAGCATTTTTTGTTTAGACATATTTCGTTCAGTATTTCATATCAGTCTGCATTCAGCTGGGACATGTAAGATGTAGTTAGCTGCAGGCTGGATGTGGAGTCTGTTGCAGACGCTATGCCAACAGAATTGCTAGAGCCCCCTTTGGAGCTGCTTGTCTTTCTACGCTGAGTGTAACGGGTCTGTGCAGTGAGTTCAGACTGAACAATGAGCATTTAAAGAACAAAAATGATCTCAGATGGATTCTGTTTTAAGTAACAAGTAGTGTCTACTGTGAAAAATGAATTGTGACTTGTACACTACAAATGACCTAAGATCTCTTAAAGATTGTACCCACTCAGATCTTCCCCGAACTGCTGACACAATCCTTGGAAGACAGTCACCAGTGATTCTGTTAATCTTGAAGTTTTGCATGCTCTTTTTTTTATTCCAGTATTTAAAGGATAAAGGGGACTTCTTCCTTAAAATCTGCAGGTATGATTTCCCTCATGTAGACAGTACTTTTCTGTGTGGCAGTTTGATCTGGAAACTGAGAATAATGTTTTCATACTTGCACAAAAAGCTTATGAACACTTAAAAGCCTGTGCAGTCTGCAGACCTATTCTTGCCACATCTCTCTTGACAGGTGAGATGTACTTCCTCTTGGACCAGTTGTTTCAAAGGTTTTTATTCATGTAGTGGATAGCTGAGGAAAATCAACTGCTTGAAAGACAGAAAGAGTTTGACTTCACTCTTTGATCAGGAAGAGAAAGGGCCATTCAATCACCATCATATCTAGATCCTTGGAGATCTTTCTGTAAGAGTCCAACTTAAATCACCCACTTACATACGGAGTTGGAAGAGGGGTCATCAAAGATCTACTGCCTTACTGAGGTTTTCTGTTCCTACTTTCATTATTGAGCCTGACAGCAGTCCAGAAGCAGGCTATACATCTTCAGGCTAGGGATGGTACTTTTCCAGCATCCCGTAACACTACCATGTAAAGGTAAATGTTAAAGATATTTGAAATATAGTTGGCACTTGTTATGAATAAGCAGTTCTGCTTATTTTCAAAAAGCAAATCCATGCTTCAGCTGACCTGAGATGGACTTGCTTCATACTGAATCAAAAAATTCTCTCTGCTGAAGAACTGGAGCTGTCATAAACCTTGTCACAGGTCTCAAAGGAAAAAAAAAAAAAAAAAAGGAAAAAAGGCAAGAACTCGCTGAGCTCTAACCCTGCTGTTTACTCTGTTAGTACATGGTTACCTAGGAAAAATATTCCCCAGGTAAGGTAATTTCTAATGCAGCACTAATCACAGACTTGAAATTGTCCATTTATTAAAAAAAAAAAAAAAAAAGGCATCTGAAGCATGCAACTGGATATTTGTAAAAATTAACTTAACATCTTCCTTTTTTTATATATTATTAAAAACAAAAAACAGCCCTCACTGCTTGAAATAAAAATATTGTATCTGCTAGTCAGGACTTACATGGTAAATTAAACATAGCACTGAGTCAAAAAACATCACCTTGGACTGGTAAACATTTCAAATTCAGGTTCTTTTATTTCTAGGGATAGTAATCAGAAATCGTCAGTACCAGTGTAGCATAGTTTCATAGATTTATTGGAATCAGATACACAAGTAAAATATACCATTATGCTGATTTGCAGTGACATCCACAGGGAGTTTTTTGCTTTAGCTATACTGATATATAAACAAAATAATAATGAGATGTGGTATGTGTAGAGGAGATCTTGGAGTTGTGCTTAGGTAGCCAAGAGTATGGAGAGACAGGACACACCTGTCCAATCAGAAGAACTCAGACTGATTATTTTATATAAAATGCATGGTAGCAATTTGCAGGTGAAGGACATATGGCTGCTTCGTGAATGCGTTGCAAACTATCTGAAAAAGCTGGTCTGCTCAAATTGTGGAAAAGGTGGTTAGAGATCGCCTTGGGGAAGATGCTTGACAAGTGTTTTGCATAGAAATACTTGATGTGCCAACCAAGTGCTCAAGTCTCCAATGTTGCTCTGTTTGCTTAGCTCCGAAGCAGAGATAAGCACCATGGAAGAGCTTTCAGCACTGGCAGGGGAACCATTTTAGGCAAAGCAATATTTTTTTCCCCTGCATGTCAACCTCAATTCACTTTAAGTACTTGGAAAAGCAAATTAAATTCACCGTTGCTAAATTCTCCTTCTGTAGTAAGGGTCAGGAAGGGTCTGGGGACTTCGTGTTTGTGTTAACTGCCAAAATGTCTTCTGGATAAATCTCTTTGTGGGAGGTGAGGAAAAAGTGAATGAGGTGGTGATGTTCATGTAATTGAGGTCTACAACGTTGCAACTCATATTGTCACAAGCAAAAGTTTAGTGAAAACCCCATCACAACCTATGTGCCATTTCAAGGCGCAGAATTTTCTGAACCTTCTGGGTTTTTTTCAGCTAAACAGGAAGACTCCTGCCTTTCTCCTGTGCCTAGTAAAACAGAATGGGTTTTTTTTATTATTTGGCATAATTATAGCAAAACCAGAAGCCTTTACATTCTGATCACAAATTTATGTCTTCTCACATGAGTACTGAAAAATGTCAATCTTCCATGCCCTTGTCTGACTAGGAACAACACTACTAGGCCTCCTGTATCGAGCTCAGAGTAATTGCTTTTGTTAAGAAATTCTCTTGAGTGTGCAGAAAATGTTTTGGGAAAGGAGGTATTGTTTTGGGAAACTTCAGCTGTCTTCTTTCAAGGTACTATGAAACCAAGAAAGCCTACTCTCTTAAGTAGCTAATGTAAGTAAGAGTAGAAAACTACTCTCTTAAGTTGCTAATGGGATTTGTTTTCAAATGTTTTAACAGACTTGTCTAAAGCTTCTGATTCTGACTTAAATATGGCTCCAAAGCCTTGTTTGCTGTGTGACAGTGAGCCACCAGGGCAATAGGACACAAAGGGTTTATCTGGCATTTATTATGGGGGGGTGGGGGTGGGGTGTATTTCGTGGCATGTGTTGTTGTGGGGGGAGGAGGAAATCTATCCTGAACATGCTTCATATTTGCATTGCTTATTTTTGTTGGTCTCAGAGTCAGGTAGCAAAGTAAAATAATTGCTGTTTATTAAAAATGCTTGTAGCAGTATTGTGCTTCCTAGCAGTACTGAGGCACAGCTTTTGCGTTGTAGGCTGGATCAGACTGTCTCTTTTGCAAACTGCATTACGCCAACAAAATGTTTCCCAGGCAGAGGTATTCCAGGGAAGAATGCTTTTCTATTCTGGTTTAAAAATTTGTAGCTGCAGTTTAACTTCTGAAAAGCAAAGACTGGAAGCGCAGAAGGAAGCATCTGGAAGCTAGCTGTGTGACTTTCAGGAGGTAAAAGCACCTGCCCTATGCAAGCCTAGTCCTTCTCAGGTCTCAATGAGGTGAGTAGCCAGGATCACTGGGGACTTCTGATTCTTGAACTGTGCGAGCATGGCTTCTGTGATACTGAGGAGTTCAGGTGACCACTCTAGTGCTTGTTCTTTTTAAAGAAAAAACACAAGGGGAAAACAGATCGAACAGTCCTGCTCATCTCAGATGAGGTGATAGTGCTAACCAGTTTGCAAGGTGCTGTCTTGGAACATGGGATCTGAATTCATACAATCTGGCAGCAGTATCTTTTTGGACACACTAAAGTAAAGAAAGCAGTACTGCTAGAGGTCTTGAGATTCCTAGGGCTTGACGAGCTGAGGGAAGAAGGGACAGTGTGTCTGACATACAAGGAATTGAATTGGAATTCTTTATATTCAGAATTTCCAGCCTGAAACATACATAGGTTTTCATAAAAATATCACATCCAGTATATTTTTTATCTGGGGCAAGCTACGATATATCACCCTCCCAGTGAGATCCTGTTAGCCAGATCTCAGTGTATCTGTATTTTCTTTCCAATCATCATTGACTTTCCCTTTTGTTTTGTTTTGTTGTGGGTTTTTTTCCTCCTCAACTGACAGTTATGTCCTCCAATCCTGTAATTACTGTCTATCATTTTAAGTGATAGGCTAAGGGCCAATATTTAAGGTCAGGGCCATGAACATCTGACTTTCCCTTGAGAATAGAACTGGTTGAGTAGGAAGAATATTGATTCACTGAGTAAATCAACCAAAAAGAAAGATTTTTTTTTTTCAAATGCTTTTGACCTGATACAGTCCAACCATTTGTACTTGAGGCAAGTTAATGAAGGGGTAAATCGTATCTTGTATCAAAATGCAAAAAGAGAAACTTTGAAAAAGCAGCCCAGAGGCTAGCTGCAGACAGCCGGGAGTGTGTCTTAGCCAGGGGTTATACTAGATTTATAGAAAATGCAGAAATAAGTGAATCTGACCCCTAATTCAGAGTGGAAACTGATTCACCTCTATGGCTGCCTTAGTGGATCTGCATCTTAAATAGGAGCATATAAGTGAAATGCATGATCTAATTCTCTTAAAGGAAGAATTTGTAACTCATTCTTCCCTCAAATGGTATCTTTTAATTTAGGAAAAAATCATCCCAGTTCATTTCCAGTTATTTCTTCCTTTCCCCCATGTGTGTAACCCTGAACAATATAATTTCATCACTGGGTAACAGCATCAATTACAGAGCATTAAAAACTGCCCAAGCTACTCAAAGAACATTGCAGATGCTAAAAAAGCACCCCCTCCTGCCCCCTAAAAAAACAAAACCAAAGATGGTTCCATCACACCTCTCATGACTGCCATTTAAGAAAGTCCTAAGCGAATTCCAGTGCTCATCTCCCATTTAGTGGAAATCCTGGTCTGGAGTCTGCTGGTGTTTGATTATCTGGAACCCGTGAATTCTGTATTTGTGACCCTGGTCTGAATGAATGATGTGGAAATGTCAAAGCAGCTTTTTGTATGATGAACAGTAATAGGGAGGGAAGTAAAACAGAGATCCAAAAAGACCTTTAGATGTGTTGGCTGAGTTAACTTCCCTGGCAAACCTCAGCTACAAATAACAGAAACAGCCTGTCTTGCAAAGGAGAAAAGTGCCATGCTAGAATTGTCCTAATCTTTTGGGCTACTGACTTTGATACTTCTGTCCTTGAACATGAATAATTTATGCTCAGGAACTTGGTTTCACTGTGACAGACAAGCATTTGTTGAGAAGTCTCAGTGTTGGTCCTTTCAGAGCTATCGGGGTTCTTCCTGTTGCCATTTTAGCAAAGTAGTAGATGGAAAATGGAGAAAAGCTCAGGCTTCTTTTGTAAGGGAGTCTTAACAGAAATGCTGCTTCCTCTTTGCTTGTTTGTTTGTTTGGGTTTTTTTTAACCTGTTAGGAAGCTCATGAAATGCTGCTGACTAGCAGAACACTATTGCTGTCCACACTTAACCATTTCTAGATAGTTGAGCAAACAAATGTTAGTCTGGAAGGGTTAGAAATAAACACTGATCTCGTTTGCATACACTGAGTGGTTTTGTCCCTTCCAGGTTTATCATAGCACCTCTTTATCTCCTGTTATCTGTCCTCTCTTTCTCGAATTTGTCAAACACCAACTTTTTAATGAGCTAGTGTGGAGCAGACAAAGGGGTCCAAGGGCAAACCTTAGTCTTCGGCTTGGGTGGAAAAGGGAATAATTAAATGCTGAAGAGGTGATGCAGTCAGATGCACTGGAAAGAGGGCAAAAGGATAATGAGCAAAGGGAGGGGAGTTTGGGCAAACCTCTTTGGGAAGCTTCTAACAGTCAAAGCCACTTTCGAACGTGGCATGGTGTGACTTTGCTTTTACACAACATTGAGGGGAACGTCAAAACAATCCTGAGTGAGGCTGCATCCAATTTTCTTTGTCTGCTCGAGTTGGATGTTGCATGGAGGGAAAGCGAGCCCTTACTTTGAAAGGCAATGTATAAAATGCTGGTTTTCTGCCTCAGAGGCAGATGAGTTAGAGGGTTTTGTGCTTCGTTTCACTCATGCTCCTGGAGGACTAGAGTGTAATGTAAATATTTTAATGCTTTAGCTCCTGTTATATGGTCAGGCAGTACAGGAGGAAGCTAAGCCGTGATTAGGACGGGATTTTCAGTACCTGTGTGTATAGGGGAAAACAGGAGTGGGCTGTGACGCAAAAACTGTTGCAGATAACATTTCCCAACTGATACCAGATTTGGGGTACCAGTCAGTAGCTCAAGGGCAGGTCTGCCATTCAGAGGAACCTAGACGGGCTGAAGGAGTGAGCCAACAGCAAACTGATGAAACGAGGGCAAATGTGAGGTCCTGAGCCTGGAGCGAAATAAAGCGCTGCAGCAATTATGGGCTGGGAACAGACTGACTTGGCAGCAGGTCTGCAGAGAGGCACCTGGGGGTCTTGGTAGGCAGTGAGGTGAAGGTAAGCCAGCCAAGTGCTGTGGTAATGAGGATCACTAACAGCATCCTGGCCTGTATTAACAGGAGCATGGTCAGCAGATCTGGCAAAATGGATACCCTCCTCTATTCAGAAATGAGATACTGAGGTTGGCTGGAGTTCTCAGAAGGGAAGACCTAGAAGGAGAGCTCGTAAGTGATATGTTTTTAAACACTCAGCCTTGATAAGTGTGGAGGGCCACTTCCATTATCTTGAAGCATTTTGGTAGTGGAAATGGAGATGAAGAATGGGTGCAAGACCGGGTGCAGCTGGCAAAGGCCACCCTAGATACTCAGAATGAAGCTTAATCTGCTAGCTGGGCTGTGGGGCCATCAAGGGAAAGAGGAGCTGTTATAGGAGGGATCAGGCACTTGAATTAAGAGAGTCAATCACTGGCTGGTAACTGGTCATGGTAGACACCTGGCAGCATGGCTGTATAGGGTTGTGACCCCCCTGCATCTGGATATGCAAAGATGGGCTCCTACAGTATCCATAATGGAGACAGTTACTTGATTTTGTGTCAAAAGCAGGAGTTTCCACAGAAATCTGAATTCAAGTGCAAAGTCATTTCTAATTGACCAAAGTGTGCACAGGGAGTCAAAGGTGCCCTAGAGCAAAGCTGGCACCTTGCTGTCCTGGCAGTTTTAGGACCACATATGCAAACTGAGCTAGCCTGAGGATGTGGTGAGGCTGGGGATGCGTCTGGCTTGGTGGAGGTGGGTTCAGCTCCAAAACTACCACCTGTCCCCACTGTTTGGTGATAAGCAGCGGCACAGCCATGGTTTTGCCTGTGGTTCTGGTTGTTAGGTTTATGACTGTTGTAATCCAACCTTCCCTGCCTACCCTTAGATGAAAAAGATATGTGGTGATTTTTGTTCTAAAATTAAATAGCTTTGTTCCACTTAGAGCAAAGAAAAAGTGCTAAAATTCCTTTCCCCATCTTCCTTAAAGGGTGCCAAACATGGACTGAATTCCTTGGAGAATTCAGTGTTGCCAGCCTTGTCTTGCTGTTACCCTCCCCATCTTCATTACCAACATCTGAGGTGCAAATGTGGAAAGCAGTGCTTTGGTCTGTAATAACTATTTTCTGTATTTTTTTTTCTTTCTCTTCCCTGCTCTGTTTGGAAGAGAAAACATGGTAGTGGGCTTGTTTTTTGGTTTTTGTAGTTTTATTTTTCTTTTGCAGAGCTGGCCCACAAAGTAGAGTAAGTCAGAAACTTCCTGAACATACACCTCATAAAGGTGCCTTAAGCAAGTGTCTAAGGAGCTGATTAGGGGAGAGGAAATCAGCTCAAGCTTCTTCTTGGGACTGTCTGTATTGGTTTGAGGGTTATTTGGACTCTGATGCTAACTCCTCACAATATCGCTGGGCAGCGGGGAGGTTGCTTGGAAGAGAGGACAGAATCCTATACCTACTTGATTAGGTTTGTCTCCGTATCTCCCTTCCTAGGGAAATGGAGAAGTTTAAGGGAGATCCTCAGCTGCTGAGGAACTTGAAGGGGTTAGACTGGCTGGATTAAGACATGCTAGTGTTCACAACCAACCAAAGGATCAGTCTAGCTAGCACTTGCTAACCGGTCATTTTTGACTCACTGGCATGCAAAAGATCAGGTTATGAGTAAATCTATAGGATAACTTTCGTCATGACTAGAATTAGGTAAAATTAATCTCCCTTGATCCAAAGAAAGACAATGTAACAACCAGTTTGCATCATCATATGCTGTCACCATGAATGTTAAAAATGAAAAAAAATGAAACTAGCCAAAGCCATTATGGCATAGGTCTTAAAATATTTAATCTATAACAACAGAGAGCATATGCAGAAGGACTAGCAATAATCAAGGAAATTAAATTTCTGAAAAGGATCTAGCAATTTGCTGGCCTCAATATGTTATGGACAGAACTCTGGGCAGAGCACAGCTGTCCAGCTTTCAAGGTATGCCTTACTGCAGTGGCGAGCAGAGATACCTGGAGATAATGTGCTGTTTGTAGCTTAATACTGAAATTACAGTAATTATTCCTGCCTCTTGAAAGGGCTAATTAGCTCAAGAGTAGGGTCATGCAGAAAGGCTAAGCATCTTCCAGGGTTTCAGTTACCTTCTTTTCACCTGAGGCCTTTTGGACATACTGGCTCATTCAAGCAGAGTGGGTTCTGGTACCTCTGCACCATTGCGCATTGCCCTTAGCAATTGTCAGCTCTCAGGAAAAGAACAAGCAATGTGTAATTAGCTTCATCTTTTTACAGACTCTGATTTCACTGGCTGTTTTTGTAAGGGAACTAAACAGAACCATCACTTGGCTCTTGCATCTTTAAATTCAGACCAGACAGCTAGCTGCATCTTTAGTGGGAGATGTTCCATCTCTGCCAATTACTTCCCAGCTGGAAAGAGGTTCCAGCAAGCAGTTACCTTTGCTTGTATTGTGTATTATTGGCTATTTATTTTGCATTTATTTTTTGTGATAATGGCCTCTTTCTGCATACAGGTGTATAGTTTCCTGGGAAAAGCAAAAATCATATTGCCCATTTAGGTAGTTAAGTTAAAAAAAAAATTATCAGTATGGCTAAGTAAGCACTGGAACAAGTTATCTAAGAGATACGGTAGATTCACTATCTCACAAACCCTTCATCAAGATTGCTACTTCTGTACAACAGATTTTTCAGCCCAAAGGAGCTGTCTGGTTTAATGTGAGAGTCTGAAGGATATTCTTTGATCTGCATTACAGAAAAAGGCAGATACCATCATTATAATAACCTTAAAGGTAGATGGTGAGAATCTCTGTAGTCTCCAGCATGTCCAGTGCCGATACAATGGAAAGCTTGGCTAAGGGACTATGGAGGTTTCTCGTTACCTAAACAATGACATAATGTTAGATGAGAGCTAAAAGTTTTACATGTGTTTTTGCTATTTCTTTTCCTCTTGTGCCTCTCAAATGTAAACTGCTATGCTTTTCCTTCTCCATCTTTGCTACAGTGGTCTATTCCTCCTGGATAACTCTTCCCCGAGTCTATCTCCCTTGCTGTCTATATCATTACCATGTCACCATGTGGCAGTTTGACAATGCATGCGATTGTAGTGGCAGAAAGGTGTGACCTTGGGAAGGATGCAGTATGTTAGAGAAAGAAATATGGGGTGGGAGGAGACAATAAAGTGTAATTTCTTGTGAAGCTTCAAAATGGTAAGTTTTCTGCCTTCAGATTTTGCATGTACTTAAACCAGATGTATAGTGATTTTTTAATTTTTATTTTTGATAACTTATGGGCTTCAGGTAGCGATTCTGAAGGGAAATAAGGACGCTGGTTGGAGCTGAGTTGATGGCCTTTGAGCTCTAGGGTGGATAGCAGTGAACAGTTGCTTCATTCCCTATTTTTATTACATTCTTTTTAATCCCTTATCTCATGTTCTAAATGACAGGAAAAAAATAATCAGTTCTTTGAACTGTTTTCCTGTAACTTCTGGTTGGAAATATTAACCAGAAGGTAAAAGTCATGTTGCACAAAACAGTAAAAAAATCTCAAAAGCCTATTTCTTATGTATCATTCAATTAAGGTAAGTATAGTTTGATGAATGGAAACAATGAAGAGCTCAGTGCTTTGGAAAAGATAAGACAGTTTTAAACTTTCTCATAATAAAAAGTATGGCATGGTAGAAAAATAGAGATGGAAGAGATCATTGGAGATTGTGTAGCTCATCTGTGGCCTGTGGCAAGAACAAAACAACCTGAACTGTTTGTGACAGAAGTACATCCAGCCTATTCTTCCAGATGTCCAGGCTACTGAGAGTAGATGCTCCACAGAAAGTCTCAATAACCTATTCACACGCTTTATTGCTGTAAGGAAAGTTTCCCTTAATATCTAGCTTGCATTTTTTTCTTTTTTTTTGGGTAGGTATTGCAGGTTATGATTCCTGTTGTGCCCACCACAAAACTGGAAAGGAGTTGGTTCCCTCTTTGAAACAGCCCTGCTCAAACCTGTCCTAGACGGCATTAGGCTAATGCATTAGGAGAGTTTTAAACATTTTAAACAGTTTTGAATTTATTTTTTTTGTGAGGTCTTAAACTCACAATCTTAAG
This sequence comes from Falco biarmicus, assembly GCF_023638135.1. NCBI lineage: Eukaryota > Metazoa > Chordata > Aves > Falconiformes > Falconidae > Falco > Falco biarmicus. Next base: position 23,993,932 of record NC_079296.1, read on the forward strand.
AAGATGTAGTATGGGAAAGAAAAACACCAAGAAATGAGCTGGCTTGTAGAGCTTAGCAAAGACAAAAGCAGAGACCAGCCCTCCTGACACCAGTTTTGACTCCTTCCCTGTTACACAGGTCTGTCTTTTGTGCCTAAAAAGTACTGAGGAACGCATGAAAGACACTTGTCGTTTAAAGCAGTGTATTTTAGGGACAGTCCATGGTTCAGTTTTGAATCCAGGTGCTGGTGGTTCTATGCAGGCCAGATTGTATGAGATTTGAGCAAACGCTCTTTGCTGCAGTAGCTCTGATAGCTGAGATACGGAAGGAGGCGCGTAGCCTATATATGGTGAAGAGAAGCACTGAAAAGAGATGCTGCTAAAAACCTAAAAGCTGTCTCTGAAATCCCATCATTTTTTATTGCATAATTAAGCACTATTGCTGACACATCCTCCCTTATGATTCCCTTTAAGTTAGAGCATCTGGCCGGGTGTTGCACAAGAGCACCGGTTTTCTTCTCCCTATACAACGGAGTTTTGATTAATTAATCATTGCTTCTGTTTGAATAATACATTAAAGATGCACTCGAATGTTCTAGAAAAAAAGCAAAATAAAAAAAACCCCACACGAAATGAAGTACTGCTCTGGCTTGTGAAAGGACGTACTCTTCAAATGGCAAGATAGTTTTAAAGGTAAATGTGTTCCCAGTCAGCCTGTATTTCTCTTTCTGCTTGCTTATTTTTGTGCATTTGACTTGGTGTGACAGTCACTTGCATCGGCACACAGTTACATCATAAAAAACATGAACTTTAACATAATGATATTGAAGAATTATGTAGTTATGATGGATATATTTTTTGAGTCAGTGTTTTGCTATATTTAAAGAAAATAGAATTATGGAACTTGCATATTGTTGGCTGCTGTCCATGATTATTTGTGGCTTCACAATACCTTCGTACTGAACAAGTTGGATAGCTGGCCTCCTAAAAATCCTACTATGGTTTCAATAGGGCAGGTTTTGTGTTTGCCCAGCAGTGAACCTGCCACTTCACAGAGGCCTATTGCTGGTTCTGTGTTTGTGTAGGGACCTTGATTCTATGCTGTGCATATCCTCCACAGTCTGGAAGCAATGAGACAAAGCTTCTGAAAGCACAGAGCAAAATTGCCTTGTTTTAGAAGCCCAGCCTTTCCTGGTGTTGTGCTTCCCCCCCAGTATTTAACCATGCATGGTCCAGACCTTCAAAGGAGGCAATCACCCAGCAGCTGCTATCATACTGCATGTAATCTTTAGTGTTGCGAGTGTTCAGTTCTTGAAAATCTGGATGTTAACCCTTGGACTGAGATTTTTCAAAAATTCTCAGGGTTGGCCCTAAGCTTGCCTTTGCATAATTTGAGCTTTCTGGAGTTGCTCAGTGTTTTCTGTAGAAAGCCAGAGAAGCAGTGTGTTGATGTTGGGTCTGGCATGTTCTGTGTATCGGGTAAATATGACTCTGCAATCCTGTTGTATTGGCACTTTTTAAAGAAGTCTTAGTAGTGTTAAGGACGGAAGAGATAACATGGTGCTGAGTGCTGAAATGAAAGCTAATGCCTGGGTGATTGATTGCTGAAGAGATGGGGTGTAGGAAGAGCTCGCTGACAAAATTCTGGCTATGCAAAACTGAGGTGGCTTCTGTACCTAACCTCGAAAGATTTAAGTGCTTCATCCTCCCTAAAGGAAGGACTGTGGCGAAACTGAGACCCAATGCAAAACTAATGCCGCTGTTCCTGTGTGTCTCATGAGTGGTGACAGCAGCAGGGTACAGAGTGCATTTGTGGGCTCGATTTGGACCTGTCTTCCTAGGTGAGCAAGCAGGAGAGCTTTCCAATCTTTGCATGGACACACTCCTGCTGTCAAATGTGACAGCTGGCCAGAAGCTCTTACTCTGAAAGCCAACAGTGAAGCCCAATAGACTGCTGTGATCTCACTAGGTAAAGTGGAGACAGTGCTGGATTTTACCCATGGAGGTTCTTATAAGAGCTTTCTTTTCCACCCCCCACTCCCTCCCTTAATCCATTTTCGAGCCTAAGCATGCCTCATGTTTACCCAGCAGGCCCATATGAAAAGGTCAGTTTTATTTCTTGACCTTTTTCAGCTCAGTAAACATTGGCAGCTGGAGGTCCTCGCTGTAGATGTGTCAGCTGCATGAAATGGTGTTGCAGGTAATGACATGCATACATAGCATCTCTGACCTCTGATGTTGTTTGCCCATCAACAGAGTAGTCTTTCCAAAATCTTAGCCACTGCAAAAGCATTTAGACTTATTTGCTCTCAAGGAACTTGTGGGTGGTTTTTCTTTCCCTTTCCCCTTAACATTGTTTGGGTTTTTGCCATTTTTGAGCAAAGATCTTAAATTTTCATAATCTTAAAATTATAGGTGTATTGATTACTGCTAGTGTGTAGCCCTGGGTTTTATTCCTGATGTTTTAGTCCCAGTTTGTTAAGGTATGAGGAAAACTTTTCCTGCAGTCTCTTTCTTAACTTTTTCTCTGAACTGGGAGGCCATGTCTGAGACCCACATGGACTAATGTTTTGCTGAAAGTGGAGGGGAAAGAGAAAAAGAACAAGGTACCCATGGAAACTTGGATTGTGACCTTCTAACCAGCATCAGCCCGAAGCAGCTATTGAAATGAATGTCACTGCTATGGAAGTACAGAGGTGGTGTGAACACCACCTGTAGTAGAGGTTTGTCCTCCTTCAGTTTCAGAAGTTGGGCGCTGTGATCTGTGGTCTCTCTTTGGACCTTCTTTTGAAGACAGGAGCTAAAGTAGTGCACGTCTCCAACGTTGAGCTTAATCCGTGGCCATGTATTACCATCAGCTACTGCTGTGAATCCTGTAGTCCCGTCAGTGGGAAAGCTCATGGGGAAGTGATGAAAAACAAGTTGTCATGTTGCATTCAAATTGTAAGTATTTCTAGGTGGAGTGATAGCTACACAGTTCCCATTAGGCAAGTGATGTTTTTCTACTCATCCTGTACAAAGCCGAACCTCATTTACTAGCTTTGATATCTCATGAACATGAATAGCTCTACTGACTGAATTACATCCAACGTTCAATCTGCAGAGTGTGTTTCATCTTCCGGAATGTAGTGCATATTCTTTTTTTATAAATTTTGATAAAAATTTGACAAATTTTATAGCTAGATTAGTACCATACAAAATGTAGGAATGAAAGCCTCTGCTCTGTATAAACTTAATGATCTGTTACTAAACTTCCAAAAAGCACAATAACCTTAGAAGTAATTTCTGGGTAATGATAGGAACACTCCTGGGTACTCTGTAAGTCCTTTGTCCCTTGTTAATACTTCATTTTGATTGTTGCATTTTTAATATTTGGATTAAGACAGTGACATGCTCTGATCATTTCTGTTGAATGCATGAACATCTGTTTTTTGTTGTGGTTTAGTGTTGTTTGCTGTTGGCTGGGGATGAAAGGAGAGATCAAACGGTTTGAAGTTGGCTTTTTTTGTTTTTCAAAGTTGCCTTTGTTCATAAGCTACAACCCAGGAACTGAGCAGCAATTGTAATTGTGACTGACAAGTGATGATGAGAAGGAGGAAAATGTGAATGACGATACATTTGCTGTGCTAGCTCAGCAGTGAGAGAAAAAAAATCTTACAATTGCTCTTCAAAATTGTCCATGCTTTACCTAATGGAGAGATGAGGTTGCAAAAAGAAGGTACTTCATTATGCACTGAACAATCTGAGTATGCTGTGTGCAGATTAGAGACCTGCTGATTGCCCAGAAACTGAAAAGTAATTGGCATATGCTGCCTGGTGACCCGAGAGCGAGGACATGGGTTCTCTGGCCTGTGCCAGCTTGAAGTGGTAAAAAGTGAAAACCTATGGATTATTGAAACCTGAACAGAAGCCAACATCCTTTTAACAGGTCACAGCTTGCAGGCTTCGTCCCTTGCCCCTCCTCTCTTCTTTGGATATTTTGGGATTTCACATAGTTAACTTGATGGTTATTACCTTGTGCCATTAAACAATAACGTCAAGGAAAGGCCATTCCACCCTGTGTATAATGATATATGTTTAAAGATGAATAACTGGCAAGCGTCAGTGTCTAGGGAGAACTTGGAAAGCTCAGGGTACAGAAGTGGGCGATTAAATCATCTCAAAGTACGTACAATTGATTGCTTGCTCAGTGAATGAAGCACTTTTGCAAGCCTGGTGAATATTGTTTCATGCAATGTGCTGTATGCAGCTGGCTAAAGGTTTCTTCAAATACTTACCGCTTGTGCTTGTTGGAGGGACTGCGCTGTCAGTTCTGGAGAATGGAGAGATCAGTCTCTGCTACACTTGCTCTGAATAAATAACCTTTTAAATGAAAACACCTCTTCTGTGCTTAAAGTTAGGCAAGAAAAATCTGCCCTAGTGTAAAAGCTAGTGCCTGAGTTCCTGCTGGACAGAGGATGAGCCAGAAAATGTCTTACACGTTTTTGTAAGAATGATTTTTTTTTTTTTCTCTAGGAGTACCTCTCTTACCATTGTTTGGAGAAAGTGTCAGGATGTCCAACCTAAATTCCTGAAATTTAACTTAATTTCCAAGAAATGAAGCGTACCCTTAGTAAATAGCAACCTTCCTGAATATATAATAATTTCACTTAAAAACTAGACTGAAGGAGATGAGAAGTACACCATCTCCCTAAGTCTTGAAGCTGGGGACTTGGCGCCAGAGTCCTGCATGATACAGTCTGGTGTTTGCATGCTCGACTGCCAATCACTCATCAACGAGGTTGCATCTGTACTCTGCTAAAAGTCACATTGGTCTCAGGTTTAGGGTTTTTTTCCTTATGCTTGTGAAGATTTTGACTTAACGTTGTATGATGTATGTTTGAGCTTACTTAGGAAATTCTTAGCACTAAGATGATATTCAGTCTAGGTGTTCACCAAACCCCGTTTCCACTCTGCACATGTCGTTGCACCATCCACTGCTGAAATGACATAATGTGATGCTGCTGCCAAAAGAGGCACAAGTACAGTGTGTTCCCGGTACAGGAAGCGGAAAACCTGGGGGAAGAATGGGATAAACATGCTAGTGGTGTTACATAGGGATGAATTTTGCCTGTTTAGGCCCTGTTAAAACAAAGGGAAGAATTTACAGAAGCAAATAGCAATTGCCTGAATGGCAGTATGGCCAGGGCATCAGAAGTAACACTAATGAAAAAAACCAAACGTAATAGGATGGATCTGTAATGATCTTGGGGTTAGGATCTCGGCTTTACATCTGATCTGAAAATTAACAGTTCCTGAAGCGTGGGATAAGATGGTTTGGTTCAGTATTAGATGAAAAAATATTGCCCTGTTACTCTGTAAATAAAAAATTCTGCTGGCTGTCCCTACGCTACAGAGTACTGGAAGGGTACACAAAGCAAAGTACTGCCACACCTTTGTTGATATACTCCAGTCCCAGCTGGGAGCAGGACCTATATGGTGCCTTTGCTCTGTCCTGGGCTTGCAGTTGCACTGTGTTCATTTAGAAATGTTCCCTATAGGCCTGTTTCTAAATACTGTAACATATCCCAACCAGGACATGCTTGCACTTGCAGATGTGCAATTCATTAGCCGTGATCTGTTCATTCTCAGTGGCCGTGGAGATGACCTCTGTCACAGGATCGTCAGTGCAAAACCTAATTTGCTCCTACTGTCCACAGGTTATAGAGATGTACCAGTTACATTACGCTGTACTAGAATTGTGCTATTGCAAGTTCCCAGTCCACTGTGTGGAAAACCAAACTTTCTAAGCAGCTTCTTTTCACACAGGGAAGTTTCCCATTTAATATCCTTAAGAAAATAGGTAATGTGTAGAAGAGCCTCAGCTTCTCTAAGTGTTGGACTTCAAAACCTCATGTATTGAAAGCTTCCTTGGACTCGATCAATTAATTTGTAACCTCTCTAAGCATGAATATAAATGTTGCTCGCCTTATTAGCCTGTTTTATAGCACTTTTAAAACCTTGGTAAAACTGGTCAATGCAATAAATACCTAATGAGCACTGAGCCGCCTTCTTTGGCAAATAAATACATAAAGCATAGCACAAACTCTAGGTGATGCTTTCAATCAATCAGCATAAATCCTTCTTTGGCTGCAAAAATGAAACCCGAGTTGATAAAATGCAGTGGCTTCAGATGCGCTACACTGATTATTTCTTTTTCCCCATAGTAATAAGGACAAACACTAAGTTACTTTCCTCTTCCAGTTTAAGTGCAGTCTGCTGGTAGCTTCGCATCCTCCTCTAGTCTGTAGTACTTCATATTACTATACATATAAAATGTTACTGGTTTAATATTTCAAAGGAATTTGGCCCGCTGGTACTGAGTTTATTGTACTGTATCACTTTCCTGTTGCTATTCGTTAACTCTCACCCACACAGCCACTTACAGAAGTGATCTTGTTGGTACTAGCAAGTTGTTTTTTTCCTAACACATATTTAGAGGCATAACATACTGAAGTGTCATGACCACAGAGGATGCTGACTTGGTAATTGCTGTGGGAAAATATTTGAGAGAATGCTGGAGCTGGAGAATTAATTGGATACCTTAATGTTCATCATCCCTCTGATCTCTTCTTAATATGGCTAGGAAAGACGGCTATGGTGCAGGTAATCTGGAAGCAATAAAGGATTCTTGGCATGGTTCATGATAGGTGATCCATGCTGCCTTCTGTTCTTTGTATTGACCTTTCCTGGTCATTGCAGCATGCATTGGTGCATTTTATTATTTCATAGCAGCTCATGCTTATGGATGATTTATTGAGAAAATATATGTGTTACGTATAAACCATAATGAAAATGGCTGCGACCATTCCGGCTGGTGCTCTGAAAGATGTGCTGAGCTGATCCAGCTGTTAAGGACTGTAGCTGTGAGAATAAAAGTATTTGGTTTTGAGAAGAGTGATTTCTATCCCATGCTTGACTGGCTTGTATTTCTCTATATTCTTATTTTAGTATGTCTGCAGCACGCTGGCCCAGTCCTTGATATTTCTGTGGCAACAGCAAAAATGTGGAAGATTTTAGGCACATGTCTCTCAGGTTAGAATGCAGCCTCAGCCTGTTCCCCTGCAGTCACCTGTACGTTCATGGTGGCACAAGCAGCAGTGAAAAAAAAACTGCACTTCCGCTGATATGGTTGAATCAGATCTTTGTGAAAGCAGTGAAGTCATCCTTTTGGAGTTTTTGATGCCTAATGATGACTGTGAACCACTTATTCACAGAATTTGGCCCTTTGCTCTCTTCTGTAGATCCTAGTGAAAATTCACTTTTAACATCCTTCTTCCCTTGCTAAATTTAACATAAATTAACAATGTTTTCTCAAACAAGTCCTATTTCAGGCATAGGTGCCTCTCGAAGATCACAGGTAATGTCTTGAGTTTTACTTACCATCATAATTTGACTATGAGTGTCAAATTCTTCAGATCTTCTTAGAACCTATCTGTAATATCAGTAACAAATTAGAAAGGCTTTTTCTGGTAGCTTTTAGGAGATGGTATGACTAATCCAACTTTCTGCAATATGTCTAATTAAAAAAATGAAGTAGCAGACTTCCAAGTAAAGCTGAAAGAAAATCCTTATCTTTTCCTGACTTTTTTCCACTAAGAATGGTGTTGATCTGGCAACTCACATGGTTTCTCAAGTTCATTTAAGTTTCACCAAACTGTTACAAATACCTCCACACCAGCAAAAGAAAAAGCTCTGTCTTTAAAAACAAAACAAAACTAATACTTGAATGAGGGGAAAAATTTGTGTCAGGTGGGCTAATTACTTTTTTCCACAAAATCCCTGTTTCAGTGAAATACATGAAAAAATGAAGGGGGATGTCACTGCATTCTGCATTGATTTAACAGGATTATTTTTTTTCACACGCAAGTGTAAATTTATATAAATGGTTTTACATACATGTACACATGCATAACTGTCTAGAAAATCTAGGAGTTTTGCAGATCGAGTCAAACGTATGACTCCTTTTGTTAGAGACAGATGTGTAGGCTCACTTGGGTTTGATTCCCATCCCCATCCTTAGACTGCAAACAGAAAACTTTGTGTTTAAAGCTTTTATTTTATGCATTGGTGTCTTTTTGCTTAGTTTTGTGTTAGTCTTTGACAGACACTGGGGGTATTTGAGTATCTGTTTCCCTGTTGCATAACGCATCTTTCTTGCTGTTAATATTACAATAACTATTATCTCTGTGATTAAGACCCATGACGAGTTGCAAAGCAGTGCACTGTATAAAGAGAGTAGCTTTTTTTCCTCCCTAATGGATGTAAAAGTAGTGTCCAGATTCATTATGTAGGTAATGGCTTCTGGGCCCAGTGACTTGGCCAACGTCAGAAACATAAATCCTTCCCAACTTGGTTGTCCATGTCAATGATGCATTTAAAATTTGTAAGAATTAATCTTCTGGATTCACATAAGTCACTTCAGTTGAAGGCCACCATCTGCTAGTGACTTGGATGCTCAGGGCAGTTCCTCCTTGATCGGCAGAGCTTTCAGTCAGGAAGACAGATCTACTCAGGATTTACTGATGATTTCCCTAAGAGAATATTCTAGCTATTTGGGGAGATTTTGAAGACCCCTTTCCCAAAGCCAGGGTTAATGTCTGAAGAGTTGAGTTTGGTCTCCATCCATGACAGACCAAGGAAAAACAACCCAGACACTTGTGACTACTGTATCTGTTTGCTGCGATCTGTCAGCAAATAATTTTGAGGGAATGTGGGGGTTTTTGGCCAGCCCTTAGAAGATATGACAGGATGAGGAGAACGCTCTCTGCCTCACAGTCCTGGAGGATTCTGGCAGAGGTGGAGCCCTGCGACGTGTGCCTTATCTGAACTCTGGCAGGTGTAAACAGATGTTTACTTCTACTAGACGAGCAGGTCATGAGAAGATGTTATGGTCAGCCCCAGCAAGCTAATACCCAGCAGCCCAGCATGGGCAACTACCCTGACAGCAGCAAAGCAGCGTTGCTTCCACAGTAGAAGGAACTGAAACATTACTAAACAGATGAGGATAATTTGAATCAAAGGTTTGGCAAATTGAACATGTTGAGGGTAGGATAAGTGAGGGAAAAAGCCATGTTAATGACAACCTCCCTGATGGTGGTCCACAGACAGTCCAATGTCTGACAGTAGGCAGTAAGGGTACCAGCACTATGACACCTACTGCAAGGGTTAATGTAGTGTAGGATTTCATGCTGGAGGATGAAATGATAATTTAAGGACTTGCATACCCTTGATGTTCAGGCTTATAAATCAGGTTTGAGCCACTGTTCCAGTTTTTGATGCCGTCCTTGGAAAAGGTTGTCATATAGTTGCTTAGGAGGGAGCATAATGGTTTATGACTACAGCACCTGAAGTCCTCTCATAGAATGAGTTCTCAGGAGATCCTAATCATACAAATCTAATATTGCTTAGCTAGTGATAATGTCATGCTGCCAAGCTGAGTTACATGGATTGCTGTGGCAAATACCCGGCTGATTAATTTTAATTCAATGTAAATAGAAATGGTGTCAAGGATATATTGTAAATGAGAAATGGCTTTACATGTGAAGGCATTAGTGAGGGACTGATGAGCCAAGATGGCATCTCCACACCACATTCCTTAGTTATGCCTGACAGTATTGCTGAGTGATCTGCTGCTCAGCTATGAGATAGTGCAGTAAGCTCTGAGCAGACCTGAACAGAAGGAATTTCTGCAGGTGTGGGTGTCAAAAAAGAGAGGAGGCCAAAATGAAGAGGAAAAGCAGTGATACAGGAGTACGAACTGAGGTTCCTGAGGCTGATGGAAAAACTTGGTTGCAGAGTCAGTGCCAATACTGCAAGGCTCTGCCTTCCCCTAGTGATTTTAGAGAGATCTCAGGACAGTTCTTATCCTGACAGCACATAGATAAAAGTTTAGTGCCTTCTGCTTTAACCAGCGAGGGATTTGTGCCAGGCTGAAGGGAAGCACCACCCTAAAGGGAGCAGGAGCTGAAGTGCGGTCTAATCAGTTCTTGCAAAACACTCTCATCTCTGTAATTGAGGTGGTTCATAGTTTATGGAGGCAGAACCCGAGTGTGGCACTCGTCTGCTGTGGATCCCTCACTTATCTTTGTTTATGGGGATTAATTCTCCCCCTGAATTAAGCCATCAGCAAAATTATTTCCTGTAACCCCAGGGTATAAAGAGAAACAATTAGCTGCAGGTTTATATTGCTGATGAAATCAGCTAACAAATTGCTTCTATTCCTGTAGCAAGGAAGTTAGTCTTGTTTATAATCTACCCCTCAAAAAAGAAAAAAGTCCAAATATATATGTAAATGAAGTGAATCATTTAAGCTCCTGTCAAGTTGCCAGTTCAGACCTACTTACTGTGGGCAGATCTCTCTTTATCATCAGAACCTGGTTGCTCACTTTGGACTCAGTCCACAGACTTTCCTTTTTGCCTTTCAGGCTATATGTAAGCAGTTAATCACATTACAGCCAATAAATGACTCCAAGTTGCAGTAGGTAATTAGATATTTTTTTTAGTAGGTCGTCACTCCTTTTTCTTTCTCCAGAGCATTCTGAGAGAGAAACTCCAATGTGAATATTCATGAGAATACTAAAAGTAGGCAAGTGAGAAGATGGACCTGTTATTTATGTTTGAGGAAGAAACTATAGCCTTGCTTTCATCATATTGACTTCTAGTAATTTGCATAGTGGACTGAAATAATTTAATTACATGGGTTATATGAAGAAAAGAATAGTGCTCTGGCTAGAGTCCTGGGTTGGAGTTATGAGCACTCTGTTCTGTGCCGTACACCTTGTTTGACCTGGGCAAATCATTCTCCTTTAGTTTTTCCACTTGTGTTAAATAGGGATAGTAATTACCCACTTCACAGAGGAGGGCATGTGGCTGAAAATAATTAATGTCTATAATGTACTTGGTTTCCCTGATGAGGTTTGTAGCTTTGTTGCCGAGTACAGTTATTTCTGGGTTTTGGCTTGTGTATTGTGTGCATGTGGCATACAAAGGTTGCCTCCAGCAGAAAGGGTAGTAAGATGCAGTCCGAAGAATAAAAGTCTTTGGCACTTATATAAGTGCAATTAATTGCCAAATATTTTAAAACATTAATATAGCTAGTACTGGCTTTGCTACTAAAATGTACCTGCTCTGTGGAAAGCAAGAAGGTAACAACAAGGCAGGAGGCTTGTGGTGTGGTGTTTTTTTTTTTTAATGGGAGGAGTAAAATTATTGGCCCTCAAGGGTAGTCCTCAGAAAAAAAGACATCTTTAGGACACTGAACATAGCTCACCTGAAACCTTGTGGGTATAAGTGACTCAAAAATCTGGTCACCTGATGTTCTTCAGTGCTAACATGTTGGAAGAAACTGACATCCTGATTGAGCCTCAAATGCTTATTTTAGTGTGCTAGTAAGTGGAAGGTGTTATAAACCATATAAATACACATGCTATAAATCATATCAATAGATATGTAACAAATATAACACATATCTTGGTGTAACAGCCAGAGGATTTTTTTTTAGCTGGATTTCTGTACAGTCTGTAATCTCTGCCAAACTATTTTCTATCAATTACGTAAATCTAATGAAACCTAATAAAAGACTTCAGCTTTCAGAATGCTTGCTGGAAAGCAAATTTATGCAAATCAGTTCACGAGTGAGATCTTGGTGAAAAACACTGTGGTGAATTTGCAGCCTTATGATGTCAAACAAATTCTTGGTGCGAGGGGCTCACTGACAGCAAACCTGCATATGCAGTTGAGCATTGCCATCAGTGATACTCAGTTTTAGCAGTAGGTCAAGTTAAGCAGAGGCTTAAATCTTGTCAGTGCAAGGGAAATTGCCCTCAGAATTAAGCATATTTTCTTGCAGTATATTAGGTTGGGATGATACAAAGGATGTGTTCAATGTAAAGAATGTTTTTAAGTGCTTTGCTGAATTCAGGCCATAATGGCCAAGATCTTCACCTTTCATTGACATGATGGGTAGCATCTAACAGGTGAATTACTACTCCTCTGCTTGAAACACTGAGCTTTTGAGCCAGCCTTATCTCTAACTCAGATTTTCAGATGGGTACTCTAGCATTTTCTGCAGGGTCCCTTTGATGCCATTGGTGAATCCTGCTTAATTCATCTATCCAAGGAGGGCTCCAGAGAACTCTTCTTTTCTCATCCTGGAGTGGGATTTTATTTTCTAATAACTTCTCCCTGAATTTTGACTCTGATTAGCAGTGTGTCTGCAATTTAATAAATGATCTTAAAGAGCTCCCTTCCGTCTTCCCCCAGCACTTAATTACAATGTGTAAATATGCACACAGCCCTATTACTGATGTTAATCCCAATGCTGATAAAGCTGGATAGGAAAGAATAGAAATGAATTGGAATAAGGATAAGCACAGGTCTTTCCTTAGCCCAGCTAAAGGTAATCACAGATCTCTTGCTGGTAATATACATCTTTCAGATAGAGTACTAATTACTTCTGGCAGTGCTGTGCTACATCACAGAGATAACTTTATTGTAATCCTGCAGTGATCTAACGCTTTCACATACCAGTTGCTGTCTTGATAATGTGACTTTACAGATTTCAGACCTTCAAACTACACCTTATAGTGCCAAGGCTGAGAAAGTCTGATGAGCTTTTTTATTTGTGGTGGGGTTTTTTTTCCCCTCAAAGTTTTCCTCCAGTGTTTGATATAAACCAAAGTTGTACAGAATTCAGCAAAATTGACTTTTACATTACATGTTCAGGGTAATGTTTTATGCAGCATCCAGTAGGGTTGCAAATGTGTCATTGAAAAGACTAATAGCAGAAAAACATATGTGGAAGCACTTCAGGTTCCTTGAGCAGAAAGGAGTAGTTAATATCTGTCAAACTGTGGTACCTAAAATTAAGCTCTTAAGTCCAAAGTTAGGGCTAGACTCTCATCCCCTACGTTCTTTACAAGGGATACTGAACTCCATAAATAAAACCATTATGTATTTTTAGCTAGTAGAATCACATTCTGCCTGAAATGATCGAGACAGTTGCTGGGACATGGCCCATGGGAACCTGTCTGGTTTTGTGGTGTGGTTTGTTTTCTTTTTTTTTCCTAAAGCAGTGGGAGTTCCATCTAAAGGTGCAGCTGAATGGGTAGCTGATACTTTTTTTTTAGTCATCTTAAAGGCAAACAACAAGGAGATGGGTGTTGTATGGCTTGACCGAGAAAGACAATTAGGAACCATGAAAGGCTGCAATGTCCCTCCCTCAAAGTACTCGATATCCCGTTAAATTCTTTTGTTCGAGATGGACCACCGGACTCAGTGTGAAGTGTTCATCATCAATGTGTTAATTAGCAAAACTGAAGGGGCTCTCAAGCCAAAGAAATAATTTCTATTACAAAAAAAAGTTCAATATATGCCATTTACATGGAATCCGTCTTAGAATTTTGGTATTTTTTGAACATAAAAAGAGCAAACAGTTCAATTGAAAATGGATGAATGAAATAACTTCTTGTCACTGCATTTTTGGTCCAAAAAGCTTTGTCAATGAAAAATTTGTCAGTTTGTACTGACAGCCCAGTTCAGAGTCCTTTAAAATACAACTCTCAGGCAGCACTAGCTTAGAAATACCAGAAGTAACCGTGAGGAAGCGTAGCTGTATGGTGTTGAGCTATAAGCCATGTGGGTGCGTTCATCCCAGTACCACGTTCTTTGTCTCATCCCCTCATCTCCAGCTGGTCACCTTCATACCGCAGCAGTTTCTGACTAAGATCATACTGTGGGCTTTGAGGATCTGAATGGTCTTTTGGGCTTTGAGGGTATTGTATTGTGTGGTGTGCCAAATCTAGTCAGCACAGTGTTTTGCCACTTTCTTCCTGGGGAATACTTGTGGTCATGTCATTTTTCCTTCTCGAGATGTTAATTCCCACCTCTGTTCCTAAAGCAGTTGTTATGCTGTTACTGAGAAACACTGTCATTTTGAGTAACATATTTTTGCCTGCCGATAAAAGCCCTTTCTGTGAATTTGTGTGAATGCTTTCTGTAAGTACTTGTGTGTGTGCAGATGAAAAAAGTTGCCAGAGCAGGAGGCTGAAGAGTATATCCTGAGGTGTAGCAAGTGGAAAATCTCCCAGAGACTGACAAGGTCGAGAGATGAGTGGGCCTTTCTTATTTACAACTCAATACAAGGTGTTGAAGTAAATACTAGTTGTGTTTTGGTGGCCCAGCTTGATGCTGTATTGGGGAAAACCCAATTTGTTTGTAACAGCTTGACCAAATTTTTTTTTCTGTGTCCATGGCCTTTCTGTGTGATGTGGTCTCATGTAGTTGCATTAAACTCTCACAGTTTTATGGACCTGTCTTCCTTTTCTGCCTGAAACAAAATACTTTCTTGTGGTTTCCTGAAAGCACATCAGGGCTTGGCTGTATGACTGCTCCTTGGTTATAGCATAACACTGAGTCTTGGCTGCTTGCTTTAAATAAACTGGTGACTTGTATTTTTTTCTTGTTCCAAATCAAACTAAATACTTTGGAGGGATTTGTGTCTAGTTTGTAAATTACTTACTTCAATTACAGTTTATCACAACATTTACAAAACTTGCATACTGGAATGCAATTTAATGAATTATTAAACACATCAATCTTATTCTACAATAAACATGAACCCGTAAGTATCAAGAGCGAAAAGAAAAATCATAAATGTTGACTTGTATTGTAACTAATATGAAGAAATTAGTATCAGATTTTGTTCCTGCAGTTAGTTTTTGTAGTGGTTGCAAAGACTCAGTCCAGAGGAAATACTTTTGAAATTGTATGAGATTTTACACTAACTTATTTACATAGCACCATATTAAAATTTCTAGAAATTGTTTATTTCAATTGTTATTGAAAACTTAAGGACTTTTCGCATAAAGCACTTACAAAATGTGTTGCCTCTCTTCTGGCAAGGGCAATAATAACAACAGTTATTATTTTCAGTAGCTAAGGTGTGAGCTTGCAAAGAAAAAGATGCACAGAAAATAAAAAGCTGGTTACTAAGAGACACTTGTTCAACAGAGCTATGTAACTACAGACGTACTGTTTTCTGGTGTGAAACTCAGGGATGGTTCGGCTGTAAGGCAGGGAGTTGGAACATCTGGCTCGAGATTTCCAGTTTACAGTGACACTTTTGAGCTGCGTACCCTGGGCAAGTCAATTATGCCTAGTAACTGAGGGCAGTTAGGTAATGTGCAGCCTTGCACTATGGTATCTAAAAGAAGACTCGGAGCAGATGGCAGATGCATGTCTCTCTTGCAAGCAGCGGGCTGAGTAGGCTGCTCTGTATCTCCTCCTGCGTCTTTTCATGCCAGGCAGCGCTCCAAAACACCACCACTTCCACATGCCTTTTACATGAAATAGCCAAAGGTTATAGGAGATTTTCTAGTGCTCAGCAGATGCAAGACTACAGCTTATGAAGTAGAACCCAAACTAAGCACTGCTAATGTGCATGTGAAAACATATTTGGTCGTAAAGATGATATGGACATGTCTGTCTTTGAGACTATGAAGTATAAGGCCTCTTCCGAGAACCATAAGCTTGTGTTTTAGCCACTGCTGCATTTCAAACAAGGAATCAGCAGAAGCTCCCACATAAACCTCATAATGCTTTGCTGGCTAACAGAGATAATTTGTCTGTCCATCTTCATGTGTAAATAATGAGGCACAGGTAATGACAGCATTCTGTTTAAAGAGGATGACAAAAACTGGGGATTTGAAGTGCAGGCTTGTGGTGCTTATCATTGATTTTTGTATGGCTGATTTTAATTTCCATTGCTTACTTTCTAGACTACAGGGCTGCCTAAAACTGATGTTCTTGTGTTGTGTTACTCCAATGGCCTTGTAAACGATGCTGCAGGTCTGAAGATAGCTTGCTTTCTGCAGGCAGCTGCATTCTCAGACCTGGCTTTTGGAAGAAGAGGGGGCTGTGTCACTGCTTATACAGGTTCTGAGGTCATTTCAATCTGAACCAGGGAGAAGAATTACTTTTGATATCTGATTTTAGGACTGTGATAAGTCTTGTTTCTGCTTTACAGGCCAAGAGCTAATAAATGTCAATGTTACAGCCAGTGAAAATATCATGGAATGAAACACAAAGCAACAGTCCACAAATACAGTTTAATTTTCTGTTTGATGTTGCTGTCCCCTTTTTCACTTGAACACTAGCACTTAGAAACTTCTCATCTTATCTTTTGCATGACGCCTGAAGAGTTCAAAGTCAACTAGATGTGATATACTGAGTTCTTACTTTATATATTTACATGGACATCTCCATCCTTTTGTTTCTAGATATCTAAAGCTATATCCCTTCAAAAAAGGGAGAGAGAAAAGACTGACTAGACTTGATATTATTTTTTTTTTTTTTTATTTCTCTTTGAGAAACAAATTTCTGGGACCTCATTCCTTCATTCCCTTGAAAAGAAAGACAACAGCTGCCAATAGAAGGTGACTCATAAGTGTAAATGACAGGCTTGCAGAAGCTAGATATGGACAGAAAAAAAAAAAAGACACAGGTTTAGAGTCAAAATGCAAGGTAAACCTATTTTTTTCTTGTAGCTTCCTTTATTTCTTTAGTACCCTAAATAAAATGAGATGATTTGTCCTGTAAGTAGAAAGCAAAGGAGAATTACATCATTTCTGATTTAACACATTAGGGTGAGGTGGAAAAATTCAGTTTTCTAGTCACACATGTTTTTAGTTGCCTAATTCACTCGTGAGAATGGGGGACTGAAATCCTGCGGAGGGTCTGGGTGTCTGTTACTGCGCTGGCTGGAATAACTAATGATACCTTGGAACAGACGACTGTTTGAAATGTGAAAAATTAGACAGCTCACAGGAGAACGGATTGCGAGCCCCTTGCTGCAGGGGATTTCACTGTGTGTTTTCATATTTTGTTGGTTGGGGTTATATCTGGAGGAGGAGGAGGGAAGGATGGAACAGTTCTAAAGAAAATGAGTAAGTGGAGAAAACAGCTGTTTGGAGATTTTTAAAGCTGTTGAATAATTCAGTTTGATTTTCTTTGGGAATAGTGAATGAGACTGTGCCTTTTAAATGTAAAAATAGACAAGTTCAGTTGAGATTGAACAGTGCATTTGAAGAGAGTTTAGATTGCTTGCTTCTATTCTAGCCAAATCATCAGCATTTAAAAGCAATTTAAGAACCTGCAGTCATAACAGTCTATTTACTTAATTTCTTTTTTCTTTTTTTTTTCTTCTTAAATATACCATTTTGTTTAGTAAGTAGAAAGTATTTTATTTAATTGCAGAGCAGTTGCCCTCAATCTAGGGACTGCTGATAGGGTACTCACATAACTGAGCCTGTAAATCTATGCTCAGAGTTGCTTGCATATGTAGATATGTTTATATAGTGTAGTGGTAAAGTACTCAATAAATACATATAGCTGTGTTGACGACACAGGGATTTGCACTGCTGCAGGGAAGTAGCATTGCTGTCCCTTGACCAAGTTTGCCCAAAACAATTAACATAGTTGTTAAGTGCTTCCTTAGGGACATCTGATGGTGCAGGGTCACATCACTGCTTGGTGTAGGCAGGGAAGCAGAAAGATAAACATATCTGACACTCTGGATTAGATCTTAAACCGAGAAAAATTATTTTTTCATTGCTATTTTTTTTCTATCAAAATTCAGAAGATATCAATGTTTTGATTTGCATCTAAAACCCCAACAAACTGCTGGTTTTGAATGATAACATCTGATTTTTGAAAGCTTTTCTCTTTCCTGTTGCATGCGGGTGTGTTTTGTATGTGTTTTTTTTGGTTGTTTTTTTTTTTAATCTCCTATGTGGACTTTTCTTCTTCCTACTCCATTTTCCTACATTTATCTTGTTTTCTACCAAGTAATATAGGAAAGAGTTTTAGAAGGGCAAAGCACAGTGAATAAAACTTTTCTATTTCCTGTAAGTGGTGAGACTCACTTGATATGAGATACAGAATTGTGTTTCATACCATGTTGACCTTCTACTCCTCCCCTCCAAAAAAACCCAAACCCAAACAACTTCTGAATCTTTATTGTGAATTGTTGGTTGTACATATGGAATGACGAACTGCATTAATCAGCTTTGCTAGTAATCTAGAATTGAAGCAGTAATGTGCTCCTGAACTAATGGAAGCGGCTTGTTGCTACAGTGCTGCATTCCCTTGCTATCTATGCACTGCTTTTTTCAAAGTACTTGAAGTCAGAAATCAGAACTTTGGTCCTCAGGAAGTGAAAAAGAAGAAAGTGAATTTGTTATTCAGCTGAACAGCAGTATCTCTATCTTTCTGTTTACCGGTCTTTCAGTATCAGCCACTAAAAGCTTTAGAGCCAGATTGAAAAAATAATAATAATAATTGAAAATGCAGATCACTGCATAAACAACGTGCTCATGCAGTGCCATGTCTCATTTGTGCACGGAATTAGTGTAATTGCCAGTGCAAGCTGGGTAATTGGGTGTGGAAATTATGACCATGATTTCCTCATCCGCACAAGCTGCAATGAAAATTGGTTGCGCTTTATTTACTGAGTGTTTTTTTTCACAATAGCTTATCCTTTGGTGCAGGTGGGCTAAGTGGGACCAGTCATTCTTTGCTGTGGCAGCATGTGGGTTCAGAAGTCCAAGGATAGCGAGCACAGCGGGTCTGGAAAAGACAACTGAATATCGGAGAGGTTTACTCCTGAACACTCAGTTGTTCAACCAGGAGATGCTCTGCTCCCTCCTGATTTTTTTCACACATCCTCCCAATTAAGAGAGAAAGGGGTTCTCTTGAGTGACTCCAGCTTGCGTAACTTTTCACCTGTGCATGATGTCAGCATTTTAATGCTTCTTGTCGAATAAGAATGAAGACAACCATCAGTGTGTTGCTGCTGTGTTACCTGGCAGTTCTTACAGGAACTACCCGTGGAGGAGCAGGGCAGGGGTTTGTAGAGGCACTGGGGGTGAGTGTTGGGGGTGTCCGGGGTGCAGCTGCCGTTGGGCCATCCCCTGCTCCCAGCGCTGCTGCGGCTGCCTGGGCTGAGCTGGGCTTTGTGCAGCCGATGGCAAAGATTTCATTCGTTTTGTATGTTTTTCTCTGCCAGGCGTAGAGTTCCTTGTCACTGTACTAGTCTGACATAAGCAATCGCTTTGCTTTCTGCATATAGAGGGAGGAAGGGGTAGGGAAAATGACAACTCCTTGGCTCTCTCTTTGACTCCAGGTGTCTACCTTTTCCTAGTGAGACTGGTATTGGTGACCCAGAGTAACTGTCTCTTCATCTGCTTCTTCTCAAGCCAAAGGTTCTGATTAATTTTGTGCTGCTATTTTTTGCACCTTTTCAAACTGTGCTAGAAATTACGACATGGAGTTAACACTAAATAACATGTATTCTCTGTTGGGGAAAATTAAAGCCAAAGGACCAGAGTTCGTTCTTTGGGAAACAATGTGACATTTTTCTTTTTCAGCCTGGTTTTGCTTTAATAATCTTCTAAAATGCTTAACATTCTTTTTTCTCTTGAAAAAGAAACTGGTTTAAAAAGAATAAGGATTAGACCATTTTTATGGAAAGATTTTACTGGTTTAAGACAAGTCAGTCAGTTGCAGCTGAGTAGTCTTTAATCTTTAGATGCGTTTGTGTGGTGATAATCCCTTTTAAAATGATAGGAAGCTCGTTACTTAGAGCCAAATTTATGTTGGATTGTCACAAGTAAATCTGCAGAGCTGATACCTTTTCACACTGCCTGCAACTTAGCCCAGAAAAGGAGAGGCCACTGTCTGGTAATGCTGTGTCTTGGTTATTACAGCTTCACTATTCAAATAAATTATAATGACAGCTTTTAGGTTCATGAGACTTCTTCCAGATGGAAGATTTGTATGTTTGTCTCTGCTTCCTGACACTTTTTTTTTTTAAAGTCATAGTTTCTGTCATTTTAACACAAATGGGAAAGCAAGCTTTTATTTCATAAAATTGCACATAAGCCCCTGCTGTAACATCAGGCAACTCTTTAGTATAGCAGATACTGCAAGACCTGTGATAAAACTGAGGGAGCTTTTTCACAGTGAAAGTAACATACAGTGTTGTTTCCCCAGTCACCCTCCACTGTCAGGTACGTGTATTCTATGAGTACACTGCAAACAGCAGGAGTGTCATCCTTTGCAAATTAGGAAGTGGCTTACATTAGTTTTTCTGACAAATTTAATTTTACTAAGTTCAGTACTAACAGAATTTCTTTTTTGTTTCAGTTTGGGGGATAGCCTTTAAATGTATGCATTAAACTTTCTCAGCAGTGGGAAAAAAAAAAAAAAAGGGAAAGCCCTTGGAGAACTGAGCTTCCTGCAGCTTTGACTTTTTTTCAGGTCTTCTGGGCTTAGTGCACTTTGTGGGGAGGAAGAGTTGCAGCCCTTGGATACATAACCTCTCTCATTTGGGCTTTCCCAGCTGTGTGTGTTTTTAGTAAGGCAAATCTTTCAGTGAAGGAAATTGGAGGCAATAATTCATGATATTCTGCTGCTTTCCACTAGCTAAAGATCTGGTCCTCAGAGTGCATTACCCGCGTTGTAGGAATTTCTCAGAACGTCTTGCCTTCCCTGAATGATATCCCCAACTGGTGGAAATTATTGGTGCACTGCTGGAAATCTATAGAGTGACACCAGTTTGTCTCCTACCTCTTTAATGTCTTTGGGGGATATACACTGCTAGTGGTGCTTATGGTACAACACTGAGCTACTTGATTAACAGCAAGCCAAGGGTAAAGGCTAATAATCTACTTTTCCTACTGAGCTTTATGGTACAGGCAGCTGAGGATAAAGGTGGTAGGTGACATGATGAGAATATTTTTCTTCCATAAGACCTATTTATTCAGTTGCTTGTGTAGCTCAGAGGCAGAAATATGGAAATACCATTCTCCCTGAGAACAGGTGTTTAGCAAGCAGAAGAGATGGTGGGAAAAATTGTATATGCTTCCCTGGAGGCACATGTGTCAAATGTAAACCATAAGTCTAAGGAAATGGAATAAGTCAGAGCTTCATTCCATACCTGTGTCTTGATAAATGGCTGACTGTAAGTGTAAGACAAATTAGTTTAGTAGATGGGTCAGTGAACTGGTGACAGGGCTGAAAGTTTCTGTTAGAAATAATTCTGTTATAACTCTGTTCTAATACGTGAATCCACGATATTTCTCTAGTGTGGGGAGTGATGGCTTGCCAGTGAGAAAGATATGGAAGCAATGTCCAGTTTGGGGCAATATTCAGATCTCTAAAAGTCCGTAGTTGAGGCCGAGAGCAGATCGGTTTGCTATAGGATAGAGTTTTATAAGGCTGAGTGGAAAGATCAGTGGACTAGAATTTGGGAATGCAATGCTGGAAAATCAGAAATGTGGTGGAGGTGGGAGAGAGATGCTTATTTGGCCGTAGGTTTGCAGAAATAAAGTGTTTCTTTTGTAGGAAAGCTGTTGAGTGCTTCTGAAATGAAATCTCTAAACCCATGGTCTAGTGCTCCCAGATTATCTGTGACTTGGCAGAGATTCAAGTGTCTGGATCCCTTGTCAGACTTCAAGGGATGAATCTTGCTTGTAGAGCTTGGGAATCAATACTTCTCTATTTGGAGGAAGGAACTTGTATGATCTTAACATGCTGTAGAAGAACACCCAGAAATCCTGAAACCCCAAAGTTTTGACTCTAAAACATTTCTATTGCAGAGTCTGGACTTCTCAGAAAAGCTCAAAATGTTTCCCCCAGCTTTCACTGATGCGTTGACACAGTTGATGAAACAATACACTTCTCTGCAGTGTGTTGAGAGGAACGGGCCATTTTCCTATGCTACACCCTTCAGCAGCATGGTTAATTTTGTTCATAAGGACTAATAGTAATTTTTTTAAAGTTATAGTAATTTTGAAAATTATAGTTAATACACTGTTTTCCATTTTTAACAACCTTAATAAGGGATATGTTGTAGAAACCAACAGGGGGATTGGGATGTGCGGGCTAGTTCCAGGATCAGGATATGATACCCCATAAGGAAATCCTCCTTGCACCTGTGTGTTGGTCTGCTTTTGTTTAATGTAAGAGCTGGGGGTTTGGCCCAAAGCAGAGCTGAAGGAGCTGAAGGAAGTGATGGAGAGGCAAAGGAGCTCACACATTTTTAGAGATCAAAGATACTCTCACTAGTGGGAATGACTAAACCAGTGCTGTTTCTTAGCATCATGTCTGGAAGTCCAAAAGGACATCTGATTCCACAGGATGACTTTCATCATCATTGTTCGATCTGGAAGATGGCATTAATTAGAGGTCATAAAAAATAGTCAGTGATTTGGGTGCTGCAGTTCTGGTAATGGGCTTCCATTCAGTAGCCTTGGTTTTGTTCTTGGTTTTACCTTCTGCTGAGAGAGGAAGTCAGGAACTGACTTGGCTTTTTCTTTCTGAAAAGATCACATGAAAAATCCAAACTTAAATAGTTCATATATAGTAAAATGGGAATCCCTACATCCCACTTAGTAGCAAAGGAAGAGAAATGAAGATGAAGATCACCAGTCACTTGGGCTACCATGCTTCTCCTACACTTTTTGCTGAAGTCTTGAGGATATAGACAGAAGGCAGGTTATGTTTGTTATCCTTAATAAAATAGAATTTTAGTCATGCATGCTTAAGCAATTAACTTAGTGGATTAGTAAGATTTTTGTGTGTTGGTTTGTAATCTGCTTTGACTTCCCCCTTCTTTTGAGTTAGCTTCCTGATAAAATGTGTGTGGTGGGAGAGAGATGTGAGGTGCAGCTTACCATCCTGCCCCTTAATATTAAGAGATGAAGCCTCTGCAGGAGATAGGCATGTGCCTTTCTTTTTATTTTACAACTAGGAGGTAGCTAAAATCTAGTGAGTTTTCTTCTTGATGCATAGGAAGGACCCCAATTCAGAATGTCTTGTAATTACAAAGCCTCGATTGTTTTATGCTCCTCTTATTCTGTTTTGTCCTTTTATCCCCCTCATCCTTCCTTGTCTTGCTCAGAGTCCTGAAGGGGTGCAGTACCTATCCCTCATTGCTTAATGGAAAACCTCCACCTGTTCCACCAGATCTAATCTCTCCACATTTCCCCTCCAGCATGACTGAAAAATATAGCAAGAGAAATGTGAGACTGGAGTTTGCAGGGGAGGTAAAGGTAGAGAGGGCAATGAGGGCCTTTTTAAAAAATAAAAACCTTGGGTGATATGTGCTGTATTGTGTTTGTGTGTGTTTGGTTTTTTGTTTGTGTTTGTTTTGTTTTGTTTTTTTAAATGGGGGGACTGTCATTTTGGCCACAGTGCTGCTGAAAGTCTGTCAGGCCTAATACCTTCCTTAAATATATTTAGTGTTTATACGTCTTGACTTATATAGTAGTTACAAATAATATGGCCCATTAAAAGATGGAATCATTCATTTCTGTCGAACTCCTTCCCAAAGGCATGGGTATGTGAGCCGAATGTTCTTTGAACCTTATGAAGGTATCAGATAAAGTGCAACGTCCATATACGAAGAGTGTAATATAAACAGCTGTCTTTGCACTTCAGTCAGTGGTGAGTCTGCAGCTGGTGCAGATAACTCGTGAGCCAGCTCAGGTGTAGCTGATTTGATCTTTTGACTGGAGGCTCAGTAACAGGTTTTCTGTCCTGCATGGCTCTATCTTTTCTCCAGTCCTGTTACGCTCTTCAGCTTTTCCTATGTGTGTGTGGCTGTGCTCTAAATAAGATCAGACCAAGAATAATCTAAACTTTTGTCTTGAGGAAGTTTCTCTAATCAGGTAGATATGTCTTACCATCACAATTTTGATTTCTGTTTTCCCAGATGACGAAATTAATTCAGATGATGACTATGAATTGTACCTTGTGACCAGGGACACTTGCATTATTTTGTCATAAAAGACATAGTTTTAGACTTTCTATGACCATACAGCTCCATTTTAAGGTTTGTGTGATCTGCTGCTTGAGGAAGTTTGCACCAGTGCTGCAGGTCAGCAGATGTTTTCAGTCTTCTAAAGTGCTCTTTTGCCAGCACTAATTTTGTGGGGATCCTAGTTGGGAATGCAGCAAGAGGTCCCATTCAGTGGATGCAGCTTTCCAATGTGCAAACCTTACACATTGTTGTTATATCAGTGCTTGTGCTTGTTACTGGGGTTGCCCCAGCTGGCTGTCAGAGTTGATGATGCCAGTGGGACCTGGTGCATCTTTAGTTGGGGGCAGTAAATTGGATGAGGGAGAAGAGAAAAAGAAACAACCTGTAATTCATGTTTTAATGACAGGGGTTCTTTTTTGTTTTTCCCCAAAGAACTGGGGGAAGGATATTACTTTGAATATATCTTGCTTCCTTTAACAAGTTGTTTTTGACTAAGTCTGCCTCTCTTTGCTAAAATACAACAGTTTTCATTCTGGCAGCATCAACCTGCTCTACAGAATATAAAGCCCCAGTGAGAATAGACCTTTAACAGGAATTTATATCCCAAGTCTGAAATGTGCACTTTATGTCTGTTATGATCCCTGGGTGCCTGTTAAGGGATTACTTACATCTTACCATCCTAAGTTTCTTTCCATAAACAAATGAAACCTTTGAGTCTGAGGTTCAAGGAATATGTTCAGATGAAACATGGTTTAACAGCTCCTTGGAGAGAAAGAGATAAGGTGGGAAAGTGAAGAATTGATGACCTATTAACTGTTTCAATTTCCCACCTTGAATTATTGACAACATGTGACATTACAACCTTACAAATTACTGTCTATAAACAGCTCAGAAAATATGACCTTTGCATTACAATTGGTCTCAAGATACCTTCCAGCTTATTACAAACAGCTGCTGCTGGCATATTTTGTTGCAGCTGGAAGGGGTGAAAGAATGCAAGGAGCTGAAGAACTTTCCTTGTATAATCAGACAAATCTCA
This sequence comes from Falco biarmicus, assembly GCF_023638135.1. Lineage (NCBI taxonomy): Eukaryota > Metazoa > Chordata > Aves > Falconiformes > Falconidae > Falco > Falco biarmicus. The sequence goes on from NC_079296.1 coordinate 24,018,813, forward strand.
AATGACAAAATGTACTGGGTAATGGCTGAAATGTCTCTTTGAGACTGTGCTAACTTCTCTGGAGTTTTGATGTCATCTAATTTTCAGTAATAAAGACATCCAATTAGTTAAGGTTAGTTGTCCATACATTCTGCCCTGTCTTTTTGTAGAGTAGGTGGTGATTCTGTTCATAGATGCTAGAAACACCTATGTTTCTATTCCTCCCACTTCCTTGGCTGTGGTGACCAGTGAGTGCAAGCTGAATGGATGGTTTGTCTCATTTGTTCGTGGCAAACCAAGTGCTTACTTTGTTTTGTTGTTCATGTGATTAACACACAAACTAAAGTAAGTGTTGTGCTGAATTTGGCCCTGAGATTTCTGCTGATCTGGGAGAAGCTGAGAACACAAGGACTTGATTTTGCATGTTTTCTTCTTAGCACTATTGAGGGGTAACAAGTGACCGCATTAGTGTTGGCAGCCAGAGAGCTCATAAGCCCTTTCTGAATCCTAGGCCTGAACCATATTAATTTCTAATTTAACTCCATTAACAAAGGGTTGCCATAAGATAAGACCTACCATGTTTGTCTGTGGAGTGATGCATTTTATTGTTATTTGTTGGTGTAAGATGTGTAGGGAGTGCTAGGAGACTGTTTTCAGGAGACCCAGTATTTGGAAGAACAGATGTCCCCAGCACAGGGCAACAAAAGACTGTGCTGAATAAAAATAATCTTTGCGCCAAGCTTGTTTGTTTTCTCAGTTTCTGGGAAACATACCTTGTGTCTGTTAGTGTAGTGTCAGTCATCATCAACTAAAGATCAGTTGAAAAGGTCTATGTTCCCATCTGTGTTGATGCAAAAATACAGTAGCATTATAGAGAAGGAGATGGAAAGCTTGAATTTGACTCATGTTGTGTTAGAGCTAGCCAGAGTGGAAGCTGTGATTTAAAGTTAGAGCAGGTCAGGACCTTATGAAGTCCATCTCTCCATGCATTAAAGGACAGGGAAGAATGATTTAAAGAATGAAGACCCAAGAGTTCATCAGAGTAAGTATTCCCTCCTTGCCTTCCGTAACAAACGCTCAAACTCTGCATGCTTGATGTGTGTAATAAAACCAACCTACATCACAGAGCTGTTGGGAGTGATCAATTAATGTTTTCAGGGCACTTCTGGGACCTAAAGACGAAAGGCACTTATGGTCATAAGTTTTACTACCCCTGCTGCCCCAGGATGAAAGTTTTACTTGAAAGATTCAATTTCTTCCCTGGGGTGAGAGGGAGGCAGTCTATTATTCAAGGACAACATCCTTATCTCTGTTGTAGTTGCCTGGTGGCCATGCAACATCACTCAATAATTCTGTCAAGTGGTATCTTTTGCTTGTGACAGAGTGCTAAACGGTGATTTATTGCTTGAATACACATTGCTTTGATGAAAGTGATTTGTTTAAACAACAGTAAACTGCTAAATAAATTATTCATTGCATGCTAATTTTTCATTTTTATATTCTGTAGTGAGCTCCAGGATAAGCAATATGGGTATTGCATATACCACGTGAATCCCAGTTTTTTTCGGTTGTGTGTATCCACCTACCCCCAGTCTTCCCCCAGGACATAGTTCCTTTCCCAGGGAAAGACCCCTAGTTTCAGCCTTTCTCAGCTTTGTTGCATTTTGTGATATTTTTTCTCTTCATTCTTTCTTCAGGCAGTTGGGTGAATTGTGTTCCAAGTGGAGGCTTAGATGACTGGACTAGAGTTTATGGGTATTTCTAAATCCTTCGGAAACTTTTGCACCATAACCAGGAGGGTGCCACCATAAATATAGCTTGCAAAGTAGGATCCTAATGGCCGAGTGACATGTTTTCATAAAGTCTCTTCTTGCATGCTCCCTCTTGGCTGTATGCTGCTCTCGCTTAGCTGCCGGTGGCTATGCTGGAGCACTAGTTTGCATGTAAGATCAGGTGTCTGAGAAACTTCAGAAATAAGTTTTTAATTGTAGATGCGGAGGCTTTCCAAATTTGCTTCAGAAATGGCTTCTCAGCACTTAAAAACTTTGTCCCTGGGCAAAGCCCTGAGACTCTGGAATGTCTCTTGACTGTTTCAATAGCAAGCCGGAGAGCAGGCCAGGCACAGAACAGCTTAGTGCTTTTCTCCAGTTCACCCTTTCACCCTTTCTGGGTGTTCACTCTATATCACTGTGTGTTTAAGCAAGAACTGCTGATTGACAGTAAATATAATAAGGAGTAAGAGAAGAAATTTCCTTCCAAGTAGTTTAGGGCTTCAGCCTCCCTGGTCTTAATTCTGAAATAATCCCCCAAAGATTTATGTGGGTATTCAGTGAATTGGATAAACAGAAGACTGCATTTCCCTCTTGAAACACGAACAGAGCCCTCATGCTAATGGCTTTTAAGCATCAATGCAATTATAGTGTGTAATCGATTCTCTCTATACCAACTTCTGTCTTCTGAAATGAAACCTTGTCTCTTTCTTAAACATTTGCCTTTGTATTAAAACATTTCAAGATGACAGGCAGTTTTTTTGCTTATTTTTGTCCTCTTTCCCCCTCTTTCCTGCCTACTTCTGCCACTGGAAGAAACTCTACTATTACATTTAATTTGGAATCTGATTATCTTTGCTTTTTTTCCCTACAGTAATTTACTCCCTGAAATGTCCTTTTACTCCTTTTAATTTATTGGGTTTTGTGGGGGTTTTAGTTCATTAATTGTGTGTGGAGCTGCTCAGAAATATTTCCATAAAATAGATTCTCATTGAATGAAAGGGGAATTTGTGAAAATGGATTTCAATGTTGGAAAAAGGGTTCAAAGCAGAGAGTTAATTCCCCTTTTTATGTTATTCAGGCTGTCAGTGGCTAAGGCATTTTTCTGGAATGTGGTAGACCTAGGCTTGGGTCCCCATAGAAGCCAGGAGAAGCAGTAACTCAGTGTGTTGACCTTTGGGCTTTAGCTATTACAGAAACAAAATTTCCTTCTCTCTACTTTGGTGGTGGTAGTATTTTAAATTCTTTTTAGACTGTAACAAATTTCTGTTTCATCTTGATGACAAGCATGAAGAATGGAACTATCTTTAAAAGATTTGAAGGAGACAGATGCCTCATTTTGCCTCTCTTTATTATAATTCATATTGTTGTCTCCTTTAAAAGTTGTCACTGTGCCAGGGACCCCTGTAAGCTGAGTATAATACAAACTGCCATACATCTTGCTCTACAGAACAAGATGCTTTACAAGACTAAGAAAGGAAATACTAGTATCCATGTTTGGAAACATTTGATTTCATGCCTACAGGTGGTTTTTATACATGCCAAAAATACAAATAACTATAAGGAGATTTAGACAAATACACGAGGGCTAAAGCTACCTATAGTAGCTATAAGAGCAAAAGAATTGTCATACGTGGCCATATTTCCTCTCCAACAGTGGCTAAAATTGCATGCCTGGGAAAATTTGAACAAACATTGTACTAGAAATACTTTTATTTAATTGATCTCAGTGCACATTTCTTCCCTGAACTTCTCCTATTTCCCCTTGAACTGATCCTACTCATATATATGTAGTATTTTGAACGTCCCAGTTCTATTTGTTGTGTTGGGTCTTGTGTACTGAAAAACAGTTAATAATCAAGTCAGGACACTCGTGACTTTACAGATGTCTTATCTCCTTTGTTGTCTCTTTCTTGGATTGAGGGCTGGTGTAATTTCTCACTAAAAGCCAGACCATTCCATATCTTTGATCATCCTTACTTGCTTTCTCTGATTCTTTTATTATTTGGAAAAATATTCATAATTTTTGAGTTAGGAAGTGTGATCTGATTGCTGACAGTTAATAAGGGGAGGAATCACCCTCTTCATAGACGATTTTTAATGCTTTCTCTCTAAACTGCTATTGCCTCCTGTCACAGATGGGATAGTGGGCAATATCGGATCTTTTTTCTCTCCATTGGATGATGCAGAAAAGTGAAGGGATTTTTACTTTATGGATCTTTTATAATGAAGGCACTGGTAAATGGGGAGCTGGTATTCCAGTTGTGTAACCATGTGGCCGTCTCTATCACCACATTTTTCATCTCTTCCTTTGCCTGCTAATGTATTTTATATAAGGAAGCCTGTTGATCTGCAGTCCAGGTGGAAAGCAAATCACAGTGTCTCCATCATTCTTGGTACTTGTATAGTTGTTAGAGACCCCCATACTTGCTGCCTGGAATAAAATTGCTAAATAATAATAATAATACAAAGAACAAGATTTGTACAAGTAATTTGCCCCAAATAATGAGTTCTCTTGAGTCTGTCTTTTTTATTCATGAGCAGCCTGTAAAATTCTCAATCATGAATTATTCAGACTTATTTGTGAATCTATTCGAAGACATTTCCTCACATAGCTGCCTCACCAAACAGCTCATTGAGAATATTCCTGTGTTCTGGTTGTGTTCCTTGGGTTTTTTTTTTTTGTTTGTTTGCTTGTTTGGGTTTTTTTTCCTCCAGTCCTAAAGTTCTGTGCTGTATTAGGAAGGTAGAGATGAAGAAGGAAACAGACAGGTGTTATCCAGTTATTTCTAGTCTTTGATTGAACGGCGCATACTCTCAACCATTGCAGTTTAGCCTGAGAAACATGGTTTTATTAACATACAATGCGTAAGAAAGCTTCAAGTCTTTTAGCTTCTTGCTGTATTATAGAAGACCAACAAGCTTGTGAAAACTTAATTTAGTGCTTCTTTGTTATTGACTTATGTTCCTGCTAAGTGGGCGATGGAAAGGATCTCTAGAGTTTAATGAGGGATTCATGGATCACTGCACATTGAGGTGTACTTAAAACTGTCTTGATTGTGGCTGGATATTTGTTTCTCTCTTCCTAATTAGAAGGTGGTGTGACAGTTTCATCAGGAGAGCCTTGTAAAGGATAGTTACACCATTACCATTTTTTACATCGCTATATGTATTACAATTCCTTATTAACAGTATTTTGTTATATTGAAGGACTCCTTGTGTTCTGTGCCTGTGAGAGCCAGTCCCTATGCCTAGATATTTGCAGCTTGTAACAACAGAGCAACTAAACTGCACATGCAGTGTTTTGAGTCGCAGAAGCTATGTTGCATGCACCTTGCATGGGTGGAGAGCACCACAGGAGAAGGAAGCTCTTTTCTCAGACTGTGGCACAGCCTGAAGATCAGTGTGGAGCGTGTGGCTGGCACACGACTGAAATTCGAAGCTTTCTGTCAGGTTATTAGTTCTAATACAGGGCTAGTGTTGGAATTCATGAAGACCCATCTCAGCTATCCTGTTACAGAATTTAATATGCTCCTAAGACTGGCTTGAGACAGAAAAATCTGTGGCACTGGATAAGAAGTCAGGATAACAGCATCCTGAAGGCTTTTGTTGAGTGGCGGGGGGAAACTTTCCTTTTTTCTTTCTGGGACTTCAGTGGTCAAAAAGAGCTATCTGGTCACGGCACTAGCAGTCTATAGAAGAAACTAATTCTCAGACTGGTTCAGAAAGCTGTTGTAAGTGGTTTGCAGTCAGGTGTTAGAAATATTTTATCAAATATACCATTTGCACCACTTTCAAATGATTGCCACAATATGATGAGTAAGGAGCAGTCTGTACACAATTAATGCTGAGAGCTGGTGGTGTGCAAGTCAAGAAAGCGGGCTATTGATTAAATGTTTTTTTAGTTCTGTGGACAGCTGCAGTTTTGACTGAAACAGATGCAAACATGCATGTAAAGCATGGAAGTCTGAAAACATTAAAACAGCAGTGCTGCTTTTGTGTTTATAAACAAAGGCTTGTTGTGATTTTGAAATCAGCATTTGAATCCTGTAGGGAAAATCTTTCTGGCACAGTTTTAGGTCAGTCTAGGGGTAACATTGTAAAGATCAGAGCCCAAGAAGTTATAGTGAACACCTTTAAAAATATGATTGTGTTTTCCTGTCTGAAAAGTCTCTATCACCATAGAGCTATAAAAGTTGTTTAAATTTAGTACCCTGTTGTGCTGGGGGTGGTGGTGAGAATACAGATGATAAAATGTATCCCAGGTGAGAGCACTGTTGGTGTAAATGACATTGAGTTGGATTATCACAGACCGCTTTGCATAGTGAGTCTTTAATAATGGTGATGAAGCCTCAAATACGATTGTTCCTGTCCATGTTATTGTTTAGCCCAGCTTGAGTAGGTATGGACATGTTTTAACATAGGGTTCATGTAGGGTTCCTAGGAATAAATTTGCAGTTGTTAGGAGCAGGGTGAAGGGTTACAGATCCCTGACCTAGCGTGCCATTAGCTGTCTCAGGTACTGGTTTCTGTGTAGCTGTGGCAGAAGATCGGTTGGTGTGGCTGGCTGGCTTGCTTTCTGGACGCGCAGTAGCAGCAGCAGAGTTACACAGCTGGAGTGTATCCTGCTGCTTCCTTCCCAAGGTGTTATGAACCTGATCAGCAGCAGTGTGCAGGCTTCAGTTCGCTACCTTCCTGGCCAGCTAGTTCAGCACTGTTTACTGAGACTAAATACGTTTTGCCAGGGAGAACAGTTCGGTTAAAGGTAATCCTTGCATTACATTTGGAACTAGCACTGCAGTAGAGGATGAACTTTGGCCAATACCCTGCGTGAGCCTTGCTCGATGCAGTTGTAGACCAGTTGAAAACAAACGATGTCAAGACAAAGATGTAAGTCAGTACTAAACCTGGGTCAGAAGCGCAAGGAAGGGTGTGATCAGGCAGCATGGACCAGCTGAATGTAAGCCAAGGTTGGTCTGGGAAAAAAATTGACCATGCTTACTCTAGAAATTTTTCCAAGATAGCAGAGTGCCTCCTAGGGCCTAAACAGAGCCCTGGGGGCAGGGCAGTCTCTTCTGTCCAGCCACTGATTTGCATCTTGAAACATGTAGATGGGCCTTCACATCCCAAGTCTTAAAAAGCAATCACAGATCAGGACTGATTAATAAAGTGCATTTTCCTTGAAAATGCTGTTTTTGTTTGAAGAAGAACATAATGGTGTCCACAATGCAAATGTCCTGTCCTTCCTAGCATAGCTGCTGGGAACTGGTTTCCTTTGGGAGACAGGTGCACCAGGTTTAAGTATCTTTTCCCAGGTGGGTGCTAATGCAACAAGCCTTCTGTCCATTTCTTGCCTGCTGGGACTTTTCCACTTTGTATAAGTAACTCTCACATTTTTAGTGGTATACCTCATGGTTAGTGCACTCACTGGGGATGTGGTGAACCTGCTTTTGTTCTGAGCTATCAATGCAGAAGTGATGAAGTTTTGTCTCTCTTCTTTCCTGCCTGCTGTGGCAGAATAACCCACTTCAACTGCTGATCCTAATGAAGAACAGGCTTTTTGAAGCCTTGCCTTTCTATGCGATAGAACGGGTTATCTGTATTCACAGCAGAGCCAGCATGACTGGATTTTCAGCTCCTTTTCATTGTATCTCTGGTTTGTTTGTTCTTTTCTTCTTGCTCTTGTTAGCTTGCATTGATTGGTAAGTGGTAAAGAAGGGAGAAAAACACAGGCCCGCAAAACAAAAACAAAGGAAGAAATAAAAAAAGGCGAGACAATATTTTTCATTTCATTACTGTGCTTCTTTGCAGCCCCTATTCTGACATTTAGAACAATGTAATATGCATGTCTCTGTTCATTAGGTTCCTCAGTACTACATAGTGACAGCCCCGGGGAGGGAGGGAAGGGAAGGAAAAGAAACAATCTTAAACATGAACTAACCTTTGCAGGCTAAATAGCAAAGAAATGAGAACAGCAAAGGAGAAATATGTTTTCTGAAAAAGTAAATATAACCAAAATCATGGCCTTGCGTAGGTTATTCAAATATGATTACAAGGGGGGAAAGGGAATACTGAACTGCAGGGCAGAAATAACATAATTTTCTGCCCAATGACTTGTTGTTTTTGCACATATATGTTTGAGCAGATCTATTGCTAGTATTTGAATGACAGTAAATGACACAAGGAGACTCCTGAAACTAGAGGAAGGCTTAAAGATATTCAACAGCTGATACAGGTCTACAAAAGCAAGAAAACTTCCTGTAGGAAAGCGTTTTGGAAATAGATATCTCTGCTTGGTGAGGATATCCTAAGCTATTGCCCAACAAACTGGTGCATATGTCTGCCACAGTGTGGTGTCAAATACAAATATTATCTCAAGGATGTTAAATGCTAAGATTTTATGCTAAATTTACTAAGAAGCCGGGTTATAGCAATATTATTTAGGGTTCTAGATGTAGCTATTCTGCAACTAACGTGTATTTGGATGGGCCAAGGGATGCCGCTGCAGAAGGATTGTTAGAGCTGTATCAAATAGAAGTATGATGAGAGGTAGCTGGGTCCCCCCCTCCGCTCAGTTCCAAGAGAACTACAGCACTCTTAAGATCATGTGGATTTTACTGAAATTTCTGGAGGAATAAAAAAGTACAAAAGAGACATTTCAGCTCTGGAAGTGAAATATTTTGATTCTCCTATTGGGACTTCTAAATTTTTGTCATTTCATATTCTTTTGGGGATGTCAATTACAATTTTTTTCTCAAGTGAGGAGATTAAAATTCTCAATGGAGTGTTCTTTCATGGAAGTTTTGAGATTTTGTTCAGTTTCCAATAAAGGGTAGAAATCTGAGTAATTTGTGGAAAATAATTCTCAGTCTATTTAGCACCAGTAATCACACACTGCTAATCTTAGAATCAGGCTAATTTTATGGAATACTAATTCTTGGGTTTTACAAAAGGGGAAATTGTTTCTTGATTTTGTATGAACTTCCCTAAGACTGTATCAGACAGTGGCAAAGAATTTGCGGGGGGCGGGGGGGAACCCCACTGTTTTTCCTATTTAGTCATTCCAGTTTCTATTCCTGCTATCTTCAGGTCTGCTTCTAAAACTGCCAGATGTCAAAATATTCATTAGGGGAAACATTCATTAGCTGGTTACATCTCTGTTTCCTCTGGCAAGCAGAGGAGAAGAGGGCCAAGAGAAGACAACAAGGCTTGGAAAAAGATATAAGCAACTGTCCAGCTGCTTTGCAGATTCAAGGGAGGCTCGAAGCCAGGGGTTTGTGCAACTCCCACATGACATCTCCAAGCAGGTCTCCGTGCAGGCTAGTGCCGAACCTCATTGAGCTTACTGCTACATTTTGTCAGGAAAGTTCTTATTTAGAAAGACTTTATGCACACACCCGTTCATATTCCTTCCCTCCCCCAATTTTTATTTATTTGTTAAGTAGGGGATTTATAGACCCATTCAAAGGGTGCTGTGAGGGATGACAGTGACAAGGTTCTGTATCTGGAGCAGACAGCTGCCCTGCAGTGACCGATAAGCATTCCTGGGAGGGTGGAGATTGCAATTTAGCACTTATAAAGCCTTAATTCACACAAACCTTTGTGTAGCATATGTGTCTGCTGCAGCTCTGCCATCTGATGCCTCAGCAGGCGGCTGGCGCTTCACACGATGGCTGCCTCTTCAAAGAGGGACCCTCTGGACTAGAGGGAAGCACCCCCTGGGCAGCAGTGGGGTTGTGTGTTTTGGGGAGCGAGGGGTGTGTGTGTCCATGTCAGGGTGCCCTGGGAAGCAGAGCTGGGGGGACAGGGCTGTCGTGTGAAGTGCCCTCGTGGTAGCAGGGGATGCATGTTGTCCTCTGGGTCCTGGGCAAAGGCGGGAGTTGCTGTGGGGCTGTTTCCAAGAAATGTGGTGCTCAGAGGGTTGGGATCACTGTAAGTCAGTCCCCAGCTGCCACAAGGTGGGTGTTGCTGGAGGACATGGTGGGTCTGGGGTTGGTGGTCAGGGCACCTAGAGGGGCCAGGGGTGGCTTGCTGCTGTGGGGCCATGGGTCAGGGCTGGTGGGGCACAATGTGAATGATCCCCTGCAGAAATTGGGACCCAAGGACAGGCTGGGGGTCATCCAGGAGTTCAGGGCTGGGCTGGGCTCTGCGTAGGGGGCTTGGGGCAAGGCCCTGGTCTGCTCAGGGAGCCCCAGGGCTGCCCTCTGCATTGCCATGACCATGCACCTCAGGGCAAGGGGCAGTGCAGGCCGGTGGCTCCCCCACAAGACAGGGCCTCGCAGTGGGGCCTGCCCCACGCTGGCGGGGGAGCAGGCCAGGCTGCCGGCAGCCCTGCTCCTCCACAGTCCTGGCTTCTTCATGGAGCCACTTGTGCTATGTCACTGAAGTACGAAGCTGGAGCGTCTCCCCCCAGCCTTGTCTTCCGCCTGATGGAGTTTGAATTTCAGTAGCTTGAGTTCGCAGCCAGTTATTTATGGATAGCAGAAGGAGGTTGTCATTTTGGGTGTAAAGCAGTAAGTGGGCATAGTGGGAGCTGGAAGATTAAAATGGCAGTAACTAATAAGGGAGGCTGCTTTTCTCCTGGAGAGAGTTTGGTGATGGCCAGCCCTGGTAAACAACTGTTTTTTCAGCTGCCCCTCCTGTCTTCCCCATCACCTGCATGTGACCTGTGTTCATGCAGATAGGAAATGCTCTGGGCAGCCTCTCTACATGCTGCGAGTGATTTAACAAGTTGTGCTGCAGAAACAGATGCCTGTCAGATGTGTGTGTTTTGTCCCCGATACCTTTCTCTATTGCAGTAGCTATGTGCTCACTTATACCTTCGGCTCCCACATTACCACACTTTTTCTGTTCTGTCTGACATGTTGAGCATATTGGAAAGAGGCAGTTCCTGGTGTGGCTGGTTCGGGGCTATAGTTGTGTAAGAGGTAGGATGGCTTTTGGCTTTGGAAATGGCAGTGGTGAGGTCTGTTCCTCTCCCCCAGTGCAAGCAACCAGGTAGCTATTCCTCTGCCATGCTGGTGCCATCTCGCACGGGGACAGAATTTCCTCTAGTCCTTTGCTTCTCTGCCAAATTGGTTGAAGTTGGTGATGTTATCAAGGGAGCATGGGGATGTGTATCTGTGAGCCTTGTTTCTTAGGAAACTGGGCTGAAAATAATAAGAGGTCTATAGATCAGGGGGTTTGTCAGATAAATGTTGTGCCTTTTTAATTTACTGTGGTTTTAATGGTCTAGAGAGGAGGATAAAATATGCAGTGACCTGGCAGGGAGAAATGCAAAATAAATTAGTAGCAATAGTAATGGTCTATAGTTTATGTTCCCAAATGTAGGTCTTGTTAAAAGAGCTCATCATCTTGAAAGTGAGAAATTATTTTTTTAAGACATTAACAAAAGAGCAGGCTGAAATGTTTAGCTGGAAATTCTTTTTGCTAAAATTGCTTTCCTCTCCACGATAAGATATTTTTATTTTTTAAGTGTCTGTTTTGTCAGGAGGGAAAAGCTGTTTATCAAAAGGGCTAATAAAACCTAAATTCCTAAACCTGGAAACACTTGCATTCTGGCTAAATCTAAAGTTTTCACTGACATAGGAATTGTTGATTGTTAGAGACGTTTGGAAGTCCCTAGTTCAGCCTCTTACTCAAAGCAGGGTTATCACCAGCTATAGATCAGATCAGCCATGACTTTGTATAGCCAGGTCTTTAAAACCTCCAAGGATGGGGGCTTTACAGATGTTCTGGGTACCCCATCCCAGTTTTCCTTATGGATATTTTTTACCCCTGATGTCCAGTCTGAGTCTCCTAGGCCAAAACTGGTGATCATTTGCTTGTGTTATATCATCTGCTGCAACCAAAAAGAGTTTGACTGGACACAGGCCAGTGGGTTATCTGTGCATCACAACTGTTAAAAAGATCAGCAGTTTCAGTGCTTGTGAAACAGAGCAAAAAGTAATCACCATTTCTACTGCATACAGCAGATCTCATCTTGTATCCTGAAACATTGTCTAGTATGTCAGCTTCTTCCCACTGCAGTCTGCCTCCTGGGGTTAAGGGAAGAACCTGTTGGTGACATTATGCAGAGGAGCTGAGCAAGAAGAGGTCCAATTGGCTTAACACATATTTCTGCAAATACTTCCCATGTCAGTTTAGGCAAATGCTTTTAACAATTCATTCAATTATGTTAAGCACCCATTAAAGTAATCCTAACTCCTCCCTGGGGTCATTTCAGTTCTATGAGATTGTAATTGTTTGAGACTAACCATGATTTCTTCTTTTGCCTTCAGGTGATTCTAATTCTGACAAAGCTGTATGACTACAACCTGGGAAGCATCACAGAGAGCTCTCTTTGGAGGTATGGAGAGAAATTAAGTTAATAATTGCCACCTTACTTAAATAGGAAGAGCCTGATACAATTCTTTTATTGAATTTAATTGGATTTTTTTAAAATGTGCTGGAAGGTTTGTAGCTAAACCCTCCGTGTCTCGCTTCTATTCTTTCATACTCAAGGACAAAGAGGCTGAAGACTGATTGTCTTGTTTCAGCTGGATAACATAGTTCATGGATGTGCTATCATTTGATTTCCTCTTGTCCCATCTTATTCAGAATCAAATCAGCCAGTGGGTTTATTTTTAGGAGAACTCAACAGCCTTAAGTCCTTGTTTGTAATGAAGGATCTTATGGCTGTCTACTGCCCAAATGATCCTTATGAAAAGTCAGTCCTACTAAGACTGGGTGAATACCTATGAGCAAGTATTCAATGTCTGTTTATTCAGAACTGGTAATATTAGAACCAGGTAATTGATTTCCACTTGTGTGATGTTGACTGCTAGACTGATTTATAGGGGATGCCTTGATACTTTTACGATTTCAAAGCATATCATGCATTCTGTGAACCAAAGGAAAGAGCTGTCCATGGTCTATTTCTTAAGGCTGTTATCTGGATTCAATGAGGGCAGATGGTGCCTGTTTTTTTATCTCTGAAAAGACGATCTGAGGGGTGTTTGCTTCATGTGTCCCTAGTGGTACTTTCATGAGGTGTAATACATGAAAGGGAGGTTTTCTTGTGGTCCCAGCTGTGAAACTTTGGTTGGAAGTCTAGGAGTTTTGTATGCAGGTCATTGATGAAGGTGGACAGGCTACCATCTTGATGCAAGAAAACTTTGGGTATGCAAGAATGTTAATTTGGAATGCAAGAAAACTAACACTTCTTGTTAGGATGAACTTGTTTTGATAAACTTGTTTAGGAAAGGTTTTTTTTTGTTTCCAAGGAAGAATTTTGGGTTGGAAGTAGAACAAATAAACTTTCTGCTCAAGGAACTGAGCAGGGTTTTAAGAGGATGATAGAGGAGGGATTTGACATGAACTATATTCTGAGCACAGGCTAATGCTATACCCACTGGCTTGAAGAAATAAATTAAAAAGAAAAAAACCCAAACAACAAAAACCCAACGACCAACCCCAATCTAAACCCCAAAACCTAAAGAAATGCAAAACTTTTAAGATTTGTTCTGAACAGCAACAGGAACACTCAAAATTATTAGTGTTGTGTGGGATTGGATAAATGGTTTGTCGTACTGCTGGGGGGGAGGGGAGTAATCAGATCTTTCCATTTTGTATATGTTGCTGCTGTGGCTTGAGATCAAATATGAACCTATTTTCTCTACTATCTTTGTCTGTACTATGGTGTGCACACCATAGTAAAGAGACTTTCAGGACTGTGGCTTTGACAGTGCTTTTCTGCGGGGGCTTTGGGCTAGATTGTTTCATTTCTCAATGGTTTTGAGAAAGAATATTCATAAATATGATTTTTTTTATTTCCTATTGCTACCCTCAGTCATTTAATCCTGAGAAATATTCATCCCTGTTTCATCAGTCATTGGGGAAGATATGGCATTTCAGCATGCGGAGGCACCTCCTTCCCCATTACTGACAGTGCTGAAGAGCTACTTTACTCCTGTTATGCAATGCAGGCTTGTGGGGAAATACTATTTTAAGACTGAAAATAGGCACGCTGCATCACAGTGGAAAACACCCTTCTTGTTGAGGAATGTGGGCACAAAATTGTGCTGATTACCTTATGTTGTCTGTTTCAGAATTGGTTTCTGTGGAGCATGCCACGATGACATAAATTTTACCCTAATTAAAAAATGAATGGGCTGTGACAATGTCAATGGAGGATGTACCAGAAGCTGAGGCCTTGGCAATGTAGCAGTCCTAGAGCTAGTGGTGTGCAGTGCACTTTTTTTGGACTTCAGAAATTCCTGACATCAGAATGAGATTAACAACATAGTAATAGCCTGATGGTTTTCCTAGCCCAGTATCCTATTACCAAATAGAAGTCATAAGAAAGAATACTTTAACAGGATTATCATATCTGACACTTCCTCCTACTATTCTCCTAGCATTCATTCTTAGGGTTGAAGTTTAGAGTCCTCCCTCAACCTTCAGTTTAAGGTCTATCAGGATCTGAATAGTTTTTTTGGTTTTGGTATATACCAGGAGATTAATATCCCATGAACTAAATTTCTTAATATATCTTGGAATGTGTTAAAAATTTTAGTACCAGTGACACCTTAGAGTGAGGAATTCCATAGATTATTTAAGGAACTACTTGTCTTACTTTGAACCCGTCAGCTTCAGGTTCACTTGGCAAATGTCATTTGTCAGGATTTGAATACAGTTGCATGGTCGACCATACTGAATCCCTGGGCAAATGTTTTGGACTGGGAAATGTTGAAGGAGACCAGAACAGCTAAAATCAACCCACTTGTCTTTGCAGTGCTTCATTATTCTTGATTGGCTCTTTATTGCTCATGGCTGCTCTGAAAGTTGCCAGTGCACTTCATTGTCATTTCTCAATCCTGTTGCCTTACATAAGCCCTTGGTGGTCACGTTGTGCTCTGTCCTGAGCCTGGTTTTGCTGTTAGATCCATGCTCACTATGAGGCATGCTGTCAGGTCACTAATAAATATCGCTGTGAAGATCCCAGCACAGTTTCTCTGTTCTTAGTGTGACAGAAAGAAACGACAAGATGGGCATATCTTACTATGTAATGTACCTGACAGAGAGGTTATTAGCTGTTGCTCTTCCTGACTGCTTAAGTGACATGGTAATTTAAATCTCCCTGCTTGTTTGAAAAGCATAGAAAAAAATAGAATTGCAAGAAGGGAAGAATCGTATCTTGCACTTCAGTTTATTTCATGACTTTAGGTTTGAAGCTGGGGAATGGAAGAAAGCATGATCTCATGTCTGGTTTGATTTCTGATGTCAAGAGCTCTATTTCTGAAGGACAGAGGAGGAAGACAGGTAGTTCTGCAGGTACCCACAAACAAAGAGGATTCTCTGCCTTGAATACATGGCAAGGAAATACCACTCTTGCCTCCTGTGCCTAGTGCATTCTCAAAAGGTTGATGAATGATGAGGGGCTGTTTAGAAGCATGTCACAGACATGAGTCATTTATGCTATAGCTGGTTATAAGCACATCTGTCATTTGAAGGTGTAGTTGGGTGATTTAAGCAGTCTTGTGACTGATGGGACTGTAACCATCTATAACACAACTATGCCATCGCCTACAAGATATGAATCTGTCTTCTTTATAAACACACTACCTGCTAGGATGGCATTTCTTTATAATTTTTCAGCCAGTTTAACTACAGCTGGCTGCAGCACTAATGGATGGAGATCGCCCTTCTAAAATTACCCATGAATTAAGAGACCACAGGTGACAGACATGAAGGGATGAAATACAGTAAGAGAAAAGAGATGGGGAGAATCTATACAGTCTCCTGGAGTGCTAAGACTGTGCTCACCAAGCTTCGGATGGCAAGTGAGCTGCTGATTCTGTACACAGTAAATAAGATTTTGCATCAGGCAGGGTCTGACTTTATAATTACACTGTTGCCCTTTCAGCGGAATTTCCCCACAGTTTTAGTTGAGGGCTTTTTATTTACTTTTTGTTATTCTTTTTATAGAAGAGGAAGAAAACAGAGAAGAAAAGATTATCTGTCGCTGAGCAATTAACTGAGTGTATTGGATTTATTTCTTTTCCTCTCCTAGATATCTCTCAGATCACAAAGAGGATTAAGCTGTGAGTTAGGAGAAGATGTTTTTTACCACTACAGTAAGATAAGCTTACATTTCCAATAAATAAAAATGTCAGAACAGTGACTATGGTATCCATGAGCTGCAGACACCTGTGGGGGAGGACTGATCTGTTTTCTGTTTGTGTAAGTATAATGCTCTGGAAAGATGTGTGTGCAGGATACTTTCCCTCAGGACCTTGAGAAGCTGACAAGCAATGAATCCTGCCATTCACCTCTTTTGCCTTCTCATAGCTCTGCATTTGGTCAGGAATGAGTAACTTCATTGAACTTGGTGTAAAAATAGCAGTAATTAAACTTTGCTTTTCACCCAGAAAGTAGGAGGATGTAGAGTTTGCTTGGTTTGAGAGCATTTACGTTCTAAATTGCGAACTGTTGCTTTGTTAGTTCTGGGTATATCCAACACTGTGCCTGAACTCAGCCTCCCCAGTTGGGGAGTGCTTAACACTTCCAGCCTGTCTGTCACTGCTCCTGGTTTCTGTAATAAGGAAGCTTTAGCACATATGCCATAAAGGAATCTCAAGGACTCTGAAAAATACCCATGCCTTATATAGATCTAGCTTTAACTTCCCATATGTAAAGCAGGGGATGATAACAGTTGCTCCCCCGCCACCCCCCTTCCCTGGAATGCTTAGAATTGATTTAGCTAACTGGCTTCTGCAATATTTGGAAGATTGCCTGGTGGTAAATATTACAGAGGTCACAGCAAGGTAAAAATTCTCAGATCTCCAAGGCTCTGTTTCTAGCTTTTTCATGGCCTTTTTGTTTAACTTTGAACTATTGTTTTAACCCCTCCATCAGTTTACTTATCCTTACCTTCCAACACCACCACTGCACATCATCCTGCATCAAGAAGGGAAATTGAGTATGTCAGCCAGGGAAGAATCAGTACCCTCAGAGTATCTCTGTCTCTTATTATAGGAATAGCCATCATTTATTCCATAGGACAACTTGATGAAATAAAGGATTCACTGTTTTTACTGTGTTCTTATCCTCTTCTGCTCTCAGCCACTGCCAGAGACAGGATATTGGGCTAAGGTAGACGAAGGAACGTGGTACTAAGGTCTAAGTACCGTTGTGTAATGTCTGTATTTTGAGTAGTCCCATAACCACCATTATGCATGGGAGGATTTCAGTGAAAACACTTGTGTTGGGATGTGTTTGCATTAGTATATTAGATAAAGAAAAGGAAAAATGGAGCAATAGGAATGTATTCTTTTCTCTTGCAGCTGCTCTAGGGATAGAAGCCTCAGGGAGAGAGGTAGATGTAGATTAAGGATCATACCTGAATACAACCTCATAATATTAGCCAAGAGGCCTTCTGTTGGACAACTTTCTCTCCCTTGAATCCTGTTTGAAATGTCTTGGCTGTGAGTTGACCCCAGCTATGTGGTTATAAATACTATAGATGCTTTGAAGCTTCACATATTTATGTTTGTACGTGTAATTTTCTGGCACTCTGCTACGTAAGAGTTCCGTCTCTACAGATCAGAGCTATAGCCACCCATATCATCTTCAGTACTGTTGATGTGTTTTGTGGTGATTTTCTTCTCTAGACCAGAGAGTTCTTGCAACAGGAGACTTGAAGGATTGTCAGTATTTGCTTGGTTACTTTGAGGGGAATTTCCAGGGTATGTCTGTTACTGTATTCGTCATTCTCGGCACATTTTATGCTGGTTCCTTACTTCTGTTTTGCAGATGGGCTGTTCTCAACTCACATTTATTTTCTACCTGCTGAGCCACATTAATGAGGTCATAACATGTGGCTTAGTGACACAGCATGCTCTGCAACAGCAGCTTAGGGTCTTTTAGCTGAAGGAAGTAGGAGAAACAAATCTGTATGAGAGGAACTGACAAAGTGAGGAAAAGTAAGGTCTCATTAAGCACATTTTACCCAGCAATTCTGTGGGAAAGGGGAACTTGAAAAGGACTCTTTGAAATGCTTTCATCTTATAAATATGGTGTTTCAGTTGCTCAGTGTATGTCACTTCCCTTAACTGAATATCAGAGCTCAAAAAATGCTGCTACATTATCTCCCGTGGGCATTTAGTGAAATTGTAACAATGAAATTTCCTTGTGTCTTTTATTATTTTTTTTTTCATTTTCATTCCTGCAAACACGTGAACCACTGCTGCTCTGTGTATAGATGCTGGAGGGCATCTAGTGGGGAGGGAAGAATGAATTTGCACACTCAGCTATTCACGTAGGAAGCAGTGTCTTTTTGTGGTTTGATTGCAGCAGGAGATCTGCTTGCACTGGAAGCAGGCTTAGAACATGGATTTCATGCACTGACTGAGTGGGGAGCCAGTTGTAGTGTTTTTCCTATGTAATGGGACATTCTGTTTAGCCATCAGGACCCCTAGGGACCCAGGAGTTTCTATAGACATCAATTTTTTACATGAGAGGGCTCATTTTACCCCAGTGACTAACAGTAATAAAAACTTCTAGCACAGCCAACTCCTCTAGTTGGTAGCTAAAGTTTCCTGGGATGTTTTGCTTGCTATCAGAAAAAGCTCCCATAAAGGTGGAGTTGGGGGGTGAGGGACACAAATGGATGACATGATGACAACCATCCAATCAAAAAAAAAAATCTAAAAAACCAAACAAGACCTACTTAGGAAAACAACCAACAGAAGATGCTTAAATGGAACCTAGTTTAGCAGGAATCGTACATCTTACTGAATTTTACCTCATTCTTAACCTCCCTGAAGAATGAGGGCCAGTATCACCCTTGCATTTTGTGGCATAATATGTGTGTGTGTTTAGTCAATCTTTAGTAAGTTCTGCCTTGACATAGCTTGAAGAATCATACCCTGATATTTTGAAGGATCAGATCTGGTTAAGGATTTAGTGATGTGCTCCTTATTGCTTGGATCAAATATTCAGCACTAATGACAATGCAAATGTATTAAGCATATTAAAAATGTGTTCTCTGTTGCAGCTAGTCATGAAAGGTAGAAGTGTTATCAAGTAAAGAAAAAAGAACCCCAATCCATTTTCTGCATGAAAAAACATGTAAATCAAGATGATGAATATTAATGCTGACATGTTATCAATATACTGTAAATAACAGATGCACACTGTTCATGCCACTTTATAGACATACAGTGTTTAAATCCAGTTTGTCATTCTTGTTCTGCAAATTAGAAGATGAACTTGCACATCTGCTTCCTAGACTGTACCTTTTTGCACAAATGATATTGGTACAACACAGCAGAACTATCTCTGGTTACTATCCGTGGGGTTCATCCATCTGTTGTGTGCTGTGTAATAACTGCAGACAAGCTAGACTGGAGCTGATATGTCAGAGGAAAGACAAACAACACGATAGTTACCAGTTCATAAACAGAAAGCAAAACACCCTTTATATTCCAATACTTCCATCCATTTAATATCTGTGCAGTTGCTCTTCCTTTTGTAAAGCTGGGTAAAACTGTACTTAGCGTTTTAGAGGGTTTTAACCTCCACTAATCACAGAAACGAAAGAATGTATTTGGGGCTGAGCTTGGGTGAACAAAAAAAAAAATACTTCAGTGAGTTTTACTAGCTTGAGCTCTGAACTCTAAGGTCTTCAGATCCAGGTCCCAAATATTTCTGCATCTTGGGAATTATCAGGCAAACATTCAGAGTTTATTGTTACTACAGAAAGACCCAGACATGTGTCAGTAGGTCTCTCTTGAAGGATCTCATGAAACACCTGGAAACTGTGCTGTAAAAATGCATATTTAAATATAAATCGATGGAGTGTTGTTGTGCAGCATAAACTGACTACTGTTTACACTAAAACATAGAGGCTTGCTTGGAAGTGTCATTTTTTTTTCTGATTTCTTTAACCTACCAATTAATAATTGGACCAAACAGAAAAGGAGACATAAGGGCTGTAATTAATCAGCTTGTGTTAATCAGATAGTGTTAGCAAAGCCAGCTTTTGAGTGTGATCCTGCTAGCAGCTCCTGTACTTCGGAGCACAGTGTAGTTCTTGGCAGCAGTGGGCTTTTCTTGTGTCAAAAATTGAAGAGGCAGAGGGGGAGTGGGGAGAAGGACATCAGTGCACAGGCTGTTCGTTAGGAAGGCCTAGAGACCTTTAGGAATGCCCAGGGTGACTGGCTGAGACTCCAGATCTGTGTGTCTGCACCAGGATTGTTAGTGAATATTGTGCTTTGCAGGCAGCTGAAACAATTAGGGAAAGGAAGGTTCATTTTGCCTCTTGTCATTAGGGTGTACTGTTGAGGGCCTATGTGTACTCAGCACTGAGAAGGTTTGTGCTTGTGGGACAGGGACAACTTGAAGGAGACTTGATTCCTGATTCAGCAAAGAATTAGTCTGCAGCTCGACTTCCCCTTATGAAGGCTTCGTAGGGGCATGTGGGGATTCAGGAACTTTTCTATCCTGGCTGGCACTCTCCCACTGCTATTGTGCCGAGTCATTTCACTGGTGAGATGAATTAAGTGGTGGGTGAAGATGTGTCCTGTCAATTATGACCATCAATTGTAACGCACTCTAAACCGATACAGTGCTTTGCCAATGTGAGGTAAAAGCCTCTCCTTCTCTCTTTCACCATTATTTCTCCCTACTCCCCCAAACGTGTTTCTCTGTAATGAAGTTGCATGAATTTCCCTAGCATGCATTTTAGTGTGTGCTGCGTAGTTGTGTGTGAAGATAAAACCTCTTTTCAGTGATCCTGCATTCTGGATAGATAGTGTATCTATGAGATGCTGAGTTGAAAAGTAACAGAAATTCAGAGATGCCACATGTATTGTGTATTAAATGACTTCATAAGGAAAGATAAAGACTGATATCTGATCTTCCCCCAAGGCAAAATTCTTGCAGAAACAGTGTTGTTTGTTCTACTAATGTGTTTTTATTGCTGTATTTTAGGACTCTATGTACATGTCTGTGTATGTGTTCCCATTAATTTCCTTCTGGTTTTCCTTCAAGCCTGAGGTCTTTGAGTCAGGTGACAGCTCACAGTCTCAGTTTTTCTGTGGTGGGAGAAAGCCCCACTTCCTGGTTTTCATGTAGTGAAGAGAAAATTGAATGGCTTCAACAGCTGCACAGATGGCAAAGCCCAAACATAGATTATTCACGCTTGGTTCCTGAGATATTTTTTTCTTTGATGCTTAAAGTATCTTGGCTAGATAGGCAAATCAGAGTGGGATGGAAGGGGAATCAAAATCCAGTTCCTCTGTGAACTAGATGTGTAGGTGCTGCTTTGTCATACCGGAGGCTGAGGTTCAGATCACAGCCCTGATCAGGCCAAGCAGAGCCTTGAGCCTGGCTTTCCTGCAAACCAGCTGAATGTTGGTGGCTTACATGATTACACTTTCCAGCAATAAAAAAACCAAAACCCAAAAAACCCAGTCGCCTTTTTGTTCTGCTGGTGAACAAAAATAATTTTTGTTTACTTGATTTAACTGGAGGGGTTTTGCCTTTTCATGGTGGTAGTGCTACAAAGTTGTGCTCTCTCCTAAGGCAGAACAGAAGGCGAGGAGACACCCCCTCAGAGTTAACTGGGAACCAGGTATTTCCCATATATAAGGGAGGAACACAGCTGGGTGGAAAGTACACCGACACTGGAAGGCAGCCTGAGGAGATGGCAGGTTCCTTGTCACTGATTAAAAGCTGTCAGTCTTCCCCAGCAGGCTGTGACTACTGCTCTTGAGTCCCTGAGAGATTTTTGTTAAACAGCAGGCTTTAAAACCCGCACAGCACTCAGCTGCCAGTCTGAGGGGACTGTAACCTCTGGGGAAAAAGGGACCGCAATCGAAATTGGGCCACCGTTGTGCTTTTACATTTGAATACAAAACCTTTTCTTAAATAAACTGAAAAGGAAATAGGAGGCCAGAAAAACTGTGTACTGAATAATCCTTCTGTAAGACAGAAGGATGGTAAAAGGAAGCTGTATGCTTGTGTAGGCTTTCATTGTGCTTTACCAACAAGTCACTGTGTTCTTACTGATAGTTTGGGTGTGTTTACATTGTTCCAGGCTGTCTCAGCTCTTAAGAATCTATCTAGGAGGCTGTAAACCACACATTTGTGGTGTCCTCTATTTATTTCAGTCATTGCTTGTAGGAAGCAATGTATCTTCTGTTTAGAGCTGTGGAATAAGAACCACAGCTGCGAGTCCTAGCCTTCCTACCTACAGCTTTAGGCCAGCTTCTTCACCATCACATGTATAAGTAATGGAGTTTTTACCTGTGCATCTGCAGTAAATTTGCTGAGAGTTTTGGATGAAGCTGGCTTGAAAAAAACCCCAGTCCTTGAAGAGTTAGAGTGAGTGCACAGCTGCATAAGCCTACGGTCCCCATCTATCCATGGCTGAAGCTTAACAAAGATTGGGCTCATGCTTTACCAAGCCAAACTTCTCTATATTCTCATCCAATACGTAACAGAACCTTGAGAAACTCTTGGATATCTTTGCATGCAAGGTGTGTTGTTAAATTTGGATCAATTTATGACATCTTTAGTTTAGATTTTGCCCAAACAGAAGCTAATCCTTGCAAAAAGGTAAGAAATGAGATTCAAAACAATTCCTTTAAAATAGTCGGTTCTCCTTCCAAGGAAGGAAAATCAACAGAGATTGTTTTCAACCTTGGGCTTTGCAGCATTGCTGGGAATAACTACTAGATGGAAGAAGCACTAGAGGTAGCAGGAAAATGAAACTTTCTGTGAACCTCAGTTGTAATAGTAGTTTCTTTATGAAGGTATGAAACAACCTTTTTTCCTAATTGTATTTGTAACTGCTTTTATCTTCCAGTTTTGTGTTTTCTGGGGGGTGAGGGAGGCAGAACTACAGCCTTTTTTCCTCCTTACTCCATGGTAGCACTGCCTAGGTGGAAGCAATACCCTTCCATACTATGGGGTAGGTAAGAATGTGAAAATTTTGTGCAGTTCTCCCTCAAAGTGTTTCCTTGCTAGAGTCTTCAAGAGATGGTCTGCTTTTTTTCCTACCCTGCCTCCAGCAGTGCCCAATAAATGACAGCTATTATAGTGTTAAACTCTCAATAAGAAAACTACTACCTTTGGGATGATTCTTCTTTCTTGCCCCACTAGGGAAATCAGCTTATGCCCCGAAACATGAGTTTTGATGACTTTTCATACTAATATTAATACTTAGTTAAAAATGTGAGTTATATTATAGATTATTAAATTATTGGCCCTTTCCGGTAAGCACGTCTGTGACTCGCAAGGCTGACCTCCTTTTGCTGTGAGCAGTGTGGACTGACTACAGGTATTGTGGAAATATAATTTCTCTTCACTTCCCTGCCAATGTTCGAGTGACGATGTACTCTCTTGTTATGAGACAGCATAAAATTTAGAGGCTAGTCACGATGAAGGTACTAAGAAAGAAACTCAAAGACCTCAGTAAATTTCCCTTCTAAGTGTTCCCTTTTCAAAGGTAAATGGTCTTATTCTTTGTAATCTCTCTTTGTATGTTAACAGCTTTCACCATGCTAACTCTTTTGGAAGAAAAGCCCATTACAATCCTAGTCTGCTTTATCTCTGGTAAAGGAGCCAAAGGAGGAAGAAGCCAATACATTTTTTTATTCTTTCTTTAAAGTCCACCAGCTACTCAGCACACATGTACTGTAAATTCAAGATGTGGATGTTACTCAAAGAAGCAAGTGTGGTGTCACAAGTGTTTTAATAGCCTTTGATTTATTTCCCTAAGTGCTTTATTAAGATGATGCACAACAGCATTTGGAAGCCAAATGCAGTTTTACGGAGAGACTTGGAAGAGTTCTTTTCAATCTCCTGACTTTTCTTTCTCAGCACAGTAATTTGTTTGATTGGGGCAGAAGGGCCCTGGATTCAGAACAGGGATTCTACTTCTTTAGTGTTTCTTTGGGAGTTAATCACCCCAGTTTGTGATCTGAGTGAGTAGAGTATGAATGAACTTACTGTGATATGAAAATGCTGCATGATTCAGAGAAAAGGATACTGGCTGGGGTTGGGAGATTTGTGTTCTGTTGCTGTATGGGTTTGTGGCTATTAGATGGTGAAATATTTGGTTAGGCATAATCAAGAATCAGCAAATTTGTGTGTATCAAAAGTCAGCTGCAAGGAATCCTCTCCTGTCAAGATATTTCTAATGACATCCTGCAAGGTTAGTTCTAGGTGCAGTGATATAGGGCATTTTTGCCATTAGTCTGATAATAAATCTGGTATAATTTCCAAGTTTTAAGACAGGCAGAGTAGTGAATCAAAAGGAGACCTGAGGTAGTCACAGTGAGCAAATGGATTACTTTGTAAGCTGGGCTCACTTGAAGAAATGTATTTTAGTCCAACAAGGCGTAATAGTAGTACAAGGGCTGAAGGTTGTACTCACAGTTATACTGTCTACTTACAGCATGGAAAAGAGCTGTGATCGGGCAGTGCGTAGGAGCTGGGATAGGCAAAGAACTGGACATCATGTTCGATTATGAAGGGGTCAAAATGGAGTGCTTTGATCAAAGGTTATGCAAGCGAAGGAGCCAGGAGTTGAATTTTTAAAGAAATATAATTAGGAAATGTTTATTTTAAGACACTGATTTAGCACGAAAAAGTTTTTGTGGCAGTGTACAATTCTGAACAAAACTCTGCACCCAGGATGGGATTTTGGGGCAGAAATGAAAGAAATGGAAAGTGCAACAGTGCTTTGCACTGTATAGTATGCTCCAGAAACAATCTAAATGTGCCTACAAAAGATGCCATCTGTGGCTGAGAAAGTCACAGAATCCTAACTGCTGGAGGCTAGGAGAGTTTTTAGAAGAAATACTAATTCATGCTTCCTGAGGTCTTACACAGATGTCTGTGTTAACCATCATCAGAGGCAGGGTTCTAGGCTAAGTGAACTTCTGCTCTGACACAAGATGCCCACCTTGATGTTGGGCTAGAACAGAACTGCGTAGGTAAATGTGCTCATTGGAAGTGTTGCTATTGTGAAGTAGTTTCACCCCATAGCTGAATTTGCTCGTTTTCATTTTGCAAAGATAATTATTTTACATTAATTCAATCCAAATTATCTCATTCAGTACAAGGCTAACTTGGTGACATTTTGATCGGAATTAAAGAATATGTATAAACTTAAACAGATCTGAAACATCCCTCTAAGGTCATGCATGTAGCAAATGCCCAAAATTGCAAATGAACCAACTCTGGTGACTATTTATAGGGACAGTGACCTGGAAGTTGAAATAAAGGAAAGAAAATATATCATGAATAGTGGAATAAGGTGGGCAAAAGATTGCTCAGGCCAGGTAAAAGATGGCAAGCACTGACGAGAGGTGCGGGAGGAAATCTAGTTTTTAAAGCAAAAGATGATTAGACAAGGTTAGAAGGGCTGCATAAGGAGTCAGCTATTCCAATTGTAGAAACGGGTATTAATTCACTGACCAGACTCAAACTGCACCACTTTCCACTAGCTGCTGATCTGCTCCAGAAATAACTTCTGGCCACTGATATAAAATCAGCATCACCCTTGTTATACTTTTCTTCTCACTATTGATATTATTTTGATAGCTACTATTACCACTTAGATTTCTAGCAGTATCAAAATGCAAAGTAAACAGAAAATGTGGTTGAAAATACAGTAAGTGTAGCTATAAAGTCTTTTCAATCTATGTCCCATTAGAAAGTAATGGTCAGTATTGTAATAAGTATAAATTCATTGCCCATCTCCTCTCTTAATGTAATTAAAAAGGCATTGGGTTTGGCAGTTGGCTTCTCTTACATTCAGTTGCTCTTTATTGTTTCAGAAGAAACCTGCTGAGTCAATTGGTTTAGACAGATGGAATAAACCTCTCAGAGTAAACAAGGCTTGTTAATTTGCAGAATTTCTGTTGAAATTGCTTGAAAAAAACTTCTATAGAGATATAATAGCCTAGTTTAATGTGTGTGGTTTATCTCTGATGTGCAGTAACTCCTGGAATGCTGGTTAGTGCCCTGAAAAAAAAATTGGGTTTTTTGTTAGTTTGGTATGGGAGAAAATGAAAGAGATCTAGAATTAGTCATGAAATGGGTTCCAGTGACAGAGGAGCTGCCTGTTGCAACTTTCTTCCAAACCAAGCACAAAATCCAAATGCATCTCATTTAGCTGAAGGAAGGTCTGAGGCTATTTACTCCTGTTATAACAGGTAGTACTTTAGCCTTTTTTTATTGTAAGTAATCCCATCAAGTCAGTATCATTGATCATTGAATAAGAGAGATCCATTTCAGTTGTACAAAGGACTATTTTGGATCAAACTAAAGATCTGCTTGACCAGTACCTTGTCTTCAGTGTGAACCTATATGAGATAAGAAAGGGTATAAGAACAAGGCCGAGCCCTTGTGTTACTTTCCTGATGTAGCCTTCGAGGTAATACTAACTTCTGGCTCCAGGACTTTATAAAACAGATGAAGTGTTTAATAGAGGTATTTATTAGCCCTTGGTGGGTATGTTTATGTTGGCGTTATTTTTCCATCTTGGAATGTATCCATCATTTGAACCAACACAAACTTTTAGCATCCAGAATGTGGCCAGCTGAAAAGCATCAGGTGGTTGTTGGTCTGTGTTGACTGCAGTGAGAGCTGAATTAATGCTTGAGAACTGAGAAGTTTCCTATGCCTTTAGCTATTCAGTTTTTTCCCTACACTTTATATTAGTGAAGTCCTGCTGTGTGATGAAAGCAAATTCACCAGCTGTATTTTATCTTATAAAATGAACTTGCCACTCACCATGTTGGATCGAGTACCCTATGGAAGTGAAAAAGAAGTAAATGACACAAAATTGCACTTGTGTGTAGCCTTTAGGGCAAGGAGCTCCATCTGGTAGATGGAGAACAGAGAATTTCTTTGAGTTTTATTGATTACTCTTTAAGCATTGCCTTATCTTTTTAATGAATAGAGAAAGTAAAAGGGATAACTTTGGATAACTCCATTAAGTAGTAAGGAAAAATTCTGGTTCTTTAATAAACTTGTGCTGTGTAGATTAGTACCATGCTGCTTACTAGAAAAAGGAAATGTCAAAGAATAAATCAGTGGTGCTCCTGGATGATCTTCAGCTCTGTATTGCTTCCAGGATGGCCATTTTATTCCTACCACCTCAGAAATATTTTTTCTCTTCAGAGAGGTAAGTGTGTCAATGACCTTGACTCTGACGATCCAGCTGCTTGGGACACATGATTCAACACATCAGTGACTCCTGTTTAGTTACTGTGCCTGAATCTACAATAGGGACCTTATTGGCTTGTTAATGAATTTAATTTTCTGAACGAACTTAATGATGACTGCCCTACCTTCTTCTGATTGAATGTGATGTGGGGAATTGAATCTACCTCCTCCTCCTCTGTTTGATAGATCTGACTTTCTATGTGAAAGAGCCTTTACAAAAGTACCTGCAGAAATCTTGGTCAGAAAAGAAAAAGCAGAAGGAATTAAAATTCTAGCCGACTATATCCTCTTTTCTGAGATGAAGTATGAAAGGCAGCCTTAGCTTCTGGAAGGCCTAGACATTCACCATCAGATAGGATGAGTCAGCCTCTACTGGCTGCAAAATATCTTTTCGCTGACGGAGAGAAAAGTTGGGGAAAAGGGGAAGCATGTAGTTGTTGCTAGCATTACTCTCAGTGGCTCCATATCATGCATGGGATGCTACTGACACTCACTGTGTCTACCTGCCCTTACGGAGGAACTCCCTGTCTGTCCTTAAAGATTGAACATTGACATCTATGTTAGTAAATTTAAAGATCTACTCGTGATGGAGGGATTTCTGTTACTTTGGAAAACACAAGAAGGACAGCTCAGTCTGGCATATAGTGAAAGTACACGAAATGTTTGGTGCAAATCTGGACACATAATTCCATTTATTTTGGCACCTGTTCTATTTCACATAGGAACTGATATCTTCCAACTGCACTTAATGAGCCCAAATCCATCCAGGAAGGGAGAGAATGCTGAGTGAATCAGCAACATCTCAGATGCATTACAGCCTTAATTTACATGTGTATCTGGCCTGTAGTTGATAGTCATCATGTTCATGCCTTAACAACATCCCATTGGGCATTGTCATCCTGTCCTCCCACATAGGTTTGTCTCTTCCTCTCCTTTCTAAAATGTTGCTGCTCTGGCCTCCCTGCTTCTGTCACTTCCTTTGTTAGTTTCAAGAAGTTTTAAGTTGTGCTCTGAAAGCTCCATAATGCATTTATATTTTCTTATGGAACATCACATGAGAGCCCAGAACTTTTCTCAGTGCAGATGCCATAAACATTTGTCATCTCAATCACTAAATCTCTAACAGGCTTTTATGTAATTATATATGATAATTATACAGACTCCACTGTAAACTGTCATTAAGTCTGTAGAAAGGCTTGTACAGATTTTAGTAAGCTTTGGATCAGGCTCATTACCAGTTTTTTCTATCCAAAGAGACAGAATGTATTCTGCTTTATTTTGTCTCTGCTGTACCATCCTTAAGTACATAAAATTCTTATAAATTGGCTTAGTATTTGTAATGGTATGCTCCTTTCTGTTTGGGCATCTACCAGTAATGTACCTCCCTTGCACTCGGACTGTTGCAGCTCAGTATCTAGCAAGTCAGGTGGATACAGCAGACAGGTGAGCCCAAAGCAATGGGGAAGGAAGTGTTGCTGGCACATCAGTCATGACTCACAGCTTGCTGCCTTACTTCTTGGAGGAGTTCACACCATCTGCTGTTGGCATCTGATTTTTAAGAGGGATCTGGAGTGTGTGGATAGGGGCTAAAGTTAGTAATGGAGATTAGTGAACCCAGAGGGCTCCATGGAGGATCAAACTTAGTTGCCTCAATAGTATGAATAGGCTTATTGTCCAAGGGATTGGAGATGCTAAGGCAGAGGTAAATTCTAAAGAAGAATTTGAGTGAGGCTAAAGGACTTTTTTTGTTAAATATGATTGGCAGCTGCTGTGTTGTGTCAGAGAAATCAAATGGGTGAAGGTGGGTAAGTTTGATCAATGGCCAGCTAAGGCTCATGTGTTACTGGGATCGCTGTGCCCTCTATGGGAGACAAAAAGGAAAAATATCAATCAGGCAACTCACAGGAACTGTTAGACTCTCCTGACCAAGCTTAGCTCCTGCTCCTCTGCAGCAAGGTGCCATGGCCTCTCTCTCGCTCTGTGGTTCTGTGTAGTGGGTGCAGGTGGTTGCCCTGACTTTTAAGTCACCAGCTCTGCCTGGTATGTGGCTATAATATTGCTGTACAGCTGTGGCAGAGACCTGTGTGAGATTAATTTCATCTGCTCAGATCATGAGCTGCCAGTAGTCCTGCTAAAAGGCCCAGGCTTGCTGCTGCTAATTCACTGAGCTCACAGGAGAGTTTGTTCAGAAACTCAGCTAGATCTTAAATATCACTCTGTATTGTCTAAATGCAAAAAAAAGAAGTAAAGGTAAGATACACTACCAAGAGGCCTAGATTCTTTGTAGGAGCAGGGCTGGCAGCATAATTCCTTCTACTGACAGAGTCCTGCAAAAATGAAGTAGTTATACTCAAGGAGCTGAACTTGCCTCTGTATTGAACAGAACTTGCTAGCACTATTAGCTGAGTTAATGCCCAGTGGTACAGTAAGGAAGATGCACTGTTAGTGCACTTCTGCCAGAGTCACAGAGTTGACAAGTAATAATGTCTTCATTCAGCATAAAAAGACTGTTCCATTAGTTGAAATAATAGACTAGGAGTGGGTTTGTCTGGAGACAGAGAACAGGGATCTAGTCCCAGTCCCCTGGCAGGGGTGTATGTGATTTACCTAGTGTTTGTGTTCTAGCGCTGTCATTTACTGCACTCTAGGCTGACTTTATGGGATTAATAATTTATTATGTTTAGTTACCAGTGTTTCCCCTAAAGTAGACTCCTAACTACTGAGTTGCCCATCAGTGCTACAAATCAGATAGCCTATCAATTGTCACAAGAGTAACTTCTGCCTGTCTTCACCCCTAATTTTCTAAAGCAAACTTCACTCTTAGCTGCTGCTTCATTTCCTGCATCTTTTTTACTCTGTCAGCCAAAGACTTCTATTCTAGCAGGTCCCAAAGGTGTGGTTTCTTAATTCCCTGGTTCATTTTGAAATAATCCCCCAGCTGATATCAATCACTGGGATGAATATAGGTATGCTGATTAGCTACTATGACAACAGTGTCTCATTAGCTGAGCAGGTATCTCCCTGCCTGAATACCCAAAGGTGGTGTTTTATTTGAAGGTTTTATTTAGATGAGCTAGGAGTTAATAATTATGCACAAGACCAGTAGCTGAAGACAGTTCAGCCTCTGATCTAGCTCAGTAGCCTTAATTCACAGAGGGGAAAGGAGGCCTTGAGTTTCAGGAGTAGCAATGCAATCACTAGAGTTTTCCTTCTCTGTGTCCCTACAGAATAAGATTCCTTTTCCTGCTCCCTTTGCCACAGCCCTCAGAAGATACGTTTGAGCTCCTTCAGGCTCAAACACAGACACACCGCCAGGCATTTTGCCCCAGCTCACCATTTCTTCTGGATAGTTAAGTAACATCACATTTGGGAATGGTGCCATTTGGCATTAGTTAAACATCTCCTTCCCTCTGAAAAGAAACTCAGTAAACCAGAACTAGGACCTATTCCACAGGAATTTCCCAAAGGACTGTTAATGTCTGGACTGTAGAAGTGGGAATGTAAGAGCTTCATGATCCCAAGACTAGCCATATTTCCACTTCCTGGCCAATAAGAGCTCCCAGTGTTGATAGTGACATCTGTCCTGCAGAACTCAATTATATTCCCGAGTCTTGGCATAAATGCAGTTTGTATTCTTCCATGTTTATCAATGTGGCTGAAGAAATTTGGTAACATATGCTCTATTTTTTTGGTGTCTGTAAACCACTGGTGAATAGGAGGGTAAGCTACCTCAAACTGAAGGTTTCTTTTTGTTTAAACAGTAAGAGGAAATGTTTAGAAAGTACATTGTAAATCTCAAGGTGATGAAAGGATATCTGGTATATGCAATGGTGAAGTAGTTCAGGGCAATTTTTAGTAGCAAGAGTTTTTGTATCTGGCATTGCAACAAGAAATTGTAAAGTGTACAATTTCTCTCTCACCTTCAGGTTCCCTCTTCTACCCTCCTGCACCAGTTACCAAGCCATAAAGCCGGTATTGGGACACTAGTCCCTCCTTCAGTGGCTGTAGTTTACAGGGTTTGGGAGTATTTGTCCTGCTTAGATGCCTTCCTGAGGGATTTTTGGGTGGTTTGAAGTAGTTTGGGTTGTAATCTGGTTCCTCTCCTGCAGACACCGTTGCACCTTCACACTCTGGTCAAAACCCTTCCTCTACCCGATTCTGTCAGTGTCCCTTAATGACCTTTAAGTGCTGTTTAGGAGGTAGCTTTTCCTGAGCCATCTTTTCCCCTTGCCTTATTTCCTCTGTATTTCCTCTGTTTTCTTCACCAGCAGCTTCCCTCTTAAATACCACTAGTTTGTTCTTACAGGAAACATCCCACAAACCACAAAACATATCACATCTCCTATGCACCATTTTGAAATGTCCTTTATAAAAATTGTTAGCAGCTCAGGGATCCAATAAAACTTTGAGTATTTTAACCATTAATAACTTTAGGATTTTTTCCCAATAAGTCTTAACATGAAATAAGATGAAAAATTAATCACAGGAGTTTTATTTCATTCTCTCCAACAGTTCTGTTCTACTCTTATAAATAAAACATTCGCACAAAAGTATACGTATTTTAATATATTCTTATGCTGCCACCCAGACTGTTTCTTGACTCTCAGCAACCTCACACACTGTTGATAACTTCATGGGACCACTGCTGTGCTGTGTGTGGATGAGTCAGCTTTCAATTTTCAAAGTATCTTTGCTTTTTTCTTGCAAGCACATATTTCTCATCCAAAATCTAGCTCACTTTCTGAGGTTTGTCATGGCCCTCCCTCAGAACCACAGTTGGCTCCATTGCTACAAGAAAACCTGTCATCTTCAACTAGTGTTTACAATCACCTGACCTGAATGGTTCTGTAGGTACAAAGGATTTCCTTATGGAACTTCTTATTTGCAGTTGGTTTTTTTGTTTTTTGTTTTGTTTTGGTTTTTTTGGGTTTTTTTTGCGGATTCACTGTGATGAAGCTGGAAGAGACAGTACAGTCTTAGCTGTACCCTATACCTGGTTTTTATTGTGTGTATCTTGCTGATAGTTGAGATTATCCAGGCTATTCCCTTTCCTTCCCTTTATGGACCAGTAAATCCTTTTTGTTACACTAGAAACAGAGTTTCATTTTTATTTTAATTAATTTTAATGAGCTGCTGGTGGGAGAGTCCTTCCCTTTTTGAACCCAATCACTTTGTCAGCTTGATTAGTCAAATTGCTAGTGAATGTATTACTCTCCACCGTAATCATGAGTGTGGTTGCATTACTAAAAATCTCTCTGTCCTACACACAAGCAGTGTTTGAAGGGCTGAAGGAGGACATCACCCCCCAATAATTAGTGCAGCAGCTCAGAGACCTGTCTTCGGATGGAGAAGGCTCCTAAGCTGAAGTTTCATATCATTCAAAAATTACTGTATTTCAGCGTTTGTCCTGGTGTAAAAGAAGATTTGACTGAAAATAATTTCAGTATGTTGGTGGTTGCTGCAATAACAATCCCAACGATTGTTCTAGTGCTTAGACAGCTACAAAAGTGTCTGTACTTTAGCTGACTGTTTTGATATACACTGTCCTCTTCTTCCATTAAAGCCTGGACCTTTCACATCTCCGGTGGCTATCTCCCCAGAACTAACTAATCTGGTCCTTCTGATATTCTGCTAGGAGATTCTGTTCAGGTTCTTTTCTGAAAAGTTTTGCTTCCACAGATTGGGATTTTCCAAGGTGAAAACATTGTCTGAAACATTTCCAACTGACCCTGCAGATGACTGAATTTCAATTTTATCCCTGAACTTTCAATGTGTGGGGTTTTTTTGATTTTTTTCTCCAACCACTCCTTCTAGGCAGAAGCATAGGCCTGTGAAATAATGAAGATTGTTCAGGCAGTGACAATACAGATGTCAAAGATACTCTCTGAGGCCTCTCCAGGACTCCTGGAGAGCTTGAGAGTTGACAGTGGAAATTTACACCACGATGAATCTACTTAGCTGGCTGGAAAAATAGGATTTCTGTTCTATGAGGAATTTTGTATTTCTGAAACTATAGTAAAACATGAAAGTGGAAAAGACTGTGAAACTTGTCACTAAATGGATGATGTCATTCATCCCACTGGCTGGCTGGGAAGGTTTGGTATGTCCCTGGAGGATGTTTTGATTCTATCCAGAAACTGTCACCTGATGTAAAAAATCCTTAGAGAAAACATTTTTTTCAGTGAAAAAAATCTACTAGGACACGTTACATTCTTGTATAGGTGGGACAGTAGCAGGAGGTCTTAAATCTCAGTGACTATTGACAATGAAAGGCTCATCAGCAACACGGAGATGCTAAGAGATACTGTGTCAATATGTGTTCTCTAGAGAGGTACTGGTTCAAAGACTGAAATGCTACAGCTTTTTTCTTGCTTTTTATTTGTGATGGTACCAGCTGCAGGGTACAGAGAGGGTACAACAAAGGAGTTGCTTTTTTCCCTTTGTGGGTCGAACTTGCTTTGGGTTTCCACAGAGTATTTTCCTGTCTCTAGCAGGATAAGTCTTGCAGCCTCTGAGAAAGTGTGAACACAGGGACTTTTAGCACAATAAGATTCTGCTGAATCCATGGGAGTAGGCATCTTCTGAGTCTGCTGAGCAACCTCAAAGCTCAGATGTGTGATTCACATCAGTTAAGTGGCTATGCAGCACCTTTTGCATGACAACCTGAAGGTTCATCCTGAAGCTCATTTAAGTAGTGAAACTCAAGAACTGAGGTCTTGATTCAACAACCATACAATAGCAGCAGGAATACTGTTTTGTGTCCTGTTTTGGTCAGCCTTATTTCAAAAAGGGCATGTTAGTAGGGAAGTAGGAAAGATTCAGAGAAGAGCAGTAAGGATGGGCCAGGTATGGAGTAATTTGTGTGATTGAGCTGACCAGGATTCTTTGATCTGGAATGTGAGAACTGATGGGGATATGTCAGAGACCTCTAAAATCATGAAACTACTAAAGAAGGAACTCAGGGATTGCTTGTTCCCTCTCTTTTCTGTTATGGGAATTAGACACCATAAAATAAATTTATTGGAAAGCAAATTCAGGGCAGAGGAGGTGAGTTAATTGCCTGTGCTACTGTCAATTGGAACTGGGAAACTTAACTGACTTGGTTTTACATTGTATATTGCAGTGTTATAAATCTAGAAACCTGTGACTTTATGAGGTGGTCCCTTGATAAAACCTATGTAAAACTTAAGATTGTGCTGCTGAGGCCAGCTCCTGAAAGGGTAGAAAATTTTCCTGTCTCCACATAGCAGTTTGACCTGAACTCTGGAGAAGTGCCCTGGTGAAAACAAAACAAAACAGGGTCCTGGTTTTCTGTCCCACCCAGAGCACGGAAGGCAGTACCTGCCACATGTGCTCCACTCAGGACTTGTGGTAATGTTACTGTAAAGCCTTTTAATAAATAAAACATTTTGTAGTAGAGCTGTCTGGGCGACTACTGCAGGACACTTGTATTCCTAGGCTGGAGGCTGGATCAACTCCAGGTGTAGGGGAATTGGGCTTCTGCTGGGAGTGCCACTGAGACAGTGTTACAGGTATCACCTCTCCGATTACTGTGCCACTGTTTGGGAAAGCTGAACTGTCTCTGACAGGCACAGGAACAATACTAAAAATCCTCATGGGACACACGCCCAATAGCCCCTCTCCGTAGCACACAAGGTTGTTCTTACGGCATTCCTGTTGCTGCAGCAATTAGAAATGAAAAGTCTGACTTACCAGGGGCTTACCTAAACTCTCCCAGCTCTGCCTTCCCTACTTTCTATGGTGTGCTC
Organism: Falco biarmicus; assembly: GCF_023638135.1. NCBI lineage: Eukaryota > Metazoa > Chordata > Aves > Falconiformes > Falconidae > Falco > Falco biarmicus. Next base: position 24,053,557 of record NC_079296.1, read on the forward strand.
TCGCTCAGTCCAGCCCCAGTCTTTGAAGAGTAGGGCAGAATATTTCTGTTTTACTCACGTGTCTGAGCAGCCTTTGGCTGGCTGTGTAAGGAGGGATCAGTGAACCTTCTCCCTTGGGCCCCTGACACTTTTCTCGTTTGATTGACATAGAATCATTGAAGCTGGCTTGAAAAGTGTTTGCACTTGAAACAAGTGGAGCAAATTCTAATTTGTCTGGAATGGCCCCTCCTGTTAAATGTTAAACTGACCTTTTCAAGAGAAATTTACTTGATAGTTCTAAGTGAAGCTCTGCTTTAAGCTAAACCTGTCACTACAACATGATTAAATTCACTTAAATGTACATCAGTTGCACATATTATTAATGGAAATTGAAATCAGCCTAAATGGTAACCATAAATTTTAAAACAGAGGAAGGAGGATAGAGATAGAAAAAAACCCACACATGACGTGAAGGTTAAGGTGCCTTATTCACCCAAAGATTAGATGGGCTGAACAGGGAACTTTATTCTGAAGCAGTGAAAAATCACTGACTACTTTTTTTGTGTATTTACAGTGCTTGAATTCTAATCCACTGAAGAAGAGGAATTCAGTGCTTTTTTTGGCAGGGGTTTGATCTGTGGAGACCTGGAAGAATTGGTCACAGTTGTCTGGTCTTATTTCACCTGCTACTGGACCTTTAAGCAACAAATTATCAAATTTTTGGCAGCCTGGTTGGTAGATGGTGGAGGGGTGTGTGTGTGTGTTTAGATAGTGCTGAAAATGTTTTTTTTGCATACCTGTGATACAGGAATATCTGTTCCCCAGTTGAACTGTACACTTAAAATCTTACACCTGTTCTTGCCTCCTTCCCTTCCACACCATGCAGCATGATAGTTCTAGTATTTGGCTATTGTGACAACTATTACTTGAAGTGTCTGTTCTAATTGGGCCCTAATAAATCAAAATTAAATTGAACACCTTCCACTTATGGGCATTTATCAGTGACTTTCAGTGCAGCAGAAGGACAGGACTTGGCAAGCATCTCTCAGATGAATGTCCGGGAACTTATGAAGGTTCTTTTTGAGGGTGTTATCTTTATGTAGCTGTGCGACCTTTGTCATTCAAAGTACAAATTTAAACCTTTTGTAATGAATAACTCTTGTTCTTCCAGACTTGGCTCCACACAGGTAAAATTAGCATGGCTTTTTCCAGCTGTTTTTGGACATAGAGCACTTCTGTGTGGCACTAAATAATACTCCATAAATATAGCCAGCTAAGCTGCTCTTTGTTAGGGTCTAAGCAGGCTGCATTGCCCACAGTTTGGGAGTAAACACTAAGGTCTTGTGTCCAACATATAACATGTTATTTTCTTTTCCACTAATGCCACCTCCACTTCTTATGATAGCAATGTGAGTGGGCATGAACAATGTATACCACCACTAGCCCACTATCCAGTACGAGACATATATTGCAACCTGATTGAGTCTATTACACTAGTATCTGAATGATTATGTTAGCATAGAACAGTAGTATGCCTGGAAGTGGTGGACTCTCTTGGAGGTAGGTTGTGGCATTACACATAAATTTGGGGGTTTATATGGCTCCTGTGGTCATGTGTGAGATTTGGGGGTCAGTGAAGCTGAAATTTGCTGACTTTCTGAGCATGCCAAAAGACACACCTTAAGGGAATTAGCGGTGGCTAAGCATGGTAGGTCTGTTATAAGAAGGTAGGAAGGCTTCTTAGGTGTTTGGCTGTGTTCCTGTTGGTAGCATTATTTTAATGACTGGATTGTATAATTAATGTCTATGCACGCATAGTTTTGGAAAGACCTCTCTTATAATTTTAATTCCAAATAAATTAAAAAAAGGTGGCTTGGGGGAAAAAATCTTCTGGTCAAATCACCTTTATTTATTTATTTATTATTTTTAAAAGGCATTTGAATATAAATTGTGAGTAATGGACAACTATGGCCCATCTGTAAAGATTTTAGTGTCAAGGAATCTTTTCAAGGTGTTTTGATCTTCAGTCTTTCTCACAAACAAAATATAATTAAGAAAAGACGTTTTTGCAATGCAGGGCAAAATAGCAACTTGATCTTGTGCAAGATGTTTCTGATATGGAATTTACAGCCTAGCTTTAACTTTCTTTTATCATTTACCAGTAGCATAAAAGCAAGATCCTATTTTATCTGTAGCTGGCACTTTCTTAAAGATAACTTTCAAAATCAAAGAACCAGAAGAGCTAATTTATTTCTGGACTATCAGCCTGCAGTTCCTCTATGCACAAATTCCAGTGTATCCGTTTGCTAATAGAGTGTTTGAGCACCTTACCTTGACCGCATCTTGCTCTATTCTTAATACATAGCACGTGCTCTTGACCATTTTTTCTCCAGAGTGATTGGGAGCATGCATTCTCCTCAGGCCTAGGAAATGGTATTAATCTTCTGCTGTGTACTTTCATTTCATTTCCTGTAAAAATCCATCTTCTGCTACTGGAGTTGACCTAAGGTTAGATGTCAAAGGAACAAATTACTGTCACTTGCTCGATACCCCAAGAGTAGCTATAAATAGCAAGTTTTATAACTGTGCTGATCCTTGAGATATATAGTGATAAATATGCTTCTACCAACCAAGAGGTAAAAATAAAGTTGCGTGGCTCTGGGTGATGTATATTATTTGAAACTGACACAAATGGTACAGCTGCATCATTCAAATAGTTTTAAAAAGATGAAAAGTAACACTCATTGTATTTGCCTGCTTTAAAGTATTAATTAATGATTCTTGGGTACAATAATCCAATTAATCCACTACCACTGCTTTTAAATCCAGCAACAACAAATTCTTTATTAGATGATGTGGTAGAGTAACAAACTAGTTAACAGCTAGACTAGGATAACAGTCTAGCTAACAGCTTAGCATGTTCACTACTAGGACTCAGAGTACTAATTGAAACTTAAGTGGAACAATTTTCTGCTGGGAAATGCAGCATTAGATAAATCTTGTGCAATATTTTAAAAATGAAATCTTGACAGAAAATGTCAGAATGATTTGAAACTGAAAGTATGTTTCATTTTGATGTTCTCCTTGTTTTGTTTGAGCTTCTTCTCCTGTAGGGTGACAGCCAGACTGTATTATAAAATATTGGACTGAATGAATAATGATAACAGTGGTACTAGTGGGATGTTACACTGATATTTTTTTTGTTAATCTTTTTTTCCTGTGTTTTTACTCTATCCAGATCTTGGAAATCATGATAGTTTAAAACAGAGAAGAAAAAAAACAAACCCCAAAAATTGTTAGTATTGCTTAAGGGATGGGAATTCCATCTTCCAACAAACTTTAACATAAATTAATGCATGAGGCACATTTTTAGCTGGTTTTAAAATGTAACTGCTCCTTGGGAGTTACTCCATTATAAAAACTAAGGGACTTGGACAGTGATTTTGAATATAATGTCTTGGGCTGTCAGGATCTTTTAAGCTTTCTAGCTGTTGATTTGCACTGGCAGGATAGAATGAAGATTGCATATTATGTTGCAAATGCTTGGATGGTGCTAGCTAGAAAGCCTCTTCTGCAGGGTATGTACTAAAAGCCGGAGAAGACCTGCAATATTTTTATGACACAATAAAATTCCTTCTTATTCTTAATTGGAGATGGGCTAAAGGAGTTTTCTGGATGTATAACATGACTATGGATGCTAACACAGCTCTGCTGATGTAGTATATCAAACCATGTAACTGAGCTCAGCCTGCTGTGAGGGTGGGTTTTTTTGCTTGGTAACACCCATCTTTCCAACAACGCTGCAGTGACCTCAGTGTTATGATGGGATGGGAAGTGTAGGACATGTATGGTTGTCTCATCTCACTGATTAATGGGAAAGCTTCCTGTTGCTCTGCCCTTAGGCTACAAAATCCATTAACCACCCCTTGTGGTGCCTGAAATTTATTCTGGCCATTACCATCAATTAGAAAGTTAATAGTGTGATGATTACTGAGCTACAGTTCTAGCTATTTGTGTGATTTATACCAGGCTGGGATGGAAATGGGAAGATGCAACACTCAAAGAACCACTTCATAAGCAAGAATCTGGCATTAAGGGTGTGGTGATGTTAGTATGGGATGTATAAACATAGGGCAAGAAGAATCATTAGCCATTCTCAATTCTAATTTAAAAGGCATCTTTTATTTTAAACGTAAGGAAGAACAACTTTAATGTCTTATCACCAGTAAGCTGAAATATTATTTTTTTTGTTGTTGTTGATGACCATAAGCTTTGAGTCAGGCTGGGCCTATGGGAATGGTTTCATTCTGAGTTGCAGTGTTTCCTGGTGGAAAATACTCTGGTGAAGGAAGGGTGGAAATTTGCTTCCTAACCTGTTCATTGGTTTAGACAAATAAGTCAGGTGGACAAGGCGATCTTCTGGGCTGGCTTCTCCCACTTGTAGTCCACCGTTCCTCAAAAATTTTCTTAAGGTAGCAAGGAACAAGCTTGTTGCCAGTAAACTTTCATTTCTTTCTTCATGGTCTGCTCCTTTATTGAACATGATGCTCTGATGCAAATGGAAAAAATATTGAAAAACAGTACTATGGACTTATAGAGGGAAGGAGAAAATGCTTGGAGTGTACGTAGTCAGATGCACAGGTATAAGTAACCTATCGGCTTTTGGTATATATAAATTAGCTCCCAAGAATTAGTGGTACTACTGGAGTTACTGATCCTTCCAATATGCATCCAGGCACCGTGGCACAAAATGGCTTATAGAAAGAACAGGAGAGATTGCACTAGTGTTTCAGCCAGAGCACCGCTAGTGCCATCCTCTTGAGTCTTTCACTGAGAGGGCCAAATGGAGGTCTTGCTTTGATGGGCTGTTCCTTGTTTTCTTACTGAAAACTTTCACCTAGCATTGGATTAGAATAAAGTGGTTGTGATTGCTAGTGTCCCTACATTCTTCTTGGCTTTTTCTGCTTCTGTCAGTGAGGAACTGGAGATGAGTCTTTCAGGCCACAAGAAGATGAGAAGTTAGAAGGGACATTTGAGGGGGAGAGCTTTGGAGGGTCATCCTCTCTGCTGCTCAAGGAATGGAGGTGAAAGTCCCAGTTCCTTCTACTGCCATCTTACCTTGCCCTCAGTGGCAACATCCACTCTTGCTGGGGGTCTGTTAGCCAGGCAAAATAGGTGGTAAGTCCACAGTTCTTTTGCCATGAGTTCAGTCCTTGGCCCACTTCCTTTTCCAAAGCTAATGCTGTTGGTGGATTCCTACCATCATCTCTGGTTCACCTTGACAGAGGGATTCAAAGTCTCAGATGTACTGAACTACTACTTGTTTTCCTAAAAATTTCCAAATTGCAAAGGGCTTTTCTTCTACATGCCCTTTTGAAAGGTATGGAAGATGTGTTGTATGGTGAAAGTTGTGGCTCGCTGAATTCATGATGGCTGGGTTCTACCAAAACCATGTGTGTGCTCAGTGCAGCCCAAATCGTAATAGGACTGGGGATGACTGTGAAAGTGACCTATACCTACAGCTTGCATCAGCAAGTGGAGGTTTAGCCATGTGGCTACAGATTTGGGCAGGCCCTTTACTAAATATATGTAAAGGGATGGGTGGTCCTTACTTTGGCTATGATAGAGACAGAGGGACAGGTATTCACTGTTCAGGTTGCTAAACTGAGTTGCTAACTCTCAACTGAAATGGCAGGGAAGGCAAGTTAGCAAAATATTATTTTTTTTCTTCCACCATTACTTTAAGTGGAAATAATCAACTCATCTGGGTCACCTACAGATAACATCTGGCCCTCCTACCCCCCTACTTCCTTCCTTTCTGATTTGAGTAAAATTTTGAATAACTGTCTAATGTAATATGTAAGCTCTGGATTTGGATAATAAAATATGAGCTGCTTCTTCTGCTTGTCACATCTTCAATTTATTTATAGCAATAATCAGCTGAACTATATTAAGCCAAAGAAATTTGAGTGTGTATATTTCTGCTAATTCAGATTATTCCAAATGAAAGTTGATTAAAAAGGAGAAGAAAGAAAATGGAGTTAATTTAACTGATTATGCAGAGAAATGTCAATTTCATAGTTTCCTATTGTTTCTTTGTAATGTTTTTTACCCCTTCTCATCCTACAAGTCTTTTTGATGTTTTTTGTAGATGGGAAACTTTTTTTTGTGACAAGAAAATTCTTTCCATAAGCGAAAAAAATCCTCACATTTCAGTAAACTCATATAAAAAAATCATAGCTTTGTTTCTCGTAAAATCTACAGTCACAATTCAAACTGGAAGAAAGACATTTTCAAAATTGAGGGTTAAATTTGTTTTAAAATGCACATTTAAATTTTGTATTTCTTCCTTTTGACATTGATATTAAGGCTCTTTCCAGTCTTTATTTACACATACAAAACCTGAGAAAACTTACGCTGTCAGGATGGAGTGGGAAGTCAGTGGAGCCTGAGGGAACTTGCATTTGGCTCTGTCACAGACTTCCTTCAAATGTAGGATTAGTTATCTAGTCTTTCCCTCCGTTTCCCCCACCTAGAAAGTGGGAACAGTAATACTTGACAGTCTGCTGAGGGCCTCATGACAAAAAAGTCATCAGAAATGTGTTCACTTAGGAAGTGAGACATGTGGGTCTCTTGACTTTTGAAATATCTTCTTTTCCTTTACCCTGGAGATATCTTTGAAAGTTAATTCCAACCTGCCAGGGTAAATTTGAAGTGTTTTAATGCTGTGACATGTGCAGTGCCATTACAGACATTTAAAGAAATGCTAACCCTTTGGCTTGTCACTGCTGTCAGACCACTTAACACTGCCCTCTTGAACCAAATTCCAAAGGCAAAAAAAGCCTCTCTGAACTAGCTTCACTTTAGTTTAATCCCTGCTTAAAGCAAATGAGTTATAGCCAAAAATCAGCCAAGATTCGTTAATAAAGTGAGGAAGAAGAGGCCAAGGAAAGCATAAAGTCACAATATGGTTGGTCCCAAGCTGCAGAAAGGCCTTTAGCGTAGGCAGTATATCAGGGGCACGAATTCGTTCAGTGTTGAAAGGCCTGGGCTGCTCAGTGTAATACAGGAGTTTTACAAAAAATCCTATGTTCTGCCGTAAAATTTCCATGGGAAAAATTCCCCAGACTTTTTAATTTGATAGATAACCTGTGTGCTGGGGGGCCACCGGTAGCCTTTCAGTGTCACCTCAGGAGAGAAACTTGTAGAAATGAGAGCAAGGTCTGCCTCTTTGCTGCATGGAAACTGTGTCCAAGGAGTCAGGATTCACTGTGTTTACATCTTGCAACTGCTCTTCAATGTGGAGGCATAAAAATCCCCTCACAACGTGTCAGTCTATGAGCTAGGCAAACAGTTGCCATTAGAAATGGGCAAGACCTTGGGGAATTATTTGTACATCAATTTAGAAAAAGCTGGTGTTGAGAAGTGTCCAGGTGAAGCAAGGTAATTTGTAAAGCAGGAGTAACCTTCTATGAAAATAAAGAATGGGATAAAACCCACCAGTTCCTCCCTGAGAGAGAAGCTGAGATCAGACATTATTACTTTCTCGAAAAAATACCAGGGTTACACATGAAGGAGTTAAATCAAAACAGGCATCAGACCAAAAGTGTTATCTATCAAGGGCTTGTGAAAGGCTTAATAGGAAGAACACGTGAACTTAAATAGTTAGCTGTTGAAGAACACTTTGACATTACTAGCTTTTGTGAAACATGGTGGCATGGCAAAAATCAATGGGAAACTTTAGTGCTTGGCTATAAAACCATAAAGGAAAGAGTTTCAATTTAAGTGATGGGGGAATAGCACCTCAGCCTAGAAAGATACCCAGAGAGAAAGAATGCAAAAGTCAACAACTCTACAGCAGAGTTTACAAACAGGCTTAAAACATTGCACATAGGATTACGAATATGTTCCAGAATTACTAGCTGCAGTACTTTTCACATTCAGATGTGAAAGATAATTTTTAATGTCTTAATTATTCCTTTATTCAGAAACCTCATCAGTGAAAGCCTTTTGTAAGTGTGACCTGTGACTCCACAGTTCTGCCTTCTGCGATCTGAGAGCCTCCTATCCAAAAATCTGCTCATGTAGAGATCAATACGATAGCAACTGGCAAATCTTGTGCTTAAGGGGCCAATCCCTCTGGAGGCAAACCAGGTGGCAAATGTAGTTATGCAGGAGGTTGGAACAGGTGATCTGATAGTCATTGCTCTTTCTTAAAATACTTGACTTCTGCCAAGGCTGAATTCATGAGCAGAAATAGAAGCAGGCTAGAGCCCATCTCTTCACGCTGTTTCTGGTCATGACAGGCTGCCCCACCTCTGTTGCTCCCTAACCACATTACAGATGCTTCTGGTCCTGCCTCCCAGGGCTGGCTGCCACTCGGACAGCAGTTAGAACAGCAAATTGGAAATGTGGAGGAAGGATGGAGAGGAAATGATACATAGACAATCTTCTCATGGTGTTGGTAGAGGAAGCAGTCTTCCTTTTAATACATGAAAACAAGCTGTAACTGGTGGAAAAAGAAAAAAAAAAAGTAAATGGTGCCAGTTGAAGTGATTGCTTCTTAATGATGTGTGCTATAACAAGGAACTTCATCTGTTAACATGTATCTTTTATGGGAAGAAAGTGTATTCTATTAGGCAGGATGCATGATGTTACACAGTTTAAAGTCTGTATGTAATATTTTATTTTTCTTCTTTTTTTTCTTTCTTTCTTTTTTTATTTTTTTTTTTTGGACTGTTCCAGAAAGATCTTGTTGCAAAAGAAACCTTGACCAAACAATGAATGGAGTTGATTCTTCAAGTCTTCAACAGCTTGTGTAAAATAAGTACAGACAACCTTAAATTCGTAACAAAGAAGGGTAAACAGCAACTTGCTAGGGAATTTATTTAATCTATATATTCAAACCGACAGTCCTCTGAATTTCAGTCTATGCTTCTTAAGAAAGAAGAAAATTTCCATAGGGTTCATGTTACTGCTTGATTCAGAATGCCTATTATAATTGTGAAATATTGGGAGGAATGCATTGAGATATATTCATGACAGTAGGTGGACTAATGGAATTCAGTGGCTTTATTTAAAATGTGCAAGAGTTTATTATAATACTGTAATAGAAATGTCATTTACCCTGACGGGAGGAGAGGGAAAAGCCCTGTCAATGAATAATAATGAAGTTATTTAAATGTCAACTTTCTTGCAAATAGTTTGCAAAATATAAATTATTCTACATGTTTCTAGTTTTGTTTTAATTTATTACTCGGCGAGTCAGAGCTTCAGTCCCACAGTTTTGGTATTTTTTATACTGTCATATGAACTAGTAATAATTAAAATGTTTATCTTCTTGGGTGTTTGCAGAAATGTCTTTCTGAATTCTGAAAAAATAGGGAGTCTGGTTCTAAACAGCTACCAGTAGAATCTGGGATTTAATGGAAGCAATTACAACTAAAATGGTGGGACAGGTATGAGGTTCAGAATTGAGTCTAAATACTGTTTCTGAATATTATTTTTTTACTAAGTATCATCTGCATTTCAGTAACATCCACAATATCCTAACACGTATCTTCCCCCCCATATTTTGTTAGGTTTATACACACATCAAATCTCTTTGCAGACCTTCCCATTTCAGACTCATCTGGACTCATTTTGACTTAGCCTGTACTAACTGTACCAAGCAAAATCAAGCCAAAATGAAACAATTTACACAGGGATGTAAATTAATTTGATGAAACATTTATAAACGTATAAACATACCCTCTCCCCCTAAAAATTTGAGAAACTATGGCAACAGGCATGTCTACACAGGAGCTAAAAAAGTAGAGCTTACTGTTCACTTATTTACATATAGTTAGTTCAGTAGCTGTGGCTTTTCAGCAGATGGATCAGCAGGTGTAGTGTTTCATTCTTGTGTTTTCAGCTCTACAGGTCCTGGGTTTAGTCCTTCTCAGATGATTTTTCCAACCATTTGCTTCCTCTGTTCATGTTATACATATGCGCTAAACCCGAGTTTTCTCTGCAGAGCTTCAGAGAAGCAGCCTACCACACAAAGCGTGGGAGATGTTGGTTGATACATATCCGTTCCCCTTCAGATAACTGAGATTGAATTTGTTGATCCTACACTGTTGTTACTGCCTACACCCTGCTGAGGTGCATCTGTCTTTTGCAACACTTCCAGGTTAGGCTGGTTTCCTGGATCACCAAACAGCTGACAACATTTTCATGGGTTAGGAGTCTCGTGCTGCTTTATACGCCCATTTAATAAGACAAAGGAAGAGCTCATTATCCAGGCTGCTTATCAATGCCTGCTCATATACATACATATAATAGGAATAAGATAAATGCAGGTTGGTGGTACCCCTAGGTTAGGTCCCAACAGAGGCTTCATGTGTATGCAGTGTTTCATTCAATACAATCCTTTTGTTCTGCTGCTCTCTGTTCGTGTATCTGTCACCATTTCTTTGTGTTAAAGCACTTCTAGGTGCCCATCTGCTGTTGTATAACATTTACCTCCCTGGTAAAATTAAGGGTAATTGTAAAGTGGTGTAAGAGAAACAGCAGCTTGTAACTGGGCAGGTAGGACTGGCTATTGCTAGTTTAGAACGTGGTAATGTAAGTAAGATCAAATAGTAGCTCTGTTGATTTCTTGTGTATTTGTTCATCTGCAAAAAATGATGTTTTTCTTTCTTTGAAGTCTTTCAGTTGCTTTTATAGATGTTAACAGAAGCACATACTTCCATCTGTGTATAACATTACCTGTAAATAAAACTATGAATGCAAAATAATTGCTTAGAGATTTAAAATAAGAAGTGGCTGGCAATTCTAAGATTACCATTTGCAATAGGCCTTTGACATCTGTTTGCCTGTGCTGTGGCAGGGGTAATGGCTGTTATTCTTTAGAAATTTTAAAGCCAGTATTATGTGTCAGATACTCTTTACTCCTATCCCCTCTTGAAGGGTTTAATTTTGAAATCACTGTCACTGTTATAAAGAACTGCATTACTTCTTTAATATATGTTTTTCCTAACTCATCAGGTTGGATTTAGTGCTTAAAATATTTATGTGTCTTTATCAGCCCAAACTTCACAGTTTTGGTTTTGAGGCAAACCACAATAGTAATACTAATTCCTGAGAAGGCCAGGTGATGAGGTGGACAATGTAACCAAAGTGAACCAGCAGTTCTTGGCAGGACTGTGTTCAGCATCTTGCTGTAGCTTCTTTCACTTGAATTCTGGCACATCTCTGAGTTATTAACAGAAATAACTATAACAGTATTCTCATTCTCAGTCCACTGAGGAGATAGCTCGGTTAGTTTACATGTGCTGCTGAGAGAGATGATCTTGTAAAGGGAAGATCAATCAGTAGATGAGAAGTTGACATTAATGCTCTAACCAACAAAGGTCATACATGTGCACAGGGGTGCATATGTTTATTGGTGGGAAGGAGGGAAAGGAAAAAGCTATGGTTGCAAACCATAAGTCAATTGTTACGTGATCAGGACTGATACATGCAAATGCTTCTATAATGTTCCTGAATAGAAAGACTCAACTTCAATGCAAATCCACATTTTAGTGCAATTCATCTTACTGGGTAAAACCCCAAGCAGCTGCCTTCTTGTTTTATTCATATACTGATTGCAAAATGTGAAATCCCAGAAGCTGTAGTGTGAATGTAGGTGTAGAACCTGATCCAGAAATTTAACACCCTGCACCCTACACACATGCACATGTAAAAAGGGATGAACACACACACCGACTTGTAAATGTTAATTGTCCTAAATACCTTTGTGAATTTAGTCATTGTTTCCCAGATACGAGAGAACCTGGAAATAATGGGTGCCTAGTCTTTACTTCAGAATGACTGGTTTTGGAGTGATTAGCAGAAGGGAAAAATCCATGTTACAACTTGCAAGTGAAGTTCTATATGGACCCATTTGTATGTTTCAAAGACGAGATGCAGATTTATTATCTGCAAGAATATGTTATACTTTTAAATGTCTCTGTTACCCGGATACATGTCACTTTTCTGCAGTGTGTGGATACCATCTGTACTGGTTTGGGCTGATTATCTAAATGCCTTGGATATTAGGACATAATTCAGGCAAGGACAAGCTGCATAATGAACAAAAGCTATGTTGATAATTGATCTTGATTCCAATTACATGTTAAGGAGAGACATTACAGGAACTCTGCACAGTCTTACTCACTTGTTTTGTTTTTTCCCAAGAGATGTAGTCAGTGTCTCTATGGGCAACCCTTGTATCAGAAATATATTATTATATATAATATATATCTTTAAGCAAGAATAAAGCACATGTGTCCGTGTTCTCTGATAGTTCATGTGGAAAAAAGAAATAAAAATTGTAGGTGTAATGTTTGTGTAGTTAGGTTTTCAAAGGGACATCAGTGTTTTTCACAGAAAACTGAACTCCAATTTCACTGAACAATCAGCTGGAGCAGCTATTTTGGAATATACTTAGAAAAGACTCATCTTAACAAAATTAGTCTAAGCTTGAAGTATACAATGAATTCATAACTTTAGTCTCTTGCTGTCTGCTATTTGGCATTTCTGACTATCATTATAGTCTTCTATATGCAGAATTTAGCATTTCTTATCGTACATGTTGATTTTAAAATGCTTTGGGAAGATGCTGGTTTAATTTTTCCTAACCTAATTTAAATGCAAATTATAAGCACTCACATGATGCTGTGTGTATATAATTAAGTATCATTATATACTACATGAATCATTCAAAAAGCTCTAGAGAGCCATTCTGTTATGTAAAGCATGACTTATATTGAAAAGCCGCCAAGTGACTTGTGCTTTTGTGAGTAAGTGTTTGTATTTATGAAATGTCTCTTTGAATTGTAGGTCAACAGATTATGGGACAACGTATGAGAAACTGAATGATAAAGTCGGTCTGAAGACTATTTTGAGCTACTTGTATGTTTGTCCAACAAACAAACGTAAGGTAGGTGATAGCAGGGTTGGCCTGTTTTGACTTTATGATGCAATTTCTGTCCTGGTGATTTCTCCCAGTTTCCTTAGTATCTATTACTATTTAAGTGGCTGGAAACTCTGCCTCCCTCCCCTTGAAAATATATGCGGCTTTACCAAAGTATCAGCCACCTTGTACCATCTATACTACCTACCAGCGTACTTGATGGTATATATGTTAACAAAATATGGTCATTAAATGCATAGGCATAATAGGCATCATGCATTTAATTGTTGCTTACCTCCTGAATCGTGATGGTTTTGTTGTCTGAAAGTGAGACTCATTAGAATGGCAGAAATGCACCTACAGTGACCAGATTGTATGTAACATTATTTCTTTTAAGTGCTCCCAATAGTTAACTGAACAGGATTTGACAAATTCCTGCAGAGAAAATGCTTTCTGAAGCCCTGAAGGTTTTAATGATGCAAGCACCCTACTGACTAACAGTTTATTAAGAATTTAGAATGCTGACATGTTCATAAAAGGTATCTGATGCCTTCTTTGAGATCAGGTTTTGATAAAATTTTTGTGTTTTGGACGTATGCAATAGGAAGTGATGAAGCACAGTTCACAATGATGATGACTCGTATTCTTGCATATACTAGTAAAAAATGTTGTGTTTAAAGACTCTGCACATGCTGTTTAAAAAGGGTTTAACTCTCGTTTTTGGTGTTTTGGTGTGGAAACTAAGAAGTAGTTTCAATCATCCTGAAATTACTAGCAATTTCATTTCAGATATCCTCATATATTGGTCCAGAAAAGAAAAGAATCAAAATGAAATCAAAACATTATTAAATAAATGCCAGTGGTGACACCATTGTCTGCTTGACTTACTAGCTGTGAGGCTATAGTGCATATGCAGCGGGTGGAAGGCCTGACTCAAGCTCTTTATCAGACGGAATATGAACCTGGCTAGAATAGTTTTCTATCCTTGCTTTCTGTCCTAGTGGATAGTTCAAGTTACTAGAAGCAAAACTGAATTGTATCAGCAGAAAATGCTAATGAAGACCCACCTCTAAAGGAGGCTGTGTATATTCTGGCAGCTGAGGTCACTATGATGCTGGTTTCATTATACTGAAACACCTATGTATTCTTTAAGATAGATTGTAAAAGGAAGAGGGAGCTGTCCTATCCAGGGAGTAGTTCATGTTTAACTGTTCAAAAGGAACAGGCACTTCTACGCATGAGTCATTTGTTCTATTAAGAAATTGACCCTGGGTTGATACAAATCATGTCCTAATGTCACCTTCTTTTCTCCAACTGACTTTAGGTGGAAGTTCATACTGCCATCTGGGGTGTAGACACGTGACAGTGTATACGTAATCCTACCCTCTACTCCCCCATCTGGCCCTGTGAACAATGTTTTGCTCATAACCAAGAATCTTTGACTGATGTTCAGGGACTTTCTTCCTTCCCCTGATGAAACAATGTTTGCAGACACTGGAACATAAAGCTAGAGTGGACTTTTAGTGTCATACATTCCACTTCTTTGCTACAGGCAGCTGCCTCATGTGGTCCTAACAAGACATCTATCAAGTGCTCTCTTAATGGTATTCTGGTTAATGGACTATAGCTGTGGAATTCCAGTCCTTACCTGTTCTGATGAAGTTAGGTTTTGCTGGAAGACCCTCAGAAACAGAAGTTGGCTACCATTTGTAATGCCACCTGATTGATTCCTTATACCTACCTGCATAGCTATGATTATACAGGACCGGAAAAAGGTGTAGGAGTAGAGAGATAAATGATTGTAATCAAAGCAATCAAGAAACAGTATGAGTTCAAGTGTCCTGATGAAAATCAGGTTGAATTGGGATTAAATGGTCCCAGATTGGTGGAGTGATCTCTTCTCATTGCAGCTGATCCCTGATGAAGATATGACACTTTTCACTAGAAGCTAAAAAAGAAATCATCAGATCACTGAAATATGCTTCAGGTTTGAGGTTTGAAAGGTTAGTCTCTTGGCACAGAGATTGTGGTGTGGAAGGTGTGTGTATATATATACTCGTGCCTGATGTTTGTTGGACAGTAATAATACTGTTCTCTAGAACTAAGAGGGGTTTTAGCTGGGCAAAACCTGCATGATCACTTAGCTATTGTGGTTCAGAGAAACCTAAGATGAAATTAAAGGTTTTGCAAGCATGTTAAACCAACCTAAATGCAGGCTGGCTCTGAAAACTACCTCTGGCTGCACCTTCCCATTCCTTTCCTCACACTGCCACCCTTGTTTGTGTAGCCATCTGGTGAGCTGGATCAAGGACTAATCTGCCTGAAAACTAATCCATTTCCAGCTCAAAAAACAAATAGATGAAAGGATAAAGCTTTCAGGTGGAAGGGTGGAACTGCCTGTTCTGGCAGTAGACTGCGCTAAAGTTGGCCTCTAATCAGTATGGGACAGTGCCAGAGGAAAGCTGTGACACAAGGGATGAAAGGACCTGTGTAATGGGCCAAGCTTGAATTTTCCAAAATTTATTTCAGCAGGAGCAGAATTAGGCGTGTGGGGAGAACTTTTGGAAGCCTTGCTTATGCTGTCTATTTCTGTAGAACATTCGGCCATTCCTCCAATGAATATTTAACTTTAGGCACCTAGCTAGTCCCCCAAGATTAAGAGGGCATGGGGAGTAGAGTGTAGAACTATGTTGTATTTCCACAATGAAAGCAAAAATACTAAACCTCAGGGTCTTTATCATACCTGCTGTGGATGGAAAGCAGAAAGAAACGTACTTAGAAATTTTGCCACCAAGAACACTTTCAACTAAACCCTATGGATCCTGAGACCTGTTTCCCCACTCCCACCCCCTGAAATTCTGATAACACTGTGAGAAACTCTGGTTACTTTGAAAGTTGCATCTTGTTTCACTAATGTGGGCCGGGTGAGAGCTGCAGACATTTTTCTTAAAAGTAGGACTCAACTATGCTAAAATCCATGAACTTTATAACACATACTATTCATGTGAAGATTTTTTATGCTGCAGGAGTTAATACTGGGCAAATGCTAACAGCATGTTTTCCCTAAATATTTGTTATATGTGGGAAGTGCTTTCTCTGACTGCAGCTGCAGCCTTCTATGTTCTTTGTTCTGCAAGGCATTCCTTAGCAGAGAGAAATCGCTGCTTTGGTAGTGGAAAATAAATGGTGCATTTTTTAATCTTAAAGCTATTGGGCAAGAGACCTTGCTACAACAATGGTTCATTAGTGGGGCAGCATGGACTTAATTTATTGAAGCTGCCTTCTGAAAAAAATCCTTTTAGCACATGCTTAAGTTTTAGGAATGGTCTCATTGAAACAGAAGGTAAATGTTGGAACTTTGCTGACTCAAGACTGATTGTTTCTAATAAAAACAAGTATACCCTGTACATAGTCTTGTCTGTTCCTTGCAGAGCAGTTGGAACAATGAACTGTAGAATGCATGTAATTGGATTTATTCAAATAATTAATAAATTTGTTCATTAATTTCTGATGATTTTCACATTCTGGAAAAGAACAAACAGCAGCATGTGTTGAATAAATTGTTTGCTGTAATTTATTTGCTCTTCTCCATCTAGAAAAAAAGTGTATCTATAAATACACAGGATTTGCAGAGCTTCCCACAGTCTATGAATGCCAATTTCTTTCTAAAAGCATCTGAATTCTAGTTCTTGTCTCTTTATTGAACAAAATTAAATACTTTAACCAGACATTGTAGACAATGTTGTATTACAAAAGGGTGCTTTGGAAATAAAAATGAGAACAAAGTCAACTGTTACTTACAATTTAAACTGATGACCTATTGCTGTTGCATGATATTTTTCTGAATTACAGTGTTTTCTTAAGTAAATTACAGAAAATGGTGAGTGACATAGCCATGTATAAGTTACAGCAGGAAGAGAGGTGGAAACTCTGGTTTTTAGTATTGTATCCTTTCACTGAATTATGGTACTTCCTGGTGATATGACTAATGGTATAGATTGGGAGGGGACTGGGGAGGGAATTGTAACAGAGGGATCTTCCCAAAGGCACAGAGCCTGTTTGAGTATTTGTCAACAAGTCTCCGGAAGAGAGAATCCCCAATGTGCAATAAATCTGTAGGCTTAGGTATGTCAATATTGGCTTATTTGTTAGCTTCACTGAGCCTTTTGTGAGGGGAAATAAAATGATTTAAATGCTTCTACATGAAGGAATAGTGTTTGGGAATCATGGCACTGATGGGTTAAAAATAGATATCCAAGTTGATATCTTGAAAATCCATTTTCACAGAAGTTTGTCATTCACATGCACTAAATTTTATGTTCTGTCTTTATCAGAGCCTTTGGTATAGGCTGCTTTTAAACATTGCATGGAAAATCACGGACCTATGCAAATAAAAAGTGAATGAGTGGTATTGGGGATTTACAATTGGTTTAACTAAAGCTTTTCTTTGACTCAAAAAATGCTGCAGGCTAATTTAGACACTGTATCCTTGTATGAAGTACACTGTGTTCTTTGCAAAGAGCCAGTTTGTGCAGCCCATTTGTTCTTTGTACTTTCAAACCACTTGTACCCATGTATCTCCATTTAATTAATAAAATGTTGGGTGATAGTATCTGCCAGCAACTTTTACGCTATTAATAGGGCTAGTCCATCAGATATTTTCTGTGGGTTTGAACTTTTGTTAGGGTTTGTTTTGTTTTGTTTTCTCTCTCCCTTTCTTTCTGCAGGCCTGCCTTGAATTTTCCCTTTATTCCTCCAAATGTTCAGATTTTAATTGCTGTGCAGTAGTGTCCTCTTTTTCTTTCTGTCTAAAGATGAATGCATTACATATGCCTTCCTCTTCTTTTATATTTAGCGGTTGTGATTAGCACCTTTATCACAGCATGTTAAGCACCGTCCTGTTGTGTGTGTAGCTCGAAGATAACGAATATTTATTGTAAATATAATTGTGTGGGTTTCAATGCTGGCCGGATCCCTAACTGCTTCAAATTAATTTCTATTAATGATTTCGAAATGAAAGGAATGGCAGCCCAGCCTTTTGTTCTTTCTAGCATTGGGTGGTGGTGGAGAGAATAGTTGACAAATGTTTCTATCAGTCAAGGCAGGAGAAGATTTACCCTTATTATCTGAAATGGGAATGATTGAGTGCTATTTTGTATCCTGTGGTATTAGAGGTGTTCGCTTGTTTCGGGGAGGCTTCTGGTTTTGGAATGTGAACTGCCGAGTTGTGTAAACACTAAGACCTGAAACTGCGTGCTTTACACTGCCCTTTGCACCTGCTGTCCTTAAAGTTGGGGTAAATATCCATAGGGATGAACAGTTCCACCTGACATTGCTGTTTCTTTAGAAGCTGTTACTCTCAGTTGCTAAAATCAGACTTGGAACACTTCTAAAAATCCTCTCTGTGACCTGTCTCACTATGGAAGCTTTCAAAAGTCTGATGTGATGACAAGTCTTGATTTTTTTACTTAAGGAAAAACAGTTATTTCCAGTGGTGTCCTCCTTGCAGGCCTCTGTAAATCTTAGTGTGAAGGCTATCAGTTTGTTTTGGGGAGGTTAGAGCTCAGCAGAGTTCTTAGCACACCTCACTGTAGACTGAACCAGATCCCGTGGCTGTCAAGGGATGGCATCCTTAGTAAATTAGGCACAGTGGGAAACCCAGGGTCTATAGTCGATCAATCATGCCAATAGCCCGAAGTGCTATTGCAGTCCAGTCTTGCAGAGACAAAATCAATTATTCTGTTGCTCTCCTCTTTCATTTGGAAGGAAAGGTCCTTGTTAGCTGCAGGCTGTGAGTGCAGCCTTCAAAGAGACAGTCAGAAGAGACCAAAAAGGCATTGTGTAACAGATGTGAATGGTGAGGGTTTTGGGTGGTTTACTTTTTCTTGTGTGGTTTTTTTTTTTTCTTGTTTATTTTATTTTAAATTATGTACTGCCCAGGAGATTTCAAGGACATGTTTAATGAAAGATTTTTCTTATCTTTTGCAAGGGAGGAGCCACTTTGTACTGACGTGTTTTGCAGATTGAAAAAATGCATTTCATCAAATGAAAACTTCTGTTTGGATTAGACGATTAAACCCTGTATAGCATAGGAAGGTATATGAAGAAGCCCCTCGATTTGTTTCAAATGTCTCCTATGCTGTGACCATAGGTAAATGAATCTTCATAGCTATGAATTCATGGATTCTTCTTTTACTTGAGAGACAGTCTTTTAGAAGGGGGGAATCAAGAGAATGTGGGGTGGGATTCATCAGGTGGTTTTTCTGATCTGATAGACAGTTTGGTGTAGATAGGACTACACATGCCTTTTCTCCAATGGTCTTCCAGTGGGAGAACATAGGTGTTCTTCCTCACTTATATCTTTTCTCTAAATACAGTGGTCCAAGTCTTTCATTCAGCAGTTTTGGTTTAAGACTTCATCTCCTGATGAGAAAAGAGTCGAAATCCTGAACCTACAAGGGTCAGAATTACTGGATTGCAGGGGTGGTTCAATGGACTTCTAATAACACTATACACATTTAATTGGTTCACTATCCACAGGAAGAGGGATGTCTCACCCCTCAAAGAAAGAAATTTTTCAGTTCTGCAGTTCAGGAATTATGGTGAAGTCAGTCTGCTACTATTAGAAGCCACTGTTGGTGGTGACTGGAAAGTTATATCCTTATGACAATACATATATTACAATTTTAATTTCTTGTAATATCTGTAAATTCAAGACTAATGCTTCCACCTGTGCACTAGATAATCAAGTACAGACTTGATTTCCATTTCAGAAGATTGTTGTCATGGTCCCCTGCCCCCCGTCCCCCGCCCCCCATCCCCGCCCCACCCAATATGGAAAGAAGGATAAAGCTAAATTTTTTGTTAGTTTAAAAAGGTAGATTGTTCCACATATCTTTTGGATATGATCCAATACAACTGCAGTTCAGTAGTTTCACTGGAGTCAATAAAGACCTGTAAAGTGGCAGTGACTGAAGAGCTGGTGCTGTATTGTTAGTCTTTAATGCTGAGTTCATGGGAAACCAATAATTAACAAGCATTTGGTCCCTGTTAACAAAGTGAAGGCAGACTCTCATTTTTCAAAATGAGTATTTTGACTTTTGAAGTGTCTGGCAGCATTCACTACCAAACTTTCTGATTTGTGGCTGTAGTATGTGACAGCTTTTACAATAGCCATTACACGCAAAGCCCTTGCCATTATTCTACATTCTACATCTCTTCTTGGACATGAAGTGAAATCAAAGCCCATTTATTCTGCTGCTGCTCTTGTAAGCCTATCAAAAATCATGGCAGTTTTGACATTTTCCCGCTAAAAGTACTACAGTATGCTGTTGTATCTCACAGAAGTCTCCAAGGGCACACAGAGCGTTGAAACTAATGATAGGGTAGTATGAGCCATGGAATTTGGCTTTAGAGCCAAGATTCACCCAGGCTAAGGAGGGTTTCAAAGGTGGTGTTTCCATTCTGATTCTGACCCCTGTTTTATACAAACTGGGCAGTTAAGGTTTATGCAAGATAATCTTTTGTTGAATGTCCTTCAATTATTTCATCCTTTTTAAATTCTTCAGTGATTTCCCAAATATTCTGGAACAGATGCTTTCCCTTTTGGCAAAGCAGGACATATGCCAGCAGCTTAGAGATCAGAGGAGGAATGTGTTGCTAGCTGCAGCCTAAATAAAGGCAGCTGCAACTGATGGTAGAGCAAGAATGCATCCAACTGCAGAGCAGACCTGTCTTATTGTCAAACTTGTAGCTCCATCCATTTCCATAAGGAAGAAAAGAAGAAAACCAGGAAGAAAGCCTGCCACCATAATATTGATTTTTTTTTTTCTTGTGATAAACTACCCCCAATAAGTTGAAAATCAGCTTGTTCTGTGTCCCATCAAGTTGAACTGAAAATATGTGCAGTAGGGTTGTTTTCATTTACCTTCTGGATTTTGAGCCATTAAAGATACATACCTAAATCTCACTTTTATATCTCTTCACTGCTGTGTTGTGGTAGGAACTTAATTCTTTGGTTGCAAAACGTGGAAATTGTCTTGCTACTGCATGACTTCAGAAGCTGGCCTTAAAGGGAAAAATAGAGTGATACTGTGGCATAAGCCATATGATGGTTGGTTGGCTGGGGTTTGGAACTGGTGACAATAACAAAAGTATGACTATTGACCACAGGAGCTCTGAACTCAGCCATCCCTTGCCATGTCCGTGACAGAGTCATATGTATTATCTTTTAATTAGCATAATCTATAGGGCATGTTTATCACCAGATTGCAATTGCTCACTCCTGTAGTCTAGATATGTTATGATGAAGAAATTGACTAAATGACAGGATACTTGAGTGTTACACCTTCTGTCTGGCTGTACTTGGAGTACAAGGAGAAGAGAAGAAAATAAAAAAAATAGTCTTGATTATGAAAATTCTGATAGATGTTCATAAATGCAGAGAAGGGGAGTGGTGGCAAGGATTAATGGATATAATTAGAAAGTTGTCTGATGCTAAGAAAATGTGGAATTTGACTTGTATGCAGATAGCATGAGAATTAGAGACTAACAAATAGTAACTCATATATCATATCAAGAGTAACAGCTCACTGCGGAAGCAGCCAAGCTTCTGGGAGAAAATGGGACTAATTCAGTGTCTGGTATTAAAAGATATTGCAGAAACTGTAAATGAGCTATTTCCTTTTAGTGCTACTAAGTGAAAAGTTTAGGTTTCTTGTTGCAGGGACAGAGAGAGATATCCCAGAGCCAGAAGAGGGGGAAAAAATCCTGAGTCAAAGGTAACACAAAAGAGAATTTAAGGGTCAAAATTTACTGAAAATCAGACACTGTAATCCATATTTTTGTCTCTAGTCTTTTGATTCCTATCTCTCCACCTCTTCTTATTAGTAGAAAAAAAAAAAAAAAAAAGGAATTAAAATATTTAGGAAGGGCATATAATTTGGGGAGCAAAGAAAATACAATGGCTACTACAGCTTGAAAAATAATGGCATAGTGAAGTATAGGTAGGAGCACAAAGAATTATCCTTCTCTTTACCATGGACTGGCTTCCAGATGGGTACAGGTCTCCCACAAATTTGCACAAACCCAGTTTTTCTGTGGAGGAATCTCTTCTACCACGTTCAGAAGTAATGAATTGTGGTCAGTGGTTCTTTAAAGGTAGGATTTTTTAAGGGATAAGTGACAGCAAAGGAGAGAGAGCTGTTGAGGAAGTGATCATAGTGATAATGGCAATAATTGGAGACAGTGCTGAGGGCAGTGTAGAAAGAATGACATTAATCAAATAGACCAAAATAGGCTCATATAGAACTATTGGAGTTCTTGCTGTGTATTCTGATGCAGTGGATCAAGCCCTATACTGTTTCCCAATAATTTTTTCATCATGGTGAATGTTTAGGGCACACTCGTGCCTTCACAGTGTTTTTGTATATGTTTGCTAAGAAAGGCATATGTGGATCTGAGTGAAATACTTGGTAGTAAATGTTGAATGTTGCAAAATGTTCTTGGAAATTTGAGAGCCAACACATTGGTTTTTGCTTTTTCCTAAACTGCCAGTACAGTTTAAAAACTGGAGGTGGTGGAATATTTTCAAAAGATAAGAAACGTTTAAATAACATGTTATTTGACAAGAAGCAAACAAATTTACGAAGTGTTCTGTTGCATATAGAATGTTACGAATAATGGATTTTGCTATTTAGAAAAAAATCACTTATTCCTACTCAAACTTTTTTTTTTTATACTGAGGTTATGCAAGGCTTTTCTGTCTTGAAGAGATTAATGTTAAATTGACAATGTTTCTGGGATGAAAAGCTAAAATCATTCTGTTTTGAAACATTTGCACTTTTAATTTCTTAGGAGATTTACCAAGATAAATGCTACTGAAAACAATGGAACTTAATAATGATCTTGTATTATATTCGTAATCACTTTGTTTCTTTCATTGTCAAAAGTCTGCCCTTAACGGTTTCAATACAGCAAAACACTGAATTCTCCTCTGCACACATGTATTTAGGTCTCTTTATGCCTCTCTGTACACATAAAGCCTCTTCACAGTTTTCAGTCCCATGTATCTTATTCCTTCACCAAAGCAAATAAGGAGAATTAGAATTGAATTCAGTGGACAACAAATGGCCATCGAAAAAAGAGGGGAAAATGATATTAGAAGTTTAAGTAACTTAATGATAACTGAGCAATTTAGTTTTAGCAAGAACTTTCAGACATTAGTCCCTTGGGAGGACAAACTTCAGGAATATGCACAAAGAAACATGAGAATGAACTGTGATCTGGTCCTTGCATCCCAAATTCCCTATGTGCAGGCATTTCTCAGGGGTTTGTGTCTGAATGGTGAGATGTTTATGTGCCTGCATCAACATTCCCCCCCCCCCCCCCCCCCCCCCAGATAGACCAAAGATACAGAAAGAAAGCAATGGGATATATTCTCTGTGAAACTGCACAGTTAACAGAACTGACCTCACTTTTTGGTGACTAATTTTGCTGCAAAATTAGGAGGTGTATCTTCAGACAAGATTAAAAAAATCACTTTTCCCTCTTTTAGGACTCCTTTGCACAGCAAATTGCGCAAAGTTTGAACATTATCTTGTGTGTTGTTTTTTTTCAGCCAGAATGTTTTAGAGGATTTAGCCTTGAGCACGTGGTGTGGATGCTGGACACTGTTTGCTCATAGGTTCAGCACTTTCTGTGCACTCTTGAGCATGTTGTCTACTCTGGGTATAGCTTTCTGGTGAAGATAATCTATTAGAAGTTGTTCCTTTAATGAGTCTGGCAGTGGGTTTACAGCTGTTTCTGGACATTATACAGGACTGACAACTTTATATCATATTTTTGTGACTCATTGTTCTGCATCAAGCCCCGGATTCTTCTGTCCTATTTATAAGTTAGGAAAGAGATTTTTTTTTTTCCCTCTGTGTTTGAACAGCATCTGTTCCTTTGAGTTCTGATGCACAACTTGTCTCCCATTTATCACTATTACTAATGGTAAATAGTGCGCATGATAGCATAGCAATTGCATAGCTGTCCTTCAGGACAGCAGTCTCTGCTTAGTTTCTGGCACTTAGGAAAGAAATGCAAACATGTCCATATGCCCTCCCTAATGTAACGTTGTTCAGCTCCCAGAAAGCAAAGAACAATTGCAGATGAACCAAAGGCAGCCAGACAGTATCAGCTGGGGAAGAAAGTGTAAGAGTTTCTCTGCCTACATCTTGGGACCCTTGGTCATTTATGCATTTTGCGTTAATAGGTGCTTGAGAAGAAATATTTTCAGACTTAGTTTATGAATGAGATCAAATATATGTTTGAGATCAAATGTATGTTTTTCTAAGGTCAGAAAATAATCAACTGCAAAGGTAGGAACAGACATAGGATTTTGATTGAAATCCTAGCCACAAAATCATCTTTTCTCCTAATTCATATAATTCTGGAAGATCTGATCTCCTTTTATACCTTTCCTTTCTTGCAGGGAGTCCCAAACTGCATGCTATCCATGCAAGTTGTTACCCTTTATTTGTATTGTTAAAAAATATATAAACCTTTTAACAACAAAAAAAGAGCTGAAAGGAAACAAGGAAACATCATTCAAAGCCCGTTGGGAGAAAAGCAGCACTAGGCCATTGCAAACGGATAGAAGAAGCTTAAGTCAGTCATCCAGTGTAGCAGTGGGCAAGGTTCAAAAACCATCTGCTTCCCCAGACCCCTGTGTGTCTAACACCAGTGTGCATTGAAATATTCCTTATTTATCTTGAAAATAAATACATTTCTTCCAGACTTTTTGAAAATGTCTGGCATTTTGAACCTTGGAGCTGAGAGCTATCTTCCAAGTCAAGTCCCTTGTTGAAGTGTTTCACCATTCTCTTTTTGTAATCTCTCTACCAGCAAAACTCTTCCTTGTGTTCCAGGATTCCAAACCTTTCCTTTTGCTACTGTTTCAAGTGTGTTACTGACATTTACAAGCTCTCACAGCAGCATTCAGTCAATTACCACCAAAGACTCCCATTGTTCCAGGGAGACTGACCTTTCCCCTTGGGCACCAATTAAAATCTATTACTTTTATTCCCATAGTGCTTGCTGTAATTGGAGCTATGGCTCTTTGCCAGGTAGAATTTGTTGGGGTTTTGTCTGCTTTTCTTCATCACTGAAACTTTGCTAAAGGTAGCAAGAGTGAAAATTCCAGAACATACATATATATATATACACACACACACACACTTTGGGGAAAACAGCATAGTTTTAATGAAGCTTTTAAATTAATCTCTCTTATGCTTGTCATCAGGAGTATAAGAAAATTCCAAATGAAAGAATAAGTGCTTCACATGATGGCATGGCTTGCTTCCTCTTTTTGTTTTCTTCCTTCAGCTAATGGGCTCCAATTATTCTACAGCAGAGATTTGCCAGCAGTTGAAGGGCAGACATGCTGTTGGCCTTGCTAGTAACTAACTACAGTGCTCTGAAAGTTGAGGGGGGAAAGTTGGACAGCTGTGTACCAAGCAAATGACTTGAGCCCCAAGGCCTGTACTTTCCTGTATTGCAAACCACTAGAAACAAAGACTGTAAATACCGCATTACTACTAACAAAGCTGCGTATTGTCGTTAAAATTCTTACCGTAAAATTATACTTTCATGCTTATTAAGTCTTTCCAACTCCTGTTTCCTCTTTAAGCTGGAATTTTTGAGGGTAGAAGCAACTGCTGATGGAGTATGGAGACTTTTTCTTTATTGAAGATGTCTATCTGGAGAACTAGTCAGACTAGCCTCACTGCAAGAGGGACACTGAGATGCTGGACCATGTCCAGAGAAGGACAATGAAGCTGGTGAAGGGTCTGGAGAACAAGCCCTATGAGGAGCAGCTGAGTGAACTGGGGCTGTTCAGCCTTGACAGGAGGTGGCTCAGGGGGGACCTTATTGCTCTTTACAGCTCCCTGAAAAGAGGTTGCAGGCAGGTGGGGGTCGGTCTTTTCCAGATAACAAGTGACAGGACAAGAGGGAATAGTCTCAAGTTGCGCCAGGGGAGGTTTAGATTGGATATTAGGAAAAAATTCTTCACTGAAAGGGTGGTCAAGCATTGGAACAGGCTGCCCAGGGAGGCCCTGGTGGAGTCACCATCCTTGGAGGTGTTTAAAAAACATGTAGATGTGGTGTTTAGGGACATGGTTTAGTGATGGACTTGTCAGTCCTGGGTTAATGGTTGGGCTTGATGATCTTGAAAGTCTTTTCCAACCTGAATGAATCTATGATAAACCAGAACATGGTTGGTTGGTTTTTTGGTTTTTTTTTTTTGTGAAAGTTCGCGACTTTAAAAAATGTGTTCAGGTGTCTTGTTTTTGTCATCTCTTCTTGTATGTGATCTTTGAGGTTACATGAAAACCTTGGATGTTCAGCCTATTGCCAAACCTTCAATACTTCTTAAGGAAAAAAAGTAATATTATCGTGATATGTATCAGAGAAGGCAATTCAGTTTTAATATCAGCATAGTATACAGGGTTATGGTATAGATGCTTGGGTATAAAACAGACATTAGTAAGCTGTCCAGAGGTTTCTAAATAATTATTATGATGAAGAATTCAGAAAAATCTAGTGTCTACCATTTTGCACAAGCCTAATTACAAGAGAATTTGACTTGCTTAGAAAATGGCCGTGTTGTATATAAGCCAGTGTAATATCTGCCAGTATCTCCTTGCCTGATAATTGTAGAGCAAAGTCTGGTTCATTTTTCTTCCTGGTTTTGGTACAAGGCATTCTGTTTTGGTTTCTTATTCACTTGTTTTGCTCAAGTCTTCATACTCTAGTAAGTTAGTAGACCACACTTTAACGTTTTTGTGCAGAATGATTTCGTAGCCGGCACCAAATAACTTTAAACTTGGTGACATAGATAAGTCACAGGTGATTCTAGGAATGTGTGTGAATAAGACCAAGAATTAGTTTTTCCTTCACCTACAAAACTCTGTAAAAACAATGCTTTTCCTGGGCCCATATTCTTCCTTGAGTGGAATTTGATGAAACATTACATTTCCTTCCTCACAATGACTCAAACCTTTCCTCCATCCCTCTCCACACACCACACCCCCCCCCCCCCCCCAGATGAGATTTAAAGGAACCAAAGCTGTAAACGACCACTGAGTAGCTTCACTGTTGAAAAGGAACAAAAGATACACCTTTCTTCTCCAGTCCAAGGGAGGATCCCTGGTCCTAAGAAAGAGTTGCTTGTGCATTTTGGTTTCACATGTAACTTTTATTTTAAGATTGCTATCTCTGCAGATTTAGGGAACCGCTTTTCCACCATCTTCCCTAGAATAAGGCTACCAATAATTGGAAATACTGACAGTCCCTTATACCCTCTGGACTTCTAACGCTCTTTCTGTTTTCTTGTTTACTTTTGCTGGTTCCAGAAGGTTGTTTTAGATGTGAATCAGGCTCAAAATTGATTTTTATGTCTAATAAACCTGGAAAAATAAAACTTCCTGGACTGGGAGCTTTATTAACTGCAGGAACAGATTTGTCAAGCCCTGCTAGATACTATTTCATATATTATGGGGAAATAAAAAATATCAAGAAGTAAAAATAAAAAGATTTTATAGAAGGGTTTGAAATTTCCCTAGGGATAAAATAAAGCCTCTACCTATTTCCATTTTTTATTTTTTTTTTTCTCCTGGCCATCAGATTATGACTTAGGAGGCAACCCCCCAGGGATGAATGCAAACTTTGTCATCTGAAGCCAGCAAGAGGCAACTAGGTTTGCATGATAAAGAGGTAGTTTATCATCTGTGCCATTATGTGCTTTAACATCAGAAATCCAAAGCAACTCCAGTTAATTATTAAGTCTTTCTATATGGGGGATAAAACCAACATTGATTCATTATAGCTAATATAAAGAGAAACTGAAGTATTGAGGCTTTCCTTTATTCAAGCTTTCCTGAGAATGCTAAGAGGTAGAACTTGCATCAGACTTTTTGCTTGCTAAAGGTTTCCTTCATAGCTGAAAACAACCATGGAAGATCATGGTGGAGAAAACAACAACATTAAAGAAAAACAAAAACAACAAAAAAAAAAGGGTCCAAGAACCCCTTTCTCATGAAGAATAGTAGAACAAAATATGTTGTAGGCTTTATGGGGTCGAGTAGCACCTGGCCTGAAGTTATTGGTGTCTAAAGAATGTTTGACTTTGGCCTGAAGCTTGTAATCACATTTTTGTTACAGAAGCAGTGTCTTCACCCTCTGTAAGCCTTTCTAGCTGGGTTAGTCCGAGTTTGGGTTTTTGCTTAACTTCTACATCATTTTCTTGGATACCAAGCTACTACTCTGACAGCTAGGGAAAACCATTGTGTAACAGTTCTCTGGAAACAACTGCCTTACTCTGAGAAATCTCCCAACCTGGCTTCATGCTGCAAACTGACAGGAGGTGTTATTGGCTGTGTTAGGAAGGAGGCAGCAGATGCTAGAGGTTTGGACTCGGCATACGGGTTCATGTCATACTAAGGTGTTTCCATTAAAACATTTCTAAATGTCTTAGGAGTGTATGTACCATTTTCCTGATTTGGCAGGCAGCCTGAAAAGTAACTCTGAACCATGTGAATTGCCTTGTGTGTCCCAAAGAGCTATTAATTCCAATTCTTGGTAATCAAAAAGTCTCTCTTCAGTTCTAGCCTTACCATGAGTGCAGGTATATGCTATTTATTCACTGACATCACATATCTAAGCTGATGGGTAACCCTGATCCTTTTGCTATCGTTTATATAGCTCATGTATTACAGGAAACATTTTCCCTTTACAACAAAATTAAGTCAGAAGGGTCATCCTTACAGGCAGAATTTGGACAGGAATTTAACATCGTCTGAGGTGAATTAGGCATACAGGTAAAGCCTGTAGTTATGATCACTAGTTTCACTGGATAGGTGTACTTTCCTTCCCACAGTATCTCTGCAGGTCACATCTAAATAAACAGCAAAAGAAGGTTTATAAAAGCATTTCTTTCTCTCCTAGTGGTTGATAATGATCAAGCAGTGTATGTTAACTGGCAAGCAGCATGTACTATGCTTGTCACAGCAGAGCGCCACAAACCCAGAGGCAGAAAAGTAAAAAAAATAATTGTATGTATTATTTTTTCGCTGTGTCAACCTGCATCTTTACTTGACCCTGTAATTATAGGGTCATGTAATTAGCTGTTCAGATCGAGGCTGTGGTTATAGATGTAGCAAACAAGGCTAGGAATAAAAGAAAATAAAAAGAAAATGCTGCAAAGCACTAGCGGAGTCATGAGTAAAGAGGTAAGTAAAAAATGTCTAAGGTGGCTAGTCATTTCTGCAAGTGTTCCAGATTCCAACACTTATCCACTGCTCAGTCTGTTTCTGTGATATTAGAGCCCCTAAAATCATGCATCTGTTCCGAGTATGGCTGCCGCCTCAGTCAGTGTCTTTCAAGAATGAGCCTAAGCCCACTCTGAGGGTGAGATTTGCAAACATGCTGAATGTAGGTGTAGGCTAAAAGGAAACTCAGGGAGAAAACAAAACACTTCTTTGGGCCTCAGGATTCCCTTTATTTCAGTGAGGATCTGCTAGGCCAATAGCATGTGATTGATCATCACTGAATGGTTGGCGTTGGTCAGAAAAGTCAACCATAAAGTGGTTCTTTGAGGATGTCGGTGGTGTTTACAAGCAGGCAAGATCTGCAGGCAGGATGAGTTTGGCTGTTATTTCCACAATTTGAACAACGGATGCAGTGTGACAAGTTTGCATATTCAGCAATGTAGCCTCATGGAGCTAAGTCAAGAGAACTCAAGGTTTAGATTCCTTCTTTATGTAGCTCCCTGAAAGCACTGTAGATGTAGCTAAATCTATATACATTTATAACAGGCTAGGGCATCTTAATCACAAAACTATCCATGGGCTGTACCTCTGTCTTGTAGCTGACTCCTACAGGCGATAGGCTGGCACAGCCCAAGGTAGCTTTCAGCTAATTCAGCTACCCCCAATAGGAGTATAGGTTGCAACAGCCTGTCAAGAACTTGGAGCATTTTCCTTACATGGCTAAAACATGTATAACTGCATCTCAGCTGACGTCAGTATTCAAGTTAACTGGATTATATTCATATCTGTAGGATTCTTACCTTCCCAAAGCAGTGGAGAGGTGACTTTAAGAAATGTAAGAATTTTTAATAATCTAAAATTCAAGTAATCTGGGTTTATTTCTTTATCTGCTTCCTGGCTTGCCACATAACTTTGAAAAAGCTGTATTGGTGTTTTACACTGGGAAGTGCTAGGTCTTGACCTCTGCAAAACAGAAATGTATTTCACTGAGAAATTCTAAGAGTTTCTTTGGGTGAGGTGCTGCGTTAAGTGCAAACAATTTTTATTAATAGTCAATTCATGTGCATAATAAAAAAAATAGTTGCCCACTATAAAGAAGGTTATATTATTCAATATATCTAAATTACAGCCACAGTAAAACTGTGTGTATAGGTTCTGTTTGGAATTATATGAATAGGTGCTACATTATTGCTATGTGAAAGATATACAGTGTGTACTGCTTCAGCTGGAAAAAACATGTCTTTCAGTAAAAAGACATTTTCTAGGCTAGATGCACTAATATTTTATGAAAACGTGAGTGAAGCAGATTCATCACAAGGATAATGAGATCACAACATTATTTTTGCTGGGGTGGAAGACAGTTTAAAAATAAAAATCAAACCCCAGTACAGCATCTCTCTAGGTTATCTGCTTTCAACTTCTAAGCAGCAGAAGGGCTTGTTCTCTCCTAAAAACGCAAAGCATCAGAAAAAAAAAGAAGTCTTCTCCTCTTGAAAAATCCATCCCTAAATGTCATAAAACATTACTCAGTAATCTATCAAATCATTCACACTGAAGGCTGCTGCGGTAGAGTTTGAGTTTAATCTAAAGTGAAATTAGCCCATGTGCTTCTTCCTTCTGGGTCAGACTCATCCCACATGGGTTCTTTCCTAGGGGTTCTCCAGGGACAGGGTGATTCTGATCAGAGATAGTATTAATGATGATGAATGTGTAATGGGAGAAAGTGATTTTTCAGAGGCACAGAGGGTCAGGCAGGTACCCAGCTCTCAGTGGGTACCTTCAGCGAGTACTCTTTATATGCAATTCTCCTTTTAAATGTGTTTCAATTCAGATAAAATGTTCCACCTTAATGATTTGTGGAGAGCAGCAAAAATGAGTTTTTCCCCTGTTTGAATATGTGGAAGAGCCCCTTTCCCCCTTCGGTCTGTGAATATTTGCAATTATCTTAGTCACTAGTAGGTTGTCGTAGCTTTTTGGCTATCTTTGGTGCTTTGGCAACCCAAATAACTGATGAATTTCTCTGAACTAGATTGACAGCCTTATGCATGACTGCACAGGAGCATGTCTTGCTTCCTTCTCTGGACCATACTTGTACATCAGCCTCTTCACTGGCAATGTCTATGCCCAGGCAAATCAGTGGACCTGATGGTTAAACAGGTCACCACCACACTGCAGGGGAGTGTAAGGGTGAGAGGCTTCCGGTAGTCACTCAGTAAGTGAGAATACAGTGGGTACAGGGCTTAAAGGTTAGATTGACCTTGGCTGAAGCTGCCTCTGTTCCTGTCAGACTGCTCAGGATCAAACACAGGGAAGGATTATCCAGACCCACTCCTCTCAGCCCTGTGAGGGCTGGCAGGTAGGAAGCCAGCCAGCAGGCAAGCCTTGAGGTTTTAGTTAATCACAGAGCAAGCTCAGCCTCTAAATTTTTTCACTTGCTGATAGCCACCTGTGAATGGTTTGTCAGGGAAAGGTGTCACAATCTTCATTGTCCATGTAGCTCTTTGCTTCAAGTTGGCAACAAGGAGTTTATTGACTACCAAGTGCAGCCTGTGGTGTGACAAGCACATGCACAATACAGATTCAGACTCCTTCCCAAATTATTTCATGTGAAACGTCTAACAGTGACTGGAGACTGACTGTTCTCATCATTATGGGCTTTGGAGGTATTGTTAAGTACCCACTGTCATTAGCTCCAAAGACCTTTTGTTTGTGTTCTTCAAAATATTCTTTCCAGTCTCCCTACCATGCTTCTTGGAAAGTGCCTATCCCGCCACCTTGGTCCTAAAACTCATTTTTAGTATGAGACCTCTGTAAAGGCATCACAGGTCATAATGAGCCTAGTTTAAATTGGCCAGCTGAAGTGCTGAAGATATATCATTAGCTAGACTAATAACCTAAGATACTCCTTCTCTTCATGATTCCCCCCTTTTCAGTAACCTTCTGCATCCCTTTAGCATAAGAGCAAAGAAGCTTCAGACCTCCTATTTTCCAGACAAATAATCACTGCCTTCAAGCCTCATTTACCAGTTGTGTGTCTGTTCTCTTTTTCTTCTTGATGTTCTTCGGTATTTTCCTTTGAAAGCAAGGGAGGAATCTTGGCATTATTCAGGGAGCAGAGAGGAGAAAAAATAAAATCCCAGGGTTTCTTATGCATCTGACTTACTTCGCTTTTAATGGCTAATTGCTTCTCTCTTCAAAGACTTGCTAAGGAAAAAAAACCCAAAAAACCACAAGAACTGAGCTGTAGCTCATCACTGCTACATCGTTTGACTGTCAGTTTTGAAAATTTCTGCAAGTAAAAAAGGCATTTAAAAGGGGCTTGGCACTGAGCAGCCGGCACTGCTGGCACACAACAAAATCTGCTGCTGTTTAGACAAGCAAGCTGGGGTGAGAGGGTGCTCTCTGGGGTGAGAACATGCATTTGTGAGGGTTGATGCGTTTGACGGGCTGCGTTGTGGATTTGTTTCCATGTTTGTTTACACGTGGACTGAGAAGAAGAATCTAAACCTGGTAACAAGGAGGTTTTAGACTGAAAAGAGTTGTTCAAAATATCTGTAACTTGTATTTTTCTGAAAGACTTTTCACTGTCAATTCTTTTTTGATCAGTGGTCATCATCATTCTCCCCAAACACACACACAAATGCACGCAAGCACATCTGAAAACACCTGGTAGCCAGTCTCAGCTGTTACAAGCTAACAATGCAAAGTGTTTTATGGACTAATTGTCTAAATCTGTGTGTGAAAGGATTACTTCATCTACCACCTGCTCCTGAAATTAGATTTGATCAGTATTTTGGGGGGATTTTTTGAAGAGGGAAGGCATGGAAGATGAAAAATACTGCTTTTCCAAGGTTGACAGTCTTTGAGAAAGACAACTTCAATGCAGAATAGAAATAGTAATTACAAGTAGAGAAAAATATGGAATCTGAAGGCTCTGGTAGGAAGGTTAATCCTAAGGGAAGAGAGAATGTCAAGTCCAGGTCTCCAAAGTCCATGCATTATGGATTTTATACAGTATAGATGTGTTCAATGATAAATGATAACGAGACTGGCTTTTCTAAATTTAGGGAAAAAAAGTGAAGGACTTAAAGTCCTTCTGATGAAGATAAGTGTTCTTTTTTAATCATGAACATTTCTAAGAAGCAGTGAAATTAAAATAAACAAAAATGTCTCAATTTCCTTTCTCCATTGTACCTGAAATGTATCTTCTTCTAGGGCAGACTGTATTTGGGCCTATTTTAACAGCATGTGGTGAAACTAAAAAAAAAAAAATGTTTGTGGGGAAAGGAAGAAGGAAATCATCTCCTGAGGCTGCAGGGGAAATTTAGGCAGAGAGAATGTAATTAGCCAAGCTAAAAAATGCCCAAGAGAATAGAAATTGCCAGCATTATTCCTGCACAGTGTTTTGACAAGTTTAACGAATGTAAGTGGTCAACACAGTAGATTTAAGTATAGTTTGGAGGCGTTCACTAAAAAAAAATCCAAACAAACAGCAAACCCAAACCAACCAACCAACCAAACACAGTGACTACAATAACATTAGAGGTACTTTTTAAGGAGTGGGTTTATTTATTTTAACATTTGTCATAAATATGTAATCCACAGCTAGGATATCTGGGGAGGATAAGGATATTTTCAAAGGATATTCAAAGGGAAATGTGCTTATACTTTGGTGTTTAGTTAGTAAAAACATTTATTGAGTCTTAAAAGCTGCATTTATATGGAACGTTGCATGTGTGAAAGAAACTGCTTTAATATCTCCACCAATGTTGTTCCAGATTCAGGAACATAAAGGAGGAAAGGGAGACTTCACCTCTCCTGCCCCACCACCTTGAGGTGACCTTGCTTCTTGCAGTATTAAGAATATGCCCATTTGAAAACTGTCTATGGCCCTGACATGTCCCTTGTCCCTGTGCTATATAACAACATCATGTAATAATATGAGTTAAAGTAGCTACAAAAAAAGGTAGGAAAGTAGGTACAACAAGAGGTAGGATAGGAAACCAGGAGGAAAAGAAAAAAAAGAAAAAAAAAACAATCAGAAAACAAAAAATTCTTTATGGAATAAGGTTTGATTATTAGACTATATCCTTGTTAAGCTAAGTAGTAATCAGAACAATTAACATGTTTTGTCCTGATTTCAATTGTGACTATAGCTGGGGTAAATTGAAAAAATATACATTTGATTATCATGGTAAACAAGATTGGTTTAACTTTCCTAGATTACAATGGCTAATTTAGTGCAATATTAAGTACTAACTGAATTGGAATGAAAACTTGGAAAAAATTAATCCAAGCCTGTCCTGGGAATGTTTTACAAGCTTTTAAATACAAATATATCAAAGCTTTCTGTAAGCCATGGACCTCATTTTTAATCGTTATTCCACTGCTTGAAAATCAGCCACATGGGGTGTCATTTGGTTAACATTCATTTTACTAGTCTCAGATCTTATCCAAAACCTACTGAAGTCAATAAAAAGATCCACTTTGAATGCAAAATTTAGTTATTCTTATTAGTGTGTCAGAAGAGTGTCCTCTTGCAGTATCCTGCCATTGCAGCATAGAAAACCATAGCACAGCAAAATATTTGGCAAGAACGTGGGATTTTCTTTATGAGCCTGCGGATGAGCTGGGCTCACAGGCAGTGTATGAGACTTCATCAGATCCTCTAATGTGTCATTTCAGTGGGTGTAAACCTTTGAGGTGTTTCAGCAGTTACCCCAGTAAGTGTAATTTTTTGTATTTCACTCTGACTTGTACTCAAGCCCACTATATAAGCCCACATATTTAACATGTAGTTAACGTATTAGTTTCATATGCTACTCAGATACCATTGTGGTTTTCCCTGCCAGAGATTGGTGCATGAACTACCGTATCAAAAAGATAAATAAAATGAAATATATACAAAATCCTTCTGGTAGTTTTGTAGTCAACAATGCACACATATCAGGAAACCAGTACTGCAGTCAACAACAGTTAATATCCTGTATATCATTCCTAGGTTGTTCTTGTACACCTGACATCCACCATAAAACTTAGTCATGGGTCACCATTTACAAAAAGGATTTATGATGTCTTGTACAATAATCTCTATGCTGATGTTCAAAAGAAAGTATCAGTAACATCATCTGAAATGAGAGCTTTAAAAATGCTGCCCACACAAGCGACTGGACCTGAGTATTCAATGTGTTATCCTGTTTACCCTGTGTGCGTATTCACACATTTAGGTAACTTTTTCCTGGCTTGTGTGTGTATTGAAGTATCTAATTTTTCTAAACATATTCAGCACTTTTTTTACATCTGAAAGAAATTTGTTGCGGTTTTTCTGTCTGTATGAAGTTCAAAGTTGCTATTGTCTTCTACATTCCAGTATTATGTATGAAATAAGATGATGACTACTGCAGTCTCTTTGCCCTTAGCATCCATGTTTGAATTGTCAAGACCAGACAACTGATGGGAACACTAAAAAGGCCTAAAACCCCATTAAATAATTTGTTTACATCTGTAAGACCGCTGGTGAAATGGGACTCTGAATCCCAGTGTATATCCTAGCCTTTTATTTTATGAATTTGACAATACTTTTTTTCCTCAGAAGTTTTCAGATTCAGTTAAAATGTTGCTAACGTGTACATTTGCTAAGTCAATGGAAATTCAGCAGCATATAGGCAGTTGATGGAGGCCAAGCAAAGGAGACCATCATGCTTGTGATTAGATTGAATCACCTGTGATTGCAATTCCTTGCACTTCATTTTTCATTAATTAAAAGTCATAAATCATTTTTTAATAAGCTTAGCTGAAGGGAGTATTTGTGGATGATGTATATTAATAATTAATGGCATGATTTGCAACAATGGTGACATAAAGTTCTTTACATAAGTAATTTACCCAATGCATTCTAGAGAGAGATGTAAGTGACGTGACACTGTTGGAGTACAAACACATACACACATACAATCATACTGATGGAATACATACATACACATATATACATACATGCGATCATATATATACAGATATATAAGTACCAAAGGAGAAAGGATGGACTTCTGGGTCCTAACGGCCAGCTATCCCAGCCCTCAGTGCGGTATATCAAATTTTTATCCCACAGACATTAGGGAGTAGAGGAGATGGAAAAGGTCTGGGATGGTTTTGCAGTTGTGACTTTGGTAATGGCTCCTGGTCATTTCAAGATAGACTTGACAGGCTCTACAGCAGCACAGAGATGATTTTAGGGAAGCCTCTTCTTGCTCGTTTCCTCCTAGTCACAGTTTAGACCACTCACAGGGCTGCAAAGCAGTATAATACCGCTTCTGACTGCATGCCATTGAATTGCTTGCAGTTGAATTGCTTGTCGCTGTTTGGGTATCACAGGTCTACTGGGTGATACTCTAACCTGCAGATGAAGAGAT
Organism: Falco biarmicus; assembly: GCF_023638135.1. Lineage (NCBI taxonomy): Eukaryota > Metazoa > Chordata > Aves > Falconiformes > Falconidae > Falco > Falco biarmicus. Next base: position 24,090,195 of record NC_079296.1, read on the forward strand.
CCAAATGTATGACCCTGCTTGGTGGTGTTTTACTTTACCATAGACTTAATTTGTGTCTTTTGTGAAGTCACTGTAAGTCAGGATCTGTGAAGGTCTATAGATGCCTAGCTCCTCTGGCTTCACAGGAGTTAAATAAGAATTGGATTCCTTTTCTTTACAGACCAGACCAAACTCTGATGCCAGCCTAAATTTCTGATAAGGTGGGGACACAGATAGGAGGTTCACTGAAGGTCTCCTCATTTCTTACCTCTTGTCAAGGTTTGGGAACTGTAGCTTTTCTCATGAGAGAGTTGTGTAGCTATGTATTAGCAGCTATAGTATGTACTCTGATACTACTGTAATGAATAGACATATTCTCATATGTATATATATATTTGTGTTCTTTGCTGTTAATTCAGTAGTGGTTTGCCTGTTAGAACACACGTTTAGGTTTGCACTGAACCTTACTCCTCTCTGGCTTCTCCTTCATTGCTGTGGAGTGAGCCGCTTGCCTGATGTTCTGAACCAGCAAAACTCAGTGTCTGTCTTGCTGATTTCCAAATAAGTCACTGCAAGTGCCAGTCTATGGGGACACCGAGTCCTTTTCTGTGAATCAGGATTTATCTGCTTTTGAAGTGTTAATACTAGAGAGGAGGAGGAGATATCTTCCTCAGATGCCTTAAGGAAGTCATTTACTGTTTTAATATGTTGCTGTGCATTAAGAGGACTGCTGAAGGGCAGAATGGCAACCTCCTCTTTGATCCAGATGACTGGCTCTGTAGGTGGTGGTCGTTAGAAAGGAGACACATCCATCCATCCTATGACTCCAGCTGTAGGGAACCATAAAGCTGCTTTATATGAGGCTAGGTTTTCTATGCAGGTTGTGTCATAGCCTGGCCAATTCTTTTTGCATTCATATTTCTAAAATGCTGCCCTTTCCAGCTCTTTACAGGGCTAATGCTATTATTCAGGCTTTCAGTGTGTCACATCTCAATTATTGCAATGTCCTTTTCCCTGGCCCTGACAAATGTGGCATGGCCATCTCTGATTTACTCAGAATGCAGCTGCGGAAATCAGACATCTAGCTTTTGGCTTCAGCCATATGACACATCTTTTTTTAAATATTCCCCAGCTATATTACACTAAAATTGGGGCTGCTGGCCTTCACTTTCCAGATCTCACTACGTTTGCTATACTTCACTGCATATTAGGAGGTCAGCTGCTGCCTCCAATTAACCTATGAAGCTAGTTTATACTTCTGCTTGCAGCATCTTCAATTAAGTGCCTTTGTATGGTTTCTCAGTGTGCCCATCATGCACAGGAGGAGATGCTTTCTAGGGAATATCTGCTACCCTATGCCAATACTTCCATTAAACAAAAGAGGGAGTTTCCTCTTTTGGGTTCTTTTTCTTCTATTATTCACACAAAACTTGATCATAGTTGGATCTGGGCTCACTTTTGCCTGACTTTAGCTTGCACCTTTGCACGTACTGTTCTTTGTAGTTCTTTGTGCCAAAGACCACTGTTTTGTTGATATTTGCATGTTCATTAGAGCAACAGACTCCTGGACTATGACTGGGCTGCCGAGATGCTGAGTTAACACGAGTAATAATGAGTGAAGTGGTTGGAAAGAGCTGTACAAAGCAATGAACCAGACAGAGAGCAGACCATCATCTATCTATCTGAACAAAAATGAGAGAAAAAAAGATAGTAAAAGTGAAGGAATTGGAGGAAGGAAGAAAAGAAAGGATGGAGTCAAGGTGGGGGAGGGATTGAGAAGATTAACAAGAAAGGCTTTGTAGAATCACAGGTAGGGTGTTCTTGCAAATCAAGGTTTTTTTTCTTGATGCGAGCACAATGCATTAAATCATTTGCATAACATTCCCAGGCCCTCCAGCTTAATCCTTACAGTTCTGAAAGAATCTTTGTTTGAGGGGGATTAAATTCTCTTAAGAATTTAGGGCCAGGTCTGTAAAGGAGGGTTAGCACCAACTCTTTTATTCTTTTGCTTGTGGTGGGAATTACACACCTAATTAGGATTTAGATATTTAGTGTTCTGTGGAGTTAGTATTTTGTTCTTTTTTTTATAGTATTTATGGAAGATTGAGATTTCACTTGACTGAAATAAAAGATGGAGGTAATATAATTTAGGGTCAAAAAACTTGTTTGATTTCCTCCTGGCTGTCAGTTGTGGGGAGAATGAAACATTTTCGGCTTCTTTTTTATTAAATTGCTGAAATTTGCAAAACAAGGTAATGTTTTGGGACCTATATATATTTAAATATTTCATTTTTAAGTGGTTAAAATAAAACATTTAGGCTTTCTCAATGTTTTTTCCCGGAAAATGTGTCAGATGAAACTAGTTTCTGAGGTTGCCAAGATATGTGACTTCACAGTGGTTCTCCTGAAACTTCAGGTTTCTGAAACACAAAGGATTTGCAAAAAAAAAAATGTCTGGTTTTGCTTGTTAGAAACCAGAACCATGTATCAGCATTGTCATGAGATGTAGGCTTTTCCTTGGATATGTTGAACAGACTGTGTCCTGCATATGGCTTTTTGAGAATCTGTTGCTTTCTTCCTGGTTTTGACTTAGATATGTGGCATTATCCATGTTTTGCAATTTTTACTGAAAGGAAAATAGGGAATTAACTAAATGACTAGTAAGTCAGGGGGCTGGTCTGAATGCAATCAGTCTTGTCACCAGAGTGTTTGATGATTTTTTTGTTTACCAGCTGCTGTTCTTGTCCTTGCATGTATACCTGTGTTTATCTGTAGGAGCAGACATGGCTCTGCTCTAAAGGGAGGACTATAAGTGATTCATCATGTCGTATGACACAGCATTGTTCTTATCTCAGGAGGATTGTGCACTCTCAGCTTCTCATCTCTTGTATATCCATATTGGTTTAATCCACATCCAACTGTTTTTAGAAGGAAAAGGAAAAAAATATAAAACTTGCAGCTCCCTCCGATGTTCTTAAAAACAACTCCAGTGAAAACCCTGTGAAACATTATTTGCTACATCGAACCAGCTCCAAAGTCTGTTGGAGAGCTGATTATTTACAAGTTCTTTAAAATCCTGTCTGTAATCCTTAGTCTACTCTGGATTCTCTGCTAATCCTACACCTGCTCTTCCTAATTCCACCTAATCCCATATTTAAGGATAGAGGCAATACATTCTGTTTATTGATTTCTTAACATGTCTGAACATGGGCTACCAAACCTGTACAGGGTGTTTAGTCTCTGTCTGAGGATACAGATGATATCTGATGAAGTTGTAAAAGAGGGAAACAAACCCAAACAAAATTGACTCCTAAAACGCAACTTGGTCACTCTGAGATCTGTGTAGTGCTGGTCTCGCTCATTTTTAGGTAGTGTTGGAGGAATTTCTCAGAGGAATTAAATTTAATGGTTTTGAATGTTGCTTATGACTATTAACTGTTTCTTCAGTAGTTGAATGCTCAGGAGGAATGTTTTAGTGCTGCAAATATTGTCTGCTTTTGGAGAAGTTTTTTTCATTAACATTGAAAGGTCATGTACTTTTCCCCTTTAAAAAAAGGAAAAAAAAAAGAAAAAGGAGAGAAAAGGCACACAGCCTGAAGCTATTTATAATGACTTGGACATGTATTTAAGACCTAGCAAGTTAGAACATCTTACGTGTTAAAATGTTGACCAATTTGTAAAACATTTTCTTCTTAAAACGCTGTGTTTGCACACGAATGCTTATGTGTATATTTGCACACACACATTCTAAATATAGGAATATCTGTTATAAAAAATAGGTTACAATTATTTTAACCTCTTTTTATTATTTTTATGTTAGCTTTTTTTTTTTTATGAAACAGATATTAAAATATGAGGTCAATGCACCTTCCTCCCAAATTTTTCAGTAAATAAGCATATTCTAGAAAGAAAGATGGGGGACCAGATCATCAGCTACATGACTTCTAGTATGTGATCACTGTACAAAATTAATTTTCACAATGACTGTAGCCTGAGCCTCCCCCTTTCATGCTGACTTCAAACTTCTTTACACTGATTTTATACTTCAGTGACAATATGGAATTATAATCTCAAGAATACAATTACATAAAACTAATTTACTAGGCTGATAGGTGAATTGCTAATTAATTGATTAGCATCAACATCCATGCAAGTCCCCTTAATTTGCAAGCAATGGAAAGGACATACCTTGGTTTAGGTCAAAGCAAAAAATGCTTAAACTAAGTCTAATTATGCCTCATGTACTGGAGATAAAAGTACGTGCATGTGCATAGGCAGGTAAATACCTCGAGTAACACACACCGTAAGCTGTTAAGCTGAGATGGAGTGACTGCAAGCCTTAATATTTACTCCTGACTTGTCCTAGTGTAACCGAGATCAAAATTGGGTGATGATTCTTCAAAAAACCATGAAAATTGTGACTAGGTTTTATGAAGTATTGATGTTTATCGTAACTAGTTATCCTTGAGAATGGAACACTAAAATGAGACTGAGTATAAAATTTTTGCTTTCAGGGCAGCAGAATTTTAAGATCCCATGGTTTTTAAGGGATGGGGTGTGAACTGAAGGCAGATAAGAAATAGCAAGCAAGAAAGCAAGAGGACTGAATATAATAATATTAAGAATATCTAAGAGAATATCTAAAAATTTCTATCTTCTGTAATCCTGGCTTTTGCATAACATGGTTGGTCTCTTTGTTGTCATCTCTCATTATAGAAATAATTTAAGCTCTCTGGGAAAAGGACCTCACATTTTCTTTGTAACTACAGTGTCTCTGAGGCTGTAAAAATAGTGCTCTGATAGGAAGGCAGAGAATTCCATGTTTCCAAAGATATAAAACTTTTATTTTTAGGCTCGATGTCCTTTGAGGTATGGAATCCTATATCTGTAACTACCCATTCAATCAGTTTTGATTTTTTGGCACTGTTCTAGAGCTTTATGTCTGGGGCCTTCTGATATTGAAGACTCTTGTCTTTGATGAATAGAATAAGTCAGAGTGGAAAAGGAAACCGGGTTAGATTGAAAAGCCCCTTATTCTGATCTGAAGAAGAGTCGATTCTTCTGGGTCTGGAAAAGAATTTTGGGAGGTTAAGCAGTATTGATGTAACCTGACACAATGATTTGCTTCCAAATAAAACCTTATTCTGATACAAATCAAGCTAGCTATTAACCTTGCAAGTAAGGGACAAAACATTCGTACAAAGCATGTTCACCTTGCCTTGTGTAGGCCAGTTATTAAGACTGCAAAGCTATGAGGTTACCATTCTTGACTCCCTTTTGTAATCAAGACCACAGACCCATCAGGGCAACGGTTCAGCAATCAAATGAAAGGTGGTGTTCCACTGCAGCCTAAGCCAGTCTATGTCAGGGTTACTGCAGGTCCCCTGTGTCCCCCTTCACACACCACTCAGTAGTTGTATTTCTCATTTGTTCTAGTATTAGGGTTATGTGCCCCTGCAGTGGCTGTTTCAGGTTGATAAACCAGCAGGAAGATTGAGTTGAATGAGTGCCAATGTTAACAAAAGAGGAGGGGCAAGAAAATCTGCAGCTAAAGACAGGAGGATCCCAATACCTGTGACTTCTGTCAGACTATATTAGTGTGACATTAGTTTTTCTGAGGCAGTATCTAAAAAACCCCTCTTTCTCTCTGCTGGTCCAGAGCATCCAGAGCTGTGAATATGACATGTCTGATGTGCAGCAATGTGACTACTCTTCTCCCTATCATGTCCCATCAGAGAAACAGATGGTGAAGCCAAAATAAACTCAGGATTTAAGTTTATCTTTTTTCCATACCTGTATTGTCTTGTTAGTTTATGTTACTGCTGTGAGAGGGCTTGAGAAGAGAAACGTCAGTATGGACAGGACATACTGAGTCAGTCTCCTTAATTAGCCTTCCACCAACTCTCTGAAAGACTCTGGAGAGAAGAATACGTCTAGTGACTACACTCACAGAGGTCAGGATAGTTTTTCAGTGCCTCTTAGGCAATGCACAGCTAAATGTGGAAGCTGGCACAGTTCTCATGCTTGGATTTTGCTCTCGCTCTTCTCAGAGCCTTAGTATAAGAAGGTTGAAATCACTTGAGTTTTCTGGAGTTCTGCCATTTTACTCACTACCTAAATTGTCCCAGCGATTTTATTATGCAGAAGAACATGGACAAGGCAGATCTGAGTATAATAAAAGGGGAAAAACTGTGCCAAATGGGCACCTGAATCAAAGAAGAATTTAGTCATCTGACATGTTTTGCTTGTCAGCTGAAAAAATTATGTAATTACCTCAGATACATGCCTACAAAAAAATACAGATGTGCCAGTAGGATTACAAAGCTAGAAAGCCTTAAGGTTTACATGTTTCTTTGCAAGTGCTCTGGAACTAGGGGAAAATCCACATACAACTGCTGACCAGATGCTTGTAACTTAAATAATTGTTTGAGAGACTGTATATAATCAGATAACAAACTTCCTAGAGAGTTGTTTAGCACACAAAGTAGACATTCTTTTTAAAGGTTTTAAAAATCCTTTTTAAAGGGTGAGAAAAGCTGGCTGGTGTTTTAGAGCTAGCCAAGTGCTGATATAAAAGCTATCTCATCCACAGTCCATGCAAATGTTGAACATTCACTAGAGTTTAAATCCCTGCTGAATTTTCTGCTATAGCTATATAGCAGCCTAATATTCCTGTCAGAACAGATTTGCAAATGACCCATAAACCTATAAAGAAACTAAAGCTGAAAGGATGCTCTGGGCAATATTGTTCTCCTTAGTGACTTTTTGTCTGAATCTGAGTCATTGATGAAGTTTTCTGGATGCGATTTCTATTTAAGCTTAATAAAGAAATCGGGATGTGTGGAGGAGTAAATTTGGCTTATTAAGAAAAAGTTAATTGTTATCATATAATAATGAGACTTTATTGGATTTCATGAAATTTGGTCTAGGCCGTGGAGAGATTAGAGGACCAAGAATATGACATACTATCCATTACATCTTGGCTATGCAGAAACCAGCCATCTCTAGATTGACAAATGTTATTATTGATAAAATTTTACATGAATTGGTCAGTGGTCTTAGAAAACTTAGAATCATAGAATACTTTAGGTTAGAAAAGACCTTTAAGATAGAGTCCAACTTTTAACGTAGCACTGCAAAGTCCATCACTAAACTATGTCCCTAAGTGCCACATCTACACATATTTTTAAGTACCTCCAGGGATGGTGACTCCACCACTTCCCTGGGCAGCCAGTTCCAATGCTTAACAATGCCTTTGGTGAAGAAATTTTTCCTAATGTCTCATCTAGACCTCCCCTGGTGCAAATTGAGGCAATCTCTTCTTGTTCTATCATTTGTTACTTGGGAGAAGAGGCTGACACCCACCTCACTACAACCTCCTCTCAGGTAGTTATAGAGGGCAATAAGGTCTCCCCTGAAACTCATTTTCTTCAGGCTGAACAACCCCAGTTGCCTCAGCTGCTCCTTCTCTAGACCCTTCACCTTCACAACAGCTTTTTGCCCTTCTCTGGACATGCTCCAACATCTTAATGTCTTAATGCCTTTCTTGAAGCGAGAGGCCCAAAACTGAACGCTGTATTTCAGGCGCAGCCTCACCAGTGCCGAGTACAGGAGAATGATCCCTAGTCCTGCTGACCACTATATTTTGGGTACAGGGCAGGATGCTATTGGCCTTCTTGGCCATCGGGGCACACTACTGACTCATATTCAGCCAGCTGTTGACCAACTCCCCCAGGTCCTTTTCTGCCAGGCACCTTTCCAGCAACTCCTCTCCAAGCCTGTAGCGTTGCAAGGGGTTGTTGTGACCCGAGTGCAGGACCCGGCTCTTAGCTTTGTTGAACCGTATACAATTGGCCTTAGCTTACCGACCCATCCTTCCAGATCCCTCTGCAGAGCCTTCCTACTGTCAAGCAGATGGACACTCTCCCTCAACTTTAATGTTGTCTGCAAACCTGCTGAGGGTGCACTCAATCCCCTTGTCCAGATGGTTGATAAAGTTATTAAACAGAACTGGCCCCAGCACTGAGCCCTGCGAAACACCACTTGTGACTGGCTGCCAACTGGATTTAACTTCATTCCTTGCCACTTTTTGGGCTTGGTTGTCCAACCAGTTTTTAACACAATGTGGAATATACCCATTGAAGCTGAGCAGCCAGTTTCTCCAGGTGAATGCTGTGGGAAAACGTGTCAAAAGCTTTACTAAATTCTAAGTAGACAACAGCCATAGCCTTTCTTTCATCCACTAAGTGGATCACCTTGTTATAGTGTGTGTGTATATATATATATAGTATAGAGATCATCTTGCGCTCCCTGATACTCCGCAACCTACTCATCTCCTCCTGGAGCTCTGTCACTAAGCAGAGATCCTCTGCCTGGGTACACCTCCCACCAGTGTGCTTGCTGCTGCCAGCCAGTCAGTACTGGTGTAAGAGCAGGGCACAGCCTGCAGCCCAGCTCCCACCGGAGCTCTGTCTGGGCAGCTGCATCTGTCATAGTGGATGCAGAGCTTGAAGAGGCCATGGCTTTCTGCTGGGTGGATACCATTGCTCCTTGGGTAAGCTGGCAGGGTTTTGGTGCCATTCTGCATGAACTGCTGTGCCATGCCACGGTCTGTTCACTCATGCTCCCTAAGGGCTTTTATATGTGTGAGGAGGCTTGGCCACTGTTGCTCCTGGTCCTGCCAGCCATGGGCTCCTGGTGCCTCTCTCAACTCTCCTGAGGTTCCCCTGGCTCAGGACCCCCCTGTGCAGCACGCTGGAGCACTCCACTGCTGGTTGTGCTGGCACCAGAGCCGCTCGTCTCACAGTCTTCAGGTTACACTGGCTCAAAACTATGTGCACGATCAAAATTAACAGTCTGTCTGCATTTATGCTTAAGGCACAGAGGTGAGGGAATACTCATTTGCTGTGTTTTTTGTTTTGTGGTTTGTTTTTGTTTTTTTTTTTAATGTGTTCTGTGAATTAATAAATAACTTCAGACCTTCATGGACTTGAATCCTTTGGAGAGATTTCACTCCAGGGAGTTTTGGATCAAACATCAGAGAGGATGTACAATTTTCATAAAGCCGTTCAGAAGGACTTTGTGCAAGTCTTTGAGACCTATCTGACAATGACAGTGTGTGGAAACAGTAAACATCCCTGTTCTTCAGGATTATTGAAACTCAACAAAAAGACAATAGGTATATAAAACAAATTAAATATTCTTTAAAAGCATAAGTGTGGAGCTAGTGACCTGAAGGAACCATTCTACCTCCAACTTTCCGTAATGTGTACTCTCTGCCTGAGACTTTTTTCTCAGACTGGGGTATTCAGCTGGATGAATTTTAACTTTCTTTTTAAAATGAATCACTGTATGCAAAACTATTCAGAGATTGGCATTGAAATGTCACAAAGTTCGTGTTTGTCAACAACTCTTTTCTTTGTTGACAGCATGGCTATAGGCTGATTGTCCCCCAAAGAAGATACTTGGTCCATAAATATGTTATAGGAAGGATAGTCATCTATTAAATGTATTGCACTCAAGCATTTGAGGTTTGGCACAGGCTTTCTTACAACTTTTAATGAGTGTGCTGTTTAATTGATTTGTGACTTACCTTTCCATGATTAAAAGTGAAGCTGAGAACACTTGCTATACTTATGATATTCAAAGGATAACTGAATGAATGCATGTGAGGAAATCAAATTTTCTGAAGATCATTTGCCTTATAGAAATCAATGGTAGGTAGATATAATTAGCATTATGAGATTGATGTAAATTTGATGCCAATTATTTCTAAAGTAAAAATAATTTAAAATTCACAAATTAGATCTAGAAATGTTAATAATTTCTCTGCTTTTGAATGTTAACAATTGGGCACACCATTATCTCTTAGAATTTGGGGAAATGGGGAAAAAAGACATCTCTGACACTTTATTGATGGGTCAGGTACAATAGAATAATATTATGAGAGCTGATTAAGGAAATACTTTTCAAATAACTTATTCAATAAAAAGCCCTGGAAAAGTCTGCTATTTGTCATGTTCCTAGCTCCAATTCAGTGAATTGTGTTTTTTATAGTGACATGTCAACTGATGAGGTGGCAAATACCTTGTGGGAGACTCCAGAAGATTAAGCAATTATGTGAAAAAGAACGTCTTCACCACATTCCATAATTATGACAAAACCACACCACTTGTAATTCTGAGCACTATTTGATGACCCACTATAGTCAGGAAGACCTTCTTTGAGTTTATTGATGTGACAATATAAATCTATCATATCTTCATTTTCAAGGACCTGGATGCTCAGTGTATGCTAGTGGCTCTTCTATTCTTTATTCGCCTAGAACATAGTATAGCCTCAAGAGAAGGTTTCTTCTACTAGTAGACTAAGGGTAGCAGAAAATTCAGCATGAACTCTGTCTCTCTGAGTGCTCTGTACTGTCCTGAAGTATTCCTTTAGCAGGGTTAGTGCATAATCTAGAGAAGAATACATTTTTTTGAATGCTCCATTTATCTCTAATGATTGGGCTTAATAATGTATTTATGAGCAGAGGCTGTGGTTAGAGTTGGTTGCCAAGACTACTAAGACTCTTGAATTTTTGCCTGTCTGTTTCTTTCTGACTGCCAGTCCTTGATTGTTTCATACTTCTGGTTATGTCTCCATAATAAGTTACTGTCAGGCATGTTGGGCTGTTGATTTCTGGCATGTTAACTACTGCATAGTAACTGTCCATATGCTTACTCTTAGAGTGTGATAAATTTGATGGTGCTTACTCCTTAGTGAAAGTGAGGAGAAATGTGTACAAATGGGCAGCTAATGTAAAAAAAAATAAAGGACGCTTACCTTGCTTTGTGGGAATTGATATAGCCAATTTTTACTTCTTTTCTAGCCTTCTTAGTACATAATATTTTTTTCATTCACCCACATATGTGGAATGAAATTCAACAGGTGTGTTTCCTTTGTGTGATCCCTATGATTTGAGGATCTTTGAACATGCATGAACAAACTGTAATTGACACTTTTATGACTTGAACTGACTATGACAGAAAAAGATCCAGCATAGTAGGGACTTCACAACGTTATTTGGCTTCACCTCTGTTCTCACTGTTTTTCATACTAAACACATTTGTCACAAAAGGCTTTTCACTGCACGTAGTTCAGGTGCCTTTGTCTTAACTGGGTCAAGTCAGATCTGAACTTTCACTTTAGAATGAAGTCTTTCTCTCTGGCCTCTGACTTACCTGAACCTTCTCTGTAGTAAAGTTATTAGATCCTATTCCCTCAGCTTTCCACTCTTCCCCATGCTTGTGTGATCTCTCTGCAATTTGTCTGGAATGTGTTCTTTCCATCACTGGCTTATCACATCTTGTTTTCTTTACTTTATGGAATGTACTGCCCTCTGCAATTATACGTTTGGGGCACCTTTGCAACTTACACACAAAAGATATTACAAAGAAATCAGTTGCACTGTATTATGTTATTGCCCCCTATGGCAGTGGTGATAGTATTCCTAGTGGCCAGAATGGCCGATCATTTCTTTTTTCCTTGTGAGCTGATCATGGCCAGAGAAAGTTTAAGAAAAGGTGACTTTACGTGTTGAGTGGAAATGCAGAACAATTGCTAGGAGCATCCAATATCTATCATATAAGTATAGAAATAACAAATGATTATTAGTAGGCAACTGTAAGCATCTAAGCATTGTGATCCTCAGAGTCCTTAATGTAGGGGTTGGACAGGGCAGAGACAACTGAAGAAATGCATTTTGCATATTAAGCAGCAGGTGGAATAACAAGGAATGGGATACACTGGAATTTATGGTGGCTGATGATAAAATAATTCCTAACGTACTTTCCCTATCACCAGAAGCAGCCCCATTACAGTTTGAATTGTATCGTTAGAAATACTATTGATCAAATTCTCATTAGAAGTCATTAGCACTCAACAGCCATTGTTGCATATCTCTGCTGCTGAAACTGATACCAACCATTGGCTTCTGATAACAAAAATGCATTGCCGTCTTTTAAGCCAGCTAGTTGACCGAGTTAAATTCGTTCCATAGTCTCCAAAGTTAGGAGTGAGCTATCACATCGTTTAACATCCCCAGCTGTTTGAAGTCATTAAAGAATTACACGCCAAGTCTGTTTCCTTTGTCATCTTGTGAGTAATAGCACTGCTTAAAGTCATTAGTGCCTCAGCCTTTCAAACATTAATTGAAATTTGGTAAACAGACACCCAAATACCTGATGTGAAGTATGATATAGAAGGACAATCCATGCTCTCAAAGAACTTTGCTAAGAGTAGAAGCAGAAGGTGATTTTTGAGTTTGACTCGATAATGATACCAAGTCGCTAAAGCAAAAATACCATAAATTCTTGTGTGCTCTTGAAACAGTCAATTTTAAAAATGCTGGTAACTACGATTCCTCTCTTTCTTTGCTATTGCAGGATTACTTCTGTAAGGTTTTGGCAATCAGTCTAATAATGAGTAGAATTCTGATTTAGCAAGATCAGCTACACAGCTAGGAAGGTCATTTTAAAGTACCCACCATCTTTTATTCCTTTTAAAAAAAACTGAAATGAGAGTAGGTTTTTATGGCCCTTCTCATACGCTGTATTTTAAGTAGAAAGGTAAGTTCTGTTGTAGTAATATTCATGCAGAAATCTAGTAATGCTTTGACCTGGTTTGGTTCTAGTGACTATTATAGAAGGGCAATTAGCTATAAAGTCTATTGTGCAAGAAAACCTTGCAAGCTCCACAGCTGTGTGACTTCTAAAAGCTTTAGTCACGCTATTAAAAAGCCAAGGAGGGGTATAGATTGAGCTTTCCATTAGGAAGTCTCAGGATGTCTCCGGAGACATAGACAGGTGATGTTCAGTCTTAAAGAAGGCTCTGGAGGTAATAACATCAAAACATAAAACTTGTTGCAGTACTTCTGTAAAATCAGCACTCTTAAAAAAACCTGGAGCCTACTTTTGTTCTCATTGATGAAACTGTGCACTAAGTGATGAAGATGGAAAGGTAGAGCCTCAGTTTGTTCAATCTCTAATAATGCCATTAACTTCTAATCATGCTCTATTAGCCGCAGTAGGCTTTTGCACCAGCTGAGGTTCTCTTTTAAAAATTGGTTTGCCATCTGTATTGGGCTAATTGATCATGCCTACCATGGTGGTATATGAAGACAAACCAAGAATGCTGATCCTTTGCTTTAGACATTGCAAATGTAGATTAGATCATGAATTGAAGGTGGGGTAGTAACAAAATCCCAGCAAATTGATGTATCTTACTCATTTTGTCACTTTCATTTAAAAGCTTTTAGGAAATGACTTGTTCTAGAAGAGAGCAAATTGCATGGAAAAAAAAGGGAAAGACAAGAGGGTCAAGGAGGAGAAGCATCAGCAACTCTGGAATGTAGTATTAGTATAAAAGCATCTTATTTTCTACACTGTCATCCATCTTGGATGTTGTATGGTATGTGCAAGGGGGGAAATGAGGCACGGGGCATCATTTCCTCATGAATATTTTATCCCTCCATGCTCTTGCAACATCTTGATATGACCCAGAACAGCTTTCAGGTACATATGTCTGAATAGGCTCAGGAAGTCATCTCTGAAAAACAGCTACACTTTGTCCTTGTCGGTTGAGCAGTGGTGCCCTTGCTTAATGTGATCTTAATGCTTACATTGAAGTTGCTTCGATATCACAGGTGGTCTGTGACACGATAGTTCCATTCGAGACCCAGCATTATGGTAACCAGAGGGTAATAACAAATTGAAAAATTTAACGGAGTAGCTACCTAGATGCATATGTGAAAGACCGTGTAAGAGTGTTGCAGAGTGACTCTACATAGCAATTCAACCATTACACCAAAACTGGTAATGAAAAAAAAAATTTTTGTGTTATTGCTTAACGGACTACACTGAATTCCCTTAACAAAAACCAATCCAGAAAGTAAAGAGAATTATTTATTGTTGGAGGTGGAATTCTTTTTAGGCACATTCAGTAAGGATAATTTGAGTTCATCAACTGCAGCAACAGAAATAAAAAGCCAAGCTAACAACTTGCAAGCAGATGCTAATTCCCCAATTGTTCATGCAACTTGGAACATAATTTGAAGTGATTATGAAATTAATGCATTAATACAAAAAATGCTTTGGAGAGAAGCAAATCAGATAAATATGCATAAAAAGAACTAGCTGTAGACATAGTTTGTGAAGCTGTGCTTTATTCTCAGTCAGAGGGAAAAATTGAAACTAAACTAAGGAGAAATTTTAAAGAACATTTTGGAATTGCCATAGAACAATCCAAAATGAAGCAAAGCATGGAGCTTCAGCAAAGCCAATGCATAAAGACTGCTTTGGGATTCAAAGGTATAGAAGTATCATGTCATATATTTGGGAAAGGAGCACTTGCTTATGTGAGTAAGGAAGAATTTGCAGCTGTATGAGCACATATCCTTGATAAAGATGACCCAAAGCTTGGAAGCAGGTAGGTAGCAGAACAGAACTATGCCATGAATCTGAAGAGCCTTTATACTGATTGGCGAGAACTGGAAAATAAACAGGCAAAGTTGGGAGACTCTGTGCTGTCTTTGTTGTTTTCTCCTCTAAATGCATGCTTGTCTTCTTTACTGTAGTTAACACAGAAAGAACCTCTGCTGTCCTCATTCACAGCCCAAAGTCTAAGCTTACCTTTCCCACGTGTCTCCGATTTTATTTGTAGAATCTTTGGTTTTTCTCTAACAGCCTTTTGAAATTCACTTCAGTTGCACAGGAGGACAGACTCAACATGCTGCTTGATATGTTTGGTCTGGTGTAGTGAACCTATTTTTCAAATTGCAGGGGATTTCATTGCTTACTCTCATCACTGCCAGAGAACTCACCACAAAGTTTCTTCCTGATTTTCCTCCCCACCTTGTTTTGATGACCGTGTTAGGGTAGGAAAATTATACTGATTCACACCCTCAAGCAGGAGACTTCATTCATGCTGAATTCCTGTCCCTGCGCTCATCTTTTCCATCTCCACACCTAAAAATCAGTAAGTAGCAGAACCAGTACCATGCCAAAGTTTAGAGTGATCCAGCAAATATACGCTCAGCTATTATGATAATCTGTTGAATAGAAGCGTGTTGAAAGATGGATAATTACTTGAAAGAAATTCCATTTAAATCTAGGCAGAAAATGTCACTAAGAACTATTAGATTGTATAGCCATCTCTCAAGAGAAAAGAGGTGTAATTCGCAGGAATTGTGGTGCCAGCTCTCATGATTTTGTCAGGAGTATTACAATAAGTGTCTTTCTATAGTTGTCAGCTGGTAGAATTAATTTTAAATTGGATTTTAATTTTTTGTTAAAATAAAGTTTCTAGACCTCAAAGTTCCACAGAAAAGCTTTAAGTAGCAATGTAAACATTACCAAATGAAACCTTTTCTCACCCCAAGAACAGCCACAAGGTAAATAAAAGTCCTAAATGAAATGAGATTGTTATTAATGACTTTTTGTAGACAGTTTCTTGTTTTTCAGGCAACATTTGAAAATACTGTCTGAGTTTTTATAAAATATATGAGCAAAATTGAAAAAAAAATCTCCCACTATCTGAAAATACCATTTATTTCTGCAGACAATTTAGTAAACTTACTGCTTTTTTTTACTGTATGTAAATTTTCATTTTCCTTCACATAAGTTCCCTATAATTTCAGGGAAAAAGAGAAGTCTGATATGTGAATTACTTTTTTTCAAAATATTTATAACTATAATGAAAACCTGTACTTTTATTTCTCCCCCCCTGCTCCCTTTATACCACCCAGAACATATATATTGGGGAACAACCAAATACGCCAAAGTTTTATCTTGTTATACTTTCTGTTAAGGTTATACCTTCTTACTTTCAGAACATGAAAGCAGCAGATACTAAAGGATCTGATACTTGTGTCAGACAGGTATAATGTCACCAGCTACAATGAAGTCAGTCCCAAGAATTTAGCCAGTTAGGGCTAAACACATTAAGGAAAAACAGTAGTTTCTTCCCAACCCTACCTGGTTCAAGCAGCTACTATTCAAAGCTGTTACTAGCTCCAGTGGTTCATAAGGACTCTTCTTGCTGGAGGCACCAGCTCCCAGCTGAGAACTGATACACTGGTTATAGTGCTTTGGATAAAATCAGCCATATTTATTGAACAGTTTCAGCTGGTAGATTTTAAGACGAGAGCTTTTGTAAGGAACAGAGGGATAACAATCTTGTGCAGAGAGATGGAGGTGTGCAGGTACAGTTAATAATGTCCTTGGAACCAGCAGGGCTCCTCTGCCCACAGTCTGAGGTGCGTGTAGCTTTGTGATGTTTCCTTCCCCTTGTTTCTTCACTTTGGTTATGATACGAAACAGGCAAGAGTAAGGGCCTCTGAAATATTAAAGAGCACAGTGCCACCCAGGTGCCAGGGCTAGCCAGAGGCAAGTGGCATGGCTTGAAACGGTTGGCTGTGAAACGAAGTATTTAGTGAACTGACCATCTGTCCAAGCTTGGCTTAACTGCGATACAGCAGAGACCATCAGCAGCCCATCAACATTGCTATTTAAAATTGCTTACTATGTTAACATTTTTTTTTTTAAATTCATGGCTGCAACTTGTCACCATTACCATCTCTTCTCTCATTTTTCTGAAATGTCCCTGACGCAAGGAAATCAATTTCACACTGTAATGGAGTTGCATGTGGCAGAGGCAGGGTGAAGGCCAGATAGATCTGAAACAGGTCTTTGAGCAACCTAATCTAGTGAAAGATGTCCCTGCCCATGGTAGGGCAGTTGAACTAGATGATCTTTAAAGGTCCCTTACAACTCAAACCATTCTATAATTCTATGAGCTTTAGCTATTATTGCATGCACTGATGTAACACTGGTTGTGCAAAAGGTCTCTGTGCCAGAAAGTTTGAGGTGAGACATGGGTCACACGGCAGTATTAGAATGTAATGTTCCTCCCTCCTACCCCTCCCAGTTGTTCTAATTCGTGGAAGGCTGAGAGAAAGCAGGAGATAATTTATTATTCCTCTGTTTTAAGGGCTGAAAAGTGTGCAGTTTTCCTATCTGTCAATTTATCCTCATTCTGGTAGGCAGTCTGGTATTACTGTTCCTCTGCTTGCACCTCTTGTTTTCATGCATCTTCTTACCATAATGGTTGTGTCTAGGTGAGTCTGAGTCTTTCTTGTAGTGGCATAATCATTCTTAATACAGCATTCTTTATAAAGCATGTATATATGTCTTGGGATAGAGACTGACTGAAGACAGTGAAACACCTGTGAACATCTCTTCCAAGAAGAAACCTTACTGTAGGGGGATATAAAAGAGGCGTAACTAGGGGAAATGGAATCCTAGGCATCATATGGAAAGCGGGGATGTGAAAGATGAGTATCATGACAAGCTTCCTTTATGATGAGCTTTATTTACTTTGGAATAGTCTCTCTTGAAGGTTTGATAAAAAAGTCTTGCAAAGATTTGAGTGTTCATGAGGCCCAATAAAATTAAACAGACTAAAACCTCTTGAAATAGTAAATCTCTCAGGCCAGGTAAATTCCTGATTTCCTGTAGCCAGGGGTTGAAAGGTATTGAGCAGCCATCTAATCATCCATCTTCACACTGTATTAAAGATTTTTCCTGCTCCAGGCTATCCCTGCTTATACCTCAATAATGGGGTGCACCACACTGTCTATAAGCAGCAAGCACGTGTACTATAAACTTTACATCTCAGGGTGTATGTCACCCATGCTTGTAGGCTGGTTTTGATGTCTTTTGGGATTAAGTTCAAAGCACTTGAAGTTCAAGTACATTTTAGGAGATAATCAGAAGAAAGAGGAAAGATCATGTGGACTGTGAATTTATCATTAACTGGTCTCTTAGCATTCCTCTTTTCCATGTCCCTTTTGTAGTTTTTATTAGGTTACCATACTTTTAGGCCAACTCTTCTCTTGCTTTGATTAGGATTAACGAGCCTTAGGGCCCAATATTTGGGGATGGAAGATAGCTATTGTTTGTAATACGCTTACAGTGCAAGTGGCTTCTTTCTTTTTGTGCCACTGATTGATTAGTGGAGTTTGTCCAAGTAATTTTCCCGCTTGATAAGTGCACTTTCCTTCTCTACCACAAAGTTGGTGTGAAAATTAACTAATTAATCTCATGAGATTCTTTAATGAAAGGAATGCTTAACTGAGCAACAGAACTAAGTACAGGCAATATGTATGAACACAACTCATTCCAGATTTCTACGAAGCTGAGGTTTCTTTTTACTTCGAAGCACGTAAGTCTGTAAGAATGTCTCCACTTATTTTTTTCCCCATTCAGTACAATGCAGAACATCTGTTGCAAAGTAACAGATGATTAATAATTGAAACTAGATTGCGCTGTCCAAAATAAAGTGCCTATAGTACTGTAGCTTTCCCAAGTTTATTTCTTCTCAAAATATAATAATCATATACAATCATTGTAAATAATTAGATTTTATTTCAGAATGGAAGTTTCTACTGTATGTTACTTAAGTTTTAAGGAATAGATTTTTAAGCTCTTTTCAGTGATAAAGCTTTTTATGTCAAATGTATGCAGAAGAAGAGAAAGCAGTATGTAATAATAATAATGAAACAGGAATAGGAAAATTTGATTCCATGTCAGGCTACTAAATCAGACCAAACAGACTGTGGAACGAAGAGATAAGAATCTGGAATTTGATTTGAGGGAGATTTGAAAACCCAAGAAGCTTAATCTTTTCCTTCCCCCAGAACTGATTGCTCCAGAGCTAATGTTTATGCGCGTGATTAGAAGCTGAGCCTGACGAATTCTATTTTCAGCACTGTTACAGGATCATGGCAGGTGAAACTAACCTTGGTGCTTTGGGCTTATACAGCACTTCCAGCTTCCAAAGGTCTTGCTAAGTTAAGATGGATCTTTAATTTAAAAGGAATGTAAAACTGAATGTGTTCCTGTTTGTTATAAAACTGACATTATAACCTTAGATATTTAAAATTAAGATTAGCGCTGAATGGAAACTAAACAGGTTCAGATTGGATAGGTCCAAAGAGTTTATGGAATGTTCATCCTTGAAGGTATTTAAATATTGACAGAACAAGGTTCTGAGGATCTATCTGTACCTTTGAAGCTGGCTCACTATGAAGCAGGAGTTTGCAGTAAAAGACCTCCAGAGGTCTTTACCTACCTAAATTAAATAATATAAATTATAAATCACTTTATAATTCTAGATAAAGCAAATATAGCTCTGAAACATCCTGCAGTTGTCTATGAAATTATAGTAAAGTTTTTCTTTATTGGTTTTAGTATTACATTTCTATTTTTGCATAAGGATGATGCAAATGTGTTTGTTTCTTTTTTTACAGTCCTCATTATGACACTAGGTGCATTAATTCAAGTAAGGACAAAATGTAGAATCTTTATTTTCATTTAATTCTTGAGTAACAGAAATGGAAGCTGCACTTTATAAGATTAGATTTTGAAAGTGATGATAATCTTCAGGGACCTCTTTCTCCCCCATCTCATCTTTTTTCCTCCTTTAGTTAAAAGTTATTGCCTCAAAGCAAAGGCATATACTTTAAGAATTCACCCTAGCTGCTGGGATTGCAGCTTACTCTGGGGAAGGTGAAGGTCGATGTTTCTCTCTGCTCACAGTCGAGCCCACAAGCAGTGACTCAGCAGAGCAGAGAAAACCTGAAGATGTGGCAACTTCTTCACCTTTAATGGAAAAAGAAGTAGCTGAATCTTTTCAAGTCTGGGCCAAGGTGAGGCACCTTTGAGAATGGGGCTTCTGCCAAAGCTCAGCCGCAGAGAGAAAAGGCTGTAGGTAGCAGCCTGTCCACTTGATGAATGTCCCCAGGCAGATGAGCTGCTAGGAGCAAGCCGGGCTGTGTGGGGGTGCACTGCCCTCTTTTGGATGTTGGTAGAAACAGGATCAGTCCCATCCCACCCGGTGCTTCAGATGTTTTCTGAAGTTCCAAGTAAGGAGAGTGGTTATTGTATGCTGTTTTGTCTTAGGAAAACTCTTCTCCCCTGCACCTCTGGAATTCCTTTATATTTCCATTCATATTAAGTAGGATTAGCAGAGAGAACAACTGAATCACATCTGCACAGATGTCTCAGCCTCATGTTTGTTTTAGAAGAGTCTATATTGCATTGACCCAGCCCTACACTTCAGACTTTGGTGGTATGAAAATTCTGATAATGTGGAGAAACCACATTGAACTGGGATTAGTCAGAGAAAGCTGAGCAACAATAATAGCAATTGTTCATTAATACAGTTAATACACTAAAACTAATTTGGGTTTGCTTTGTTCAAGATAGAGAAGGTTACTAGTACTTACTCACTGGCATTCAGACAACAGTCACATAATAATGAAAAGCTGCTGTTGTGTACCATGCTTGAAAAAAGAAACACTGAAATGCCAGCTATTAAGCTTGTGACTATCACTGAAGATCATAACAGTAGTTGTAATTCTGAAGTGTTCCTAAACATGAAAAAAAAGAAGTTTTTGTTTAACTTGGATATTTAGGTATTGAGAAAATTAAAGATTTTTATTTATATATTTATTACAAAATATTATTTCAGTCAAGATGGGAAGAGGGAACAGTAAGCTTCAGTAAACTTTTATTCACCTGGAACAATCAGAAATATGTTTTTTTGAAGCTCACAGTTATTAGTCAAAAGCTTTTTATGACTTACTAAAAGAAGTCCATTAAAAAGCATCTGGATAGGAACTCCAAACATTATGCTCAACCAAAAATGGTCTAGAGACAAAACTCAGAGGATTGGACAGCTTATAAGTGTTTAAGGCCATATTTTTCTTAAATCCCATAACAAAAACATCATGTTCAGCCAAGGTAGCCCATCAGTGGTCTTATTCAGTGCATAGGGTAACAGGACTGCTGTAGTTTCTGGAAATGTAATTTTAAAACATGCGTTTGCTAAGACAGCTGTTTTCCATTTGATGCATAGAGGAATGTTCTTTATAAACAGATGAAATGTCTTTTCTTGTTTAATTGGGTGTTTTTCTGGTTAGCATATGTACGTGGTGGGGTTCAGCGGCTTTAGCCACTTACAAGCATATGCTGTAAAAGTTAGTAAAATCTCTCATACTTTTAGTATTCCAAAGCCTTTCAACAGAAAACTTTGTACAGAAGAGCTACTGATGTCTCATGTATATTTTGTGATAACTTCCACATATAGATGCATGCTGTTTTCTGGCTAAGTGTAAAACAGGGAGGCAGACATATTCCTAAGGTAAAAACTTTCTTCCAAAATTTCTTCTTTTCCTTTTGAGATTGTTTTGCACTTTCACTAAATAATGTTATTATTCTGTATAACTGAAGAGGCAATCAGCAGATTTTTGGAAGTGACTGTTTATTTCCCTGGCTGAGGCTTTGATAAAGAGGAGTTATACAGTGTTTGTTTTATTTTTTTATGTTGCTGTTGATACACACATTAATTTTTGCTGTCTGGTAAAAGAAAGCCAGATGATTCCCACACGTAGTAAAACCCAGAACTTTCATTGTCTGCTTTCTTTTGCAGTCACTTTTGGCCTGTAATGAACTTCTTTGCTAATACAGAACAGGTAAATGGATTCATTTTTCCAGCCACTAGCCAGCTTTTTATTTCAAACCACATTCATCAAGATGCCAAATGCAGTTCTCAACAATTCTGTTAGGAACAGCATACAATCCTAGCTTTCAAAAATACTGGCAGGTGATAATTTTTCTCTCTTAAAAGATAGTCCTTTGCCATCTAGTATTCTCCTGACCAGACTGTCTTATCGCTCAATGAGTACTAAATCTTTCATGTGTGCAAACAAGATGAATTCACTGTCTGAACCGTTTACCACATCATTTCTCTTACCTTTAAACAGACAAGATTTGAGGAAGATGGTAGCATCCTAGCAGTTATGGACCTTCTGTGAGTTCTTGGGGCACATGAGGCTAGAGTTTCCACCATCCAGATCTGGACTGAGTCTGAATTTAAATTACACTGTCTAGTAAGCATAAGTATAGTTTTATTTGGGGGAGATATGGAGTGTGTTACTCTCCATATCAGCAAAGTGGAGACTGATTTAATGAGTTTCGGTTATGTGTCTTTGTATGAGTAAGAACCTTTTTATTCTTAAGTCACTGAGTTATAGTTGCAAAATAACCTGTCCACAGAACTTTTCCTTCTATTAAAGTGGTCATTTCTACTTTTTCTGAGACCATTCCAAACCAGGTCATCATTCAAAGGCAATTTTTTCTTTTTCTTCAGTGTTGAAAGTGTAATTCTGTCACTGAAGTCTTTTCTTTCCCCAGAATTACTGCACTTTCTGCGTTAACAAGAACTTCTGGCAATAAAACACTTCATAGTGCCTTGATTGAATTATTGGAGTATTATTTTAATGGTATCTTAATGAAATTGCTCAGCAACTAACCTTGTTTTTTAGTTGGCATTAGAGACAGCTTCAAAACTGTCAGCTCTAGCTCATTTCATGGTTTCATTTAGGTGCTAATACTATTAGCCAATTTATTTTAAAGTGGTGACTTGAGCCAAATTTTGGTGGCATTACTCATGAGCACAATTCTACAGCAGTTGGTGTTAGCCCATGAGTAAAGCTTATTAAACTTCACAAAGGCTTCAGTCTCCTCTTTCTCCGTTAATAGCCAAATAAATGCTTGAGTTACTTCTTTTTGCTAATTTTGTCTCTAATTTATTTGCTCTTGAAACCACTTACTGCTTCCAGCAACTCAGTCCTGTAAAAGGAGTTAGTCTAATTTGCTTTGCCATTGTCTTGCATTTATTTCACAATGTCATAGACAAAGCAGATCCTTTCTTTGGCGTGTTTAATTTTATTTCTTATTCTAAGTCTTGAAAAAGCTTAAGCAATGAACTAGTTCGATTAGTTAAAAGCAGGGCATGTTGCTTTAAAATGCATGTGTGAATCACTGTATCTGGAGAATCAGCTTCTTTCTTCACACAATCTTCATGCCTTGTAAATGGCAATCCAAATTCAGAAGTGATATGTAAAGTGGCAGAAATTACATTTCATTATGCTGGGACTCCATAGCACTGATGCTCTTGCAATCAGTTACCATGTAAAAAAACCCAAACCCCACAATCCTCTAAAGTGATGCAACTGGCATGCAGAGAAACTGGAAAAAAATGCAACTGTTCAGGGAATTTAATTAGGGAATGCCCTGGTTTTGTTAAGAGTAGGACATTCCTAGTTTTCCTTTCTGATTTCCTCTCTTGCCTTACTTTACTCTTACGTTTTCCTGTGAGAAATGTCACTTGTTCCATGTGTGTCATCAGTGTTGAGTCTATGCATGAAGCATGTAATAGGTGAGGAAGGTGAAGGTTCTTTCAGTAGATTAAACCCGATTTGCACTTTCATCCCTATTTCTTGTCAGGTGATATAACTCAGATCTGTTGATACCTCAGAAGTGAATAAAAGAACATGTGAATCTATGAAATGTATTTGTATTTTTTTTTCGTACCATTCTATTTCACTGACACTATGCTCTTTCCTATAAAATGTTAGGGAAAAGATGGTCCAAGCAGAGATATACTGGGCTAAAATAAAAGAGCAGTTCTGGACTTGTTTTGCCTAAGCCACTGAATGTAGCACTTAGGGCAGTTGTATAAGGATCACATTTCCATTTGTAGAAGCAAAATCAGAATTCTTTTGTAAAGCATTCCTGGGTTTCTTTGTGAGGATGGCAAAAATCCTCACAATTGTCAAGGGAAATTTGCCTCAGGGGAGTTAGCACTAAAAAAGGGGTGAAAAAAGTGTGCATTGTTTAAAATCTATAAATTATGGTTTTAATTTGTCACTTTTAGAAAAAGCAAATCAAGTTTCTCCCTTTTCAGAGAGTGGATGATTAATAGATGCCTTGAATTTCGTTGCAAAAGCCTGTGTTGACTTTATTGACGTTTTTTACAGAGAAAAAACTGAATCAGTCTGAAGCATCAGGAAGTGCAGCGTGTGCTTGCTGTGCATGGTGTGAGTAGGCAGATTCTGATCATTGCTGAGCACTGATCTGAAGAGAGAGCAATTACTTTTGCTGGACAGAAGTAGAATCTTGGCTTATCCTCATTCTTCATTTAGGTTTAACATAAGACAACAATAAACCAGACCAGAGGTACTCTGAGATTGGTCTCCCTTTACTAAGGGCCTTTGCTGGAAGTAAGAGGCAGGTATGTATGCCTCTCTACTCCTGCGTTAACAGCTTTATTCTGTAATGATGGAATCAGAGGTAGTTAAAAAACTGACACGATAAAAATGATGGGCCCAATTCTTCACATAAGTTGCTAGATCAGCCCGCCTGAGCAGATAATGTGGTTACCAGTTATTTTCATTCACTCTCCAGTGACGTACGTAAGGACAGCCATGCTAAATCAGACTGCCGTCTTAACTAATTGCACTCTCTGTTGAAAGGGAAGTGTTGGGTCAGGGAAGTATATAATGATATTTTCCTGTATATTTTCCCAGAATTCAGAATCAGTGGTTTAGATTCCTCAGCCAACAGTGATATTATTGAATTGGTAGGAGTTTTTAATTTTCTTTTTTTTTCCTCCAGGAACATTATCTATTAATTTTTCCTATTCATATAAACTTTTTGACATCTACAGAAAACTATAGCAAGGAGTTTCATGGTTTAACCGGGCCAAAAATCACAGAATCATAGAATGGCTTGAGTTTGAAGGGGCCTTTGAAGGTCATCTACTCCAGCCTCCCCTTGCAATGAGCAGGGGCATCTTCAACTAGATCACATTGCTTAGAGACCCATCCAAGCTGACCTTGAATGTTTCCAGGGATGATGCACCTACCACCTCCCTGGGCAACCTGTTTCACCAACCTCATTCTAAAAAAATTCCTCATCCTGTCTAGTCTAAATCTGCCCTCTTTTAGTGCAAAACCATTACCCCTTGTCCTATCGCGACAGGCCCTGCTAGAAAGCTTGTCCCCATCTTTCTCCTAGACCCCCTTTAAGTACTGGAAGGCTGCAAGAAGGTGCTCCCGGAGCCTTCTCCAGGCTGAACCACTCCAACTCTCTCAGCCTTTCCTCATAAGAGAGGTGTTCCATCCTTATTGTTCTTGTGTCCCTCCTCTGAACCTGCTTCAGCAGGTCGATGCCTTTCCTGTGCTGAGGATTCCAGAGCTGAACGTAGCACTCCAGGTGGGGTCTCACAGGAGCTGGGTAGAGGGGGAGAATCCCTTCCCTTGACCTGCTGGTCACACTTCTTTTGATGCAGCCCAAGGTACAGTTGGATTTCTGGGCTGCAAGCATACATTACTGGGTCATGTCCAGCTTTTCATCCACCAGTGCCCCCAAGTCTTTCTCCTCAGGGCTTCTCTCAATCCCTTCATCCCCCAGTCTGTATTGATACCAGCGGTTGCCCCAGCCCATGTACAGGACCTTGCACTTGGCTTTGTTGAACCTCATGATATTCACATTGACCCACCTCTCAAGCCTGTTGAGGTCCCTGTGGATGGCATCCCATCCCTCAGGCATGTCAACCACACCACTCAGCTTGATGTTGTCTGCAAACATGATGAAGGTGCACTCAATCCCAATATATGTCATTGATGAAGATATTAGACAGTACTGGTCCCAATACAGACCCCTAAGAGACACCACTTGTCACCAGTCTCTATCTGGACATTGACCTGTTGGCTACTACCCTCTGGATGTGACCATGCAAGCAGTTCCTCATCCACCAACCAGTCCATCCATCAAATCCGTATTTCTGATTTAAACAGAAGTTGTTATGGGGGACCATGTCAAAGGCCTTAGAGAAGTCCAGATGGATTACATCCATAGCTCTTCCATTGTTATGGCCTCATGTGTGTTTTGTATCTCTGTCTTGATAATTTCATTTGACGCTTATGAGTTTTGTATTATGACAGAGTGAATAATTGTTATCTCAGCGTTTCCAGGACATTCATAGTTTTGTAGACTTTGGTCAAATTGCTTCTCATTTATGTCTTTTGGAAGTTGAATAGTTTAGGGTTTTGCTGCTTGTATGAAAAATATTTCATAGTTTTCTTTGATTACCCTTATAGCTATACCGTGTTTTCTACTATAGTGCTTTTTTTTTTCCCCAAGATGGAGGATGAGAATAGCAGCCAGTGTTAAAATTGTGGGAACTCTTTACAGTGGCCTAATAGCATTATTTGTTATGCTGTTTAATTCTTTCCTAGTAATTCCTATTGCTGTAATGAGGTTTTTTGATAGGATCTGAAAACTGAGCTTCTGTTTTCACAGACCTTTTCACAAAAAAACCCCTAACTCCTTTCCTGAAAGGAATTACTTATTCAGAGCCTGTTGCTCTGTCTATTACACTGAGGTTGCTTTTCCTCATCTGTATGTTTTTCTTTCATACATCATCACTGAATTTCACCTGTTCTTTTACTGCTTGAGTACTGAGTATTGTGAAATCCTTTTACAGATCTTCATAGCTGGCTTTTGTTTTCATCATTCTGCATATCTTACTGCCATCAGCAAACTTTGTCACCTACCTGTCCTTCCTTCTTTCCAAATCGTTAATGAATACATTGAACAGCACAAAGCATCAGGGAAATTCAAAATGAACATTTCTTTCCATTGTGGAAACTGAAAGATTTTTTCGTAACATTTGATGCTGATCTTCTAATCATAAATTAATCTATGGAAAGGTTATTTATCCCATGACAACATCAGATCCTTTGGCAAGGGAACCCCTCAAAAATCCTATTAGACTTCATCTGCTCAGTTCTCCTTCCCTACAGGCTCTAAGAATTTGGATAGATTTAAGTTGTGATTTTTATGTGCAAAAGTCATGTTGATTCCTCAGTGATGTCCAGAATATACTTGTTCAGAAACCAGTGTTAGCTGGGAAAGCAATAATATGTTGTATTAGGCACTGTAGAAACAGAGCACGATCTCTTCTTTGAGGACCTTACATTTAAGGAAATCCAACATGCTTTCTACAGTGAAATTGGATATTATAAACATAGTTCCATTCTAATCTCTTATCTTAGATATTTTTAGATATTCAATTTTATGACTTCTAAACCTAGATTCACTTTGTTACTGTTGCTGCTTTTATTTTCCATGCTTTTCCTGTTCAACATGTCTCTGTCTGCTTTTATTTTCTGTATAAGCAACTGCATCAAGTCAATGGGTAATAGACTACTTCAAAGCAGAAATTGGCTTCATTTATTTCAAAGAAAATTCTAAAATGTATTTACTCTGTATTTCATATGCTGCAACAACAAAAACATTAAAATTAATTGTACTTTCCTCCTTTCTCATTCATGCTCCAGGCAACTTAGGCGATAAAACTAAGCTAATGTGGCTGCAATAACGTTAGCATGTAGTGCAGCTCAGTGGAAGTGGGTTTGTGGAATGAAATGGTTGATGTTGAGATGGCATCTGTCTGCAATACGGGCATTCTGGAGGCAGAGGTTCTGACTTCAGAGTAGTGTTAACCTGATACTGTGAATTAATCATCCAGCAGTGGTTGCAGCACATTAGGTGCACACCTGAAATGTATACTCTGGTTGAGTTTCCTTGAAGGGGAATTCAGTTCCTGTGCTCCGAGTTCACTGTGGTATGAGCCTGTAGGTAAGGATTGGCTATAGAGGTTTCCTCACAGAATTTGGGGGATTCATTTCAGAAGCACACTCCTGGTCTGATCTGAGAGGTTCATGTAGATTCCACAGCGTTTCCCTCTTGTTTTGACAGATTTTTCATACAGGTATCAGTTTCTGCTACTTATCCAATAAATGCTGTCTTTTGGGCTTGGAACTGATTATTTACATGCAGATATGTTGTAATTAAATTTGCTTTTCTTACCTTGTAAGAAACATGGTGCTGTCTGTGATGTGGGTAGTGACTGCTAAGTCTGCTAAGTCAATTCTAACTTGTTTTGTTTTATGGCATCTGTCCAAAGTGATTTGCAGTACAGGGTACAGCAGTGGAGCAGACACTGCTGGTGAAAGCACTGAAGGTTGGTCTCACAGGTAACAATCTGGCTAGTGGCTAGAGTCATCTCTCACCTCCCTCCCCTGTCTCCCACTCTCCGTATGCACTCGCATAGATCTGCAGCAGTTCTGCACATCTCCGCTGCGTCTAAGACACTATTGCTATTGACATATATAGCAAAACATACGAAACACTTCATATGTACAGAATGGCTGGTTGTCACAGTGCAACAGCTAAGGCTTCTGGAGACCAGAGATACCTGAAAACACAATAGTAATAGCCCAGGGTGCTAGTTAGCAGATTAAAGCCAAAGTCAGAAGTGCTGGCAAGTCTGTTTAGGCACTTAGCTTTTATTGATTGAATGGGGAATTAGGTGCTTCAGTGCCTCAACAGTTTGTCTCTTAATTCCCTTTCTAAGAAATAGAGATAAGAGCACTTTCACACTTCAGAGGAGTGGCCTGACAGAAAATGTGTTAAGGCAGTGATGTGCTTGGATGTGACAGTGATGAGGTCAGATGAGTTCCTTGTGTAGGTAGAAGGAAATATGTGAGACTAGAGTGGATCTTGATTAACAGCTTGCCTTAGAGGCACAATCCAAAGTCAATGACAAGGCTCTTATTAACTTCAGGGAGCTCAGATCAAGCCCATTGATTTGTTCTTATTTCTGCTCTAGTTGCTGTAGCCCAAATTAATGCTGTGCTGTGATATTTTCAAATACCAACATAAGCAAAGTCCACTCAAGAAGGAAGTCATAAAAATAGGAAAATCATAATGCCTGAATCATAGTACTGAATAAATAAATGTTAACCATAGGAACATTGTCCCAGGAATTAGTCTGGTAAGAAAAAGGACCGACTGATGAACACCACAATTAATTTTTTGCTTCAGAAGCTGGATAGGCTACTTAGGGATCATAGATGATCTCTATATTGACACTTTGATATTGTTAATGATTTCTGTGTAGCTTCTATCATGCAATCTTCGGTTTAGAAGTCATGTTGATGGTATGTTTGATGTATTTGAAAGTGTTAAATGGAAATAAGAATGTTTAATTCTAATAATACATATTTTCATCACAAGATTTCAAAAGTAAATCAGAGATGCAAAAGGAGACTGCACCTTTATGCTACAACGGAAACATTACCCTATTTTACATTAGAGATATAGTGTGGTAACATAACAGGTTACCACTTGTAACGTAATTGGTTATAACCCAGGATATTAAAATTCAGGGATTTCGAAGAGCCCCAAACTTCCAAGTCATGGGCCAAATTATTATGCTGCCAGGGCATTTCTACAGATAGTTAAAATCCTCTGGCGGTTACCCAATAATGAAGGACATTTCCTGTGTAGATTATATATGTATTTACACCTTCACATACAAATAGATCTTCAGCATCTGATGTCTATGAAGATTTATGGCACACTATAATTCCTAGGTTGTGAGTTAAGTTATATCCAACTCTGCCTGCCTAAATGAAAGGAAGAGAAGGAATAGAAGTGCGTAATTTTTGCAGTGCCCGAAGCTGAACAAGAATTTGCTCTGAGAAATGCCAGATGTTGATCATTTCATTTCAGGCTTATCTAAGAACACATCAGTGTTTGCAATTTGCAAAGCAACAGCAGCACCAGTACTTTAAAAATAAAAAAAAAATAAATAACAAAAAAAAGATAATCATTCAAGGCTTTAATACCTTGCCAGGCAAATATGCTACAGAGCTTTTCATGTTTGTCATTCATGGTGCCTCATTCCCATTCCTTAGGGCTATTACTCTGTTGCTTGCTGAAATACTGGAACGATCTCTTTCTGCTGCTCAAACCCATGTATTCTATCATGTGAAGACACATAAGAGGAGTATCTCATTATTCTCTCTGATTCATCAGCAATGCAGGCCAATTAATGCCACAGTTAATGGGGAGAAGTAGCTACTACAACTGCAAGCTGTATATCTTCTGTCGTTCCTGAACTAACAGTCTTGGACAAAGCTAGAAAGCAACTTTACTACATGGCGATTATTTTTGGTACACTACCAAATCTATATTTCACAGTACCATAGAAACTGGAGATGGAAAGAACCCAGCATGTTATCAGATGTGTTCTCCTGCCAAAGCAAGATTGCTTGTTGCAGACAGCCAGGTTATAACACGTCAGGCAATGAAACTGTCATAATCTCTGAAAATTCTGCCAGGGTCTAACAAACCTCACCATTAGAGATAATTTTATGTGTCTTTCTCCACTCTCTCCCTGTCTTTCTTAACACTTAACTTTTTGTCTGCCACTTCAATAGATCATTCATGAAGACCCTAGCAGCCCGCTGTGGCTGTCTGGTAAGTTAGTAAGTTTGCACTCTGGTGTTACAAATTTCAGGTTTGATTTTTCAGATAATCTAAGTATAGCTTTGTTTAGGTCTGTTTGAATTAGTGGTAAGTATGTGTTTATATATGTAGATGAAATATACTATTTGCCTTACTGAAAGATTGGCTATGCTTAGTTTTGACACTACATTGAAACATTTTGAAATAGGCATATTTAATAAGCCTATCTGACGTTCCTAGCTGCTTGCCTACTTTTCGATCTGACTTCTTTTCACCACTGTATTTTCATCTGTGCTTTCCATATAGATTATGCTGTTGACTGATCCAGAAGTTGAGAGCAGCTTATTAATCAGTTCTGATGAAGGGGCCACCTATCAAAAATACCGTCTGAACTTCTACATCCACAGTCTTCTCTTCCACCCCAAGCAGGAAGATTGGATCTTAGCATACAGCCAAGATCAGAAGGTAAGAATCATTGGTAGCATTTTTCTTTGTTTGCTCAGGAAGAACCTAGGGTTTCCCCATCCCTCTACATAACTGCTGCAGAGGTGAATTCTTTGGGGTGATAACCAGGACAATCTTTGGAAATACCAAACTGGTATTTCCAAGCAAGAAACATTTAGTAAGCCTCAATGTAAAGGGCAAAATAAAGAGACATTGTCACCTACTATGTTTTTGGAGCCTAGCCCTCTAGGATTGACCTGGAAGCCTGAATTTATTCATCAGTCCTCCTGGCAATATCATGTGAAAGGCAATGTGCAGAGAAGACAGTTAGGATCGTTGACAATTGGCATAACAACCTCTAATGAGGGGGTTTGTCCACTTATTTAACAATTCTCTTGCTCCAGCCTAGCACCAACTCCAAGAACAGTACAAGACACTCCTCGTTCCTATCTGGTTGGCATATTTTCAAGTAGCCTTTGATTTTCTAAGAGAAAAGTAATGGTGAATCAATTTCCTTTGAATTCTAGTTCCTTCAGTATGGGTAATCCATCAGCTGAATAAATATGCTGTGAAATTTGCCTTGATGTTTTGCTGCCCAAGTTGAGACAACAGAATGGGACTTGATTGTAGGGGACCTCATTGTTAGAACTTTTTGAAAATCAGGTACATCAATATTCACAAGTCAGTCATCTTCCAGTGAAGGACTTTATAGAGCTCAATCTGTTTAGTTTACCAAAAAGCAGATGGAAGAGAAACTATATTGTTCTGCATAAATATCTCCATGGGGGAAGACAAAACATATCAGTAAGCGTTCTGACCTAGCAAAAGAGATTCTAACAAGAATTGATGACTAGTAGTCAGTCAATGGCAGATAAACTCAACTGTGAAGTAACTAGCCATTGCAGCAAACTGCTCTGAGAAATGGCAGATTTCACATCCTGACGTTTTGATGTTTTTGAATAAAACTGGAAAGATACCAAAACAATTTGCTGAGATCCTAATGGGGTAAAAGAGTGAAATACCTTGACACCTAGTATATAAGCCTTTCTACAAAGTAATGTAGTGGTCTGTCTTTGTTTTACATGTGATGAATCTATGAGAATCTGAATCTAACCGATAATAAAACTATTGGCTGAATAGTTTGGATTATACATTAATGTAAATATCAACATAAAAGTTTGAATTCCATGATGTTTTCTGTGTACTTCAATTAATTTTACAAACATTAAACAGCTAATTTTCCTTTAACCTAAACTAGGCTTGTTGTTACTATTACAGTAAGTCTAAGAAAATAAAGGCATAAGGAAGCTAAATAGGTAGGTAAAGTCACAAAAAGATCTTGGAATTTTTGGAAGAGAGGTTCAGTCCTGTGCTTTAAACTCAAAACCAGTATCCTTCTAGGACTGTACCATAATATCCTTCCCAACTATAAGAAATGGATCTTGCCTGGCTAATTCTTCCTGTAAAGGCATTTCCATGAATGTTTTTCACTCACCCCTCTCACAGCATTTTGTAGAGTGTACTGTGGCTATAATTTGTTCAGAGGAAGGTGCAGTTTAAATTATTTCTGGGTGTGCAGTACGTAATTAGACAAAGTCAGAATGTTTCCTTGCCCTTGTGGCTGTTGAATTCTCTGGATTGATATGAAACTCAACAGAATCAGGTCTCAGCTCTCTTTTAGGACCATTGGAACAATAGTTACTGTGTGATAGTAACAGGAAATATATTACATGAGGGTTAATGAAACTTTTGGTGGTAAATTTGTCAAGTAAAAGTAGGATAGTAGAATATGAATTTCAGCTGTTGTGGTATTCAGCCTGCTCAGGAAATAATTCTGAATTAGAGTCCATACAGCTAATGCTCATCTAATTTATGGCAGGTGTCTACCAGCAAGTATATTGTCAGTATTCCATAGGAAACTCTCACTCTTCTTCTATAGAAAACCAATCCAGATATAAGAACATAAGACCCTTTTGTGCCTTAATCTGAATTGATGGGCTTGATGTTGTAGTTGTGTGTATGGGGTGTTTTGGGTCAGAGGCTGCAGGCTGTACAGTAAAATTTCTTTGTTTTATAGCATTGATTAACAAGTTAGGTAACTTTTGGTAATTCAGTACTATAGCTGTGAGAGAAAAATCGTGTAGCACAATGTCTGTAGATCTCCACCAATTAAATCGAAAATAGAATTTTAAAAGTATTCTGTATTGGTATGAGTCACAGGCTTGGTTTCTACTTGAGAGCCTAAAGGATACGTTTTCTGAATTCAACAAACTTTGGCAAAGAACTGTTGTAGAGGGTAACCAACAGGCAGAGTATTAATCAGCTTGAACTAAATTAAATGTTACTCAAACTAAGGGTCAAGTTCGGCCTGTGGCTAAGTGTAAATGACTCCCATTGGTTTCATGCTTGTATATCCAAAGGCAGAATTTTCTCAGAATAATTAAGAGGTCCTGCCTGTATTTAGATAATTACAATGGGAGCTGCGGTGTAGCTTGGAACAAACAACACTGCTGTTGCGATTTTACGATCTCATGCTAAGGCTGTGTTTAAGGAAAAAGACCCCGTTAGTCCTTGGATTCAGGCACTGTGTGCACACTGACGAAAAGTTACCCAAGGAAGCAAGGGAAATGTATCTTCATGGTAAGGAATTTACATTTTGATATCACAAACTTTGATGCCACTGAAGAGGCATTTTCAGTCATGAAGTTAGGATTGTTGCAGTTAGGATTGTCTCAGTCATTTAATTTTGCTGTTGACAGTCAGGTGGGAATCAACTAGAAAACATGTTTACATCCCTCTAGGAAGCCACAGCACTGTTGCCATCCATTTGCATCTTGTCATTGCAGCGAGTGGGACCACGACAATCAGGTGGTGAAAAGAGCAAGAGCTGGAGAGACAGGTATCACATTGGGTCTGGACTGCTTTTGTTCTCTGAAGTTGTCCGTCCAATTCAGGACTGATGAGGGCAAAGCTAACAGTTATTGCATGCCTCTCCTTGCTCAGCTGTAATGAACAGGAAATGGGTCACATAGCATCGTCCCCCAATCTCTTCACAGCCCACTGAGTCTATCACTATGATAAGTACCACAGATCTTTTTTTGTTTGGTTGAATAGGGATTTACTCAGTGGTAGGGAAATGTGTGTTAACTGAAGTCATTTTATGTCCCAGTTTCTTGGGTGTTGTGTGTGGGTGAATGTGGTTAATTACTGTGGTTCAGCTGATGAGCAATAACTCATTAAGCTTCAGTGACTGGGTTG
Organism: Falco biarmicus; assembly: GCF_023638135.1. NCBI lineage: Eukaryota > Metazoa > Chordata > Aves > Falconiformes > Falconidae > Falco > Falco biarmicus. The sequence continues at coordinate 24,124,142 of NC_079296.1, forward strand.
CTTTTGTTCACATATCTCTCCCCTGTGTCCCTGCCTTGGGCAGCAGACTTGAATTACCACTGCTGACAGAACAGTCCCGTACTCAGTCATGACTTTTTCTTGCCAGTCTTGACAAAAAAAAGAGCAGCAAACCATCTGCCGCTTGCACTAATTGCTTCGTGATTGCTTTCATTGTTCTGGCTGGAAGTATAATTGTTACATGGCTGATTCTGACCACTTAAGTGCAGAACTACTGCATGCTTCTTCCTTTTCTGTGTAACAGAAGGTACAAATCGGGAGAAAACTTCAGACACAGTAAAGCCTTGCTGGTGAGGCAAAAGCTTGTTGGAGGTCTTGTATGTGTGAGCTCTCGTGGGTTTAATCAGCTTGCTTTTAGGATGAGGAGCCGTATTTTATGGGAGTATTGCTTATGTATTATTATGTAATCTTCAAAAGTGATTTGCTGTGTAATCAGAGGGTGGGATATAAGAGCCTCTACTTCATGTGGAGACATCTTCTGCTATTCAGATGGGTCAGACACACAGAGGAATGGTTAGTAATCAGCCGTGAATAACAGCTCTTTGGAGAGATGAAATACAGGTGAAATTGGGAAACACAAGTCAGATGGGCAAAATGCAGGGTTGTAATTGCCCAGCTCGAGAATAAATGTGCAAAGGCAGTCAAGCAGTAAAAGGCAGCAACAGAGGCTGAGAAAGCAGGTTTAAAATGGAGTTATTGTTGTTGCTTCTCCTTTCTCATTTTAAATGAAGAGCAAGGTGCCCCATACTAGAGGAGCTCTGTCAACATAGTACTAGTAAATGAAGAGGTTTACATTTAACCTTTTTTTTTTCCCCTTACCTTTTTCATTTTGGCCTTTCCCAAATACCTGATTCCATTTGTCTACCTTTATTGACCACATGTCACACTGGAGATCAATGAGTTAGGGACTGATACTTGGTTGTGTAGTTGAAGTGCTGAAGTTTAGCAAATCAGGGTTCTGTTGCTTGTGGGACAATCTATCTACTGTCATGAAACCATATAATCTTCTTCATTTTCCTACAGTAAAGGAGGTCCACTCCTCATGCATTCAAGTAGAAGAGAAAGGTGTTCTTATATCAGGGATGACAGAGTATCCACTTAGAATAGATAAGGATGCATATGGCCACAGGATATTTCTATGAGAGAACAGGCCAGCTCTCAAGAATACCTTCAGCCCCATCTATCTGTGTGTTTGGTCTAATGCTTGTGTCTAATGGTAAACTATCTGCCATAGAAATTGCCAATATTCACTCTTCAAGATGTGATGGACTGTTTTGGATGCACTTCATAATTCTAAAACCTTTCATTTTACTGCATTAGGACCTAACTTTGAGGGTGGCTCTGCTTGGAAAAGGGTCGGACCAGAGACCTCCAGATACTCCTTTCGATGTAAATTAGTCTGTTTCTGTTTACACCCTCTCAATTTGAGTGGTAACAGTCACTACATACATAGACCAGAGAAGGGGGAATAATATCCAGATTTATTTTATCGGAAATTGCATCATAGGTTGTTTGTTTTTTTTTTTTAAACCCTGCTGTCAACATCAAGTGACATAATTTTGGGGTGTTTAGTTTCCCACACTGATGAGAACATTTAGATCACTATTCACCTGGGCTGATGTTTAACTGAGGGAGGCTAATTCTGTCTAAAATTGATGGAGAGGGAAAAAGCTTCTTTAGAGTGGTAAGTTAACCGCTTTGAATCATTCTCTAGAAAAGCCTATCTCCTTTGACAGGCTACAGACACAACCAAGGAGTTAGTCTGCATAAAGCTAACATTATCCTACTTGAATAACTCCCCCTTTCCCTACGGCATTACTCCTGCAACGGTCTACATAATTTGTGTTAATATCTAGGGCACCACTAATCAACCAAGCCAGTTTTCCAGCAGACTTGATTATCCTTGGTGCGTATTGTTGAAGATGAAAAGTAATAAGGAATTTCCACATTAGAAGTTGTCCCAGCCTTTGCAATGTTGCACTTTCCTAACGATCCTAGATAGCCTTTCTGGGTTACCAGCACTTGTTCGGGGAATGGAAAGCACCTTCCACACAAAGGCCTTGTGAAAGTTAACCCCTATTTTTAAGACTTTCCATTTGATTATGTTTCCAAGTAAGTGATCAGTCATGCACAGAAACATCCCCATTTGTAGCTAGGGCTGTGCACACCATTTGTGTGAAGACTTTAAGCACAGACACCTGTCAGGCAACCTGATAACACATCTTGCACATGCCTCTTGGCAAATACGCCTTGCTATTGCTAGGCAAACTACTAAGCTTTTGGTGTCAACAAGCATACCGAAAATAAATAAGGAAGGGACATCAAAACTATTCATCTGGCTATTTTATCGGGAGTTTTCCTCCTTTCTTCTCATACAGTCAATTCCTCAGCATTGTCTCAGTAAGAAGTATAGTGGTGTCAGATTGTATCTTTTATTTTTTTTTAATTGGCCATAAGCCAGTGTACAAAGTATGTCATAAAATATGGTTTCCTAGAGTACCCATTGGTCTTTTACATACCTCACAAAGCATAATGTGCTGGGGTAACAATTTAAAATGAAGAATGGAATTATAAGTGGGAGGAATCTCTAATATTCTTTCCTCCTCTAACAAATAATAATTATTAAAAAAAAAAAAATTAAACATCAACTAGCAGAGCCCAGCAACAGCCTGGCAGTCCAGAGAAAAAGGTAAAATTCTGGGCCAGGAGTGTGATCAGTGAAACAGAAGGAAAGACTTGAGCAGTAATCACTGTGCTCTTTACCACTGACTCACTCATCTTCAGGCAAATCAATACATCCTTGCTTATCCATCTGTATAAACATCAGCCCTCTGTACCAACAAACATTTTCTTTTGCTGCTTTGGGATCTTTGGATGCATACTTACAGTTACGGGTAGATGTGTTGTTTATCTGCAGGAATTTCTGTGCTCTATATAACTCCAGTTTCTCTGCTTCCATGAAAAAATTACATTTTGCCTTTCCATTGGAGTTGGATAGTTCACTGGATTAGGAATAAAGAAATGTAATCCATATCAATAGGTCTGCCACTGATCTCTGTGGTGTTGAGCAACTCCCTTCACTTTTCCGTAGTTGACTCACTTCTCCCTTCCTCTGTCTGTCATTTGTTTTGACTGTACTCTCCAAAGTGTCTTTTGTGTCTACACTAAATTCACTTGAAGCCATAGGTTTTCATGATAAACATGTAATGATAATGTAAATGCTAATAATAATTTATTTTTAATTTTAAAGGTATGCATCTGTGCATGACAATTCTGACACTTTAAATTCTGGTGTGATAAGCCTTTTCTGTTGTGTGTTATATCAGAATGGGAAAATTTTCTAAACAAAAATACATGTATTTAATGCAGGTATCTAAGCAGTTACGAACCTGCCTAGTAAATTCACAATACAACAGAAAGCAAGTGCAGGATACCCTGTTACCTGTTACAGAGAGAGGATTTTTTTAACAGAGAAGTGAATTAACCTTGAGGATAACATACTAAGAGGAGTGGTAAATTCATCATCCCTTGGACTTGAGATTGGATGTCTTTCCCAATGATACAATCTACTTCCATCATCAGTTGTTGGCCTGAATAATTCTCTCTACTACTTGAGTTAGTGGTAAAGATTGTGCAGCATCTGTTAGGAGGAGAAGAGACTGACGATACTAGTGGTTCCTTCTGGCTTTAAAACATATATACCAGGCAGATTTCTTTAAATATCTGCTGGTAAAAACTTGCCACTTTTTCAGTGTATGAGTTGAATGCAATGGAGACGTCATGCTAATACAGTTGCTTACAAACTGCCACAAAACCAGAACACCAGCTGATGTGGCTTATACGCGAGCATGTGTGAGGAGTTATTGAGGGACAGGTTAAGAAGAAAGCTGAGAGTCATCTCCAGGATGCTTTGGTCTGATGAACACACACAAAAGAAATGGCTGTGTTACAACCATATTGCAGAACAAGTCTACATGAAAGTAGTGTGCAGTTCATTAGCAAAAGCAGCCACAGAGCTGCAGACCTCACTGGTGTTTGAATGGGATGTGAAGCAGGTATCTGAAAGCTTTATCACTCTGATGTGTTTCCGTCAGCATTCAATAAACACCAATTATTGGATAACCTTATTGATGGCTTCTGGGTGGCATGATTAATGCATTGCTGCAACTTAAAATGTTCAAAGTCTGTGCAGTGTCCTATGAACTTAATTGCTTCAAGGTTATTTAAACATCTTAATACTGGAACTTACAATTACATTAGAGATCAGGGAATTAAATGAGTATCAGGCCTGTAGCCCGTTTTTGTAGCCTGGGTCATGAGTCTTACACTCTGTTCTAGGAAGCAAGTACCATGCACGAGTTCACATTCTTTGTTTATACAAAACATACTGTTCTATTAAATTCAATGTAGGAAGAGAAAAGCCTGCCCCATTGCTCTTCTAAATGAAGAATAATGTGATTCAGGGAATAGCAGCATACCTCCCAGCCTTTGACTGCTCTGAAGAAGAAATGCCCTGTGCAGTAATTTCTTTAATGTACTTTATTTGATACCCAAGTAAGCTTCTCTGGATGCATGTTGACAACACGTGTGTGTCCAAGTCCCTGCTCTTTCTTTTTCATGGTTTGAGATGTCTGTAGCACCGCTGTGGAAACTTCTTTCCTACTGTGATGATTTTTTCATCCAGCAGGTAGATCCAATGAAGTAAGGGTCTGAAAGATCATAAAGGACTACTGTATATTACCTACGTAAACATGTTCAATCTTAAGTCCTTACCTGGTGCATTAGCTGCATCCTATTCTGCAGACTCCAAAGAAATGCAAGAGAGACTTAAACTGTAGTACATCACCAAACTGAAGAAATCCATGTGTGTATCCTGTTGCTCTTTGCTTTCCTGAAGGTTTTATATCTAAATACGGTCTTTCACAGTGGAATATCACTTTAATAATGCCCTTGTGAACAATGAGAATGACTGAAACCTTGTAGAAGACTAGAATTTCTTCAAATGCACCTGTGGTGGTAGTAAGTACAATTTATCAGCAATGAACTTATTCAGTATAAATGAACGAGGATAGTAAGAAGGACTTGCTTGCATTTATTTCAAATTATCTTGTTGCATCTTCAGTAAGAGTTGTCTTTATCCAATTTGACTCTGTTATCTTTATAGAAAGCTAAACTGTGATTTTGGAATGTTTTATTCTTTGATGAACTTGAGATAAGCTTAAAAAAACTACACTGCAGATGAGGAAAAACTGATCTCTAAAAATCTGTGTGGTTCATCAGTACAATATCTGTGGTTTAGGTGCACTGGTGTTTTGGAGATTTTTTTTCTGTGAGTAAATTCAGTCTGAAGGGGTGATGGTGAAACACTATGAAGAGGGTTAGTTTTAATGGCCTCATAGAAGCACCAGGAAGTGTAAGAGGCAAGAAGTCAGCATATGCGAAGAAACTGTCATGAGGATTGACCAGTAGGAATCTTCTCAGGGAATTAGAGATTAATTTGAATCAAACCCAGTGCTTTCGAAGATGTTCTGAGCTAGTTTTCCAGTTGCATATGTTTTTTTAGGTCAATACTGTAGCGTAGGTTGAATTGCTTTGGTCAGATCTGTGTCCAGAAAGAATAAATGATGCTTTCATGCAAACTATAAGTGAGAGAAAGAGAGCTTTTTCTTTTGTGAATTTAAGAATAGCAAAGTTGGTAAATCCAATCAACAGGTAGACTCCGTACCATATTCCATGATAACTTGTTTAGGGGGAATTCCTTAAGTAAAAGAAAAATAATGGGAACTACCAGCTTGCTCAGCGTACTTGCCTCATGTCACTTCCAGCATGTAATTTGAATCACCTTTTCTTTAGTCAGATTCTGAATTGGTATGTGCATTATGTTTTTTTGCATGAGATGAGATTAGCACATAAAATTGAATATCCTCGTCAGCATAGGAAGCACATGGAACTACTGCATGATTCAAGATCAGTATGGGAAGAAGCATCAGAATGAAATATTTAATCAGAATATCCAATTAGTTTAAATTCTGAATGATGAAACATCGTGGGCACTCTGGGTCACTTGTATCTGCAGCAGTTTGTATAGGTGTTAAAATAAAGCTGAAGTTATGAGGGACTCTGCAGATGACAGAAATCTTTGGTTGGGAAAATAAATCTTTGAGAACAGAAGGGATGATGGAAGGTGTAGCATAATGACCTTTCAAATGGCATTGTATCACAATTGGTGGGTCATTCAGATTTTCAGTAGTCATTAAGTGTAAATGTATTGGGTTTGCACAGCAAGGTTTTGGTAGCAGGAGGGCTACAGGGGTAGCTCCTGTGAGAAGCTGCTAGAAGCTTCCCCTGTGTCTGACAGAAGCAATGTCAGCTGGCTCCAAGATAGACCCGCTGCTGGCCAAGTCTGAGCTTGTTAGCAACGGTGGCAGTGCCTCTGGGATAATGTATTTAAGGGGGAAAAAACCCCTGCAGAACAGAGATTGCAGCTGGAGAAGAGAGGAGTGAGACTGTGAGAGGCACAACTCTGCAGACGTGGGGGGCAGTGCAGAAGGAGGGTGGGGGGACTCCAGGCACCGGAGCAGGGATTCCCCAGCAGCACGTGGCGAAGCCCACGGTGAGACACGCTGTGCCCATGGTGGAGCAGATCCCCCCCACAGCCCATGGAGGCCCACGGCGGAGCAGATCCCCCCCTCAGCCCGTGGAGGCCCACGGTGGCGCAGATCCCCCTCTCAGCCCGTGGAAGCCCACGGCGGAGGCGATCCCCCCCCCGCAGCCCGGGCAGGGCCCACCCCCGGAGCACAGGGTGCCCGCAGGGGGCTGTGACCCGCGGGCAGCCCGCAGCGAGCAGCTCCTGGCCGGGCCTGTGGCCCCGCGGGGGGGCCGGGCTGGGGCAGGGTCGCTGGCCGAGGACCCACGCTGGGGCAGTTCACAAAGAACTGCAGCCTGTGGGAAGGACTCATGTTGGTCAAGTTCGTAGAGGGCTGTCTCCGGTGGGAGGGACCCCACGCTGGAGCAGACAGCAGAGGCAGCGTGTGAGGGACTGACCCAGCCCCGTTCCCTGCACGTTGCAGGGAGGACAGAGAGAAATCAGGACTGAAGTTAAGCACGGGAAGAAGGGAGGGCTGGAGGAAAGGTGTTTTAAGTTTTGGGTTTATTTCTCATTATCCTGCTGTGATTTGATTGGTAATAAGTTAAACTAATTTACCCAAGTGGGGTCTGTTTTGCCCAGTTGGTAACAGCTGAGTGATCTCCCTGCCCTTATCTCCACCCACGAGCCTTTTGTTATATTTTCTCTCCCCTGTCCAGCCGAGGAGGAGGAATGGTAGAGTGGCTTTGATGGGCACCTGGCATCCAGCCAGGGTTAACCCAGGACAGTAACCTTACATTCAAAGACAGATGTTAAATGAGGAATGTTTTCCTGTCATCTTTTGATGATATATAGATTGCTGTGAATGTAACTTTTTGGTATGGTGACTTTGATGAATATGCAGGTAGCAAAATTACCCGCTGGCTCTGGGGAGCACAGAGCTTGTTGGACCTGGGGAGGAATGGTGACTTCTCTCTGTAAGACAAGTTTGCATTTACTAGCAATATGTGGTTGATACCATGCTTTCTTTTAGTCATCAGGTTCAACAGCCAAATAAACAATTCAACTTGTAAGAGCCATTTTTTCATCTGGGAAAATCTCAGGGGAAATCCAGTGTTTGTAAGGGAAACAAGTGGTGCACAGTACAGTTTTATTAAAGTGTATGTCCAGGTGCAATACCTTATAAAACTGTTGACAGCTCATTTTGTTTGTCCTAAAGATGTGTTTATGTCAGAATATCTCAACTTTGTAATTCAGTCAAACTCAGGTAGACAACAGGGTCCTAGAAATCATAATTTCATACCATCGGTGATTACATTGGAATGAATCAAATTTATCTGATGTCTAGAGAACATTAGATCCTCAAAGTTCATATTTTAGCTACTTGTTTTGGAGTGTTTAAAATTCACATAGACTAATAAAAAAAAAAAGAAAAAAAACCCAACCCAAAACCCAAACAAAAAAAAACAACACCCAAACCAAAGCCAAATAACACTGCTGGTAGATTCGAGAAAGATGAATCCTCAGTATCGTTGTTTTAGCTCCATAAAAATGAGTGGAAGTCTGATGTTTTATAGCACTTGTGACTTCCACACAGTCCCATTGGAAGAGGTGTTTTAAGGATGAGTCTGTATATTTACATGTTAGTTTATCTATAGTTTTTCAGTTTGTAAGATGGTGAGAAGATTGTGTTCTTTACAGTATTTGTTTATTAGAGGTATTGCTTACTAAGACATGTCCATTGGAAGAACTATTGAAGGAGCTGATTACCTTCTGAATCCTCTTTTGCTAGTCAATTTACATAAGCTATATATAGGACATATACATATAAGTTTTATGTATATTTAGCATACAAGTTAATACCGACTCTGTTGATATTAATACTGGTGTTCAAATGTAGTAGTAGTTCAGAGACTTATAAAACATAAGCCACTGATGAACAATGAGAAGAATGGAATGAATGGTATCTAAATATTTTCTAAGTCCTGTGAATTATTGAAAACTGTTTTTAAAGCCAGTGTAATGTAGAAATCTTACGGCAGAACCATTGTTTCATCTTATCCAATGTTTCCAACAGTGGCCACCTTGTTCCAGAAGAAAGTACAAAATTCCTGGATATCTGTGCTGCTTTGTGGGTGACAACCAAAAGTATTAGACGTAATATAGGAAAATCGTCTAATTTCCACCATCCTGAATAATGGAAACTTTTACCGATATGTCTATTATGGGGAAAACTTGGCCATATGCTTCTCTGCACTTATAATTTCCATGTATTTATAATAGTTACTAAGACCCCCAGCAATCTTTATCTTGTGTAAACACATGCTACAGCAGATGATTTCTGCTCCAAAGAGCTTAGAAATCTGAGTGAAGGGTGTGTAGGAGGTACGACACATGGGCAAATGAGGGAAGAATAAAATAGATCTAATCACATGATGGAAGGGGCCAGAGCTCTCTTACAGGTCTGAACTAGCACACAGGTAGATTATGAAAAAATACAGGGCAGAAGGGCAAAGAAGGATGCATGACGGAATGTCCAGAGCTGTCCAAAAGATAGAGGGTTTTATAAAGCTAAGGTCTTGAGAGCTTTCTGCTTTGGAGAGATTTTCCAGAGCTGAAGGAAAGTGTAGAGTTTTTCCTCTTCCTCTAGTACATGCTTTCCCTTCTAGAAGTGATATTGCAGTTAGATCAGTTGAGCCAAATTAAATTCCTGTTACTCTTAGTGGAACATTTTGGAAAAACAGTATTTTTTCTCCCTACATTTTCTGGAATGTAGTTATTATTTATAGTGCAAACTGTCAAACTAAAGTAAATAAACCAATCAGTTTTGACTGATTCCTGTTAAATATTTTACTTTTACTAAGAATTTATGCATACAGCTGCTTCTTCATCAAATGCTTTGTTTTTTTCAACTACAAACATTTCTAAAATATTTTTTCTTCTGCATTTTCACTGGATTATAGGAAAGTTATCGTTAGTTTACAAACTATTTTTTGTTTTTAAAAATATCTGTATATTAAAGAATGTTTTGACCATCTCAAATTGAAAATGTTATCCATGAATGCAGACCAAAATGTGAAGAAATTACTTAAGTATAAAATCAGTGCTGGAAAATTCAGGAAATTAGAAGGGAAAGAGATGATTACATGGCAATTGTATCTTGCTGTTATCCAGATATTCCAAAATATTTTAAGATTAAGCTTACGCTATCACTATGAAATATGCAAACAGCTCTCATACTTCTCACACAGGTTGGGAAACAAGAGGGAGGGAGAGTAGCATACAGATAAGTGTTTGGTGTAGATAAGGAAAGAAGTTCAGTTTTCAGATGTCAGCTTTCCCTACTCCAGAAGACAGTAGTGTCATGTTGAGAGAAGGCTCTTTCTGTAGCTGGGGGATTGTCTTGCAGTTCAGATGGTTTATTTGAATCCCTGCTCAACTCAGAAGCTATTTGTAACCTTGGGACAGCCTTTCCTTTTCCCTTGCATTTCTGTTTTCCAATATAAAAGAGGTAGGGGGCAGGTTTCTACTTCACAGAATATTAGGATTTTAAAAAGAGAAACAAAGCAAACCCAGACTGTTAATGATTGTTAAGTACTCAAGTATTACGCAGAAAAATAAATATACAAGAGAAAAGGAAGAAAGAAGAGAATTATTCCCTGATGAGCAAGGGTCAAATCTGAGAGATCAATACAAGATTTGTACTTCATAACTGTTTTGTCTCAGTAAAAACAGAAATGTCAGGTCACTACTTGGTCCTCAGATGAAAACATACATTGAAATTGTAATAGGTTCCTTTTCTATTTGTGGTTGAAAAAGAAGTGTAGCGAAGAATATTATCTAACTTCAGTCTAATAATGAAAATTGTCATCAGACAACAGTGCTTGCCAAAGAAAATAAAATGTCATCTCTGAAGGGAATGCATGCGTAAGTCTGTCACAAGGAGTCCCAGGAGAGAGAGAGAGGGCTTTTATAACAACAAAAAAATATGATGCTGGGTTTGAAAAATATCCATACAAGCACTATAATTGCTAAATGGGGGAAAATAATCCCAGCTGTATCTTAACTGATACTTGACAAAAACCTAGCCTCCAAATATTTCTTTTTTCTGGTCCAACTATATAAACTCAGTCCAGAATGAATGATACTTTGAATAAAATACCTGAAAACATCCTCACTGCAAAGGATTTTTTTTTTTCTTTTTGTGGGTGGTGATACATAAGATGGGGAATTGCCCCTTTGCTAAAGATAGATTAGTGCTGCTTGTGCTGCTGTGAGTAAAGGCTGAGATTGGTGCTGAGATAATAGCAAACGAGCAAAAACCTTCTAAAGCCTGGTTATTAAAGTGTCTCATCAAAGACAATGACAGCTTTGGGCATAGGTTCCCAGGGAGTTGATATTTCCTTTTGAGCGCTGTTGCCTTTTCTCATGCACTGTCTCCAGCTCACTGGGCACTGGCCTCTAATTTGAGAGCCTAGTCCTGACAGTAGAATTACTATATCAGTTTCCTCCCTGTGAAACAAGCTTAGGAAGTCTTGCATTTCTCCACTTTTTGCCTGAATCATGTCTCATTCAGGGCACACACTAATAGAAAGCAGGGCTCCCCGGGTGCTGTGCAGCATCACAGCTTCTGTTCTGCTGGGGGACTTGTCGGATGCACCAGGTGAACAGCCCCTCTGAAGAGTTCTGCTGAAATAGCTGGAGGGAAGCAGTACCACTGGGGCCATTCAACCGCCTGGTGCTGCAGTGGGACAGCAGGCATGGAGGAGGATGCTACACAAGCACAGAAAAAGGTTTTGCAGGCTGTAATTAATGCATTCTGGATACTGTTACTATCACCAGCAAATTCAGAAAGGAGGTAACCTGCTGAAAGATGTGCTTAGGGAAACAAGAGAAGGAGTAGGATGAGAGATACTAAAGGGGAAAAACAAGATTTACTGTGATGGTTTCAGCCATCTGAACATCAGTGTCCATGGAAAGCTTGTATCCTATATATCCCTTGTCTGGAAACACAGAGGTGTTTGCTGAGTTGTTTGGATTGCTCCCTTAAGACGTATTACCTGGCATGGAAGAAACTACTTTGCCGTGAGGGGTAAAACATTGACATTAGAGAGAGAGATTGACAGTATTATTGTTATGTTTTTAATTTTGCTGCAATTAGGAAAGCAGGTCTAGAAATGGATTTTGAATGTGAAGGGGGGAAAATACTCTCTGTAATGGTAAGGTTCTTTATTAGGTGACCTCAGAGGACTCTGCAAAAGTAATTGTTAAATGTTCCTAAAGGTTTTCTTTAATTTAAAAAGTGGACATTTTCCTTAGTTATAATTAGGAGCTCCTGAAGTTTCAAATAAGAATGTGTCTAGAATCTTCTACATAAGGAAAAAGCACAAACTCACTACTGAAGTTTTAAAAGTGGATGCAATTCTATCCACAAAGCTAAACTGGTTTTCCTTTTCTTACCCTTGTTATCTTTTATCCCCTCCCCCTTCTTCCACCTCTCTTCTTTGACAGTGTTCAAGAGAAGGGGAGATGAGAAAAAGAGGTGAATTTTTAGTTTTCATATTTTAAAGTAGATTTCAATATATGCTAGTCTACTGTTTACCAAAAAGCTGTTGTAATTAGTTTCTCTGTGTCCTTCCAAGGTTTTACAGTAGGGAAGCTGAGAGATATAGGGGTTTGTGCTGGGAATGTAATGCAGAATAAGAAGTAGATCTCAAGGTTTCTTACATCTCAGTCTCATAATTCTTAAAATACATTCATATCATCTTTCTCATAACCCAAAGCTTTAAAATCAGCTTCTTTCTTTCTCAGTCATTCTCACAGACATCTATCTTCCTCTTCCCTGCCAATCCACTGCCACAACTTGTTCAAAACAAAAAAAAATTGTCAAGGTTTCCACATAAAGATTCAGATTGTTCATATTTTATACAAGATCCTGAAAGTGGTGTTGTGAAAAGGCAGTACACAGTTCAAAAAGGGGATCCAACAACTTCCTTTCCAGAAAAGGGGACTTACCAAGCCTACCAAGGAAGGGAAGGAGGGCAAATAAGATGAATCTGCAAGTAAAGTATATGGCTGACTGCTGCTGAGTGCTTCCATATGAGAAATCTGAAGTTAAATAAAGCAAAAGAAAGAATCGAAGTGAGCCTTCCCTCTACTGTCCTTCTGAGAATTATCTGATGGCGGCCTTTATGGAGAGCAGCTGTTTGTAAGTGCTCTCTAACAGTAACATTTGTATATCATTCTACAAAGACATGTCAAAGTATTTATAATACCTGTAACATGCCTTTTTGCTGACCTTTTTCAGTCTGGTCTGGTATTTTTCATGGAAAGATTTTCTGAAGTGATTGATGTGTTTGAATATTGTTTGTGTAACCAGAATAAGAGAAGGTGTCACGTTGTTTGCAGGAGAAGGACAGGAGCAAAGAGAGAATTGAGGGTTTCTGTGGTACAAGTAACTTGTGCTCTTTAAACTCATTCAGTCCTGAAAGAGAAGTTTAGACATATTAGAGCACTTTTTTGGTGCCAGACGGAACAAGCTCTCTAGGGATAGCTACAGTAAGTGGAAAGAGAATGACCTCCTAACATATTATCAAAGAAGGCAACTGTTTATTTCTGTTGTCAGAGCTAGGGTAGGATATCAGACTGCTGTACGTCTGGTGTCCACCACAAGTTTGAAAAAGGAAAAGGCAGCATTCCCACACTGCACAATTTTATTTTCTGGGAGTGCCATGAAGACCTAGATGGTGAGTTTTCAGTCATGGCAGGTTGCTGGCTCTGCCCGTACGGTGGTCCCTCAGTTAATACCAGTCGTGTCTCACACCACACAGCTCAGTATTGCCTCTGCTGCTTCTCAGCTGCCTCAGGTGTGTCCCTTTGAGACTGGAGTATGTAAAAATCCAAGTCACTATCTGAGAAGTGATGCAGGCTTCTTCAGATTAATTTCTCTATTGTCTTTGTGTTTTACTGTGATTCATGACTGTTTGTTTTTATCCTCAGTTATTCAGTTCAGTGGAGTTTGGCAGAAGATGGCTGCTTCTTCATGAGGGAGTTGCACCAAACAGGTTCTACTGGTAAGAGCAAAAAACCCTTCCTCATTTCCTATACATAGCTGCTCCATACATACAGAAATGTTGAAATGGGGGCTTGAAGGCAAAGTGGCTGAATACAATCCACGCTGCTGATTTGTTGAGATTAATTTAGAACTAGTATGAACAGGGCATTATTCCTCCTGTTACGTGTTTATACAGCACTTGAAAATGGGGTCTTTGATCTAATGATGATGCACAACTGAAATATACTGAATAATAGTCTGAAGAAAGCATTAATTTGGGAGGGGAGACTTCTATAATTTCCTGTGAACATTTTGAGTTCAACTGCAACTCTGCACAGCAGAAGCATGTTTGCTTTTGCACCAAATATAGAGAAGATATCATTCTGGTACTGCTACCAGGGAGGGCCAAAGGCTTGAAGACTTGCAGTCTTTGAGGATACTAGCATTTCTGCCACTAGTAACAGTGGACATCCTCCAGTGGCTGGTGTTAATGCTTTTAGCTGCTGTTAGTTCTGTTTCACACACAGTTCTTCATTAGGAGCTTAAAATACTCTGCAATATTGCTTCTAAGTAAGTGCAAAATTTCGAGTTAGATTTCAAGATATATGTATCAGCCATGTGTGAGTTCCTCTCACTGACTCTTTGAATGTCAGTCAGTTACAGCAATGGCAAAGCATTTGTATGTTTTATGCCAAAGTTACCTTAAAGAATTATTCATAGCTCTTTGTCACTGATGCAAGCTTAACTGTTTGCTGCATTAACTTGCACTATACAAATTCACTTAGTGCTGTAGCCTACATGGTTATGATAGAATCTGAGCATCTCACGTTTTTTAATATATGGGGTGTTTGTAATGGAGGATTTGACTTCAGATTCAGACACTTCTAGCAGCCACAGCCTCTGAAAAGTAGCCCCTGGATGTATGTCCAAACTTCATTCTGCAGTTCACTACTAGCAATTTCCTTTGGTTTTGGAGTCTCATCTCCTTCAGTTTTAATCAGCACAAATTTACCCCATGGTTCTGGTGTACTGATTCTCTTCTAGTGATTCTGATTCCAGGCAGATCTCTTTGCATTTGCTTTCCATAGTAATGATTTGCATAACCACTGTAATGCTCTGTAACTACACTTGTAGTGTAATACTTAACTGAAACACCTCCACGCTGTCACGTGATGGCAATTAGTGTAACTTTGACTTATGTGGAAAAGAAAGCCAAGGCACAAAGGAGACACAGGACTTTTCCTGCAAATAGGGTTGTCATAGTCTAAGTCAAAGATAAATTCACTTTTATATTTTGCCTTACTCCTCTTTTTGCTTACACTGGTGTAAATTTTTGAGACTTCTCATCAGCTCTTTATGGAAGCAGTAGTCTACCTGTGAGCAGAAGTTGGCTCATGTCCTGTGAATCTGGCCTTTAAAAGAGAAGCTTTTGATAAAATAGTAATCTTGAAGTCAGGAGGAGCTCAACCAGATGATTAAAATGAGACTCCCATGGTAGCTTCTAAAATATGAGTTTGTGCCAATAGCACAGGTTTTGAGCATATCAAGATTCAGGAGAGGTTCAGTCAAATATTTTCTTTTAATTTATGAAAGAAGTAAGAGCTCTAGGTCAAATTTACTTCCAAAATTGAATTCATATTTGGTCTGCAAGGGATATACCAGAGATTTTGTTTGCTGCTCCTGCTTTTTAATCCTTTCTCAGAACCCATGTTAGCTGAAGCTTTTGCAAAATAAATTCAATTTTTAGCTTAAACTTGTTTTTGTGTGAGTGTCTGTTTAGACAGGCATGTGTATGCCACTCCTATTTCTTTCCTACAGGACTCCTAACAGGGTTTCAAAGTGTCAGATGAAAAAACACAGCCCCATACATGACTTGATTTTTCTGGGCTAATGAAAGAAGAAGGTCCTAGAAATCTGGGGACCCAGTCTTTGAGACATCCAACAAACTTGTACTCGCTGAAGCAGGTCAGAGAGCTGGAAAGAATGTCACTGTTCCTGGATCCCTGTGTCTTGTACTGCACTCCAAACCTTTTGAAGTTTCTCATCATTACTTACAGTAGTGGTTTATTGTGAGTTGAGCTGATGGATGCCCGCAATAAGAATAATGATGAAAATGATAATTTTTCCCTTTCCATGGAGCTCAAACTTTGAAGGCCTCTTAGAACCTAACAAATAAGAGAACTCAGGCTTGGAGCTTCAAAGGCAAAGAATAAGTTGAAAAGATGAAAAGATGTTCCAACCACCTATCTAATTCCCTATGGCCATAAACAAAACATGAAACTGCAAGCTTGTATTTTCACCTTGAACAAAATGTCTCTTGCATAACACACCTTGGTGTGAGCTAGACCATACTTCTGCTATCAAAGGCAAGCATAATACAACTTGTGGAGACATTGCATCTCATTCTGGCTTATTTGTTATGATCACCATCACCTTGGAAAAAAAGTAGTTAGCTGCAATTATATGGACACTGCCTGTCCTTAAAGCCATCCATGGTAGAAAACAGAGCTTTGCATGTGCAATTGAGAACATGTACACCACAAAGAGCAACACTGAGCTTTTCTATGCATTTACATTTCTGTGCAGACAAGTACCTGAAGACAAAATAGACATTGAAGTGCTGAATCAGAAGGGCAGACCTCTGCATGCAGAGTGTGGCCGCTGCTGACTCCCCATGCAAGAAAAGCAAAAGGGAACTGGGACATAAGAGGGTGCAGATGTACAGTTGAAAATCAAATTTCTACAGCTACATCTCTATAGCCAGTGCTGATATACAAGTTGGGTGGAGCCTTGTTCGATGCCCTATGATATGTTTATGCTTTGTTTTAATTAATTATTAGACATTTGGGCTTGGAAAAATACAGAGTCAATCAACCTGAAGAGTTGGAAGACTGACTTCCACTCATTCATAAAGGCAGAAATGAATAGTGAAGGAAAATGTCTTCAAGTCACAGCTGTCAAGGAAAGCAGACTGTGGGATAATCTCTCCTGTTCCTGGTGCTTTCTCTAAATCAAATGATTCTGAAGGGATCGAGCAGGGCACAGCTGTATTGTGCAGAGAATAAGGGCTATAATATCTGTGGAGAATGAGAGCTATATTCCAATATCTAAGGAAGGCCGAGAAGTTGCTTTGTTACAGACTGCTTTCAGGACTATCCAAGCTGGGACTTTTCTAAGATCAGGAACACACGAAGCAAAGCCTTTGGCATCAGGCCTTCTTGAAGCTGCATTTACTTAACACTGCTTCTTCTGATGGGGAGGGAATATCTGGATTTGAATGGTTGATGAAAGCAAAGATGTGTTTTCCTGATTGCTCACTGATAATTTAATTGCCATTTTACTCTGTCATGTGGTCTTCTAAATAGTTTGTGGGTCACTCTAAGGCTTGTGAATAAACACCGTTGAGCTTGCTAGTTTTAGTCTTGGGAAGGCTCTGCCTGCAAATGCTGTCAGAGAAACCGTAGCATCTGTTTCAGCTGCATTTCTTATATCTGTTTTGAAGATAATTTTCTTTTTTATTTGCTTATGTTTGACTGCTCTGTGAATCCCCTCCTACTACCACCCTGGAGAAATTTAAACCCCTGAAGAACAACATTAAAGCAGTCTGCTGATGCCTACTGCATAACTCTGAGAAAACATTCTGTGTAGAGACAACTCAGCTCCTTGTAGCTCCTACATATTTTGTGTTCTTGTATCCTCTGTTTCATTAAGAGGAGTCATTAACGTGAAAATAGAATCTTTGTTCAAAGCTCCTCTGTTCCCCCTTTTCATTCTTCTGTCTGGCAGCTCTAAGTGATGCCTTGACATCCACACTTGCGATGAAAGGGATTGTAATGTCACTGTTTGGAGGAAGATATCAGATAGGGGATGAGCAGATAAAGTCAAACCTTTAAAATGAGAGGTGACTGGAGTTTTCTTATCTTAAAAAAAAAAAAAAAGAAAAAAGGACAAAAAAAGGTCTGTAATTCTCTACCTCATTTAAAGGTTGTAAGGACACATTTGTGCTGGGCAGGCTTTAGTGATGGGCTACTGTAAAATTTACACTTCTAATTATTGCTGTAATTTGGGTATCTTATCACATACCTGTCTACATAATACAGGTATGTGAAAGTGGTATACTGAGGAAAGCATAATCCACTCAGTCAATCACATGTTGTGTGTCTGCTGGAAACATAAAAGACTCCACACTGCATACAACCCCAAGGCACTGCAGTTCTGCACTGTATCAACAATTTTCATGTTTTTTGTTACTTCTCTGGCAGGTTCTTGAGATTTTGCTGTTTAATGTAGTGTGACAGAAAAACACATGGAAGTTTTCAAGGTGCTTAGTAATTCTGGAACTCTGCTCTATGAAGCTACTGTAATTACTAGCAAGGAGTATTCTAAGCAGTATTAGTTCAGCAGGGTAATACAGAAACAGCAAGTTAACATAAATGGATTATTGCTGATAGCAGAGTGTTTACTAATATAGTTGGCATTAGAGGAAGAGAACACAGTAGATGCTAGTTAGAAGAGTTGGGTAAATGCTTTATCTAAATAATTCTGAGTTTATTTTTGTGATACTTGGTGATTTTCAGCATACCCCTATGATAGAATTTTGCTGGCAAGGACGCTGGTTTGTAGTGAATACAAAAGTGAACACAATTGGCAAACCAGTCATATTGGGAATTACTTTGCTTTTATAAAGTGGTCCAGTCATCTAGTCAAAGTTCAAAAATGATACCTTGTGACTTGCAAATCCACATATTCATGACCAGTAGCTGCAAAAAAGGCTAGTCAAAGTTCTTATATAAGTTCAGTATGGCCAAAATATATACGCAGAAATTGCTCGTTAAAAGCCAGATTTTTATTCTGGTCCTCAGATCAAGTCATGCCTTCAACCAGAATTTTTTTTCTGAAAGTCAAGGTATCACAATTAGAGTTGGCCTTGAAAAAATAAAAATAAAAGGTTAAAAAGCTCATTAAAGTGTCTGCAAAATGTAATGGTTTTTAAAGCAAAATGAGACGTTTTCTGAAAAGATTCTCAGCTAATTCTAATCATAACCTTACCTTGAAAAACTTAGTGGGGGTGGTGGTGGTAAAGAAATAAAGCCAAATAACGGAGGTGTCTTACAAACTAACATAAAATGAACAATATAAAAGCCCAGCTAGTAAATTTTATCATCAAATTACCATTATTAACTTATACGGTATTTAATATAATGTATGTAATACATTAATATATACATGTATGTAATGTATTAACTATATATAACTGTAGCACTATATTAAGTGTTACTGATTTTTATTATTTTTAACTTATTTGGCTATTGCACTCAGACAAGCAAGTAGGAGAAATACAAAAGAAATACCACTCTATACTTCAAGATCAGAGAGCTTTAATGATGAGAGGGCTGGAGCACCTCTCTTATGAAGAAAGACTGAGACAGTTGGGGTTGTTCAGCCTGGAGAAGAGAAGGCTCCAGGGAGAGCTTATTGCGGACTTTCTGTACTTAAAGGAGGCTTACAAGAAAAATTGACAGACTCTACTGGTGCAGGGACTGTAGGTATGGGATGAGGGGTAACAGTTTAAAATTTAAAGAGGGCAAATTTATATTAGATATATGGAAGAAATTATTTACTATGAGGATGGTGAGACACTTGCCCAGAGAAGCTGTGAATGCCCCATCAAGTGTTCAAGGTCAGGATGGATGGGGCTTTGAACAACCAAATGTAGTGAAAGATTTCCCTGCCTGTGGCAGGGCTTTGGACTACATTATCTTTAACAGTGCATTCCAGCCCAAACCATTCTATGATTCTACAATGTCTTAATTAGGCAAAAGATACAGCTCAGGGCATTCATGCACCACATAAGTATAACAGGCTGATTAGAAGTAAACACATACCGTAGTATATCTCATTTCCAGTAGGATCATTGTCCATGATGTTAATGATTCCCTTAATTTACAGGAGAGATGTCAGTTTGGTAAGAGATGTTGCCATGTCTCCACTCGGTCTTGGTTTTTTTCCTGAGTGTGAGAAGGAGAAGAAAATGGATGCAAACATTGTAAAAAAGCAGCCAACCAACCTTTCCCCTTAAACAATACAAAGATACGCACACACACTGAAAGGGAGAAAAAGATAAACTGGTAAGCAGCTGGGAGGACAGATGAGTAGATAGGGCTATATATGTGTTGCTTTTATGAGCAATGGCAAAGAAAGTTAATCTTCAAAGTAGAATTATAGAGTATATATCTTTTCTTTTACAGAGGAGGCTAGAGACTGCATTTTAAAAGCTCTGTGTTCATTCAAGCAGCTGAAAGCTGAAAACCCGGGGAAAAAAAAAGTGTCATAGCCCTGTTAAAAACTTCATTATATTCAAGCAGTCAGAGCAAGCTGGGTGAGCTGTCCAAGTGTTCTTGTCAGATCTTGGCTTGGTGAGATTAGCACACTCACCCAGGTGGGCTGAGGTAATTTAAATGGCATGGTATCTGGGCTGTTTACAAATAATGCTGTGTATTGCTGGGCAAGACCTTTTAATCGCTGCAGGGCAACTGCTGGAGGCTGACAGGGAAGAAGCCAATCAAAGGGCATTCTGACAGCTTATCCAGAAAGTCATCCACTTGATCTAACACACGAGCCATACCTAATGAGTTGAGTTTTACTAGAAATGTAATTAAAAATATATGTATTTCATAGCTTAAATATGGTGGAGATGGGCACATGCCAGAGGGGGCGTGTTCACAGAGGACCCACGACAGTTTTCAGAAAGTCTGAATTAAGCAGGTGACTGACAGAGAATAGCAAGAGTAGTGAATTTTGCTTGATTGCCATCTTTTTTTTTTCCCCTGAATTGAACACTACACTTTTGCTTCCACTTTGGCTTTGGGAGAAAGTCAGACTGAAGCTCTTTGCTTCTGTAACACAGGCTGCTATTACCTTGCTAATATTTTTAGGCAGCTTCATGGCTGCCAGCTCAAAGATAACAGATGAGCTGCAGGCAAGCAACACTGCCAGGGACCAGAGCAAAGAGCAAATCTGCAACTGTGCCCTTCCTTGGCCCTTACCATGCTGCTGCTGCTAACATGCTGATGGTGAGCAGCAGACATTAGAGCACTATGTCACCATTCAGTGCCCCTGACATTTACCATTTTCTCACCAGAAAGGTCAGTGTTGCATCCTGCCCAGCCAGAGTGCAAGGAAGCATACCTTCAGTTGGCAATTTTCGCTAAAGATCTCACTTGGCTTTTCAATAGATTTAGTTAAAATCTCTGCTTACAGTTCACAGTCTTCTGGACCCTAACATAGCTTTATTGTTTTGGTATAAATGAATGTTGAAATTTCATAGACTTTTTTTGGGAATTAGGATTTCATTCCTCTCTGGCTTCCAGAGATAGAAACTTTCCAGCCCCATGTGGGTCAGCAAGGACAGAAAAATGACAGGCAGCATCCTTTTTCTGTTGCTGTTAAAAGCTCATTTAGACTCTTTGGATTTATGACAAGTTTTAGTTCTTAAGAAACAGATCCACAGTATATATCTTTCATCCCTAGACAAGGCTGAGAATATCGCTAAGTCACATAGCAGGGGTT
Organism: Falco biarmicus; assembly: GCF_023638135.1. Taxonomy (NCBI): domain Eukaryota; kingdom Metazoa; phylum Chordata; class Aves; order Falconiformes; family Falconidae; genus Falco; species Falco biarmicus. The sequence goes on from NC_079296.1 coordinate 24,145,369, forward strand.
GATAGACTTCTAGTCCTCTGAGTCTATAACAACTTGATTCTTTAGTCCCACTAGTCTCTTGAGAGAACTTGTTACTCATAATCAAATCAAGATTTGTTAGAGCAAAATATAACTCCTCAGTCCCAAATCCTGTTTGGCAGAGTTCCACCATGTAAGAGGAAAAAATGTTCTCAGCCCTATTTGATTTTCATGGGGACTCTAAAGGTGGGAGTAAAACAGGAACTTGAATGTTCTCCTAAAAGTCATAACTGTATAGAACCTTGACCATTTACCTGCCTCTGCCCCCTTCCTCCCCTTAGAGTCTTGTCCTCCATTTGTGAATAGGGAGAAGAGGTATATTCACCTGAATAGCGAAAGGAATGAAACCAAGCTAGTTAGAGATGAGCCTGGGGGTGGCATGCCAGGGTTGGAGGTGAGATCGATAGCGCAACTGAAGTGGATCTGTGCCGGTGCCCAAAGTCTGAGCATCAAGCAGGAGGAGCTGGAAGCCATCGTGCAGCAGGAAGACTATGCCATAATCACCATCATGGAAACATGGTGGGATAACTTGCATGACTGGAGGGCTGCAATGGGTGGCTACTACCCTTCAGAAGTGGTAGGCAAGGAAGGAGAGGTGGTGGGGTAGCGCTGTATGTCAGGGAGTGTTTTGACTGCCTAGAGCTGAATGATGGTGACAGTAGGGTTAAGAGTTTATGTGTAAGAGTCAGGGGGAAGGCCAATAAGGCAGATATCCTGATGGGAGTCTGTTATAGACCACCCGGCTAGGATGAAAAGACAGATGAAACATTCTACAAACAGCTAGGAGAAGTCTCAAGATCACCAGCCCTTGTTCTCATGGGGGACTTCAACCTACCAGATGTTTGCTGGAAATACAGCACAGTGGAAACAGTCCACTGGAAATACAGCACAGTGGAAACAGGAGGTTCCTGGAGTGTGTGGATAACTTCCTGACACAGCTGGTCAGTGAGCCAAGCAGGGGAGATGCTCTGCTGGACCTGCTGTTTACAAACAGGGAGAGACTGGTGGGTGATGTGGTTGAATTGCACAAAATTATGTCGTTTCATCTAATTGTACAATGTGGGAAAGAATACTACAGAGATGTAGTAAGGAAAATCTAATTAGGTTATTTTCAGGGGATATTAATTGGCCAGATAGAAAGGTATGAAGTGCAGATTTATGCCTGTCTGGAATCTGACCCCGTGTTTCTAAAACATGTCAGGACAATCTGGTTAAGAGATATTAAAGCTAGAAAGCAATCTTTAAATCATATCCCAGGAATAGTAAAATTTGTAAAAATTTCACATGATAGGGACTGAACTAAAGAAACCACAAGAATTCCCTCCCACACTAAGCTCCCTGGCGCAGATTCACTGACCTTTGCAAGCAAAAAAGCAATAGAAAGTATATGCAAAGTCCTCATGGAGTCAACATAGTAGTAAAAGAAAAAAGAGCCCGGAGGACTTTCAGGCTCTGTTTTTGTCTCTGCCACATAACAACTGTGTGATCTTGGTCAAATCAGTGAGGTCACTGTGCTCTTGACTAATCAGTGGAGTTTATCTACAAAGCTGAGAAGAAAAATTTTCCTCAACCCTTATTTCTAACTTGGTCTACTGGTCTTGTACTTTTCCATAGGTCTTGAACAAATCAGTAGCATGCAGGGAAGGTTACTTAAAGGTTGATTGTCAAGTATTTTTTTTTTATCCTTTGAACAAAAAGCTCCCTGTTCGGTGCTACATGTTACTATTTTTATGAATGGCAATTAGGATTTAGAGTGTTACAGAAGTGGAACCAAAAAATTGTTGCTATGGAGGACTCCATGAACGTCATCCACTGTTGTTTTCATTTTGTCCTTTAAAACAAAACCAGACCCCTGCCATTCTGTAAGTTGGAATAAGCTGTCAATTTTTTGACATGAAGTGGCAGGATGTGACCCAGAGGCAATGGGGGAGCTGGTTTTGCATTCGTAAGATTTACGATAAGGGATCCACATGAGTGGTGAGGCTAAAGGAAGAAGATAAATCCCCAAAGGCAAATTCTACCAATAATTGAATTACAAAGCCATTATCATGCGCTGAAGAGAGCAACTTTATAGCTCAATTGTGACAGGATAAAGCTTGTTAGAATATTTATGTTAATAGGACAACTTTGGCATAAGGATTTTTGAGAGTATGTTCTCTCTTTCGCCTGTCTGTTGCAGGTAATTAGTCTTTCTGTGTAATGCAGGTATATGGTGTGCTCAAATGGGGGCTGGAAAGAAGGAATGATGAAGGTTGGGAGACATCTGAAAATACATAACATGTTAAGCACAAAGTCATCTGAAGAATGCAACTAGAGTCTAATGTCCAGAAAGAGAATCGGGACAGGTTGCGGGAATGGGAAGAGAGGGAACAGAGGCAAATGAACATTTTTAATGATGAGGGGTCAAACTGGATTTTCCAAGTGATGCGTCACTTTCCTGCTTGGTATTGCATTGCAGCCATTTCTAGTCTACTCTGTGTTGGTGTCGATAAGCTCAAAACGGCCAGAACTATGTGAATTCCATCCTGCCCACCTTAGCAGAGCCATACTGTCATCTGTAATTCATCTGCCATGCTTTGTTGCAAGAACAAATCTTACCTGGTTACCTCCAAAAGAAGGTGAGGGGTAGTCATAGGAGTCCTGATTTTGCACTTGTTTATTTCCTCTGAGATGTGGGAAAGCTGCATAATGTCTCTGTCTGCATATGAAGAATGAATGACATTTGCACTGGTTCTGTCTGTGAAAAGGGCATAGTAGCATTTCTGTTCTTCCAGCCTTTCATTCTGGGCCATTTACATTGAAGATTCTGTAAAATAACATTGTCTTTTATTGCCTAGCTTAAAAGACCTTTGATCTTAGCTGCTGTGAGCATGTATGCTACAAGGAATATATACCAAAAGTTTGTTATCATGTTTCTTGTGCCTGTAGTCCCAGATATGGTGTGAATGTGTCTGAAATCAAGTACCTAAAACCAAAGGCACACAAACCTACTTTCCAGAATGCATAAGCCCTTGAGATGGAGCCCTTATTGTCCGGTGCTTCAAGTTCTTTGTTTATGAAAAATGGTAGTTTGAAATTAAGTACATCAAGTGGAAGCTTTTGCTATCTTCACAATGCTGCCTTTTTGCAGTTCTGAGTGGTCTGACTGCCTTGCAAGCCTCATCAGTTCCCAGCATCCATAAACAATTGCTTTTGTCCCTAGAAGTGAAAAAAGATAGAAGAGGTGGAAACCCCAGGGTAACAGGGTCTCTATTGAATTTCCTTGGCTCAGAAGAGTTGACAGGCCAAGGAAGCCAAGGTTTTAGAAATGTTTCAGACAGAGATGGCAAGGGATTGGTCACTGCAGAAATATGCCAACTAGCATTTGCTGTGCAATGGGCAGTGCCAGGCTGCTTTTGTTTAGTTCAGCCTAGTTCTAAACCAGGGGATGGTTCGGGGTCTTTCCCCTGTGCTGCTTCTCACGGTAGATGTAGAATCTGCATTCAGAGCAATTACTGCGTTGCAGCCAGTGATATCGATTTGTGAAGCGCTCAAGTGCAGATGACTATTTAGCAAGTTTGATGGTGATTAAAATTTTAGGAAGCAACTTTGTAATAGGACTGTGGGGGTCGTACATATTTCATAATGTGAACATCTTCTGCGTAAAGGCAGTGGGGTCACTGCCTTGCACTCCCTGTGGCTTTTTTAAATCCTCATTTTCCAAAAAAAACCACATTTTTTTTTTGGTCTATTTTTTCTCTTTTCCTCCTTCTTTTTTAAAAACATACAGACAATTATACCAACCAAACACAAAAAGCTAATCACAAAAATACAATAGGCACTGTTCAGCAGCAAGTGTTGCAAGCATATCCCTGGTGTACTGAAGTTTCAGGGAGTATTACAGAAAGCCTGAGATTAAAGGGACGGACAAAGGGCATGCTGGCATTTTACCATAAAGTGAAAACATAGGCTGTGACAAGAAGAAAAGTTTGTGGACATGTGAGTGATTGGTCTTTGAGAACAGATGTTGAAAGGGAAGAACAGAATTGAGAAATATGAGAAGAAAGTGCTGCCGGCATAGCTAAAAAAAAATTGCTCAAATAGGGCATGACAAAGTTTTGGGCTACTGTTTATTTTTAGTGAAATTTCTGAGATAAATGAGTGGATCCCAGAGCTTTGTTCATGTGTACCCCTGTTCTTTGCAGGGTGCTTAGTTTATAAGCTATTGAATGCACATCGCTTTTCCTTATTTAGCTCATGGAAGTGTACGTTGACCAGGTTGCATTGACCATGTGCACAAAAGATAATGAAGTAGAGCTGGCAGTTGTATCAAGTTAGAAACACTGAGTTTCAGGCTTGGTGTTATCTAGGGCAAATCCAGTATGTAGTTTCTTTCTTCCATGTGTGAAGCCTGTATTTATTGATCACTCTAGTTTTGGTATAAGAACCTTCAAATCCGGTCAACAGTCGAGACTGGAATGTCTTTCTAATCAGTTAGGTTTATTACGTTTGTTTCATACTGATGCCATGGGCTTAATACTGTTAGTAATACTCAGTACATTGTCCTCCTCAGCTTCTAAGGATGATCCTTCCCCCCCCCCCAAATGAAGAAGCCTAGAAGACCCACTAATAATGTAGCTGAATGCTCAGTAGTGTTGTGATAGATCCGGTTGACATACTAAAAATTTAAGATTTCTGATGTATATTCCACAGTTCCTAATACCTTATTTCCAGTAGATGCTTAAAGACCTGATTGTCCTACGCATGCAAGAGGATATGTCTATCTTCCTACAAAGTGCTTGTTCCCAGCTGCAGTTCAACCGAGAGCACAGTATTTTTCTCCTATTTATGCTCATTGTGGTCAATATTGCATTTCTGAATTTCTTCTAGACTTTCACATGCCATGTAGTAAATAATAAAGCTGAGGTAAGCTATATATCTCAGGGCATTCTCTTTCCCCTTCACTTACAATCCATAGTTTATCTGTAATTCATGTTTTTAAATATAAGTAATAAACGTATTTCAGGTGTATTGTGTTACCTGCTTTGGGACCTTTATATGATCGCATGTGGGTGTCTGTGGTGTAGGTGTCCAGACCTCTTATATTCAGTGGAGAAAAACAGCCCTTTCTAGGATAAAGTTTGTCTTCTCATGAAGTCACATCTAACACAGCTCAGATGAGCCATGGTGCAAAACTGCCTGTTTCTCCTCACTGCCTGTAAAGAGAGTTTAGTGTGATTGTGACTGGCTCAGGATTAAATATCTATAGTGTATAACTGGTTAAGGTGAATATTACTTTAAGTGGCTTTTCGGGTGGTATGGAGCTATGTATAGAGAAATATCACAGGGCTACCACGGAACAAGACGGCATGATACAAGAAAATGTGACATTACAAAAATTCTGGTCCGTAAGCTCTCAGCAGAATCCAGATGGGAGTGATATGTTTCTGGATGTCAGCTGTGCACAGCTAATATTGATTTGAGCAGATATGTATTTGTATTTTGCCTGTCCTTTGCAACTGATTGTTCATGTTACCATTTAGTATTATGTGCCTGACTGTGACCTTGCACTGTCACAAGTAAATTAAGCCTATTATAAATCAGAGCAATGGTATGTGTATTTTTTAAGGTAGGAAGAAAGATCTAGCAGATGGGAAAACCTGGATATGGTTTCTTGCCTCTGCCTCAGATGTCCTCTTTGACTTCAGGAACTCCCTTAGATTCTCTGGACTGCAGTTTTCCTCTTCATTTGTCATCATATTTCTAATTTGCAGGAGTTAGAAGACATCAAAAGAAAGGAAGCCCTTGAGAAGATGAATAATGTTTATCACCAGTCATGTTTCAGCCATCCTTGTTCTGTACATCCTTGGGACAAATGATGGCTTAATTCTACCTTGAATTGAAGCTTCTGCAGTCCCAATACTGGCTGTTGTAGTGTGAGACTAAGTTACATGCAGGTCACTACATCTGTAGCCTTCTAACTTTCAGGGCTTGGTGGGTCCAGATATTTATATGCTGCTCTTAAGACATTTAAGAGTTTGATGTAAATTATGGCTCATATCACAAGTGAGAACAACAGTGACAATGATGTCCCATCCATCAGTGAGATGTCTCATTCTGAAGAGAAGTTGCCTGAGAAGATGCAAGAGCGTTGTTTCTTGGGGTCAGGATAGCACTGTGAGGAGGAAACTCACAAAGCACCTGACTGTAGACTCACAGGCTTAAACTAGGGCAACAAGTTCTTTGCTGGCTGAATACTGTTATTCCATGTCTCTGAAGAGACAAAATGTTCAAATCTGTGGGATATAATCCCTGTTTCTTTGGAGAGTTCACATCCCCAGGGGGCTGTGTGAGGTCAGGAGGAGGAATGCACTGACAAAGCTGTACTTTATCTTCTGTAATAGCCCAGTTCCAGGTGTGCTTAAAGCCCGCTTGAATAAACAAGAATAAAAAGGAGATATGCCAAATCAGAAACATAGTTCTGCGTTTTTTTAGAGCTGTTTGTCGCTGGCATCTATCTATCTTGAACTGAATTGTAACTAGCAGGCCCAGCATTTTGCCCCTACATCTGCTGATGACAGCAGGTAAAAGGAAAAAGCCCTAGGAAGGTACTCCCTTCCCACCCACTAGGTGTCAATTATCAGGAAGCAGAGATTTTAAATGTTAGTTGAATGTTTAGGAGAAAAAGACCTTGCCATAAATGTTATTGAAAATGGAGAAAAGGTGAAAGCAGTGCTGGCTCAGAGTCTTCAGTGAAACTTCTGCTTCCCAGCAAAGGAGGACAAAAAAATCCAAACCATTTCTAACTAGAGAATTGTTACAGATTTTGTCAAGCAAACCTAAGGATTAATCAGGACACAAATAGTCTTGTTATCATTTTTGTAATAGTTATTAGTTAATGCTCATTATGATTAAGGGCTGGTGCTGCAGTCAGTAGGAACTGAATTAAGGTCTAAATCACTGTTTGAATCCCACTTTTGATTTCCGGAAAAATAATGAGGCTTTGAACAGAACACAGCATCTAATTTGTCTATCACTGGAAATGAATGATGCTGTTCCCTCATGCATCTATTAAGTTGGAGGTCAGGAACTAGCAAGAAACTGGTTGTTTAACCCTTAGCCTTAGTCTAGGGTTATGACTTGGATGAGAAGACCAGGACCAGAAACAAGACTGACTGCCAGAGATGTTGCTGAGGCTGCTGTATGATGGGATTGGCACATACTTGCAGTCAGTACTGCCATAATTCAGACTGTCCATCAAACCAATGGTCATTTGGACTGTCCCAGGGAATTCTCAAGGCCAGCAGTGCCAGTCTAGGAGAACCTCAACAATGGCAGCAAAATGAGCCCATAAACCCTTTATTTGCAGTGCTCAATGTCTTTATGTTTTTGCTTGTTGATTCAGAGTGAACAAACAGTCATTTTCTGAGTCAATCTGAAATTTCTTTTATTAATGGAACACTGTTTTTATTAGATCAGAAATGATAAAATGTCTTAAGATGAAATGGGGTTTTTAAATATCTTAATTAATGAGGGAATGTTGATCATTAGGAGTGTCAATTAAGCAAATGTGCATAAAATGTCCAATATAAAGGAACAGCAATAATTAGTATGCTGGCAAACACTGTTACCCCATCAGTTAAAGTGTCCTGTATCCCACCCAGAACTGAAATGCATCCTTCTCACCAAATCAGGAGACACATCAAATGTCAGGTGCCAATGAGAATAGAAGCAAGTCTCCAGGTGAAAAGAAGTAAAGGGATCAGAAATAAACAACTCATAAGTACATTGGCATTGATTCAATAAAATGGTAGAATTTCTTTCAAATTTTCAAGTTTATCTTAGGGAAAACTCCAAAATACTTTCAAAATTATCAGCTCTTACTTGTGAGTGTGAATATAGGTGCAGCTAAACAGGATCTCCTGTGGAACTAATCTCAGACATTCACACTAGCTGTTGTTTTTAATGCCTTTGTGTCAATCTGTTTTTTACAGGTCTATGATGGGTTCTGGTAGAGAGCCTGATCTTGTGCATCTGGAGGCAAAAACAGCGGATGGTCGTAAGTACAGCAGCTTCCAAATATTTTGATGTTCTGGACTGCCCTCATATTCTTTTAACCAACCAGTGTCATGATGGAAATCTGACTTTTTTTTAGTGATTGACCCTAATACGAGTTCCAAGCCAGGTCAGTCAGAAGTGAAGTCTTTACATCAGAGCAAAAAGTTGGGATTAACAGGCTGTGAAAGGAGCCAAGAACATGATAAGGAAGAATATGTGATAATCAGTAATTGGAGTTAGTATATACAACACTATTCTTTCTTCCTATGTGATTTTTGTTCTTGTGAACATGGCATTGGAGAGAAGTTCCTGGGTCACAGAATCTAGCTGCTGTTATTTCACACAGTACATAATATCACCTTGTTCATAGCTTTGCAGTTTTAAGAAACCAGGGATACTCTGCCTTAGGTACTACCTTTGAAAGTACCTCATCTGTCTCACATTAGGAACCTTTTAACAACCAGCCTAAGTGCATTCTTCACTGTTATTGCTTGTCCTGGCGTTGTCCTTCACTTTCATCAGCTCCTCTCCCTCCCTGCTTTGCCTCTTGTACTTTTCTCCGTTCCAGGAGCCTCCTTTATCTGCAACTCCAAAACTGGTTATAAATTCTCTCAGACACCAGCCTTTTCTCCTTCCATCCATGCTTCCTCAAGGTTTATCTTTGAGCTTGACTGCCTTTGCAGATCTTTGTCCATGTATTTCTTTTCCACAACACTGGGTTGCCTCAGGCAGGCGTCACACTGAAAGCCTGACTGCGTAGATCTCATCATTGTAATTTCATATATTTTCCCCTGTAAACAGCAGCTTTGCTGCAACATAACAAGCAGATTTTTACCATTTGCAATATATACGTATTAATGATGCAGTCATTTAATTCCTTTAAAAATGGATAAAATTCTCCCCTGAATTGTATCCCTAAATGCAGTGGTGTATTATGTGTATTTTGTCATTGGAAACTTACAAACTCTCTGAAAAGGTAACTGCCAGGTAACCAGTTTTTTAATTCACTGAAATTTAGCGTGAAAGAGAATTTTTTGGAAGATGAATTTTGAAAAGAAACAGTTGTGATAGAAACCATAAAGTTTTAAAGGTCTCCATTTCAAGATATGCAAGATTAGTAAAAGTAAAAGGATGTATTATCTCTATTTCTTATCATTTGTGATCTCAGATTATTATTTCTCCTCTCAATTTCACTTACCTGGACATGGCAGCAAGGCTGGGAACATGAGGCTTTCTATTTCTTGGGACATGCTAAATGAGAATGAATTATTCTAACAGGACAGTGTATATTTTAGCACAAAATATTACTGTTATAGGGCATTAAGAATTCGAGGTTATTGAGATGAAGCACTGCAATTGATGTTTAAGGAGCTATATTCTGGTGACGATTTTGAGGGATGTTCAGCTCACAGTGGGCAGAGAAGATGCCATGCTCCAAATGTGTTGAATGTTTGAGTTCTTAGGCTCTAATAAGAACATTTTGCACAGCTATAGCACATTTCTGCAAAAGATATCTCGAGTGCTTAACAAATTAGTAAGCTTTATTACAGCTTTTAGGATGGAAACGGAAAAACAGGTAGATGAAACTGCCTTCACTGAGGAGTCAGGCATATTAGTAAAGAACTGTGGAATAACAAATTATTGCTCATCAACTGAGCTCTAGTAAATGGTTCTGCATGCTTATATTAGCTTAGTGGTAGGGCACCACAAATTAAGACTTTCTGTTCAGGCAGTGACAGAACTACTAATGTGAATATAGTGGTGGTGTCACACCTTCAGCCAGTGGGGACCCCTCCTGCAAACCAGTCATTTAGATGGAACTGCTCATGAGTCAGGAGGTCCCCAGCTCAGCTCATTGGCAATATAAGAAAATGTGTTGGATTTTCAGTAAGTGCATGCTCTGTTTTGCCCGTTGTTCCAGGAAGCATTGGTCTCTGGCATGGGACTACAGTGAGTAGCTGGAAGCAGTAACCTTGGAACATATCACAGCATTTTTTACCAGAAGACATTTGGTAGCACTGCAGGTCACAGGATTTTGAGACTGAGACAGGCTAAGAGTGTGCACATGGTCCATTACTCTAGTTACCATGACTGACTTGCTATATACAGATCTCTTGGCTACTAGAGCCTTCTTCTAAGTACTAAATCTGTCTCCTTTTCCTGGACAAAGTAACCATGACCCTCCAATGGATGAACAAACATTCCTTCTCTGGAATGAAGCAGCTGTGTCACTGCCAGTGGGGTGATGGGATGAAATGTGCTGAACTGAGAAAGGTATCTTTTTTTCAAGCTAAGGGTAATTTGCAAACATTTTTTTCATGGTGTTTTGTAGTTTGTTTTTTTTTGTTTGTTTGTTTGTTTTTTATATTTTTGCATGTATTTATTTATGCTTTGTTTGGAATATCTCTTTTGAGAGTTAACCAAGTGCAAACATTCAATAAATGGATTAAATTTGAAATGGTAGACTTGCCAAAACAAGGCAGAGAGAAAGAAGGAAAGGGGAGTGGTGTGGAAACAACTGTGCAATCTGTACAATAAAATAAAAGATTCTGCAGTGGAAATATGAGGGCTGAGCAAAAACCTGTTGAACTCAGTACAAATGAGAAAAAACAACTCATTCTTGTGCTGGTATCTTTTCCAGCAGAAGCTGAGTAGTACAACTGGAGCTTTAGGTGAGAAAAAATTGAAATGTTAGCAGAGTATAGTGTTAGCCCATCTCCCTGGCAGAGTTGTTTGGGAATATGTATCAGCAACAGCCTTAGTATTGGGCTTTCCCTGCTAGAGCACCAGTAACTCTCTATCTCTGTTCCCTGATTATGGTCTGTCTGTGCATTTTATTTATTGTGTTTATATACATAATGTAAAAGGTTTGCAAGGACCAAAATAGCAGTCTCTTAGCAGGTATAAATCAGTAAAACTTCAGTGGCATGTTGATTTACAGCTGTTGAGGATCTGGCTAGCAATGTTGTACCTGAGCTCACATGCTCCCTACTTTTTTTTTTCCCCCATCATGATCCAGAAAAATCTGAACTCCTGAGCACACTGTGTCTCACCAAACTGGGGTGCATGTAGCAATGAACAAACCGAGTACAGACTGTGCAATTTAGTAGTATTGATGGAGTCAGATTTGCAGAGCTAATCATTGCCATTTATGCTTTTAATACTGTTGTGTAAATTTTGGAGAGTACCAGGCAAATTTTCATCATGTCAGGTGTGCTGGTTTTATTTTTTAAAGGCTTCAGGCCCAATCCAAATCAAGTTGGAGTTGAGAGCACAGTGGTAGATTTTTTCTGGTTGGGAGAAGTTCATATGAACCTTATCTCACATTTCCATTTGTACACTGGGTTGTCCCTGGTGTTCCACTTTGATTTTTGGAACAGGATCAAAGGTAAGTCAGCAAAGTCAGCAGGAATTCTGACTTTTTTTTTTGCCTGATTTCAGGTCAGCACCCCAGTAAGACAATTAATCCCCTACAGTTCTTAACTACATGATAAGCTTCTCTTTGTTACGTTCACCACCATAGTCAGCAGGCAGTGTGACTGGTGGAAGTTAAATCTGTTTGCTCAAATGCAGCTTGAAGTGCTTACAGAAGTTGTATAAACTTAATGACATGTGAGTTTAAGGTTTGTAAAGAATACACAGGTCCTGAAAGATCCTTAATTAGTGGCCTGATCTGTTTTGAGCTGGGGAGGGAAGGTTATTCCAGTAAGGCCTGATTCAAGCTAATTGACTTGGGGAGGTAATTTTTATTCAGGTGGTGCCTATTGAGGAATCCCGACTGTTGGTGAGAATTAGAAAAATGGATTCCTACAAGGCATTTGGAGACTAACTGGGTACCCACTGGTCCTCCAAAGAATGGCAAAGCTGACTCAGAGAATGTTTAAGTGGCAGTTTCTATAGATGCAAGTAAAGAAAACCAACTATTACATTTATGAGATACAATTTGCTTATGTAGATAGATACCAATTGATTTTGAGTAAAGTTTTTAATTTATGTAATTTTAATTTTTTTTAAGTGTAGATGAAAGAAACTAATGGATTTTCTAATGGGCTGACAAAAATTAAGAGTTCCTCTGATAGTTACAAAATACTTTTGTTTGCTTTGCTTTGCTTTTGCTGTCCTGATTTTCACAGCAACTTCTTGAAAGGTGCTGCTGTGATTACAGGTAAGGCCAATGCCTCACCTGGGGTCAGGAGTGCTCTCCTTGCTGATCAACAGGGATGGGGCATCTGGCCACTAGTGTCTCAATCGCAAAGTTGTGCTAGGACTTCAATTTCTGTTTTCATAGAACATTGCTAGGAAGAATAAAATAATCACTGCAGCAGAAAAAACAAGTAGGCAACCTCGCCTGGCAGTGTTTTGCTAACATAGCTAGTGTGGTGAATTAATTCCTAAAGTGCCCTAAATCTGTGCAGTGATTTTTTTTTTTTCCTGATTGTGATTAGTACTTTTTCCTGATCATGATTAGTGTTTGTCCTGGAGAATGACATCTGTTAGTTTCTCTAATCATAGCCTTATGCCAGAAATGGCAGAGGATATACTTCCCATGTAAAGAAAGATTCCCGACTCTAACGGTAAACAAAGAAAGAGTAGCAGCAGGATAAAAACAGATTTGTGAGTAGTTAGTAAATGGGATGGCTTCATTTCACTAAGCTTCATTACTGGTTAATTGCTTTGCAGTTGCTGAGTCCTGGACAGTTGCGAATATATTCCCCATATCGTAAACATTTCACAAATCAACATTCAGACCAGATGGAAATGGATAAAGAACAGTCATTTTGTGTGTTTCTCAAAAAAAAGAGTAGAAATATGAAAGTATGGGAGAACATTATTAAATTTTTTAATTAATTGCCATGGCAGGTTGTGGATGCTGAAGATGTACTTGGACTACCAAGGCTCCTGGACAAATTCTTAAAACTTTTTCTAGGCTTCTGTTATTAGTCACTGTTGCAGAGGGGTTACAGGCCTGGGTCTTTCAGTGAGATATGTTACTACCATGTTCTTGTGGTTCATTAGTTACAGGATGCATCATCCTTCCAAAGCAGAAACTATCCCTAATGTCTAAGCTACTCAGTAATGAACTGGGATACTCCATAGTAAATCTGGAAGACAAACAAGTCATAGATTATGTGGATGCTCTTTGTATAAACCACTGTTTTGTCCTTGGTGGATTTATTTGTCAAGAGAAGGACACATTCCTCAATGAATTAGAGACAAGAAAACCAAAAAAGATACATTTGCAGTGAGTACAGTGATTTTTCCTCTGACTCCTCTTGTGATCAGATAAGGTTTTTGAAAGATATGGCTGCAAACTTAGACAAGAAAGCAGTGGGTATTGGGGTTTGGTATGTCATCCAAAGTAACACTCTGCAACAAAGTGTCCTGAAGACAGCCCTACTCTGCTTTAGGAAGGGATTTGAAACTCTCCTGCGTATTTTTGCAGAGGCTGACCAGCCTCCAGTAACTAACAACCTTCCATCTCCACCAATTAAGCCAAGAAATACCTCTGGGAAAGACTGAATGCATTTCCCTTGAGAAGGTATTAGCATGGAGCTCAAGCTAAACAGAAAAGACTGAAGTATTTAATGGGACAGGGTCTCCCTGGCTCATAACTTTTGCTATGTGTTAGCATTTGCAATTCTCTTTCACCACTGAGACAGATTAATTTTGTCAGAGGTTTCCCTTACAAGATGTCTCCTCCATTCTTGTGTTCTGTGACTTTTCTTGCTTCCTCTTTAGAAACAGCTGCCGTTCCCTGAGAAGAATCCTACTCTAGGTGTCTAAAACTGTCAAAATCAAAGTGTCTGGGAGTGTAAGAGCTGGGAGTTGCTATGTTCTTCTCTCCAGGCACAGCATGACTTTGTTGTTGTATATTAAAAACAGCAGCTGTTGTTGGAGGTGAGGGTTCTGGAAATGAAAAGCATAATGTCCTAATTACCTATGGCAGGGAAAACATCTGTGCGGGAAAACTAATGAAATTAATTCTAGAGCTTAGCAACAGAATACATTAATTGACATTAATTAATGCTAAATTACAAAGCTCTGCCAATGGAATCACATAAAATGTCCATGAGAATCAAATGCCAAAATTAAATCCTTGAGTTAATGTGAGCACAGAAAGACTTCCCTTAGGAAAAAAGCAGGATCCACACGCTGCAAGAAGCCTGCTTTTCCTTCTTTCCGTCTCCCATAGCAGAGGGAGTTTTTCTTGGTGTGCACATCTCAGGGCTTGGGTGGTTGGGAGATTAGCTTAAGCAATTTCAGTGCTCTGCCCTTTAGTAGTTATTACTGGCATTTTAGAATTGAAGCCGTGGAGAATTGCACTGTAAAAGTTCACAGGAATTGCCTTAGTAAATCTTCATCAATGGTACAATCACTGCTGCACAGACTTGTGTGATCAGAGCAGAAATAGACATACTCCCCATTCCTCCATCAAAACAGGATCAAAAATACTTTGGTTGCCTCTAACAGATTTCAGTCTGGCCTGCTCTTTAAAATTTCTGAGGAAGGAGATTCCTTAATCTTCTTTGCTGGCTGGTCCAAGGAGCACCCATCTTGTTACCTCCTTGTGCTCCCAGGAGAGATAACCCATTTGCATGGGAAGTAAGGCAGCATTGCAGTCTCCTCTTAGTGTTTCCCAGATGACCAGTGTGCCTGTGGAAGTAAAAAGTAACAATGGTGGTGGTGGAAAAAGAAGAAAACAAGGTAGGAGTCAGAGGTCTGATCCTATATAGCTCTGTGCTGGGTGATTCAATCCCATATGTGGAAAGCCACCTAGTCTTGTCAGCAGCTCAGACAGGGGGCGGTGGGGTCAGCCGTTTCAACTAATGCTGCTTTGTTTAAGATCGGGATTGCCAGGCATTTCACTCAGGAACCTTCTTGAGAGAATGAGAGACCCCACCTGGAGTGCTGTGTTTAGTTCTGGAGTCCTCAGCACAGGAAAGGCATCGACCTGCTGAAGCAGGTTCAGAGGAGGGACACAAGAACAATAAGGATGGAACACCTCTCTTATGAGGAAAGGCTGAGAGAGTTGGAGTGGTTCAGCCTGGAGAAGGCTCCGGGAGCACCTTCTTGCAGCCTTCCAGTACTTAAAGGGGGTCTAGGAGAAAGATGGGGACAAGCTTTCTAGCAGGGCCTGTCGCGATAGGACAAAGGGTAATGGTTTTGCCCTAAAAGAGGGCAGATTTAGACTAGACAGGATGAGGAATTTTTTTAGAATGAGGTTGGTGAAACAGGTTGCCCAGAGAGGTGGAAGATGCCCCATCCCTGGAAACATTCAAGGTCAGCTTAGACAGGGCTCTAAGCAATGTGATCTAGTTGAAGATGCCCCTGCTCATTGCAGGGGGGGTTGGAGTAGATGACCTTCAAAGGCCCCTTCAAACACAAACCATGCTATGATTCTGTGGGGGCAGGTGTGGGAGGTTACCCTTCATGATATCATGGGTTGAATTAAACAGGAGGAGTGGGAACTGGTTGTGTTGCAGGTGCAGAGATGCATGCCTGTGCTCCGTCTTATGACAGAGAGGGGACATGCTGCAGCATATAGTGCTATTGGGTGGTGGAAGAGGCTCTGGCCTACTTGTCCCCCTTGTTCCTGGGGCCAGAGGGGCAGAGGGCTGAGCTGCTCTGAAAGGCAACTTTCCTGAGCTTACTGGAACGAGCAGGCTGGGAGTAACGTAGTTCCCTGCCCTCTCGTGGCTAACGCGGAAAAAAACATGTCCCTCTAAAGGGAAATACATTTTGATCATGCTGTCCAGGCTATGTTAATTAATGTTTTGCAGTGAGCTGCAAAACCATAAAATGTTATAAACTGCAGTGACTGATAATACTTAGCACTTATATATTCCAAGAACTCTGCAAATGCTGGGGTAAAATCATCCCTCATCAAACTTTCCTAAAGGTTCGTTACCCTCCATGTCTGTTTCAAGCAGAAGTCAACAGCCCTTAGAAGCAAGGAAAAAAATGTCAAATGATAGATTTTAATTAAAACCAAGATGAAATATGAGGTGGTAAAAATCCAGCCATTTCTATTTCAGTGTAAAATGCTACTTCTCTGATCAGAAGGTGGTAATTATATCAAACAAGGGGCTGTGCTTCTTGAACAAGAAAAAAGATTAGAAGTCGTTCTCACTTTAAATGCCATGTAGTGTTTCTGTCATATGAGTGCTAATACTAAAATGCCAAAATCCTTCTTCCTGTAAATCAGCTTTGTCATTAAACAAAGTGCAATTTCTTAATTGATCTTGAAAGAGCCCAAACTGAATAGTGAGAATCTGGTTCTGTATTTTAGGGTAAATTTACCACCATAAAGGAATTGAAATTGTTTTTCTTCAGGTGATGGATTATGAGATGAGTACCCTGCAGTGCTTCAGAATAGTAGAGGAGGACAAGCCATGCTGTGACAGTGGATGAGATGGCTTTAGGACTGCATTTAGGCCATTTGAAACATATGACTGACTGAAACTGCTAAGACCTCTGGTTTCAAGAGAGTGTAGAATGATTGCCCAAGTCTGCCAGAGTGCATCTACCTACACTGTCAACAGAGAAGTAGGTAAAATCCCTGAACAGGAGGTGGTCTGAATTACTTTGCAAGGTGCTCTGAATTATTCTGCAGAGTGTAACTACTGTAGGAAACAGAGATGTGCTGTGGAAGGGGCTCTCAGTGGTAACGCTATGGGCCAAGTATTGTCTGAAGGTATGCTCATACATCTGTATGGTATCAACCTTGGCCATGTTCTAAATTAATTTAGCATGTGACCATCGACAAGCTGTCATGCTCTGCAGCAAATCCCACACCATGGGGATGATGGGGAAACTGTAGAGGCTCAGCACAGAGTATGTGTCCTGCAGCACAGACACAACTCTTCAGAACCCATAGTTACTCTGAAGGTCAGAGGACTTGAGCTGTTTATTGCCTCTGTAAAGGGTCCTTCACAGGTCTCTTGTTCCCTCACTCAGCTCCTTGCTTTGAGCCTAAGCCTGGGTGGCATCCAAGTAAACACAGAAGGGCAGGTAACACTGCTGAATCATATATCCTTGACTAGGTTTCTGTCAGACCTGAGCCACAAGCAATACATTGTGCCACCTTCAAATGCTGCCTCTGGTCTACTTCCAGCATAGAATTGCAAGAGTGGTGTGGAGTAACCAGATCAGTTACACTGGGCTCTCTCTTGGTATGAAGGAGCAATGTATAGGTCTGATGTATGGTGGAATAAAAGAAATAATGGGAGGCTGAGGCAGGTGAAGAAGGAAGGAACTTAAAGGAAGAAAGTGTTCAAGAGTGGATTTACAAGGGGTGAAAGGGAAAGAAGTGTTTTGTTGCACTGAATGGATCGTATCATTTCATGTCACATGAGGCTGGGAAGCAGAAATGTTACCTCAGCAAACAGGTTCATGACAGTAGGAAGAATCTGAGCTCAGGATCTCAAGTATCATGGTTTTGTTCTTTTCCTTGCAGATGCCCAATACATCACCTGCAAGATGCAGAACTGCAGTGAAGCCACTCGCAGCAAACCCTTTCCAGGCTATATTGACCATAACTCCTTGATTGTCCAGGATGATTATGTCTTTGTTCAGGTGCAGAACACCCTCTTCTCTTATTTATTCTATTATTTTATATTCTATTATTCTATGTTATACTATTTTATCTTCCAGTTCTTTGCATGTGTGTGCATGTGTGTTAGCTCTCAACTAATCGGATAATACTGCATCCAAATAATAAAGACACTGAGTGGATTGTGGCTGTTCATTACAATGCTAATAATGTTCCTTTTACCTCTAGTATTTTGTCGCTGAAGGGTAACGGAGTTCCTGGCTGGAACCTCCACCATATGTAAGTGGAGTGCTCTGTGCCACTCCCTGCAATCTCATCGGCACTCTAGGTTGCTGCTTTAACCCCCCAGTTTGAAGTGATCTGTCAATCATCTGCTATTAAAAGGGAGTAGACGACAGCTTTTTTGAGCATAAGAGGGAAATAGAAAAGGAAGGAGGGAGTCAGAGAAAGAACCGAAGAAGTAGTAATCAGGCTTTATTGTTATGCCTCAGTTGTGTTTATGGTGAAAAGGCTGAAGATGAGATGTACTCAGCCAAGCTGTGTTCCAGGTGAGAGCTGGTGAATAGATCTGAACTACTGTGAGTGGGTTTCACTAAGCTGCTGCCAGTGTCCATTTAATTACAGCTGAAGAGAACAAAAATAACAACAGAATAGCAGGGAACATGGAGATGAACTGCAAATCATTAGGAGTAAACTGGTTTTCCAGACAGTTTATATTCTGCCATGCTTGGGGGTGGAGGGAAGAGAAAGGACAGATATTTTAAATTGAGTTGATTGCTAATTACCTTCAGTTAATGAACTCAGTCATAAGCACCAGTCTAAATCATCCACAAATAAATCTGGGACATACGTTCCAGAACAGCTTTTGTGCCTAGTGTGTCTGAGGCATAAATGGAATAAATGTTTATGTGGTAAGGAAAACAGGGGCATGCTTCACTGTTCAGCCATGGTCTCTCGTTTCACAATGACTGTATTTGTGGCTCGAGTGACACAGGAGCTGGGAAATTTTTCTTCATATGTGAATTGATTCATTACTTCATCACTGATGCCTTGGTTTTGTAGTCTTCAAGACTGCTAGTCTTCTATGTTCTGACCTGATGCTATTACACACTTTAGAAAGGCCAACCCCTTTACCTTATCTGAAGTTAATGCTGGGGAGGTTGACAACCTTTCTGGATAGCCCCTCTATTTTGATATGTTTCTCTTTCTGTCTATAAACTGTTGTATAGTGCTCCCAGTGCTGTCAGATTTTGGCTTTGTTCCACCTGTATGCTAGTTGCACTGTAAGGAGGAGCATGTGAGGAGAGGCAGCCTGTTAAAATGTTCCCCTTAACGCCCGATGGGACTTTCCACAACTTTATATTCATGTTCATAATACAGTTTGAGAAGGTATCATATAATATTTGGATTTTGGAAGCTCCCATTTTAATCCTTAAACTTTGTAGGATTCTTAAACAGAAATAAATATAAAAAGTCAAAGAGCTATTACTTGCCAATCATTAATAATTGATGCTTACAGGTATGAAATAATAAAATTATAATCCCTGGAAACAACCTTTGCTTTGTTCAAGGTAGTGAGTGAATTCACTGTTGGCTGTTAATTCAAAATGGGATTCTTGAAGTGGTTACATACGTATCTGGCTGGCAACAAACAACTAAATAACATGCCGTTGCAGATGCTGGACCGTGCCTGCCTTATCCCGGGCACTGTTCTTCAGAGGATGAAGGGCCCTATACCAGACTGTGAAGGCTTGAAAGAATAGATGAACACCCTGAGCACCCTCCCCTAGCCTTCCCTACCTTCCTCAGTCTCTGTCTAGCTTTCTGCAACTAAGGCATTTGGAATGAGGATTTGTAGGCTCAAAAGCACAAGGATATAGGGAATGCAGGATTATTTCTCCCACTACATCGTGTTTTATTTACAAACTCACACTTTCTCATAAACCATGCTTTTGGCTTTCCTTCTCCTAATTTTGCCCAATTCCTTTAAAAAATTTGTTGCAGAGCTTTAGAAAAAGATACAGTTCTGATTTTACTTAATCTGGTATGAATCTATCCTCTGTGTATCTTGCATTTGAAGCTACTGCAGTGCATTTTAAAACACTTAGTACTGAAGAAAAGTCTTGATAAGCCCAGATATCAGGCAATTAAAGCAAAGTTCTGCATGGAGAATCCCTTGGAATATTTATTCTTCAGTATCTTTCATCCAAGGATTTAAAAGTACTTTACAAACATTGATTATACGTTCAGCAGCACTGGAAGCCAGATAACATTGACAGCTTTTTTTTTTCTGTCCATTTTTCCCCCTTAATAGGTGGTAGGAAATTAAACCTCACATTGCTGTAACACAGAATTTTCAAGTCTTGCCATCAGTATTTGGGCACAGAAATAAATGGCCAGATTCACAGAAATGCCAAATCAGCTGAGCTTTTCCTGCCTTCAATATCTGTCAATGCTTAGCTGATCTCGTAACAAATACATATGATGGCTTGTACAGGACCACATAGGAACCAAACTGGAGGCAGAAAAAGAAATCAAGCACCATGTCTGCCAGTCTGCTGATCTAACCAACAGCCTACACAGCAGCTCTGCAGACAGCAAAGAGGAGTGTTTTGTGGTAAGGCAGAGAAGAGCTGTGGTATCAGCAGATGGCATAATGGCCCAAGTGAAGCCAGGACTTCCTTCCTCCAGACTTTCACCTGAAATTCTGGCCTTTGTCCCTCTTTGCAGAAAATGAGATTGCTCTTGCTTTCTTTTTCAGCCACTGTCAGTTAGATCAATGTTTATTCATCAGCTGTTACTACAGCTGCAGTTTTAAGCCATTGCCACCAACACCATGGTATTTCTCTTGACAGCATTTGCTTGATGTTTTTCCCTGATAATAAAAAAAATATTTTACAAAATCCCGATGGTAACTTTCCTGCTTCTCTCGTAGTTGACATCAGGAGGAAGACCACATTACTACGTTTCTTATAGGAGGAATGC
Source organism: Falco biarmicus (assembly GCF_023638135.1). Classification (NCBI taxonomy): domain Eukaryota; kingdom Metazoa; phylum Chordata; class Aves; order Falconiformes; family Falconidae; genus Falco; species Falco biarmicus. The sequence continues at coordinate 24,165,962 of NC_079296.1, forward strand.
ATTCACACAGATGAAGCTGCCAAAGTACTCCTTGCCCAAGGTAGGTTGCTGTTGCTGGAATGCCCATATAAACTTACAGATACTCTGATTGCACAGAAATTCCTGAATCCAATACAAGTAACAGTAACTGGAAGATGACATACAATGCGTGAAAACTCATTTACCAGAACATCTGCAAGCAAGAAAGGGCTGAAAACAAGCTCAGCACTTTGGCTAGTCAAGGACATCAGCATGAAATGTAGACTGATACCACAGCCCATGTCAATTACCATTTCTTTATGGTTAGTTAATTAAGTTTTGGAGTAGACTATCTTTTCTCTTTTTTTGGTCTTAAAATTCCCTTCTCCTGTCCCTGTCCTATGTGGGTTGCTTTTTGTGCTTTGCCTCATTAGCAGATTTTAATGGGAACCAAGCAAAGAGATGTCTTTGTGTGTCTGCTCCATATCTTCCCTAATTAAGAACAATGGTGAATTAGCAGTGGAGCTTGAAAGGCTATTGCTGCCTTCTAGAGCTGAATTTTTTAAAAGACCTGTATAAAATGTTAGCTCCATTTTGAGGAAATCGCCATTTTGCAGCTGGGCTCCTAACAGCTTCTTAACAAAGAGAGGATTTTTACTTTTTTTTTTTTTTTGAGGTCTTTTCATTCTTGATATAGTCTAGTTTAAATGAAATTTAAGCTCAAAGGTAGCAAATGATCTTGTGGTTTCTATGTGAGGTCTAACATCTGGAGACAAATTAATTCCCAGAAATTAAGCAAGGAATGTCAAAAGGAGAAAAAGAAAGTGCAAGGTCAGCCAGTTCCTAGAAGTTGAAAGCGCGACAGATTTTGTAGGTGGAAATATTCAGAGGGATAATTCGGCTAATATTACAACTGCCTGTCTTTGGTTCCTCAATCCAATTGACCTGTTTGTAGTGGACTGACTGGGTGACCTTCATATAACCAGACTGCAGCTCAAACCCAGGCCTTCAATGACATACCTGACCTACTGTGCTGTTGTACCCTTTGCTCCTGTTTAGATCACCTGAAAACCCAGCTTACAGGACATTCAAGGACCCTACCAGAAGCCATGATATCTTCTTGGCTCTGACACAGGGGATCTGTGGTCTGCCCCGAAATCTTCAGTCATGTTTAAAGATAGGTTGGTTGGAAACTTCCTTTCCTAGCAGGAAGGAATTACTCTGTCAGTTCAGATAAAATTTAAACAGGTGTTAATTTGAAGTAGCCCTTAGGAAAAGAGTTGTGTTTTTAGCATGGTTATTGTAACACCCCAATCAAATTTGTCATTTACAGCTGATTCAGATTATCTGTAGAGAGACGGCTTGCTTTGCACTGGTTGTCTCCTTTAGCCCACATATTTTTCCAGCTGTCCACTTTTTCAAAGAGATCTCTGGAGAGCCAGGGAAAATGTACTACTATTAAATTGCACTGTGTTCTCGGAGAACAGGAATTGGAGCAATACATTCATGTTATTTGACCGAAATAAAAAGGCAGATATTTAAGGAGATAAGATGCTTTGTCACAATCTTGGAATATTTTTAAAGACTGAAGAGCTACATTTGGCTTGGAAGGAGCTACAGTGGAGCTGTGGCTGTCTTGGAGGCTGCTATCAAAGCAAGATAGCTGCTTTTATTAAAAATGCACAAAAAGTTATACTATTCAAGGAATTGAAACAAACAGCTTCTTTTAAGCCTAAATTCTCTTTTATCTCCTTCAGCTAAGAAAGAGGGGCCAAACATGGTAAACAGTACTAAGCGACTTCTGGAACTATCAATGGAAATATCAATGTCTTTGCATGTCGCTCTTCCTGAACTGGAGGGGTGTGACTGCAGGCAGCTTTGGCAAGCGATACAGCTGCTCAGGCAGGAATGGCCTCTAGCAAATCAAAACTGAAATAGTCTTCTTGTTGGCATTGATAGCCTGGTAGCCAGTTTGATTAAAAGCCTAAATTAACTTGAAACTCTCTCCCATATAAGATGCCTGCATATGTCCATACAGGTTGTGTTAAACCTGTAAACAGTCTTTATTGAAACCTGTTAATTTCTGCAGTGATGGTGATCTGTGGGTTGGCACTGCCTATTCTGTATCACAACACCACAAGGTGGGCTCTGTCACAGACTCTAATTTCACTCATGATAATCACCTTAAAGGTGCACACAGGGTACATTCACTCCATTTTAAACCAATGTACTGAGCAGACATCTGTGAATACTGAAGCAAGACAAGTGATTTATCTTTTCGAAAGACCTGTCCTTAACTGGTGCTGGGCTGAATACTGATGGCATGGGTGCATGTTGTACCTCTGCTTTAAATTCAACACTTTCTTTCAACCTCAGGATGTACATCCTGACAGAAGAAGCAATAACCACACAAAAAAAATCCTTAAATACAGACCTTAAAAAGTCCCAGTAATTGACAGCATAAAACAGGCATTACACTGCCTGCTGTTTAACTTGCTAGTAAGAAAAGTTCCCTGACCAAGTGCAAAAAGGGCAATTGAAGCATGTTTAGTAATTCAGAAAGCCTTGGCCTTTAGTCATTTGAGTAGATACCTGATCAAACCCACGCACAGCATCATGCTCTTACTTTTGTCTTTGGAAAGCCAAGAGGGACAGATAATAGAACAGCATATTAATGTACTTCCACTGTGTGCTGGAGCAGAGAGAGGAAATCTCAGGCTCTCAGTAGGCAGATGCATGGGGAGCCCCTGAAGATGACAAGAGTTTGAGAAGGGTGCCTTGCTTCTCTTTCCTGTCCTTTTCCCTTTCTGTAGAGAGGTAGAATGAATGTTGTAGTGGAAGATGCAGTGAAGCTCTTGCTCTGTATCAAGATGAAGCCTGTCTTTTTGTATTATTCCTCCCCCCCAAAAAAACAAATCCCACCCTGAAAAAAACCACATTGAAGCAAATATGATACAATGACTAATTTTAATTTCCCCGGTGTGAAAACCAAAAAAATCCTGATGTGGGTGAAAGACCTCTTTGATGTACATATACTAATCCATTTCTATCAAAGCTTTGCCATGTTACTGCATCTATTGGACAAGACCATATTAAGAGGAAAAGTTAATTGACCCCCAAAGGCAAACATTTGAAACACTGTCTTTTTTGACTCTCTGCACTATATATATTATGACAATTCTGTCTCAGCCTCTGCTTCTCCAGCCCTTACTGGGATCTTCTTTAGACTTGCATCTTATGGCACGGTCTGATCAAATTCAGGAAGCATCTAGTGAATAGATTAACTTGTTTGCTTCTTAAGCATTTATGAAATTGCCTTTAGTTTTCCTTTGTGTTGGTCAAAATATCTTTTTACCTCTCCCCTAGTTATTGCAAAACTATTGATTAAAATGTAAAGTTAATGAAACTGTACATCCACCAGACAAAGCATGTTTTACTCTGTAATCTCTCCCTAGGTTTGAATAGAGTGGTCTGCCCCTGTGTGTATGCGTGTTTGCAAAAGTTTAAACTTGAGATTAGAGCTATGCTAGCCAATGTTGCCTGAAGCACATTGGGAACACCTGCTCATGTAGGTCTACCAGCAGACTGACTAGGCTGACAGTCTGAAATACGGAGTCTGAAAAACAGCTGCAGCAGTAACTTCTACTAGCACAGCTGGAGCTGAGAGAAGATATCTATTCACAACCACAATTAATAGAAGGCAGCGGGCCTTATGTTGCCTTTCCTGTTACCTCAGGACTTAAGCCAATCTCTTCCTCCCCAAAACCAGCCCATCTTCTGGGATTAGTTTTTCACCAGCTCAAAGCAGCAAGTAAATCAAATGAATATTCATCCACTCCATACTCACATCTGAATCTGGACAAACAAACAACTGTTCTGAATCTTAACTTGGTGGTGAATCCGCTTTCAAATTTATAGATCAGATTTCCTCAGTATATTATTTTTCATCTTTACTTTACAAGGCTCCATCTGGAGGTATTAATTCACCCTACAAAACCACGACAAAGTGAATTGTCAAACGCTATTAGTAACAGAAGAAAGAAGTAACATCAGCTTCCAAAGAGTATATTTTCTTATGAAGTTCCCAGTTTTGCATATAGAAAGCCCTGGCTGAGATTCATGGGAGCAGAATAACTTTGGGATATCTGCCCAGAACAGACAGAACAGCTGAATCTTCTGGGAATCACCTGGTGCTAAGAAATCTGCATTTCTTTTCCTACCTCCACAGATTTTTATGGCACCAAAGAACTCAGGGTGCCTGGGCTGGGCACATAGAACCTGGGATTTTCATTATAACAGTTTCTCTCTTGGTGGCTTTTTCCACAGGGTAATAATTTCTCCAGGCATTGAAAGAGGGAATCAGGTTTAATAGTTTCTGGTTGTTGTTTGTGGTTTTTTGTTGGGGTTTTTTTTGTTGTTGTTTTTTTTTTTTTAATTATGCTATTTTTTCATTGCTTCCTGCCTGTTGTAATACACAGAACAAAGTAAACCAGAACCTCCCTTATAACACTAGTGATCTAACTACAATTCTGCTCTTTACCTCTTGTAAGGATTAGGGTTGTCTTTCTGTTATATTTTGGGGTGGCGGGAGTGTTTAGCACAGTAGTCCAGGGCCTTGGCTTCTAGTTGACACTGTCATTGGAAATAATAAACTGCAGCAGCAGCACTGACTGCAGACATTAAGCCGTTAGATCCTCCCTGTATCAGTCCCCAAGCATACTTGGTTTCTGAATGCTAGGCAAGAAACAGATGTTTCACATGCTGCTTTTTTCTTCTTAAAAAAAAACCAAAAACAAAACCACACCACACCACCACCACATTTTTAATATCTGTGATTCCACAATTACAAGTGGAATCACTCAGGTGCCAAAAAAAGCTAACACATAACCACCACCCTCCTCCCCCAAACAAAGTACTCATTAAAATGAAAGTGTTGGTGGAGGGGGGAAGTGCTGCTGTGTAACACTGTACTGCCAATGTAAATGTTCAATTAACACCTCATCAGTTAATTACTGCTTTGAAAATTCGCAGAAGAAAGCTGGTGTAAAATATTCCTGGATGGAATTACCCGCTTACAAGAGTGTCTACAGTTGTCTACAGTTTCCAATTAAACTCCAGCCTAAATATATCTCTTGTATCCCCACAATTACTTTGGTGCCCTTGAAAATGACAGAGCAGAGCTCCCTCTAGTAACCTTCATCTCTTTTCTTTCCCCAGGACATGCATGTTATCAGCACAGATGAGAATCAGGTGTTTGCAGCTGTTCAAGAGTGGAACCAGAACGACACATACAATCTGTATATCTCCGACACCCGAGGGGTGTACTTCACCCTGGCCTTGGAAAATGTCAAGAGTAGTCAAGGGCTGGAGGGGAATGTGATGATTGACCTCTATGAGGTATGTCATAACTCCAAACACTTTATTCCTATCTCAGGAGCTCATATGATGCCAGTACCCTTTCCTTGTTGCGCATCAGTCCCGTAATACGCATGTGAACAACAGAGCCAAAAAGTGACTGAACACATAGCTTTGTCCTCCTTTTGCTTAAGGGCCTCAATGGAGCCAGCTGAGTTTCAAGGCCAGGTTTTACACAGGTGTTGAATTCAGGCCCAGCCTAATATTATGAACAGATTCACTGCTGTACCCTCGTGTAGGTTCTCAGGTGAGGAAGCGCTCAGGCCTCTTTCATGCATAGACAGATAGGTATCGGAAGAGGTCATGGAAGAGTACATTCAGTCCCTAAGAGGAACTCTAGCCTTCTCAGCCAAAATCCTGTTGACCCACATTGGTCCAGCCTATGGCTCTGAAAGCTCCCAATACTTTGAATAGCATCGTTCTCCAATTTGTGTTGCATTTCTGACAGCCTCTAATCTCTTGTTTTAGAGGTAAGGGGAGACAGCAGTTTTCAGCTCTGTCACCCTCCTCAACTTGGACTATTCTGGGAAACAAAGTGATTTTAGAAACGCCCTCTAGGGCTATCCCATGAGCATGGAAACTCTCCTACCTCATGTTGATGTCCCTTTTACCTCTGAGCCTTTTTCTGACAAGTGCATTCTGCCTAAGCTCCCCTGTAAACCGTCCAATTTACATTGTGTTCTATAAGAACTGATCCTAAGAATAGGGCTTTTAATGTGCCCTCACACATCTTTTATTCTGCTGCCTGTTTTAGTTCTGGAGACAGCACTCAGCTAAGTAGAAATTCAGTTCTCAGCTGCTGGTTTGAGGGTCAGCTTCTCTTTTCAGGCCTCCTCCAGGGGGTTTTCTGACCATTTAGAATAAAGACCATGAACTAGATCTGAGTTTCTGTGCAAATAAGATGCTTCCCATATCTCCCCATCGCTGCCTGAATATTAGCTCTGCTGTATAGTTTGCCTTCAGCTGCCCTTTACTTGGATACCACCTTGAATTGTCCAGAGAGTGCAAGTGTTGTATGTAGATGCAGATGAACTGTAGGAGGATGGGCACTGGCATTTCAGTCATTTGGAGACTTTTACTATTAATCTCTCTGCAGCGCTGGCAGCCCATGGAAAAACTGTTGCCTCTTATTACTGTCAGCTCGAGAAGCAGTTTTACTGCATTATGTAAAGGTGTCCTACATCCCAGGGGGAAAGAAAAGCCTTTGTTTTGTTTTATTAGGCTGACACCATACAGTAACCTGGATTGAAATTGATGGAATCAGACTTGTAGCGTCATATCTGCTGATTATCTAGATAGAAAGAATATTGGCTGACACTGAACCTGGCACAAACCTTCCTTTCAATTTGATGTTCTAGCTGGAAGGGAACAGAAAGCCAGCCAGCATGATTCTCTGAGTAGGGTTGTTGCAAATGATGAATGCTCTAGGGGTAAATGAAGACAAGAGAAGAAAAAAAATCCATAGATAAATTAAAATGAAGTGAAGAGATTGCAAATTGAGTCCTGTGGTGACAGTGATATATTTGGAAAAGCAAGATTATTTGAGAAGATGCCAGAGGAAGCCCTGTTTAATGTGCGTGTGTCTGTGTGCATGTCTGTTAGGTGTTACAAGTTCTTCTAGTTGCATTGTAGTCAATGTGTTTGTGTCTGTAGATTCCTAAACTGATTCTACATCAAGGGTAAAACTGCTCAATGCTTCTCAATCAGGAATTGTGTTGGGCATAAAGAGAAAACAGAAATTCTTTCATGGTGCCTCATCACGTTTTCCCTTCTCTTCTGTAAGTCACCAGGAGACTTTCACTGAGACCTTGCTACTCCAGTGTGTGGGCTCTTCTGCTGCTGGAACTTGTAGAAGATGAGGCCCCTCCTAGAGGGATGCTATTCCCCCTTCTGCATGTTGGATAGAGCAGGGTAAAAGAATAGCCCTTCTCTCTACCACCTTCCAGTGCCACTTCATCAGTAGCACACTGGACTCAGCATTCAGTGGGTCTTCAGTCATAAAAGGGCTGTCCCAGACAGCCTGACCATCTCCTAGAGCAAGGGAACAGCAAAAATCACTGGCCATTGGGTCTGAGTGTCCTTTCTAATTCCTGCACCTCTCCACTGATATGGTATGGCTCTGCTTGGCTCTGTAGTTGGACTGGTCTGCAACAAGACAATCCTGCCTGTGGGAATCCATGCCTGAAGAGATAACAGACTTGAGGACATGTGTCTATAGCTATGGTATATATGCCTGTTACTCTGGGACTTACTTTTTTTTAGCAGGATGGTTGTTGGATGGGAAGTATGTTTGATGTATGAAGCTGGTGATGGGAGTGAAGAATGTGTTTTGAGTTGTGTGTTCGAGTCTCTGGTATGGATCTTTCTAAAACTGTAGACAGCATTTCTATCTGCACACGACACATTCAGGGTAGTGAGGATTGTCTACAATGTTCACGTGGGAGCTAATGGAGGGCTTTTCTCTGTGACCACTGTTGGTCATGCACTTACTTTAATGAGTCTTTCTTTTTCACGATTCTATGAACAGCAGGGATGAACAGAGATCATTGTGCATGTCATGGTTGTGTTTATGCAATAGGTGTATCTCTTCCTACTGAGAGCACACAAACATGTATAGTGTGTGTGATCTTTTCTTAAGATAAAGCTGTCCAAGACTGACAGTATAACTTACACTGCTTTCTCAGGAAAGGATTCTGAGTCCCAGCCCATGACTGGAATCATAAAAAGAAAAAATCACAGGATTTCAGACCACATTTATCACCTGATATATAAAATGCTCTTTAATCATTTATAGCCACTATTTCACAGGGACTATATAATACAACTATTTCAGGACAACAACAAAGAAAAGTACAAATGGAGCTATAGGCTCTGGCCTCTGGTAGTAAAGGCAAAACTATGCTATTTTTCCAGCCCTGTCTATTCATGCAGTATCACTGGGAGACAAAGTACCCTTGTCTTTTCAGGGTGCTTTTCTGCTACAACAAAGAAATCCTGAATACTTAGTTGGTTAGGACCAAACAATCCAGCTAATAAATTGAAAATATTATCTTTTTATGTTTATATCAACAATAGATTAGTTAACTACTTAATTTAAAGACAATTTGAAGTACACCAATGTTCTGTACCAATGCACTGTCCACTAGCAGTACCACAGCATGTGACCAAAAGTGCAATACAGTCCTACTCAATGGGAGCTATAGCACAAAAATCCAGCCACATAATTAAATCAGCTGAGCTGGAACAGCCTCTGAATCTGCTGTGTAACCATTGTCCTCATGATGCCATTTAAGTAATAATCTTTATGAGTAAAAAGTCTTGTTGAATGATTCTGTGCACTAGTTCTACATCATAAGAAGAGATGGGGTGGATGACTGAACAGACTTGCTGGAAATCAGAAAGTTTTTCACTTTCCTCCTCCTTCTCCTGATTTCGCTTCCCTTTTTATTGCAGCACTCAGATTGCAGAATGGCAGCTTAACAAATTCATTCGCAAGCTGCAGCAGCTATTGGGCTATTGATTTTCAGTGTGCTGAGAAGATGGGAACATTCTGCAGTGTGAATTGTGGTCTGAGGTTGACTCTTTATCTCCCCACTAAGACACTTTTGGGCTTGGTTCCAATGTGAGTCTGTTAGCATCACATCTTTACAAAATCCTCCTGCAGGTCTATGGAGTAAAGCTGTTGGATAAAACACCAGGAAAAATAAAAGGATGAGAATATCATTGCTAGCTCTGTAACTAGCTTTCTGGGTTGCCTTGCTTGAGTCACCAGTGCTTTGGCTTCCTCAAAATACAAAACTGTAATAAAAATACCTCTGTGCCCCAAGTTATCATGTTGAAACACTGATAATTATGAAACACATTGGGATCCTTAGATGAAGTGTCTTAAGCAGTCTGTATGAGAATAGAAGCACTGAACACCAAGTTTATAGGTGTTCAAGGCCAAAATTGCTGCTGTTTCCTGCTGCTGCAGTGCAAGAGCCAAATGATTGCTCTATACATATTTTGTCTTTCGGGGCAAGGATGCCTACACAGTTGAGAGATTGTCACTTTACAGATAATGCTATTGACATCTTACTATGTTCACATGCTGATTCTGAAATATAAGCTTTCTTTTCCTTTCCAACCGTGACGGTCTTATCTTGTCCCCAGCTCCTCAGTTTGCCTTCCTGTGATGCTCCTTGGCAATTCTTGCCCTGAAATCTACAGTACTGACACGGGCGCCAGATCTCTGTTGGGTTTGACAGGGCAAGAGAGACACATGCAGAGAACCTGCATTGGCTTGATCTATTTTTCAGCCATGTCAATTTTTCCTAGGTAGCAGGGATAAAGGGAATGTTCTTGGCTAACAAGAAGATTGACAACCAAGTGAAAACTTTCATCACCTACAATAAAGGAAGAGACTGGAGTTTGTTGCAGGCTCCGGACACTGATCTGAAAGGAAACCCCATTCACTGCCTCCTAGTAAGTACCTGGGGGGGAACTTGGGGGGTGGTAATGTCCCAGAACAATCTTTTTCTACCAGGTAACACAAGAAGGAGAGGGCACCTCTCTCCGTGCAGTGCATCTCATGGAAGGAATACTGCATATTAAAAGCGCAGTACACAAGACTTGGGCTGCTGAGTGGTATTGCAAGAGCTGGCATTGTAGTTTAACTGAATTTCATTTCTGGAACAAAAGGAATCATCGTAGATCAGCTTCCTCCTGCAGAGCTGATGGTCTCCCCTCAAAAGGCAGGTGAGGCTGGATGCTGTTTCTGCGCAGTTGATTCTCTGGACACTAGATGGGAGGAGTGAGCTTTTGTAGCTCAGAACTTTCAGGGACCTCATAACGAGACAGGCCCAAAGGAAAGGAGGGCTCTGGTTTCTTTCAGGCCACTCTGTTGGCAGTATTAATATTTATGTTTTTAAGCTCAGAAGCCAGAATCGACACATTCATCCAAATATATGTATATCTATGTGCTGGGTGTATATTGTATCTGTCTCTATACTTATTGATATAGATCCACAGGCAGACAAGTCTTTAATCAACATTATATGCAAACCGTTTCCAACAGCAAAAGTGAAATATAAGCAGTGTGAATAGAATTGGAGATCTCTGTCAAATAAGAAAGCTTAGACTGGTCTCAATGTATTTTTCAGCTGATATAATCTATACGCAGTAGTGGGATAATACTTAGAACCCCACCCTTTGGCATTCTCAATAACTTTTATATCATACAAATTCTAACATGGTTCCAGGCAGAATCAGGGGCACTATTTAATCTGCTCTTCCTTCTGCTGTCCTGTACCTGCATGTTATTTTCCATCATAAAAAAAAAAATAATAATTGTCATTTTTCATTTTGAGGCTTTAAGTTTGTTAGAATCTGAATCATTGTTGTATTTTGTGCTAAGTAGCTGAATGCTGCACTAATCTCTTAACCCCATGCATTACTGCAAAAGCAAAGAATAAATAAGTTGGTATCTGAAGCTGTTCAAATAAATGGTTTGGGGTTTTTTTTGGTTGAGCCAAAATGCAAGCCTTTCATTTTCTGTCCAGTTTGGAAAAAAATAAATAGGGAGAACTGGGGGTGAAACAGAAGAGTTACTTTAGAGCATTTGTTTGTATTTATTTTCTTCTTTTTAAAAATTGTAACTAAGTGTATTTTAAAATTAAATCTTTTTATGAGATGAAAACCTAAAAGATGACATTCAGAAAACTTTGCAGACATAAAACAGTTTAACTTTTTGGAAGGGACCATGTGTAGAAGCCTTTGTGTTTCAAATGGATTGTAATCTAATTTTAAATTAAGTGAACATATTTAGTAAAAACCTTATGACCAATTTTATCAGAAACCCAAGATTTTTATTATATGATAGTGTAATATTTTAGGGAGTGAACAAGGCAGAAGAAATAAAAAACATGCAGGCAAGTAAACACTCGAAGTAAACTTTATTCTTTTTGCATAAATTTGAAGTTTGAGTTCTGAGAAAAGGTCTTTCTTGGCATTGCTGTGCACTGATCAAGAGAGATCTGACTTGCTGTTGTGCTATAAATGAATCAGAGGTACTGCTCTGTGGAGACCTTATGGAAAAGATGTTTGCAGGAACTGTGTATTTTGTATACAAGTGTATGCTGCTACTGGAGTTATCCACAGTCCAGTGGAAGTCGTTGTATGACTGTGTATAAACCAGGACTGGATGGTTTTTAGGGAGAGAAGGGATTATGGCTGCTTTAAGCCTTCCCATCCGTACTGTAACTGCTACTATAGTCATGGGCACCTGAGAACACAATTCATTTCAGTTAAAATTAGATCAGATATTCCTGGACAAGCTGAAATTCCCTTGAAGATGGTAAACTTGAACAAGTCAGGCAAGGGGTCATGAGCAGGGGCAGAAGTGTAGGCACTTGTAGGGATATAGTCAGACCTCACCCAAAGAAGCTCTTGGTCTTCTGTGGATTGTGTTTACATCCTTGTAGCTCCACTATGCACAAACAACTGTTTAAACACTGGTTGATTTTTATTTTGCTTTCTATGCAGCCATGTACTTGCTCTGAGAATGCTTCCACCTGTGCAGCCTTAATGTAGGCTTGTTATCCTGTTTGCACTGGAAAGCAAGTACTTCTTAAATGCTCTGTGACTCTGGCTGGGTTAAGCATCTCAGATCTGTGGGCATCTGGAGAAATGGGTCCATGATTTCAGGGTGGCAAGGGACAGATCCTCAGTGACTTGAACCATGTATCTCAGTCTTTGCACTTCTAGGAGAAGGGAAGGAACTTAGCCAGCCCTTCCCTGTGAGAAGGCCAGAGGAATCTACAGCCATGTTTGGTTTTCCTTTTCCCTTAACATCAGCTAAAACAGGCAAGAGGCCTCTTTCACTGTCTGAGCCTGCCTGAGGACTCCTTCCTGCATAGGTTGTCACAAGCTAGTGGAGTGGTAGTAGAGCAGGGATCGTCAGCTGAGCATACAGGGTCTCAGGTGGTCACCTTGCAAATTTGCAAGAAAGCACATAGGTGAAATCTGAACCAAACATACTTGTTAGGTCTTTTACAGGAGTAATCAGTTTGCCTGCAAAAGAAAGGGAGTAATGGTACAGAAAATATACAAAGTGAAGTGACAATCCTGCAAAAGAGAGCCAAGCTATTTAGAAACTGATTTGAGCTTCACACTTAATGGTGGGGGAAGATTAAAGCAGAATATGGAATGGAAGAATTCAAGAAATGATAGAGAAGAGACCACAGAATTTGGGAGTGGTAGGGAAATCTTTGACGCAAAACCACTGGAAATGTACATGCTTGGCAATAAGTCAGGGAACCATAAGGGTTGAGGGAAAACATGGAGAAAAGTGGTTGTCACTTGCTCTGAGGTAATTCTGTTCCTTGTCAATGTGACATAGCTGTAGTATTTAAACAGTTCACAAACTCCACTCACCTCTTTAGCTACACTGTTAACCCCTGCATCATCATAAGTTTTACCTCCTTACAGCGGTTGCTCCTTTTCCTTCTACACATTACATCTCCTGGCATGATTCTGCTTTTCCTTATGGCATAGCTAAGGGAATTCTTAATAGTCCACTGTATACCTAGCTGAGCTCCCATCCTTCCTCCATGGCAGATACTAATGCTTTCACATTGCTGGTTTTCAGCGTAGTTGTCTCTAGCAATAGCTGGGGACACAGCAATGATGTATGTTCTAGCTTGTTGGCAGAATGGGATCTGCCCTTTCCCAGAGTGACAAAAAGGTCCCCAGCCTGTGAGTGCAATGCTGTGAGTCCTCTGTGCATCTGGTCTGTAAACCTAAACTAAGGGAGAGTTAATGCAGAAATAAGTACATAGCAGCTAAGCTGGCAGCTAAGGAGGTTAGGAGCAAATCTGGTTGAAATACAAGTGAGCCAGATGGAACCATCCCCCTACTGACAATACGCTTGAGGTGTTTTTTTCAAAGCAACTCAAAGAATTTCTTTGCATTTTTGTGAGATGGCTCTGAATAACGATGATAGAGGAAAGCAATGAAATATCATCTATCCCAAAGTTTTATTTTTCTTGTTTATACCACTTTTTTTTCTAAGCTGAATATGCTTAATCTTCATAAAATAGCTGTCAAAGTATTATATCCCAAAGATGCTGGTTTTGCCTGATACTTATTTTGTGCTGTGAAGTAGTTAACTGAGGAGTAATTCTACCTTGCAAGTTATGGGCATCTGTCTAGAAGAATTAATCAATTAGGTTTCAAGGATAGTCTTGTGGTAAAAAACACAGAGCTGAATCTCAGGAGACTCTTGTTTCAATTTTTAGACCTATCTCAAATTTCCTATGTGATCTTGGGCAAGTCATTCATTTTCTCTGTGCCTCCCTTCCCCAGACATATGTTTATTCCCTCCCACATTTTGTTTGTCTTGTCTGTATGGATTATGAGGATTTCAGGACAGAGACTCATTTCTTGTAAGGGTGGTAGTGGTGGTGGGGCATTCATGCCATCTGCTACAGAACAATTTAAGCTTCTAAGTGATTTTTATTATCTCTAGATGACGAGTGTCTGTCTTTCTTCATTGCTCCTTGCTATTACAGGTGAGCCAATCCTGTTGACTCCCCCCCAGTTTGTGAATGGTGTCTAGCATCACCCTTGTAATACTTTGCCCCACTCCTGATCAGGGCCAGTCACTAATAGCTGTTTTGTGTGTGTCATGCTGTTGGGGACAGTTCAAGTGGGCTTTGCAGAACAGTCAAGAGGTGGGTTTGTTGATATTTATTAGACATTTTACTAAGGACTGATGAACTTCCTGAGAGGGGAGCATAAAAGGGCTGGCTTGAAAATATTAGGAAGCAAGTAATAAACTCCAGTATGACTCTAAGAACTATGGCAGTGAGCAGAGCAATGGGCTATGTCGCTCATACTTTCTTTTCTATCCAGGCTGCAAATGCATCATGGCAGTGGTGGTCTTTCCCTTAGTGACCGTGCAGCAGCTAGCACACCTGGATGCTAGGCAATGACAGGGATGATTCTGATGATGATGATGATTTCATTAGCCTGTTAGTAACAAAAAAAAAAGGATAGAGACAATTGATGCAAATTCAAAAAAACCAAAGCTGAGATGTCTGTATGTTAGTTAAGCTGTGGGAGCTAGAGGAAGAACACAAAGGGACCAACAATGTGATGGAACACAAACCGGTCTGGATAAATATCTGTAGGTGAACTATATATGGATATAGATGGAGAAGGTGTACGCCAGGGATGGAGAAGAGAATGCTGCCACAGTAAGGATGTGAGATGGCCATGGGAAGTAACTTTAGATGTCTGGCTAGAGTGGAGACGCTGTGTTTTACACTATACCCAATTGTCACTAGAGACTAGAAGCACTACTGCACTCCAACCGATAAGAAGTTAGGCCACTAGAAATCCCATTGCTCTGTTTAGACAGGTGACCTGGCTTTTGATATTTCAGATATATATTCCATTTCTGTGTACTATATCTTTGAAATGAGACAATTTGAAATGAAAACCTCTGGTAGCACATAGATTTGAGTCTAATGAGGGCTAATCTCTGTCAGAGTGGGGAATTGGCTGAGCTGCTGCCATTAGCTACTGTCTTGAAAATGCTAAAGTGGGCTTGGAGTATGTTTAAAAAATATGTTCTGTATTTAGTCTTTTCACAACGTATAAAAATGTAAAAGGAAAGAATTCATGCTCTTGCAATGCTCTTCCACTTCCTGCATGCATGTCAGCTCGATTTGGTTTCCACTCCCTCTCTGCGCCCCCAGGCTGCTCCAGCGGCTGCCCTCACAAGGCTGTCAGTTAGCGTTAGGCTGCTCAGTACATTCCACTTGGCAGGTTGTGTTCCCTTCTGCACAACTCATGCCCGCTTTTCCTGTCTCACGTAAGTGACAGTTTCCATCCCTCCTCACCACCCTCATTTGCCTTTGCCAAAAAGCACCCCTGCTGTTCTCCACAGGGGGATTTTCCTTTCAGTGTCATAGACACCTACTTTGAGAAGGCATAAATAAGTCGTCTTGCTCCAGTGACTTATGGGGCTAGGTGTCCTGCAAATAAAGCCTACAAAACTACTGGGGCTGCAGGTCTAGCCTTTAGGCAGCTGATATTAGACAGAAAGACCTGCCTCCTTAGAGCCTGAAGGTCTTTCTGCATAACCTCTTCTGCTCACCTTGCAGAGCTGTGCAAGCTAAAGCTTGGGCTTTGCTATGTTTGTGTTCCTGTGTGATGTCCCCCTCAGCTGGGTTAGTTTGCTTCAGGTTTTCTTGCCAGTATTTTTCCACTTCCCTTCCCTTAGAATGCTTCATGAAGGGTTCTTCATGAGGTTTGGAAGAAAAAAGTACTGAAAATAAAACCCAAGAGAAAGCAAAATTATAAAAATATTTTCAGAAATTATCACACTACGGATTTGAAAGGAATTGTAATGGCAACTTTGGAAATCTGCCTGTCTGTCTTACCTTGTTGCTTAGCTGATTTATTCTGTACCATTCCTGTCATATCCCAGTACCTGACATACAAAATCAATAACAAATAGGTGAGGTTTCTATGGATGTATTTGTATTGAAATCTCAAAGGCCACATCCAGAGGGGGTGATGAAGCATTGTTTTAAACAACTTTTAAACTGACACTTTCCAGTCCTGGTATTTCTTCCTAGTGCAGTGCAGAACAGAGTCATGTGTCAAGAAATGGTATGACACTGTCTGAATTAAGTTGTTTCTCATGGCTAATTGGTGATGACTCAGCATCACACCGATAGGGTTAAATTGCTTCTTGTTGCAGAGAGAGCTTGGGCACTGCTGCTCTGAGAGTCACTTCATCATAACTCCTGCCTTGCTTGCTTCTCCAGAAAGCTAGGAGCCAGGGGAGCCAGGCAGACCGTTACCTGCCCTTGCAAACCTGGTTGCCTCCTTTGTGGGTATAGCCTCAAAGATCTTGTCCTTGCGAGTGGGTTTCAGCTTAGTGAATCAGTTTCCCAGCGGGAACATGTTGCATCAGGAAATGATAACAAAGCTCTCGCAACCAAACCAGGACAGTGGCCATGTCTCTCAAGGGGTGCCTGAATGCAACGATTAGGAAGTAGTACAGAAAGGCACTATGTATTTCTAAGCCTGTAGAAAGAGAAGCATGCATTTCATGTTGTGTCTACTTTTTACTTTTATTTTCCCTTTCTCCATAGCCCTATTGCTCCCTTCATCTTCACCTGAAGGTCTCAGAGAATCCCTATACCTCAGGAAACATCGCCAGTCGAGACACTGCCCCCAGTATTATTGTAGCTTCAGGTACGAAACATTTAAAGATTGCCTGTGTATGATGTGCAAACACTGACAGAATCTTGAGTTTATGATGGGTCTGGAGGGTGTTGTGTCTTGTGGGGTGTCACACCACCAGTATTGGGAAGTAGGGCAGGCTAGTCCTTATTTCAACTTGACATGTTTTTTTAAGGAAACTGGCCTTCAAGACCAAGGAGACCACTTCTAGTCCTCTACTGTCATAAACATAAGATTCAAATCAGGGCATTTGATTTGCATATATAGGTGTGTAGAGCTGTATGGATTGATTCTTTTATATATATTTTCTTCAAACTGAAAGTCTTTCCCTTCCTGCTCTTTCTCTTACCAAAACTAGAAGTTCTATAATTGCAAAAGTTAAATAAAAACTCCTCTGATTTGCTAATTCTACTGTTTCTTAGAGTGTTGCATCACTAATCAATGCTTATCTTACAGGTAATATAGGCACTGAACTATCAGACAATGACATCAGCATGTTTGTTTCTTCTGATGCTGGGAACACTTGGAGACAGGTAAATGACACAGAATCACAGTTTTAAATAGTAATCTAGGAAAATATCATAAATGTAGATTCAAACTCAATTTTTGTTTCTTTTGGTTCAAAGTAGCTTTTTGCAGGTCTTTACAAAAGGGTAAACTTCCCTTCTGAGAGGTAGAGAGATACTCAAAGAAAAAGATTGAATAAGTTGTTATACTTCATATAACAGAAAATTATGTTTATAATTCTACTCATAATTTAACTTCAATTTAAACCTTTAGCAAAGAAAACACATTAAAATATGAATCCTAAAGGGAGAGAATGCATTTTATTTTACTACTGTACATCCTTTGTACCAATCAAACCATTTTTCTCTCCTTCCATGATAATACTTCCCCAAGAATCAGCAGTCGTACTGGTCTACTTTCCGTCACTCCCTGTGGGAGTCATTTCACCGAAGTTGAGTTGTCCAAAGTTCAGTGTCCATATAAACAGATTATTTTGCCTTGCTCTTAAGCTAATGGAGAAAAAGACATAATTTAGCTCATCTTCTTTCTGAAGCTACCTCTCTCTCCATTAATTGTGAAAAGAAACTGGATGAGGAAGTTAAATCCAGTTCCTAATATTTAGTGGAATCCCACCTGTTAACAAAGCATTGCTACCCTTTAATGTGTTTATCTTCAGGACTGGAAGTTCTATTACCCTGTTTTCTGCATGGCATATCAAGTCATGGAGAGAAAGAGTGACTTTCCCAGACTGACAAATGCTGCTATATAAACTGGAGAGCAGATGTTTGCAGAAAGCCAATACAAAAGAAGACAAAGGAAAATAAAGTATCTTTATATACTTGATATTCAAAGAATCTAAATATTTTACAGTGTTTGACCAGCTCACATCTTTCCACCTACGTCAATTCTGTGAGACAGGGCCAGATAGGTGCAAACGCATGAAGTTCTTCTTTAAAAAAAACCAAGTCATTGAAAGGGGGAAATTGCTGATCCTGGCAAAAATTCATGTTTCTAACTTTCTGTCAAGCAGAGGCAGAATGCATTTTACAAGGACCTGGAAAAACAAACAAAAAAATTAACAAAAACCACCAAAAAACCCCCCAGAACAACAACAACAACAAAATGAAACCAAACCCAAACAATAAAAAACGAAACCCAGGAACTGTCTCTATACAGAATGTCTTCCTCTACTCTGTAACTTCCTCAGTGTATATCAGTCCTCTGTCATGATTGTACTCAAAGAATGATGACATTTTCTTGATACTAAGGAAAATAGGTTTAAATATATGTGCTTTGTTTTCCAGATCTTTGAGGAAGAGCACAGTGTTCTGTACCTGGATCAAGGTGGAGTACTGGTTGCGATGAAACACACGTCTCTGCCTATCAGACATCTCTGGTAATGATTCCATCTGTGCTAAATATCTGCTGTCCCTCTTTTCAAATGCCAGGAGGTAAACAGGCTGCATCTAGAGTTTTCTGTAACTACAATCTAGAAAAGATCAGTTAAGATACTGGCAAATATTAACTCAGATAAAGCTTAGATATCCTGGCAATTCCAATTTACATAGTTTCAGCTTGGCCAGATCTGAGATATTGTCAATGTAATTCCACAACTTGATTTCTTGAGTTGTTTATGTATGTAATATGTATCTGGATTATGCCTTTGTCTCTTATTAAGTTACCAAATTACTCTTTGTTTTCAAAATTGTTGATGAACTCGTTTTCTGTGTGGCAAGCAGCACTTACAAACCAGAATTTTGTTGAATAGATTCAGCCAATAAAGCAAAAGTGTCCTCGCTAGGTAGCACTTTTGAGTTTTTGTGGTAGGTAGAATATAGTTTTATGCTGTTTTGCATAATTCACTTCCTCTACAGTCAGTGTCATATCAACATCTGAAACACATAGACCTAAGTCTTAAGAAATTATGAGTGGTTCCAAGCTTTCACTTAGACCCACTACAGGGAAGACTGCTGGTCAGAAGAGGCAAAGCTCTTGTGCTTCAGCAATCTAACCTCCTTAAAATGTCTTATGTTGGGCACCCAAAAATATGAAGCTCAAAATCACTTGCTTATTTTTAAAATATCCTCACCCTAGGCTACATTTTGCCCTTAAACCGTCAATCTCTAAGGTAACTTTATTAGCTTCTATCACTTAATTATTGGCCAAGGGTTGCCAAATGCCAAACAACCTTGATCGATGCTCTTATAATGCTTCCCCAAAAAGTTATTTAAAGGACTAAAAATGCAGTATCCAAGAACAGAAGCTGCTTCCCATTTCTCTATAACAGCTGTAGTGGACTAGAGAGTCTCCTCAAGTAAAGTAGGAGGAGAGTAGGGAAAGAAGGCACTAATTCTGCTTTCTCCACTAGGTTAAGTTTTGATGAAGGGAGATCTTGGAGCAAATACAGTTTCACATCCCTCCCACTGTTTGTAGATGGAGTTTTAGGGGAACCTGGAGAGGAGACTCTCATCATGACGTAAGTGAGCGTGCCACCATTCTACTGTTGATGAGAACTGCACCATAAATGTCTTATAAGGCTGTTCACAACACAATAGCATTTCTGGTTGGGGACCAAACCAAGTACGATCTGAAGCCAGGAGTATGCGGTCTTCTCTTGCTAAATCATCAATGTTTATTTGTGATATGATTGAGGGAATGACAACATGGTTCCTTGCATGCTGCAAAAACATTATCACTTAGGTTACCACCATGAAACCTGACTCTTCAAATTGAAGGTGATTAAAAGCAGAGTTACTCTTGACAGATGAATATTTGAAAGAAAAATGGTGGGGTATTTTTATAACTGTGTTTTTGCTGCTACTTTCTATTTAACTGAGACACGGAAAAATGAAGACATTCTTTTGCAGAAATGAATGACAAAATGTTGCCAAGAGGCTGACTCATGAAAAATTATGATTAGTTTCAGTGTGGTATGCTGAGTTCTGCATGGTGCATAAATCTGGATTCACCCTGCCAGAAACTGTGACATTTTGCCTGAGATCAGATTTGCAAAAACAGGAGAAAAATTCAGTTGCTGTCTGTAAAAAATGGACTGATCAGTAATAAACAGAACATGTGGCTGGAAACTGACACAACTTAATAGAGATGTATGTAGGATGTTCCGTTCAGGTTCTGACTTTAATTTGTGTGGAAGGGGTTCCTAAAACTTACAACTGAGATACCAAACTCGTATAGGTATAACTGTCTCAAACCCCATGTCAAGTCTTATATGTTTAGTCGATTTGGGGATTGATGCAAGTAGGAGGATCTTGTTCCACAGAATAAAGGCTACATGCAATTTTTAAGAGTGTTGTAGATATTTAGCAGCCTAAATTTCACTTTGATTATGTCAGTCAAGTGAAAATCTGTAGGACTGGCACTCCTAAAGCAATTAATCTCTGTTGAAAATTTGTGGGTGACCATACTTCTGTAACTACCAGGCTCCATCTGGTTCTACCTTTTACTGCATGCTCTTTCTGCTGTATTCTGTAGAGTGTTTGGACATTTCAGCCACCGCTCGGAGTGGCAGCTGGTGAAAGTAGACTACAAGTCCATTTTTGATCGGAGGTGTGCAGAAGAGGACTACAGGCCTTGGCAACTCCATAGCCAGGTGAGAAGCAAGGAGGCTGGGAAAGATCAGCATGATCCAATGTCTTTTCCTGTTAGTTTGGTGTATCAGATTGTTTCTTAACTGGATGAGCCTGTTTCATTACATAGTTGTGTTGGCCACAGATTGCACTCTGTGATCCCCGAAGGATGGACAGCTGTCTTTTGGGTTTGATTGTCCATGTAGGCAATTAGCTCAGACTTATCCAGAGTTGAAGAATGAAACAACAGCAGAAGCTCTGCCAGTGAAAGAGGCCTGAACTCCTTCATTCTTACTTCTCCCATCCAGTTCCCCTGTCCTTGCCTCCTTTCTCTTCCTCAACATCTTTCTGTCCTCAGAGCCTCAGTGTCTTAAGGTCCTCCTGGTTGCTCTCACACTTGTTTCTCCAATTCTTGCCCTCTTAGCCTCATTTCTTACTCACTTGGTTTCATCCTTGTTCTGTCTTTCCCAGCAGTGGTAATTCTGCTGTGGGAGTCAAGACACTTTATTCCTCAGTTCCTTGGGGCCCTGTGCCCTGTCCCTTGCATCCTGGATGCAGCTGCTGCATCACTCCCAGAACCATTGCTTAAGTAAGGTAAGGTGCTCTGCACAGTGCCTGCACCTGCCTTGGGGCACCTTCCCAGCTTTGCCAAGTTTGACACAACAGCCTGTGTTATATCAAGTTAGAATAAAATATGACCCAGATCCTGTGGTTACATAAACTCCACAGGCTCTACTGAAGTCTAAAGCGAAACACCCATTTATATCATCAAAGGCTGTCTTTCTGTATATCTCTTGCTGGGCAAGAATTTAATAATGAATATGAAATGAAAGTAGCTTGACTCAGAGTAGCTGCTCACACAAGGCACAACTCTGCACTAAAAATACCGGTTATGACTTAGATCTTTAGATGTTCAAATCAGTACAGTTTCCTTGAAATTCAAGGAGGCACAGTATTTTACACCAGTTGCCATTCAGGCCCTTCTGTTTCATGGGCAAATCAAAGCCATGGAAAGTTTCTCTTTCCTACAGTGATTTGAACAGTAAAAGGTAACAAGTAAGACCCCACCGTATTTGTTCTTTACTTTCTTGTGCTTGCATAAGCAAAAATGCCAAGGTTTTGCAGCATATCTTTGAGGATATTGGCTTTGGAGCTTGCAGAACTATTTTTAGGAAGGTTGCTGTGGACTCTTGCCTTTTCATTTGCTTTCTATTGAGATTACAAGGCTGAGCCTTTTTCCCTAGGTAGAAATATTTAGCAGGGTGCTGAAGATAGAAGGGAAAAAGACAAGGAAGTTTTAGCATCCACATAACAAGTCAAACCCTGTAAAACCTGAACTCATAGTCCATAGAAAATATCTACATATACATGTATTACTAGTTTCTACTGAACAAAACTATTGCTAAAGAGGTCAGACCAAAGAAGTAGACCTGCTCTGTTTCTTAGATTGCAGAGGGATCAGGCTGTGTTTTCACTTGCTGAAACCTAATCTATAAGTGAGAAATGGGCCCGAATCAATTGCTTATTGGCTTTAGAACAAATATATAAGCAACCTCAGATCATTTCTTAGTGTGTATTGGAAAAGCTGTTTTAGTTTCAGTTAAAGCTTCAGTAGCTTTAATTAGCACCAGTGTACTGACATGGCATTTGACTTGCCATCCTCTTCCTTTGAGTCACAGATCCCATTGCAGAGGCTTGGAAAACTAAGTGAAAAAAATAGCCTGGTGGGTGTCACAGAAAGGTATTTTTGGTTTTGTTTCCAGGGAGAAGCTTGCATCATGGGAGCAAAAAGGATCTACAGGAAGCGCAAGTCAGAGAAGAAATGCATGCAAGGAAAATATGCTGGGGCTATGACCTCGGAGCCATGCGTGTGCACAGAGGCAGACTTCGACTGGTGAGCAATGGGCACAAGAACAGTGTCCTTTCTACCACACCAATGCAGAGCTTGCAGAGAGTAGAAATTAATAAACATGTAAGTGGCCAAATAGGTTGCTTCCTGATGGTGCAGGTATGTCAAAAGAAGGAAAGGTGTAATAGCTATCTGTAATCTGCTGAGGCTCCCACGAAACTGATGCTGAACAGACTGTTTTGGAGGTCACATCTGAGCTCTGTGCAGCATTAAGATAAAAGGTCCATTTAGCACATCTAACCTCAGCAATGACCAGAGATGCTGTGAAAGTAGTAATTAAGACATACGTAGTGTGTGTAAAAAATAAATTCTTCATGCATACACACACGTATATATGTGTAAAAGTAAATATATGCATATGCAAAGTTGGCCTTCAGCTTCTGGAAATCAGATATCTAGGGAATTCCTGGGTCCTTTGTTATATCTGGACCATCATGTTTGATAGCATCCAACAGACATTGCCTTCATGATTTGGGTTAATCTCCTTCTGAGGCCTTTTCTCCTCAGCTTTATGCTATGGAAAAGAGTATATCGGTGAGTTATGAATGGCTTGATAACACGTTCAGCTTCTAGTTTAATTTCAAGATTCCTGCAGACTCACGGCAATTTGCACAAAAAAGGCAGGAACCACATTATTGAAATCTCTCTATCACCTGTCTTCTCCAAGTCAGAGAGAGTCCTGAGTATCTCAGAAGAGAGAAATGGTGCATCTTGGGCAGTGCTAGTAAGCCCTCTTTGTGCCTTACTCAGCTAGATCTATGCCATGTTATTAATTAAACCCAGAATCTGTAACAGACACCCTGAAGAGGTTAATCTCACAAATATTTTGTTTCTTGCTATAGGAGTTCCCCCCAGGACCATGGAAATTTACAGCATTTCCCTTCTCACCCTCCCATAATTGTAGTAATACCAAATTTTCTATATAAAAACACAGAATCACAGGAGGCTTTTCCATGTGTCAAAAATGTAAATCCACTTGCACCAAACAATAAGAATTATGAGCATACTTGGGCATTGATTCTCTGAATATGGTTTTCTGATGATTTCCCCATCTTCCAGTGAGTTCTTTGTTATGGAGCAGATACCTCAAGTCCTGTGTGTAGTTCATTTGGGGGCCCAAAGGTCCTGGATTTCAACCATTTAACATATCTCTTGTAAAAAAAAAAAACCAACCCAAAACAGCCAACTGGAAAAGAGATACAAATAGGGAGGAAATTCCCTGAAGGTTTTGACCCTCTTGTAGAACATGCAGTACAAAGCTCCTGCTCAGTCTCAAGAAAATAACTGATGGGATTGACACTTGTAAGGTACAGACACTCATGGAACACTTCTGATAAAAATATGCTTTCCTTCCTGAACTTCTCTCTGTCTGAAAAGTATGATTTTATTTCACTGAAATGGATTGTCTGGTTTGCTACTACAAAACTTTGTTGCTAGGTACAGGACAAAAGTACCACAGTGACATTTGATGGGGGAAACATGTTTTTATTTCTTTTGCATTCACTTTGAGGAGACTTTCTCCAAAAGGTCTGCTGGGTTGTGACAGAATCTCTAAGAGAAAGCTTGGATGGTTGGGGATGTACGACAGACGTTTGCAGTTCACATGCCCCAACAAGACCCTTCAAATCTGTTGGAAGAGGCAAAACTAGGACTGTGCAAAAGTCACCTTGTTAAAAGCAGCCTGAGAAAAACACCCTCAGAAATACTGCAGGTCTCTGTGCTGAGCTGACTGGTAGAAAGCCTTCCTGACGTAGAAGTGCCTTCCTCCTGATGATGATATCACTGCTGGTGTAGAGCAGACTGTCCTGATCCCCTCCAATTCTCTCTGAGCTCTTGCTATTCCTACAGTCCTCAGCTATGGATTTTTACTTTATTGGTTTCAGCTTTCTTCCCCACCACCTCTGAGGAAAAAAGACTGAATTATTGCTTTAAGAATTCAGTTCAGAAATATTTACCAGGAATATTAATCACCTATTTATCTATTTAATACAGTCAGGAGCATAGTTTTACATACAGTTGCCAGAGAAGGGCCGAAAAGCCACAGGGAACAGAAGATGGAGGTTTACCAAGGAAGGAGAAAAGAGATGGCAAGAAAAAAGCAGTTCTGCTGGCTCTACTTAATTTCTGTCCGGTTTCACTTTGCTAAGAAAGGCAAAGCTGCCGCTTTGTGCCGTAGCATTCAGTGCCTGCCTTGTTTAACTCTGCGCTGGGCTGCGCTGCTGATGCACCCTGCAGAAGTTGATTCAAAGTAGCGTTTGGAGGAAAACTGGTGAATGAATTCTTGCTGTGGAAGGATGTCCTCCGTGGGGTCCTTCCTGAAAAAGGAAGACACGCTTTCATCATCCTCACTAACAACATTTCAGCAGTGCTTTTGATTTTTCCATTTCTCTCTTTTCTTGCTGGGCAGGGCTTTTAATTGAAGGAGACTGAAGGGGACATGTATCCCCCAGGCAGGGAGAAGCCTCTTAGCTGGCTGCTGACTTGATTTTGCAGTCTTGAAATGAATTGAGCAGCTTTTTGTGTTAACATCAATGGTTACAGGACTCACACTTATATACAGAATTGAAGAAGACAACAATCCCTGCCCCAGAGTAGGACTTTCTTTGCTATCTGAAAACTGAATTTGTATGGAGAAAATTTCATTATCTAAGTTTGTCAGAGATTGGAGTTAAAAAAAAGAAGTATCTTTGTGGTCAAGTAAAGTGGTGGCGGGGGAAAGTTATTGCTGTTAATCCTGTGAGTGCTTTTTTATCAGTTCAGTGGGAAAAAATGCCAGTTATAAAAGACATATAGATTTTATAAGGTTTGTTGGTTTTTTTTTCTGCTGGTAATATCATAGAACTCCAGGTTCATTTCACATCTGTATTCAGCCCATGGTAGCTCTTTCTGAGAGAAAAGGGCACATTTGTTTATTGTTTTACACAGCAACAAAACTGAGTGACATTAGAAATGACTGTAGTTTATCTAGCCTTGGGAACCCGAACTCTGCCGACAGCAGACATCTCTTACCATGGGCTGGAAGCAGAAGTGGCAGTGGCCGGGGCTGAAGCGGCAGGATTTGTTCTCCGTGCAGGGGCGGAGGCTCACAGCCAGGGGGCAGTAGAGCTTCAGGAATAGGGGCAGTGGGGCTGTGCCGGAGCCCTGCGCTGTCTGCCCTAGCAACGGCCTGGAAACGAGGATGTCCTTCTTCATTTCATTGATTTGGGTAAATGGATGACACCGTTACTTCTGTGTTATTAAAGCATTAATTTCCCCGGTTTCCTTACATTGTGTTCCTTCCTGCCGTCTGAGCATTATTACGGCAATCTCTCTTCAGTAGAAACACCTCCCAGACACAGATGGAAATCTTTGCTGGTGTTCATCCTTCAGCTACCTGTCTCCCAAGCCCTTTAATAGAAACTTTGAGTTAAGCATCTCGCCGTCAGTCTTTCCCCTGAACCCACTGTCATTAATACTGAGGGCTTCTTCTATCGGTATTCCCATATCTCACACCTTCGTGGGAAGTATAAACCTGTTGATGCTGGCACTGGTGACTTTGGATAGCCGGAGAGGCATAATGGAGCCTTAGTGCAACTGGGAATCAGGTCTATTTATTTCACCGATATCAGCGAGGATCTGGCTTGCTCTTTTTTTATTGTCTGGCACTTAAATGACAGACCCGCCTGCTAGGTTTGGTTCTTCTGCTAAAACTACGGAGTCCTGCATCATAAGAAACCATCCTGACAAAGTGTGGGGAGGCAGAGGCAGGTACTGAGTGTGACCAGCCTGTCAGCTGTGTGTGGTCCCACTCACCAGTTCAGACAATGTTGCAGGGGCTAGCTTGGAAATACGCATACATTTGCATCCTTAGGTTAACTAACTTTGCTTTATCACTGAGGTGGGTTTGATTAGCTAAAGGAGTAGTAATTTTGAATTAATTTTTAGTTAATTTTGAATTCTTGTGGAAAATACAGACTCACTATGCTAAGTTGATGAAGTGTCCCTGCATCTTTAGGGGCCTAGATTTCTACCAGGCATGGATTTACTGGAAACATTCTGGGGATTTTAGGTTCGCTGTTCACATAAGCTGGTATAGCGTGACTCCACATACTGTGATGCAGTTATAATCATATGCTTTCATAGATTCATAATTTAAACTTCAGCTGAATCCATCCTTCTCTGAGACAGATCTCATGTCAGATCCTATAGAACAGGGAAGCAAGCACAGCTACCCTTTAACACAAATTATACTTGCATAGTACTTCAATATTAGGCAATAGTATCAAGTGAATAAAAAGGCGATAAGACTTTTCAAGGCCTGTGGCTGCCGCTATTTTTTCCACAAGGGCTTTTGGAAACTGCACTTCAAAGGTGACTATAATCACAGATACCTCAATTCCACCCTATTTAATGTCTAGAAACTTTCAAAGCACAGCATACCAAACCACAAGTAGCATTTTCAGTTCTGGCATAGTTGACCTTAAGGTGAAGCTGTTAGTGTTAAGTCCTGTTACATGTTAACTTATCTCAATTTTTAGAATGTCTGAGCACAGCATTCACTCATCTGACTTATTTCTATATCTTAAAACAGTGGGATTTTGATAATTTCACAGGGGTTTACAGTTTTTCCATGATACTAAGTTTGTCAGGCCTGCATTCAAACTGCAAACTTTCTTAAGGGATTTCTTTTCTTTTTATTACTACCTGTGCAGCAAATGATCTTAGATAAGGGAATTTACCATGGGCTTTGGGCAGGGACACAGAAGTTGTGGAATGAATTCTTATCTGTCTGTAATTACAGAGAAAGATTTGCAATCCTACTTGACTAAGACAAATTGGATTCCAGTTTAAACCAGTAAAATTGGCCAGGGTAAAACCATCATCAGTGAGAGCTGTAAGACAGGCTACTTCATGTGGATAAAACAAACCCTGCTGATAAATGCTCCACTCTTTTTTGAGAGGTACATTATCTATTTCATCTGAGTTCCTTTCAGGCAGGCACAAAATATCATCAATATATGTAAATTCCAATTCCCAGTTACCAGGCAATGGCTTAGCTAGCTGATTGCAGTCTAAAGCTGATGCCTTCCCTGTCTCCAGGTTTTGCTATACTGGCTCGTGCTACGGCAATCCAATTCATGCTAATGCTTGTTGATTGCTACAAAGCCTGGTGTGCCAAATTGTAGGCAGCAATTTGTTGTCAACATCAGTGTTCTGTGTGCACCAGGCTGTAGCCAAGGAATTTATTAGATTCCAAGACTGTGGAGGTGAACGGGCGGCTGATGCATCTGTAGAGAGATATGGAACAGCAATTCATGTCATTTACTGGGATGACATTTCTGCAGGGCCTTAATGAGCCAGACAATTTGCAAGCCTGAAAACAACACTGTGAAACTTCTATCTTAGAACTATTTCTGCTGTGGAAAATCCTATGATTTCATTCTCTTGTCTTTGAGAAATACGATCCAAGTATAGTCAAGCCTAGTTAAGTCAAGCTTGGCTTGTCCAGATGTGCAGATACTAGTAAGGACTAAAATTATGGCATGAGTCTAGACGTGTGTATAGTAAGAAATTCCAGACTAATACTACTTCATTAAATTGGACTGTGGGTACTGATCCCCTCTGAGGCAAATTTCACTGTATTGTTTTGTTTTGTTTTCACCTAACTATTTACAGAACATTGTGGGTGTGCAGTGTTACAGCTTTTTAATTAGTGACACGTTATAACTTAGGAATACAGTGCTACAGAGTGTTGACAAACGAATTACAAAAATACAGGAGTCCCACTTGTACGTAAATATTTGTTTTCTCTAAGCAAATCAGAATGGTGTTATTCTTTGTTATGAAGTATATTCTGCAGCTATAGTGTTCGTATTCCAACAAGGATGATTAGAGAAGCACATGGCAGTGGGAGAATAGACTGGCTGATGCTTCCAAAGCAATTAAACTACATCCAGCCACTAGCATCTGAGTAAACAGATTGATGAAAATTCAATCAAGTAGCTGAGGAAAAGACCATTTAGGTCATCTACTTCCTTGCTGTTTCCTAGGGTATGTTCTCAATTACTTGTTGTAGATACCCCCAGCACCACATCTGCTAAAATGTTCCTTTGCAACAGTAATGCAGTCTAATAGATGTCTAGTTTTCCCACATGATATGCAGTTTTAATTTGCTTTTGCTTAATGTCATCTTTTTAATTTCTCTTTTTTTTAGATTACCTCAAAACATTTATTTTCTAGATTCAGAAGGAAAAATTGCAGTCAGGAGTAAAAAGTGGTGAAAAAATTCTTTTCAATGTTCTGATTTTGATAACAAGCATAAGAAGTTTTAACAAAAACATATTGCGAAATATTCTCTCCTTTTTTTCCTTGCTCTCATATCTTATATCAGTACCAGACCTCTTAAAATTGTCTTATAGTGATTCATCAGATTTTTATTTTAAGCTATCATGCCTTGGTACAGAAAGAAAAAGACTTTTGAAAGAAGTCTTCATTATGTTAAGCATTATTCTTCTTGTAATATTATTCTACAAATACGATTAATTGCACTGTTGCCTATTAGGAGATGCTGTATCCAGCAGCCTGATAGAGGTGAGGCTCCCATAGCTCCATGTCCCCGACACAAGCCGTAGCAAGTTTGAGCGTTTGTTCCTGATAGGCACACGTATGCATGCACGCACAGTACTTGTACACATATGTACATGTCTGGTGTACAAACCAGCACAAATGGAAAATATAACACTCACACAAACACCAGTTGTTGTCATCCTGTTCCTCTCTCTGGTTGATCAAGATCAAATCCCATTTCTGGAAAATGTTTGCACTATAAACATACATACAATATTGATCCCACCAGTGCCTGGTCTTAGACAACCAGGTCTGTCCAGTATCTAGCCCCTGGACACCTTGTATCCCCAGTTGCTGACAATTGGATATCCCTAGGTGCCTCGTGCGTAGACAGACACATACATAACAGGTCTCACAAGCAGGTCCAGACCTATATGGCTTTACACCACTAGCCTTTCCCCCAGACCTCGTGGTCTTTCCAATAGCCAACTCACAGACCTAGTGTCCAGCCCAGGCTTAGGACTACAGCAACACCTAGCTCCCAAGTCTTTTATCCTACTCATTGGCTTATCTGGCTTGGTGCTCGCCTGCACAGTCTGCACATGCTCCAGTCAGTCCCGTTGCTGGCAGTGTGGGCACATGGATCCCTGTGACTCATGGTCCAAGCCTGGCTGCTGAGACCTAGACCGCCACATGCACACAGAGAAGAGATAGCCCCTCACCCAGGAAAACAGCCATGGAGACACCAGATGCTCTTCCCTGACATGGCATAATGAGCCCCATACCGCTGTGTGCAGGAATCCCACTCAGTGACCTGCAAAGTGATCTAGGGAGAACCTCTTCTGTTGACGATCTAGTAGGTCTCACCCTGGCCATGGGCTGATGGCTGTCCTGTGAGAGCCCTGGGAGATGCTGGGTCAGAGGTTCCACTGGCTCTGATCAGGTTATTGGGGTTTCTCTGCCTCCTGTTTTTCCTCTCTGTCTTGTTACATACACAGAGATAAGCCTTTAATCACATAATCTAATGTTGCCTTAATCCTCTTTTCTTAGAATATCAAGCTACTTGATACCAAGACATTAAAGATAATAAGCAAAAAAAGTGCTTTGCAAAGAAGTGCCGTTTTAAGATCAAGGATCAAATTGCAACTGGAATATTGGAATGGAGCTGGTGCAGTCTGTGTAGCAGTTCTCAGAAATGACATCCCATTAACTTCTCTGTTATGGCTATGGAGAAAGCTTAGTAAAAGGAATAAGAATTATGTTCCAACCAAACAGTCCTCATTATTCAATGGCTGGAGACTAAACCCACATGTGAATGGAATACTGATTAAAGAGGTTTTTTGGTTTTTTCTTTGTTCCACAATAACAGTTTTTATAGATCCTTTGTTTACCTGGAATCAAAACCAATTTGAACTTGTTGTTCAGTGGAACCAAAGCAAATTTAGTCATAGCTAATTCCAAATTGGGATAAAAGATTACAGTTTGACTCATTGTTTCTAATACCTGATTTTTGTTAACATTTCCTCTTCAAACAAAAGTAGAATTGAAGATTGCAGCCTCCTTTTCCATTACCAAATACATTCTTAATGCCTTCAGCTGAGAGCTCTCTCAGGGCTGTATATTTTCCTCTATAGCTCATGTGATATACTTTCCAAATACAATCAACTGTTTAACACCTCAGTTTTCTAAGGTGTGACTGAGACAGCAGTGATTGAACTTATCTTAGATCTCTAGCTTTTATGTTTGAATCTGGAGCTGAACCTGAGAAGCACTGTTAGACTGTAGAGGGAGAATGCTTAACACAATAGCTCATAAACTACCTGGTCTGGTTCTGCTTATTTATACTGGGACATTTACAAGGTGACTCTACCCCTGCCCCAAAAAAAAGCTAAAAGAGGGATGAAGAGTCTGCTCTATCAATAAAACATCAGAAGTCCTAGTAAAGGGGTTGAGGAAAATCAAAACTTGTATCAATAGTGGAGAGCATGAGCTAATAATACCTGTGTCTGTTCTTTTGTTTTCTTGTGTGGCACTTTCTTTTAATGCTAAAACAGTGATTATGGATATGAACGTCACAGCAATGGGCAGTGTTTACCAGCATTTTGGTATAACCCATCTTCCTTATCGAAAGACTGTAGCCTCGGGCAGAGTTACCTCAACAGCACTGGGTAAGTGGCACACCAGACTTTATTTAGCTAAAGCGCCCATATGAGCTTAAACCCAATGACAACTACAGATTGCATTTATTATAGGTGTCTCAAAGATGACTGAAGCCCTTGGAATGTCTTCTTCACTGATTTTTTTAGGGTGCAGTCTGGCACTCCAGATCTCCATCATGGATGGTCCAGAACTTTCTCTGAAAAATGATGCCTTAAAGAAGCTTGGGGGGAAAACTGTAAGGCAAAGGCCAAATCACTAAAGTCTCTGAAAAGACTCCTCTTAAAATCATGTGGGATGAGGTGAGGGAGAAATGGTGGAAGATAAATTAGAGGAAAGAGATGAAACTGATTTATATGTGAAGTAAGAGATGGGCATCTAGCCTGACTGCTGGTTATTCTTTGGCCCTATTGGAAGTCAGTGGAAGATGTAGTATAAGTTAAGATACTGCCCTCAAACTTCATTTCTGATGCAAGTGATTAAAGCAAAGAAAGGAACACAAGCTGTGTTTTGGTGTTTTGTACACTCAAAGACAGGCAGAATTTGCTTTCTAATTCAACCCTTATTTTTGTAGCTCTTGGGGGTTGCATCTTTAGAGTTGCCTCACAACTGATGAGAAGTGGAAAGCATGTGGAAAAAAAGCTGTTAAACTATGCCTAACAGTATAATAATTGAATACAATTCCATACTGAATGTGTATTTAATTTATTTATAACTTTAGTGTTATTTAATATATAACATAGGTCATCATATAATTTTATGGTTTAGACAGTTTATTAATTTAGGAATTAATTAATGTGGTGTATAGGTATGCTATGCAAGAAAATATTACCTGCCATTAACAACAATATTAACTATTTGTTAAGCACATAAGGAATGCTTGGCTGAGACAAATGCTCAAATACATTTGGGAATCTGTTTTATTCAAAAGAAACCACAAAAATGCCTCCCTGTTCCCAGTTAACCCTGTTATGCTCCCTGTCAGTATCTTCCACAGAGTCTCTTTTCCTTTTCAGATACCGGAAAGTTGTTTCTAATAACTGCACGGATGGTGTGAGAGAACGGTACACAGCAAAACCACAGCAATGTCCTGGCAAAGCCCCCCAGGGCCTTCGCATAATCACATCTGATGGCAAACTGACAGCTGAGCAAGGACACAATGTCACTTTCCTGGTGCAGCTGGAAGAGGTGGGTTCTATTTTTATGCTGTATCCCAGGCCCATGGCTCTATTTGAGTCTGATTCATGCCAAAGTTTGCAAAGTGGTGAAGAGGTGTGGACCAAGAGAGGGTGGGATAAAGTCTGTCAGCTTCACAATGTAGCTGGTGGAGCTTGCTCTAAAATGTAACAGATGATGCATGGAGATGATGAGAGTATTGCAGTACATAGGATAATAGCTGGAAGAAGCTTATAAAGACTGGGAAGTGGTTTGTTTTGGGAATTTCACAGTAGAACTGGAGAGTGCAGATTTTAATCTTGATCCCCACCCTTAACTGTGCTTTTGATTTCTTGCTGTGTTTGAAATAGAATTTCAATTTTTACTTGCCGCTGACTTTCAACCGAACATCACTAAAAGTACATGTGCAGATCTGTCCCTGGTACATACTGTTTAGGTGTTTGTGGATGAAATATCAAGATGCCATCAACAGCATTTAGTCTGAAATTGATTGCAAATATGAAGCTGATTCAGACTCTGGTCAGAGCCTGTGTTTTTGTTACATCTGTAACTTAACTAGATATTTCATTGTTCTGCTCCCTCTATTTCTGAACCCTTAGAAAAAAGCATTTAAAATCTTTTTGCCTGTTTTTCTTTCTCAGCACTTCTTTATCTATGCTTAATTGTAGGTGCCCAAATAATAGCATTCACGAAGTAACTATTTTATCTTTTTTCCTTATCCAATCTAATTTCTTTAAACTTCTGCCCTTTTTACTGTATAGCTGGCCAATAAATCCTAAAACAACTATGCTTTTACACTAGGCGACAACGTACATCCCTTTACAGCTTAGAGCATTCATGGAAATTACTTCTGACCCTCTCTGTAGTAAATGTCATCTGCAGTGAGGAAAGAGAAATGAGGATGACCTCTAGAGCTGAGTTTTGTAGGGGTGTGTTGGGGTTTTTACATCTCTGTTATTGATGCTTTCCCCAGCAAACAGGTGTCTTGATTTGTAAAGGCAATAACATATAATAAATCATAGCTAACTTGAAGCAGTTGTTTGAGCTGAATGTTGATTTTCTCCAAAATGTGGCCACTTTATTTCAGTAGTGACAGCCATACAACATTGCTAGTGTACATTCTGTCACAACATATAAACATATAACTGCATCTGGATAAATTATTGATTTCTGTGTTTAAAGATGAAGAATAAAAAGTCCAAAACAAGATTAAA
The DNA here is from genome assembly GCF_023638135.1 of Falco biarmicus. Taxonomy (NCBI): domain Eukaryota; kingdom Metazoa; phylum Chordata; class Aves; order Falconiformes; family Falconidae; genus Falco; species Falco biarmicus. The sequence goes on from NC_079296.1 coordinate 24,199,669, forward strand.
AGTCTTCAGGCTTTAAAAAAAAATGGAAAAAAAAATAAAAAGTGTTCATTGTATCACTTTTCTATTCTCAGCAAAATTTTAAAACAGATTGAGAGAAGGAGATGGGTAGTCTGAGAAGTCAGTCACAAAACTATCAAAGAATTATTACAATAGTCAGGGGGGAGGCAATCCCCCACAATATGGGAAACTTGGGACAAATGTCCTGCTCTTCCTTCTGTATTTCAGCACATCTGTCCTGTAAGAATACCCTGGCCATTCTGTCATACAGGGATCTGCTGTGAATTGTCCTGTCTTTTCTGTTGATTCTGATCTTTTTTGATAGCCCTGCTTCAGTATTCTCCAGAGTCTGGAAGCAACACCTTCTCCATTAGGTGGTGTCTTTCTCATGCTCTGTATCAGGGAGTACATGAAGTATGTTTTCATGAGTAGTATGTTTTCATGAGTGAGTCAGCTTCTGAGAACATCTAAAAGGGGCCCTTCTTTCAGTATATCTGATAAGGAAGACATTAGGAATTGCTCCGAGGGCTGAAATAGTATTGATAAACTTCCAACATTTCTGATTACTCTCCCTGCTAGATGAATCTTGACCTCCTGCTTCTAGATTTGACAATATAAAGAGTTTACAGAGCAACAGACAAAACCTTTGGGTGAATTTGACCCAGTCTGACAATGACTTTGGGCTGATGTTGCAGCAAAAGAAATATTCAGCAAAGAAAATTTTCCCAGCTGTATGCAAGCTATGGGAAAATAAACAGTGGTTATAGCCTCATAATTGTACATAGACTATTTCATTTCCCAAATTAACTGTTTCGGTAACAAAAATTCACACTCATTAGAAAAGTTAACCTAGCAAAAGAGCAACCACCCCTTTCTAGAATAGATACTATTATCATAGGATCACAGAACAATTGAGGTTGGAAAGGGATCCCTGGAGATTTAGTCCAACCCCACTTTTGAAAGGGAAATTTCTTTCCCTTGCAAACAAAGCAGAAGCATCATAAATGAAGAACTTGCTACTTTCTGTTTAGTTCTGCCCTGCACAAGTATACAGCATAGTACAATCCAGGATGTTTAGCATCTGCAGAATCTCTGCCACTCCATTTTTGCTGAAGAGAAGGTACCAGGCAAGCTAAAAAAGGCTGGATATATCTGTGTATGCATGTGAGGTTTTTCACAATTGCATATGAAGAAAGTGTGTTCTATTCAAATCTTGTCTCCTGGAGTGGTGATCAGTATTTTTAAGTGCTACACCCTGGTGTGAGGACTCTTCCTTTCGCTTGTGTCAAAGTTACTGTCTTTTAGGTTGTAAAGAAACAGCAGTCTTTGCTTATGTTGTAGTCCCTTTGCACCTTAACATCTCCTGTATCCCTCTGAGATAGTTTGTTTAAACCTTCAGATCTGCAGAGCTGTTCCATACACTGCAGCCTCCCAGTTCTCTTTTTTCATGCCTATACTCCACTTGACCTGCAGGAAAAAAAAAAAAAAATAAAAGAAGCTGGTGATCCAAGGTACAAGAGTCTGTTTTAGATTTGTACTCCTATTATCTTTCTAGGGATTTCTGCTCCATCTAAAGACCCGCCTGGGTCTGAAAAGAAGAATAAGCTGCAGAGGTAGACTCACTAGAGGCCCTGAAAAGTCACTGTGTCTCTGTAGTGGCTTACTAAAAACGTAGGGAGAGGCAAATGGCAGCAGAAGAAAACTGATTTTTTTCATTCAGGTGTGGGATTCAGGGAAAGGAACCACAGTTCATGGTTTTCTTGTAGAGCCTGCTTGTGCCTGTGGTGATGCTGAGGGCTGGAACTGTGTCATTCTGACAATAACACAATGTCAGTAAAAGCTGTCTGAAGAGCAACAAGGACAAGGCATTCAGAAGTGTTTTGCTATTGAAGAAGACACAAAAGGAAACTAATCACTGAAGTCTGTGCAAGTGGAGAGGGGGCAGGCACCAAAACCAGCAGTGCATAGAGCATTGCTGGTTTCTGAGAGATGGGATTCTGTCCCAGTTTCTCTAACCCTGACTCACATAAAATTTGCCTGTAAAGCATTTCTATCTGGCAGCATATAAATATCATTAAAAGCAAAACCAACCAACAGCTCATGTTTAAATGATCTGAATGTAAGAATGCTTTCCAAAGTGGTCTGACTTTCCTATCACCTTTTAGGATTTCAGTATGACTTCTTAAAAACAGTTTGCAAAGTCACATTGCACTTATTAAATTTGTTCCTGTTATTGGAAAGGTTTGTCCAGATTAGTTCTCCTATTAATCTGGGTATAATCATCATGATACTCCTACTGGGTGACAACAGCCAGGAAGCATCAATATTTCCTTTTTTAATTAGCTTGCGTCCCATTGTACGAAGCATTATGGAAGTGTTTAATAAGCAGAGTACCATACTTAAGCTGGTAATTTTGCTCTTAAATTTCTGTTGAGCTAAGGAGAATAGCAACAGCATCTTTGTCATTACATGGCAGGACAGGAGAAAACTAGTTATGCTTAAAAGAAAATTTTGCTATTGCTTCAAAATGCTGCCAGTTTAAAGGTTAATCCTTGCCCTGGCCAGGGCTGTTTGCTCAGACCCATGGCTGGTACCTCTCACACTGCAACAACAGAGTTGTTTCTCAGCCTAAACCTGAATCCTTTATTTTTGAACAGCAACAAAAGGAACCCAAAACCAGGAATCACAAAGCCAGTTTTCCTACTGAAGTTCTTCAGCCCAGTGTCCTCGACAGATGCTGCTGCTCTGCTGTAGAAAACAGAGGAATGTTATTAAGCAGGTGTTGTTTCTGTGTGCCTTCCTCATCACATGGTCGTGTAGGTTTCTTGCCCCTTGCAAACCCAATTGTTATTTGTGTGTTTGAGTTATTTGTATGAACATCAGACACTTGTGCTTGCTGTACAGCTTCAGTGGAGACACAGAAAGCTGCAGCCCCCAGAACAACGGTGTTCAACACAATGGCTTTCAAACTTGTTTCATCTGGTTGCTCATACATCTTTGCTGAGGAAATGGACAGTAACGACATTGAGGGCAGAAAGGTTCAGGGCTTTGGCTGTTTCATTACAGATAATTCACAGAGAAACTGCCTCCTCTAATTTATTTTATATCTTGGTAAAATGACAGCCAAACCTCTTTGACATTCCAGGTCTGCCTGTGTTCTCACTTGACAAAGTCACTCCACTGGGAGTAGATTCTGGCTTGCTTTGGACTGCTTGCTGCTGCTATATGATGTTTGGATTAGACTAATACGTGGGGAAAGCTCATTTGTTCCTACAGTTTTGGCCATGGGCTAGAATTTAGGCAATCTGAAGTCATTCCTGAACCTCACTCTGAGATCATTCTGCATCACCTTGAGTAAGAAACTTAACCTTTCTGGTTTTTTATTCCCTCATTTGAAAACAGAGCTTTACTTTCTTCCTCTTGCCTTCCATGCCTTTCATTTATGTGCTGAATGTTCATGAGGCCAGAGAACTCTCTCTTACCATGTGAATATACAAACAGAGCCCTGAATTTTCTAAAGACCACTATGGTTTTCTGCAATGACAATGTTAATAAATGGCTGTACAAAGTATGTTATATCTCAGGTACATTTAATGAGCTTGGAGATCCTGCTGGAGGGACAATACCATTAACATTTCCCACCTCAGCACTGTTGTTCGGTGCAATTCAGAGTTCAATTCAGCTGAAACCTCTGGAGATGAGTTTAGGATTATTTTGATAGTTGATATGCTCAAATTAAAGATGCAAGGCTAGCAGTACATAAAAGCATAGTCCGTATTTTTTGTGGTATCCTACTGTGTTAGCTCTTTTGATATCACAAGTTAGTTAGAAATGACTACAGAAATACGAAACCTTCATCCTAACTTTCAATGCATATGCTCATCATGGCTGTTTATCTCACTACCACCACCACGTTCCTGTTAATAACACACAGATGAAATATCAGTACATCCCCTCCTCCATACCACTGTCATCTGAATTATAATTGCATTTTCTGTATTACTGATAATTACAAGCTGGTTGGGAAAAATCGGAGCCTTTCATGCAGTTTTAAATTCACTGCTGAAATTCCATGAAAATGTATGAAAGTTGACCTCACCTTCATGATGACATACAGTGCTACAGTCTTCTAATGCACTTACAGTCACACAAGTTGAAATGTTCTGCATAATGCTGAGAGGTTGTGCTTATTGATTCCTGTAGAGCACAGGTCTAGTCCTGCAGAAAAAGCTCATGGTTGAGTTGAGCTGGCACAACTGGCAGTCAGAATGAATGATTTGATTAGTACAATTAACTGCTTTGGTGTAGAAAAAGAAGTATATTTGAAAAATATCAAGCTATTTTCTCTGGTAAAAGACACATTTCTATTCAGTTTCTGATTTTAAAAAGTTAAAAGCATCTCTTTGAAAGCAGGAATTTACATGGGAAAACATGTTTTTCAGTACTTGATCAAGTTGGACTTGAATAGCTGTTTAAAATTAAGGATATGCTTTAAACAGACCTAGACTAAAGTTATCCCATGCACAGATATTCAGTTGCAATGGAAATAATCTTTGATGGATGTTTTCTGATGGTAACAGGAAAATGCCAAAGCAGGAAAAGCATTAATCTAAAGAAAGCACAAAGCATTAATTCACGAAGACAACTCAACCACAGTAGTATCTGTCTCTTGCAAAGGTTAATTAAATCCACTACCAACATCTGGAAGGAAAATGCACAAACCAGTGCATAACTAAAGACTTAAAAATGGAATCTGAAATATGCAAATCAAAATTAAAAACCTTGAACTGTATTTCATTGTTTTATTACTTCCATTTAGAAACAAATACTGGAAGTCAATAAGGAAATTCATTATTACAACCTTCTGGGCAAGATTCAAACATAGTGTTTGAGAGAGAATCCTGCTAGGTGGGATACACTCACATACACTAAAATATTGAGAGCTGGATAAAAGTAATCAAAGTTTAAAACTATTGTCACAAACTGTATGATCTGTTTCTTGATACACCCTGATGCAGGAAGCTTCACATCCAGGTCTTCTGTAAGCTCTAGACTTCTATTCTTTTGGCAAGATACAGGTAAAATGCACATTTGGCTTGGGGAGGGCAGGGAGGGGAAGGAGGGAGGAGAATCTTTTGTGTATACTTGGAACCCCCTTGGACATTTAATGAGAAAATCCCTTAGAAAATAGTTAATATCTGATTTACATTTTAGTAACAAATATTGTATAGGTAAAGGACATAATACAGGGCCTTGGGAAACTTGTTTTTAATTACCAGGGCTTCTTTTCATGCTAAAAAGAGTACTGGTGTGCTTAAAGTTCAGCATCTGCTTAAGTCTTTGGCTAGACTAAAGCCTGTATCCAGATTGCAGTGTACTTCAGGTTATATCCAAGCTTGTGCATATTGCATGTACCTAGTTCAAGGTGAAAAACATCCATCAAAAGTACTTCCATTTTTTTCAGCTATGGCAATTGTTGGCTGACTAGCTTAGTGTGATTAGAATACAGGAGCCGAATGCAGAGGTATCACCACAAGCAGCCTACTTGTTAAATTTCTCCCCTGATGCCTAAGAGCATTGGCATTAAAGACCTCTTACAATGAAGGCCAGAGAGGCTGCCCAAAGTTTAGTGCTTATAGCATCCAAGTGCTTTGCTGTGGCTTCCAAAGTAATGCAGGGAGTCTTCTGTCTGCTTTATCCAAGCTAAAAGCTTCAGAAAACCCCTATCATGTGGTATTGGCCTTGTCAAAATGATGAGAAGCTGGAAAAACTTCTGGAACAGGAGAGGTTTTCGCAAGATGTGTGTATCTGCATCAAATTGTTGCAGAATAAAACTTCGCTTGGTAAAATAGCCACTTGCAAGCAGATCTGGAGAGCTGCCTGTGACAGAGGCAGCTGGGGCTGGTGTAGATCAGGTGTGGGCTGTGTGGGAAATGTTTTGATTTTTGGCTCACCCCCTTTCTCTTCCTGTCTTTTTCTGCCCATGCTCTTACCTGGCACATATAAAACATTAGAACAAGTCAAAACACACTCTTTTTGTTTTCCTGACTTTTTTCTCCCACTTCCTAAGCTAGAATTTTAAATGTCAGCTTTTCAAAATGTGGCATTTTTAGAGAAGTGTTATAGCCTGGATCTTACTGAATGGAAAATGTATTTCCAGTTCAAAGGGTTTTAAAACAAAACAGGAAAGGCCAAGGCAAATGAAAAAGACAGGGGAAACAGTGGCTGCAGCCCTTCTCTAATTAGATTTTCAGCTGTCTCTGTCAGCATCTTTTCTCCCTAGGGAATTTGGAAGAAAAATTGAAACCTAAATCTTGCATGCCTTAGAAATGGCTCCCTTCCCTGGCAGCACCTGTAGACACCACGGTTTTCATGACTATGGACAAAATGAAGACAAGAGAAAAAACATTCATTAAAACATAAATTTTGACACTTGCAGAAACAGGCCTGTTCTAAAATGCTTCACCCTTTTCATCTTCTGCTGCTGCCTCAAATATGCAGAGGAATATACCTCAACCTGAAACAGACTTCAACTGCATGACCTCAGCCATACTCAGAGATGATAAAGCCAGCAGGGTCGCTGTGGTGGTGCAGCTTTAACAGTATGAACAGCTTTTGTCCCAGCAGTATGGCTTCACTGTTTGAGGACATAATCTCATTTTTAGTTAGAAAAGATGGCTAAAACCCTAGTGATGATGGACCTAGAGGAACTGGGAGAGCATCTTAGGGTACTTCACAGATCTATGTCTTTGGTCTGAGTCCAGCATTGCCCTTGAGAGAATACACTCCCCCTCTGAAAGCGGTTAGAGCTGAGGTGGTCATATATGTTCACTTCTATCCGTGAAGTTATATGCCTTTTGATGTCCTCTGTTGGCTTGGGCAGTCAGGAGTGCCCAAATCACTGCAACATGTTTGAAATTGGATGTTTTCTTTCAAATAACTCAGCTCAACAAAGGACATAACTCCTACTTAAGACCATCTCCTGTGTTCCTAATGGCCCTTTGTGAGGACTGGTGTGATCATCCTAGTTTGATCTTCTAATGCAGGTAGGAGCTCTTGTCTCAGTGATTGGTGTGTCAAAGAAGAAGGTAAGCAGGTGCTTAAACTCCTAGTAAAGCATCCAATGGGGAATTTGCTAAGATCTTTGCTGAGTGGAGGCCTTACTAGTTTGCATTGCTCAAGCACCTTTCTTAGGTTTGACAATATGTCAACTCCAGATTGAAAACTCCAGATGTTTCCGAGTTAATTACTTGGAGAAACTTAGTTAAGAACTACCCAAGGGCAACCTTGGAGCTGATTTAACATGCGAGACCCTCATGTTTCTTTCTAAAAGGATACTCATGTTGGTTTTCTCAGTAAATGCCTCAGCACCTCAGGGTTCCTTTGCCCTCACTGGTTCTCTCAAGTGAACAGGGAGTGGTTGTCTTCACCTTCAGGACACCAGGAGGGAAATGGCACGAGGTATGTGTGAGAATACATGTGCCTCCATCAAGGGATGTCTTTTCCCTGCCACATCCTTCTCTCTGGGGTCCTCCAGAACAGAGCAACACAGTTATTTTTGTCTCATCCATTTGGAAGCCATCTCCAGGTATAGCTCTACTCATTCTGCTTTCCATTCAGGCGATCTTCCGCTATTTCTGCTTTCACAACAGTTTATAAAAAGACTGAGAGACCATGAGGAATATAAAGCTTATGTTGCAATTCCCTCCCATAGTCACACACACACACATTTCCCTTTCTGATGTGGAAACCTGCCTGACACCAATGGTTTACATGGGTACCTTTCATGCCAGTTGGGAATCCAGAGGGCTGTTTCTTTCTCAAGGGAAAAGAAAAGCAACAACAACAACCACCACAGAAAAAAAAAGGAAAAGGAAACCAAAGTAAATTAAATGTCCTTTCAGCCAATTTTATGAACTGCCCTCGGCTATTAATTTACCAGCATTCTTCCAGACAGCAGCAGCTGCTTCAGCGTGCCAGGCTGTGGAGCGAGCTGCTGCATAGCAACAGCCAGCCAGCATGAACGTACCCACCGTAAGCATCACGCAGAGCCACAGAGGGAGACTTTCCAAAGGCATGAGAATGCTTAAAGTTAAGACAAGGTACTTGCATCTTACCTGAAAGGGAGAGGATCTTTAGCAGCCACAGTTGTTATACAGGTCAGTGTGGGCTGTGTAACTATCTGGCTGTCAGAAACTGCCCTTACCATAGGCATGTCACTGCACTGTGAGGTGAGAAAATCTTACAACTGTTTCTAGTGTGTATGACATAGGATATATGGATTTTTTTATATGGAAGCATGACTCACTTTTCCGTCTTTTAAACAGGTTTGCAACCAAAAAAAATATTTTAATTGCTTTTTGTTGGTAAGGAAATTACATTGCATTTTGAAAAAAGGTTTCAAAAGCCTTTTTGGGTTGGGTGATTGACGTAGAGTTTGACAATGCTGCATGCACCAAGCTGGACTTGTTTCAGGAGTGGAAGTTTAAAACCTGTTTCAGGATTGTTTCTCATTAGCAGATCCCTGTTCTGTCATGGAGAATACAGATCCCTGGTATCTTTGGCTTTTGATTTGCTCTAAGTTTTTGTTTGTTTGTTTCCCAAATGGGCTTTTTATTTAATTATCTATTTATTGTAATTTATTGTAACAATTCTGAAACGTGCTAGATTAGCAGCCCAGGAGACTAATGTAACAAAGTGGCAGTCTGAGTTATACCACAAACCTACTTTGCTGGGATAATCTCTAGGCAAGAGGAGAAGACTTTAATCAGCTCTGTCAATTTATTAGCCCTTCCCTTCTAAGGCAAGCACCAAAGATCCCACTTAGTGTCAATAGTGTTGGTAGCTGTTCTGAAATGTATACAAGTCCAGCTCATTTTAAATTAGGCCACTGAGCAAGTCTTAAGCTGCTGTAAGCTCTTGTTATCATATGAGGCTGAAGCAGTTCTTTTGACAAAACACCGCTTCGATATAGTTGACCCTTCCCTGAGAATGTCTCTTATCTTCCTGGTTTTTATGGTTTTGAATCATAGAATCATCCTAGAATGGTTTGGGTTGGAAGGGACCTTAAAGATAGTCTAGTTCCAACCCCCTGCCACGGGCAGGGACACCTTTCACCAGACCAGGTTGCTCAGAGCCCCATCCAGCCTGGCCTTGAACACTGCCAGGGATGGGGCACCCACAGCTTCTCTGGGCAGCCTGTGCCAGTGCCTCATCACTCTCACAGTGAAGAATTTCTTCCCAATATCTAATCTAAAACTACCCTCTTCCACTTTAAAGCCATTACCCCTTGTCCTGTCCCTACACGCCCTTGTAAAAAGTCCCTTTCCACCTTTCTTGTAGGCCCTTTAGGTACTGGAAGGCTGCTATAAGGTCTCCTCGGAGCCTTTTCTTCTCCAGGCTGAACAACACCAACTGTCTCAGCCTGTCTTCATAGGAGAGGTGCTCCAGCCCTCCGACCATTTTCATGGCCCTCCTCTGGACTCATTCCAACAGGCCTGTGTCCTTCTGATGTTGGGGGCTCCAGATGGACACAGTACAGCAGGTAGGGTCTCCCCAGAGCTGAGGGAGAGAGCCACCTCCCTTGACCTGCTGGTCATGCTTCTTTTGATGCAGCCCAGGATACGGTTGGCTTTCTGGGCTGCAAGTGCATATTGCTGGGTTGTGTTGAGCTTCTCATCCACCAACACCCCCAAGTCCTTCTCCTCAGGGCTGCTCTCAATCCATTCTCTGCCCAGCCTGTATATTGATACTGGGAGTTGTCCCAACCCAGGTGCAGCACTTTGCACTTGGCCTTGCTGAACTTCATGAGGTTTGCACGGGGCCACCTCTCAAGCCTGTCAAGGTCACTCTGGAAGGCCTCCCTTCCCTCCAGCATGCCCACCACACCACAGAGCTTGGTGTCATCAGCAAACTTGCTGAGGTGCACTCGGTGCCGGTGTCCGTGGTGCTGACAAAGATGTTCAGCAGTGCTGGCCCCACACCGGCCCCTGAGGCATGCCTCTCAGCACTGGTCTCTACTTGGGCATCAAGCCGTTGACTGCAACTGTTTGAGTGTGACCATCCAGCCAATCCCTTATCCACCAAGTGGTCCACCCATCAAATCTGTGTGTCTCCAGTTTAGAGACAAGGATGTCATGCAGGACAGTGTCAAATGCTTTGCACAAGTCCAGGCAGATGACATCAGTTGCTCATCTGCCAATGCTGTAATCCCATCACAGGAGGCCACCAAATTTGTCAGACACTATTTGCCTTTAGTGGAGCCATGTTGGCTGTCATCAGTGACCTCTTTATTTTCTGTAGCCTTCCTTTTTGTGTTTACGTTTATCCAGGAGCTGCTTGTTCATCCATGCAGGCCTCCTGGCATTTTTGCCTGACTTCCTCTTTGTTTGGACACATCACTCCTGAGCTTCGAAAAGGTGATCCGTGAATATTAACCAGTTTTCTCGGGCCCCTCTTCCCTCCAGGGCTTTGTCCCGTGGTAGGCTACCAAGAGATCCCTGAAGAGGCCAAAGCCCGCTCTCCTGAAGCCCAGGGCAGTGAGCCTGCTGTGCACCCCCCTCGCTGCCCTAAGGGCCTTGAACTCCACCATTTCATGGTCACTGGAGCCCAGGCTGCCCTTGAGCTTCACATTCCCCACGAGCCTCTCCTTGTTGGTGAGAGGCAGGTCCAGTGTAGCACCTCGCCTTGTTGGTTCCTGTATCACTTGGAGAAGGAAGTTATCATCAAATTATTCCAGGAACCTCCTGGATTGTTTATGCCCTGTTGTGTTGTCCCTCAAACAGGTATCAGGGTGGTTGAAGTTCCTCATGAGGACCAGGGCTTTTGAGTGTGAGGCAGCTCCTATCTGTCTATAGAGGGCCTCACCTGCTCGGCCTTCCTGGCCCGGTGCCCTGTTGCAGACAGACCCCTCCTATGTCACCTGTCCCTGCCCTCACTTTAATCCTGACCCATAAGATCTTGGTCAGCACCTCAGACACAAGATACAAAAGCTCACTGTGTGAGTCATTCCAAGGACTCCTGAGGCAATCTCAATAGCTACCCATGTCCTTAGCACTTACTGAGATGAACACCATTCCCCACTACAACTCTGTTCCTCCCTATAAGAAAACTTAGGGGAAGGAGCCAGCATATTTTCTAGAAGATCCTCTGGTCCCCCTGATGTTTGGGAAAGCAGGGCTACAGCACACACCTTGGAGGACAGCTTCACAGTGCAGCTGAGTCACCTTCAAGAGGGTGCAACTTTTTCTTCACTGACTGCTGAGGAAGTTGATGAAGTGACCACCTTTCCTCTGGTAACATCAGACCTTGCAACTGTCCTCTGGTTGGTCTAGGTCATTGCACTGATCCAGTCTCTCAAAAGAAAAGCAGAGTCTTTTCTGACCCTTTGTCTTTACTATCACCACAGGGAGACCTCCAGAGATCCCTCATTCAGGTGGATTTTGGAGACGGCATTGCTGTGTCGTATGCCAATCTCAGCTCGACTGAAGATGGGATCAAGCACATCTACCAGAACGTGGGCATATTCCGAGTGGCTGTGGTGGTGGAAAATAGCCTGGGTTCTGACAACGCTGTCCTCTACCTGCATGTAACATGTATGTATGTTCATATTCATTGTTAGCTTCTGTTGTTCTTTAAATAATTATTACTTGTTCTTACAGACAACATTTGGGGCTTTGCAGCTGGAAGCAGCGTGTTGGGCTATAATGTTTGTCCTCCAACAAAGGACTCCAGACGGAGGGGAGCCACAGGCAATAGTGACATGTTCCACCTCTGATTTTGGGTATTCTACCTTGGGACATATCAAAGGAGTCTCCAGCCCTTTCTGAATGCACCTTCATTAGCGTGTTTACAATTCCAGAAATACAAAGACATCCAGGATCTTTAATCACTTTTAAAAGCCTTGACTTTTACTTTGTACATGTGTTTTGCCCTCTAATGAAATGCAACCACCTCTGGAATGGAAACCAGTGTATTTCAGTCTTCCTGTTGTCATAGGAACCAAAATCTTGGTGTTAAAGAGTATTTCAAGAAAAAATATTATCTTCACATTGCTTTTCTGCTATTCTTTTTAATCTTTTCTATACTTCAGCTGGCTCTATTTACAATTGAAATGTATCTCAAGTCCTTACATAAAACCAGCAATGTGTTCTTTCATATTTATTCTCAGACATGGTTATGAACACAAAGGGTCAACCTGTTACTGAAATTTTGTAACATACCAAATGGATTTTGTGTGGAGCCATCATTTTCTTTATACAGTGGGGTGGTTTTTTTGTGGCTTATTTGTGTTTTCAGCTGTGTGCCTCTGTGCCAGATTTACTGTAAAAAACCAGGAAATTCCAAAACTTAAAGTTATGCTTACAGAAATACCACATACCCTGTACCAAATTAACTCCATATACTTTCTGGATAATTCAGCACATTCCATACACTTTAACTCTAGTTTTGTAGTTCATACAGCATGAAAGCAGCTGCCTCTTCAGGGGAAGAGGGCAGCTCTTTAATGGTGCACCATCATATCAACAGATGGGAGCAGTGGGAGGTGTAGCTGTGGAACACTGGGGGTTTATGAGGGAGCACTAGAGAAGCAGGAGCTGTTTTAATCCATTTTCTTGAGACATTAAAAGCTTAAGAATTATTTTGATTGTTTAAGCAGTATGAGAAATAAGCAATATTCAGATAAATTCATGTGACTTAGCAGCTGATAGTGTACGTTTCTGTGTTTTGTGTAAGTAATGCCAGCACAGGACTTAAATACTGCATGATTATTGCAGCCAGTCCCAGATTATACGTGTCTGACCCCCTGGAGAAGTGACACTCTAAGGGATATGTCTCATTTTTCTCTACATGATAAGAATTAGGGACTTCAAAACAGGTTGCAGACTGAGCGTGGTGCTACTCAGAGTAGCATTAGATTTGCTGAGGACAGAGTTGCACAGTAAATCCAGTCCCCTCCAGAGCCTAACATACAGATTTACAAAAGCTTCTAAATCCTATTTAAATGCTTGCATTGCTACTCAGCTCTCTGCTGAGTATTCTGCTTGTGGAGTATAAGCTTGGCCTTTGGGAAGTTTTGTAAAAATATCTGTCCTTACAATAGACGCACACCTTAGGCTGCTAAGACCCACAGAAAAGCAGTGTGCAGCCTGAACATCCAGAGAGTTTCAGGAAGGGCTATGAACTGTGTGACCCCTTGCTACGGAGTTAATATATGAGCACATATAGCCTGTCTGGGCATTCCAGCACCCTTCCCTACCTGTGGCCAGCAGATGTGCTGAGGGGAAAACTGCAGGCACTGAATCACAGTGCTTGTGATCTCTAAGATGAGCGTAAAGCCTCTGTGTTGTGCTCTCATCCTTCTGCAGCCACGGGGCCAGTGCATAGTAGTTGGTCCAGGCATTCAAAACCACAGACTATTGTGAGGTAGAAGTATTTTGGGGTGGATGTACAGTAAATTGTATATAAACTGTTTCTCTAGCCAACAGGCTGTCTCTGAACTGTCCTGACAGGTCAGAATTTTCCCCTGGATAGTTATGCATTTTCCTGAACGCTTCAGAATAACTCCCCTACCCAAGGGAACCTTTTGGGAAGCTTCTCCCTTCCTATTGTCTTGGTCTTGTACACAGTTTTTCCTAGGGCAGGTGAAGGTCTGTAGTCTCCACGGTCCTGCACGAAGCTCAGAAATTAATTCTCTTGAACGCTTTTCAAACTTCCCTGGCAGAAAGCGGTACCAAGCCGAGGGCCTATCCAGAGTGAGCTATCGCCATCTGCTGGCCAGACAGTAGTTCGGCACTTCAGCCGCTGACCCAGCTACACGCACAGCACTCAAGCAGAATTGGCTTCCTGGAGCCATTCTGTCATGTTCTTTCCTAGCAGGCATATGGTGGAGGTCCAAGGAGGTACTGGGGCACTCTCTGCAGTGCAGGGTCATTTGAGATGTGCTCAGAGTAGCTATGCAGTTATGTTGGAGTATATTAGACTTTACATGGGCTCCATTGTCGCTGCTGTCACCAAATCTGGTGTTAGGACATTTGTTCATTTAAAGGGCTGTGCTGACACTGGGCATTTGGCAAACATCCCAAAGAACACCAGAGTTGCAAAATATTTAACCTGAGAAGCTGCTGTTTTTCAGGTCTCTGCGTCGTGCTGAAAGCAGGTGCAGCCCAGTCACAGAAATATATCTGAGCAGGGGAATGCTGTTAAGATTATAAGGGTGAAATTCTGGCTTCTCTTGAATTTTCAAGAAGATTGTTGACTGCTGATTCTAAAAGGAAAAATGCACTGTGGTCTGGTCTATAGCAGGCTTTGATTAGTCTTAACTGGGCTGCTTCAGGTTAAGCAACGGCTGTGTCTACAGCCCAGAGAAAGATACATTTTGCTAATAAGTCAGGAACACTGGCCCTTGTTTATTCTGATGTTATTTATACAGTTTGATTTGGGATATTTTTTTCATATTTCTCTCTCTGCCTGTGTGAGATGTGTAGGGTACAAGGTGCTTGCTCCAAAATGTGTGGTGTTCCTTTAGCTTGAAAAGTAAGGTGTAAATGGTGATATCTGCATGGGTTATGTCCTGGAAATTCCTCTCCTGAAATACATAAAACCCTCTCGTATCTGAGCTCCGTAAGGACAATCAATCCTCCCAGGCTGTGGTCTCTGCTTCTGATGAGTAGGGAGCTTGCAGATGTAGTACATGTAGATGTGGTCTTCATTTATTTAAGAAATCCATGTCCCCATGTCACCTGGCGTTTCTTTCTTTTTCTTTCTCTGTCACTCTCAGGACAGATGCTTTGTTCTCTAAGTGAACAGTCAGAACACATTTTAAAAAAATAATCTCTAGGACAAGATGTAACAACAAAGGCCCATCTGTCTCCAGAAGATGGGAAATGTGTAACCCTGGGCATAATGTCACTTGTTGAATGAATTATATTCTGTTTATACTAAAGAAATAAAAGAAGTTATTGAGGAAAAGGAGGTATTATAAGGTAACATTTAAATGAAGACGCTTGGTGAATAGCTTGCCTTCAGATAGAGTTTCAGCTGACATAAATGGATACACCACTGCTGAAGTTCACCATATCATAGCAGTTTGCAGCAGCAGAGATGCCTCATATCCACTGAAGCCACTTGCCCTGCACATTCTTATGTCTTCCCAGTGAAGGCCATATTCATGTAACAAAGCTCTGCCTCTTTTGGTGAAGTTGCATATAAAGTCCCTGAGTTTATGCCATTTGTGCAGTAGAGAGTCCAGCTTTTTCAGCCTCAGGTACATGGGTAACTCCTGCTCTCTGAGGAACAGATTTAAGCCAGCCTTTAGAAATGGCACCAAGCAGAAATATTAACTGGCATGCCTGACAGTGATTTGGAGGACTTCTCCCCCTAAACCAATGGATATCCCCTCAGGCTGACATTTCTGACGGAAGGGGGACTCACTTCTTGCTTCTGTCTCTGCAGGCCCCTTGGAACATGTTCACTTAGCCCTACCATTTGTCACCACAAAGAACAAGGAGGTCAATGCCACGGCGGTACTGTGGCCAAGCCAAGTGGGAACACTTACTTATGTCTGGTGGTTTGGGAACAACACAGAGGTTTGTATTCCTTATGGACTGAAATCAATATAATCCTGGAGAAGCCCTCTGAGGACGGAGGGAGGGATCTGGGAATGCTTCTGAATAGTCACACAAGCAAGAAAATTATAAACCAGAAACCGGGAGACTGGTGGTTCTGTGGCATACCGGCAGTGAAATGTAAAACTGCTTTGTGGTTGTTGCTGAGACTTAGCTGTAGGGTTTCTTGCCATTTCATGCAAATTGCCAATAGCTTTGTCCCTGTATTTACATCCAAAATGGATGTAGTGAACAAAAATCCAGAATTACTGTGTTTTTCCCTACTCTCCATTGTTCAATAACAACAACAAAAAACCACCTTATGGGTTTGGGATTCTTTTTAGGATAATAACCTTTCAAACTGAAGTTGTTCTTGTATCTGGAACTGACTTAACATAGCCCGAGAGTTTAAACCTCCTTTCTCTGGTGACTAACAAGGGAAGAGACTGCCATCAGTTCTATGCCTCCCTTTAAATGTGCTGAGCCCAATACTGAGCCATCACAGTCTATGCTAAACCACGTGTGCATGAAGACCTTATTATCATGTGCTACTAGTGGCTAAATGGTTCCCAACACACCTCCCTGCCTCTGGGCTCGGCTCAGATACAAAACCAGCATGCACTGCATTCTGCTGCCTCTGTGCTTGCAGTGTTGGTAAATCTGCATGGGCATTACAACTGTTATTTTATGTATCTTTGTGGCTGAAGTACCCAGAGACCCTAATTAGTTTCTAAGGGGAGAGATTTTCACAAATTTTTTAGAACCAAGGGTGACCTTCAACCACAAGTGGTGATCTTCTCTATAATGCAGGTCAAAAGGTTTCATCAGTACCTTCTGCTTTATTTAACTCTTTGTGATTAAGGCAGAACATGACTTTTTGTTGTTTTGCATTAATAATTTCCCTCAGATGATGGAGAATACACTGCTCGGGTTTTTTTACCCTCTCCCCCAACTATTTCCCTACAGTTAATTATGCCGAGCGTTGAACACATAGGCTGTGTTTGTAGTCTGAATTTATCTAGCTTCGGTTTCAAGCTACCTTTGTGTGTAGATTAAAGAATTGTCTGTACTATCAGAAATCATCTCCCTCTAGAGGTACTTACAGGTTGTAATTGTCACTTTTTAACCTTCTTTCTGATCTGCTAAGCTCTTAAGTGATCAGGGTCCGTCTAGCGCTGTTCTCATTGAAGTGAGAGTTTTACTACAGACTACAATGGCAACAGAGTTTGACTTAATACTGGGTGCTTTGAAGATCTCAGCCAGAGTTCATTAATAAGTGAAAAGAGAAGGTAGGGAAGAGACTGCTGAAAGGGGACACAACTTGTTGATAAACTGGTTGCAGAGTGAAGCAAGCTGAGGGGGTTTGTGTCCTCTCTGAACACCATCACTTTCCAAAAATAACATCTCCATGTCTAAGGGTAACATGGGAGAAAAACTGGGCCATCTTAATTTGCCTCCTGGTTCTCTCAAAACCTCCTTGAGTCACCTGAAACAAATCACAGCTAGATCTCTAAGGAGTGTGATACCTGAGCAGTGAGTCTTGTAGGCCCTTGTATTAGGATCTGGACCTCTCTGGGGAGTGCAGCAAAGATGGACACTTGAACATGGGATCCAGATCAGCCAGCATGCTAGGTGGGAGAGAAATACAGGGATATCTTAAAACTTAGTTCCTTTGGAAATTATAGGTACTTTACTCTGAGCTTCAGGAGGACATCCCCATCTGGATTGCTGGGTCTTCTCTGGAAAATTGGCTTCCGTGTCATGGCAGCCTTTCTAGGTCTTAAGTTTCCAAGTTGAAACTAACTCCACAAACCATCCCGACAGGCCAGAGCGCCAAATTCATTTTTGCTTTTCCTTTCTAGCCAAATTGCTTTAATTTCTCCTTTTCTGATATACTTGCAGCCGCTGATCACATTGGAAGGGAGCATCACATTCACATTCTCTGTGGAAGGGATGAACACCATTACTGTTCAGGTTTCAGCGGGAAACACAATTCTTCAGGACACAAAGACTATTGCTGTGTATGGTGAGTTCTTCTGCCTTCATTTCACATAGGAGTCTCCATATTCAAGACCTAGAGAGCCAGGTTAGCTGGCAGCAACGTGTGGTCTTTATTCCAGGATGCTTTGAGTGAGATTATAAACTCAGTTCCAGTGTTATCCATTCAGCATAACATCTCTGAAGGCCACTGACTGACATTAGTCCAAACTGTGATGACTGCAGAACATTGATCTCCTTCCCAGAGCCCCCTGCACCTGCTTTATCACTATTTGGTCACCCTACATGATTGTCAAAATGTTAGGTCATTTTGGGAGCTGGTTTTCCCCCTTCTTGGCTGGTAGAGGCCTCTTAACTCATGCAAAAGCTGCTTAATATGAAAGATAAGTCAATGCTGTGCTGCAGTTCTGTACAGAAATCTGTACTGGCTTGATATTGTACTCAGGCCTCAGAAGAAGTTAGGGCACACAAATATACAGTGTAAATGGAGCCTGAGAACCACTGAGAATCCCAGTTTTAGCTGTTTGTGCTAAACACGTGGTCGTAGTGATCAGTGTGGGCATCTCTGTTAACAGCAACAGGGATTAAGAAGTACATTTTCCAAGGCTAGTTCTCTCCCCAGCTTTATCCCTGTCCCCTTCCAATTAACTTTCAAGTGTTTGGGGCATGTCTATGAGAGTACAATCACAACTTCTTTCACAGGGCATGCCTGCTTCAGAAGTCAAGATTAAGGTAGCATTTCGTTTACATTCCCCACACAGCTCCTTTTCCAGTGGTAGTCACCCACTAAAATAAAGGCTGATCACCTTTTCCAGTTCTGTGACACTGGAGCAGTGAATCTCTCAGATTCTCCAGCCCTCTCAGACACACTGCTGGATTCTCTGACAGTCTGTGCCTCACCTGCAGACTGATTAAGCAAAATGTGAGCTGCAGCAGGTTTCACTAGGTTCTGCCCGCTCGTTTGGCACTGAGGCATTTCATTCTTTACTCACCACCATGTCATTGTATCTACAGAGCAATTTCAGTCCCTGCGGTTATCATTCTCTCCAAACCTGGATGACTACAACCCAGATATCCCAGAGTGGAGGAGGGACATTGGCAGAGTAGTCAAGAGAGCTGTGGTGGAGGTAAGCAATGTGCACAACCTGCATTGCAGTGGTCCTGCTTTATGTTCCAACTGGATCAGCTGTTCTCTCAAGGTGTCTCTCTGTTTCTACTAGCTATAAAAGGAGACTAGACTGGTGTTTGAGGCCAGAATCCTAAATTTTAGACAGCTGAAACTGTCCCATGCTATGACAATCTGGTGCTCAGAGTCAGCCTTCAGTTTATTCTTTTTAATGACAGTGGATTATGTGGAATATTTCTGAGAAAAGGCCATATAGAAAACTAATTACTTATACCTGCCTATAGCTGTACAAATGCCTTTACAGCTGCAAAGAATTCTTACTTCTTTTACTGCTATTCTTATACAGCAGTGTAAAGTAGTGCTGTTCTAATGGAATTACAAATACACTGCAGGAAACTTAGGAGACTAAAAAGAAAACAATTTTTACTACAGAGAAGAAGACCACAGTAAGTGCTTTATGTCTTTCACATAGCATGAGGTTCACGGGTCAGGATTGGATGCTGGTTCTCCCGTCAACGCTGTGGAGAAGCTCTGAAGTGCCACCTTTAACCGAGGAACAGGATGTCATAAAAATATACTTGTGTGGCTGAAGATTTGGATTTCAAACTGAGAGGCTAAGAAAAGTTAGAGACAACAGTTGAGGTTTCTCAGCTCAGCAGAAAAACAGTGAAAGGAACCATTTGAAACAGGGTTTCTACTTTTTTAAAAAAATAAAGATACTCAGATTTTGAAAGGTTACAAGGCTTGTAGATGATATTAGCAAGCTTATATGTTCATTCATAGCATCCTCTGTGTTTAAAATGACTGGAAAAACACTGTGCACTAATCACACAAACTTGTCTGGATTGTTTCTGAGATTTTTTTCTTCAATTTCCTCAAAAGACAGGAGGAGAGGAGGAAAGGAAAAAAAAGAACATGTTTTCTGGACGTGGTTTTTCTGACTTATGTATGTCTGTAACAAGTGTTCAAGGATCCATTTATCTTCAGGATGAATTTTCAGAATATAAACAAGTCAATAAAACAAAATCAAGCCATTAAAAAAAAAGGATTGTAAAACTACAGTACCAAGGCTACATTCCAAAAGCAGAGCAGTGAAAACACAAAATCTTTTTGTTGTTTGAATTAAAAAAGCATAAAAAATTGATAGCTAATTACCCCTCTTTACATAGCTAAATGATTCACCTTAAACAAGCCTTTGTGAGAGGTTTCTGTAAAAAATAAAGAAAAAACAGATAGATTTATACAGAAATTAAGTAAACTGTATTAAAATTATTTGAATAACTGAATAATTCAATAGGAAATTATAGCTGTGCTATAGAATATTTATGAACTTTTATTAAAGTATTACACTCTTACTACAGAGTACCATAGTCTTGGATAAAAATTCTGCATAAGAATTTATAATTCTGTAGTAAAATCTCAGCTTCTTTCTAGAGTAAGGATATTTTCATATTATCACAGAATATCTTATTTTGTATATATGATCATAATTATTTGCTCACGTCATTGATTTTCTGAGTCCTGTCTCCCACTTTTGATGAAGTCAAGAATGAATTGAGTAGATCAGCCAAAAGCTTCTGGGGGGGGAAGGAGGGGAAGAAAGAAAAAAAAAATCATTGCCAGACTCTAAAAACGAACACTTTTCATTAACCAGTAATCCTGTGTCTTTTTCTTGACATCGTAGAACAAATTGTTAGGCCAGCACAAATAATGCAGTCCCTGGCTTCACAGAATACTTGTCAAGAATGTGAGATCTTTACATTGCTACAGTTGTTTCTTTTCTAAATCCATATTAAAAAAAAAAAAAAAGACAACAGCAACAAACCCACATTTTTCCTTGGTGAGCAGTGGAGGGGTTTTTCCTTGCTGTGCAGTGGAGGGGAAGCATTCAGTTTTTATAGCTCCACAGGGTATTCCCTGGACTGTCAGCAGTCATGCGTGGGATAGCCACAGAATTAGCTCAAGTACTAGTGATTTCTAATCAGTTTTTGCTGACTCCTTATCCTCCATCCATAATTTCCTTCAATGAGCAGCTGCTCCACGTCTTTCCTCCTGAACTACCAGGGAGAATTCCTGTGGTTTAGGTCCAGTTACTGTGTGAGAGGGCTGCAGGTCCTGGCTGCAGGGGAGTCTCTGTGCTGCGTCAGGCTGCTGTGGGCTGTCCCTCATACCTGAGGGCACTTTTTTTACTCCTTTAAAAGTGACCTGCTAAATTCAGCACCTCAAAACTTAAGGTCTAAATTAAAATACCCTTGAGATTTAAATACATTTGCTGGATAATCCAGAACACAAAAAGGCAATGGAGGAAGATTCAGCAAACTATGTTTCGCCTTCTTTTGGCTCACGAAACCTTCTGAAGGACACACTAGCTTCTTTTCTGGAGAATAACGCTGCAGTCTGACTGGGTAATGTCATGGTAACAGCAGCTGAAACCCATGACCAGAGATGACCCTAATAACGATGCCTGCGGGGTACTTTGAATTTTGGCTAACTTATGCCAAAGGGAGATTTGAGTTTTAACTGGTTGCTTAAGATTTTCAGGCAACAGGACAAAAAAAAAATACAAATCTGCACATTAATACAATCTGTAACACCTAACAAAACAAAACACATGCACAAACAAAACAACAACAAAAAAAGTCTTTTGGAGTTGACTCAGGATGTGAGCTATAAGAATTTGTTTGGCTTTTGGGTTTCAAATTTGGTTCATCATCTTCTCCCTCCCTGAGTCTCCACATGGCTTTTAAAATGTTTTGGCTAATCACACCTCCAGAGTGCAGTTCTGCCCATATACTGGGCCCTTAACTTGCAGCTTCTTACCACTGACTAAATGAAGAACCTCAGGGACTAACTTGGGATAGTCATAACTTTAAGGCAGCTAAATTTAGACAAAGCAAATTGTGCCATATGCAACTGTTATATAGGAGCTCCTTTTAGCACATGTTTGATTATCGCTATTGCCTTAGGACCCTGCCTATTATACTGGAGAACATTCGTAAAATAGCTTAGATCAGGAAATTATCAATCCCTGACTTTTTACCTGCAGTGGATTGTAACAAGTTTCTCCCTGTTGTACCAGATATACCCTACATAATTTGTATATGTACTGTGATGCCTGAGCAAAGAAGCTCTCAGTATTCAGTGCCATCCCCACTCTTTATCTGTTCATTATTTGTCTGTGTATCAGGCAACAGGTATTTCAAGCAAGCATATTCTGGTCGCAGTGCTCCCTGGTCTGCCCACCTCTGCTGAACTCTTCATTTTACCATATCAAGATGCCACAGGAGAAAGTAAAAGAACGGCAGCAGACCTAGAGCAGGTATTGTGTCCATTACTTGGATAAGTGTATATTTATCTATTTGTGTCCAACTGTGTATATATACTTTTTTATATATATATATATATATATATATATATATATATATATGGGATTTCCAAGGCAGGTTAGAACAAGTAGTTGTGGTATAAATGCATCTGATTCATCGGCATCTATGTAATGACTGTGGTATCTGCTACAGCCTCTTTTTGGGTTTTTTTGTTGTTTTTTTGTTGTTGGATTTGTTTGTTTGTTTTTTTTTTACTCTGCCCAAACACTTTGGAGCTGTATTTAGAAGCTGAGACTCCATTTGGATTCCTCAATAATGTTAAATTGACATAAATTTGCATGATACCATGTCTCTCCTCTTAGAAGTTCTGTTCTACTTCATGGAAGTAGAAAAAAAGCAGGAAGGATTCAGGGGATGATTCCTGCCCACAGGAACCGGAGTAGCCTCATAAGCCAAACTTTATGAGGCTGTCAAGAGTTTAGAAAGCACTGGAGGACAGAGCTGGGTGGTAGACCTGTGCAGGTCAGAACTTCGCTACTTTAAGGCACAGGGATGGGGTTGGATTATCTGCCTGTCCTCTTCATGATGCTGGCAGTGGGGTTCAGCCACTATAAATTGTTTTCTCTGTGCAAGGCTGAAGCAGGCTATGACAACTGGAGGACTGTATCTCCCTGCAGGCCTCAAAGGTCCTGCCCACCAGGTGACCCTAGCATGATTGTGACTAAAAGATGAAACGCTATGCTGGCCAAAAATCCTGAAATATCTCTCAGCTTATTACTTCAGATTCCAGGGGCAAAGATAACTAACTGTGGGTGAAGCACCACCCTACCTCTGCCTCTCCATACAGTATGTCTGTGGCTCAAGCAGACATGCCCCATGTCGGTACGAGCTATATGAACATTGGTGTAGAGGGTGTTGTCAGCTCACAAATACCAGCATCAGTGCTATGGTGAAATCCTCAGCATTCCTGGATGCCTGCTGCTCCACTGTATGGCACAAGGGGTTTAGCACTTCTGTTTGGGTTTGTCCCTCGATTTGTGAATAAGTGAAGTCTTCCCATCAGTGCATCTATCAACAATATCTTCCACTCCTTGTATTCTTGTTTTCTAGCAGCCTTTTCAACTGCCTGACCTGTTACTGGCAGTTGCAACTGCCTCTTGCAGCAGTCTAAGGCCTTGTTAACTTAGCTGTGGGCCTGAAACCACTAGGTCACCCAGATTCTTAAACTTTCCCTTGCTCAGCATCCTTAGCAATCATCTTTTCTTTTTTTGACAAATTAGTTTCCTCTGCAATTTTCACCACCCATGTAATAAACAAAAAAGATGGAGATTTACTGCTCCACAAAACCTTTCCTCCCTTTTCTCCTTCAACCCCCTTCTCTTTTCATTCATCACAAATTGGCAAGGAAGCCAGTCCATAAACTTTCAAATTTATATCTGACCCAGCTCCCCTCTGGCACTCAGCAGCTTATTGTGTTTTGCCAATTACTCCCTCTCTTTGTCCTTTTCTTTTATCCCCCTGTAAAAATGGGGTCTCTGTGGCTGTGGGAAAGGAAGCCCTGACAGTGCACTCCTGACCCTTTTTATGGACAAGAAGAAATGTCATTTTCAGTGGGACTCCAGCAGCTTCTCTGGCATCCTGCAGGGTCCAAATGGTAACCTTTGAAGAGCCAGAAACTATTTGCCATTTTCAGCCAGCTGTTTCTTGTGGAGAAGTATCTCCCTGGCTCCCATCAGGATGATCAGAATGTTTTTCTTACTAGTCTGTGGGTACTGCTTTCCCCTTCCTAATTACTCTACTAGAAAATGGCATTGTTTTCAGTGGGAACTGCCTAAGGAGGGCCCAAACATCTGTTTCTGCCTTCAGGTCTGAAGTGTATTCTGATACTGTTCCTGTTTTGTCATCCATTTGGCCTGTGATCCTTCACTATCCCTTTCCCAAAGTGTTTCAGAGTCCATTCAACACCTTCTCTCTGTGCTTGGAAGTCACTGGGATGAATACTGGGAGCAGATGTTTCTGCTGATGACAGCTTAAGTTGCTTCTTAGGTACTTTATAATGTATAGTGTTCTTTTCTGATAGGAACAAAAATCTGTCTTGTGTTCGTGAGCAAGCAACAAGCTATTCAAAGGCGTTTGTGTGTTTGCAGGTGCGCGCCCAAAGGTTTTATAGTTCTGTGTGACTTTTTCTAATTTGGAAGAGAATCTTTAACGTGTACAGGAACAAAGTGGAAATAGTTTGTACAAACTGCGATGGAATAAGGTTCCTTAAGGAAGCAATTATGTAGATTGCTTTTTTCGTGGTGTCATATCACACATGGAAGCTACTCTCCAACATGAGACTCATGGTGAGTCTGTCCAGAGACAGTGACAAATAGTTTCTGTTCCTGGAACACTTGCAGTTAGAATAGATCAGGTGGGACAGAGTTACAGAAATTAATGTTTCTATTATGCAAAAGCTCTTGTTTCAGTACCCAAGGGAGGGAAAACCTAACTCATTCTCAAAATCAGAAGTTGGTGAAACTGAGTGAAATACCGTAGAAGGGCGTGAAACCCACCATGAACACTGTAGGCACAGGAGAATGAAGTGTGCTACAGCCCCCTCCTCTTCTTCCCCTCCTGTTAGAGCCTCCTAAAGTTGCAATCATATGACATGGATGTGGTGGTACAACCCTGAATCCATCATATTCACATGCCAGGTACCAGAAGAGAGGCAAGGGACACTTGGCAGTCCTGATGTTCTGCTCATCCAGCCTGGGTTTGAAAGGCAGAAGCCATGTAAATCGTGTAGGTGGTGCATGCTAACCTTCATTAGCTAGAGCAAGCAAAGCTAAGGACAGCTGATTGGAGTGGGAAGAAGGGGAAAGTGATAGAAACAGTAGCGGAAGAGGGAATTCAGACTACATCTCCCCACATTAAACTCACAAAATTGCTGCAAGCCATGTCTTTTACAGAGCATCTGTGAGGTTTTGGGCAGCTTGCTTAACCAAGCTGTATTTCATCACCTGAGCTAGACCGTTGTGCTGCCATGGGTAAAACAATGACGGGTACATGTGGTTTCATGGACTTTCACATTTGCCAGTAAATGTGATACATACCTAGTAACCATGGCGGTTTACTTTCTCACTGTTTTCTCTTGAGGCAGATTAAGCTGGTTTTATCTGGTACATACTCATTTGGCTTCTTTAGCACACCTTTGGGTCTCTCTGTCCAGCCATGCTGTGGTCTCTAGGTATGTAGTTTCCATTGACTTCAGAGGCAACTAGATGTCCAGTGTCCCTTGAAAATCTAGGTCTTAGTTTCCCATTTGTCAAAGTCTATTAAACTACTCTGTGCCACTCATATTTTATGAATCTAATCAGAGTAAGCCATGAATTGTTGGGTACAGTAATAGTGGCACTGGAAGCTGTCCTAGGCTCTACATCACGCTTGACAAATATACATTTCCATGCAGTTTTCCGTTAGGGTGGTGCATGTCTTTAGCATGCATTTAGCATACTGAATTTTTATTTATCTAAATTAAATGCTAATTTATCATCATTCATGGTGCAAATCTCATGCTCTTGTTGGGACTGCAGTTAGACGTTAGATGTCATGTTCTCCTTGAGCTGATGTACCACTCTCATTCAAGTGCCCCAGGTTTATTATTTTGTTCTGTGTACACACAGTACCAATTATTGTCATATCTGTTTGCAGATTTCATTTAGAAATGTGAACTCTGTATTCCTGATGCAGTCTCCCCATGGGAGACAAAAGTACCTTTTAAAAAGTTTAACTGCTATTTACAGCTGAAAAAACCCCAGTACATACGAGCCTGGGAAATTTTTCTTAATGTGCAGCATGGGACAATTTCACCTAATACAAAATTACAGAATTTCTGAGGACTTCAGGTTGCTCGATCCACTCCACTTTCTGTAGTCAGTGTAAACTTACAGCTTACTCTTCACAGCTTTATAAGAATCAAAAGGCCTTTCATCCTGCAGAATCCCAAAGCATTTTGCATATTTAAAGTCTTGTATCTATGACCAAAATGTTGTGACTTTACTTTTTTTTTCCCCCCAGTTGGAGCACTTGGTTTCCCATTTTATAGTAACTGAGGACAGACAACCAACCTGCTTAAAAATGTAGAAATAATTGGCAGCTGTAAAACGCTGCTGTTTGATTTGCATGTTCTCACTGCCACATAACTAAAATATCCCAAGTCTTGCAAAAACAGCCACCCACAACCACCATTGGCCGCTTGGGCCAGTATGCAGTTGTTACACAATCTTTATGGATGGGCTTGGTGAATGTGACGATTACAGAATTCAGATCTGCTGCTTCAAAAGCACTGAATTCTTTCTCTTCAGTGAAGGACAAACCTCTAATTAGTAGCATTTCAAGTAATTTTTGAGTAATTTTTAGCACTAATCCTATTCAATATAAATGCATGGTAGGAAGATATTCTACTCTTAACTCAGTAGAGGGCAGTGATACAAATACACAGATATGCTTACTCAATTTATTTCAGTGTACGGTTTTACTCAATAGGAAGATTCTAACGGGTTATCTTTTTTATTTATGCATTTCACAAATTATCTTCCATCCACATTTTTTGCTAGTGGAGGCTTTTTGTCAAACACAGCAAATGTATCTCCTCTTAGTCAAATGAGATGTAAGCAGAACATGAGAATTCTAAAGTGATGTTTTCATGTCATGTAAAGGTTTCAGTGTTTTGGTGTGTTTCCCTTCAGTTCTCCATTTGCATGCTTTTACCTGGCCCACTCAAAATAACTGTAAAAGCAGAATGCAAAGTAGTTGTAGGAGCAACTAGCTAATGCCATTTGAGGCCATTACTCTTTTCCTCTGAAAAGAGGTATCAGCGATGTAGCAAGCATGATGGAGTCTTTGGCAAATGGCAACATCAGCTGGTTGGTAGCCAACTGTGCTCAACATGTCGCAGCTGTGGCCAGTATCTGTATCCAGCCGAAGAGATGGGAAATTACATGGGTGACTGAATATCAAATGGGCAGTAATGAACTGAGGAGATGAAATACCTCTGGCGAATTTAACACTATAGAGAGTAGGAAGCCTGTATGTGTATATGTCTTAGGATTCTTTCTTTAAAGCAGGTTTAGTTTTACTTCTGCTTCTTTGTAGCTGATGGAGCTTCTATCTATTTTTATACATTTTTTCCCACCCACCCTCCTAAGCCTTAGGGTTTTAGCATATTTACTTTCACTACTTTTCTTTCCTTTGATGTATTTCATCTGTACCTGTCACCAAAATATTTTAGCAACAAGATCATGACAGTGACCACCTTCAAATCTTACCAAAAATGGTGACAATCAGTCCTGGAAAATAAATCCCAGGAAGAAGGGTAAATCATCTAGTGTTTACTAGGAGAGATTTTTTTAACATCTATACCTTTGTATGCAGCCCAAGTCTTCCAGTGGGTGCTTAGGGAAGGTTGGGCCCATATTTAAGTAGTAAAGGCAGGTAGGGAGAGAATGGAATAACATGAACCAGAAGACCTTGTACCAAGGGCTTTTTTCCTTAGCCAGCTTTTCTTGATCAGCTGCTTGTGTGCCGTAGAAGAGGCTGTCTAAATATCTTGTCTTAGTGTCTTTGAGTTAACTCCTGCCATGTGTGGCCATCATCCTTCCCGCCTTTTCATCCTTTGCTCAGTGTACAGAGCAGCCCTCGATTCTCAAGACTCCTTCTGGTGACCTTTGTTCATCTAAAGCTTTTATGTCCAGGGTCTCTCTGTGTTCATATCTTGTCCCAGAGTAACCATAGCAATGTCCTCTGCCTTGTGCTCTCACAGTACCTCTGGATACTCACAGCAGCTTGAATTTAGCATCATTCATTAAAAGATCTCAAGAAATCCCTGCTGGACCCTGTAAGTCAGTGATTGTGCTCTTTTCAATGCTAAGGCAAGGAAGCTTTAGAGGCCTGATGTGAAGTAACCAAGGTTATGCAGGGCCAGTGGCACAGTTTAAAGTAATGCACATTTGCCCTGACTCTTGATTCACTTCTGTAATGATGGTTCAAGTCACTTTCTACCAATCGATGTGCATAGTTCTTTCCCTAGTTGTTTATCGATTTGCTCTATGAATTGAAGTGTAGCACTCTTTAGTTGATATCCTTACACAGTATCTATAAAATTATCTAGATTCTTAGCTGGTACATACGGGCATAGTTGAATCACATTCAATTAGTCTAAACCAATTTACACCAGAGGTTTCAAAATTCAATAAAAGTATGGGGAAATGCCCTTCTGAGTGATAATTCTGTTTCTTGGTGCACATGGTTCTTTCACAGTCCTAGTTCTGACAAAATGCTAAGAGAAGCCAAATTAATTTTTGTTTTGTTCCATTTTTAAATTGGAATCTCTTTTTTTCCTTCACAAATTGACTGTTATTATTATTCATTATGTGTCCTTTGATGAAAAATGATACATGAAGAATGGTTTCTATTACTGAATTATTTTTGCACATCATGCTTAATTCTGCAAATGAAGCAGATAAAGTCAATGAGGCTCAGTTAAGGACCAAAACTAATTCTGAAAGCTAATTATTTTCACAAGGGAGACACGTGAAGACTATAAATTAGAAGGTTGCTATTCTAAGTTTTGTCTTCAGCTGAGTTAGTTGCATCTCCAGCAGTGAGAGGGGAACAAGGGCAGGTCTGAAGGCAACCTGTCCCCAAGCTGAAGGTCTACCTGTTCAACGGGAGTTGCACAGCTATTTGTGAAACAGGCCAAAGCACTTCTATGTTTCTTTATCTGCTTTTTAAACAAAAATGCATCTACAGTACCCCTTTGAATGCAGAAATAAAGGGAAGCATAAGACCAATTGAAAACTTTTCATTATCTCAATGACTGAGATCAGTTTTTGTGTGATTTATTTCAAAGACACTTTATTAATGTTGTAAACAGGTTATGTGAGTCAGAACTAGATTAACGTCTGATAACTGAGCTACAAATAGACTTGATAGAATAAGAAAGGCAGAAGATCTAATTCTCCAACCTCAAAGTGAGTGGCCTGAGTGATCTGTGGTTTACAGATCCCCTTGGGACTGCATGAGGACCAGAAACATTGTCAGGTCCAACTCTGGAGACCAGCGTTCAATCCCAATTTGGCCCTCTAGCTGTGTGTAACCCACTTGTTGACCTCAAATACTGACTTCTGTAAAACATCGTGTATGATTTCTATTTCAGATATTTTTGAGAACAGAAATGCACTTTTCTCCCTCTTTCTATACTGTCTATATGTCTATATCAAAAACCATCCAACTTACCACATAAAGAGAAATGAAAATATTGTAGCAAGCAAGCAGGGATTTTAAAAACATGTCTGTTCTTCCCTCAGAAGTGCATGTCAGGAATCTCCAGAGCTGCCTGAGGAAGGCAGATGCCTTATTCTTATAAAAACTTCTGGTGCTTTTGAAGGTCTCAGGCTGTTACACATTTTTTGACTTGTTCAGATTCTGTAAAGACCCAGGCAAAAAAGCTGCACCCAAAAAGCCACTGGGAGAGCATATAATTAATTGAGCCAAGGAAATATACTGTATACCCTGAGCAGCCTGAACAGTTGCTGCCTGTTTTGACATTTTGCATATAGTCCTGGAACAGTGATGGCTGTTTCAAGCCTCTGCTGAGGTTACTGATGGTTTCAGGCAGAAATCATTTTATTCCAAGTTGCATTTGTACAGGATGTAGCATAATGAGCTCCTTATTCATGATCAGGTAGCAATACAATACACTAATAATAAACTTCAGTTGTGACTATTTCTCTCTTTCTTTTTCTTACTACTTCACTCTTACTGCCTCTTCCCTCCCTATTACTCCTTTTCATTGGCTCGCCAGACAAGAATATTGGTTGAGTTTTCTCTCACACACTCAACTTTCCTGCTGGGAGGCTGCCACAGCAACTCTCCGCCGCAATGCCCCTGCCAGTGCTGCTGTTTTGCCCTCTTCACTCTGTGCCACAGGAGTCCTTAGGTAGGCTAGGTGAGATGTCAGTGTTCCTGTAAGGCACTAGTGCCCAACAAAGTCTCTGGTCCCTTCTCATGATGACTTTCTTGAGGTTCTCCCATTCTTCCATGTCTTGCCCAAATCCTTGATGAAACCATTCTCCAGTACTAGACAGAAACATTTGCTAGCTGTGTTCTCAGTTATAGATCACATTAAGCCTCTTTATGTATAGAAGGCATCATGTATAGCTTTTACCTTTACTGTTTCTCTGACAATTTTGTGCAGCTATTACAATGTTGAATTTGAAGAGGAATGACACAGTGTGGTTGTTCTTTCCTTCAGTTTACTGTCTTGTGGTTGCTTTTTTTCCGAGGCTCATCTGCCCCAACAACATCAGGATCTCAGAGCACAAAGCAAGGTAATTCCTGCAGGGGTATGGAGGAGACCTGTCAAGTCATGTTTGGGACTAGAAATGTCCAGGATGATATTTCTCCTGTTATTTACATGAGCCATTAATGTACCTGTTTACAGCATATCGATCTGCATCTGTTGCTCCAGTTTTAGAGATGAAGCACTCTTTATAGTCGTCAATCTTGGTTATTAATATGCTCAAATTCTTAAAGAGGGATATAATTTGCTTCCCAGGCTTTCTCTCATGTACTGTACATCTTTGTGTCACCATCCCTGCTGCTCTGAGATCAGCAGATGGCTCTTTGTAAGCAGGTGGTATTTTTTCTTGCTATTGGAAGAAATATATTCACTGCTCATTCTGGCACCCATGAAAAAATTGTAAACTTTAAAGAGATATGTTAAAAAATATAAATAAAATGCCTGTAAGAGTTATTGCCAAATTGATATTGGACCAAAGGCACCTATTCAAGTGATCAGCAGCCAGAAATGAAGTATATAAGCCAAGAGTATTGAAAGAACCATTAAGAATGTTAAAAAAATAAAAGAGGCAGATAAATCTCATACTGTGATGAATGATAGCCAAGGAACATCTAATCATATCTGGATAGCATTTACTGAAATAATTCAACCAGACAAAAATGAAGAACATGAAAAAGATGGTGTAAAAATTATTGGAATGTTCTTTTTTCTGACAATTTTTCATTAATCTTCAAGAAGGAATAAGGATTTATTTAAAACAAATTAAATTAAGTGGTGAGCACCAGAATACAGTTCCTCTTGATCTTGGTATGGCTATAAAAACACAACGTTCTCAGCAACTGCATTTAAACGTTATGCAGTGGGGGTATTTTTTTGCTGTTTTCCAACCACTTCTCCCTAATAAACCAACATGCAGAACATTGGTTGTGTTCAATAGGAAAATTGTTCACTGCTGTAAGAAAATGTAAAATACATGAAATGTCTAGCAAATGAACCAAAGACTCAAAACAACCTATCAGCACCGTGTCTATAGGCTTCCATTCCTTTATTAATCTATCTGGATTTATTGCTTTTAATGGCAACATGCTGCGAACTTCTTCAATATAATTAGGAGCAATATAGAGAAAATGGCTTTTTGCATATTGTGACAAACTGACAAAAGAAGGAATGTTTAGGAACAGATTGGACCAAAGCTTGGCTTCTTCACTGTAAAAATACGGATTTCATGGGGTCTTAGCTGAGCAAATGCTCATCTTTTCTGTTTTGTCCTTTAAGGAGGAACAACCTGCTTCATTTCTGCTACAGCTCTATTGTCATCAGAGTTATGGCCAGATAATCTAGTGATATAAAAGCTCTGTGGAATGTCTCGCCTATGCAAGAGATAATATAAGAGCATGTTCTCTCTGCGTGTAACCCATAAGAATAGATGGAACATGCATTTTGTTTAAGCTACACTCTGTTATCAGTAAAAACTTCCAGATTTGAACAGGTTTTGATACATACTTAAGGTTTAGGGAGCAGTTGGCTTGAAACTCAAAGATGTATGAAATGAAATTTGGTTTTAGGACTTGAAATGTAAGTGCAAGCTTGACCAAGGACTTTAACTATTCATTGTGATTCAGGTATATGATATTTTGAACATGCTTTAAGGTCATGGAGTGAACCACTCAAGAGGCAAAAAGTTATTTGTTATGAGCAAAGGAGTGTTAACTATTGAAATGTTTCTCTTTGCTTGAATAGTAAATGGAATTCACTGATATGCTGTTGCTGGCTGGTCCTGCAGACACTGCCATGTGTAGGTGCAATGTTTCCTTGGGGCCCAATTCCCTTTTGCTGCTGGGCCACTCCTACATAGGTGTGACAGGGCAGCTTGATGCTATCAGTCGTTGCCAACTGTACACAAACCACTCTGGACATATTACTGGCAAGATGTGTTCAGCTTTCACAAACTACGTCTTTGTAAGGTGACAGGAAATTGTGCTTGGAAAGTCTGGTGTCTCTGCAAAATCTTTGCTTTGCATGCAGCTCCGTTTCCTACCCACCTATTGGCAATCTAAACCAATGACCAAGAAACAAATGCATTTCTTTTTTTCTCCTTTTTTCCAGATTTCAGAAAGACTGATCCAGAAACTGAACCAAAACCTGGTCCATTTTGAGTTGAAGCCAGGAGTTCGAATCCTTGTCCATGCTGCCCATTTAACAGCAGGTCAGTATCCTCTTTCTGTGTACACCCTCTCTGTTGCTCTGTAGCACAGAAAGCAATGTATTCCTGGATGGTAGTAGTATGCTACCAGCTGCATTTTAAACATTTCTTATTTTTATGTCACAGTAACAACTCAGTGTATGGGCAGACATTAAAATGCCTGCTCCACCTCCCCTTTCTTTATCATGCCCAAAAGATATAGTGACTTTTGCATTTATGACTAATCCTTTTGTTTACTTACGTGCAATAATTTGCTGCTGTTGTTGGAAATGCAGATAAGTAGCAGTACAAATGTGTATTTCTTGGCTGTCTCTGAAATATTCAGCAGCTAAGCAGCACCATGGTGTATTCAGCCTGGATCACAGGGTGCAAAGGTTATCAACTAACCTTGGAGATACTCAGATATTCTAGAGTCAACAAACATTCAAAGCAGCTGAGCACAGTTCAGAAGTTGTTCAGCAGTCTGAAAGACTAGAGTCAATTTATACATGCACAAACATAAGATTAGGCAGCTTGGGCTTTAACTAGCCATCTCCAAAGTCCTGATATTTAATTGCATGCATCTCTGTCTATTCTGTATGTTAAATCCTCATTTCACAGCACAGGCCCAATTTAACTATTACAAGAGCTGGGATGAACAAATTCATGCTCAGGACTCTTAGGAATTCCTTTTGTTCAGGAGCTGCTGGTGATTCTGATCAGTTGGTATCAGCTTCTTTTGCTGACTTGCAAAGTTAGCAAAAGCCTCAGTTCAATTATACCAGCAAACTGTTCTCCAAAAAGCTTCTTATGATAAGAACAGGTCTGCCCGAACTGGTGTTAGTCCATGTTCTGCCTTGTCTGTAAAGGGAAAGGGCAAAGTGGCTGCTAGGAAAGGGTATAATGCAACTGCATTTAAACCCCTCCAGAAGTAAGTCCTGGTGTTTGCAATATTTCATTTTTTTCTAAGCAGAACTTGCTAATATCTGCCCTGGGAATATTTCTACATGTTTCTGCTTTCCATTAGCTGTGGAACAGATACTTGCTTTTAGACATGTTAGAACCAAAAGCATGAAACAGCAGAGACCGCACAGCTGAATAACCTCTAAAGAAAAGAAAAAAAAAAAAAACAACCAACAAAAACCCACAACAGCTTGAGAAGTCACTTTGATGTTTTTTTCTCCTGTAGACTGTAAGAGAAAAATGTAATAGACATATGACACAGAAGAATTGCACGATTTTACATTTAAGATTTAAATTCATATCCATTTTACATAGTGATTGTTATCAGAGAAGCCATCCTTGGTCTGAATTTTCAATGATGATTAGTGATACTATATGTACTTTCAGAAAATGCTCAGTGCCTCTTTCTTAAAAGAAACACACCTGAAAGCATCTTAATGTGAGCTTCAAATGTGGAGTTACCTGCAATTGCTCATTCTGGTCATTTGCTCTGCCAATGCACATGGATGTTTTCCATTTTGGTCAGTGTTCATTACAGTCAAGATCGAATCCCAAATGAACATTTAGGCATGACTACTCTGGCTCTGAATATCCCTGAGGCCTTTTCTAAAAAATTATATTTAGAAAGAATCACATCAGATATTCCTGGGAAAGGCTCATCCTTACCCCTTGCTACTGAAAGGACATTCCTGATTTCATGTAGTGGAAACAGATGACATTTAAAATCACATATCCAGCCCTGCCTTTAATACAAGATGAATCTAGATCCAAGTTTTGTGCTGTATGTAGGAGCCTCCTGCAGCTTCTTGGAGAGGAATTATGGCATCTCTGCATGAGGGAGTGCACAGGGTCCCCACTTGCTACCTCCATGCTCAGAGCTGGCTAAAAGCTGGGTAGCTCCTGTCCTGAAGCCAAATAATTAGCAGAGGTACTGTAGCACTCTTCTGAACTGCTAAACCTTGTCTGCTGCCCTGAATGAACCAAAAGGCAGGATCTATCAGTGTGGCATACTGCCATGCTAAATAATAGTATGGCCCCCGGACACGTGCTGGCCTGTTTCTTGCTAGCTCAGGCTGAAGCACAGTCTGTTTGGCTCAGAGATGCTGTATAATACATGTTAGTTGTGCTCACTGAAAATGAACATTTATATTTGTATTTAGACACACACTGGGACTGAGTACTTTTTGTCCATGACAGATGCAAACAGTCATTTGTCCTGCAAGGTGGGCTTTGTTGTACTCTTTGAAACCACTGGTGAGATGTTGGATTGCTGTAACTGGCTGCACGTTGCCCTATAGGAACACTGCAAGATTTTGTCTCTTGCGGAAATATGATTCAGTAAGAATGCAAAATGAGCCTGGACTGCCAAACTAGACATTAAAAAGTCCAGAGAGCAGCCACTGTGAGGTCTTTGAGGGAATATGGCTCCTTATCAAGCTGCAGAGGTCATGACTTAGTTCCCTGTCTAAATACAAGGCCAAATTTAATCACATAAAAATTTGGGTACGGTTTAGAATTTGGCAGAACACCAAAAGAATGATACTTTGCTGCCGAAAACTATTGCTTTGGTTGTCAAGGAAGAAGAATTGTTCTTTTGAAATCCACACTTTTGTTAAAGATTAAACAAAACAAAGCAGGGAGACCTAGAAAACACAAGCCAGCACCAGAAGCAATCCCTAGAAAACACAACCCAGCAGGATGCGCAAGGCCCAGAGGTGCTGCTCTGGTCTATTGCATCCCTTCTTTCCCAGACTTTTCACTGTGACCCTGTGTTGGACTCCAGGATGCTATGGGCTGTAGTTGGCTGAACCACAAAGCTCAGCATGTGTTTTTTTAAGTGCATATGTATGTGTACATACACCTACATTTAAGTTCCCACACCCCAGTGCACATGCGTGCTCCTCCCTGTGTGTGTGCCTGGTCATGCACAGCAGCAATTTCTGCAGCAGGGGAGCTGCTGGGAACCTAAATGCAGGAATCTAAACTATCTTGGTGTGGGTATTCAAGCAGAACTTGTAGAAATGAGCCTCTTGTGTGTGTGTGTATGTTGTACGTGAGCATGTGCATTCCCTGAGTGCAGAAGAGTGACAGGCGTTGGACTCAGCACATTTCATACATTAGTCTTCGTTGTTCAGGCCACAGTGGAGGAGGGATTCATTTATGGCAATTACGGACAACAGGCTGCAATTCATTCATCATGCTCATTCCTTCTTCTCATGAAAAAAAAAAAAACAAACCAAAGTCCCCAACTCAAAAGACAACAATTTTAGCTTTAAGGGAAAGTAAAATACACCAATATTCCTCACAAAGCAGTTAAAAAGCTGTTTATTAGCAGACTCTCAGTGCAGCATTATAACAAGAACATTGAGTGATGCTGAGCCTGAATGGGATGCAGAGCCAGTTTATCATCCCACAGAACTGCAGAGACACAAAAAATACAGACAGAAAGGGGGCAGAGTGGAGATGTGTGAGGAATTCATAACAATGGATCATTTTATCCCAGTGCCTAACCTTCCTGAGGCTTTATGCTCATGCCTGCGTGGTGTGGGAAGGCGAAGTTTTCATACTTCTCTTTGTAAATTTTGACTTTATCAGGCTGGACATGACAGCTGAAAGCCTGTGTGTGTGTGATGTGTGTGCCTGAGGAAGTATTTGCTTGTGTGTGGATGTTTTCTTGTGTCTTCTGGCTCTGGTTTAGGATAGGTCTGTTCAGAGGATGTGAAGAGGGGCAAGAGAAAGAGGACGTGTATGGCAGCAGTTCAAATTAACTTTCATTGCCTTGCAGAGGAAGGCACTACCTACACCTTGTTCTATGTGTAATGCCAGATAGAGACAGCCAGTGAGGGTGTATCTGCCGTGTGCATTGGCTCTGTATAATGGCTCAGATACAGCTGCGTGTCTGTCTAAGTATGCTTTATTAGTGTCTGCACGAAGAACAGAGACTACTGGACCTATGTGTGTCCCTTTTTGCGTGCTAGATGCCTTTCTGTTTCTGTGTGTGTATATGAATGATGGAAGCTCTATTTAATACAATTTACTTTGTATTTCTGGGAGAGCCATGCTTCTGGCTGCTTTGTGTGGCCTTATTTTGCAAGGAGCCATGAAAAGGTGGTGAACAAAACTCTGAGGAGAAGCACAGAAACGCTTTTTGATTGGTTAGGGTTGGTTTTGGTGTTCTTTTTTTTTTCTTGAACCTGTGTACTCTCTTGTATGGAAGACTTGTGGGAGAGAGCAGGGCACCAGGAGACAGTAGAACACGTTCAGAAGAGTAGGAAAGGGATAAAGGAAGTAATTGAAAATGTCAGAGGTGTGAGAAGAGCTTGCCATGATAAGGCAGTGTCTGTGGAAGGCACTGCACTTCTGGTCAGGAAGGAACAGGACTGAGCAGGGAGCAATATATTTGGTGAGCATCATTGCTTCAGTAAAATTGAGCCAGTTGCTCATTATTCACTAGGCACTGGGAGCTGTCCACACTAACTCTAAACAAAATAGAAAGTCAACACAACAAGTTAGCCTGTGGATAGCTCCAGGATCATCCAGAAAATGCCAGTTTTGGTACCCAGGTAACGCCTTTTGCAACTACCTTAGGTAACTGTCTGCAATATGAGGAAATATGTTTCAGGCAGTCCTCTAATAGGCCAGAGAAGAAAGGCCTCTAAGGGGAAAGCTATGGAACTGGACATCAAGGGGTAGACTGAGCACCACAAGTGGTCTGAACCCAGGTTTACTTCCAGGTGGATTAGAAAGGGTGGGAAGCCCCAGAGACATGTGGACAGATGGGACCTGCTACATGTGCAATAAGGGGAGAATGAACTATGCTTCTGGAGGGTGCAACTTTCACTCCAGGTGGGGGTGGCTCTAACGTTCTCCCCCTCTCTTGCAGCTCCCCTGGTGGACCTCACTCCCAGTCACAGTGGTTCAGCTATGCTGATGCTCCTCTCTGTCGTGTTTGTGGGACTAGCTGTGTTTGTAATCTACAAGTTCAAAAGGTATGACCCTCCCCGAGCCATTGCCTTCTCCCCATTGCTGCCTTTCACTGAGGTGTTTGGGTTTTGTTTTGCTGGGTTTTGGTTTTTTGCAGTGATTTATTTCTTGGTTTGTAAAAGCTGATACTACATCATCTGCCAGAGTACCCCACAATGATGGTTTCTGTTAATGTTTTAGGAAGATTCCTGGCCTTAATATATATGCACAGATGCAGAATGAAAAAGATCAAGAGATGGTCAGTCCAGTCAGTCAAAGGGAAAGCATACCTAATGTCCCTCAAAGTGAGCTGGTGAGCCCTGAGCAACTAGTAGATGAGAAGTTGGAAGTCCAGCCCATAGGTAAATAACTTGCAGCATCCCGCAGCTGGTCAGACTCTTGACTTATAATTGGCTAACCCTTTTCTCAGCCTCCCCCCTCCCCATATTCCTGCACACTCCTCCTCCCATCCTCTTCTGCCGCAGCAGTAGTTTTGCTACAGGAATCCTTGCTAACTTTTCCCTCTCCCTCACTGCCATGTGATGAAAGGGAGGGAAACAACTTTAGGCTTTTTCTCTCTCCTAGTTGCTCTGTGTAGATCCCCTCCCCTTCCCAAAAATCCTGCTGGCACTTAACTTTTGCTGTAAGGCAATTTAATTTATTTTGCTGGGGCTGATACAGTTGCGGGGCTAAACCCCATGTCCAGGAGAACTTCATCCACCCTCACCTGGAACGTGGAGGTGAGCAGGTGATTCGGTAAGTCAGATTTAAAAGCTAAATGCTCATTGATGTTTTTACTGTTGTGGTCTTTGTGCTGTGCCAGACCTTATTGCCAGCAGCAATGCTAGCCTGGCTGATTCCCAGGGAAATCGAGCAAAACCTGGGATCTCAGCACTGGACAGCTGGGTTTGCCCTCAGGCTGATGTCTTACCAGGCCTCTGTGGTTGGAAGTGTGAAAAGCAGACTTTGATAGGACCTGAAGTGAACAGACTCAAAGCGGGCATACTGGGATCAGTCACATGTTTGCTCATGCTTTTATGTTTTCTGTTACCCTGACTACAGTAAAAGTGTTGGGATGGAGCAGGGATATTTCAGCCTGGGGACATGTTCTGCTAGAGCCAGCATCGCTGGGACATTGCTCAGCTTCACTTGTGAGGTGATAATTCTGCAGGCTCAGCCCCTTCAAATAAGGACGTGGACCTAATTTAGAGAGATTAAAGTTTATAAGCTGTTTTGACTTAGGAGTGAAGCATAGTCATAACTGAGATCCCTTATTTGCACAATTTCATCAGCTTAACCAAATCTTAGGATCCCACCTGAGGATGTCCCTAAAATGAATGGGAGTTCTTTCTAAAGCAGTCTTGGAGTCACAGCTACTGCAGAGAGGGAGCAAGGGGAAGGGCAATTAAAGGAGGGAATGTGATGTGCTAAGATTGTGGCCTGCAAAAAAACTTGAGAGGAAAAAGAAGGATGTCTCTTTATGAAACTGATGTCTGAGCTGGAAACCCCACTGCAATCAATACCAGTCTCTCCTCACCTGCTCACTAAGGAGAGATCTTGTAGCTATTAAAAGCTTTTAAGCAGCTATTCATCAGCAGACCTGGACATCCCTGCTTAGCACAACACAGGATGGAGTGAGGGGACCAACCTTCCCATGTGGTGTTCCCCATACAGAGCAACCCCAGGCCACAGTCCAGAACCAAAGGAAAGGAAATGCAACCAAGGTAGTCTGGACAGAGGACTTCCAAAAGGCTTGTGGATCACCAAGAGGTTTCAAGCCAAGACCCGGAGCGGTGGGTCCTAAACTTTAACAATTCTTTTTTTTTTGTTTGTTTGGGCTTTCTTTTTCTTTTTCCCCCAGAAGCCTCCAAGGCAAAATTGATGTAAGATGTGAAGGGAGAAACACCCAATTTCAGGTCTGAAACTCTTTTTCTAGAGTTAGGTGGGCTTTGAGCTCCACCTTTCTAAAAGTGTAATGACCATGGTTCATGCTGTTCCAGAGGTAGGGAAACATGTTTTCACAGGTCACTGTGAAATGGTCACAGGTGACTGAAACAGGTCACAGGTGACTGAAGTGGGAAGAGTCCGTCATCTGCTAGCAGCCTGGTGCTGGAAAATAAACGCTTGAAGCCTTGAAGTAGTCAAAATCAAATTTTGGGGGTAGGTTTTCATTTGGTGCAATTGTAGTACTTCTGGCTTTCTACAATGGCCAGCATTCTGTGTGTTTCTCAGCTGTGCTACTGGACACTGTATTGGATCAGAAACTGGCCTTTTTTAATTCCTTGGTTTGCAACTACAACTGCAGTAGTGAGCACAAAAGGTAAATATATGGGATACATAGACTCAATTCTTTATCAAAAGGAATCAGTCCAACAAACTTCCTAAGAGTGTTTTTCCATCCTGTCAGTAAGATGAATGAGGAAACTGAATCAGAGCTCACTGACAA
The DNA here is from genome assembly GCF_023638135.1 of Falco biarmicus. Lineage (NCBI taxonomy): Eukaryota > Metazoa > Chordata > Aves > Falconiformes > Falconidae > Falco > Falco biarmicus. The sequence continues at coordinate 24,239,619 of NC_079296.1, forward strand.
AATGAAAAGGTCTGGACCTAGGTGTAAACAGAATAGGAAGTGCAAAGGCTCTTCACTTTCCTATACAACCACCTCATCTGTTTCTGGAAATCAGCAATTTCTTTTTTAATGAGTTTTCTTTCTTTTGGGAAAACAAAACAAGACTGTAATTGGGTGTTTCTCTTCTTTATGCTTGCTCAGAAGCCAGGTTTTTTCAACCCCTTTGACTAACATTCAGGGATCCTTCCTTGGAGGAATCTGAATGAATGTCCCTGGATCATTTAATTTTCTCTCTAAACTCTGGCAGCAAAAAACCCGCAGTCCCTATTTTCTGGATGTGAATGGTTTAGACTCTTCTTTTGCAAATGCAAAGCTTAAGGTTATATATGAAATTTCCAGCACCTTATCATTGCAAATGAGTTACACATTTCCTCTGAGGACCTCAGCCCCTCCTTCCCTCCACCCTCTGCTCTGGCCTCTCCTTCTTCTGTTCAACATGAGTGAATCATCTTCATTAGCAAAAGAACAGGACATCACCTTCAGTGTTTTGAATGACGAGAAAGCATTTCTGGGAAGAACGTGTCAGTCTGGAACAGTTGAACCCAAAGGCCAGCAAGGTGATACCTTCAAACATTTTCATTGGCTAAACACACTTGTTATGTACTGACTTTTATTTTGTTCTTTCTTTGCCACAGGAAGTATTTCCACAGCTGCTGAGCCCCAGAGCACAAAAGAAATCCCTACCTATGTAAACGGTTGAACTGAGGACACCGATATACATCTTAAAAAAAAGGAGGAAAACTCACTGCATTTGGACTTTTTAATTCTTCAGATGACAAAGGGTTTTTAGCTTTAAGCCTGTGCATGTGGACATTATACTGAGACCATAGTGGAACTGCATTGTACAGGTGTTCAATTTTAGTGGGGGGTGGGGGGAGAGGAACTAGTACCACTATTCACTCCTGCGGCCCTTCCCCTCACCCCTCCACTTTTTTCTGATCTGTCTCTAATTTGTAGAAAATTCATAATGATGTAGGCCAAGAATGTGCATGGGGGTCTCTAGGGAGAGGGGTGGGCTGGGATGCCAGGGGAGAAGGGCTGGGGGAGGTGGGAGGGGCATTTAGGGTTCTTGGCTTTAGATTTAACTGCTCTTTTAGCACTTTGGGCTGCGGGAGGGCTAGCTGCCCCAGCAGACTTTCATAGGACACAAAAAAATCACACTGGAGTTTAAAGGCACTGAAAATATTCTTGGTCTGTCTGGTTTGTGTCTGTCTTTGGACACTCCCCTTCGTTCCTCTAGCTGCAGCTGCTGCCTGTGCCCCACGGCTGCGAGGAGGCTCTGTGCAAGTGGGGATGATCCCAACCCCAAGTCCAGGCTCACTCTTTAACAGCTTTTTTAGCCTGCTCACACCAAGGCATCCCACCGATAACGCCATTGAAAGATAACTTTTTGCCTCCTAACCTTGAACGGAACAGAACGAGCTGCATTACAGGCAGGGAGGTCTGTCCATACTGCAGGTGCCGGAGGTTATTGCCAGCATGAACGTACACTGTACTTCGTACCAGCCTTACACCTGCAGTTTTGGCTGAGAGAAAGCCTCAGTAACACCCTCAGCCACATTTAGTGCTATTGTTTGGATTTGTCTGGGGAAGTCCCAGGAGATCTCTGCCTTTTGGGGGTCACCCCGAGGCCTGTCAATTTTTTGAAAGACACCTTGCCCAAAGAATAGGGAGCAGGGAAAGGTCTATGTGGTTTCCTATGGCCTTCTTGGCAACAGCCCTTGTTTGCAGATTTGCAAATTCCTGCCACTCCAGGCAGAGGAAGGAGAATAAAAGAGGATTTGGTGTGAGATTGTTGTCACGCGTTATGAGCCCCAGCACCACAGAACCACACTAGTACAAGATTTGATTTCTTGTACAGAATAATAATTTGATTACTTGTACACAATAACATGACCTTGTATCTTACACTGCAACTAGAAATGGGGCTGCAGGACATACTCAGGTAGACTATGTAAGGCGGCGGCAGAAAAGCAGGCTTAGTATCCTCAAGTAAGTCCTCCCAAGAGGATATCTGGCTAACCTGTGGTCATTACAGCTGTTGATTTCCAACCCAGCTCAGGTAAACTCAGCACCAGGACTTTGGTTTGAAGCGCAAAGATAGAAAGACAGTAACCAATGCAGACTTACTTAACTGTGCTAGGTGGAGGCAAATAGACGCCAGTTCATAATCAGTGCAGCACACCTAGGAGGCATCCTGATTCCTAATATGAGTGGGTTTTGTTCAAAAGACATTGTACATGGCTACCTGAGTTAAAACAGGAGAAAGCAGCATTCTTGGCATTTCCCAGAGTCTCCGGACAGGGCTGTGGTGGTGGTGGTGGTGGGTTAGAATTTCTCTGCCACAAATTGGGGAGAGCCCAAATCAACCTACTTGCTGGCAAAGAAAAAAAGCGATACCAAGTGTGAGAATATTAGACCCCTAGCAGTTAAAGGATCATCACAGTAGAGAGTCCTCTGCCTCTTTCTGTAGTTTCTCTGAAGATTAAAAGATAGAAACATAGCAGTTTGTATGGCTTCGCTGTTTTCTTTGCAACTACAGCTTTAGGGAAGATGGGAAAGTTTTGGCAACAACTGTATAATACTCCCCACTGAAGTCCAACATTAGCCAACTTATTTTTATAGTAAGCCAATCAAAAAGTTTTCTTATAGTGTTGGAACTATTTCTAATTTTAAAATTACTTTTTTTGATGTACTTTTTCATCTTCTTTTTCCCTTTCGTTAAATACGATGTAGCGTAATGTATAATTGCTATTGTTTATTGCTTTTACAGTCATATTTATTAAACAGATTATGTCTCTAAATGAAAGCCTGTGTTTTAGTTACTCTTTTTAGCTCTCTGTCCCTGACTGGGATCCCCAACTACATTAAAAAGGTAGGAAGCTGATTCCTTCAAAAAGAAAGGGATGTTCAGTAGAAGTGGGAGAGAGTGGTGTTCGCGTGCTTCTGAAAATATAGTTCCTAGTAACAAGACGCCAATGTGAAGGTTACTTCCTCAGTCAAAATGCTTTATAAAGCTGAGGGATGCAGAGGTGCAATGCTGTTTGCAAAACCAGAAGGTTTCCAAACAAGCAATGGTAGAGCTCTGAGCAGTTCCCTGGAACTCCAGCTCCAATCCCTGCCCATGGTTACCTTTCCCCATACACACTTTCTGTGAAAGGTTCCTTAAGAATACCTTTTTTGACTATACTTTTGCCAACACCGATAAGGGAACATTTAAATTATTCGCATTACCGATTAATTAGGTTTTACGTGTGAAGAAAATGAAGCACAGGAAGTTTCTGTCAGCTTGACAGTGACATGTTGCTAAGAAAAGGAAAGAAAAAATAGCTTCTCTGCTTTTTAAGTCAGGATGCAACCACCAGCTTGTTCTACCTCTTACAATGGGTTACTAGTTCGGTTCTGTAGCCTTTTTTATACCCCTGATATAAGAATTTACATACACACACGAAGGGTCAAAGATCTGGTGTTTGTGTATTGTAAACAACCCAGGACATGGTATTGCATGTTAAGTCCAGGAACGATGAATTTGCTTATTGAAGAGTGTGTAGTTTTCACACCCTGGAAAAATCCCGCTATAATTACAATTACTAGCTTAAAATGTTACAGTGAACACTGCAGCCTTTCTTCACATTTCACTCAGCCTGGATGAACGGCTGTCACAGCCATGGTCGTGGTGCAGGTGCCTCAGAGATCTGTGTGTAGATGTAATCTGCTTTTATCTTTTAAGTGCCCACCTGAATTATCAGGCGTCTGTTCTGGCCATAAACGGTAAGTCTGGTTTTGGCAAGCACCTCTAAAGCATTTTGAGATCATTCTCTTCAGCTTGTTGTGTGTCCCGAGGCAGAGACTGATTGTTATTTGTAGTTGTTTTCTGGTTTGTATAACAACACAGCGATTCACTGCTAATGGCTGAACACTGAGACAATAAACAAAGAATATACCAAATACTTAAAAAATCCAATATGAATTTTCTCTGAGGATATTATCATACCTTGAGACAATAAAAAAAGTTCGTTATTGTTTGTCAGAAAGAGTGGGGATTTAAAATATTGTTAAAACCTCGAAGTTTTTTCCTAATTTGATGTTGATTCTCTACTGTCATCTTAACTGCCGTAACACAGACATACGGATGGGACTGGCATATTGGCTCCTAGGAGAGATTTATACTTCACTAGCAGGAAATTTGGGGTAAGTTGCTGGATCACCTTTCCTGGAAATCAGTAGGTGTTAGTGTTTAAATACTTTTGAGGATCTGAGCCTCGGTTGTTTGCTGTGTTTAATTGCTTGAACTTTTGATGGAAAGCAAGATCCTTACAGCACTTGCTGAAATGGTTATGCAAATTAAGCAGGAATTTCCAGTGACCCTAAATGAACCTTGTCTTGGTCTTGTCAACTTCTGCTGCAAACTTATGACAATTGCATTTAGTGTGGTACATAGAACTGATAACAAGGGATTAGTATTTTATCTGTGTGCTGTCATCTCTCATTGAATGCATGGAAAGTTTCTTTGCCATATTATATCTCTAGGTACATTCACTGTTTTAAACATTGCCTCTGATTGCAGAGCTACCATGTTCACTACAATAAAAAAGAAAACTTTATTTTCCTTCAGTTAATGAGATGCTGTCCTTGCATTTCTCTATGAAACAGAATAATAAAGCATGTGAATAAGTAATACTTGAACTGAACTAGAACAGATCCTTTTAGTTTAGAGTGTTGGTATGGTCCTGGCCATAATACCTAGAAGAAAAGACTGAAGTCAAATTGTTTTCTGAATAACAAGACCATCGTGCTATCATGTACCAGGTCATCAGCCTAAAAGGTATGTTTCATCTGCAGTTTTAAGTTTAGCTTTTTCTTGTCCCTAATTTCCTGCTGGGGTATATGGCTATCTGGTACTGCTCACCGTGCTGAAAGCAGGTCATAGAGGAAATGTGTGTTACGTATTTCTCAATGTGAGAATTTCAGGATGTCTTCCTTGTTGTTTGCATTGTGGTACAGCCACACCAGTGCTAGGTGCTGTATGCACATCAGCAATACAGGTAATATTGTAACTGGATAAAATGAACAAAATAAAAGAGCAAGTTTTCTCACCACCTCTGTATTGCAGATTGAGCCTCACGTTGTAATCTTCTGTCATTTTGACAAGTGGACCATAACTGAACCTTCTCTACCTGAGAACTCAGCACTGTGTATGTGAGCTCCAACGAGATGGCCAGCCCAGCACCTAAACAGCCCAACTCAGTATAGGGTTACTGGTTTGTGTCCTAGGAGGTACAGTAACATATGTGAGACCACCCAGCCTTCCAGGACAGTAGCTCCATGGTGTCCTGTCTGTGCAAAGGCTTGCTTTCTGCTGGGATAACTTAGAGCTATGAAGTTTGTGGTAATTTATGACGTTTTCTCTAGGAATTTTATGAGCTTTTGTTAGCAGGGAGAGAGGTGCAACTAAAATAGATCCAGTCAAATGTGTAACCTTGACTCTTTAGCACTTAAGAGTAGGGCCATGCCTAGGTTTGTGTAATGATCTCCCACTAAGCTCAGCCATGCATAAAGAGAATAGGAACCAGATAACTGTTGGATTTCCTCAGCTTCTCTGAGGCTGTATCACATCCAGACATTGTGGACACAAGTATCACTAATAGTAGCCAGGATATTGCTGATGTGCTTCATATTGAAATTAATTGTATAGAAGGATCCCAACCCAAATCATTAGTCTGACATGCAGAGTGCTGTATCCACCAAACTGCAGAGAAAATAAGCTACAATCACAAAGTTTTCTAGTTTTTGTAATCTTTTATTGAGAAGCCCTGAGAGACAAAGGTCCAAAAGAAGGAATGTAGGAAAGCTGTTGGGAGGGGTGTCATGATTGCCTGCCTTCAGCACAAGATAGATGCAAGCAAGCCCCCTCCCTTTTTATAACAAATTCCTCCTCCAGCCTTCCCCAGACAGTCGGCTATGGTGGTGTTTCTGGGACTGCAGCTACACTGGCAAATAGTTGCTCCCCAGCCCCAAGGCGTGGGCCACTCGTCCCATGGACCGCTTCAGTCCTTGCTGTGCCCCTCAGAGGCAGCTGGAGGGTAGAGCTCTGAAACACTAATTGGACTGGCAGCTGCCTCTGCTCTTGCTGCTTGCTGCAAAAAGATGAATAATGCATGCAGCACATTTAAATGTAGTGTTATAAAGTGCTTTAAGGGAGAAAGTCTTTGATTATTAACTCTGCCTGCATGGGGAGAAAATCCTTATTCTGTCACCACAGAGAAAACCTGAACTGGTGGGCTGAACGCTTATCTCCACACCAGGAGGGTCTGGGATGTAGCATATCTCCACTTTTTCTGCATTTGTGGTGTACTCCAGGCTGAGGATCTCTCCTGGGGCTAAGGCAGTGTCAATGCAGAGTCCTTCTCTCGACATTTTGGCTGAAGCTGGAAACCTTCCTTAACCTCTCCAGTATGTGCAGATACACGGGCGGACTGCCCATTGTGATTCCTGCCTCATGTCACATCAGGTGAGTGGATGAGGCTCAGCGCTATACGGAAGTGGGTGCTGTACATGGCGTGGAATATTTGCACCAGCTGTTTCACAACAGGTAACTCTTTCTCCCACTTTCCACACCTGCCTAGTCCCACCTAGGGAGTGTGAGATTCAAACCACCATAATCCTCCTTTGTGCTCCCCTGAAGCTATGATTTGTCTATAGCAGAGCTCTGAGGTTTCTGCCCTTCCTTCTGTGGCCTGATGTGCAAGGTGAAGCTGTTTGGTCTGAGCTGCAAGCCCTGAACCAGCTGCACCTACGTGTGTCTCTGAAAAGTGCTTGCTCAAGAGATCCAGAAGAAACAGTAATAAATGTACAAGCAAAATCCTTCTTCAGACCCTGCTGCAGAGCCACAGGACTGGAGAGACTGACCTTTGAGACACCGATTTCTTGAACAAAATCTTGGAGTGGGAAGTTCATGGGCTAAGTTTTTCCCTACTTCTGTGTTGGCTCATATAGATGAAAGTGTTTTCCACTACAAATGACCTTAAAGGAGTATCGTTTGGTTAATTATGTTCTATTAGTGAGTAGAAGCCCTGGCATTACTAACTGTCACAGGATGAAAGACAGCTTGTACCCAAAATAATCTGCAGCTCAGGGAGGAAATTTTCAAAGCCACAGAAAGCAGTTCGTTTCCCAGCTGACATTTACACTTTGAAAAACATTTCCCTAATGGACAAGAAAGAGGCCCTTCCTGAGTCCAGAGGCTTTTCTTCCTCACCTGAAGTCCCAAAATACACCAGTCTGGTTATTGATCTCAGTTGCCATCACATTTAGCTAAACCCGAGCAGGGTCAGCACCAGCATGCCCATCTGGGCTCGGATGTGGCTGCAGAGCAAAGCGCTGCAGTTAGGCTGCTGGTCCCCATGGGACAGGCTGACCTGCCCAGCCACATCGACTCATTTTTCATTACCGGATTATTTTTCCCCCTACGTCTTCATGCCACGTTGACCTGAAAACTTACTGCGTTGCCTGCTGCTGTGGGCCTTCCTCTGCTTTCATGGGAATACCCAAAGACAGCCCGCAGCCTTCAGCTGGGCTTGGCGTTTATCTGTAAAACAGAAGTGCCTGTTTCTTTTACAATGGTTCTGAAAGTTTGTCAGCCCTTTGATACAGTTACAACAAGAGCTCATTTCTTCTAAAGCACAATCAGGATTATTGGAGTTAACTTCAGGGGGAAATAAACACTAGTTTATTTTCAGCAACACTTTGTTGCTGATACTCCTTAAGGGCTCAGTGTATGTTATGATATAGGAGGATTACATTTAGCAGCTCTTAATAAAAATGAAATTATGATCCAGCCCTAGCAATCTATTTTGCTTTCCTGTTAATCTAAATATTTTTATTAATTAAAACCAATTATTCTTTTAGCTGTAATTATTGCACCTTTTTTTTTTTTTTTTTTTCTAATTTCAAAGAATGTTCTGGTTTCAGGGAGAGGAGATTTATTTACCTTCAGTCCTTAGTTTTACTTGAACTTTTCCTTCATCTATGTAATACTTCTCTTAATTATCCTTTTTAATTGAGATGATAATGCAGCAGGCAGGCAACATTTTTTTGTTGATTTGTTTGAAGTAGCTTCTAAACCTAGATTATGGTATTGTCTCCCTTTCGAAATTCTGAATTACACATTGTGCATAGCAAGATACTAACATGCATTTTTTCCAAAACCTGCAGAAAGCCTCAAGTCTTGAGAAACTAATAGATAACATTGAGAAATGATGAGAATTTCCAGTTCTGCAGTTGGACCCCATTTTCAGATCTTACTGTCTTTTCCCTAGTATTCATGAAAAGCCACGCATAAATTAAATTATAGAGAAGCTAGGACTTGAGTACCTGAGGAAATAACAACAATAATAACAATAACAGTAATAATGATGATAATAACAGTAATAATAGTAGTAGTAGTAATAATAATAATTTGTTGCCTCTTTTTCCTTTCTTACTAGATGATGTCTGGAAGAGCATTATCATGAGTACAGAGAATCTCCACCAGCTATCTACAGACGCCTGCTGGCTAGATTAACTGGACACTAGCTAGCCTTTGATTTTGTCATCTTTGAATATTTCAGTGCTTTTGCAATTGACTGTAAAGTGTATAGGTAAAAGGAGACCTTTAGAAGTATACAGAGGACCCTTTGTGTGAATTCTAGTCATATTTTTCAAAGAACTAAAAAGGCTTTCTGTCTATTATTGAAGAACAGATGAATTTAAAAGATTTGTTATAAGCCCAGCTTTGAGAGACCATCAGAGTTATCAAGGCCCATTGTCATGCAGAATTTGGCAGCAAATCTGAAAGATGAAAGTATTTACCTTGTAAGCATTTCCACTCACACGGACTTATTACCTTCTTTACAACCTGATACTAAGTGCTTGAACCCAGGATGGAAAAACTGTAGCAAAAAAATAAATTCCATTACCCAAGTGCTGCATGATGTTGGCATACAGGCATCTGCAGAAAGAAAGGAAGGAAGGGGCCTCCAGGGACAGAGACTGTCCTGGGGGCTATCCAATGCACAGGAATCCCTTTCTACATTGACTTGCCAGGTCTTGCTCTGATACGATGGCCTGAGATGTCAGGGAACCTGATGTGGTGGTTCATGTGGTCCCTTCCCATCCTATACCCCTGTGCTGTCTTCTCCAGCCTCCTTTGTCACGGGCATCGTAGCTAGACAGTTATCAGCTGAACGAGGGGCAAAACAGAGGGAATGGAGAGATGTGGTTAGGGTAGAGAGTTTTGTAGCAGAATTGTATTTCTGTGTGAAGCTTTTTGGCATTCCTCCAGCCTCAGCGTAAGCAGTTCTCAATAGGTAGCATTGGGAAGAACTGACGCCATTTTAGATAACCATAGCAGCGAAGCAAACCCCCCGCTAGGGTCAGTGGTGAAAGTGGTGAATCGTATAGAGAACAGCAAGCACCAGGTCCGGCTGAGGGAGTCCAGCTGAAATGGTTCTCAGGAAAGCTCCTTTCGGTGAGAAGTCTCAGAGGTGCACTCCCTGTTAGAAGTGCTGCCTGGAACACCCCACCTTCACCTACCAGAAACACTATCAACTAGTATGTCACTGATTTCTAGCACTGCTACAAAGTTTCCTCCAGAAAGCTGTTCTCAAGGCCTCCTGCCAAGAGTATGCCTCCCTGGTCTTTCCAGTTGACCTTCATTTAACGCTGGCCTTTGCTGATTAATTGCTAAAATAGCAAAATACTGGGAGGTGTCATGCAAAACCCTATCCACATGCATTAGAAATACCTCATTGCTGTGTTTTTAACACAAGGTGTCCTAATTTTTCAAAAATGAGCTGACACTAGAGAAAACTAAACAAAACCCCAATTTGTCACATTCTTTTCTGGAAAATATTACTATTTTATTAAGAAATCAGAAAGTATATCTTTTTTACTAGAACAGTTGGGTTTGGTTTTTATTTTTTGTTTTTGTTTTTTTACCCCTTAAGATGGCATCTTAAAGCCTTTTAGAAGACACTTACAGGAAAGAAGAAAAATAAAAGCCTAGTTCCCTTTATCAGAAGATTTTACTGATAAAGACTGCCAGACTTCCTCCTGTGCTGAATCTTATTCAACAGTTTGTAGATTTTGAGATACGTATACCATCACTATAAATAATATGTTTCAATCAGGCAGAAGCTTCCTCCAGAAAAACCCTGTGTGAACAGCAAGGATGATTATTAGCAATTTTTTTGTTTGTTTGATTGGAGTTCTCAGTTGTTGCAAACATGGTCATGATTATCCTATTAACCAGCAGACATAATAATTACCAAAAGACAAACCTGTGGGTTACTACTAGATTGAAGTTACTAAAGAATCCCATTGTTAATTAAATTCACTAATAACTCCTTAGCCTGAAGACTCATAAGTAGATCTTAGTTTTAAAATCTGTTTCAGCCAATAATCATTTAACTAATTTCAAATTCAATATCTTAGGATATTTCTCAGGGAATTGCATTTGAATATTATTATATCAACTAGGGAAATGTTTTCTTCCTAGCTATGAAAAGAAAAAAAAAAAAAGTCAACAAAAATGCTTTTCAATGGGATTTTAATTTATTTTTCTAAAAGTGAATTCAGCACTTGGCCACCTTGGAAACCAGCATCCTTCATTTACCCACAGACTGTAAGTGCTAAATTCTGCTCACATCATTATGTCAATCTACCTAGGTCATAGTTAGCAACATCTGTATCTTTGCTTTTCACTGCTGGGACACCAAACTGGTGTTACTGCTTTAAATAAATTGTACATTTTCCCAAGAATTAGATTTTTGGGAGAGGAGAAACCGCACTGTACACTCATTTGAGGGAAATTCTGACAGGCATTTTCTCCAAAAATATTTTTTTCCAGTTCTTAGTTCAGTTTTGAATATGCTGGTTTCACCGGAATAGAACATCACTATTTCTCCTCACAGAGCGTTTTTACTCACCAGAGCAGAACAACAGTGTAAAGTCTGTATCTCTGTTGCTGTGTCCGTAGCAGCCAGCAGTGTTTGCTGCAGAGGGCCCCGCAGAGCTCACATCAGTCTGGCTGGACCCTTCCCTGCTATATTGAAATGCAGCAAAAGCAGTTTAGTTCAGCCTGAGATCTTTTCCAGAATAACGAACAGAGGAGGAACCTTCTGGAACTCAGTGCTGCAGGCCCCAGGGTTGGGAAGCCTGTGTGGACAAGCCCACGCAGCCCTGCAGATGCAGCACTCTGCTGTGGGACGCGCTGGCGTTGGGTCTGCTCCAATGTGCTGGCACGGGCAGGTGAGGAAAGGTGAATATGAATAGGTTCCCACAGTGGTGTTTTTCTCTTGTGGGGATGCTCTGTTTTCCCCAACTCTTGCCTCTCCTGTTGTGGTTATACCACAAGACATGATCCAGAAAGGATGGTTCAGGGTTATTTTGAGGAAGATGCTCTTTTTTTCTGTAGAGATATTCCTATGGCAAGTGGACTTCATAGGCAATCCAGGCTCATCCTGATTCAGACTTACTCACCAGGGCAATCAGGGCATGAGGCAGGAGCTCTTGAAGGTATCCCCTTTCACAGCCTGTTCCTGCCTCCAGCCAGCAAAGAAAGAGTGAAGATGGGGTGGGTGTCTTGAGCACTGAAAACATCACAAACTAGAAAAATTCACTCCAGTTCCTGCTTTGAGCTTAGTGATGTCTAGCTGAGCTATTTCCTTTAGAAAGACATTTATTCTTAATTACAGCACTTGTGTCTTTTTGGTATAACATACATATATTTATATATAATAATATATATATATATTCACTTTCAGAAGAAAGTGAATTATGTGAGAAAATAAAAGGTATTCTAGAGGGTTCTGCAGAGCTTCCTCAAGACAGAAACCCCATTCAGTAACTAGATAATGAACAAGACCACAGCACTCACCTTTTCTCTACCACTGCGAATATACAGGAAAGATGAATCCCTGGAGAAGGTCTGGAAGCCACCAGGATTTGTCTGAGGTTGATCACAAACGGTAATGGTATAATACTTTTTTCCATTTAGTCTAATGACAGGATAGGGAAAAAAAACCCAAAAACAACCAAAAAAAGCCACCACAGTGAAAGAGCAATTTGAAAACTTAACTTTAGATATTCATATCCAGAAGGAATCTGTCAGTGTGAACTCACCTGGTTCTAGGGCTGAGCTATTTTTAGATGTGCTGGATTTAAAAAAAAAAAAAAAAAAAAAAAATTAAGATATAGGCTGGAAAAAAAATTGTTTTGCTTATGTCATTTGCCTGCTTTTTGAGCAATGTCATGTAATCTCTTGTAGGCAGGGCATTGGTAAGGAAAAGTCTACAATAATCACTATGAATTCTGCTTCCTCAGGTAGAATGCCTGCTGATAAGTCGTTCCACAAATCAGCCATACATTAACCTTCCTTCTGGGAGGTGATGGTGCACTAAGCAGTCTGAGAAAAGCACTGCTTAAGTAATAGGATCTGAGCACTGATTGTCCTGCTTATGCTTCTACAGTGGCATTTGCAGCCATTTTCACGCCTATCCATCACACTTAGGCAGGTATCCGCTCATCGAATCAGCGTGGTTCAGCTCCCAGCCCAAAGCACTTTATTTACCTGTCTCTGAACTGCTCTGAAGGTGAAGCACTGCTTTATAGCACTTTTCATGGTATATATTGCACTCTTCTAGATAAGCTGCTTTCTTTTTTAAAAAAAAAAATATCCTTTAATCAAGTCATCAGGAAGAGATTTCAGAACGCTGGAGAGAGAGGAAACAGAATGGCTCCATTATGAAATGAGAACAGACCTCACCCTGCCAATTTTCCAGCACACCGGGCCTCTGCCCTTGCTTTGGAGGAAGCTGAGTGGGTTGCAGTGATATGTGCAGGCAAACAAGAGGTCTCTGGGGTGGTATTGCTTTAATCACTTCAGTGAGTAAGGAAATCAGGCTGCGGCAAGTTGTCATGTAACGAGCTCATGCATAAAAGCCAGTGAAGCAAGAACTGCTACACAGGAAGACATTGTTCCTTTGTAGTCCTTTCAAACTTAATGCTGCGGGTTTTAGCTGTGTTTGTGTATAATTATACTATTTAGTTATGACAACAAAGATAAAAGAGTCATTGGGCCCTGAACTGCAGAATCATGAACATCCCATAAGAGAGAGATCTTCAGCCATGACTGGATGTATCGTGCCAGCAGGGTAAAGACCAAACAATTTCTGGTCTTCCAAATAAAAAAACTTTTTTTGTAAAGTCTCAGTTCAGCAAGGGCTTTTCAGTAGGACATGACAAACAACAGCTTGTCACATTGATGGTGGTTTCTATTGCTTCTACGCTGACAGACACATGGATAAGACTTCTCACTTAGCAAAGTGAGAGGATCTGCTAATTATAGCCTGGGTGTTAATGTAGCCTTTGGTTTAACTCAGGGGTGCTTCAATTAGGTTGCTTTTAGACCTTCTGCATTTGTATTTTCAGTACAAATTGCTGATCCTTCTCTGTTGCTGTCTGAAGTGATAGGCTGTGGTGCAGCCATAGAGCCTGGTAAGGTACAGCTACAAGCAAGCACGTTAATAAGCAAGTACAACATCAACAGGAATGGGACCAAAGGCTGGGAAAAAGTGAGGAACAGGTGAAAGTCCTACCCCGGTGGCTGTCATTGGGAGGTTGCCAGAATTTTGTTCCCATTCATCATGTATATCATCATTTAGAGGGCATCTAATGACTGCTCAGACAGGATATTTTAGCTGTCCACACATTGCAATTGACCTAGAAAAGGTCAATTGATGTCCTACTGCAATCAGCAGGAACTGATTAAACATGCAACAATTGTGGTGAACGGTATTGGGTGGGAGAAACCAATGTCATTCCACTGACAACTTCAATAGAAATCTGATATTTTTCACTAGAAATTGTCCAAAAGCTCTTGAAGTGCACTGGAGTTATGCCATTACCTTCAATGAGCTTCTAATCAGAACACACATCTGGATAAGGAATAAAATTAGTGTGTTATTCTTTAAACATGGAAAAAAATATATTGGAAATTCATTTTGTTTCACTTAGGCATATGTAATTCCCCACTACCACCACCCTTCCCTTCATTTGTCCTCATGCCTTTCACTATCAGAATGCCAATGAAATAAAGTTAACTCTCTTTGTTGTAGTACAAAAATAACCAACTGAATGCCTCGAAGCTTAACAAAGGTGGAGATTAAAATTAAATAAAACCTAAACCCCAGAAAAGAAAGAGAAAGGACTTAGCTTAAGCACACAAAAATACTGGTAGAAGACCTTTAAAAATTACCTTAATAGTTGCAACTGACAATTTCAGCAATAGCATCTGGAGAAAAAAAAAAATATACTGTCTTGCTTTGTGTTTTCAAGGCTGGATGTGAGGTGAAAGGGAAAAATAACTGAAATGCCCTAATATTCTTGATTTAGATGAATACGCCCCGAATACTTGGAGTGATGAATATAACCAAGAGGTGGCAGCAGTTCATGCACTATTCATTTATTTTGCTTTCAACATTATTTTCTTCCTATAAGGTACAAGAAAATTAAGTTGTTTTTAGCTTATGATGTAAATTGTTTCCATTATTATTAAAGGGAAAGGAGTGGCAGAGACAAAGGAGACAGGGAGGAATAGTCTGAGGAAGGGATCTGGAAATTTGTTTTGCACATGCATCTGAGGACTCTTTTTGGAAAGAAATGTTAACTGCATGCTGTATGAAAGAGCTTAAAAACTCCTCCAGTCAGAAACGTCTTATGGGCATACATGCTGTACAGATACACTACTAACTGGTAAACACATTTCCTGTGATCTGCTACGGTTCTAGGATACATCCCATTCTCACAGGCAAGGGTAACTGCTACCATCTGGAGAATCTTACATTTGCTTTGAAGACAGGATGCTCAAAATGATGCTCCAGTGAGTAGCTTAAACCTTGCTTCTTCAAGGAAGGAAACTGCTTCAGATGCACAGTAGTAGCATGCTAAAGAGAGAATCACAAGGTTTATGTTTAGTTACACATGCGCATCAAAAAAGAAATCCTCCTGTACACCGAATCACTGATTTTAACTCAATCAGACATACTTAAAGGCATCTCTTTCTTCAGGACCACATCTCGTAGGGACTAGACACTTCCCAGTGGCTTCCATCTTTTGTATCAATGAAAATGTGACACCTGTAAAAACGAGCAACTGTTTTGGCTAGGCAATAGAATTAAAAAAAGAAAAGCTGAAATGATCTTATTCTGAGGGTATTCTCTTCAAAGAGAATGCCGAGTAGATAAGGCATTGCTACAACAGTCAAAGGAAAATAGTGCAATTATTAGTTACATTTTATAAAGGACTGAACAGAGGGACAAAGACACACTCCAACACCCCGATTGTTTCAAGAAGAAAAAATTTGCATTAAGAAACTGAGTTAAAACATCTTGAGGGATTCAATAAATGTTCCATGACTTGGGAAAAGAAGATTGCATCTATAGAAAACTTAGATCATTGCTCAGTAGTTCAAATACAGATAATCATAGACTTGCTTAGCTGACAGGTAGATAGCTAGATAAATATACAAAAAACCTGAAGTTATCACCACCAGACTAAATTCCTTTGCATTGTGATTAGCCTAGTTAACCACCACTGTCTTTCACAGCATCAACAAATTATGCTTTTCTTCCTTCACTGCATCAGAGACAAAGGAATAGTCATGACAAAATCCAGGATGCAGATATTCCATCTGAAATGGCTTTAGGTCTTGTTTAACCCCAGTCTGCAGTCCAGGAAGGCGATCGCTGAGTATTGCCCAAGCACATCAGATATCACAGGCTTTTCTCCTGGACAACATGGGGGAAAAAAAAAAGAAAAAAAAAAGTCCTTTATCCTTTGTATGGCATATGTTTGAGCACTGCATACGTACAGGAGCACATTCATTTAGCCCATAGATCTTGCCAGCATGGTCTGGACCGAAGCCGAGTGGCTTAGTGCTGCCTAAATGCAACCAAAATCCTTGAGAAAGGTGCCCATCCAGGAAGAGCTGCCTGAGAAAGTCTTGCAGGTGCTTGTAAAACATAAACCCAAGTTTTCTGAGTACAGTCTACTCTTTGCCTACTAGTGCATGCATGAAAGATGTGGAAGATCTGCCCTGTAGTTCCCCTCCTTTCTGATTTTGTTAGATAGGGATGAAAATATCTGATTTCCCCCTGTCCTAACTGTCTGTGTTAAGTACTGGCCTTAATAGTCACATTTCCTCTCAGTGGCCCCCACAACAAGTTTTGTATTTCAGGGTGCAGCGTGCACTGTTACAAAAAGAAGATGGTAGTGCTTACCCCACTTCCAGAGTATTCAGTCACAATTCAGAATCAAGATTTTGAATCTTCCTAGACCAGAGCCGTAATTCCCCGTCTCCACAACAATCACTTTAAAATCAGAGGTAATTCAAAAGAAAGGATACAACAACAGTAGATTTTTTTTCTGGAAGTCTTAAGTAGCGCCTCATGATTATTATTGGCTAACTCTTAAGTGGCTGTCCTTTCAGCATAAAGAACATTCTTGACTGTTTTTCAGAAATCGCTATTTCTTCCACTCACACCATTCACTGTCAAGGTAAGCTAATATAAACAGTATGACTTTTTGCCCTAAAGCTAGGTGGTGAGATGATACAGGTAAATAATTTCAAGGACTTCATTCACATGCTTTCATAAAATGACATAGCATGACATGAAATACTCATCTCTTAACTTGCAACTAAAGAAAGCAGTAAACTATGGTCATTCTTAAATATGAGTACATTTCTCAAACAAATGCTAATGCTATTTAAACTTTTTTAAAAATTCTGAATATGTCAAAATTTATGTCATGAATTAATGTGCGTTAAAAAATGCTGCCTATTTAGCACTTCAAAATTAATAAGCAATGTTTTGCCAATTTTTTTGAGAAACCTCTGTGTCATCATGAATTTGCTTCCTAAGTATTTGTGTGGTATCCAGAATGCTTGTTTGCAGGCAATAGCTATTGTCAAGCTACAGTTATTTTCAAAATGATCATATGGCATAAATTCTTAACTTACAATAAAGATCCTACTCACTTTTTTTCAGTTTTCCTCTCCTTTGACTTTATGCTAATGTAATGCCATGGATTCTGCTAGGGTCAAAAGGATATAAAACTGTAGTAGCTTTGCTTCTTGTTGGAGGGAGATTGACTACATGGAAAGACCTACTCAAAAATTTCATCTCTCCCTGCCTACGTTTCTTTTTTAAGGAAGATTAATTTAAGGAATTGATTGAACAGGTCAGTCCACTAAGGAATAAGAGTCCTAAATGTAGAAATGGCAGCTTTTCCTGCTGTAGTCCAAAGTCCCTCTGGGGATCCAGGCCTGGAGCCATCAGCTTGTCAAGCCAAGGATGCCTTCTTACTGTGTCAGTAGCACCAGGAGCTTGACAGGCCACGCTGATCCCATCTGTAGATGTTACTGATATCTCTAGAACCAAGAAAGATCCAGAAAAGACTTAGTACCTTAGGACTGACACACTTTCTCTTTATATTGCCAGCTTCAGTTCGGGAAGATCCTGGCCATAACATTTTCATGCCCGTACATGTCCTTACAAAGCTCTTGGCAGATAGGCAGGAAGTGTCCCATGGACCTTTATTGCAGCAATGAGCCTTCTAGGGATGGCTTCTCAGGTTTCTGAGGTTATCTGTTGGAGGACTGAGCATTATCACCTTAAAATCTTCTCAGTCCATCCAGGAAGTGAAAGGATGCTGAGAAATCCTGGACATGAGCAAAGCATTCCTGTGAAGACCTCAGATGAATTTATGTGAAAAGTGCAAAGCATGATTGTAACAGTAGGGTAAAAATGCAGATAACATGGAAAAAAAGAAACGTAGGCAGGGAGAGATGAAATTTTTGAGTAGGTCTTTTCATGTAGTCAAATCTGTGTTAGTTCCAGTAATGTAGGAAGTCAGTGGGTGTCTGATTATCATCTCCTGAAGACAGAAAAATTGCCACTGTAACATTTTTTTTTAATCAGACGAATTTTTAAATAATAATTGAATTATATATAGCAGCTTTGTTGGGTTTTTTTTGTTTTTTGCTTTTTTTTGGGTTTGGTTTTTTTTCCGTTTCCCTCCACCTGGCTTTCTCATACAAAAGCTTCCCCTTCTCATACCGTTGGCAGCTTAGAATATGAACAATGTATTTTGTCTTCAGCTTAAGTTCATTATGTGTTTCTGAACTACTTGGCGGGAGGGTGGGGGGAATTCCTTTGTAATGGCTTCTAAATAAATTCAGTATCAATTTAAACTATTAGAGGAAGTTAAATCAAAATAATTGGGATATTAAAATACTTTGTGCATTTCCAATCACTGGTTTATTGCAAATCTGGATCTTTTCCAAGGAACAATAATAGAATGAATACATTAGAATGTTTCCTTCCCCTTAATATGAAACCATTTGCTCATGAAAAGATGATTGATAACTTGCATTAAACACAAAACCAGATTGATTCGCAGACATGCTTGAGGAGGGGCTGGAAGGAAAGGAGAATAAATGTCACATTAACAAAACATTACACAGACGCACATTCACACACTCTGGGTATATTAACCAAATAAAAAAGAAAACAACATAAAAGCTTTCATAACACCTCTTCTCATTAGAAAATATACTAACCCTGTGCAATGTAATTGCTAAATACACCTTGGCATGGGCAGAGAGAGGTATTTTGAGATTCTGATTGCAAGTGCTCTGAACCAGTTCAGAAAAAAGCTAGAGCAGGGTACAGAGAGAGATAAATGTAAGCTGATTGCAGTGTCAGCTAAGTTATTGGCTCCGTCTTGTTTCTGATCCCTCTACCATTCTTCTTCACAAAGTGAAGAATTATGTCTTCCAAACTGTATAGTTTACTGGGACTAGGGTAGATTTAGATTAGATATTAGGAAGAGTAGATGTTTCAAAGAAATCCTTTACTTTGAGGGTGGTGAGGCACTGGAATAGGTTGCCCAGAGAAGCTGTGGATGACCCATCCCTGGAAATGTTCAAGGCCAGGCTGGATGGGGCTTTGGGCAACCTTGTTTAGTGGAAGGTGTCCCTGCCCATGGCAGGGCAGGGTGGAACTAGATGGTCTTTAAAGTCCCTTCCAACTCACACCATTCTGTTATTCTATGAAATAAGCTTGCGCTGTGCAAGTCCACGGTCTGCAGGAGTTGCCACAGTCTTCTCTCTGCCACTGCCACAGAAATGTCTGTTTCTAATAGTTGCCACATTTGGTCTTAGGGCAGTCCTGAGTTTCCAGTCTTCGTTTCAAGCCCTGGTGCAATGTCTAGTGTGGCAATTGTTGCGCACAGGTACATATGCATCCATTGGCACGTTTCTGCCAGCTGGAGAGAGCAGGGCTGCAGTCAAAGCCCATTCTTGAGCAAAACACAGGGGACTGAGCAGTATCACTTGAAGATATCTCTGCATTTCTGTGACCCCTCAACACCTTTCTCATTTGTAGGTTTTTTTTGTTCTGCTTACTTTGGGGACAGAATTTTAATTTACCATATTCTCCTTGTTAGCTTTCAACTTCTTTCCTTTGCTTCCCCCTGAAGAAGACAGGTATCGCTGCAGTGGATCAGATTCAGTCTGTCTGTCTTAGGCATTATCCATTCACAGATTCTTAGGGTAGAATACAAGAAACAACATAAATATTCAGCCGTCTGTGGTACATTTCTCTACCTTTCTGAAGAGAGCACAAAGAGTATACCCCTTTTCTGTTCACTTAAATGTATTTAGAGTCACTGCTTGGGCCGTCTGGCATTCACAAAGCTTCAGAGTCACCTGATATACGCACTACTTGGTAGTCTAGCTCCTGCTGCAAAGGTTCTTGCACCTTAACCTCCTAAGAAAATCAGTCTGATTGTAACTAATGAATCCCAGCAGAGACAGAAGGGGAGTGAAGGGTGCTAGACATAGCTACAGCCTACATAAATGGGGAAGAGAAGAATTCCGCTGTAGTGAATTTGAAACAAGGATAAGTTTTCTTGAATCAAGTGAACATGTTGTTGCCAACAAAAGACGCGGGGGACAAATATGCATTACAGCATAAACAGAATTCTGAGTAGAAATCAAGATGCTAGATTTCCTCAGTATTTGATAATGCTGCGATCACTGCAGCAATGTTATGTCCAGCTCTGGCATCTGCCTGCATTTCAGGAAGGATATTGACAATTGTTCTGAAAAGAGGAATGAGCAAAATACTGGAAAACATGCCCCAAAGACAAATATTTAAAGAATTCAATCTATTGGTTTATAAAAGAGATGAAGTAGCTTCATCCCATTTCATATGGATTTCAGTGGGGAGAATGAACTAGTTTACTGTTGAAACTGAAACTGATAAAGCTACAGTAAACCCAGGGATTAGAATCCAAAGTTGAACAAACAATCTGTGTGATAAGATACACATTTTTAATAGGGAAGATATTAATCATTAGAATAATGCACCAAGAGCTTTCAGAGTATCACTGGGCAATTTCAGATTGCCATCAAATGCTTACAGGTTTTGTCTGATTTTGTTTTCTTTCCTAAATATATTGTTTAAAAGAAGCTTAAAGAGAATGTAGTTCAAGCATGTAGGAATATCCACATCATACAAGTAATCCCTTAGAAGTTCACTTTGGGTCCCTCTTGGATTTTATAACGTAGAAGCTGATGACTCCTGAAATACCTAAGGATGTTCAGCTGCACCTAGTGGAGCACAACTCTATCTCTGCAAACATATTTCAGTGCGAAGGCAAAGCAAAACCATACCTGATGCAGCGGCCCATTGATATTTGAATGTAAATCCCTTGGGTTTTAATTTATATGTCCTAAGATCCTTGTTTAAATGTGTGTTTCCTTTCTTGTAAGTCACCAAATAACTCCCTGCTAATCCCCCTCATTTACATTGAATATTAGCTTTGTGGAGAATGGAACTAATTAATCCTGCATAACTATAATTTAGTAGCTGGGCTGCACAACGGCATGAGAATTAGCATGGCACTGGGCGCCAGGTTATCAGATCCATTTTCTGGGTAAGTCTTATTATGTTCTGCAGGACAGGCACAGCACAGAACAGATTTAATTACACAGCCTTTCAATCAGCTTCCTTGTAAGCCAGGAAACTATCTTCTAACCCTCTCACTTTACAGCAAGCAATGCTTTCTCTGAAGCTACTCTTGCTTTGTACTTGACCAGCTGATCATTCTACCTGGACACTAATTATTAGTAGGAGCTAATGACTAATGACCTTTTCTGCAAGGTCATATCCCAAGATGACACCAGAGTCTATAAACATTCTCCTAGTTAGTTAATGACTAGTAGTAAAATGATGATTAACAGCAAACAGCCCACTTTCTGAATAAAATATAAATGAACATATGATTTTCACAATAAAAACAATATTACACTACTTAATAGCATGGGCAAATAAGTACATAAATAAATAAAATCTCAACTTCAGTTGATGACAAAGTGTGATGTTGTCTTACATCCTTCTCTCTAAAGGGACTTTACACGTCAGATGTTGTCCAGTAAAAGGTGTGGGTTTTGCTGCCAGGTCTGGCAGTGACCTGCCCCAATGAATCACTCAGACTTTCTCTGCCTGATCCTCCTACTGCTCTACTTTTTTTTTTTTTTTTTTCTTTTTCAATGTTGATAGTAAAGTAGTTTTGTTCAGTATCATGACACTCACACCCCCAGCAGAGACCTGTCCCGTGAAGGTGATTCTCAAATTGTGCTGTCAGTGGATACAGAACGTCTTTTGAGGGGGTAGCTCAGATCTGCGGTAGAACAGAGCACCCTTTGCAGGTTCTTCTCCAGGATACACAGTAGGTAGGCTCCTAGTTTTGATGATTTGGTTAAATACCTTGATATCATTAAAAAAGCCTGCCTTATGCATGCTCATTTCTCCTCTCTATCAGCTAAGAAAAAAAGAGATGGCAGAGTAAGGGAGACTTTTAGGCTTTCTTACTGCTAAAATGTTCGGATTATAAAGATACATCACTGTATTTCACCAAGGAAGGAAAAAGCAAGTCCAACCACGTGAAAACATTCAGGTGTGAGAAAAGCAGCACAGGACTACAAAGAGATTGCTGGAGATTCTCCTTGTTTCATTATTTATATTTCCCCACAGTGGCGAAAAACCACATTCCTATATTCAATATAAAATATAATGCATTTAATTGATCTAAGTAATTTCAAGGCTGCTGAATAGCAGAAGCCTCCGGAGTGGAATATTCTGACTTAATGATCACATAAAATTGCTCGAAGTGTTTTTAATGTCATTGTAATTTCTGAGTTTATTTAATAGTTGAGGGGAAGAGAGGGTAACATTAACAGTCATCTGCATGGCTTGCATGACTGTATATAACAAATGAGACGTGCGTATGCCACAAGAGCCATCATTTTAAAATGGCTGCAGTAAAAATGCAGTTTCACTGAGCATTTGCTTTAGGCCATGACACAGTTTAACGAGGATGATACTGCATTAAGATTCAGGACACCTCAGATTTGTTTCCAAGTGTTTGGCCTTTTATGGAGTCAGATCTCTTCTTGATTCCAGATTCCTTTCTCTTTCTTTCTCAACCTCAGCCATTCAGTTCATACAACCACCAGCAACAGCTGTCCAACTCCGATGTCTACGACAGTGTGGTTGTAATCCACGTTACACCTGGAAAGTATATGGTAAAGACATTTACTTTTTATTTAGTGTGTGTAAACAGCTGCCGCTCATCCCTAATCATCAAAACCTTGGTTAATGTCAGATATTATTTTTCTCACTGGCTAAGCCCAGGCTCACTTGCAGATGAGGGCCAACACATTCACCCACAGGCCAAAAGCGTAAATCCACTATGGGCCTGTTTTGAAGCACGAGAGGGGATTATGTATGCAGTCTGCACAGATGCTTTTTCCAGTGCTGGTGGCCTCCCTGATTCCAAACCAGTGATAGGTGGAGCAGCAGCATGTGTTGCTCTGCTGGATATCTTTATTCCCCTCATCCCAGCGTTTGCTAGTTGAAGTCTTTTCCCCAGTTTCTACTGACAATTTTCAGAATTATTTTGCAGTATTAAAACAAGAATTAAGATTTTAAAGCTAGTTCCATATTCTCCTCTACTCCTTCTACCCGTCTGATCTGTTTGAAGTTATTTTAATCTCCTCTCAACCTTGCCATTTTTTTTCCTATTGGACTTGTCTAATTTGCTTCATTTCTAAGTCATGATGATATCCTCAAGACACCAATTCATAACTTCCTCATGCTGAAATTGTTCATTAAAATCTAATTTTTACCGTCTAATTCTGGCTTTTTAGCTAATGAAATCAGAGCAATTATAAATATCCATCTTGCAACATTGCATATTGACATTTGAATATAAAGTCTCAGAATGGAAGAAAAGCATCACTGGAGAACTTTCTTTCCTCTAGCTGCAAAGGAAATTAGCTCAATCATAAATATATAGATTAAAATACTCTCATCTAAATTAATTTCAATATTAACTTTATACTGCCAATAAGGTTTGCCTGAACATGACCCATAAGGGGCTATATCTAATTTCACATGAGATATGCCTGGTTTGCTCAGATCCATTATTTAACAAAGAAACTGAAAAACTCAGAAAGAAAGGTACAGCTTGCTGTATTTGATCCAGAGTTCAGCAAGGGTTTTAACATCTTCCAAAAATATTAGAATATATTGAAGGAAAGAATCACTCAGGAGCACTCATAGTACTTTTTCCTAGACTTATTTTAGTTGTTGATTCTAGACTAGGTTCGTGGTTGAATTTTATGGGATCACTTTGCATTAAGACCCCCTGTGACATCAAAGAGCTACACCACAATTTATATGAATTAAAAGAGGAATTTCTTTATATTTCTAAATGTTTGGCAATCCTCCTAAAGTTATAAACATGGATGGATATTAATATATCGATGCAACAGTCTGAAAAATGTATAGATAAGGGTAAGACAATCAGACTTGCAATAGCTTAATATATTATCACCACAGGATGGGGATCTGATCCTGTGTGTAATTCTGCAGTTATAGATCCTTTTGAAATAGTTTGGAGAGCTGGATGTCAGTTCTGCAGGTACACCGCTTTAAAAAAAGACTTCAGAAAATCATAGGTAAGGTATTGTAAGGATGATCAAGTAGGTATGTAATATTTGTTCAATCAAAATTATTTACTTAGTGGCATCCATTTTCATAAGCTTTCTGTAGATCCCTGCTCAATTTCTTGCCAAACTGCTTTGTGAAGTGTGAGGATGCTTACTTATTGTTTGTGCTCCAGTGAGGCAGCCAAACTTCAGATTGCCTTGCAAATGGGCCCTGCTGGGCTTCCATGTCCTGCACCACAGAGCCAAGAGCCTGAATGAGCTGAAAGCCCCAGCCCATGGCAAAAGTAATGTCCTGACAGGTAATCTGCAATCTGAGAAGCAAGGAAATTTCAACTCCACTGGCTATGGATTGATTTAAAGATGAGAAGTGAAGTTTAACTGCTTTTTTTGGATCTAAGAGCCTAGACTCCTAGACTTGTCCTTATTCTAACTTTTCAACATTCTAAAAAGAAATACTTTGATGTTCTGTATCCTATTTTTTGAAAAAACGAAGCAGCAGATATAATCACTGAGGAAAGAAGTGCTGGGAAGAACGAAAACGCTAGACAGAAATTTTTTGCTCAGTGCCTCAGCCACAACAGAGTTGTTCTCTCTCACTCCATATTTCACACAACAGCTCAGAAGAGGTTTGTCTAGTGAAGGCAGCTAAAATCATCATTACCAGTCTCCACAACGTACAATTACTTTGATTCATGCAATCTGCCTCTGTGATGAGATGTCTCACAGTAAAGACATAATAACCACTAAAATAACTATTTAGTTATTATGGCTAGATGATTCTAAGTTCATTTTATTCAAAAGCTTCAGTATCAGCTGATTTGATATCTGTTGGCAAAAATACTCTTCTTGGCAATGGACCAACGAATTCACAGAACAGACACAAGGGAGACTTGTTTCAGGCCCAACATCAGTTAAAGGGAAATGTTCTTCATGGACATTGTGTCACAGCAGAGAGAATGGAGAATGGTGTGATTCAGTGGCAAAGATGAGAGATTCCTGCATGTAAGAGCATGTCCAGGCAAGCATTCCCTGGGCATGAGTATAAGCTGATCCTCCAGAAATTTGCAGCTGCAGCTTTTCATGCTGGAATTGAGAGCATCAGGCTGCAGCTTTTGGTTGGTAGGTCCTGATAAGATAACTGGCGGGCCACTGACATTGGTTGGTGCCCAGGAATGCACTGACTCTGGGGTTATCATTCATTAGCTCTTGTGAAAACAATTTAAGAATTTAATCTTGTGGCCATCAAAAAAGAAAGACCCTAACACTTCATACCATGCAAATGTTTGTTCTATTTCAAAGCATGGAATGTTGAATCTCTACAGCAGCCTGCTGGCTCTGATTTTACTTGCATGCAGAATGGTTATTCTGGAAGTCAGCTTTCTTTTGGAAATAAAAAGGATCTGGCAATTACTGCAACTGAGTATCGACATGAACAGAAAATGGTCACGCAAAGCAGTCTGCAACAGCTATCATTTACTTCTGTTGCTGGTTTGGTGGCATTAATGCACTGCATACCTGCATTTCAGAGAGGTCAGTGGTAGGTGGCACATGACTTTTTCAGATGTGAGCAACAGAATAAGCCTTTTGAAAGCATTGGACTTGGAGATGGCAGTTACACTATCATGGGCATAAAGCTAGTGAAGAGAGCATATGGAAAATACCCTGGACCTTGGAATATATTTGTTTGCAACCCAGCTTTTGTACCAGGGAAGCCCAAGTGTAAGGATTACCAGGTCAGTTAGGCCAAATCAAGTCAGCATTGCAGCCTACAGCTAAACAAAGAGCTGGTATAACTGTCTGTTCTCTTCCTCTAGGCACAAAGATCCAGAACCAAAATGCACAGATGCCAGTATGTTGGTTCATCTGTCCCGCTGCAAAACCCTAAAGAAGGTTTAATATTTTTCCTGAGAGGATCACAAATGCAGCAGGACTGAAGTCAATTGATGATCCTTTAGGGCACTCAGACCTATTTTGCAGTCTTCCTTTGTGTGATTATCTGAGCCACTGTCTTTTGGCATCATTGGTGCAGGGCCCAGGTATCCATGCCAGTAGCCTGAGTGCTCTTGCCAGCAAGTTACATAATTCATCAAGGAACCATGAGGGGGTATATGTAATTTATCCTTTTATTCCATGACCTATGATGCAACTCTCTATATAATACTGTAAATAAGCCATCCTGGCTCATCAGGCTTTTCCCCAAGCTTAGATAACAGATGCATGCAAGGAAAAGGCCATGAAACTCTATAAATGCACTTTTTAAAAGGCCTTACTTGGCTTCATCCTACCTAATTGTAAGCACCTAATCAGAAAGTCCGATTAGGGAGTATGGGCACCTTTGGCACCTTATGCCTTCAGTGAAGAAAATGCATCGATCTAAGAGATAATTTGATCTCGGGCACAACTCTTCCTGTCAAGGCTTTTTGCCTTGTTTCCTGCAGTGGAAGGGCACCTGACTTAGAAACCTCGGTTCTGGCCTAAGATGGGGGGAAATTATAGTCTGTGGTTTTTGCGTTATTCCCATTCTCTAGTATATTATCCCTATTTCTCTCGCTGTGAATCTTCAAATCCTTCCTCTACTTATGATTTCCCCCCCATCTCTCATTTCCTCTGTATGCAGTATTCCTACCCTTTGATTCTCTATTTCTTGCTTGTTGCACCCTCAGCTGCTCAGCTCTTTCCTTTCTCTGATCATGTGTTGTGCATTGAAGTGGATATTGAATTAGCAGTCAGTTTTCCCAAAATTGGCCTTGAAGCAGCTAGACTGGAACTTGGGTACTAATATCAGATTTGGTTAATAGAGTTAACTGAAAAGCAGAGGATATTTTGAAAATATATATTAAAAAATAATTACAGATTTTTCTCTTTGAACTGCCATTTTTGTGGAAGAATGAAAACAAAGGAGTTTTAAAGCTAAAAAATGTTTTCCCTTGAAAAACAGTGAAAACAGTGAAAAAGAAAAACTTTACATGACAGTAAAAGTACACAAACCAAAAAAAAGAAAAATCTCAAGACTTTTAATTTCAAATTAAACAAAATACCTCAGTGAAATTCAAAATCAGTTGGTTTGGGGTTTTTTTGTTTGTTTGTTTAGGATTTATGCTTGTGTTTTTAAAAGTTTGTTGCCATTAAGCTGTGAGCAATTTTTAAAGTCTTTCTTGGTCCACCACAGAAATGAAAGATCTATTATTCACCGAACTCTGTCTCCTGTTCCTCCTTTCCCTTCTATTTCTGAATCGTCAATTTTCTCTTTGTCTGGCTGCCATCGGTATTATATTGTCTCTACACGGTCTAGTCCAACCTCTCACACAATAGCACTCACTGGTCTATAAACACTAACAAATTAATGTTATATTCAATGGAATGAAGCAGTACCGTTGAAAGAGATTGAGGGCTAGCAATTGAGAAATCATAGATGTATTTGCAATGTGATACAGCAGCAAAAGGAAGGGCAATGCAATCTTAGGCTACGGTCAGAGAGACATTACATTATGGAGCAAAAATAAAAGCCAATAATTTTCCTCTGTACAGCTTGGCTGTGACTGCACCTGGAATATTATATTCAGTCCAAGGCACCAGAGAGAGATCGACAAATGGGCATTCAGAGAGAAGGGCTGTAGCAGTTGATTTACTGGGGAAAGTTTAAATGAGCTAAATAAGAGGGCTGTGCTCTGGGCAGCACAGGACAGAGAGCAGCATAGCTGGGAGCAAAGCACATACTGCCACGGGGACCTGGCTGTGAAGCTGTCTTCTAAGGAAGGTCAAAGCACCACCGGGCTGCATCTACATCCTACCTTTTCCTTCATCTATTCCCTCAGGATAAACCCTTCTGAAACTAAATTTTCTGACAACCAAGCCAAATGAACAAATTCGTCCTGGCCTGGGTGTAAAATATTTACCCTTAGAACAACAAAGCTCCAGACCATCTGCCAGGGGTTTGTAACCTCTGCCCAGCTGGAAGGGCTGGACCTCTGGGGAAAGTTTAGTCCACTCCTTTGCCTGTCACAGCTGGAAGAAGCAAATGTCACAAATGGATTAGCTAAAAAGGCTGTCTTATTTCCACTTCCCACTTTCACATCAGAACTTGGCACAAGATACTCAATGGGCTACAACAAACAAGATTAATAATGGAATTAAACCAACTGCGCAAGATCCAGACAAGACTAGGGTCCACATATTCTTTAGTTGTGCAAATATGTACTGTGGAAAGCCTTGAAATATCAAGAATAAGCAAACATCCTGTGACAGCATGCAATATGTTTGTATGAGATTAGATAGAACATTTGCTTTTCGTGATGCTCTAAGAACATCCGCGCTGCCCCTGCCCAAGCCGTCAACTGTACTTCTGCAAGCCATCTGCCCCCCCCAAAAAAGACACATTACATTCACCACAAAAACAGCAAGCCACTGCCCCAGCCCAGAGAGCTTCCCTCCTAGTTTCTGTGACACATCTGAGGAAAAACAACTTTTTTTGCAGGCGACTGTAGAAGGCTGTGAGTTGAGACTAGGTATAGAAACTGAAATTTCCAAGTTGATCATTTGGTATGGGAAGAGCTTGTTTTTTTAAGAGCAGAGTACTTCTGGTTTAGGGAGCACACTTTGGATGAGGACCACTTCCATGCAGACAGAAAAATGCACCGTCCTAAGGAGGTGTAAAAAAGGACATGATCAGGCACTTACCAGCGCCTGGCTTTTTAAGGAAGCTTCCACTCTTCAGTGTTTTCAATCCTGCATTTTCCTAGTTCTGTTAAGACTTTCTCCTCTGTCTTAATTGACTCTGTTGTGCATTGTGTCTCTGAAGACACACACTTGGGAAGCCAGCAGACACCCGGTGAAGCTACAGAAGCGTGGTGCAGTGGAAGGCAGGCTCCAGAGGCCAAATGCTACCACCTGGTTACTTCTCCAGGCAGAGCCCATCTGAGGGGTCTGAGCATAGTCCTGTGATCTGCAAGACCATGGAAGAAACTGGCATCGAGGATTTACTCAGATCTAACTGACCTGAAAATAGCCCACACTCAGCTGAATGTCCTTGAACCAGGTGCGTGGTGACAGAAACAGATACTGACTTAAGTGCAACTGAAGGGAAATAAAACTGTTGTCATTTTATAGAAAGGAGATGTAGGTAGGACATTTTAGCAGAAACAGGAAAAAAAAAATCAAAGTCTAATGTACATCCAGGAGTTATTTGAAGCTAAGAATTCACTGTGCAGTAAGAAGTAGAACTTGCTAACTGGCTCAACTATCATTTAGAAATCAACAGTGAAATAGCTAATTTATTATACAAATTAGACCAAAGCAGAATAAGGTATTCTGTTTAATCATAAAGATTGGGTGTGGGGTGTGTGTGTGTGGAAGTCCTATATTTTTGAGCAAGACTGAATATTCTATGAAGTCAAATCTCCTCACTTCAATGAAGGTATTAGAATAGAGGGAAGAAAGTGGAAGAGGTCATGTAGTTTCATCAGGATTGCTTTCAAGTAGTTAGTCACTAACTGATTGGGCTTTTCAGGAGAAAAATGGCTCAAGTTTCTCTTGCAGCTAACGCAGCTGCTACATGATGCAAGAAGTGGCTAGTTAAATTACTTCTATAAACCAAGAAAGGTCAGGATTTCTTGTCAATAATTCTGTCTGGGGGATAAATATGTTTCCTTTTTGTCTGCTCCCAGAATGTATTATATACATCTGCTCTTTGTGACATTAGCAGTAAGTTGAGTAAGTGCTTGATTCATCAACTGGTTCACAAGCAGAGATAATTCTTATCTTCACAGGCAGGAAAAGTGTCTGCTAGGAGGAAAACCTGCAGTTAATTTCAAGCTTTAATCCCAAGAAGCCTGAAGCATGCGCAGCACTGTTCCCCTCGAGGAACTTTGTGTTAATTATGGTCGTTGGCCAAATTTGTGAGGATTATGTTAAAACTGTAGTCCCCTAGCCAGTAAAATGTCTAAATATCTCTACATCCTAACCCCTTTCTAGTTTTACCTGGCCTGGGATTGCTTTCTCAACTCAGTTATGCTGTGGGAAGGATGCAAAGATAAAGTGATTCTTTGAAGTTCTCAGGTCATCCTGACCTCCACTGCTTCGCTAGAAATAGATGGAGCAAGAGAAATACCAGCCCCCTGAGCCTTCTTTTCTTCCTGTTCCAAGCACTTTGAGAGGAAAAGTTATCGAGCAGATGAAACCAGAAAGACAAACATTGCTTTGCTACTGGTAAGGCAGCCAGTGAAGCTTGTTTCAGACTTTTTTTCTCTTTTTTTTGCCAGTGAAGTTCAGTGTGTGAAGTACTGCACAAGACCTGGGCATGCTTTGTCTATTAAAGGCCTGGTTGAAACTTTCACAAAGTCAAGGCAAACTGTCCATTGAGATCATATGCTTTGGATTAGGCTTTAAAACTTCTGACTTAAAGCCATTAAGATCCAGACTCTCATGCAAAAGTTCCTGAACTTCAGAAAGGTTTCTGTGAAGAGTTCCTTGGGGAAGCGTCATTATCTTTAATCAACTTTTGGGATTCACAAAGTAAGCTGTTGTTGATGACATGATTTATATATGCTCTTTATAGACTTGGAGTGGCTTTATGCATTATTTTACGGTGTTTATTGCTTATTATGGAAACTACATGATAACAGTGGTTTCAATTATAAGCCTATTAGGCAAGTAATTGACAACACAAGTACACTATAAAGTTACACTCTGCTTGCTTCAGTACAAGTGCTGCATTGTGTTTTTAGGCAGGCAGCACTGATAATCACTTCATAAATGATTTCCTAATTAACTGCTTCTGTCAGGGTCCCAGTTTCACTCAACAAGCGAGTTGGCCAAGAGTTCATCTGTCTCTTCCCTTTCTCCCTCAGCTGTATCATCTCCTGTGGTGAGAAAATATTAATCTCAACAAGAGTCTTGCCCAAACCATGGCAGAAAACACATTGTCTGTTGTAATGTCAGTGGCTGCATCTCTTTTGAGCTCATAGCTGCAGAAGATCACTCTAAACAACAGGGTGACAATGCTTGAAAGTGGATTCCGATTCTCACCCTTGAGAGATGCTCCTAATGGAGTCATGAGTATTTAGTTCAGCCCAATGACTCTCAGGGGCTCCTCAGGACAGTTGCAAATGATACCCGAGTTACAAGTTCTAACTCATGTTCCTAATGCATCAGAAAAGTCACTAAAGCTTTACAGGATTATTGCAAGGAGAGATCAAATCCTGTGTGAAAGGTTGCACACCAGAAAAAAAAAACAAAGAAAGAAAGTGAGGAAAACACTAGGAATATAATCCAGGTGTTCTGAATGCTTGTTCTTCTCTTTGAAACAAGAAAGGCAATAGTTCAAAAAAACCATACTGATCTGGGTGTTTTTGCAGGTAATTAGCAAAGGTCTGAAGTATGCTCCAAAACCCAGTGATTAAAGGTTGACCAGTAGAGTGATACATTCCTCCTTTCTGCTGACTGAGGTGCTGAGATGTCTGAACATAGATTCCTCCTTACATCAATCAGAAGAATGTACAAGTTTTGCAAATGCTTTTCTCTGTATGAAAGACTGAACACTAAAGAAAAGCAAGCACTGTCCTCTTCAAAAACTTTTAACCAGGCAGCTGCCTGCATGCTATTAAGAAATGTCTCTGTGTTGCTTCTGAAACTTTCATTGTACTTCAGCTATGACAGAACTATGGTGAAGAAAATAAATAAGATTCTAATCTTTCTTAGTTATTCTTAAACCTTTAGGCTTTCCTAGACAGCTACATGAGAGAGAAGCTGATACTGAGTTTCTCAAAGAAATTCTAACAGGTGCTTTCTGTCAAATTTCAGCTCAGCTCAGGGTGACCTTATGAGCTTTTGTTTGGAGTCAAATTTCTGACCTCCCATGGTGAGGTAGCATTGGTAAGTTTTGCATTCAAATTCTGAAATGTCTGCTGTGGAGTTGGAAATACCGTCAAACCAGTCCAGAGAATTAGCAAATCATCATTTTTGTCTGGCTGCCACTGACCTTGTTGCTTTCATCATCATAGATCACTACAAATCTCCAACATGGAGCATGTTCTGTGTCATTTCACTCCATTTTTCTCATTTAGGTATGCCCTGCAGTTTTTCTGGAAAGGGGAGATGCATGAAAAGTCTCCTCTCACAGTAACAATTTCTCTTTAATCTCTGAGCATAAGCTGACTTTTAATTAAGAGTTTGATCCATTCTGTTCAGAGACGTTCTAATAAGACAAATAAGGAAATGAAATTTGTTTCATCTTTGCCTTCAAAATGTTGCTTCTCTTGTAACAGCTCAAAGGGAGAAAGAAAAGGAAACAAATACTACTTTGATATTGCCAGGGTCCAGAGAATCTAAGAATTAGTGTTTGTTGGATAACAGGCACAGTAAAGAAGAGAAAAGCCCCTGTGATCTTTTTTCAGTATGAAGAACAAAATGGCATCGCTGAGGGCAAATATCTTTCTTGACTATATGCAAGTGAACCGCATTGCCTATTTTCCCACCTTCCAACACCACACTTTTTGGCCTGGAAAAGAGATAGGACCTTCTCACCCAGCATCTGTTCCTCTCTAAGGGCCTCCCAAAGGGTAGGAGGGTAAAAGGAGAGAATACACTAGTTAACAGCTAATTAAAAGATCTGCTTTTAGTGGCCAAGAAAACAGGTCTAACTCACAGCAGTTATTTCTGATGGACAGATGATTTTCTGCGTTAGCCATATTTTAAAGTGTTCTCTTTTCACTGATGAAGGTTTCTAGGTGCATTTGTCATTACTAATAAAGCAAAATATAACGTGGAATTATGGAATGCAAGTTTACCTGCAATCCCAGTTATCCTGCTGATCTTAAACAACCTTCTTATGGCATTTGACCAACAACCAGAGAAATCAGCTGAATATTGGATATCCTACAGTCCACTAGACTTCCAAGAACATGGTTTCGACATTTTTGTGGAAAAAAAACCCAACAACAAAACAAACCACCAGAAAAAAACCAAAAAACCAAAAGACCAAACAAACCACCAAAAAAACCCAAACACAATTCCAGTTGTGAAGTCCTCTCAAGATCTCGGTCTTTCTAGTGAGTATGTATGCAATGGTCTGTCTGTAAGCATTCCTGACTGAAAAAGTCTTTGAATGAGGAATTAATTTTCTCAGGTATTTTGAACATTCCCATCACACTGGAGATCTCAGTGTAAATAATTTTATTATTTATTATTAGTTCTTATTCTTACTGTATGCAGGTGATGGAGTGACACCATATGCCTGCTTTCCCAGAGTTGCTTATTTAAGCTTAAATTTCAAGCTCCAAGCTTCAGATTTATAATTCAGTTTTATATTTCATTCTTAGATGCTGAAATAATGCTGGGTTTTTTTTTACTTCAGTTTGCAAGATTAGGCCCACAGTCTAGTTCAGACATTTCTTTCTGGGAAAAAAAAAATGGCACCAACAAATGAGGGGACACAATACTCAGTACGAGACTGATAAATATATATTGCAAAATAGGAGGTTCAGTCAGAAATGCTTAGGAGATGAAACTTGGTCTTTTCATGCCATCTACTTAGAATGGCAATGTTACTGTTTAGATGAGAACTGAAATTAAGATTTCAATTGCTTGTAAATTAGGAATCATGCATGCACATACACGCACATATGCACAGAAATTAATAAAACCCAGAAAGAGAGAGGACAACAACAATAGGATGCAGAGGGGGTTTGATTATTTCAGCGTGTGGCCTAAAACACAGCAGATTCAGCAAGATGCAGATTTGCATAATGTAATGAGACTGGAATCAAAGTATCAGAAAGACAGACCAAGTGCTAATTAACTAGACACTGCAGTAAAAACACCAGGATGGCAGGACAGTACAATACAGGAAAACATTCCAGGGACAAATGGATAGTGGTGTTAATTGCATTAGAAAAAATAAAAAACCAACAACAAACAAACCACAACCTTTTGGCTAGAATACTCTGGAGCCTTTGCTGCAAACCTTAGCAGACCATTCAAGAAGATTAATGTCAGCTTGAAGCTGTTTGGAGCTACAGGTTCCCGACAATTGCTAGACTGCTAAAGAATCTGATCAGTCCTCCTCTGAATGGAGCTAGCCCACATCCATAGGTTAGTGCCACAGTGCTAAAATGGACAGCAAGAAGTAAGCCCTCCATCCCCTCTGGAAAAGTCTGCTTTGTAGCTTGCCTTATTTTTAATCTGTGCATGCAAGCCATTGAAGATACTCTATAAAGGACTCTGTGCTCTTTTTGTGTGGCTTTCTGGCAGTGTGCCATGCCATGGCTGGAAAGGAAGAGTTTAGGCCTCTTCCTTTACTCTGAGGACTGAGATTTGAGACTAGGATTATTGTCTTTTGCGTACAGCATCACTGATCACCCAGAAAATCCTAACAACTTTGTACTCTTTTTTTCCTCCCTTCAGGGTTCTATAACCAGGGCTAAATTGATAAAAAGCTTTTAAAATAAAAAAATCATGAATATTTAACAGCTGGCATAAAGCTTAAAAATGTATGTGTGTCTATTTTACATAAAGGTCTGCAATCCTCTATCAATAATTTAGGCACATGAGTTTCTTTACACACCTCCAGCAGTTCTATTAATCTGGTCCTTTCTTCCTTTATGAGGATTGAGTGGGTAGTTGTGGGTGTGTGGATAGCTGTACAAGGGGGAGTACGTTCTGGAGGACTGCTATGCCTTCCATGTGCCACACTCATGGAAAGGAAAGGGAGCAGAAGAACATGCTTCCAAAGTCTGAGGCCAGCTGCAGAAGCTTCTCTTGAACTCAAGCAGCAGTATATGCTTTTAGCTCTGACACACTCCTCTACTGCCTGCCAGCTGAAGTGTAACCATCACAGGCATGTAGTCTTTTCTCAAGTGGAAAACTAGTCCTGCCCTCAAAGGCCTGTTCAGGGGAAACAAAGCTCACTTAGAAGCCTCAAGATGGGGCCATTTTCTGGGAAGAGCTCCAACAAAACTTTAAGACACTTACTTCTTGCTTTCATTAGATAAGTGGTTCTTCAACAAGTGTATTAGGTGAGCAGGAGATGCTTCCGAATCCTGCTTAACAGCTAGAAATAACGATGAGTTCATTAGATGTATTATACTGTTGTTCCCAGTACTGCTACCTGACTTCAGAACTGTTCAAGCAGTGGAGAAAAAAAAAAAAAAAAAAGTATTTACAAATGAAATTCTGAAATGTGAAAACGGAACACCATAGGTAATAGATGCAATGAAAATATTTTGACCATCTTATTCAAGAAAAATTAGACCCAAATAACTTATGCAGTAGGTGATAGGCTTTTTAGTTGAACAGGCTGGCTAGAATCTTTTGCTAGCTGTTGTGAATGACTACACTGCACATACCTATCTCCGTTTCAGGATATTCTTTTTTCATAATTTTCTATAGAATACTTTGCCTTATTGTGACTGGCCCTTATACATGGAGTTTGCATGCTCCTTGAACATCATTTAGATGATAACTAGAACAGGTGTTTCTCAATCAGATAAGAGAAGAAATTAATCCCAGTCCGAATGTTTTAACTAAGTCAAAAGGGAAAGTGAAAAGGATTGTTTTTTCTGATTATTAAAAGACCCACAAAACTCAACAAAGAAATGCTCAGATGCTTACATTTCAGAAGTTTCTGAGATATGAAAACTGAAATAGCCTTTTCTGTTCATTAGCTGCGGACTGGCGACGCAAGCAGGACCATGGGAAATAAAAAAAAATATTAAGCCGTTGACTCCCTCCTGGAATACTGTTTATTAGAGACCCAGGTTTATCTGCAGGCAGGCAAACAGGGACTCTGAGACAAAAAAGCCATAAAAGAGAATCATGTTGAGATGAGAAGAGGTGGGGTAAGGGGATCTCTTTTTCTCTTCACTCCTTTGCCTTCCTTTCAAGCTCATTAACATTAATATACCCTGACACACTGAGCCATCCCAGCAGAATTAAAGAGGCTTGCTTTCTATAATGTGATCCACCACATCCCTAGTCACTGCCCTCTGGGAAACAGGGAAGGTCAAAGGTTTCTTTATACCTGATAAACAGCAGGGCTGAGAAAACCATCAGCTCCATTTGCATTTGATGCCAGTGACAGGCTGGTTCTGGCGTTTCTTCTTTTGCAGTTTCACGTTTGTATTTGCAATCAGAACATACATATCCTTCCCTGTTCCCATTCCTCCTTAGTACTGCCACATTCCAGCTACATCTTCCTTCTGGAAGCTGCCAATGACTTTTCCAGAGGTGAAAGCTGGTGTGTAGGGAGTTTCTACTCAGAAACTGTATCCAATTCCTTTGAGATGAGTTCACCTAGTTAGCCAGGATGAACTGCATCCCTGAACTATATCAGCAGGCATGGGGGAAAACTACATGTCTTCTGAGTACGTGGATGAATGCATGTAATGCTCTTATTTTGAAAGTTTCCTCTGGGTTTGACTTTCTACTTCAACTTATCAGGCCCTTCACTAGCTGGTAGATATCCTTTGGGTAGTAAAGTATTGCTCATGGTCATACATCATCTGCGGTATTTATCATATATACTTCAATTCATCCCTGCAAATTTAAAGACTAATGCTATACTCAGTCATGGAGGCAACACATACAGAAAACAGGAAACAGCATGGGGCTGCCTCCCTAGGAAAAAATCTCTATATATCAGTGCATAGTTATTAACTTCATTTGTTAAGGAATATGTCATGATCACAGCCACTCTGTAGGGTTTACAGCATCCATTGATCTCCCAGGGAAACCCAGCAAGTAATTGAATTTAACTATTAGATGCCAAAAAAACCCCTGAACAACTATATATTTGGGTTTGATCCTCAATTATTTTAATGTTATGCAATGAGAGAAAAAAGAACATGAAAAATGTCAGTCAAATGACAGCTATAATCACTTCTAAAGAAAGTTTTTTGTCCTCTGTTTTGCGGGGGTGTATCTTTAACCTGTTTCTTACCCCTCCTTTGTATTACGTTCCTGACAATTTTCAACATAGGATATCATCTCAAAGCTTTTGAAAATGTATTTATTCATTTGGAAATATCTGACTAAATTGTTTTTATTTTTCAGGGTTTACTATTTTTTTCTTCCCATTTACAATCTGAAAGATTTTGGCCATTATCATTCAGTGTCACCAATTCAACCAACCTAAACCAGCAATTTAAAAAGAAATATTTTCTGGAAAAAACAATAACAAAAATTTCCACCCCAATGCAACATATTCTCTCTCAGTCAAGGAAATTACACCCTGTCAGTTTGTTTGATCCCATATTTGTACAAAACATATTAACAATCTTCCTCTCCCACTGTCCAAGTAAATTCTACATTCACACACAAACAAATTGTTAGATTATACAGTATATTAGATTAAGACCCTAAAAATGTACAAATCCCAGCAGGGAACTAGCACTTTCTGCTAGAAGATCATTTCAGTTTGCTCCCAGGCATTTCTCACCCAGCAAGAAATTGAAGCAAAATGTCAGTAAAGTTTGATATTTTGAGATGTAGCTGACAGGAGAATTCTGGCCTGTCAGGTTGTGGTAGGTTTTAAAATATTTTCTGTGTTGCAATTTATTGATTAAAAAAAATTTAAAAAAGTAAAAAATAAAATGGCCAAGTGCTATCAGTCAAAGTTTTAATATGATAAGAATAATTATGTTCCTGATCCATTAAAGTTGTGACACACACTCTATAAATGCTTCAGGGAATAAGATGCAATATTGTGATGGTAAAACCTGTATATGTTGAAGGGAAGAGTGCCACTAAAATAAAGGGAAACACTGCAAAGAAATTGAGTTTTTATGAGGTGAGATATGGCAGGTAAGCACAATGAAATGCTAATTTATATCCTTCGTAGTACAGTCCTTGCTGCTACAGCAAGAACTAATCTTCTTCTGTCAGTGGAGAAGAGTAAATGTTGGAGACAGATGACACCGGGCACCACATCAGTGATGAACATACCTCTTTTGGAAGTGGTCTGATCAGCCCTGTGCCTCTGCATCAGGAAGTCCTTAGCTGTTCTCTCCCGAAGACTTATCCTGACGTGGTGCAAGTTTCCACAGAGCTGAAATGTCTTCCTAGTTCCCTGCAAGATCAGACCTGCAATGCGAAAGAAAAAGTGGGAAAGCATAGAGCAGCTGATTCCTAGTTTGGAGCTGTTAGAAAATGGACACAAGGATATTTGAGAAGCCCTAGGACACCCTGAGGCAGGCCAGGAGAGCTGAACAGGACAGGGACAGATTCCCTGCAAGGTGAAGGGGACCACAGAGTCCCTTCCTCCAGCTCTCTTCCTCATCAGTATTATGGTTGCACCTAGCCCTGCTGGAGCTGGGCGATGGTTTTATTTTTAATTTTTAGGCAGATGGTCTGTTCTCTAGCCCTACTGTGATTTTGTGTTGAGGACCGGCCCATATACTTTGTGTATTTTCACACCCAGACATTGCAGTTTGATAAACCAGACCATCTCATTCTAGTGCTTTCTAAATGAGCATTCAGGCTTTTTTAAAATGGCACGTTTGATTTCAGAAAATGTCTCTTTTAAGAAAGGAGACTTTTTCTTTATGGCAGTAGTTTTTCAGTCCGGCAATGAACCAACTCCCCTCATTATTCACCTGACTCCAGCCTTTTACTAACACACTGGAATCACACAGAACAGGATCTAGGACACATTCTTTCTACCCACACAGATATGGTTTCTGGGCATTTTCAGTATCTTTGATTGCTTCTTTGCTCTAGTGAGAACTTTTCTGCTTTTATACCCTTCACAGATGAAAAAAAAGTGAGAGGGCAGTTACTTCCAGTGCGTGGTTAAGAAGAAAATAATGGGAGTTTGGCTGCATTATGGAACAACAGAATTATGTCTTTCCTCCTCCTTATTAATTCTGGTGGTGACTTAAAATGCATGAGGTACAAACTTGGGCAGTTTGGAACAAGATAAGAATGACAAGATTAAAAATAGAGCCTTAAATGCTGTTCAGTAGTTTGGGAGCATGCTTCATTATAACCTGCGGAGGACTTCAAACAGAAAAGCACAGCTGCTTTGGATTCCTGTCCAGAGAAACCACAGATACACAGCTTGCATAAAAATAAATACGTTGCATATTAAGGAAATGGCCTGTTATTCGCCATAGAAACATTTTAATCTTATTCTTCCTTCTTTTGAATCATGTTATAAAGCCTCAGAGTTGTTCAGTCACATTCTTGTTGGA
The DNA here is from genome assembly GCF_023638135.1 of Falco biarmicus. NCBI lineage: Eukaryota > Metazoa > Chordata > Aves > Falconiformes > Falconidae > Falco > Falco biarmicus. The sequence continues at coordinate 24,278,961 of NC_079296.1, forward strand.
ATAATTTTCGTGCCTTTGACCAATGAATGACTATAATTACTAGCCAGGACACAGATACAAGAGCATCAGCCACATGGGTTATTGCTTCTAGTCATTTACTAACTAATTCCAGAGGGCCAACAACACATCAGTTTCCCCTCCAGTAAGCCCAGAACAACCCCTGACTCCTCCTTTTCCAAGCACAGTAAGATTTTAGATTGCTAGTACCACACACCCCACCCACCCCAAAAAAAAACCCCAAAAAACCCCAAAACCACAACAACAACAACAACAAAAAAACAAAACAAAAACAAACTCCTCTAGTACTGTGCATCACAGGAGATCTCAAAGGCACAACCAATGCTTTGGGCCTGCAGGATGAAGACATCCATTAGGAGCAAATAACCAGATGTTGATACAAAATGCAGTATTTCCCCCCCCGCCAAAAAAAAAAAGTTAAAAACCCCAATGGCCACTGCTAATGTGCCTGAGGAATTAATTTCTTCTTGACTCGAACTCTGGAGCCTGTTCTCTTTATGCCAGTGTGAGCAAGTCACATTAGTCTGGCCAGGAAAACATTTCTTCTTTCTATAAGTGGTTGCAAGAGTTGTGGCATAGGAAGGCACAGACCCCAGGTAAGACCCTTTTTGCATACTTAAGTACCGGTTATATACAACTGCTTATCCACCCAAGTTCTGCCCTGGAAAATGCCTACTTATGACAAATCACCTTTGCAGCCAGCTCACACTCCATCAGGCTGTCCACTTGCTCCATGCTCATCTGAGGAGCTATCTTCTTCCCCCATACTTAAGCTGTGGGAGGCTTTGGGCATGCCCCTCATTGCAGACAGGTGTGCACAGAATTGATTTGCAGGTGATCTCAGAGCACTACATTTTAAGACATAATCACACCAACCTGGCACCCAGACAACAAACAAAGCCTTTTCTCAGAGAGGGTCCTTACAAGAGCAGCTTTTTTCCTACGTTCATGTCAAAGACATTTCAGCCAGTGCAGAAATGGAATATTGAGGAAATATTCTGGCATGGCCAGGTGCACAGTCCTGTATTATGTGTAAAAGTGTGTAAGAGGTGTAAAACTTCTGTTAGAAACCATATAAATGACTACAAGTGCATCCTAGACTGAGGAGACAGAAGCCACCAATACGAATGACATCCCACCCTGCAAAGGTCTCCGTCTCCAGATGTTGACAAGTTGCTACAACATCCCAGCAGCGCCAATGCCAGAATGAAACCACTGATCTCAGCACCCTGAGGAGCAGGGAAAGGGGAAGCATAACACCAGGAAAAGGGTAGAAAGCAGGAAGTGTATGTATAACAATTCTAACTATATTGTTATCCTTTCTTTTTCGGTAATAGTTAGATCAGGACTATTAATGAAAAGACTTGTTAAGATTCTACTATATTAACAATAAACTCTTGGTTTTATATATATACATACGTGAGGTGTTCTTTCTTTTTGCCCATAAAAGAAGGTTTTTGAATATAACACTTTTCATAATACAGATCCTTTGTACTCTGAAGTCCTTTTTGGAAGTAGAAGAAAACATTTCAAAATTCACAAGCATGGATGTTCTCATGGTATTTTCAGCCCAAGTACAAGCAGCTTATAAAAATCTCTTGAGAAAGACTACTCCCTTAGTAACAATTAATCTAAATGTTCCTCTACCAATATCACTATCTACTATACCACACTAAAAATTTATTAGATGCGTAGAAAAAATATCTACTGTCAATCTGGAGTGTTTGAAATTTATCTTACTACACGATGCTTAACAGTACATGTGTTTTTAAGGAGGTTGTATGAAGCGCTTTTCAAATGCCTTCACATTTTCAAAGTGAAATGAGGTGTTTAATAAGATTCAGTTCAGTATTACTACTTTTGGTCAAAAACTGCATATTGGGGAAAATATTACAGTTGTTCAGCAACTCAGGTCTCCACATTACAATGACACATTCTTGACATGTATTGTTTTAGGCCACATGTAAGGTTTGATGCAAGAATTATTAGGTGATGTTCTTTGGATTGTGCAGCTTAGGAGATCAACAAGAACAGACTTAAAATCTGTGCTTCTACAGATCATATACTGAACTAGCAACATTTATAGAGGATGACTTTTTTATTTTTTTTGATGAAAGAAAATTGCTTGGAAGTTGCGAAACACTTGATAAGGTTAAAAAACTGGGCAGCATAATGTCAGTGCAAACACTAATGAATATGAAACCCAGTAGTAACACATTACAAATTCTGCCTTCACAACACTGAACCCCAGAGGACCTTAGCTGTTCCTTGCTGTGAACGCCATGTTCCTTAGCACAAACCTTAGCATCTCCGTTTCAGTCTCCCATCTCAGCCAAAAAGGCAAATGTCACAATTGCAGAGTACAAGGAATTACTTCTACACATTGCTGAGTTTTAATTTTACTGCAAAGAAAAGCAAAACCAATGATTTAGCACCACATGGACACAGAATGCTAGATGTGTTCCTAAAATTCTGGGATCCAGATCTATGCTGGATTAATTTATGTAGATCAAAGCATGAAAATAAGCAAGGTGTTCCTGCAGACTGTGGGTTGTGACACAAACTCTGTTCATAAAAACTCCCCAAGAATTTCTTCCTTGTGTCTTTTTCCTCCTTCCCAGGCATATTTAATGTGTGCTACTGTTATTCCCCCACATCTCCCTACTTGGGAAAGTGATGTTGGAGACTTTTAGGAGTGGAGAACATAGGTGGATGCAGCTGGGAAGAGGTGACCAACATGGGGTGGTATCACAGGCTTAAGCAAAACCGAACTGCCCACACAATATTTTCAGGGCTGCTCTGTGCTCAGACCAGTGACTTGCAGCCACTGGGTGACATCCCCTGCTCCACTGTTAGAGACTCTGAAGCCAGTACTGCTGGACATGATATACTCTTTGGGTAAATAAATGCTTCTGATATCTCCATTTTGGTGCTGATGGAGCCAAAAGAACAAAACAGAGAACAAGTGGGGCACATGAAGAACACTTCATCTTGGGGAGCCAAAAAGGACTTTTGAAATAACTCCTTTCTATTCATGTAATGAATAATGACCCACCTAGTGGATGAGGGAAAGGCTGTGGATGGTGTCTACCTAGACTTCAGTTAAAGCCTTTGACACTGTCTCCCAAATCATGCTCCTGGAGAAACTGGCTGCTCATGGCTTGGATGGGTGTACTCTATGCTAGGTTAAAAGCTGGCTGTCTGGCTGAGTCCCAGGAGTGGTAGGAAATGGGGTTACATCCAGCTGGTAAAGTGGTGTTGTCCAGGGATCTGTGCTGAGACCAGCCCTGTTTAATATCTTTATAGATGATCTGGATGAGAGGATCAAGTGCATGCTCAGCAAGTCTGCAGGTCACACCAAGATGGGGGGAGTGTTGATCAGCCAGAGGGCAGGAGGTTCTGCAGAGGGGTCTGGGCTGGCTGGGCTGATGGGCCAAGGCCAATTGCATGGGGTTCAGCCAGGAGCAGTGCCGGGTCCTGCACCCGGGTCACAGCAACCCCACACGGCGCTACAGGCTGGGGCAGAGCGGCTGGGAAGCTGCCGGGCAGGAAAGGCCCTGGGGGTGCTGGCTGATGGCCGGCTGAAGGTGAGCCAGCAGTGCCCAGGTGGCCAAGAAGGCCGACAGCATCCTGGCCTGTATCAGAGACAGTGTGGCCAGCAGGACCAGGGCAGTGCCCGTCCCCCTGTACTGGGCACTGGTGAGGCCGCACCTGGAACACCGTGTTCAGCTTTGGGCCCCTCACTTCCAGGGGGACACAGAGGTGCTGGAGCGTGTCCAGAGACGGGCAACGGAGCTGGGGAAGGGGCTGGAGCACAAGGCTGATGAGGAGCGGCTGAGGGAACTGGGGCTGTTCAGCCTGGCCAGGAGGAGGCTCAGGGGGGACCTTGCTGCTCTCTACAGCTCCCTGACAGGGGCTTGCAGGCAGGTGGGGGTCGGTCTCTTCTCCCAGATAACAAGTGATAGGGCAAAAGGAAACAGCCTTAAGGTACACGAGAAGAGATTTAGATTGGATATTAGGAATAACTTCTTCACTGAGAGAGTCATCGAGCATTGGAACAGGCTGCCCAGGGAGGTGGTGGAATCACTGTTCCTGGAGGTGTTTAAAAAATGTGTTGATGTGGTGCTTAGGGATGTGGTTTAGTGGTGGACTTATCAGTCCTGGGTTAACCATTGGACTTGATCTTAAAGGTCTTTTCCAACCTAAATGATTCTATAATTCTAATATCTCCTCCTCTGTCAGGAGTGGAGAGTTACAGAGAGTGGCAGGAGAAAGAAGTTAGCACCTTGAATCAAAATTTGATTGCTGTCTAGGCATAAATTAAGCTGTAAACTTACCCAGCCAGAGAAATTAGTTGAGGGAAATGTTGGCATTTCCAGACTGGAAAAGAAAACTGACATCCGCTCACATGCATGTCTTGTTTCAGTTAAGCAGCTCACTGTTAATAGTCAAAGCTGTGAGGTAGCAGATATCCAGCTTGCCAGTAATGAATAACAAATGCGCCTGCTTCACACTGGGATGTCATTTCTGTTGGGGTTTGCATTCAAAATTTCAAATGCTATTTCCATCCTCACTGAATCGCAGAGCCACCAGAAATACATATTTCTTCAGCTGCATATGTAAAACCTAAGCAGTGCTACAATGGAAGGCAAACCCTTAAGCACTATATACCAGTGGCCTCTTGATGATTCCTTGAGCTCTTTCCTCTCAGAAACCAGCACCTGCCCCAGAGACAAATCATCTGCATGGACAGTGATCAACCCTTGTGGGAAGGAAGAAGTCTTCATAGCTCTTCAGACTTTTCCTTTGTCCTGGTCATAGTTACAGACTCAAAAACTCTGCTGGTTTTAATGTACTGTTGGAGAAACAGGTACATCTCCTGCATATGTTGATTGATTGTGTTTTATGCACCTAAACCATTGATTTTCAGGATGAGAAACTCTTCTCATGCAAATCCTGTGAGTTTTCAAGTGCTGGAACATGCCATCCTGGAGAACACTAACATAATCAGTTAGCAAAGCTCCAAACAAACACAGATCCCCAAAGAGGTGGAGAGACAGGGACAGAGACACAAGACACCTAAGAAAACTGCAAATTATTAATAACTTCAGCATAGGGTAAATGAGATTATATTTACAAGCTCTCTGAACAGAGGATATAGTTCAGATGAAGATAACGGTTTCAAGGTCATTTACGATCAGCCCCTTACACAAATATCAGCACATATAAACATGAAATCCACCTTTTGTGAAGACAGTCTCCTTCGTTCAATACAGCAGGAACACTGCTCAGCAGGAATACTTTGAGCAGTTTTCAGCAATGAATGAAAAAAATATTTATCATCTGAGAAGAATACACATAAAAACATGTCTCTAATGGAAAAAAGCAGGTTTGAGAATTTTGAGGAGGAAATAGAGTAGCAGTCTCTAAAAAGCTATTGTGGAAAAAAAAAAAAAAAAAAAAGAGTATGTTCTCCACGTTGTAGGTTAACATGTGAACTGGGTAAGTGAGATTCACATTACCTTTAAAGAGGAACTTTCCAACAGAAAGGAAGATGAAGGACTGAGATGGACATCCTGGGAAGGTAACAAGGATGAAAGTGTTTTAGGGCAGACTGGACAACTCTCATTAGATTTAACACTAGCACAGATGGATGAATTAAATGACCACTTGAAATTTTTTCCAACCATATGACTTTATGAAATAAAGTGCATTTGTGGGAACTGAGCATTTCACTTTGGCATGTGCCTGACTAGTAGTGGATATAAGATGAATTAAAGACTGAGCTTGTGATGAAGGAGAGAGAAAGGTGTTTAATTCTTAGCTTCCTGGGAAAGTATCTATTCACCTTTCAAACTTGGGTAATTTAGGTAGACACAAGATGTATGATCCAATCCTCTGTAACAAGTAAATGGCAGAGGAGCTTTTAAACATATTTATTTCTGAGTCATGCATTCAGCTCTTCCGTAAGGAACAGACTATTTGAAGATCAATCTTTAAGTAGTCATTGATGTGAGCAACATTTTCTTACTCTCACAACACTGCAACTGAAAGTAGTTCAACATAAGACATTAGCATTTTTCTCTGTATCTACAGCCTTCACAAGATCTCGTGGCAACACACATCTCTGTGTGACACTAATGAATGTAGTATTGATGCCTCAAAAAAGGTGCATCTCTAGCAATGGGCCACAACAAAGCATGACTTGGTGTAGCTAGGTTGAAAGTGCTCCAAGGGAGGTTTTGGCTTTGGGCATCACAGGGAAACTGAGCTTCCCTGTATGCACGGTACCCTTTCTTACCTTTTTGTTTAAACAATGCTGAGACAAAACCTAAGACTATTTATACAAAAGAACTTTTGCCATTTCCTGATGTCTTCCAAAAAATCACACTTCAGAAACAGGACTTGGCACACAGTATTTTCTGTACTTTGTTTGCCTTGCTCCAGAGAGTTAAACAGATTGTTATGATAGCAGGGGCCTCCGAAAACCACAGGGACATATACAATGGTATGCGATGTGCAAATGCTGGAGCTAGAAATAACCAACACAATACAACTGCCTAACATTGCTCAGAGCTGCAGACTTCGTCCCAAAGTAGTACAGGGGCACTTGCATGATGCTGTCTCTGAAACACCCTGTTCTGTTTCTGCAGACTAGTCCCACTTTCTTAATCTGACTGTATGATCTGTGCCACTGTTACCCCTAGATCATCTCTCATTGCCTAGAGCATACATAGCCTAATTCAGGTAAGATAATGTCATCTCAAAGGAGAAAGGGGTAATGCAAAGCCTTTTAATGTTTGTTCACTTCAATGAACCTTGTGTCCTGATAACAGTGACAGAAATCGAGCTGAGGGGAGATCTGAAAAAGAAACGGAGTGGTTCAAACAGAAAAGGAAGCCCTTTTTATAAAAGCCATTTGGAATATATGTATGTGAATATTACTTTAAGCCTTTAGGAGAAAGATTTATGAAATATATGTGAAAGCAGAATATCTCTGAAAACATCTCCAGGAGACTGGCAGAGGAGGGGATTTATTAGGTGGGATTTCATTGTAGGAAAATAATGAAAAATGTAAGAATTGTTCAACAGCAAGTTTGGTGGCATACCTATAGCTTCTTGCCACTCAGCCATAAACTGGGAACGGAGCATCTTAATTTACTAGAGAGATTTTACAAAGCAGGAATTAGTACAACATAGTGGGGCAGCAAGACTGAACAGTGTGACAGACACTTATCGTTGTGCAAGTCTGACAGTGCAGTCTCATCTCAGTTTAAATGCAGTCATTATGGGCTTTTTAAGGATACTGTAGATTTTAAATTGTACTGTATCTACTCAGTAAAATGTAGAAAACCCACAACTGTTAGTTTAAACACTTCTTTATATTAAAGCCTGTAGACTACCATAACCACCCTGCACTGCAGACAAAGTCTGAGGGAAGCAATTGATCAAGAGCATTAAAAATATGTTGATGCCTGTAGTTACCAATTTATCATATCTACCCTCCTGCTCTTTTTTGTAGTGAAATGAATGATGAACCCATTCCAAATCATCAATTCCTGTAAAAGGTATACCTCCAAGTAGGAACATGCTAAAGGATTTATAAAGAGCACAGTAGGCCTGGATACATTGTCTTGTTTCACATTGCTTATACAAGAAACCTTAAATACACAACTTGATTGATCTGTATATTTCATCAAAACTTGATTTAATTTATCAAGGGGAGGATGCCAATTTGTGTCACCAACAGATAAAGTCAGGTTAGAGTCGAGCTGCTGGCTCAAACCCTGTTTTCATATTGCCTTTAATTGTACTCCCTATTCTCTTTGGCTAAAGGCACAAGTGTGAGACCCTTCTCCTCCTTTTTAAATGTTTTCTGAAAAGTTTAGGTGAACAAGACAGTAATGTCACTTACTCTGTGTCTGCACAGGACTTGCATGATAAGTGAAGTTGCAGGTTTGGTAATTTTTCAGCCTCAATGCTATAGTAGTGATCTTTTCACAGCTCTGGAGAAGTCTGATTAATCTCTGCAAACTGAATTAAGGTGGAATTTGAGGATTTTTACAGCAGATATGAGACCTAAAGCCTGTGCCACATCCTAGTGGTGCACATAGCCTGAGATATGCAGCCCATGACACAAACAGGAGTTGTGTATCTAAATTCCATAGTAACCTTCAAAAGTTTGTGTCATTTTTATTCCTGTCCCTTCTTTCAGCTGATATTTTTCTCCTTCACTTGACCTCTAGATCCCTCTATTCTTTAGGGCAGTAATTCTTTCTATTAGCAGCCGTGAAATCCTTCCCAGTTCTGCCCCTACTCCTCTGAATTGAGCCTGAGTGTTTGTCAGCTCAGGAATCATTTCAGGAAATCCTTGCTAGGGGAAGGGACCCAGTCCTTACTCATCTCCCTGACTATCAGATATGGGTGATATTTCTACAGACATCTCTCAGATGAAAGCCTCTTGCAGCTTATGAGGCTTATTCCCTGATCTGACATCTGCTCACTACACAGAAACAGTTCAGTAGTCATCTTGTTTGCCTGCAAAATAAGACGTCCAAACTCAAAGACAGGTCTCCAAGTCAGCCTAGTTTTGAGCACCTGTGTTTTCCACTGATTTAAATGAAATATCAGAAGAGCTATGCTCTTATGAATTTCATTCCACTTTCCATGAAGTGTCTCCATAAGTGAGAAGATGTATAATTCTGAGCCTGATTTCAGTCTGATTTAAAAATGCAATTCTGTTCTTTCTGCAGCTTTATTGGAAAAAATATATTTCTGAGCTGTGTTTTCTTGCTTTTTCATATATAATTAATTATAAGGGAGGCTTGTTATTTAGGGAATAAGATACTCTAATGTAAAGATGTCACATCTGTTAGATAAGAGGACAGTGAAATCTGAAGCATTACCTGTGGCTGAGCTGAATGCTGATATTCAGTGGCTCTGATGTAATTAAAGAGTACATTGCTCAGTCTGGTCAGGAACATAGGAATAGAAAACACTATTTAGAAGAGGCTGGATTGTTAATACAGAGCCTGATTCAACAAAGCACTTGAGTATGAGCTTCAGATTAAGCACACATTCTATTCTTCCTTCTACTGCAAAGCATGTTAAAGTGAGCGTATGCATACTTGTCTTGCAGAATATGTTAATTATGTTTAAAAAAATAAAACTTGCAGGGCCCACTTCACTGAGATCATCTCATAATCTTTAACATGTCTATCCTCCCAGTCCTTCTGTGACAGAAAAACCTGCTATTATCTTCATTTTTTTTATTCCAAACAGGATGGTGAAGAACAAGAGAAAAAAGACTAAGATCATGGAATTATTTAGCCCTTCAGTACCCCACTGATTTTGATAATGTGAAGGCTCCTAATAAACTTGGACAATTTTCTGCCAGTAGGAATAAGGTACTCTGAATTATTTTAGCAAATATGGGCCAAAAGTCCTAGTCCTGAAAGGTGCTTTGTGATGTTTTGGGATCCCAGCAAAGCAGCTGAGCTTTCTTCTTCAAACAAATGCAAAGTGAAACTTAAACTCACATTTCCTGATGCAGAGCAGGACACGTTTACCATACATCTAAGGTATCCATATTTACCAAGGTTACAGTAAATGAAACATTCTTAACATCTGAGCTTTTAGGTTTGACTCTCACCAAGGTGTCTTTCTCAGACTGTCAGGTGCTTAGATGTCAGTCTGAACTTGGTCCAGAAGAATATGCTAGGTAAAATTATACACAGATTAAGTAATCACATTGCTGAAGTATTTCAAGCTCCACTTAAAATAGATTCATAAGATACAGTTGGCTTGTTTTATTACAAGAAAAAGAGATTAAATCTAGAAGATTTGGGGAGAAAAATGTGTATCATTTGTTTAAAAATGAAGTATTACAACTGATGATCCAACATTTTTTCTCTAGAGCTGAAGGAACTTAACAAGATAAAAATAAGTCATGGAGAGTTTAAAAAGTACTCTGATACCACATTGGAAATGGATGGGGGGGGGGGGGGGGAGAGGGAAAATGTTGATTAATATGATAAACTCCTAAATTAGATGAGTTCTGTTAATGATTTCATTCCAAAGTTCCATTTGCCTAAATCTTGGTAAAAATGCTTTATATGAAACACTCTTCCACAGTCATTGAAATCAATCAAAGTTTCAAAGATGGCAGTACAGTCCTTTGGCTGAAAATTCTTAGGAATTGACTTTAAATGTCCAGCATCACAACACAGTACACTTTCCAATTTTATTCTTGGTTCCAAGAAACCTGCCACAGGGCAGGAAAATGCTTCTGACTTCCATTAGCCTTTTCAGTAGGACTGTCATAAATTTCTTCCCTATCCTCAGGATACATCAACAGGAAGACAGACCACTGTATGCACAAATTAAAACTAATCTGTTACAGAGAAGAAAGGTAATTTTGTTTCAGTGCATTTGTCTGTGTGCATAATTTATTATATTACAGACCAATGAGTTTGGCATGGAAGAAAAAGAAAAGAGTTGACTAAAAATAATAGAAACTACATTCTAAAAGCAGCTAAAAGTTCTAATTTCCTAATGAGCTCATTTAAACCAGGTAGATGACTGTGCTCTTTGTTAAACCAATTGAAAAATAAATTGCATTTGGAAAAGCTTGCTAGCACAAATCCACATAGAAGAGGATTATATTCCAAGGAAAATATGTGAAGCATATTAGAATAAGAACTGCAATGACAAGAACACAATCAAGCAAAATAATATTGGGAGTAAATACAAGAAGCTTTGTGATGAAACACCAATCATAGAGTCCTGAAAAATGACCTAAATGGCTATCTCCAGGGTTGCTGCTTCATTCCATGAAGTTTATTTTAGGGTTGAGAAATATTTAGTTGCAGATGCTGCCTTCTAGCTCTATTAGGAATTGAGACAATGGCAAAAGGCTTAAAACATGTTACGAGTATAGTATGGCTAAACAAGCAGACACACTTGATATAGTCCTTCTAGTTACTGTTATTATTATGGCAATACTTATACGTCCTGTCAATCTGTGATTAGATTAGCTCTGCTCAAGAAAAACATAGATGAAATAAAGTAGGAAATGCAGAATGTCATTTTGTGGAAATGAAATTTCTGTCTACAGAAATACCCCATGTGCGTTCAGCTGAGATTTCACTGGGGAAGAGGGTCTGGGGAAGGTTTGATAATACGTAATGGAAATGTGTAGCAAGGCTTCTTTGATTTTTCATTTCAGACTGGATTCTGGGCATCCATTCTGCAGATTTAAATGTAACATTGAATGCTGAAATAGCTCCTATTTCTTCTTTGCGTTTTTAAATCTGTCCAAGCATAACATAATTCCACCCCCTTTCTCCCCATCATTTTCTGGTTTTAGTCTTGATCAGAAGAAAAGTAACTGTCATTACCTCAAAACCCTTCCTTCTGACACATTTGCAAAAGGGCTGCTCGGTCCTTCCCATTAGAAGGCTGGGAAGATTAGATGGAGGATGGATGTGGGTGCGGCTGGGTTACATGTACGCACTGGGGATCAACGACAGAAACAGGACCAGAACTCAAAAACCTGAATCCAGGTGCAGTGTTACAATCCTGCACCAGAGCTGATGTCGACAGGGAAATAACTCACATCAGGGGATAGCTGAAAGATTTTAAATGCCTGTCATATTTGGGAACAGTGCTACTGTAATATTTAGGTCCACATCTTTCTGCTACTCCCTTTCCTGTGCTTCAGCTGCAACCTGTTCAGAAAAAGGACACCCTCTTTCAAACCTTCTCTTGGAGCAGTTCTCACATTGAGCTCCATTAAATATTTCCAAGCAAGTAAGTTGTATTGAGTCCAGACTCATTTTGTTTTCAAACACACAGACACATGCTCTTAATCTAAATACATGGTGAAAACAATGCCTTACCCTGCATGCAAACAAAAAGAAGCATCTATCTTTTATGGAAATATATTATTGATATACATAACACAAAGTAAAGCAATACCTATTTTTTAATGTCAACCCAAGCATCAGTCTTGGCTTTCTAAAACACCTAAACCCCCATATAAAATGTTATGTATATTCCCAGTTTAAAGAAAAAAAAAAATCCAAACCCTTAGTATTCAACGACAGCCTGACATTATTTACTGCAGTTGCTTAATGGTCTTCCACTAAAAAGAAAAAAAAACCCCACAAACAAAATAACACACCCCCCCCTTCAAACTAAAAATAAAATTAAATTTATTAAATAGCTTAAATAGTTCAAAAAAGTAAATTCCTGCCAGCTAAGAGATGGTCAGTAGGGTAGAATAGAACGTGATTTCAAGGATAGGCTCTTAATCTGTCTCTTAACATATTAAAACTGCTGCCAGTCCTCCTGGACACCTTAGCACCAAGAACACTGGTGTGGCCATACTCCTATCTAATCCATGCCAAAAAACCCATCAGCTTCAGCAAGACAGAATGTGGCTGCAAACAGGTAACAGAGTGAAAGGCTCTTTGCAAGCAGATATAAGCTCTCCCTGGGTGCACTCTGAACTTGGGTGCTGAACAGTTGCTGTACGCCCAAGGTAACAAGACTTCCTGAATGGCAAGGTGTCTTCCTTCAGGCTCACCTGTGTGCCACTTCCCTAAAGCTGATCTGTACTGCTTTTGCAGGTATTTAGAGCACAGGCAAATACCTAGCATCTGTCTGGAAAAAACAGGTATAGCATCCTAAGAAGCAACTGTAACCTCAGTAGCTTGAGTGGGAGCCATTGGAACAGCAAAAGAAACCTGTCCTTGTGCTGTTCCATGGGTCAGTAAATGACCAGGGGGTTACATTCATTACAGTTTAAACAAAGAGAAAGAATCTCACTGAACATTTAATCAAAGTCAGACTAAATCCTAACTGATATTAGCAGGGAAAGCTAAACAAAGGCAAGGCAATAGTTTTGTTTTATTTAAAGGATGCAAAAGGAAACCCATTTGTCCCAAAGTAGGTCAAGAACTTTCAAAGAATATTTGCACTTTTCCTTTGCATGTAGGGTTTGGCAAGAACTTTCAAAGAATATTTGCACTTTTCCTTTGCATGTAGGGTTTGTCATGACTTTGTATAATTACTGCAGTATGTGAAAGAGTGAAACTTTTAAAGAACTCTTTTGTTGCCAACTTTTTTGAGCTGGTTCAAAGCACTAAAGCTGGTATTTATTGTACAGATACACATTAGCTGCATTTCCCCAAACTTAGCGGGCTGGGCAGCAGAGGCAGTTGTTTTCTTTCTATGCCTAGCCTGGACAGTAGTGATGGGTTAGTAGTGCAGAGCTTACCCAGTCTTGTGCTAAGGCTGCAAGTTCCATGTGCAACACAGCAACTCGGTTGTCATACTGTGGATTTCAGGGTGAGGCAGGAGGTTCAACTTCTCAGGCATGTTGCTGAGACCTGTGCAAGTGCAAGTAGTCTGTTATTGCTTTATGATCTAAAAAATTTCAAATAAGTGTAGCCATACTGATGTTATCTGTCTATACTGCTGGCACTCTAAACCCAGTGATGTTGTCTCTAATAAATTATGAAAGTATGATGGGTATTTATTATCTTCTTGCCCTCCGTACCCTTCATGGAAAAGGTGGAGTGGGGCTTTTGGCAGAAGAGAGTTTTGAGAGAAGTCTATATCTTGGGAAGTGCCATCGCAAATGAAGATTTAACAGTGAGACCAAGGACTGAAATACCTCTTAAACCTCCACTGACTGCAAATGTATGCTCTTGCCAGGAAGGTGAGTGCACCCATGGCCAGAAGGAGCACCCACTGACATCTAAAATGTAACATTAATTGTCCCCTCGAACCACATCTATGCAGATCAACCCAGAGCTGATTACTACCTTTCTGTGCTTCAGATTTCTTTCTTCCCTGAGATTTCCTGATGCCTGTGACAGCCCATCCAAAGTGTCCCCCTGATGCCAAAGAACACCGTTCTGCAAAGGCAGCACCGTGGCAGGGGATCAGTGTCACTTTGACTTGCCCAGGGGTGCTTTCTGCAGCCGGCTGTCAGCAGGCTGTGAGGCTTCTCTCCTCATTACTGCCCCAGGTAGGGATGTGGTGTGGGGGCAAGCACAATGTATTTGCCTGTTATGGCTGTGCCTGCCCGGGCACTGGAATTACCCTCCTGCTGACGGCAAGGGAAGAGGGAAAATCAGAAACCCTGAAAAGAGAACACTTTACCCTTTCTCAGTAACTAGAGATGTATTGTGCCCACACAAGGGAAGGAAATTTCACAGGTTCTCTGACTACTTTCATCCCTTGGGCAACAAAATGCAGAAGTGGAAATCAGTAGGACTTCTTGTGAGCAGATAAAAACCAGAAGGGAATTTGAGGAAGGCAAAGAAAGTTAGGGATTCTGTCAATCAATACGTAGGTGTTTTTTCTATCAAATGATACTGAACATTTATGATAATCCTCCAGGTGCCCTAAAGAACTACTATTATGTGACAGACATGGCAATAGACCATTAATTATGGGTTAACAAATACCAGTTACATCAGGGTGTTGACAGAAGCAATTTGATAACAGAAACAGCACCATTGTATTACAGGCAGAGGGCCAAGGGCCATTCCCCTCTGGCTGGGTCACAGGCAATTCCCCTTTCCCCATTCAGAGAATAAAGCACCTTTCTGTTGCCATGTGGTCCAATGTGGTGGTCTTTCCAGTCAGAAAAGAATCAGTCTTTAACAGCTAAATAAAATCAGCAGGTTGACCTGGTCAACATAGTTACAAAGACACAAATACTGTTGAATGTCTCAGGTTTTGGATATCTAAGATGAGATAGATCATTGATGTATCAGACCATAAAGGAAATCCTCCTCCTGACAAGGAGCCTCCAACTTATATTTCCAGAGTTGGGATCAGAAACAGCAAGTTCTTTGACCCAGAAGTTTAGTACAAATCTGAGTTGCTTACTTACACTTCTTAATCCTGTTCTTTCATAAAGTCATCCTATACTCACAAGATTCTATTAAAATATTCAGTGCCTTCCACTCCAGAGATGGCTGCATTTCACAGGTGAGTGAAATGATCACTGCATGCAATATCTGTAGAGCACTTGCTGAACTTCTGTAAACTTTATTATTACTGATTCAATCTGTGTAAGAGGAAAAAGGGCGTCCAAATGGCACTTAAGATGGAATAAGGAGCCCTTCATAAAGCTATTAAGAAATTAATAATTACAGGAAGACAGATGTAATTACATCCAGAAGATCAATGCAGCTTTTAATGAAGAAGAATTTCAAGACCCTAAATACAAATTGAGATAAGAAACTTCTGAGACTTTCCCATGTACCCCCTGCTAGATAAACGTAACCAGACAACAAAGGAATTCTGATGTTACATAAGACAAAATTATTCTGGGGTCCTACCAGAAACATTGAGGAAGCTGGTCTGAGCTCCAAAAGCATGTCTTATGTTGATATATGATTATGCTTGATGTTTACAATTGGTCCTAGTAAGAAAAATTTTAGTGTGCTCACTGCAGATGGGGAAAAGATATAGAAAGTTGCCTCTTGTTCAATACAGCTTCTGTTTCTCAACGGAGATGAAAATCCTTAAAGACTCCTCAAAACTTAAGGAGTTGTAAAAAAATCATTGCTTTCCACCCTAAAGAAATCTCTATTTAATGTCATGCAGGTTATCACCAACCCTTGCTTGTGGTTAGAGCTAGAAGACATCAAAGGACACTTGCATGTTGAGTGTCTGTGTTAAGACTGTAGCTTGGCCCAGGAAGAGGAGGGACAATGCCATCGCTCCCTCGCTCTCCTTCATTCGAATCCCCTGGGCTTAGTGTGGGCAAGCAAAACATGATCAAAAGAGCAATTCCATTGAGCCAGAACTTTTCTTTAATTCCTCTCTGCTGTGGAGAAAGTATACAAAAAGGAACAATAATAGGTGACTCGTATATAATGAGGAATTATACAGGAACATGAGCACAGAGGAAACCAAACTGAATCAGCAAGCCCACACATGATTTAAAGTAAGCCTACAAACCCCAACCACTCCACTTAATGTCCAGCAATGAAGCAGATGCCCTTGACACAGGCACATACACACTACAGACGATTGAGTGCTTTGTCAAAATACTAAAGAAAAAAAAAAAAAAAAACAAAAAAAGAAAGAAAAGAAAAAAGTCCCTAACCAAACCAAACAAACCCAGAGCATCATACAAACAGAGCAAGGGGGAATACGCTATTGCTAAAATTCTAGGGTCCTGAGAAAGAGCTGAAAATGGTGATACTTGGAAGGAGTGTAAGCATCAGCTACAGAAAAAGACAAACAAAAAAACCCAGGGTTTTTGCCAATCAGCTCTGGAGAATAAATTCTTTCTTGACCTTCTCTCTTTCCACGCCTTCAGCATTCCAGTACCTCTCTGTGCTGTCCTTTACTTATGACTGTCTCCAAATCCCATAGATTTGCACCCCAATAGGAGAAGTAACAAATAATTCCATACTTGCTACATATCTCCAGTAAGTAAAAAACTTAATTAAAAGCAACGCTTTGTCTGATCAATGGGGGGAGTTGGAGGGGAAAAATAATCAAACTGTTCTTAGCACAAAACAGACATTGAAGAATAGCTGCAGCTAAAACATTGCAGAACATACTGTGAAGAACAATTCTTCACTCACTAAGAAGGGTGGGAGCGAGCTCTGCTCCAGACCTGCAGCTGTTACAGCTCTGCAGACTTTGCAGGAAGCATGCTAATTTGTACCAGCCAAAGATCTAGCTTACAGGGGAGTACGTTTGAAGGAATTTCCTGGTCAATACCTGTTTGAAGTTTGTTTCCTGCACTCATCAGAGAAGTTCATTTGTTGTGATGGCAAAAATAAAAGCCTCCTCTGAAGAGAAAGAAAATCCTCAATTATCAAACTAGTGGCTTCAGCAGTACTTTCTGAGAGAGAAGGTAAAAGGACAACCTTTCAAGAGGTTTTGAGGATTAGTGGGGATTTAATAGAAAAGGTACTGTAGACAGCAACTTGTGTCAGTAATTTGAGACCTGAATGGTCTGATTCAACAGGACAGAAGAGATGAGAATCTGACACTGAAAAAAAGATTCACCGAAACCAGAATAGTAACAGTATGAAACAGCAAGCCCAACTTCCTTTTCATAAAGTCAATGCATATTCTCTTTCTCAATCTGCTTCAGATCATGGTTACAATATTACTTCTGAGTGTACATTTGTCAGTTGATAAACATTATAGACAATATGTTGACTTGTAATATGCTGAGCATCTGGCTATGGGGTTCAGCTTGAAAAAACTCCCTGTTCTTAAAGCAGCAATATGCTTAAAAATAGAAAACTTTCACTAGAAAAGGATTGCTTAGCACTGTATCAGATGCAGCCACAAGGTGTGTAGAAAGATGTACAGAATGCCCAGCTGGGAAACAGGATGTCAGGGACTTTGTCTGCTCCCAGAAAAGGTCTTACATGGTATAGCCCTCAATAGCCAAGATACATAAGATTATTGATAAGAATTTGAAATGGAAATTTGCAAAGACATAAGAGATGCAGAAGACAGCAATTTAAGCACAAGATTGGCAACCCACCCATATGAGTTTCCTCTTAGTGGTGAGTTCTTTTTATTGTATTATGGGAGAGACTTTTGCCTGGCCATGGGTTTTCGAATAGGACTCAGAACCAGGTTGTCCTTCATACACAAGAAGTTATCAGACTTGACAGCCTTCTGTCTATAGTATTCCCAGATGGGAATGGAAAGGGATTAAATCCAGGAATAGAGTTTACAATGTGACTGTACTATCCACTGGGTTACTAGGTCAAAAAACTCCAGTGGGTTATTAATATTACAAACAATTTCCTTGGCTTTACTTATGAGCCAAGAATATGAAAAAGATATTTCAGATTGAACAGAACATTTTGTATGATACAGAAGACATGCTTTTCCATTTGTTTCAGTAATAACCCTCCCCAATTAAACGTTATCAGAGCTGGTATTTCCTTTAATTTGTTGGTGTGGGTATTGGATGAAAAATCAATTGTTAATTTCAGTACACAAATAAGTGTCCTCAGCACTTTTTTGTAGGATAATGAATGTACTTAGCATGATATGAACTTCAATGACAAGATCTATGTAGGGTTTTTTTTGGGGGGGGGGGTTGTTTTTTGTGTGGTTTGGTTTTGGTTTGTTCCTTTTGACATGTCTCATGTATGAGACTTAGCAGAAATGTTACTATCTCAGCCTGCTGCTACACTTTGCTCTCAGAAACCTGCCTGACATGTTCCTGTGATGTGGACAGAAAAATCCCCTCTGAATTGCTTTGATTTCCATTGTTCTGTTCTTCTTTTAGGCTCTTCTCCTCCTCCTCCCAAAAAAGGACTGGTACTGTTTGGGCAGCACTCATGCGGCACTTGGAAGGTTATTCACTAACTGAAACATACTGCATTTGGGCAGCCTTACCCATACAAACTTCTGAAGCAGGGATAGGAAAGAGCTGACCATGCATCTCCAGTGCTCTGTCCTCTGAGTTACTGGGCAAAAAGAGGAAAGGAAACAACCAAATCTAATTCAGCTTTGGAACTCCTACACATTGATTTAAGTCTTCAGGGACAGTCTGTGTTATCACCGAAGACAAAGAAGCCTATCCTATGTGTGTCCAGGACCACTACATTTACAGTCCTCTTTGTCTTCATTAGCTCTCAAATTATTTTACCACAAAGGGATAGCAAAAATGAGGCAACATCATTTAAATTCCCGCCACTACCTAGCCATACAGAATTGCAATAAGTGTTGGGCCCCCCATACATAGTCAGTCTCCAACAAAATCCACTACAATCACTAAAGACAGGGTCCTGCAAAGCATCCAGGGTTTCTGTGTGTGGTCTGGCAGCCTTCCTACTGTGCCAGACTTCACAGGAGTCCCGTATGAATCCCTAGGCTCTCGGCCAGGACAGCCAGATACGGGCTTTGGGAGCCTGTCAGCTTCCACTTTGGAGTCTGGCATTGGTTGGTCTGTCTGCATTAATGCAACTGAAACTGCAAGTCCATCTGTGTGGGGTCACCTATGTCCTGGTTTTGGCTGAGATAGAGTTAATTTTCTTCTTAGTAGCTGGTTCAGGGCTGTGGTTTGGATTTGGTGTGAAAGCAATGTTGATAATACACCAATGGTTTTGGTTGTTGCTGGGTGGTGTTTGTGCTAAGTCAAGGACATTTTAGTTTCTCAGGCCCTCCAGCGAGGGGACTGGAGGGGCATAAGAAATTGGGAGGGGACACAGCCGGGACAGCTGACCTGACCTAGCCAAAGAGGTGTCCCATACTATGGGACAACATGCTGAGTATATATAAGCTGGGGGAGGAAGAAGGAAGAGGAGGACTTTTGGCATTATGGCATTTGTCTTCCCAAGTAACTGTTACACATGATGAAGCCCTGCTTTTCTGGAGGTGGCTGAACACATCCTTGCCAATGGCAAGTGGTGAACAAATTCCTTGTTTTGCTTTGCTTGTGTGCATGTCTTTTGCTTTACTTATTAAGTTGTTCTTATCTCAACCCTCAAGTTTTACATTCCTTTCTAATTCTCCTCCCCATCCATCTGGGTAAGGGGGGAGTGAGCAAGCAGCTGCGTGGTACTTAGTTGCCAGCTAGGGTTAAACCATGACAACCCATAACCTGGGCAAAGCTGGAAAGGTGTTTCAGATAAGTCCACTTTGATCTTATCTGTAGCTATAATAAAGCATTGGTCTGTAGTGGCTGAAACTGTTTCAAGAAGCATTTGAGCCTGTTGAAGACTGTCCTAGGAGCTCAGTTTATGCTACTGAAACAGGATTGAAATGCATGAGTCATGAGCGGTGGCGGTCTGAACAGGTGACTGTGCTCTTCAGTTTTACTATTACAAAGATTACTTTTCACTACTCAACACCTTCATGTACTAAAGAAGAGAAGACATCCTACTGACAAATATTAGCCATGCACAGGCATAAAAAAATTATGCTGATTAAGCAGCTGGAGTCTCATTGCCTATAAAGATTTTTTTGTCTTTCATTCATATTAGAAATTACTATGATCACCTCGTTGCCTTTTCCCTCCATCAAAATGTTCAGGACCTCTTAAGATTTCTCTTACTTCATTTCCAAAGCAGTAATATATCAGTCTATGCAACATAGCTTAAGCATGCCCATCGTATGGATGGTAAAACAATTCTGATTCTTCATCAACAAAAACATTATTTTACTTCCACCTCCTTTCTCCCTCTTCCTCTAGTGCCCCTCTCACACTCTCCACGGTACATTAGAAGGAGCACTCTGACAACAACAGAATTCATTAGTCAAGCCAGGTACTGTGGCTTCATAACTCATTCCCCTTGTTACTTGCTATTGAGTCACGGGGCAGAAGGTGGGTGTCTTGATCTTGAAGGTAGGACAATGATATAATCTATTTCCATCAGGTGCTGGAAAAAAGGTTACAACCTGCCTCATACAGAATTCAACTAGGAATCACAGAAAGGGGAAGTAAGTTTTTATTAACTCACATAGATGCCAGAATGCTTTCAATCTATTTCTGTTTCATCTCTTTCTTCCAAAAGATTTTTAAATAATCACAACATTAGATTAGTGATTTTAAAACAGTAGGTGATCAATTTCATTTCAATGCCTGGGGAAGAAATTTAGATTCCCTGATGTTTCATGGAAAACACCAAAGAAGATTCAATTGAGAAGCAGTTCTGACACTAACTAAGTTATCTACCCAAGTATTTCTATTACACCGCTGTCTGGGCATTTTTGTATCATGAAGCACTTCCTGCTTGTTCAGTACAAAATGTGGACAGACTCAAGCAGACAGGGCTTCCCCTGTTTGTGTCTTCAAAGGCAGAGCTGTACAAAATTAAAGTTAGTGTTTGATATATTCTATTTGACCTTTATTTCTAAATATTTGAGGGAAAGACATTACAAAAAATTAATTTGACATGTCTGGTTTTTAAGCCAGTGAATGCCAGGAGGGCATGCGAGGTTGTCTTCTGTTAGAAATTATCAGCTGCCTCCATAGAGGAGAGCCAGATGCTGATCTAATGCTGTGTTAAAGTAAAAAGCGATTATTTTTTTTTTTCCTTGAAACATTCTGAACATTTTATTTCCTCTGATATTTGGAACAGGTGAAAATAAATTTTCTTTCTTTTCTTATTTGTATTCTATGCATATGTGTGTGGGTATAAAAATCAAACTATCTTTAAAAGGTTGATAAATGCATATGTAGAGAAGATAGTATTTGGAAAACAAAACAGTTTTACCAAAAAAAAATAAACATACTGATATTCCCAAATCTAGACATGTCATTTAAATTTACTGTTCTAACAAATTAACCTTTTGAGGCAGTTTGACCTTTAAGTACCTGAATTTTTTGCAAAACTATATCAGCTTGCAGTGATAGCTTGATTTTCTGATGCTACCATTTTTCCTGATAAGTCAAGAACCATCTGGAAGAAAAATCCATGTTCTGATGCTTGATGGAGATAATTTCTTGCACATGGATTTATGTCACATATTTATGTTAACATTACCAGATCTATCAGTTACTTTCCATAAAGTTCAGGTTCCAGAAGTTCATAGGGGCATTGCTGAATAATTGAACCCATAGCTTCTTTGTGTCAGTCAACAATGTTTTTGCTCTAGCTTCATATTCATTGTGGCCATAAAGAGAGTTAATGAGAAAATAAAGTTGAAGCTGCATCCTCTGTGCAGTTGGCACATATTTGATGGGTCAGATGGTCTTGCAGGAATTGCTTATTACTTCACTAATTTCATCTACTGTCTGCATCACATCATTAATCTAAAGTGCAAGATCTTCACTTTAGGAGTTTGAACTGGTTGGAAAAGGAGGGTCTCATGGTAAAGATACTGAACAAAGGAGATATTTACTTCCCATCTTCCATTTCATGTATTCTTGATGGAACAGTAACAAATTCAGATCTCCCTGTTGGTGGGTGTCTCAGAGCTGTATTGTAGATTGTAGACTGAGAAAAGGCTTCTCAGCCAGAAGATGTGATGAAAAGAGTGGTCAAGCCGCCTTCTGAAGACCACATCATAAACCTGAGGTCAGCACCTGGAGAGGATGTTAGGTGCACGGTTTAAGAAAGCAGTGAGGGAAATTCCATCCAGTAATTGATGCAAAGTCTTTTGCAAAGTAGCTGACACAGTTGAATTTAGACTTGCAGCTTCTAGTGATTGGCACTGAAATGGTGCCCAAGAGAAGCGCTGACTGCTGCCCACTCTACCTTTCTACCAGACTTCATCACCCTCTTAGCTGAGGCAGCAGAACGAATGATGTGTCCACCTCTGAGCCTCTGCAATTCAAAGCCTGATGTATTCACTTCAGTGTCCACCTGGAGAGGTGCCTAAATCTGTGGAGGTTACATCCATCCCTCCCATGGACAGCGCAGGGTTCACAGAGCCAGCTCAAGTTTTCTCAGCAGTGGAAGCAAAAGTAAATGTTACCCCTCTGGGCTGAAAAGTGATGCCAGCCCTCTGCTGTCCTGGGAAGCAGAGAGGAAGGAGAAGGAAGGAGGACTGGGACAGGCACCTGGCGTTAGAGACACACACAAAGCTGTGCTGCCTGTTTTTGCAGCTCTCCTGAGAGTGGGATGAGTGACATGGTGAGAAGCCACATTCAGCACAGCCATGGGTCTGAACGCCCCAGTCCCGCTCAGCAGCGAGCAGGGATTTCTGTAGCTGTGCCACAGCAGTGAAGCCACAGCTTTCTCAACAGCCCATCCCAATGCTCAAGGAACCTCTGCCTGCTGTGCCATCACCTGGTCCTTCATTCTATGTTTTTAGGAGGTGTTGCACCAGAGCTAGCTTTAAAGTAGCTAAAAAATACTGTGAGCATGATGACTGAGGCAGCAAGAACTCAGCAGAGACCGGCCAGCAAAAATCTCCATCTTTCTCCTCAGTTCCTCTAAGCTGTGTGGGGCCGGCAGCTGGCCAGGGCACAGCAGCACTCTCCTGCTGAGGCTGCAGAGCAGGCAGAGGAAGAGGAGTAATTTAGCCTCTTTGGTTACAAGATGTAAATGAATATAATCCTTTTGCTTGTTCAAGGTGGAGGCATGTATGTTCCTAGGCAACCATGGCTTTTGGGGGAATTTTGGAACTCTTTTGATTCTCTCTCCTAAGGCATAGACTGAGACCTGACCATTTCAGTTTCCTACTGAATATTTATTACTATTTTCTGCTGCCTAATGCTTGGTACAACTGGTCCTAAGTTCAGTGAGGAGTTTTATGCACCGCCACTAATACAAACTATGCCTTAGCAATAGTAATGATGAATTCATAGTGATAGAAAGTGGAGATTTCCAGCTAAATCATAATAAATTCAATAAACCTAAACCTGGATAACCTACCGTGCATTCAATTACAATGCTTGCCTGCCACAAAAAAAACCTGCTTACTAAAAACCACCACCCCATCCCCCAGAAAAGAAACCAAGCTGTCCTTCCAAGGAGATTACTCCTTTCTGCTGCCCCCACCTACCGCTGTTAGCCCAACAGCAGAGAGAATACATGTGAATTCAAACTAGGTCTTCCTTGGAGGGATGCAAAGGACAATCTAATGCATAATGCTGTGGGAGTGATTTGTAGTTTCCCCCAGAGCGTGAGCTGATTTGTTATGAATAGAACTCAGCCTGCTGCTCTGTTGAAAGCCGAATCTATGTGACTGATTTTCTTTTAATGCATTTATGGTAAAGAATGATCCTGCATTTGATTGTGTGACTGATCACCCTGACACATACAGCTGATATTCTACCTGTGCAATCATAATTTTACATGTACTGAAAAAAAGAAAAAAAAGCTATGGCTTAGCTGACTGCCTTACTTTCTCATTTCGCTAGTGCAAAGGCCATCTGATTCAAATTCTTTAAAAACACATCAGCTGAAAAGCAGCATTTTGTGTAATCATTTTAAGATTGTATTTGCAGTGTGGTTTAAAAGGATAGCATATGTGGATTTTGACTTGAGAAGCCACTTATTTGAAAGTTAGAACTTGGTTAAAATATCTGGGATTATATAATTAATTCTTGGATGTTCTTGTTAATTAATGAAATTTTTAAAATCTTGTCATTTTCCTTGAGTAACCAGATATAAACAAAATCAAGTTTTACATTTCAGGCCAGAAACTTACTGTCCCTGGAGGACTAGGGGAATTAAATCCTGATGTATGAAGTCATCTCTATTCCAAGTGCTTAAATAGTCTTTTCTCTCAGGATCTGAATAGAAATTATTTGGCACAATATAGTGAAAATAAATCCTGTATTGTCCTTACCTCTGCTGGCCTTCTTCCGTAGATGACTGTTTTACAACTGAAACAGCCCTTCTACACAGCGACTTCTGTGGCCAGGGACAAGACCCAGAACAAAGTGGTTCAAAGCACAGGTAGAGTTTTCCTGACATGGATCTGGCCCACAAAGGAGGAACACTGGTGAGTTCCCATTCTGCAGGGGATGTGAAACTTATTTCATAAAAGTGTAGACACCTGAGAGAAAGGACATCAGATAATTCACCCAGGGCTGACCCATGGCTAGAAAAGGAAGGAGATCTTTAAACAGGTGAAAATGACAATGGATAGAGAATAGAGCATAATATCTTTCCCTCCTGTTTTCTGTGCATTAAACAGAGATGATATCTTGTTTTTTTTCTAAGGAACATCATTCAACTAATTCCATGCCATCACTCTCCCAAACCAGAGAAAAGACTAGGGAGGATGTAACTACTAGAACTGGCCAGAAGTGACCAAATCTTAGCAAAGTTTGGTCTATGTTGTGTTCAGATACACGTGCTCAGAGAAAAGTCAAAGTCATCCACCATTCTTTCTTTAGTAAACACTTCCTTGTACATTTGTTTTGGTTTTGTTTGCTGCATCACTATTACCTGAATGATCTAACCAGCACATTCAAAAACTACTTCTCCCCACTCGTAATCATTTATATGGATGACTCTGGTATCAGTCATCTGGGAGACAGTCAGTCTCATCTGACAGTGTTATTTTAACTATGTTGTTTCTGATTTTTAAGAGGCGATGATAGCATAGCTGTCAAGCATTACATGAGCATCACATACAAACACTCAGTGACGACTTAACTGTGCTTTTGCAACAAATGTAGTAGTAGCATGAAGTTATAGTGATCTGTGAACAAAGACTCTGATTGTAAGTTTCCAGGGATCTGTTTATACTGACACAATGGTTTGAGCAAAACGTTTATATTACATCTGAGTTAGCTAATAGCAAATTACCACTGCTATAACTACTATTAACAATATTGTTGGGAGTTTATTTTACACACACACCATACTTCCTCTAGCTATAAACTCACACTGTTCACCCACACATTCACAGTTTAGGAAAATATCTCCTATTGATTTCAAAGGAATTTAGACACCCAAATAATTTTTGAGGTTCTGACCCATAGGTAATTTTGTAGATGAGGCTAGAATTGGATGTGACTGTTTCTTAGATACTATCAAGCAGCCATTTGTCTGTTGAGCTGTAAAAAAAGAGAAGAGAAGGCTCCAGGGAGACCTTAAAGCAGTCTTCTAGTGCCTAAAAGGACCTACAAAAAAAGCTGGAGAGGGACTTCTTAGTAGGGCCTGTAGTGACAGGACAAGGGGTAATGGCTTTAAACTGAAAGAGGGCAGATGTAGCTTAGATATTAGGAAGAAATTCTTCACTGTGAGAGTGATGAGGCACTGGCACAGGCTGCCCAGAGAAGCTGTGGGTGCCCCATCCCTGGCAGTGTTCAAGGCCAGGCTGGATGGGGCTCTGAGCAACCTGGTCTGGTGGAAGGTGTCCCTGCCCATGGAAGGGGGGTTGGAGCTAGATGACCTTTAAGGTCCCTTCCAATTCAAACCATTCTATGGTTCCATGTAACGGTTAATTGGTGATAAGTGGGTCAGGTGTAATAAGAAAGAAGCAATCAACACTTGCTAATTTTTTTAAAAGGGGAAAAGTCTTTTGGCATTAATCCCTGTGATTCATAAGAAATAGAGGCAGTCTGGCAAAGTTTAAATGATTGAAAATGATGCCCGTGGCCTTCTGCAAAATCTGATTACAGCTCAAATGATCGATGGGTTGCCATTAACAGAAGGAAAAAAAAGTTCAGAAATTGAGTCAAGTAAATCAAGAAAGACCTTTTGAGTTTACAATGAACACTTCAACATGATTCAAAAAGTGTTTTAACCAAGATTTCATTTTCTGTAAATGTATGTTGCCTTCAGAATATGAAGTATTCATTTTCACAAGTCCCTCTTGAGCCAAGCTTTTATTTGGCCTGAAAAGATGCCCAACTTTCCCTGCCAGCTTTTCAAGGCTTTCTTTGATTTACTTCAGTGACATTGGGAGACTTCAGCTTCTGCATCTGAAGTCTGGCACGAACTCTCCTCTTTTCGGTTATAGGTGGGTCAGATGCATGAAACTTTGAAGGTCTTATTGCGCATTCTGAATTCCTTTTCTTCTTTTAATATCTGAAAGCATTTTTTTTTTTTAAAAACAAGGAAACTAGTTTCAGGTTCGTGAAAATATGCTATGAATTCTTGTAATGACAGGCAAGTATTCCGCTGCAAAATAACAAGAGAAAAGAAAAAACTGAAAATAAAATTGTTCCAGCATTATAAGCAGTGGAGCAACAGGTGTGACTGGCTCACGGACTCAACTGAGAGACCGAGATGCTTTCATGTTAGGAAAATATTTAATAAGTTTTTAAAAAAATCAGAAAACTAAAAAGTAGGAGGGGTTATTTTATCCTAAGTGAAATATTTCTTTTTTGTTTTGAGTTTTCAATTAACATTGATTTATTTATTTATTTTTAGAGTGGAGCATATATCAAAAAGAGAACAGAAAGTCTTTCCATTCAAAATGAATGTATTCATTTTGTTTGACAAGAAAAATATTATTTTCATTTACTGAGAGAAGAGGGAGAGCCTGCCAGTCACATTACTCCAGAGAGAAACTGTCTCAGGCAAAATTACAGCTCATCTATTAATGTTTGTCCTAGCCTCAAATGAAGACCCAGCTGTACCATTTTGTAATTTTCCTGTAACATCAGTATCTCATGCCTTTTATCTCAAGGGATCTGAAGTCTTAGCTCTGACACAGAGCACCTGTGCAAACCAAGGCCAACCCTGGTCTCTATTAATTCAGAAGAAATAATCTGAAATTTGCAGACAGTGTCTTCATAGTTATACTGAATGCCACTTCCTTGGAGTTTTTCACCAGAGATTAGAAAGCTTTCTACAAAATCTGGTTTTTTGCTGGTGAGCAGAATTGCTCCGAGGTGTCACAGGGAGGGTCAGAACAGCTTTCAAGTGAATTTTTAGCACACCTGAGTCTACTGCCAAAGCCCGGACAACGTTGTTGCCATTTTTACCTCGGAATATGCTGGCTATACATGAAAAGCCCTGAAAGCACATGTATCACCAAGGTAGCATTTGGGAAATTTAAACTAAACCAAATCACATAAAGCAAACAAAAGAACAATAGACAAGCTCTTCATTTACTAGGTCTCCTAGAGAGCTCTGTGACATAAATAAATGAATTATGGGTAAGTTGATTTCAGTTTGGTTTTACTCACACAGTGTAATGTAGTTTTTTGTTCATTAAGAAATAAAGCATAACCTGACACTTTTTGGGGAATAGGATTATAAAGATGTGATTTTATGTTAGACTGTTCTATAAACAGACTAATTCCCAGATTTTCAGAGCAGTGACCATTTTGATAAGATACCTGGAAAGCCTCATGATACCAACAGTATAACCTTCATAATTATGTTATTATTGAAAAGATGGCAACATAAATGAATACATGATAGAACTGATAGACAGATAGGACTGACAGAGTACAGAAGTACACATAATCATAAAGGTTTAAGACTGATGCAGAAAGCAGATGAACAAAATTGAGCATTTAAGTAACATACTTCAGAACTCTGTATGCAAGTCCTTGTGGTATTCTTGTCCAGAAAAACCAACATGGGTTTATGGGCAGAAAAAGAACTGCCAATTTCAGAGATACAAAGGGCTGTGGTGAGACTGTCTTTGCATGTTCACAGCACATTGTAAATATCTCTTTCTTTCCTGAAGTGTAGCATCCCAAGCTGATTTTTAACAGCTCCTCCTCATAATGCTGAAGACCCAGGCCTGATTAGGCACCAAAATCAAATTCCTTGTGAGACTCCTTCTCTCCTTCCTCCCTGTACTTCAGGGCTAGAGCATCCTTTGCTGCATCTCACCTTGAATACTGTGTTCAGCTTTGGGGTCCTCACTTCAAGAGGGACACAGAGGTGCTGGATCGCATCCCAAGAAGGGAAACTGAGCTGGGGAAGGGGCTGGAGCACAAGGCTTATAAGGACCAGCTGAGGGAACTGGGGCTGTTCATCCTGGCCAGGAGGAGGCTCAGGGGGGACCTTATTGCTCTTTACAGCTCCCTGACAGGAGGTTGTAGGCAGGTGGGGGTTGGTCTCTTCTCCCAGACAACAAGCAAAAAGACAAGAGGGAACAGCCTCAAGTTGCTCCAGGGGAGGTTTAGATTGGATAATCGGAAAAATTTCTTCACTGAAAGGGTCATCGAGCATGGGAACAGGCTACCCAGAGAGGTGGTGGAATCACCGTCCCTGGAGGCATTTAAAAAACACGTAGATGACGGTTGGCAACGTGGTTTAGTGGGGGACTTGTCAGTCCTGGGTAAACAGTTGGACTTGATGACCTTAAAGGTCATTTCCAACCTAAATGATTCTATGATCTCTGGTGGGGATCCAAAGTGTCTAAGAAGAAATTTAGTCTGCTGCTCTTGCAGAAGGGCCACTGGGAATGGGAAATAGCCTCACTGTGAAATGACTCCTTCTGCAAGAAAGCCACTAGAGGGAGCAATGCCATCAGAGCTGCCCTTTAAATAAACCTATTTAGGATTGCTGGAGCAGCTTGGTGTTAGCTCATTGGAAGAGAAGTACTGCTTCTTGAGTAATATTTTTAATTAAGCAAAGACAGCACTCCAGCAATCATGGGACTGATGATGCAGCAACCTGCCAGCTTCATTATAACCGAAAACTTATTCCTAGGTCTGTCCTGGATTGCTCTTCAAGCACCTGTATAACATCATCATTCCCCTTCATTTCCAAGGAGACTGAGATTCAGTTTGGTTTGGAACCACAGAAGCACTCAGGCAAGAAGTTGTAGCAGAATTGGGACCATTAGTCAAATGTGTAGGACTCTGAAGTTTTCTGGCTTGTCACCATAGCCTTTTGTGACAATTTACAGGGCATAACAGTGTGCCCCAAAGGGACTAATTGAGGCTTGCCTGTTCCTCCTATGCTGATCTAGTACAGCACATAAAGCTTGGACATAGAAGGCTAACTAGTAGTCATCGATGAGATTCCTTAATCAAGATGACACCGCTGCCAGGTCATCATTTCCCTGCCTCTGAAGCATTTGATTGGAAAAGCCCAGTCTTGAAATATTGGATTGGTACAGTTCCTTTCAGCCTTATCCACGCTGGCTCACAAGGACAGCCCCAGAAATGCACTAGGGACCAGCCTCACGGGAAACTGTGAGCTAGCCTCAAAATACAGCCTCCACAGCACACGCTTAGAGCAGCAGCTGGGTCTCACATACTCACAGCCCACAAGGTGAGTTAACACCTTAGGAACTCCTCTCCACAAGGGCTGTATTAGCTGGGCAACCATGTGGATAGAGGTGAGGCACAGCACTCTCACGGATGGTCTGGACATGTCTTCTCCAGCATCATATCTATGTTGGCTGCAATTTTTCAATTGCAATTCATCAAAAGATGACAGTGTGGCACACTGAGCCTAGTCTCTGCAGTTATAGATAACATCTATAGACCAACTCCATCTTTGAATTAAAGAGGTGTTTCCCCCGTTATCGGATGTAGACTCCAGAACAGTCCTGCTCCAATGGTTAAAAAAAGAAAAAAATTTCTATCATATGGTTAGACTAGCTTGCTCTTTGGTCAATATCCTCTTCCTAAAATCTTTCTTTTCCCTATAAAACCTACCCAGTGCAGGACATCATCTTTGCTTGAAGTAGGCTTTTTTCTTTGAGTAAAAAATGCTCTGTTTTCAGTCTCTTAGAAAGACTGGATTAAAGTGTCCTTTATTGCTGACATGATTGTTTGATTTTAACTCTTTGGACCAGGTATGGGATCCTAACTGTACTTACTGTGTGATGACACGCACCACCACCTCCCTGGCATATAGTAATGTCACAAAATAGTGTGCAACAGGCAGTGGGGATGACTTTTCACAGCAGTAAGAGCCAAGTACTGTTCCAGATGCTGCTACTAATCTCCAGCATGAGGTCTGCAGATTCCTGCTTCTCCCCTTTTCCTTCAGTTACACAGGTGTAGCAGCTACACTTGCCTCCTTTACAGAATATTTTCAAAGATACTAAAAAAATTGTACTATAGCTGAGTATAGTACTTTTCCACACTATCTTTGCTTAAATTTGCCTTCTGTATACTACATGTAAATACAACTACAATTTGTATTTAATGCAAATATTTTATCCTCTCCTAGCATAAGGAATTCCACCAATTGAAGAAAAAATCAAGGCTTGTGGAATTAGGGCTATGAAGAACCTCCAATCTTGAAATAACCAATCCCCCCATCTGTTTTAATTTAAAACCTGCTTAAAACCTATTTTCAAGTTTCCAGAGCAGTTATAAGGTGCTTTAACACACATGAAGCAAATGAAATTATTCGG
This sequence comes from Falco biarmicus, assembly GCF_023638135.1. Classification (NCBI taxonomy): domain Eukaryota; kingdom Metazoa; phylum Chordata; class Aves; order Falconiformes; family Falconidae; genus Falco; species Falco biarmicus. The sequence goes on from NC_079296.1 coordinate 24,309,684, forward strand.
TAATGAAAGGCTTGTCATACATCATTAGGATCCTCCTCCTACCTATAGGGCCATTTAGGAAGCTGAATAAATCTATCCAGCTTTATAGCTGTAAGAGACGGTACATTAAGTTTGCTGGTCCCAGAGTGCCTGAAGAAATCCAAGCACCAGTATTCTTCAAGTTCAGCAGATTTTGTATTCTAACTTCCAAATGTTGATTGGCAGAGATCTTTAACAGCAAATCCTCATTTGGCAACCATGAACAGAGGTTTACAAGCTTTAAAGAAACATTTTTCACAAAGGACACCAAAAGACATGCATGTTGAGCTTATAGTGAACTCATATCTATCACCTCCTCACATCCGTGTCATTGGTCTTTTCAAGGTACAGAAACCCGGTATTCTGGACCTTAATTTAGTCCATCTCCTGCAGTACTGGAGCTTGCTGTAAACCACAAGCAGTCACAGCCAGCTCTCAGATCTCAGCCTGGGATTTTGGAGACCCCATCACTCCAGTGATGGGTGACACTCTCAGCATTTACTGCCCTCCCCGCTGCACCGTGACACTGAGTGCACAACTGCTTCTGGGGCTGCAGCACCAGCTGGGCCACACAACTGCTCAGTATTATGCAGCTGGTGATGGCATCCATGGGAGTATATATAAAAAGAAATACTAGACTTTTTGAGCACTTGGATTTTAAATAAAAAAAATCATGAAAATCAGACACTTATAATAAAAATATGCATGATCAAAATCCTTTCCCTTTTTCTTCAGACACACCTATTGGAATTACTTTCTAACATCCCAGCTGTAGCTCTTTCAATCAGACCTCAATTATTTTCATTCCTGTTATGCTAGTACCCTTTTCTATTATCCCAGTGGAAAGGATGTAATCGAATTAATGCATTTATTGGTTTTGATGCTGGTTCTGTGACATTTTGCTTTTTTTCTCTGCTAGAAAACTGACAGTTGCTTGGTTTCATTTGTGTTTCTACTGTAGCTAGATTAAAAACACTTTTTTCAAAACCACCTGACTCCCTGTATAAGGGGTGTGGGTGGGAAAGAAGAATTCAAATGGAGTAAGTTTTGTTCTAGCTGAATAGAGAAGTGCAAAAGTATTCTGACCAGCTTTGACAATTTTTCTGGACCATCCTGGCAGCTTGATGCCTGGTTTAACAATCTCCTCCAATTTTAAAGGAAATCTAAAAACAAACAAACAAAAAAAACCAAACAGATAACACCCCTCCCCCAAAAAGTCTTTGGAAAATCCTACAAACTAAAGCAGCCTGCATAACTACCAAGACAAGTGGATGAAAATCCAGGGAAAGCATAAGCTTCAAAAGTATAGCGGCACATAAAGTACAAGCTTTTTTTATTATGTCCATTTCCTTGCTGCCCTGAACCTCACAAACACCAGTGTGCTAAGCAGTTTGTAAGATGCAGTGCCAACAGACAGCATCTGCCTCAAAGGCAATCCAACACAATTAAACAGTGGAAGGAATGCAGGGCAAGTGTTAAGAAATTTTTTATCATAATCAATACCTGCATTTCTAGAAGGCATTTGTGCACCCAAATGGTTTTCTGTTTTTTCAAATATACTAGCTAGTCTAACAATCAAATTTCTTCTACTGACATTGTTTGCCTATTAACATCACATTATCTTTGCTACAGCTTACAGCTACTATTATTTAAGCTTCTAGAATATTTATATTTAACTAAATTTAATGCTAAATTAGGCAAGTCTTGAGAAGGAAAAGACAGTCTTATGACAAGACAGATGGTCTTTGTGCCAGGTATCAATATAGTACTCTTACTAGCTTGGAAAGCTGGTCAAAGCAAAGACAAAGAACTGGTCAAAACCGCATTTAAAAATAACATTAAAAAAATTACATAGGTATTTCTGAGTCTTTGGATTTCAGTAGTTGAATGCAAGGCAACTATCAACACCTTGCTTTCCAAAGAGGTAACGTGCTTACTTTGCATAAGCATTGCCTTTGAAGCCTTGTCATTTACTGTGTTAATAAAAGACAGTATTTAAAACATTAAACCTTAAAAGAATCCAGTTCACAGATTTGTAACAAGTGCACAAAGCAAGAGGCATTTCTTCCTCCAAGAGAACAGCCATAAAAATACCCAACCAAACAAACAAACAAAAAAAACCCACAAGATGAGAATGTACTTCTTTTGTCCCACCCAAATATCATATTTTGATAAAGCAATCAAAGTTTTCACCTGAAAGCAAAACAACACAACACAACTAAAACCCACCTACCCCCAAGCACCAGAATATAGCACAGAGCCAGAAGAATAAAGCTGAGAAGGAAAGCTCAGTCTCATACAGACCTGGGGCTTGACAGGCTCAATCACAGAGCACCAGAGAAAGTCAGGGAAGAAAATACTCCTTTTCCCAGGCTTTATAGATCGCTCTGACAACAGATGCTTGTAGCCAAGCTAATAAAAGGAGAGAGAGGAAGAGGAGAGTGGCAGAAGGAGCAGGTGGAGAAGGATAATTGTTGCTATCATTGCCCAAGTGTTTTATTACAGCTCTGGCAATAAACTTTTGCTGTAAATCAAGGTTCACTGTGATATACTAAAACAAGATGATTATGAAAATCTAGGAAGTAAATCTTTTATATTCTTGTTTAAAAACCAAGAAGAAAGGATTAGGAAAGAACCTGAGGAAGGTTAACAAGACAGTTTTGCACATGTTTATAAGGAACTCCTGAGCAAGATGAAAGGATGACTGTATCTGTTTGATTATCAAACAAATTACAGCCTCCAGCTGCAGCACATTATGCTTTTAGCCAGGCTGGTCTGTGGCAACAGATGAGAATCCTCCTTCTGAAATAAGGACTACACAATAGCTTATTGATTACCTGGTGGTCTAAAATGTCTTTTTTTTTAAACACTTGCTACATTATATTTTGCCTCTAAGTGTTCTTCTTTACCAAGCCACTTGCTGGTGGCTGAGGCTCCCTTTTATATAATAGATAGGAATAAAAGTCCATTGCCTTAATAAAAAAGTTGTTTCTCCTAATACTTTCACCTCTCATATAACACATACCTATGGAACTGGTTAACGTGGCTGCAACAAAATTAATGTCTGGATCAGTTTGTAGCACACATCTTAGGATGCTGTTGTAACATGGTCAACACTCAAAGTGAAGAGTTAATGTCAAAAATTTACTTAAACAGGTCATAATTAAGGATTTTTTTCCCATGGTACCAGAGAAATTACCCAGAAAAACAGGCCACAGAGTTACAGGGAATTCTGAGCATTAAAAAATTACTATTTGCTAGTAGTTATACCTGCAACAAAAAAATTAGAAATGACTCAACATTTACTCGACACCCTCCACTATTATTTGAACCTGGGTGAAGGCTGCGTCTTCTGAGCTACCTAAAGGCTTCAAGTTGGCATAACAAGGTACTGTTACTGGGCAAGACCCCTGGGGCTGGAAGGAGGAAAGGGCATAAAGACAAACCAGCTGGTCCCGTGTTTGTTCTTTTAAGTTAGCAACATAACTTTATGATATTGGTCAACACAGAGAAGGTAAGTCTCAGCTTCACCAGGTCACCTGGTATCCTCTGACTGTCCTTTCTGCGGGGCTGCAGAGAGCAACACACTGCCAAAGCACAGATGTAACCTTGCCAAGGAATTGTAGGAAGCCTAGAGCCACTGGCAGGTGCATGAAAGACAAATGAACCTAATAAACTACGAAGAGAATTAGTGCTAGACTATTAAGCCGAGGTCCCTGGTGGCATGTAGATATTTAAAAATCAGAGGGAATTAGAAGTCTAAATATATGTGCAGCTTTTGTCTCATGGATTAGATTGCTGTACTGGAAATTTCAGAGCCATCAGATGGGCTCTGGATTCCCCTTGGAAAATCAAATGAGAAAATGAAAACTGATGCTCCTTAGAGATTTTCTTGTTGCAGAAACCTCCCTTTGCTTTGGTAATACAGCTTTCACAACAATTGTCTTTCCTCTCTGAGATTCCAGTCATCCCATATACCCTCCCCAGAAACTTCAGACTGCATCCTTTTCTAGAAGAACTGTACCAGTTTTTATGGCCTGATACATCACTTTCTAGCCATATTTGGGCTATTCAGAGGATAAGAAAAAATATTACTATCTCATGAAGAATTTAGAATTTTGGCTATGCAGATCAATAAATGTTCCAGAAAATGCATGTGGATATTTGTGTGGTCTTACAGAAGAATGGTTGGGGAAAAGATTATGTAAATAACAAAAAAATAATAATAAAAAACTAAGTTAGGTGACCCAGGTCAAGTCTATTTCCTTATTTATTTCCCTGTATTGTTCCAGTGTTTATTCCAGGAGAACGAAAAATAAAGGGAGAGGGGGAGGAAAAAATAAACAGAGGTAGTTTATAAAAATGTTGTAAGAATAATGCTGTTCCCATTATCACAGAAGACATCTGTCAACTCTATCCATTTCTTCCAGATGAGGTGGAGAGACCTCTGACATTTGAAATACATCAACCTAATCAAATCCCTATCCTCCTGAAATGCTTACTGAGACTGCATTATAGGTCTACAGAAAGCCATGAATGAATAATTCTTTGGAGAATAAGTTAAATAGCAGGAACAGAACTGAAATAACTGGGTTCAGCAGCATTAAAAAGTGAGGGAACCATTAATCCCCCAAGATAACATATTTTCAGCTCTACGCCACTGAGATCTGGAGGGCTGTAGGGAGAAGACAGTGTGTTCCCGTTTGCCACCACAGAGCAGTGACATTATCAACACTTCTCACTCTGCTGCGCTGCCTGGCTGGAGAGCCAAGCATCGCATTTCATGAAGGGCTGAGGAGCTTCTAAAGGCAGTTGTCAGTCTCAGCTTTTAAGCCAGAGGATTTATCTGACTTTCTTCTCTCACAGCCCTCAGCAGCCACTTTTCAACGTCTCTCTCAATCACAGTTTCCCTTGTCCTTCAAGTCAGGATTGCAGAAAAAAAAGGTATGCGGCACATGTCATGGTCTAGTACCTGAAACCGTTTAAGAGTTACATTTGTTGGCTCAGTTACAAGAACTATAATTGGCTTGTGTGATTTTGTATTTCTCTTCAGGCACAATTCACCTGATTTGAGCTGAGCCACTAAAACAAGGAGTATCTAGTCTGAATCAGAGACCTGGACTGACTTCTACAATCAATGAGAGGTAAGCACATGCAGAAAGCAATTCTTCTCGACTCAGGACTCACTTCAGACTAAGTCATTTTATGTGTATTCCCTTCCTTTTTCCCCTCCATTGACTACAGAGAAAGTGTGGGGGATAAGGTCAGGTGAGGATTTGTTTCATCTAATCATATGTGTCTAAACGTTAAACACCTATACTCCCTAAACAGTCAGTGAGAGTAGTAGGAATCCCTACATGGTAATTTGTTCTTTCTGTCTTAAACAAGGACCTTAGGGTGGAATGAGGCACCCTGTGGAAGTCCTTATTTCTGTCTGTTGATTGTTGAGGCAGTCTAAGATTGGGTTTCACAACATTTTGGGTATTTACCACACAGGGTCAGCACACAAATATTTGAATTTCTGTTATAGTTAATATCATTTATACAGCATAGCACCAGAAAATGAGATAAATATCGTAGCAAGGGAGAAAAAGGGAGAAATATAAAGTCAAAAGGAAGCAGTGAGTAGTCTATAATCACAAAAGACACTAATGGGACTCTCAGAGGTCCTTTAGTCCACCCCCATGATCAAATCTTGATCAACAAGAAGCAGCCATGCAGCAATAAGGATTTTGCTTTGGCTGGGTACAAATATTGCACTGCTATTATCCTAACTGCTTAGATTCTCAGTGTACATTTTTCTTCTGCATGTGGAAGCAGGGTACTCCAGGTTTCAAATACAAGCACAACGGGCTAATATGGAGGAACCCAGCAAGTGACTTCATGCTCTGTGGACACATTGCTTTCATCTGTAGTACTATCAGGAAACTAAGGATCTAGCAAAAATGCACTGAAATTTTCTTGTCAAGGCACTTAGTTGGTGCTATTGTTTCTGCAAAAGAGAAACAAATGAAAACAGCTTTCTGTGAAAAATTTAAAGCAAGAAGTGTAGTGTATGACAGCAGGACCAATTCACATGGTTCAGTTGAATTCATTAGCAGGATCCCAACTATGCTGATTTATGTTACTTAGGATTCTGGTTCAAAATACTTTCCTAACAAAATAGTGTCAGAGTAAAACTAGTAATGGGACCTTCTCCAAGAGGAACTCACAGTTAATTTACCACCTTGCAACTGCTGAGCAAGGCTTAGGTAAAAGTTTAAATCATGAGCTTGAGCAATGAAACTTGCTGGAAAATTTGAGACAAAATAAATTTTGATGGAAAAAGTTCTATAAGCTAGTATTTTCCTACAGAAATCTGGGGTGGTGGTGGTGTGGTGTATGTGTGTCTTTTTTTTTTGTTGTTTTTTGGTTTTGTTTTGGTTTTGGTTTTTTCCTTTTGTTTTGTTTTGTTTTTACTTAATTTATTAAAACAAACAAAATAAGAAGTATTTTCAGACTTCTCAGAAGGTAATATTTTTATTAGCTAAACTGTAATAACACATTGACTACTGTTTCCAATCAGGAAAATGCAGTCTAGGATATCTCAAAGCCCCATGAGAGTCATAGTGGACCAATCTTGAATTAAATTCTTTCCAAAAGGTAGATTTCACCACCTGGTCTATATCTACCATGATATAATGTAACTTCTCCTCTGACAGTGTGGTGGTATGGGAATCACATGATTACAACTCCATGTTAAGAGCAGTTAAAATTTGTTGATATACCACTGTAGGTACTGCTCTTTTCAAGGTGAATTTCCTGACAGCAAGTGGAGTTAGGTGAACATAATATCAATATCAGAGCCCCTGTATTGTGGAAAAGAAAGTGGCACTCCCTTCACTCACCCCCACACAGATAATTCTACAACATGGATTATATAGGAAAAGGTGAGGCTGGAGTTTACCTTTCTTTCAGGAGATCCAGAGACATATCCTCCTCTTATACTGTTGGGGTAAGTACGTGAATCTTACAAAATGACCTGAAGAGCTGTAGGAAGTGCTCCTTTCCCTTTCTCTTCTTCTGAATATTTGATCAAGCTGAGAAGAATGAACTCAGGATATTTGTCAGTAGGTATGGTCATTGACCACTACCAAAGACAGCCAAACAGGCAATGGCACTGAGCCAGCCATGAAAGAAGAGTCTTCCTGGTGTCTAAGCAGAGGGTAAGGTGAAGATGTTTCTATGTTAATTTGCTTTTATAAGCAGTGGCAGCAAGCAAGAGCTCACTTGGAGAGTTTTAAATAGGGATTATGGGTATATTTGCAGTTACTGATCTTAGCTGCTATAGTTTAGGAAATTCCATTTGGTGGTATAATGAAGTAAGGACACATATCTTAACTGTGGGAGTGGTGCAGATGCAGCATAGTAAAAGGAGTTTGTCACAGGGCTTCTGTCATCATCATGTATAAACATGCTCTCCCTCAGCGCTGTACGAGTACAAATGAGATATAGCAACCCTCTACCCTCAGGTTGGATCTAGTGCAATGCAAAACTCATCACTGTCATTTTTAAACAGATTCTCATTCCGATTCCCACTAGTTTTCATAATAATATCATTCTGGAAGACTTTTGATTATTTATAAAGAAAGGAAAGAGTTTAATCACATGTTACCTCAGCTCCTGACAAATGTGGGAAAACACCAGGTGAGCTCAGCTCAGTGGCAGGAAGCCCAGCACATAACTTCTAGCAGAACCTCTTATTGGGAACAGCAGCAAAATGGGAAGGTTAAAAAAAAATAATAGAAGAAGGCTTGAGGAAAAAATAAGGAATTCAGAACTTCTCCAGGGTGTCCCAGAATCCCTGAGATACAGAGATTAGCTGGATCATCTGCTGTTTCTAAGGGGTGGTAATTGACTGTTCTCTGTGAGCCTCTTAATTATAAAACAAGGTATGGAAGACCTGGTGGGATCATGATTAAAAAACATCACATGATCATAACAAAACTAGCAAAGTGTCCTTCTTACTCTTCAGATCCAGGGTAAAGTGAACTGTGAACCTGCTAAGGAAAATATAGCCACAAATGTTGAGGTCTTGGACGTATAACATATTTTAATCTATCTGTACTGGTGCAATAAATCTCCATAGTCTGGGCTAGATGGCCTAAAAATTGTCCAGCAAATGGGACAGCAACCTGAATAAATGAAAAACATTGTATCCCTGTTTATTCAAAAGAGTTCAGCAGTGAGATTAAACATAGTGTGGCTTCGTGGTTACAGTAACTCAGAGGCAGTCTAAGTTAGTTTCAAATTCTATGGACTCCCTGGGTGGTACAGGCAGGACATTACTTATTCAGATATCTGTTAGACAGGCATGGTGGTCTTCTTTTTTTTTTTTTTTTTCCCCATCTGTTTAGAGATCTGTCAGACAAAGACTTTAAGGTATATGCGGCACTCTCCCACTTGAGTCTTCTTTTTAACCAGTGCTCTAGATACTTACAGAATAGGTCAGAACAAGCATAGTACCTCGACCCTTTGATGCAAAAATGTTTTCCCTATTTCCCCCATATTCTCAGCTGATATTGCTGCTCTTTATCATTACCAAGATGCTTCTAATAAAGCTATTCTGGCAGAACTTCAACAATATTATGTATTAGATTGTATAGAATATGACAAAATAGGGCCTTTTGACTGTTCTTCTGCTAAGACTGCACCAGAAGAATGATCTACAGGCAACATGCCACCTCTGGGGCAATTTAAACTGGCTCACTGTTACATTATTTCAGTTATGACCTAACACAAGGCCGGAAGCTCAAGATAAGGGCGTGTCTGACCTCTCTACTTTCAGCCACTTAGCCTCTAAATCCAACCTCACATCCTCACCGAAGAAGAGAGTTGCTTGCTGGAAGTAAAAAAAGAGAGGCCCGAATTGTTAACTGAAAATTTTATTTCATGCTTTGAAGATCCTAGAAAGATTATTATCTAGATTGTGTTTATGAACATCTCCTATAAGCTGGTTTATTTTGAGTAAATAAAGCTACTAGGAACACGGGGAGATGGATTAGTCTTGTCTAGTCTTTTTCATTTAATTCTGCTAGATGTACCTAAGAACCACTTTTGTTTTCATTAAACATTTTAAATAAAAATAAAAATAAAAATAAAAAAATATAATCTGGGGAAGGATTTCTTAAGAAGAAGAGTTGTTTTTTTTTTTTTTTCAGAAAACTGACAATTTTTGCTGTCTTTTCCTGTAAGTTATGAGAAAAATCAAGTTCAGATTAAAAACAACATTCAAGGAAATATTTGAGAACTATACATTAGGAAAGATTTTGTTATAATCATTCTTTGTTGTGACTTCTCTCATGTCTTTCCATATGCCCCACATCCAGTCTTAGAGAGTTTTCCATGTACATGTCTTGCACACTTGTGGTGGGTTGGCCCTGACTGGACTCCAGGTTCCCGCCAAAACTGCGCTGTCACTGCCCTCCTCAGCGGGGCAGGGGCGGGAAAAAGGCTCCTGGGTGGAGATAAGGGCAGGGAGAGCACGCAGCTGTTACCGTCTGGGCAAAACAGACACCGCTGAGGGAAATTAATGTAACTTATTACCAATCGAATCAGAGTAGGATAATGAAAAATAGAACTAAATCTTAAAACCGCTTCCCCCCAGCTCTCCCTTTTTCCCCAGGCCGAACTTCACCCCCTGTGTCTCCCATCCTCCCCGAGTGGCGCAGGGGCTGGGGCTGGGTCAGTCCCTCACACGCTGTCCCTGCTGCTCCTGCCCCCTCAGGGGGCTCCTCACACTCTGCCCTGCCCCGGTGTGGGTCCCCCCGCGGGTCACAGCCCCCTGCGGGCACCCCCTGCCCCGGAGGGGGGCTCTGCCCGGGCTGCAGAGAGGGATCTGTTCCACCATGGACCTCCATGGGCTGAAGGGGGGATCTGCTCTGCCATGGGCCTCCGTGGGCTGCAGGTGGGGATCTGCTCCACCGTGGGCTTCCGTGGGCTGCGGGTGGGGATCTGCTCCATGGTGGGCCCCCGTGGGCAGAGGGCACAGCCTGCCCTGCCGTGGGTTTCACCACAGGCTGCCGGGGAATCCCTGCTCCAGCTCCTGGAGCCCCTCTGGCCTCCTGCACCGACCTGGGGGGCTGCACAGCTGTTCTCTCACACAGTCTCACTTCTCTCTCTGGCTGCAGTTGCAGAGTTTTGTTTTTCTTCTCCACTTCTTAAATACGTTATCCCAGAGGTGCTGCCACTGTCGATGATGGGCTCAGCCTTGGCCAGTGGCGGGTCCATCGTGGAGCCAGCTGGCATTGGCTCTGTCGGACACAGGGGGAGCTTCTAGCAGCTTCTCACAGAAGCCACCCCTGCAGTTCCACCTTGTGCTACCAAAGCATTGTCACACAAACCCAATACAACACTGAATTCCTCATTGCAGGTGGGGGGCAGGGGAAAGCTAATACCTTTTATTTGAGGAAACTGCTCAAATGTTAATAAAAATGTAAGCTTATAGACCTACAACTATTTCCATAGGAAATCTGGTTTTCTTACCTGTTGCCATCTAAATTGTTCTCAGCCATTCCATGTTCATTGTAGCAAATGCACTTTTGCAAGGCTAGACTGGTGAAAGAATACTCATAGAACCCTCGATGTGGCTCCCCAGCTGTGATATTCCTTCAGGCTGCCTACCTCTGTCCCAGCTTGTCAGATTTCTTCACAATCAAAATTGAGGTTTCTGAGGGGCAGCTGGTTTGCTGCTATCACAAAAAGCCTGTGAGCTAAGTACCATGTGACCTGATGAGGTGTAATGAGGGAAGAATATTGTCCTTGCCACCCTTTTCTGACATATCTGAGAGTTCAGCACTGCCATCACCTCTTATGATGCGATTTTTACTACAAGAGCCTGGAGTCCATTTGGTATTCTACGACACATGGCTGTTGTTTTATTTTGGGCAAGAAGAAAACAAAAGGGTTTCCACAGCAATTTAAAGATTTTCCAGTGAAGCAGTGAGGTGATAATTTGGAAGAGGATAGGTCAGACCACTCTCAGTAATAAATAACCCAAGACCTCTAGTTCAGAATCAGACCAAAGTGAAACCTCTTTTAGACATTGTGGAAAGTTGGTTTATTTCACTGTGGAAAGACAGATTATTCATCTTGATTAGTGTTTGCTGATATCTGTACTTAGCAGCTGAACTGGGACCATGGTCTTTCCTCATGATACTCCTGGCCAGGCTGAAATCCAAGTGATAGGAAGAGAATCAGATTTCGCAAGACCTAGAGCCCGGTTTGAAAAGAAGAAGATATAATGGATGGCTTCCAGGAACTTTTACAAAAGTACCTGAGTGAGTTTTGCAATGTAGAGAAAAAAATGGAACAAATACTACCTTTTAATTCCAGTTTAAGACTCTCACTTGCATACGATCGACAGCCATCGTCCTAGTCCTCTAGTATGTACCATGAGTACCATATATGTACCATAAGTTGGCTGCCTGGGGACTATTGCACTATTGCTGAGACATGTAACAACTGGCAACATGTATTCAGCTGGAAAGCATGTCATATCCTTGAAGATCAGCAAGGATGTCTCCCATGTTCTGTAATTCCTACCATTCCTCAACTTATTCTTCAACTGTGGCCAATATATTTTTAGCTTTCTCCTACACACAGCAGTAAACCTGCTTTTCCCACTACTCTGATAGGATCTTCCCATAGGTAGTAAACAGTCCACGGTTGATAGGACAGATTCAGAAATTATATCTAAGGTTAGTTCTAGGTTTGCCCTTTGTACTTTATAAGACACCTCATTTCACCCAGCTACTCTGTGTATTTGATTAATTTTAACTCTGCCTTCACGAGAAGCTTTGCTTTTGTCAACCTCTGTTGGTAATTGGTTTCTAAAACCTGAAAAGGACTAACTGTGTGAACACTTTTAATGTGGTGGCATTTAAAGTCATGCAGGATAGCATAAATAACCTTCAGACGTGGCTAATCTAAGCTGTTTCACCTGCTTTATAAGAGTTGAGGAAGATTCACACAGTCAACCCAAGAACCCAAGTGGGCAGTTCTCCACTGAAAGGCTCCTCATTGCTGAAGAGGAGGTATGATTAGTGTTTGTTAATCAATCAAGAAATCAAATGCAGAGGACAAATTTTCATTGCACTTCACTTAGCCCATTTGAGCTTTTGTTTGAATGAGTCTTTATTATTTTGTAGTTACTCTTGAATTTTTTTTCAGTCTAATACTGTTACCGATTTGTTAATAAGTTAAGATTGATTGACTTTATTTGATTGATTATTTGATTTTATAGAATTATTTTATAGAATAGAAATATAGAAGGATAAAAATATATTTTGAGGAAACTTATAATTGCTCAGTAAAAGCTGCTATGAGACCCTCTGTACATCCTGTACCAAGGCCAGAAGAATGGGCTGGAATCATTGTTGAAACTTAGGTAATAATTTAGGGTTTGAAAGGTTTCTTTGTATCTGACCAGTTTTCTGTATGTAGAAAGTGTATTGAGATGTTGGAATATGAGATTAATGGAAATTGGGAAGAGACGCCTGGAACAGCTTGTAGTTGCCTGCCAAGAAACTGTGAACTTTAGTAAAAGGTAATTCCGACAGGGGGAGATAGCGACCACCGACTTATATACCACCTACCCAAATCATACCTCAGACCCATTTCTAGACCTTTCTAAGCTCTACTGCGCAGAATCGGATATGGGAGGAGAATATGTTAATGATTTATGGGAAATATTATGATTATGCATGAATACTTAATGAATATGTATGAATAAGTTCTATATATGGAATCTGATTTTGAAGCTTGGTGTGCGTTGATCGTGAGAGGACTCGCTCATGCACCCGGCCATCAATAAAGAAGTGTCTGCTTATCTACATCACATTGGTGTCGATAAGTTTTTCATTCCGAGATTTCGGTAACAATACAACATACAAGAATTATTCGAATACTGAGATGTAGGAAGGAAGTGTAAGACGGAAAGGGTACCTCAAGTTAAAACATCTTTGCAGAAGTTATTCAATTAGAGTTTTCCATGTAATAGAAGAGTGAATATCTGAAGGTCTAAGGGTGGTAGTGAGGGAAGTGAGATACACATAAATGTTTTAAAGAAGAATCAAACTGAAGAAAATATCTGCCCTCCAATAGATTTTTTAATTTTGTAAGATATTTGCAGAAGTAGGGAAAATACAGAAGTGCTTTTTGAAGGCAATGAAACTATTCTTACTGTTAAAGTTAAGTGCATGGGACCAAGCTTATGACTGCATCACAAGAGTGAGTCCTGTTTGAACACAGTGGTTGAAAAGCTTTGAAACCTGATGATAACTAGTGGTGGAAAACAAGATTTGAACCACATATATGCCTATAGGTATGCTGGAAATAGTTTGCAAGAGTTAAGCTCATAAACATGACTCCAGACACTGGGTAAAATACCTCTACACAGCAGTGACACTTTAATGAAATTGCATGAAACCACCTGTTGTTGGTAATGTTTATTTTACAATTTTATATATATATATATGGGTATAAGTATTTTATGGCATTAAAAAAAAATGTACTTTTGCCTTATATAACTGGCCCTTCATCAAGCAGTGCCAGATAGCTGTACTGAGAATACTGAATAAATAATATATACAGTATTTCTTATTAATTGCCCAGGCACCAACAATAGAAATGTGAACTCAGAGAAACAGGAGCTACATGTCAGGAGATTATGGTGTCTAGATCCATCAACTTCAATTAAAGTCCCTGTCAGAAAATAATAAAAGTAATAATGACATCATTCAGTGAATGTGCATCAACAATTTCTGATGGCAGCTCCTGCCAGAAGGTGGGAATTGAAGGAATGAAAAGGAAATAGGTAGGTAGCACACAGGAATTTCAAGATGCCACCTGGCTGTGCTGTACGGATAAGACTTTTGACAATGCCACTGAGCCTCCCACACTGATCACAGCACAGAAGGTGGCTCCAGCCTCCTGTAGCTATTAGAAGTTTGTCCTGAGTGTGAGGACACAGTTATATACCATGCCCCGCTTTGCACTTCTCACTGCCCCCTCACATACACTTGACCATGCCATTGCTTCCCAAGATATAACTTGATCTGCATTCCCTGCTTTGACAGCAAATCCTATATGTTTTGCTCATACTTTGTATGGCCCGTACTGGGCATACCCGTTATTTGTGCTTCAGTACAGAAGGATTCAGTGTCATACAGTGCAAAGCACTGCAAGAAAGGGATGTCACCAGGATACAAGTACCCTAGCATCAGTGAGGTGGAGAGAAAGCACCTCTGCAGGGAACATATTGGACTAAACCCATTTGGCCCATGGTCTCATGAAAGGTTTTGTCACATCACAGAAATAACAGTAAGATAGAGAGGAATTATTCCAAGGAACCTCAGCACCTGAACTATTTCTCTAAGTAGTGTTCCTTAGTTTCGCTCCTTAAAGTGGGTATAAACTAATGTAAGGTTTCATTCAGGACCTGAACAGGGCAGAGAAACCTGAACACAAATGATACTGCAGGAATGCAGTTACTTCTACTTTTAGGCTGAAGCTGCGATTTCATTTTCTGCTTTTGCTCCTAGAACTTTTTTATTATAAATTTAAGGAAAGATTATACTGTAATAAAGAGGTTATTCAGTGGAATTAATTGCTGGGAAATTTAGAAGAGATTAACAGGAGAGGCTTGCTGTGCTGTGTGTCATTGGCTCATGTAATACTTCACTGTTGTCTCATGGGAGGTCAGCTAGTCAAACACAGTAGCTCAAATCTGGGAAGGGACTAATAATATATGACCCCTACCATAGCTTAGAGTTATGCAGGCTTTAAGCATGAGTAATCAATTTTCATACTTTGGAGAAAAAAGCTACCATTGTTAAGAAGGTATTTGAAACTGCCTCCTCCAAGCTACGGATGCTGAGGGCTGAACAGTCACCCTCCGATTTGGTGAGTGGTACCACAGGCAGGGTCCAATCCTTCATGAAGTCACCAAGGGCTTTTTATTGATTTTCCTCGAGCAGAAAGTTCTCCCACACGTGCACATGTTTCTTTCAGGCTCTTGCAGGGTGAGGGTGGTGCCAAACAGAAGGACAGAAAGAGAGAGAAGAAAAGGGCAGGCTTTACTGTTTTGCTACCTTAGGCAAAGGCATTTGTAAATGGAAAGAATTCAGACTTGATAAGCAGCTACTGCTGGTCCAATTTCCATAATTTCCATGGAAACCTGAGCAATTGCCAGACTGTACATGTCAGTGTACATGAAAGTACACTTGTGTATGGGAAAGGGATATTGGAGTGATCTGTTTTTCTGAGCTCCTTGGGGGCTTGCTAGCCCCCTTACTAGCCACTAATAACTTCATCCTAATTACACTCGCATCTAGTCAACTAACTCTAATGAAAATGAAAGGTGGAAAGAGGTAAAGACTGCATAAAAATCATAGGGTGTAGAAGTATATACGAGCCCAAGTAGTTATTTGTAAGGAGCACTATATACTTTAAATGTATCTGAGGCTCGGCCAGCACTGCATGCCATTCAAATACATTTATGTGAAATGAGGTACCTCCTTATATTCAAGTTACAGAGCACTAGAAGAAAGGCCAGATTTATGAATTTCTAAGCTGGAAGACTGCTTCCAGATGGTTTAACAGCCATTTTTAAAATTACAAACCTTTGTGTACAAGTTTTGGACATTGAAACATGTTGAGAAAGGACAAATCTAACCTACAGAGGGAATTATTAATTTTTAATAGAAATGAATTTGCAAGAAGGTTCTACATTTTGGCTCACTTGTGGGACAAAAAAAAAAATAATCAAAAAATCCAAAAAGCAATAGTTATTGGAACAGATCAGTTCAAACCTGGTAACCTGGTAAGGAAAATCAGCCAGTTTGCAAGGCTGGCAGCTAGTCAGCCAATGAACAGGCTCTCATGGCAACGAATCCCAAGCAGTGATTGAATTCAGCACAGGATTTCTTTCTCACTTTTGAGTCCTAGTTTATAGACCTCAGGACAGGTTTGTTAAATTAGGCTATAATTCCTCCATTATAAAATGACATCTTAATGGTTCTGATCTTTTGGAAGACTTTTAGCAGATTAGGAGGTGATGGGATAGGGGAAAAGATTTATTGCATGCTCAAAGCCATGTGGTAATCCAAAGGGATTTATAGACAGTACTCTTCACTATGTGTGCTGAACAAGGATGTGAATTATTTGATTCTGATAACATGAGAATCCTCTTACAATACAGTATGAACTTGGCAAAATGCAAATAGTGCTAAGAAAACCATTCAGAAGTAGATTTTTCTCCTTTTCCCATTAGTTGCCTTTAAAGAAGTAGAAACTTGGTTTTGTATAATTTTTAAAAGTCCCTTTAGATAGTTTTTGTTCTGAAATTCCCTCTGAATTGAATGTCTATGAATACAGATAGTCGAGAATTTCCATTAAAAACATTTTTTTAGCTGTTGGAGTGTGCAAAGCCACTGAAGTTAGAACTTTGTGCAAGGATATTAATTTCAGTTTGGACAGGAAGTTTTCTAGGATTTGGGAGAGAATTTTAGGTCAGCACAGGGGAAACCCAAATTCATGTCCTTGTTCAGCCTAGTTCAGACAAAATGCTTGCCTCAAGGGGGCCCTTAGACATGCTGTTCTGCTGCATCTGAGCTACAATGACTCTCCAGTTGCTTTCCACTCCTAATATATTGCAAGGCGAAAAAACCTTCTCCAAGACTTGCCATTGAAACTGAATGTGTAGCAAATAGCTACTCTATTTTCATCAGAATTATGTAAGCTATGAACAAATGACATTTAAAAAGTTTTCCAACTGAATCCTGGCTGCATCAAAAGAAACCTGACCAGCAGGTCAAGAGAAGCGATTCTTCTCTTCTATTCAGCTCTGGTGAGACCCCACCTGCATTACTGCATTCAGCTCTGGGGCCCCCAACATCGGAAGGACATGGACCTGTTGGAATGAGTCCAGAGGAGGGCCTTGAAAATGGTCAGAGGGCTGGAGCACCTCTCCTATGAAGACAGGCTGAGACAGTTGGTGTTGTTCAGCCTGGAGAAGAAAAGGCTCCAAGGAGACCTTATAGCAGCCTTCCAGTACCTAAAGGGGCCTACAAGAAAGCTAGGGACAGATATTTTAGTAGGGCCTGTAGGGACAGGACAAGGGGTAATGTCTTACTGAAAGACGGTAGGTTTAGATTGGGTATTAGGAAGAAATTTTTCACTATGAGAGTGGTGAGGCACTGGCACAGGCTGCCCAGAGAAGCTGTGGGTGCCCCATCCCTGGCAGTGTTCAAGGCCAGGCTGGATGGGGCTCTGAGCAACCTGGTCTAGTGGAAGGTGACTCTGCCTGTGAGAGGGGGTTGGAACTGGGTGATCTTTAAGGTCCCTTCCAACCAAAGCCATTCTGTGATTCTACGATTCTATGATAATACACAGTATACAATAATCACTATGTGTTTGTTTGAATCTGAAATATTCATGCATCTCTGATTAGATTATCTTATGAGCCTCATTAATATATAGCTCTGGATTAATTATAGAAATATTTTCATAAAAGGAGGTAGTGAAAAATTATTGTCTACATACACCAGAGGAGACAGACAAAGGGATCCAAGGTTATAGGTGATATTTCTGGGAGACTCAGTAACAGAAGAAGCAGACCCTAATGCTTCATCCTTGCTTCACTATCCACACTTTGTAAATTTGCTTTCAAAAGTTTTAACAGAATCTACAGAAAAATTATATTCTTATCTGAAACGGTAGGGAAATCCTAGAGCAAACTATGAGCATGAAGCAAAATTCAGTTGGGAAAGACACAGTTGTTAGTTGTTTATTTAGTAGGAGAAAAGCAGAACCCAGTTAAATAAGCTTGATATACTTTTTTTTGTCTTTTTATTAAATAAAACCACAAGTTTAGTTCCAAGGGGGTCTGCTTTTTACACTAATCTGAACTGTTAAACAAGCTAAACTCCCTAAAAGTTTGTGTGGTTTTACTACATCTGAGTGCTAGGTCACATAGTAAGTAACTAAGAATTTGGTCCACATACAGAAATTATATTTCTCATACCTGAGAGAGTTCTAAATTATCCTGGAAAAGGCAGAGCAAAAGCTAGAGACTGGCAGTCAAAGCCAGACAGTTTTACTCTCATAACAGGCCTTGATTTTATTTTTAACAGTCATGATAACCAATCATTTGCACAATTTACCATGGAACAAAGCAGATATTCCACCACTTGAAAATTTTAAATCAAGTCTGAGTGTTTTTTTTAATGAGATGTATTTACTAAGCTGGCAGCAGCATGCTTCAGCAGGGTGGGAGAGGGGAGAAATTACCTGAAGAAATTTGTTACTCTGCATCGTGAAGGAAGATCACACAGGAGATTCATTCTGTCTATCAAACCCAACATCTTTCTTTAGTGATAAGCAGTGACAGGATTTCACTGTTGTTAAAATCTGCTTTAACCAATTATGTGTTTCTGCAGGGAGGTGGGGAAGGACCCCAAAGAACTAACTATGGAAAGCCTGGTATAATTGCTCAGGTTAACATTTTTGCTACCCACAAACAGCATGCTTGTGCATGTTTCTTTCTGCTTTTGCTCAGAGCTAAATCTTTGCAAAGATTGATATATTTCCATCACCACTGACAGCTGCTACACCTTTTGTGATTTTACATACTTCTTTGCCAAAGAACTCCATTTGATTATTCTATTTCATTTCGCCCCTCCATGTTCTTCCTATTGGAATCCAATTTGTAATGCAACTTAAAAACCAGTGCCATTTCAACTGGGTAAGATTCCTGCCCTTCTGAAATATATGTATTTATTTCCTTTAGATGTGGAATTACTGTTCGCACACAGTAGTTGCCACAGAACATAAAATTACTTCAATGCTAAATTAGCAATTGGAATTACACCCTTGTCGTAATGCTTTTAATATGTCATTACTTGTTGGAACAGAAACTTTTTAAATAGTTCTTTCACTGGCTGAGACTGACATCCACTGGAAGAAAAAACAGCTGTCCCCAGCCATGATAAATTAGAGATTATGACAAGCCATCGGTTTGTATCCAGGATGTACAGTATGCTTTATCTCGCTCTGCTTGGCAATAGCTCAGCGCTACAGTCAGCACTGTATGGATTGCCCTGTAATATGTCTACAGAGTACCTAATAATCTACAGTGATTCATAACAAGAGGCTCCTTATCATGATAGTGTTAAGATCAAATTTAGGAAATTCAACAGGGTTAATAAATAAGAAGGAGACATGCAGTTCCATGCAGTAATAGTCTCAGTCTATTTAGAGCTCCATCGTATGGGCTGAATTGAATTGTTATGAAGGGGTAAAGTGTAACACGTTGTCACTCTTGAGTGAGGATCTGAGCTCTGCAAAGCAATTGGGCAAGCTGAAAGCTGTTACTTGACTGTCTTAGGCCAAACGTATGCCAGACAGCAAACCTGGGAATCGTAGGTGCTCCCCTGTGGTTTCTGTCCTTTATTGGAGTTCATGTCAATGAGCTTTACAGACCCCAAGTGGGAGTGATGCAGCGGGGCAACCACATCTGTCTCTGGACTCAAGGGATTGCTGTGTTGCAGTTGCCATACTAAAAAATCCCTTCTAGTCACAGCTTTTCCTAGCCTCTCTCGCACCTTGCAGGAGACTTTGCAATGTCCACAGGCTCCCTGTTTAGTGTCAATCATCATGTTTGGCTATTTGTTCTAGGCTTTGTTTCTACTGCCTGCTTCCCAGATCCCCTTTCCTGCTGAGGGAAACCCATCTCCGCTGACTACTCCTCTAACTTGGGCATTTTCCCAGGCAGGCCCAGCCCAGGAGGTTTAGGCAGATCTGTTGGGGCTGTTGGCATTAAGCCACCCCCAGCTATGTCCCCTGTCATCCAATGACAGCAGCACCTGGCACCACTTTGCCACTGTGAGAGGAATTTACTGTTTTTTGTGGTTTTCTGCTTCTGCAGAGATGCAGAAGTAACCTCCTTAGGCTGATTCAAGTCCAGCCCTACTTTATAAAGGGGAATAAGACACTGGAAGTGGGAGTAATTTTGAAGTAATTTTGGAGTAAATTTGAAGAGCTTGATCATGTCACATTGACTGTATACAGTCAAGTATACAAGACTGGACTGTAAAGGCAAAATGTGTTTCCATCACTATATTTCTTCTCTCACATAAATGTTCACACAACACCGGGCTACTTGTTGGCTACCTGAAATATGATGATTGTACCTTGTGGTGGATAATAAACATCCCCAACCCTATAAAATAAGAGTGGTCCTTGTCTCACTCCTACTCCAAACACTTTAAAAAAGCAATGCGTTAGGCAATGGTAGTTCAACAGCTGTCTAGTTAGACAAAATGACCATTAGTCTCTCTGCAATTGCAGCTCATTCAGTTTTCCACCTATTCTTCTAGGGAAAAATCCTGTCAAAGACAATGGTGTTTTACTCAGCACTATTTTTACGTACAGTGCTGCTCTTCACTTCAGTATTTCCTGATGAGTAATGTGTACATTCTGCAAGGCAATGGATAACAGCAGATTATCCTGTCTTGTTGGATCAGTAATATTTCACCAAAATCTCTTCCCCAAACCTGATAAGGGTTATGGAATATGAAAACTATATGACAGAGCTGTTGGTTTTGCCATTTCTATCTAATTTTCATCAGCTGGCCAACTTCAACTTATTTTGATGAGACATAGGACTCTTGCACTCAGCACCCCTACAGGGTGTGGGTCAATAATACTCTCAAGGGACAGTTATGTCGGTCCTGAACTTCCATACAAATCTGTTTGGTACTTGTAAGTTTTTTTCTTATCAAGTAGGGAAACCAAGGGCTTTCAAGTAGTCTAAAGGGAGATAAAGCTATTGACTTGAGGAGGATGTGAGGTTGGAGAAGTAGTAGTAGGAAATCCAATACAGTCAAATGTAAAGCTCATAGAAAAACAGACCTTGTTAGGTCTATTGCTTGTAAGAACTAGTTCATTACAAGTGCTGGCTTCTGCAAAATTGCAGTTTCATTTTGCTCAATGTTATTTGTTATGACTATTTTCAATTTTACCCTTGGGCAGGAAAGCCAAATAGAAACAAAACATTTTTTAATTTGGGTTAAATTTGCCTAAGCTAATGGAAAATGTATTTCACATAAATGTTCCTCACATTCTTTTCCATGGAACCGATTTTATGGCCATACTACCTGTCTCATGAACAGTCACTGCTGCTGAGAGGTTCCCACATATTGCACTGTTACAGCTAAGACCATTTAATTTTGGACCTGCTCCAAACAAAAATTAAACATTTTTAAATGGGATTATGTTAAAAAAAAAAATTGTTCCAAGAAAGGGGTTCAGTGCTTTGTCTTTTTTTCCCAATTAGGATAAAAACATGAATTAAAATACATTAATTTTATGAGAGGAGAAATCCGATTCCTGAATTAGTCTAGCTGTGATTATATGGTTACTTAAAAATCACATTTGAATCTGACTATTTATAATTTCATAACCTACATCATCCTCTTCAGATAAATCTCTTGATAACAATTAATGAAAGATGCCATCTAACAGGTGAGGAAATATCATTAAATGGGTTTCTGATGCAGACTTATTGAAATCTTTGGAAATTCTCTTTGAATTCAGTGGCCTTTGGATCAGGTACCTGGTGTATTTATCTAGCTTGAAAATGTTCCCAAGGTTGTGCTGCCCTCAATAAGAAATAAAGTAATTCAATTCCAGTTATTATGTAATTTAGCAGAAGGGAAAAAAATTGAGGTCACGGTGTGGATATGGATTTTTTGTTCTTTTTTGCCGCTTTTTCTCAGTGTGGAAGAAGGTAAAGCTTTCATCTCTTCTGGGCTAACAGTTATGTGGATTAGATAACAGGAAGAATTTCATTTAATCAGTTCAATGAATTTTGTTTCATTATAAATTCATGCAAATTGTCAAGTTCTAAGTCCTCCCAAGATTGCCCTGGTTTTTTTGAGCAGTGCATAGAAAGGTTTTATCCATAGACTGTTGGGTTCAGCTAATTACATTAAAAGCTAATACGATTTCCTTGTTTATGCTGTTTGTACAGGAAGATGATGGTCTAATCCTTTAAGCAGTACATTTAATTTTGGTTTCTATTTCAAGTCTTTAAATTGTGTTAACTACTTCTAGCTCTCAAGGTAAATGTAGTTTAAATCTTAAATGTTTACTTCTGAGTAGCTTCAAGGATGAAGCTGCTCTAGTTTCATTTCAGACAAGGAACATCATTTCATGCCTATTGGTTCTAAGCTGGAGGGCAGTGGTGGAAGCAGGTGAGAGGGAACAAAAAAACCTCTTTTCTAAAGCAAGTTCAGGACTTCATCTACAGAACTGTCACACAGTGGCTGGCTAAATTGTTCATTTCTATACAGCAGTTATTATTGCTAATTATCTGTCTGTCTGTCACATATGTCTAATCTGGCCATCCATCTCTATATAAGTATTTTAAATTTGCATTTGGAAGTACATAATGAAATTATACTTGGCCTAGAAAATCTGTGTACATCAGCTATATTTCCTGTCTTTGAAAGTTGTGTTTCTGTTGTATCTGAAATAGCATTGAAGGGAAAAAAAAAGTGTCTAAAAATCTTGACAAATAGATAAATAAATGTCACTGCCTAAAATAGCATGCAAATAGCATTGTCAGGCTAGACTTCCTTCTCTTTTTCTACTTTCTCTTTTAAAACAAAAAACAAAAACAAAAAAAAAGGAAAACAATTTAAGCCACCAAGGGTATAACCTTTGTGGTGCTTCCTGTAGCCACTAATAAAGAAAGAGAACAGAACAATTCCCAACATCATGTAACTAAATCGTGGATCTTGTTGGCACAGTATTTTGTAGATGGTCAAAGTTTTGATGGATTAAAGTAGAAGTTAAGTAAGATTCGGCCTCACGGGTACCTGTTAAAAGGGATATAACCTCTAGTTCAGTGTTGTCAAAAGCTGGAGGGGTATATCACAAATATTTTCAAAAGCATCCAGCATCATCTGCTGTTAGCAACCCAGAGAATGGCTGGGACTTTGCCTGACCTCACGCAGCTATTCTTTTATTGTATTCTTTTTGTTATACTATTACTGGAATGTTCTTAGTCATTATTGCACTACATTCACAGAACATTGAGCCCTATATCTGGGTCACAGTGGTAAGACAGGTCATTATTTATCCATATCATGTCATGTAAGCTCAAGACACAGCATTATAATTATCAACATGTGTTTTATAGAATTGTCACTGTCACCATCATCAGAACATGCCATGGATATTTTTTGTATGTTGAAAGAACAAACTAGATTTATATTTTATGCTTTAGCCAGCAAGGAGTTTTCATGTTATCACTTTTTCAGAGGGAAAACCAGAAATTAACTGCATTTCCCATCAGTAAAAACATTGCAACAATTGTGAACTATTATTAAAAAACACTATTCAGAGCTAGTTGAGATTATTACACCTTCATCAATGATGCTCTGGCTGAGATAATGAATCACACCTTGATATTCTTACATCTTTTCCTCACACAAACCCAAAGCTGTAAGTAACTGGGATGATGCCAACCCACTCATTTCACATCTAAGTCATTCTTCACCTGCCATTAAAAAATGGAAATGGAAGTCTGCTGACTTTTTTCCTCTGCCAGTCCTCTGAGGAACTCAGCCTGACAGATGCAAAAATTGGATGCAGTCCTTTCCTCCACCCAGTCCAAAAAAGAATGAATACCATCTTAGTTTGATGGGTTTCAGCCTCATAATTTCCATTACAGTGATGGAAGGCAGAAAGCAGAGTAAACAGGAATGTGCTCTTCTTCACAGAGGATCAGGCTGCGAGAGCTCAGACCCTGAGCTGTCCTGCTACACTACAGAGGAGATAAAGGAGGCCTTCAGCTCATTCTTGCCTGTGATAGCTCACCAGCAAGGGAGAGCTGACTTTCAAGCTCCCACTTCTACCTCTGATAATCATATCATAAAATCAGAATTTTGATGAGCCACAGCTAAAATGTACTAGCCTATATTTAAAAGGCAGAATAACTGATGCAGTAATTCAGGAGGTTACTTGGGTGTATTATAGGTGTAGTTTGTCTTATCAAGGACACTGTACATTTACCTTATTTCCAAAGTCTTTTGGACATGAAGTTAAAAAATAATACCTTAGACTGGTCTTGCAACTCAAACTAAACAATTCAATTGGAGTTTATCAACAATCTTTTTTCATATTCCTTTTAAATGGGCAAAAAAATTCCCCTCATTTACACTCAAGTATTGTATTGTAACCTCTAGATACAGTATTTTCACTTTGGTATTTAAATTACAGGAAATTGCATAGCATTTGTATGTAAATCATAAATTTCTAGCTAAAAAAAATGGTCCCTAGTTTGCAAATTCAGCTCAATAACTGTTTAAATTCAGGTTGTATTTTAAGTTGACTGCTTTCTCCTTACTACCTACATCACTAGCATGGATATTGATGAAGAAAGGAAATTCCTTAGAACTACTTGAGCAACTGTTGGGATTTTTCATAATTAGAATTATATCCGAGGGTAGTTTTCATTATCAACAATTTCTGAAGAAATTTTATTTCACATAAAGATTGGATTTGGGATGAAAGGAAGAAGATGAATTGTTGTGAGGGTTTTGATTGAAACTAAAATTTTTTAGCTAAAAAGTTGATTATTGGAAAAGCAATAATCTGTTTTGTTAAAAAGACATTTTTCTTCAAAATCACTAGTTTTTTATTGATCTGTTTCAGTGGCTATTTACCATATTTCAATCCAAGGAAATGGACTCTGTAACACATTGTTACTTCAGGCATATGATATCTCTTCTGAACATAGGAAACAGATTGATAAGGTTAGCTCCTCACATTCCAATGATTAACAAAGCTTTTGGCAACCCTTCTTCAATATCTGAAGGACAAAACAAATAAATAAAAGAAAAATTAAGAGGCAGACAGAATTCATGTCTGGATTCAAGACTGCTGATGAAAAAAGACTTGTGCTTCATTTGAACTGATTTTCCTAACAGGCTTGTGCCTCAGTGACAGTCCTGTCTTAGTGTAAAGATAGCAGGTTATAATTTTAAAGTGAAATTAGACTCAACATGTATTCTAAATTTTACTATTTTGCACATGTGCTTAGATGAAATATATTATACTTGTCAAGCTGAAAAAGCTACAGAACTGTAATAGTCAAGAAACTATCCATCTGAATAGCTAATGAAAATTAATTTGTCTGGTCATAGAAAGCCATTGATATCTCAACAGGTTGCACTAAAAATATAAGCCATGTTATGTTTATTTGCAGGAACATTCCTGTAATTTCAGAAGGACTTATTGCCACAGCTAGTAAGTACTACCTACATGTTACTGATTATGGCCTCATGCTCAGGGTAAAATGTTGCCCAAACCCAGATACATCGATGTTCTTAATGCTGAAAGGAGTTCTATTATCCATGGAATAACAGTCCCCTATGTCAGAATCAAGCCCAAGGGACTGACTGTAACTTAGCTGTCCACAGACAGCAGCTTCTTGCAACACCAGGAAGAATTTCTCCACCAGGAAGAATTTCTTTTCTACAGAAGTCAGCTGAAAAAAATAAATGTACCCTTGTCAGAATTGATGCCTATCTGAAAGCCCAATTATTTGCATATGCCTGTATTTGCTGGTGGGTGATGCTTAGACAGAGAGAGCCATGGGGATGTGCACTCCACAGCTGTGGAAACCATCTCATCTCTGGCCTTGATCCTCAGCAGCTAGAAAATCAGCATGATCCCACCAAGTAAGGACACAGGAATGTACTTTTATTCTGGAAAGTGACAAAATCTAAAGTTTTCTCTCGAAGATGTGAATGACCTGCTAAAAATGATGTTAACCTTAAAAGAAATTGTATGTACCCTGTCAGGGCTCTGGTCTCCATAACCTATCCACTCCCAGGAAGACCTGTGACTGAACTCAGCAGATTAGTGCTTCTCTGACTACAATGATCGTGACAGTGCCACAACCCTACTTAAGGGAAAAACTTTTGAATAAAAGAGGGATCCATCAGCACAAATTCTGGCTCAGACATGAGCTAGGCATGCAGGATAGATGTACCTTTTCCATAAAACTATTCGGGCAGCCTCTGCTCTCAGTCCTATGGCAGAGTAACTGCCTGGCTCATCCTCATAAAACTGTTGATAAACACAGTTCCAGTCAAAGCTAAGATTCAGGTAACTGGGAGATTCAGATTCTCCAGATTCTCTCAGAATTGCAATCAAAGTTATCTATGGAACAGTACTTGAGACTCAAGTCCACTGAGCATACCATGTGCAGACATCATTGCTATTAGCCTCTACTTGACACAGCATATTCAAGAAGAGGTTTTACTGAAGCCATCTTCAACCAGTCATTTGTGATTCAGAAGAGCGTTAAAAGCAACACAGACCTTGTAGAAAATACTGCATTAAAAATGATGTTGGTAGATTCATAGTAGTCAACAGTGTCTATCACAGAAGTCTAAATAAACACACATGTATATGCATATACACACACATATATGGAGAGAGATATGTACACATAAATGTATACATAGGCACATGCACAGGAATACACATATTACTTCTGCTTGACACTTGAGACACCAACAAGGTGAGGGACCACAGGGTCCAAATCAACAGAGACCACTCCTGTTGTGTGGTGAGTGGTGAGTGGTGAGGAGCCACACTTTTCTCCTGAGTCAATGAACCATAAAATGATTCAAAGAAGTCACTCCCACAGGTACTCTCCGAACTCAGGGAGCTGATACCAGATGGGCTGTAATTCCAAGCAAGACCTCATCATACACTTATCCAGCCTGCCTCCCTACCATTTTGGGGACAGCCATCCCACACAGTACCTGAACAGCCTTCCCTGGCTGTCAGTTTTGTGCCCTGGATCACAGAGCTCCAGGCATTTCTTTTATTTGTCACCACAGAAGATAGTAGGTTAAATCAGCATTGGCTGTAGTGTTTTGTATTCTGGCATATCCTGGTGTGCCAATAGTTACAGTCTGAGACCCCTGCATCAGCATGTCTTTCAGTAAGACTAAATCATTCCTGACAAATAGATGCCTGCAGTAGCTGATGAAAAATGGATGGGCTTGCCTGACATAAACAGGGTTTTGGGGAAGGAACTTATTGACTGGCTTGCAGAATTTCTCTCCTGGTTAAGGATTCTGGGGTTCAGTGCATTAATGCCGGGTACTACAGTCACCACCTTGCTAGTTTTATATTCAACTTTATTAATTTTCCTGTGTCTGTCCTTCCTCCTTCCCTTTCCTCCTACCCCCAATTTCTGGTATCAGAATGTCTGAGAGTCAAAATTCAGGTTTTTCTTCCATCTCTCAAATCTTCAGGAGGCTGAGACCTGCTCAGCCAGAATATTTTGAAAATACACTGGTGCTGATAAGCCTCAACCAAATGTATTCCTCCCTGGCTATGCTGCAAGTTACTTCCCCCCTGCACCCATTTGGTGTGATTTTCATGAGTGTCATCAGCAGGAGCTATTTCAGAAGGTCATTTTTCACATGGAATGAGTAAAATACTAGGTGACAGGAGAGAAGCAGAGTAAAGTTTCATGAACTCCCCCTTCTGTTTGAAAATGATCCCCTTAAATATACATACTAGAATCTTCACCATTTCCTTCCCCTTGTCAAGGCATCATGATGTTTGCTGATTTGCTCTGAATGCCAGTGAAATAAAACATGTATTCTGCAGAGCTCAAATGAAAAAAAAAAAAATCCCTCCCCTAAAAAAAAACCCCAAAACACATCAGCAAAGCCTGACATGAATTGAGTTTAATTTCTTTGCTGTATGATTGCTCTGACTTAATAGTTTCCACAGGACATGTCATTATAACATATTGGCCATTGACTAACATGGTGGGAGCTGAATCCATGGGGAAAAATGTCCCTTTTAGGAAGAGTAGTGCCCAGTTTTGTCATTTCCACACCTGCAGAGAAGTTACAATTCTCTCTGTAGTGCCTTTTTTATGATCTAGATGGCATGAAAGAACACTGATTTTGAGTAGTGCTTGCAGGCAGTCAATACTAGTGATGAAGCCTTTGAAAATCAGGTTCACTGCTTGTACCACTGAACTACAGTCCATGGGGAAATTAATGGCCTTTCTACACTCTTAAATCTGAGTAAAACAGGGGTCCATTTCTGCCCACTGCAAATGAAAAAAAGAATAAAACCTGGTCCACAAAAACATGATTTCTGTATGAAAGGAGACTCTTTTAAGAGAGAGAAGGATCCTGTGGTTTGAGCAGCAGCCTGCGTTTGTGAGACAAACACTAGCTCTCCAAACCGATCCTATGATCTTAGATGACTGGGACTGTCAGACATATTTAGATCTTTATACCAGTGTTTTAAGGACACCAAAGTATCTGGTGCCTCTGGACTCGATTCTTCAGGTATGTTTGCATTGCCAAATTCGCCAAATCATTTACCCCCAAGTCCTCTTCCCCCAAATGCTCACCACACACAGGGATTGGATCATCTCTTTCAAAGACAGTACCCAAAGCACCATGTGGTTCTTAGTCTACTTGCTGCTCAGAAGAGTTTACAGCATGGAGGCAATAACAACAAGAAGACTGTCCTATAGCAGATGCATGTTGAAGCCTTGTAGACATGCTTTGTCCCAACCAGAGACATCTTTCAAGCAGTCCTCCTGCAAAAGGGGCTTCAAAGGAATTTGTCTTGCTAAAGCACCCATATACATATGTCACAATGGTGAAGCTTGAGGTGAACATACATCACATAAAGGGGACCCCAGAGACAGGCTGTATCTTTGTGAGGGAAAGCTTCCTACCAAATGTGCTTTAAATCCAGGTCTTGGAAGATGATGTTCCCCAGCCTGCAGTATTTTACAGGTGCTATGGGCTAGAAAAAGAAAGGCAGCAGCCGTGTTTTGCTCAGGCATGAAAAATTAAGTGCTTTAAGGGTGTAAAGGAAAGAACAGCTGCTGGTGTCCATAGGGAGGGTATGATGATCTCAATTCCACTGAGGTAGCTTGTGGCAGGAAATATCTGTCATAGCATGACTGTGCAGAGTGGCAAAGAAAGGCACAGAGATCCCATAGACTACCTGAATGGGATAGGTCTTATACCACAGTAGCCCCATGCTTTGCGAGTACACAACCCAGGCCTCGTAAACAATGCCTTGGATGTGTTCCTTCTGTCTTAAAGAGGTCATGTGAAAACATATGCATTTTAAGGATGCCAAGATACATTCACAGAGGACACATATATACACAGGTTGTTCCTTTATTTGAAAGGAGTGTGTAATTCTCTAGAGTGGTGCATTTTTTCAAGAGCTCTTCCTAAGTGGTAAGGGAGAAGAGGCTGTTACTGCATGATAAGGAAGTTTCTGAATGATAATTTAAAGATAATCTTTTAAGATTTGGAGCAACCTCATTATGCACACTTCTAAGTGACTTAACTGCACATTTTAATTATTCCTATCTCTATCTTGCAGTTTCCTCAAGAAGCCTTTCAAAAAACCATACAGGTTATAGCTGAACTGGGGCCTTGCAACAAACTGTACTTCAACTTGGTTGACTGGAAATTGGTGTAATCCAATTGCTTGGCAGCCTTCACTGGTACAATACTACTGAACAAATAACCACACAGGCAGTATCACATTGCTTTTCCTGCCAATCTCGATTTTAACTTGATTGTTTCTTAATGCCATAGGCGATGTCAGAAAGACTCAGGACAAAACGTTGCCAAAAGGCATGAGTTGAAGAATAATAGACTGAACTACTACTCTTAATGCTAGTTTATATGTACGTACAAATATTAGCTATAAACCATAGCCAGATACCTGTAAGGACATTTAATAAGATTTTTATTTCCCTAATCTAAGTAGTTAACGTGCAAGGTAGGAGAAAGACAGATAGGCATACAAAGGCAAAAAAGAGAGAAAGACCATGAAAAAACAAGTGTTGTCTAATATTTTGCAACTTTTTCACTCCTGTTCTTATTATCAGAATGAAAATACTTTGCCTGACATTTGTTTTATGGTTGTGCTTCTTTCTTGATCCTGAGAAACACTTAGCACGCTTAAAAGGGCCATGTAAACTGTTTGCCAAGCCAAAACCAAAAACCAATAGGGCACAATAGCCAGAGGAAAAAACATGGCAGCTGAGACCTTTTCCCTCCTCCTCTGAGGATTTTCCCCTTGTAGCAGTGAAGTATATTATATAAGGAGGTAAAGTTTGGTTCAACACCCAAAACCTCACACCATCCTTTCCCTTCAAGGGGTCAGCAGGTGGCGAATTCAGCTGTGAAAGAGCAGCAGTGACACAGCT
Organism: Falco biarmicus; assembly: GCF_023638135.1. Classification (NCBI taxonomy): domain Eukaryota; kingdom Metazoa; phylum Chordata; class Aves; order Falconiformes; family Falconidae; genus Falco; species Falco biarmicus. Next base: position 24,340,042 of record NC_079296.1, read on the forward strand.
CATTTCATTTGTTGAGCCCATAATGCAAGAAGGAAGAAAAAAACAAACAACCAACCAAGAGCTTTTATATATATATATATATTGCACATGTGAAAAAGGAAAACTTTGTGAACTCCTTTTACATCCTGGACTAGATAGCAATCTCTATATAACAGAATTGATACCTAACTCCTAGGATTTTTGACTTTTTAATGTGCAGCACCATTTTGGTTAACAGTTATACTTGACTCTTGAGTGTATTCGTGTGTTCCTTGTGGTGTTTCCATCTGAGAAACCCAATTTTTTTCCCATTCTTAGTTTCTAAACACATAAATTTTATATGTATTTTTAAATACATTTTGTATTCTTGATTCCATCCCAACATTAAGACTCTAGTCCTCAAATTCTTTCTGTACGATAAACTGACCATCTGTGTTAACAACACTTTCTATCTTCATTTCATCAGCATATTGGCCTAAGAAGTGGGAGTGTGTTAATACAAGGTTATTATTGAAAATATTAGGTACAATCAATTCCAAAATGTGTCCTTTATGAACTGTATTAGTTACTTTTTTCAAGCTTCACATACCTCCTTTCAACACTGCTTATTATCTTTTAATTTCTTATTCCTCTACCACAGCATTTCTTTTTTAATCTTCCCCTTTTCTTGTCCTTCTCTATTTTTTTTTCTTCTTTGGAACTTATAAAATGCTTTTATAAAGACAAGAACACCTGTCTTTCCTAGAAGGGAAATTCCCTCATCAAATATAGTTATTGAGTTAGTCTTGTGTGATCTACCTTTGGGAAACCCATATTTTATTTGATCTCATTTTTCAGCTATTTTGACATCTTGAATTACTCTTTCTACAAAAGCATTTTAAACATTGAAAGGCTACAAAGAACTGACAAATAGGCCTGCATCATCATTTTCCACTTCTTAAACAAATACGCACTATTTGTTCCTCTCCAGTCTTACGCTACCACCTCCTAACACAACAGACTAAGGAAAATAACTTTCTAGAAATCAAAATTCCTTGGAAAAACTAGTCTTACTCTTGGCCATTTCCATATAGAATGATACAGCGATATTTCTCCATTTTGAGCCCAATCAAATGGGACTTATCCCAAAAAAGAATGATCAAACTTATCAACACAAGAAAGTTTCCATCTAAACTATTGAATTTTCATATCTTGTTTTCAACTGATGGATTAGACAGTTGAAATAAATCTCTAAAGTACTAGAGAGCTTGAGGGTTTATGAGATTAATCTGAGAAAAGGAACAAGTATGCTGTGCACTATGCAATGTCTTTCAACTTCATTGCCTGCCTATTAAGCTGCAAGAAAAGAATATTTAAGTGTCTGTTTATTAACTGATTGTCAGAGAGGCCTGATTATTTCAAGGAGATAGCTTTGTACAAGAAAAAGGAAGATGAACTGAAGAGTAACAAAATGATTGGCTCATTTCCTTTGGGGGAGGGGAGGGAATAAAATAAAATAATGAAACATAAATGTGTCAGATCCATTTATACAGGATTGATATTTAATGTAGCTCCTTTTGAAGCTGAAATTAAATTTCTTAAGAGGTATTATTAAGAGGGAGATGGGATGTAACCTTCCATCAAGATACCATTATTTTAATACATCTTAAAAAAATGAACTTTTTTCCAGAAGTGTGCTAGTAAATTGATTTATGCAGATCCAAGCAGTAATTATGAAATGTGCTTATCTAGACACCTTCTGTTTCTATTGATCCTACATGTTATTCTGATGAAAAGCTCATAATTCATAGCATTCTTGATGTTTAGAATTGTTGGAATTATTTATAACTTGCAGTCCAAGGGTGCTGCTAATGAAATGGAGTGTGAAACTGATTTGCGATGCACTAAATTGTCTGTTTTCAGGCCCTGAACACAGATAGTTACAGCACTCTGCTTTGAAACCCACAAATGAAGAATGCAGCACCACTGCTGTGGAAAAAACAGGACCAGTGTGGGAAAAGGAGGTGCCCATCTTTCCAAGGGTTTCAGATCAGGAAAATGGGTAAAGCCAGAGATTAAGAAATTTCTAGAACTGTTGCAACAGGCAAAACAAAGGTTTTGACGGGTGCTAGGAAAAGAAATTTGATTAAGTCTGTCCTAATACTCATCTGCTGGTGATAGTTACCTCTTTCAACAACCTGTGATGTTTTAATTTCTTTGGAGAATTTCTATGAGCCAAACCATCTGTTGAAGTTGCAACTCTACTATAATTAAAAATTGCTGGGGAAAAAGGTAATACCCATTCCTTCTCTGAGCAGCGAGGACTGAACTGAAGTCTTCCAGTCCTTGTTGTAATACTTGCTCCAAAAGTACCTTCTCATTGGGTCACTGCGGGGGAAGATGCCATGTGTCAGTCCTGAGATCTCTTTCCTACTGGTTTGCTGTCACCTGAAACCCACACAGGCGGCTGCACAGAGGCAGCAGCTTCCCCTGTGTGGGTTTGGGGATAGGGGAAAGAAAATAGACAAAAACTGAGAGGTCAAGTGATTCAGTGAACAGCTGGTATTTCTCCAGCCACAGCCCAGCCTGGGGGTATGTGAAAGAAGGGTGAAGTGTCGCAGTATTTGGTTGTTCCTTGTGATGCTACTGGGATTTGGCTGTTCCTAAACATGCCTTTCATGGGGATAAACACCAGTATTTGTGGCCCTCCCCTCCCAGTATTGATTTCAGGAGCTAATTATTATTTCTTTATTTTTTCATCCTGGCAGGGACAAATCTTACCATAGACTCTTTGGGCACCTCTGCAGGAAGTCCATGTGCCATGACAAATTTGAAGAGCAAGTGGCATTTATGCTAGAAACATTGCTCCCTTACCAGATAGCCATGACAGCAGACCTAAACCACAGGAGGAACACTCCCAGAGACACAGCTATGGCAACACAACCTGACAGCCATTAGAGTCATTATCATTTATCATTATGGTACCAGCTAATAGCTTCAAGGACATCTTAAAAGTCCTTTAATGGCAGATTTCTAGTACCGTAGCAGAAAGAGAGCTGGTCTAAATTACTATGGAGATTATACTTGGAAATTCCTCATCCACATCTAAACACAGCAATGCACAAAACAAAATTTTTGTTTTCCTGCCATTATTACTTCTTTGAATGCTACATTGGATTAGGATAAGGACATTTTTCCTCATCCAGACAGGCCTCTCAAGCGTCTTTGGTAGACCTTCCATTAATATGCAACTTGGTGTCATCCAGAATAAAATTATCATCTACCGCAGGGTCTGTGAAACAAAATTACAAGCCACAGATGACCCAGAGGCTGTAAATTATCCACCTCCCAATTAAGTAGAACAAAACAGGGCACATCCAAGAAGCTGTCACATACATATGATGCTACAATGAACTACAGTGCTCTGACTGTAACCAAACACAGCACAAGGATATTGTAAAACAATTCCATAAAGAACTGCACAAACAGGAGCACAAATAATTACAAATACTAAACAGACTCATAGCATTTTTTAAAATCCAATAGAACTTTCAAAACTGAAGCCAAGTCACATCCCTATTGGCAGTGATCTTAATGTTTGAAGATTATGCTAGATCTTAACAGAATTGGGAAATTGCAATTGCTCAGCAAACCCAAAAGGAATTAAATCCATTAATAGGCATGAATCCCAAGAGTCACTTGCATTTCTGTTCAGTGTGTTGTCACACACTCCATCCAAACAGGTGTTGGGCATGGCATTAACAACAGGAATTTAAATTCTAAAGTAGTCAAAATTGTTTTTATTTAAATTCAGTTATTCTTTGCTGGAAAGAACTAACCATCAACAGCAAAATTTTCCTTAGATGGGACTATGTAGCTGAAATTACATTTAGGAAAAAAATCAGAACAAAAGGGATTATGTTGTTCTTTGTCTCATAATGACTCCTTATTTCTAACTTTATTTTCAGAAAACAGCCATACAAATAAAGACAACAAAAGAAACAAAATACATTCAAATAATTCTAAAAACGTAAGCTGAGACTGCCTTTCACTATTGATCTCCTAGGGCTTTCAGATTCATTTTACAGAATAATTCAAAGCTAGACTGACTTTATGCCTGAAATTCTTTTGTGGAGCTCCCTGCTTCTTACAGTGACCAGTTATTTCTAATCCTGTGTTTGATCTGCCTGTTTTGCAAGCTCTAATGTACAAAAGTACCCTTACCCAATGTTAATCCCAAAATAATACACTCAACCACCAAAATTAATACACTCAGGGCTGTCTAACTCAAGCCCAGCACTGGAGGGGGTACCCAGACATTGACCTGGAATATGGCTTGAACCCAGAGGGGCTGGAACAAGATGGTCTTGGGCTATGAAAAGCCTATATTTTACCATTAATATATTTTGTGCCTCTGCCTCTGTCCCTTATTTCTAATCAGATGTCAAAGCAGAATGCTTTTCTCCTGAATTTAGGAGCAGTCTGTATTTGTCACCTCTTTAGCCAAACAAGGCTTTATTCTGTAAGACACAAGGATGCTGGAAGTGAAAACACCAATTAAAACCATCAGGCCCCGGCCTCAGTGACCAAGAGACTCAGGATGTCGTGTGGGCAAGAAGCATTGATGTGTTTATAAAGTCAATGATACTAGTAAGTTATTGCATTAGGATTAATTTACTTTTCCAATATCACTCGATATTTTTTCCTATCCTTCTCTCTCTTTCAAAGAGACCATAACAGGAGTCTTTGGAACTTGGTGATCAACTTAAATGAACTCAGGTTCCCTCAACAACTTAATCAGACACATGCTCTCAAATTCGAGTAACACTTTTTTCATCTTGTTTCAGAGCTGCTGACTCATTTTACTTCCAGATTCAACCATTCTTTAGTGCATCTGTTCCTGGTCACAGCATCTGCAAATTTCTGGAAAATTAAATGGACAATGAGCTCTTCTCTGACATTGATCCAGTCAGCTGTGCTACCAGCTGTCCTTGCTTATTTGGGTCCCTTTTTTTTCTTTTTTTTTCTTTTTTTTCTTCTTTTTTTTTTTGGGGGGGGGGGTGGGTCAGGGAAAGGATGGGGTGTTTTTGAGCAATGTGGTTCTACAAAAGCTCATCCAGGAACACAGTAATGAGAAGATTCACTCTGATAGCAAGGAAACAAATTAAAGAGTGAGCATCGCAGACTGAGCCAGAGGCTGGGAAAGTTGATGAGAACTGCTCTTCTGTTGCCCACTGCTTCCTGCATTTTGTATTAGGTCATTAATGATCTTCAGTTGATGTTGGTTGAATGACACAATAAAATATCCACTGAGCTTTAGAGTCAAACTGCATGGAACTGATTATTTTAATGGATTCTATTCCCTATGTATCATGGGGAATCAGCAAAGAAAAAGGAAATCCCTAACAGTGAAAGGAAAACCTTAATTTAGTGAAGTGCAAGAAACTTCTCTCACAAGTACAGCTGTAAACAGGCTCGAGGTTGTATATCTATGACTAGTGTGGCCCTACAAGCTTTGGCCTAACACTCCAAAAAAGTGTTTTGCAAGATGTTGTCTAAGGAGAAGGAAATTACTCATAGAGCTTAGAAAGTTTTCTTTAGAGCTCAACCCGTAGGACAATTAGATCTCAGAACACCTCAGGGGGCTGCTGCCAACAGAGGCTTGATTTGCTGTCCATCATCAGCTTGCTGTATTTTCTTGGAAACTGTTCCTTTCAGGCTAACTCATTATTTTATATACACCCTGAGGTGACGTGTATCTACTGTAAGAGCAACTAGGAAAGGATATTGTGACTGAAGAGATGTGGTACAAAGTTTTGGTAAAGTATCTTTCTGAGTTTTGGAATAAATCTCTTGTATTTCAAGGGCAGAATCAGACTGGTTTTAGACCATCCTTCTTGCTATTTAATTTCTTTGGTCAAAAAGGAATCACCAGCTTTGAGGGATCTATTTCAGTTTGGCCATTACAACCTGGCTACTGAATAGCCACCAACACAGTTGTATATAAGGACATGTCCACCTTCATCTTTTCTTATCTTCCAAGGACAGTCCATCTGTTGAAAAGAAAGGGACCTGAATAGGAATACCAACACCTTGACATTTTTGGAGGCTGGGATCTCAAACCAACTTTTGCTGCTCTTTCTGCATTCTGTCTGCCCCCGCGTTGTGTGGAAATTAGAAGGCCATCGTCCTTTAAGCAAGACTGTGTTGAACCCAAACGCATAATGCTAAACTATTTACGGCTGCTAGGAACTAAAAATTCTTGTCTCTCACTGAGTGTTAACAACAGCCACAGCACAATGAGCAGAGTTTTACATAATGGTAATCCCACAGAGTACACCAGGCACCTATCACAGATGTAGATGTAATCCAGAGTTGGGAAAAAATCAGGTAAAAAAAAACCCCAAGACACCTGAAAAAAATTTTATAATACACCACTTCCAGGCAGAAACCTAGCATTAGATTTCATAGATAGTCTAAAGTAGGAGAAGTGGCAAGAAATCTTCCAGATTACTCTGTGTAGACATTCCCATATACATGGAAAATAAATTCCCATATATTTCAAAAGCTAGCAATGCACGAAGTGATGAAACTGAAGTCTGCCTTCTGCTTGGGTTCCAGTATGCAGAAGCAAGTGTTTCCTGATTTAGTTCCCTGTTCTTCAGATGGTGTTTTTCATCCCTATGTCTTCTTTCTTTCTCTTCTACCTCCTGCCTTTTTTTCTATTGTTGTTCTTGGTTTTGCTCTGTCCCTCCTAGTGATACCTGTGCTGTAAATATCACCTGGAAAGTCACATCAGAGCAGCTTCTTAACACCACAGGAGATAGGGAAAGGAATACTTCCCGTGCAGACAAACTGGTTTTGCCAGCTCTGTAACAGGCAGAAATACAATCCTTCTTGTAGAATACACAACATGGCTTGCTTAATACGTGTTTGATTCACATTTCATTAAAATATGCCTATGTAACAATGAAGGAATCCTGTTTTACACTCTATATTTACATGCCTAAAATTACTTTCATTCAACCATAGATTATTATTATTGAAAGACTGTGGGCTTTTTCTGTGGGTTAGCTGTCTGGCTGGAATTTTTGTTGTTTAGTAAAGCAAAAACCCTCTTGCAGCATTTAAGCTAAAGCTACAGAAAGATCTAACAGAAAACAAACATTAGTCTGGCAAACACAAGTATTCATACAAACTTTGCCTGAAAATCCCCTCAGTCTAATCAGGGAGCAAAAATGACACCATTTTTCCAGGGGTGGTGTTAGATTCCAAACAAAAGTTGTTGGATGATGTTATTGGCTGAATAAAATGACTAAAATAATAATACCTGTTGGAGACATTTGTCAGGCTATGAGATTTTCCAGTAAGGCAGAAAAAAAAGAGAGGTTACAAATTATTCATTACCAGTTCTTTCATACAGGTCTATAGTAGCCTGGCACTTAGTGTTACCTTGACACACAACGCCGTTTGTGACAAGGTGATTTAGTACTAAATCCACAGTGGGTTTGTCTAGTACCCAAAAATTTATACTACATTACCAAGGGAAGGGTCTTTGTCTTTCTCAGCATGCTGAGAGCACCACGGATACTTCTGCTGCTCCTGAATGCTAATGTTAAACAACAGCATTTATTCAGGATAAGGTCAATGCTTAGAGACCATTCCAGAAATGTTCACAGACTCTCCTCCCCTGACCTGACACCAGTGCATTTGCCTGCAGATACTGTGTCACCAAATGTCAGCCTGTGCAAGCTAACGCAGCACGCAGATTTCCCTATTAGTCACTTGCTGAAGCACTTCATTAAGTAGTCACTTAAACTGCCTCTTATCAGACTCCTGATGGTGTGAATTTACTGGGAATGAGCAGGATTGAGTAATTTAGGCCCAGAGATATTTCCTGAAGCCTTCTAGCTGCCTCCTAGCAATTTAGCCTGTAACATGCAGCCTGCTGCAAAGCTTCTACTCTAGATATCTTTTTTCCTCTTTTTCTAATTTAAATTAAAAGCTTGGCATTGATACTTGAAGTATAATTAATCTAACCTAGGTAGATAATTGAAACTAGATTCACTGTGAGACATGGATCCAAGTCCAAAGGGAAGTAGGAAACGCTGAAAACTGGCCCTAAAATATAAGGAAGAAATCCTGTTTATTTTGACAAAGCTAAGAGAGCACCTTGATTTCTGTGCCCATAGGGCATATAAGAGGACAATATGAGAGACATTGTGTGTATTGCGCTTGTGGCACCTGTTGCAGCGGGCGATTTCACTTCAAGACTTCTGTCTCACTCCAAAGATCCCATTCTCTCTGTAGATCAAGGCCAATTTACATTGCATGAACATCTCCCCTATTTCGTTCAGAATTTTCCTTCCTCAAGCAACCCGTGCCAGCAGATGCTCCATTGTAAACAAATCATTGTAAACAAAACATAGTTACAGTTTATCCCTATCTTACAGAAACTGAAATTACCTCAGCTTTCTTAAAGATGCAAGTTCATCTGTGCCCCTGACTTTGGATACTTTATTGTTGTATATGATTTCCCCTGATTCACAGCATGTTCTGCATGCCTTTCCCTGCAACTCAAATGCAGTTATTGTGCCTGCCTCTTCTCTCAGGAATGTCTCTTTTCCAGGCAGAGCAACAGTTTCCCCCGTATTTCTGCATCTCTGAGGCATAAGGCTCCCCAGACTGTGTTCATTCTCCCATTCTGATTGTGTTATGTGGTAAGACTGGTAGCTTTACTAACACGGCTAATATGCCTTCAGTGAAATCTGTCTGATATATTCTATGTTTAACATTAAGCTTTATGTCAGTAGAAGGGAGAGATCACCAGCGACAGTTTTCACCAGGCAGTCCAGCTTTATTCTGGTATCTGTCATGAGGGAAAAAAAAAACCATTGTATTTTGTAATTTTAAATGAGATTATTTAAAAGTCCAATAATAAAACGAAGAGGAAAATAAAGCAAAGAGTAAAGACAGAAATAATAAACATCCTTCCAGGGAAGCTGGGAAAAAAAAGAAAAAAAAAAAAAAAAGGAAGAAAGAGTTGATGAAGCAGAGATGAAAGCAAGGCTGTTCCAGATGCTAGGCATGCTACAGGAGAAAAGGGCTGCAACAACATGCAGACTGCTTGAAAGGGCAAAAAGTTATTCTAAAGTTAAAGTACTCTTCAGGTAGAGGAAAAGAGAAGGAGAATATTAACTAACAGTAACTGAGACTAACTTAGTTTGCCCACCATATTTACAGGAAGCAGGTAAGAAGAATTCAAGATCACTTTAGTTAAGTTGCATTCATGCACGTCATCAAGGTCTTCAAAAAATAACCTTAAACTATCTGGGGGACTCACTGAATGAATCTTCAGTGACTAGTGTGACAAATCATGGAGGGCAGATATCTCACAAGATTAAAGGCAACTGAATATTTATTCAGGTAAAAGAGTTACAAACTGGTCATGCTGTCTTTGAGAGAACATGGAAAGATATTGGGACAAAGTATTGCACATTCTGTTTGCAAGCACTGGAAGATAACAAAGCCTGTTGTCATAGTGGTTCTATCAAAACTGGACCATATCAAACCAGTCTAATTTCACTGTTTGTCAGAAATATTCTTGTTAGTGAAAAAGTAGCAGAAAGTGTATTTAATAAACATGGACCTTAATGAAAACTATTTTTTTCAGTCTCGTATGATGTTCTCATCAGACACCTAAGAAAATATGGTCAGGTTAAAATTAAAAGAAGACAGGTGCAAAAAAAACCAAACCCAAAACTTCTCAGAAAGCAGTTATGACAGGTTTGTAAACAAAACAGAAAGCGATCTGTCCCAATAGTTCCAGGTGACACTCTTCTAAATGCCTTGAACAGAAGATGGGCTGAACTTTCATGGATGCCTCCAGGCTCAGGAAGACTGAAATCCAAAATTACTTCAACTGCTGGACAAACTAAGCTGAAATTAATATCATGAAATGCAGCAAAGTCCCCCTTGTTGCAAAAAGGATTGGTAGCTTTGCTACTAGATGCTAAATCAGCTGCTGCAGTTTCAGTTCCAAGTCGTGTGCACCCATGGTCTAAGTGAAAGTAATGCTCATTACCTTTGTCCTGGCTTCTGCTAAAACTTCTGGCTTGGAGACTGTTATGGGCACTACCCCTTGCCAGCAAGTCTCACAGCTAAGACATATACTCCCATTGCAATACCATGTTTCTCTTTACTGTCCAAACCTCCTACATATCTCTGTAGCTTCCCTGTCCCACGCTAGCCTCAGTGATCTTGAAAGGTAGCATCAGTTCTTGGCTTCTTCTATATTTGAGCATGTTCACTTTAGTGTAACCCCACTACAGAGATGCTGGAGCAATGGATCTCTTAGAGTAAACTCATTACCCTAAGGTGCTTCTGCTTGAAGTTGAAGCTTATGAGAGAAGAAGGATACAGAGCAGATGACTCCAGGCATAGCTTCTACCTACACTGCGGCACACCAGGATATCTTCATTTTCAAACCAGAATTTATAAATGGTTTCTAGTGAGGTAGACAAACTAGATGCTACAGTGTTTCAATCAAATTGAAGTGATCAAACTGAAGTAGAACAATTTCTGAGTTCAAATTCTGAAGAGCCATTTAGATTCAGTATTATCTTTCTATATTGAAAAGGCCAAATCCTAAAGTCTTTCCTTATTGTTTAATCTGTCTATATTCAGATCCAACAGAGACCAACAGGAATTTAGCTCTCAAAGAATAAGTATAGATTATATTCCTGTTAAGAAAGATTATATAAAATACATCATGGATGTATGACATGCCAAGTATGACAGTTCAATAGCATAGCACACAAAGAGAAGAACATTTCTTTTTCAATTATGCAAAAAGGAGAAAATTAGCATCCAATTGCTTTGCCAGCTTCCTTAGATTCCAATTAGATCTGCTATGCTAACAAGAAACTTGTGCTAAGAACATTTCTCCTTTTTAGCATGCACAATGTGACTTCACATCAAAAACCAGCAGGATCTGGCAGTCAGCAGCACTTTCCTACAGGGAAATATCACACATAGCTGTTTTCTCCGGTGAAACGCAGGCTGGAGGGACTCAATTGTCATGGTGGTTGTTACCACCTATAATTACTTTTAAAGATTCATGTCCTGTAATGATCCAAGACACTCCTGTTATCTCTTTCCAGTGATTGATCTGAAACATCTGTCATCAACACCCACATAGCTAAGAGAGCTATTTTGCTCAGGAACGATAGGGAGAGCAGACATTGTTGTGGAGTTACACTATGTTATGCATGCAAAATCAAAAATGTCACACAGCAGTCTCCAGCTGAAGATTTAATGGCATCTAAATTGAAGCCAGTAGCATTTTGTTTTGCAAGGTGGCAATGTAAACATATTTGTTTACAAGCCTGTTGCTCTGCAGGTCTGATGTGGCAAAGCATCAGCAGAGGATGACAAAGCAGAACCAGTTTCTGATGTCTCCAGCCCTTGCCAAATCACTCCTGATCTGATAGAGAAGGATAGATTCAGAACCTGTCCCTGCTTTGCTAGTTTAGATAATCTGTTAATTACTCTTCCTTCTTATTACTTGACAAAGTCCAACCTCCAGCAATTTGACTGCACAGAGAAACCTCCCATTGACCTCAAAGCATTTGTAGGACAAGCTTTTGAACAGATCCAAAAGTCATTAACCTATATGTATTGAACTTCTTTCTTTGCTTTAATGAACAAAGTATGGCAAGGTATTTGTAGTGTGTAATTAGCAAAGACAAGCTGGCTTCTCCAGATTAAATAATAACTGAAGACCAGATTGTAAACTGAACTCATTAAAGCTATTTGGATTTGCATTACCTTAGAAGCTAGCTCTGATACAAAATTTGGCTTCGGATTCAAACCAGGCTGACACAGCTTAGGGGAAACTGGCACTTGTTTCATTATTTTCCCATTCACCTTTTCACATTATGGAGAGAACAGGGCAGAAATATCTGGACTTGATTGTTTCTGGCCTGGCTGAAAGGTTGGAGCCTTTCACTTGCCCCACAGGTGATTCACGGTCCAGCTTGCAATGGACAGGTACAAATTTGATCAGTTGCACAGAGCTAGTCAGAAGCTGCTATTTGCTGCTGACGGTCGAGATGATTTTAAAAAAATGATTAAAAAATTAAAAATAAACTCCCGAAATGTGCCAATTTTGTGCATGTGGATTTGTTAGCGTGTGTGTGCGCTCATGAGTATGCATTCAAAATTTTCTTTCCATAAGCGAGAAATCACGAAATGATGAATGAAGAAGTTTCTCTCTGGTTCTGCTCTCTTCCCATTAGTGAGTAGGGAAAACCAAAACAAACAAAAAAGTTAGGAGTACGTTAAAAGTGGAATTGCTTTGGATATTTTTTAATTGGAAAGTACCAGTTTTACTGGGGGGAAAAAAAGAAAAAAAATCAACAGACTTTTCCCTGGCACTGTTTCTCTTTCCCCATCTCCATTTTTAGTATATCAGGTAACTTTCTAGAGAATACTACACATCTGAAGACACAGGGAAATATTAGCTTTGACCTTTGGGGCTTCTCATAGGAACCTGGAATGACAGGCAACAGCCACACTGAAATCCATACTTGCTTTATCCATCATCCACCCTAGACTGCTGGAAGCAAAGAAATCCAGTTCATATAAAATTTACGTAAATGAACAGTATGAGACATTTTCCATCAAAGTTAAAATATTGAGAAAATGTAGGATTTTAAGATGCTTTTACATATTTGCTACTACAAGAAAAGTATACATTTCATACACAAATCACAATATTGTACACTGAAAAGCAAGTAAGTATCAATAAAACAGATTTCTGAAACTTATATGTTTTTATTAAAATTCAAGTAGTGCTGCTGCAGTGGTGTTTCCATTTTAAGCAACTCTTCCCCAAAGCCTTGCCCAAAACGCATGACATCCCTCCAAGTGCCCAGCGTGCCCTGCCGTTCCAGATCATTAGCATGATCCCCACTGACACGCCGTATGGCAGCGAACAGCTCCACTCCCAGCCACGAGCAATACCAAGCTGCTAATGATGCCCTCAGCCCAAAACATGTATTTTATTGAATGCAGTGGGACCTTTCAGTTCTCAGCACGCAGACATCACTGGCAAACAAACACTCAAGGTTGTGTTTTGCTGCTGTGCCCCAGAGAGGCACATATACATTTACACATACATATTCAAAAGCTAACCCTCGTTGAAGCGGGAATACGTTTTGTTTTATTCTGCAGGCTCAAAGTGGCTGCAGAAAGCCACCTGAAGAGGTCAGGGTAGCTTAGGAGAGAGGCTGCAAACGGGTGGAGGGAGGGAGAACTCTCTTCTCGCTGTATTTTGGCTTTGATGTTTTAATATCTAATATTATTGTAAAGAAGCCTGAAATGCGAGGACAGCCTTTTGTAAATATATTTAGTCCATTGAATCATCTCCGTTCCCTACAGCTAGGTCAAATGGTGTGGAAACCCTGAAGCAGCACAAACTACCAGCATGTTAAGCACATTCTTTCTTCTCCCTTACTTGCTCTTTCTCTTTTGCGTTTTTTGTTGTTGTTTTGTTTGTTTTTTATTTCAATTTCAACTATGAATGACCACAGATCAACAGCCAGCAGTTAAACACCTGATGAAGGAACACAGACAGATCAAATGAACTATTAATGGATATATGCACACAGAAGGTTGGCCTCTCCAAAAACTTGAGGGTCAGCTTTCCACATTACAAAACCCCACTGTGGAGACCAGGTATTCAAAACACGTATCAGTCTATCGAAGCAAACAGCTACACAGCAAATTTTCAAGAGTGAGTAACATCTAAAAGGGACAGAAAAAGAACAACTTTACTGTGCGTTTCACCCAATGGGCAAGAAAACCACAGACTAGATAGGCACCAAAACACACTATGATTTTACTCCTCTTAACTGAGCTGGAAGGTTTCAGATTGGGTATGTGGAGGAGACTCTAGTGCTGCCTATGTATTTGAGACTTCCTTTGCTCACCTTTGTTACTTTTTTCCCCCACTTCTAGCAAGGGCCAATCCAGAAGTAACACCTTCCAATCTTTGCAGTGCCATTCAGGGCATTTCTGGGCAAGGTGAAAGGATGCCAGGAGAGCTGTAGTCAGTAGCTCTGCTGTGCTGGGAGTGAGCTTCAGAACAGAGTCTGCATGGGACCTGCCAAAAGTAACACTCTGGATTGTCAGCAGAAATGGGGAGACAATGAAAAAGTATAGATTACCTTTCTCCACCATCTTTCCCATGCCTGCTGTAAATATGAGGGAACAATCCTTCCTCCATAGCAGTGATCATCAACAATTTATGGTGGCAAGGGGAACCTGACTTCATATTACCCACTGCCACATTCTCCTGCAGCTGGGAGGAACAAATAATTCTGAGGATTAAAATGATCACAAAGCTGCTATTTCTTCAAAGCAAAACAAGCCCAGGAAATTGGATGCATCTTGTGGTATCTGAGCTGTTGTGCCCTATAGCCAAAAGTTTCAGTTAAAGTCATCTGTATGGAAATAATGCAGATAACTCTTTTCCCTTCACTGATGCTGAGATATGAGGTGCACATGAGAAGAGGAAACTTCAGAGGGATCAGATTGCTTATGGGCAGTGTTGAGTGCTTTTAAAGCAGGAGATTAGGGAAATTCTTATCAACTGCTGAAAGCAACTCAGGAAACAAAGGCAGTTAAAGGAGTTTATCCTCCAAGCAGGCAAAAGCCAATGAAAGGCAGTTTCCAGACAAGATGAGCATGTAGATGGGTCCTGTTCTCCCTGATTAAGTTGACCAGGAAAGTGAAAAAAGCTATTTTATTTGTTTCGGGCATATTTATTTTCTTGGATGTTGCCGAAATACACATCTGCTCTCTTAAGTAGAAAGAGTATCAGTAACTGTTTGGCTTTTATCATTTTCCTGTTTCTCATGCCATAATCCCCAGGGATCACAATGCACACCCAGAAAAACATACTTTTAGTGGTATACCTTGAACAGACAAAAAGACTGTTTTTTCCTGGCTCCTCCAAACAACACTGTCATATCCACTGTTCATCAGGCACAACAAAAATCCTGTTTTATGGCTGTATCCACACTAACCAGAACTGACACACAAGAGATGCTGCCCTCCAGTTGTGAAATTATCATGTGCAGATTGATAAGAAAGCTTTGTTTCCAAAAGCATGTGGTAGTGCTTGTCTTTGCCAACAAATATGCTTTTTTGGCATTTTGCGTGTCAACAAAATACAGTAGGAAGCTTCCGGTGAGACGGTGTGCTAATAGTCTTTTTAGGACTATTTTACTTTTCAATGCTTTTCAAATTGCCTAACATACTGAAGAAGGATGAAGAGGCAACTCTCCACATGAATATTCAAGTCTTTTTAAAAATCAAATATTCCTGAGATTTCTCAACTGAAGATAAAAGGCTGGAAAGTAAAAGGACAAGAAAAAACCCCAACTGATAAGACAAAGACAGATTGCTATGTCTTCTGGCCATTTGGGGTCAAACTGTGTTGTCAATATCCTTAAAAGTCAATAATTGTAATTTATTTGTATTAGAGGGTTATTTAGAGATTTTCTCAACTCAGTTTCTGAATAACCAGCAACTTGTCAGCCATTAAGAAGTTGTTCACAGGATGACTGCAGTAGTAGAGATAGTGGGGTTCAAGAGACAGTGGACACACCTTTCCATTGAGTTTTTCACAATACACGAGAGGCCAGTAGCTGTGAAGATCATACAGCTGGAGAAAGCAGGCAGCAGGTTTGCTATGAGAAGCAGCCCTGTTTCTAGTCACTGTTGATTTCTTGCCTGAGGCACGTCAGCCTTTCAGTTTGACTAATGTTGAGTTTTCCTCCCTCTTCCCATGCCCTTTAACCCCCAGCCCAAGCACCCCTATTTTTCAGCCATGTCTTTCACCTCCTCTTAGCCACCTTCCCCCGAACCTGCTTTGCAACAGTCACCACCAGGATATGTTCTGCTCTCTCAGACAAATCAAGAGGACAACTTGCCCCAAGTCACTCAACAGACCTCAGCACCCAAGAGGGTTCATCACTACAGCTTCCAGATCTTACACTACAGCTGCTAGGGCAGGTAAGGGCAGTTTGTGGCTAACAGGACATTTGGCATCATTTGGCAATAGCACTGGTGCTAGGAGAAATGGCACACTGCTTTTCTTAGTATTTTCAAACACCACATTACTTTTCAGCAGGGGAGAAGATGCTGTTCTGTGTTGGCAATAGAGTTAGGTTTATAAACAATATGGAAAAGAAGGCTTATTGGGATTTCCACTGAACAGTCACAAAAGCCAGTGAAAGATAGGTCGGTTTTGTTTAGTGTACCTCATGTTAAGGTCTCATTGGAAGTAGGGAATAACCTTCAAAATTCTGGTAAACAGAAGTGGGCTTAATGTCACCCAACACCAGAGGCTGATCGGTAGACATTTGTTTAAGCATTTTCAAGATCCATTTATAGTTAATAGGCAAATGAATCTCCTAAGACGCAGCTCTGAAAAAAAAGCCCCAAACCCCCAACAAAACAAAAAACCCCAACAAACCCACAAAATCCACAGATGTTTCTAAGAGGCCAGATGAAGCTAAGCCAGAGTAGCCATTATTTTATTGACTATCAGTGAGTCTGGGGAGACTAGCTCAGATGGAGATCTCTCTCCTGCAAACGCACACAATTAATTCACAGAATCATAGAACGATCAGGGTTGGAAGGGACCTCTGGAGATCATCTCATACAACCCCCTGCTAAAGCAGGTTCTCCTAGATCAGGTTGCACAAGATTTCATCAAGATGGGTTTTGAATGGCTCTAGAGAAGGAAGCTCCGTGACCCTTCTGGGCAGCCTGTTCCAGTCCTCTGTCACCCTCAAGGTAAAGAAGTTCTTCCTCATATTCAGAAGAATTTCTTGTGTGGCAGTTTGTGCCCATTGCCCCTTGTCCTGCCAATGGGCACCACTGAAAAGAGCCTGGCCCCGTTGTTTTAACACTTGCCTTAAGATATTTGTAGGCACGGGTAAGATCCCCTATTGGTCTTCTATTCTCCAGGCTAAACAGGCCCAGCTCCCTCAGCCTTTTCTCATGAGAGATGCTCTGATGCCCTAATCATCTTCACAGCCCTCCATTGGACCCTCTCCAGCAGCTCCCTGTCTCTCTTGAACTGGGGAGCCCAGAAATGGACCCAGCGCTCCAGATGCAGCCTTACCAGGGCAGAGGAGAGGGGGAGGATCACCTCCCTTGACCTGCTGGCCACGCTTCTCCTAATGCACCCCAGAAACCCATTGGCTTTCTTGGCCACCAGGGCACACTGCTGGCCCATGGGCAACTTGCTGAGTCATCCAAGACTTCCTCCCACTCATGCCTTTTTGTAAAACATGTCCTGGGATCACATCTTAGACTTGACTTTCAGAATTTTCAACCACTTGAACTTAAAAAGCAAACTACAGAATCAGCTTCTCCCTCCAAAATCAGCTCTGGATGGTTCAGGAACATGATGCTTTGCCTTCTTCCTCTGGTCCAGTCATAGAAAGTGAGCAGAGAGAGACTTCCTTGCTTTTTATGTTGTGACCCTCCGACAGTTATGTGTGGATGTGGAAATAAACAGCTATGGATCTCATTTTTAAAGCTTTCCCTTTCATAATCTACTAACCATTAGTAATATTTCTCACACACAATTATGTGGGGTTTGTGTCACACACATATATACACACAAAAAAACCCCTTTTCCACAGATTAAGGAAGTTGAATTTCTAGTCTATTTAGAATTAAACTGAGTGTGGCTTCAAGTTCTGTCAATCAAAGCTGTGGCAGGTTGTAATCATTGTCCCATTTAATGAGTTAATGTCTGTACAGAGTTTGAACATCTCTGACGTTGTATAAATTGAGTGTATTATTATGAATTTATCTCATTTCATGATAAGCTGTACTATTCTCAGTCTTCAGTTTTGATGCATCTCTAAGGCCTTACCTTAATTTAAAAGGTTTCCAAAGAAAGTGATCCTAAAATAATTTCTTAGCATGGATTAAATTTATCCTAGGAAATAAAACAAGAGAAAGCTAACCCAAGTCACCAGTTCTGTTCTGTTACAGAAACAGCTAATAAAACCTCTGAGCTTTACTGGTAAGAAGTTTTTCTTGCTATTACACATGCAACATATATGCAATTTTCTTATGTATATAATTACAAGAAATTCATGGTATTTACTATTGTAGATATAACCAAGTATTTTAAGTAAATTCCTTTCCAATATGTCAGAGAGTGCCCCAAAGAAACTTCCAGATCCTATAGCAAGTAGGCAGCTGTAACATCAGGTTACAGGATGATGGCTGGACTGACCTTTGTAGGTGATCTTTTGGGCATCCCATGGGTCTCACCGTCACTCTTATCCACACTTTCCCTCATCAAATCTGGTCACCAGATCACAGGTCAGACTGACCAGTTGTGTTTCTTGTTCCCAGAGAAACAAACTGGACTACAAACACACACAGTAGCATGAGGTGAGAGTTCATTATGCAAGTCCCAATCTGACATGAATAAAATGTAACTGGGCAACATCCTGGCAAAAGCAGCATTCATGTCCCTGATGAAAATGAAATTGAGCCAGCAAATACTAAAGCATTGAGGACTACAGATTTCATCTTGCTGTGCAATTCTTGCAGTTTCTCATTGCAGCACTCTCTTGCACACAGCAAAGAAATGTTTTGATACACAGATAAAATAGCTTTGTGTTGGACATTACTCTTATCTTGGGATTCCTGCATTAGCATTTCATCATGGGGTACTCAAACTCCACACACTAACCAAAAAAAGTATACTCAATTACTTTTATAGCCATTTTTTTAAGCAACCTTTCATTTTCTTCTGATCTCTGTAAATAAATGAATGAATAAAATGTAGATGGTCCTTGCTAATCTGGCAGTATATTCCAGCCTTTGATCTCCATGGAGGAAAGAAGATCAGAAAAGCATGTAATGTATGTCAAAGTCTGACACTGATCATCTTTGCCTTGGCTCCTTCATTTACAAGATTATGTTCACATGGCAAACTTGATGGAGCAGCATTAAATAAGATAAGCCACTAGAGTCTCTTAGAATGCCATGACAGTACCTTTTCATGAAGGTGTGACTCAGAATACGAAGCAGCAAAAACCATATTGAAACTAATTCCAAAAATATGTTCTGGATTTGTTTACTTCCTACTTAAGGTGGATGGAGGGAAAGATGTGGAAACATTATTTTTTTAAATCTTCCAGTCTTGGAATGCAGTTTTTAAAATATTCATCTATGGCTATACATTCATATTGCATCTCCTCACTGAGCTAGGGGAGTCTATTTCTAAAGAAGAGCCAAAGCTCATACATGTTCTTTGCCCCAGGCTAGCTCTCCCTGGGTTTGGGGAGATAGCAATATGAACTAGTCCCATGCTTCAAGAATCCCACCTCAATCCAGCCTGTTCCAAGACTACATCAGCACCAACAAGAAACAAAGATCCCTGCCTTTCCTTTTCATTCTTCCTTACTCCATTACAGAAATAAAAAACTTGAATAAAAGGGCCAAGATCTTCATTAACTTCAAGAGCTCTACAACTTTAAAATCTGGAAACTGAAAAAGATGCATTTTCTCAAAGATTAAATGAGGCTGTGTCTCTGTTTTAGCAGAAAGGAAGCTGCCACAGAAGCCTCTGTCTCTTCTATGGCAGGGATCTCCAGCTCCAGTCTTCTCCAGCCCATAGAAGACCAGCAACCAGTTCAGACCTCCCCCCCAGGTACACCACCACTACCTTTCAGTCTTCCTCTTCATTTCCCAGAACAAAAATCAATGGAATATACCTGAATTGTTAAGACCTCCTGTTTCCAGGTTTCCTACTCATTACTGTGGTCCCTGTTATTAAAAGTTACTGAAGCTTTGTTGCCATATCCTAGTTGTCCTAGTTTATTCTTTGATACTGTGAGTTTAATTTATACTAGGGACACAGTAAAATAGCAATTCCAAATAAATATCTCTCCAACTTGGCTTTCTCTCAGCATGTGGCAAAGCAGGTGGCTGTTCCTATATTATGATCCTCTGAAGTCACAATTCAGTCCATCACTTCAGCTCCAAGACAGTAACACAGCTAATAGATGTCGCACACAAACAGTTATAGTAGCATTTCCTCTAGTGCAATGACTCTTTCAAAAGGGCAAAGGTTGCTGTTGCACAGAACTTAATTATTTTAGGTCCTGTCCCAAGGCTGCATAATGAACTATACTAGAAACTAGGGACTGCCAGAAACAATCCCCTCTTCTCCTCCAGTTTCACACTATCTGACATTACAATTTTCTAACACAAACTAAGAGCTACATGGATATTTTTAATTTAAATATTAATTTAAATAAATGAGTAAAGTGTTCCTTTTCCTTCAAACCACTATCAGAATAAGACAAGACATAAACCAAGTAGGAGGTAGAAAAAGCAGCACCAAACCAATTAGTCACATTATTCACTAGGATACTGATAGATACAGAGTTATTGATGGAAAAAGCATGAAACAAACACCTGATTGAAACAGAAATGCAGTTATTGCTGCAGTGGAACTACGTAGCAAAGTATATGTTAAAAAGTAGCAGGAATGAAGAATTATCACTGAAAGGGAAAGAAAAATTAGGTTCTACTATTACCCCAGATGCAAAATTCAAGTTTAGGAAGATGACAGTGGAGGCAGATTATCACAGCTAGAGGTAGACAGGGATGCAGTATTACATCCGCCTGTCAAATAAACAGTATTTCCTGCAGATGCCTTCAGTTCTGCAGGGTAGTATCTTAGTTCAGCAATCAGCTTAAAAGAAGAGAAATGACCTCTGAAGCATCTAGGTTTTCCCTTCAGAAGAAACAGACCCTTTCTGACTCAACTTAAACATGTAAGATGGGGTGAGAACACAGCATGAGCAATTAAAGCTACAGAACCTAAACTGTTACGGTCTGCATCTTTGCTATAGCAAAGATAAGATTTAAAGGCTCGGAGGGCAAGTTAGGCTTTTTGTTGAGGAAGAAAATAATTTTCTTTCCTGACATAATTTTTCACACAAGGCCAATCTAAATATACAGTTTTATTACCATACCATTTACGGTTCTGAAGGAATCAGAAAGCTTACCTACTTGGAAATGATCAATATCTCCTAGTTTCAGAGTTGGAATGGATATTAAAGGGGGGGAAGCACAAAAAAACCAACCAAACAAGAAACTCTGAGAAGAATCTCATGAATTTTCTACCAGCTGCTGTATTTATTTACCCCCCACTATCCTCTCTACAATGCACAGGCCTCTAACACAGGCACAGGAGACAAAAATTGTAGATTACTCTTTGACCCCTGTAGACTTCAATCAATAGAATCACATGTGACCTGAAAATTAAATCTCTGAGGTTTCCATGCATGTGAATGAAAGTGCAAATTCTAGTTCTATTGACAAGGCTATACTCCTGTTGCACAGCTATATCACTTCAGCTGAAACAATATTAATATTGACATTTGACAACGGATGTATCACTGGGAGGGGGAAGAGGACACAAGTTAAAATGAGGCAAATCTAATAAACCAATAATGCTGTAGCACTGGGTTCATTCTTTTATAAGCTGTTAATGCTTTTTTTTTCATACTACTGAAATATTTTAGAGCATTTTTCTTGCAACACTGAAGTGCAAAGAAATTTTAAATAGCACAAAAGGATACAAACCTAATCAAAAGTAGTTTATGCTGTAAATCCACCCAATCATTCTCTTAAGGAAAAACTAAGCATCCATCAAAGTTATATTATTTGTTTATGACTTGCTGTATCCAGCTCTGGAAGGCATACTGTTTCTCTGTTCCAAAGAGCTACTTTTATATGGAAAAACTGCTTGTAGCATCAGCTAGGGTAGGTTCACCTAAGGACAGACTTACCCTACGGCTCTCAGTGGTCTATATGGGAGTCTCAACTTCACTGGAGTATGAAGACAACAAAAGTTGCTTGGCTGCTCTATAACAGTCATTTCTAAAACCCAATAACAAAGGAAAAAGAAATCAAGCTGAAGTAGCCCACCTTGACAGCAGAGCTAGGTGATGCTGAGAAAGCACAAACTATCTTCTGCTGTTACTTAATCATTTACATGATCAGAGATAAACTGCAGAGAGGAGATCCACACTATGGGCTGAGCAGTCATAAGAAGCACTTAAAGCAAGAGATAAAGTTTGAATCAATCTTCATCTTTCTCTGGCTGCTACTGGCACCTCTGACAAGGCTGGATTGAACTTTTCACTTCTTCCTCATCACACACAGCTAGCGACACCTCGGTGAGAACAAACCCTAGGTCAGAAGCTCATCTAACTTGGCCTGCAATATAGAGGGCTGGAGTCAGGGAATAAAATCCAGGACCTTTTCATTATGAGGGCAGTACACCCGTGACTTCTGTCATTCAGATTCAGTCCTGTGAAAAGGGTCCAGCAACATGAAAGGTGAAATGGTATGATGGCCAGGCAGATCCAGCCAACTCATTAGGTAATGATCCACAGACCCCTTTAAAAAAAAAAACAAAAAAACCTCCATCTGATTTTCCACATCAGAAATGAATTAACAAATCACAGGAGCACATCATCTAAAGCCCTGACATTAGTATGCATTTTAATAGCTAATTACAACACTTGCACCTTTTATAATTGCCAGCAAAACCCAGACAAAACCTTCTTCTTGAACTCCAGGCCAAGGAAATGAAAACGTGCTGCTATTGCAACTGTGGAAGAGAGGCAGAAGTACAGATTTTCATGTTACCTTTTACTGCGGAATCTACTTGCTGTGGGAATCTGACATTCATTTCAGTCCAGCAGTTTTTCAGAAGAGCTGCTTCTCTTTCTGTTCTGGTGTCACACTCAGTCACACTAACTTATTTAATTATTATTATCAGAAGTGCAAAGGCAGAAATTCAGATATGCTCAGCTTTCAGAGCTTGCATTGTCTTTACCTGGACTGCAACCAGACAGAGCATTCAGAACAAGATTGGGGGGGGAGTGAAAAAGAAGCAAAATTATTTCTGCTTCCTCTCACAGCACTGTCTAACAGATTTTATGATGCCATTGGGTGATGGTGGCAGTTCCTTACATTCCAAGAAGACCTGAGGATATATACAGGTGTCCATCTGCATCAGCTTTGTGGAAATTCCTCTGGAAACTCTCAAAACTCTGTATGTGTATATTTGAAATCCCGGGAAAGGGGAGCAAAGAATATGATGTTTACAGAGTTTGAAATGAATGTTTGTTTTGATATTCATCATTAAAGCTCTGTAATTAGAGTAAAGTCTGTTTTCCTCATGCAAAGGAACATAAAGCAAATATAGCATCAAAGGTTTTACAGAGGAGTTCATATGATTTGGCAGAACTATTGCAGTCAGATTGCCTGTGGATTCACATCTTGAAAGGAATTTCCTGTATTCTTTGTGCTTGCTTGCTCTATCTGATAGGTTAAAAAAAATAAACATATTTAAGATATCCACACTTCCATCATCATCTGATCAAAACTGGCCTGAGTTCAAAGGTAAGCAGGAACACATGCATGCTGTGCTAATGAGTTTAGCTTCCTCAGCTGGAAAGAATCTGATGCTATACCAAAGGTTGCATATAGGGCACTGACACCTTCTAGAGTTTTCATATGCGAACCTTAGCCAGAGGCACCTGCACATAATATCAGGCTTGGAAGTGCTGCACTGAACTGATTTTTTTTTTTTTTTTTTTTTTAAAGCAAATGGACTCACAGACCAACATCTGCAGCAAAAAAAGGCAGGTTTGCTAAGAATCAAGGTTGTGCATGCCCATGCAGAGAGGGCACAGGACGCAACATATAGTGAGTGAAAATCACATATATAGAGCACTGGTTCACAGCTGGCAAAAGGCATCACTGGGAACTGGCACCATTCAGTTTTCTATCAGGCTCAGATAAAACCAGATTTAAGGTGGGAAAAACAGGGTTTGAATTTTCATCAATCCAGTTAGCCTTGCACGCCTCTCCCTTACACTCAGATAAATACTCTTTTCAAGAATGGTCAAATAGAAAAAGGAGCCAGTATTAAACTCTAGTCATGCCTTACACTGCAGAGAAAATCTAGCCTGTAAATCAGTGCTGTGGTGCTGCAGGAAAGGATATGTTTGAAAGAGAGAAGATGGAGAAATTCACATACTTTGGACAGGAACTTGGAAAGAGAATCTAAAGTCCTGGTACAAATGTCTTATTACTGTCTGGAGCCAGTGTTGAGCTTTCTATAGCTACTGTTTCCAAGCAGGTAAAAGACTGAGGAAGGCATCAAACCTCCCATGAACTGGAGAACTCTGCTTTTTGTGTCCTACTTCCAAACTGGCAGGATTAAAGATACAATCTTGAGGTAGTTGCAGTGTTGGGAAAATACTGGAAATTCTGCCTGTATTGTGAAATGCAAAACCATTTGCCTTGAGTTGTTCACTTTGAAATTTCATTGCCACCACAAACTAAAAAAAATAATGAATAATGGGCATCCCATCCAGGTTTAGGAGAGATAGCAAATATAAATTCCCTTCTCAACACATTTCTGCAGATGTGTTTTTTATGATGAACATCGAAAAAAAGCATCAATGCCACACCTACAGGGTCACATCACAGAATTCCCATGGGACTGCTCTTTCCCCAGGGAGAAGAGCTTTTTCCATTTCGCTGAGGTCGTGGAGAAATGAATACCACTAAGCAGAAACACTTAAAATAAAGAAATAAAAGAGGCAGTTCCTTCTCCAGGTGTTCACTGCACCTTTACAAGGGTCTCTGGCTGTGCCAGCCCCGGCGAGGCTGGGTGATGGAAACACAGCTTCACAGCTATACCAGGTTTGATGAAGCCAAAAAAAGGAAGAGGCCAGAAGAACATGGCCACACTACATCCTCCTGTGCCTCCCCTGGCAGAGTACCACATAGGACCTGCTCCCTCCAGGAGCCAGCATAGCACAGGACTGAGCTATAAACCTTACCTGTGGGTGAGACAAGTGGGTGCTATCATAGCTTGTGCTCCACGCTGCTCTGAAAATTTCTTCCTTGGCCAGTCCAGGCACATGCTGTGCCCGCAGCAGGACATAAACCCACATTCTCAGCCCACCGGGGCCAGCAACAGCTGCAGCTCTGGGCATTCACTTAAATGTAACTGCACACAGCTGTGGCAGAAAGAGTATTTTGCTGCCCTTTCCCTCACTGCATTCATTTGCAATACAGGCGGAGTGAAAGTAGGAGCTTTCCAAAGCTTTTTTAACTCTTTTGAGTAGCTCTGGTGTTCCTATTGTTTCTTTATTAGTACTTCCTTCTACCAGTAGTTTGCTGATGCAGGACACCAAGCTGCTTTTTTCATGAGATAGCCTAATTTGATCATAATTTTGAAGGATGGTTCTTCCACTCTAAATTTCAAACCACACAGCAGGCACTTGTATTCACACTTTTCACATTTGTCTGCCTGTGCATGTGCACACACAGACACACTCATATTTAACTGTCAGAAAATGAGTCATTTTCTATAACATAATTATTAAAAATATAGAAAAAGAGTCAAAAGAGACCTCAGGATGACTACCTCCCCCACCCAGATTCAGGAAGTAAGAATCAGTTATATGTAATGCATTTTTTATAATTATCAGTGCAAGCAGTTCTTTAATGTCTGCAATGATGTAGATTTCCAGCCTTCCCAGAAAAATGATTGCCATCTTTCCTATTAGAAGAAGGTACCCTGGTTTCTCATCTGTGGCTACTCTGATGCCTTTTAAACCAACGTGTCCTTGAACACTTGACCATGGACATGAAAAAAAAACTCAATCCCTTCTTTGGCCACATGGCTAAGGACATGATTTGCTCTTCCCTGCTAACGACTGAACTATTCTGACACCAAAAGGACTCTGGCTGGATCAAAGTCCAGTCTATCCTGCTTCTGTTGACTCACTGGTACGGACAACTTCTCAATTTAAAATGTGAGCTATTTTATGTATATATATAATATGTATATTTTATGTGTTAACTTTAATAAGAGACTTGTGGCTTCAGTAAGAAACTGGCAATAAGCAGTACAAGCACTTAGATGTCTCTTGCCTGACTAAATTTTCCAATTAATTTCAGTTTATTTCATACCTTGAATAATTACACTGAAATGTGTAAACCAGAGAAGCTTTCCCCATTATTTTCATTAAAACATTGCTGTGTTTAGAGAAAAAATTGAGTCTTTCTCCTCATCTGATTCAGAATATCAGATCTGTGTACACTGAAAGAAACAAAAAAATGTGTTCTGGATTCAAATATTCCCAAATGATGCCTAATCCCAGGCCTCAAACACAGCTGCTTTCTGTGATACAGAATGTCTCTTCAGTGCATGCAAGCTTTTCTGATCATGGATGGAAAGGCTCAGAATTTAATGCTCTTATTTTCATGTTCACATTTTGATACAGAAAGCTGATCAGACAGAGGTGAAAGGTTATTTGTCACTTTCTTAATCCAATCAAGGTTACAGGTTTCCTTATCTCTTTAGCAAGTCGCTGGTCTGGAAAAGTATCTTAAGGTGCAAGACTCATCCCACCTGCTCAGCTAAAGTAAAAGGCATCCTAAACCCTAGCAGCACTGAACCTGAATGTTCAAGGTCTAAAATAGGTTATGGTTCAGCAAACTCCAGTTCCCTTAACTCCCAGCAAGAGTGAGCCTCCAAAGCCTCATAGGGAAAAAAAAACCCCAAACACAAAAAACCCCAAACAAACAAAAACCACAACAAGCAGAAATAAAAAAAAACCAACCCCAAAAAACCCTGAAAAGAAATCCCAAACCAAAAAAACCTGCAAAACGTAATCAAACAAGCACTTTCGTGCTTCAATGAATTTCTGTCCTGTGAAACATTAACCATTTATAATGTATACAACCTTCTTCCTGAGGACTACCAGAGCCTTTTGCAAACATTTTATGCAAGACTTAGATGTAGTGGTGCTGAATTCCAAGTTTACAAAGCTTGGTAACAATTTACTCCAGATTTTACAATAAACTCTGTGTGCATATGAGTACAAGGAGTTTAAGGTACATATTTTCCCATGTTGCCTTTTAGTGGCTTTTTTATTACAGGGCAGGAGAGGCAATGCATTCATATTGACCATTAAAAGGTCTTATATCAAACAGTGTGGGCTTTCAGACCAGGCAAGGCACCCACCTCCTGCCTCTTTCTTTGAGTATGGCATTCTAGGTATTATTTCTCAGCTTTTGTAAGCAAAGAAGATAAAAACCAACTAGTGGAACTAAAATATGGACATCATGCTCTAAAAGTATCCCATTAAAAAAAAAATAATTAAAAGCAGACATGTCCTTATTGTCTTTTTCCATCAGATTTTGTGTGTTTCTTGTGAACATCATAATTGTGTGCCTTTTGCTTTGGCTTTGCTTTAGTTGATGTGGTTGCATACCCACGCTGCTGTGTGAGTGAGTAGGAGCCACCTTTCTCAGGAGCTTTAATGTAGCTGCATGGGTACGTCAAACTGCAGTTCCCTAAAGCAAGGAGTATAAGCAGGGAAACTGTCATGAAGAGAAATCTGGCACATGATGCGTATCTCATAGCATCACTGAAGGTCTGGCATGTAGTGAAGCATGGTCAAGGCTTTCTGGTGTAACAGCTACCTGGGTTAGCTGGTATTGTTTACACTCTTTACTTTCAAGGATAAAAGCATGTTTAACAACTCACTTTAAAACCATTTTTGGAAACTTACAGCCACTTCTGAGTAATGGATCCATATTAGACCCCTTTGGGACCTCACAGAAAGCTATTTTTAGGTTCATTTCTATTCCTCAGAGAAGGTTGCAGGAAGATTTGTAGAAAATAACATCGGAAGAAAGTATGTAACGCAAATCAAACCACACAGACCCATCAATTCAGTGAGACAGGCACTGAAATATTTTCTTGGTCCCAAGTAAGCCTCACTAGGGACTTTTGGGCTCTTTCTCTTCCAGTTTCCAGGTGAACAAATACTGCTGAACTAGTCCACATGGATTTTAGTTCTAGCTATATAATCCAAGGGAATGAGAAGTAGTAGTGAAAGGGGCTAATTATAGTACTTGAACAGAAGAATCTTAATTGAAATGAATCAATGCCAGTAGGGATGGTGGGAAGAAAGAGCTGATTGAAGAGATTTAAAATGGAAGAGACTGAATTACCCTTTTAGAGTTACCAGACAGTCTATGACTGGTTGAGAGCAGCATGTTTTTTCACAGGGGAAAAACAAAACAAAAAAAACAAACCACTCCAAAACCACCACATGCAACTGGTCTGGTTTATGTCGCTCGGAGTTATTGCCACAAGCACTTTGCAGACATGAAACTGAGAGTAGTTGCAGTTGTTACGAGTGACTGGCTCAAAAATTCAAGGAGATATCTAAACCCTGAAAGAACTGGAATAAGAAGACAAAGACTAACTAAGAATATGATGGGCTGGTGTTGCAGCTCTTTTCTGCTTGAGCAGTGTGATTGCTGAATGGATGGTCACCCGAGCTTTTCTGAGTCTCTGATGTTCCAGGATTTAGCAATATCTCAGTAAATAATTCTCTTCAATTCTTTTTTCCTTCTCATCCATGATGAGTGTAGTAGAACTGGTCAAGATATTTCCAACTCTCTTCAAAACTGAAATGCGGTCATAAGAACTGTTTGATCTTAATTTCTTCCCCATCTCATAAAAGTTTGGCCAGAAAAGTTCTGGAACAGCTTACTAGCTGATAGCAGAACATTTTCTTAAGTTTCATCCTTGTTTCTGCTGCACCAAATGAGGTACAGTCTAGTTTCCACTATTTTCGTTGGCCAGCTTTGTCACTCACTTCTGCACAGGTACAGATTCTTAGATGAATGAGTCTATAAGGATTTATGATGCCTCCATGTGGACAGCAGTGCTAGAAAGGAAATAGATGCCATCACCTGTTGTTGCCATAGAAGGGTCAGAGCTGGAGACCAAAGCAACTCAGATACCAGAAGCTAATTGTCAGCTATCCATCCTCCCACCCTAGAAACTCATTCATCCTTCAGAATCAGAAATGACCAAATCTAATTGGGGAAGATCAGGTGGCAACACAAGATCTGCCTCTTCTGCTAAGATGCCACTTAATCTTTGTCCGTGGTTTGCCTTCTTTTCTTTCTTGTTTTATACATCTCCCTCCCTTCTTGTCTGTCTCTCTCTGAAACAACGTTGCATGTTACCCTGACAAATGTTTTTATTGTCATGTGTCCTCCTTGTTTATTGACACATGGCTAGGCAGCTATTAGAATGAATTAGAGGATTAATTACACCAAAGTCTGCTCCTGCACACAGCATTAAAGGCTATTGCCAGCACTGAGGTCAGAAAAACAGCAGAAGGAAATTCAAGAGGGCTTAATCTTTTTCCACAACATTAGGATTAGCTAACGTGCGAAGCAATATGTTCCTCTGTTTAGGAGGCATGATAAGGAGGGTTGATCACTGCTGAGGGTCAGACTTAAAGGTTCCACTCAACGAAGGGATCAGTGAACTTCACTACCAGACTCCCCAGGCTGGGTCTCACCTTTCCACTTACCGTTAATGGGTTTGTTGGGCAGATTCTGACAAGGTCAACCAGCCATGGAAGACAGAGATCTTTCCCAGCCTTGCTCCCATGCTCATTTTCTCTTTGTATTTTTCAAGATTACTTTTGCCTTAAGATGTTGTCCAAACCCAGAACTAATAGCTATAATCACCTGACATTCAAGAGGTCTATTTAGAAAGCAAATTCAGGACTGCCTCAGTATTGACCTTGAAAGTTAAAAACCCTCATCTGGGAAACTACAAAAGTGAACTTTATTCCATTTTTTCTTGTCTTCGTCTACAATGTTGAAAGTTTTTTAGTGCAGGAAGAATGTTTCTGCCACTAAACTCCCATCAACCAGCATATAGGTTTTTTTTAGGAAAACATGAGTTATCAATATATTAGAAGTTAAACTGCAGTTTTATTTTGCATGACCCAGATTTGACCGTGGCATTTTTCCCCATATATATCTGCACAATATTTCTGCACAAAAATGTCTCAGTTATCTTTCACTTTTAATACCAGTTCTTGAAAATACAGAGGTCAACAATTAATAAGCTCATTAAATCTTACAAGCTGCTTTGATTAATATTCCTTGTCTAGTTCCTTGAGAAATGTACTGTATCTCCCAGGCTAATGAAGACAAGGCAGAGTTATTTAAGTGTTTGTTAACAAAGCTGATTTGCATATAATTAACAGAAAAGATCCCTGTATTTACAACACAAACTCTGCCAAACTCCTTTGCTAGAGTGTTTTATGTAAACAGATTGAATTAACAAAACAAGTTGTGTTCTTTGAAAGCTAAATTAACTCAAAGGGGTACAACTTTGGGGGCCATAAATGATAAAAACTAAAGCATATATTAAAAAACAAACTGCCTTCTTTCAAATGCTGTTTATTCTGTCATGTGGGATTTTATTTGTTGTATGCTCTCATTCTTTTAATCAGTCAGATTGTTTTTAGACAATTAAACAAAGACTGTCACATTGGATTGCTTTTTCCTCTGACCTACTTATGGGAAAAATTCCTATCATTTCAGAAAGCCATGCTTTTGCACAGATGTCTTCTATAAATTTACCTATCTGTCACACACCCTGAAGCTCTGAATATGAAAGGCTATATAAAATAACTAGTAGACGCAGCCTAAAGAGTGACTAGGCCTTCCTTTACGACATATTCCAATGCAGACAAAAATAAAGGCGTAGGCCTTTTGTCATTCACTTCCCATTTTGTAGGCTTTTCAGCACATGGGTTCTCATGATTCAGAGGGACAACTGAGGGAGCATTTTCAGACTCAATATGACCCAAACAAAATAACTGTAAACTAAACTATCCGATGAGATCTTAAAACTTAGGATCATAAAGGGTTGCATAATGGCATAACACAGTTTAAGGTAGGTGAATTTGTACAGCGACGACTGGAGAGGGACACAGGAGCTCCTAGTTTGTGACCTGGCTATGTTTCAGGATCCTGTGTGACCTTGGTCATGTCATTTTTCTAAGGCTAAGAGGTAATAGATTAAAAAAATAAATATTAAAGTTATAACCCTATTGATATCTGACCTACATCAGGTTACATAAAAACTGTATGATCTTGACAATTACATTCAACTTCCAATCTGCCTCTTCTACAATTACTCCACTATTACGTTACCTTCCTACTTTATAGCTATTTCTCCCATTTATTTATTTATAAAACAATAAATAAAAGAAAACAAAAGATAGCCCATCACTAGTCAGTTCCTGCAGGGGACGTGAAATTTTAGGAAATTTTCTGAAGAACTTTACAACAAGAAAAACTCAAGGAACCTGGCATGGCATTTAGGTCCTTAAATAAATACAACTCCATATTAAAGTAGAGACAGACAGCAGTGAGCAACAGAGCTTTCAGATTTGCAAACCTTTCTCTGCTTTCCTTGCTACTCTAGCAGCTGTATGCAGCATGAAGAAGAAAAAGAACTTACTGAAGAAAAGCTCCTGGACACACTAGCACTTCCAGTTATGAACTTGTTACATGAGATGTTGTTAACAGAGTCCGCCCTCTGTGGAGAAAAAACCAAATAACAAACACCCACCCACCACAACTACCACCCCCCATCAAAAATATCAGTAACAATAAAAATCATGCCCCCCCTGTTTGATCAGAACTTTTCCTGGTTTTGGATGGGATAGAGTTAATTTTCTTCTTAGTGCCTGGTACAGTGCTGTTCTGGATTTAGTATGAGAATAATGTTGATAACGTGCTGATGGTTTAGTTGTTGTTAAGTAGGGCTTACTTTAAGTCAAGGACTTTTCAGATGTTTTGCCAGCAAGCAAATGTGCAAGAAACCGTGAGGGAGCAGAGCTGAGACAGCTGACCCCAACTGGCCAAAGGGATATTCCATACCATAGATCATGCTTGGGGTATAAACTGGGGGGAGTTGGCCAGGAGCCCCTAATCACTGCTGGGGGACTGGCTGGGCATCAGTCAGTGGTGAGCAATTGTACCGCGCATCACTTGGGTTTTTCCCCTTGAGTTCTATTCTTCTCTCTCCCTCTCCCTTCCTGTTATTGTCATTATTATTATTATTACTATTACTAATTTTATTTTAATTATTAAACTGTTCTTATCTCAGCACACTGTTTTTACCTTTTCCAGATTCTGCTCCTCATGCCACAGGGGGTGGGTTTGTGGGTGTGGGGGGTCGTGCATGGGGAGTGAGCGAGTGGCTGCGTAGTACTTGGTTGCTGGCTGGGGTTAAACCATGACAGAACGGAAAAAAAAACCCCAATGAACACCCAACCAACCAACCAACTAAAAAAAAAAACATCTCAAAGGAGTTGGAGGGAACAAAAACAGGGAGTGGGAGCAAGGTGGAAATAGTATGCTGAGCTTGAGGATCTTCCACTCTACTGTGCTCATTTCACCTCTTCATTTCAGAGAGGTTGTTTTCTCAACAGTCTCCATAGTTTACATGTGAGAAGTTCAACACAGCCCCTTGCTACTGCTGACAGCCTGCTGGTGCATGACTGAGAAGTGACCTATTTGCAAAGGAAGAACAGACCAGAAAACTGCAAACAAGCAATAGCTGGGGAAGCTGTCATGGCCTCTCTGCTACTGGTCTAAATCATACCAATTACCCAATGCAGATAACAGAGAAAGGCAAACTATCCAACAAAAAGCCAGATCCTACCCACCCTGTGAACAGGCTCCACACCAAATTAAATCATTTGAAGTGAAAAAAAAAAATTAGTAGCATTAGTCTTGACTTTGAAATGCCGTGAGGAATTCAAAAGCTTTCTAGGCTAAGGGGTCTGCTCCAAAATAGGGTATCCTATACAATAATTTATTATTGCTTCCTTTTAAGCATTACAGCTGAAACACCACTGGTCAGGACCATTCTAAGCTAAGGTGTGAGAAAGTACATTGGTCCTACTGAGCTGAGCACAAAAGTTAGTGCTCTAAAAAACCTGGCCACTATAAGAAGCAGTCTTCAATGATAAGTATAATTAGCAGCCAGAACACTGATTATTCAATGGTGCTAAGCATAATCCTACTGGAAAGAAACCTGAGGGAGAGACTAGAGAATGGTATTAAAAGGTAATTCACCATTTTCTCCTGATCTAGATCATTCTTATTTTCCCTCCTACAATATTTGTACAACTTTATCACCTCATAAATACTGCTCAAAAAAAAAAAAAAAAAAGAAGAAAAAGAGTGAGAGAAAGGGAGAAAAGAGATGGCACTAAAGAAAGTATTTCTCCCATTACTGCTGGATAATTCAAGTCACACACAGATGAATGGACACACATGAGTTTTATGCCAACTCTCATTTTGCTGCTTCATTATTAATAGTAGGATACTTACTCTAATCACAATCATTACTCTCTAGACAGAGTCTACAAAATACAATAAATATGAATCGAGCCATTTGCAAAAATTTACTGCTGGAGACGGATGAATATTCCTAGAGAAAAAATGTCTGGCACAGTAATGCATAGACGAGTGGGACTGATCTCAGCCTCAGCATCTCAAAGTCTGAAAGTGCAAGACAACTGTCACCAGGCTTGTTCCAGGTAAAACTGTGATAAAGATCCATTCTCTAAAATTCTTCCACACACATGGTTTGTTTCTAAAGCTAGCTTTAATATGGGAAATTTTGTGCTGCCTTAGAAAACTGCAGCAGTTAATTCAACTCTGCAAGGACAGAGCTGTGGAAAGGGGCCCAGATGGGAAAGGATCAGGCCCCAACAACCTGTCTCACAACCTCCTTCGCATCGACCTGAAATGTCGATGCTGTGTTTACTGATGTGGGTAGGGACACAACACTAAATCTAATTAAATTGACAAACAAAAGGACCCTGGATTGTGCAGAACCATGAATGTAGCCTGTCTTTTAGGCCATTCGCTCTGCATGATTGTGCTTTCCCAAGGCTTTCAGGGAGTTTCTCTTTGGAAACAATGAAAGTGTGAAAAAAGGACTTTTCTTCCAACTGCAAGGTGAGGGAGTTAGATAATGCACCTCATTAATTACAGGGAAATCATCACCACAGTACATGAAGCCAAAGAGGCCAGACTGACTTTTTTTTTAATTATTATTGTTCAGCCACAGTGACAGGAAAATAAGTAATATATCAGAATCAGAGTGGACTTGATGGCTTTATTTTGCAACTCATCTTGCTATTGTGACAGGCTGGCACTAATTAGCACTTGATGCACAGGGGATGGATTTCCGTGGCTAATGTATCTCATTAACAGCTGTGAAATTTTCATGCCAAGACCAAGCACGACAAAGAACCGAGACCCCAGCAAATCACCTGTCAGCGTGTAAGCATCACCACAGAGCCATGGGTGCATAGATCAAAGGGCACAAAGAGAGCCCACGTCGCCAGCTGCCTAGGGTTTCACGGGTTTATTAATTCACTTTCTTGTGAAGACAGAGAACCTGCCAAAGAGAAAAGCCCAGTGTCCACAATTTCTCACCACTGTTTGAGTTGAGCCAGCCTACGGAGAAGGAAACTGAGGGCACATCAAAGCTTCTTTCATGAAGCCGTGTATCAGCAGATGTGCCATTCCAAGAGTGAGCCAGTCTGTGATCACCTTGGGGGCAGAGGATGGAAAGACACATTGTGGACTTTCTTATTTGCCCAACCACCTATTTGCCTTAAGCTTATAAGAAATTGCTTCTTGGAGACTTGTCGAGCATGGTTGGAACTGCCCAGCAGCTTCATTAATAAAAAATAAAGGGCGAGAGAGAAATCAAAAGAACCATACCCACAAGCACTGAGTGGCTGCATGAGCCTCCTTCTTTAGGAAATGGGGCTCTGAGCCTGCTCTCTCCAGCAAACCCCTTCAGCTGAGCCCATGTCATCCCCACATGCCCACTTCCCACAGGCACTGTCAGAATGGCCCTGGGCACACCAACAAAGACAGAGGACTCTACTTCAAGGCCAAACCCCTAACAGTCAAGTCGATCGCTGCAATAGCAAAGACTCCTTTGATCTGGGCACTTTTTAGGTAAACTGAGACCCAGCAGCCAAAAAGTTTCCCCCAACAGCCTGTGCTCTTCCTAAAACATCAAACGGCAATAGAGCCAGGGCTCTCAGGTGATCTCATATGAATGGTGGGATGTGATTGATTCCATGTCTGAATTAACAAGGAACCCATGGTGATGGGCTCTCCTCACCCACTCCATATTGTACTGCCTCCAGGATGCAGGCACAGTGAGCAGCTATACCACAGCCATTCAGGTGACAATTTGTTCCCCTGCTAACTGCAGTGGGCGAGTGTGTGTCCCCGCCGTTACACAGTGTCAGCGGGAGCAGCCGGACCCTGCTGACCATACCAGACCTCCCCCAGCCCCTTGCTATGGCAGGGGTTTCCCAGCCCAGGGGCTATGCACCTGACAAAACAGCATCTCCCGTCTCCTACAGCTGTTCTGAGAAGCATGGAGCCAACTCTGCTTAAAAACGTGTTTTAGGGAGAAGGCAAAAGAGACAGCATACTTAGTTATACCTTATCATGAGCTAGTGTTGATTCTGGCAGGTCCTTTGGCTTATGGCAGCTTGCAGGTGGTAAAAATGCAAACAGTAAAACATCAGGGCTGTAAGTGGACCCATTTTCTTAAACACCCCTCCAGGGAATAAAACTTTAACCTAAATATTTGTGCTGAGTGTATACTTATTCTTTTGTTTTCTTTTTAAAGGGTGACTTCTGAACTGAAAATAGGAATAAACCTTTTTCTTCTAAGATTATATAATGTAAAAATGTTGGGTTTTAACTGAGATTTTTCCTCCCGCAACTTCACAAAGTAATAACAGATCAGAATTGGGCATTCAAGTAGCCTCAGTGATCTAATTGCTTTTAGGTTTCTCTTTCCCCAAAGATGTGTCAAGACACAACATTTAGACTGCAGGAAGTAAGAAAAGGTCATTAGCATTTTTTTTCATTTTTTGTTTTTGAGATGAAAACCAGTAAGTTTATTCATACTCCCTTCCAGAGATTCTTTGAGTTATTTTAACCAAGAAGCAAGAGAAAGGTCGTCTTATGTTTATGGTACAGCAGTTAAGATAGAGGTCTGCTATCTACCCACAACCTTCCAGGCTCAGCTGAATACTTCAAACAGAAGACAGTTTCTGGTGTACAGAACTGGAATATCGGACCATGCTGTTTGTGGTCAGGCCTGTATACATAGCTTATTTATTTATGGCATTTTTAATAGATTGAACATCAATATTTGATGATATTCTATGAATGATTAAAAATCAGGAAAATCAAGAACATGAAATAAGAACATCTACTTTTAAGTGACGATGGGGTTGTGATATCCATAAATAAATAATTTGGTGGCCAGTTCCAGCTTTGTGAGATCGAGTTAAATGAACAGGCACTTCAGTGAATTTACAGCACGTTTACAGCCATGTCTGTGGGAGCAGAATCTGACCAAGGGATTTAAAAGTGCAGTCTAATGAAGTTATCCCAGAGCAGTATGGGATTTTTTAGCTCCTTAGAAAATGCATTATTTAAAGATATATATATATAAAATCTTTGCTTAGAAAGGGACAAGCAAATTAAATTTAAATAGATGTCGCTCTATTTTTGCTTTTTGGCTTCTTTATGATAAACAACAAAGGCCTGGGTTTGCCTCAAGACATTTGCTCTAAAAACAGAAAAGAAAGCTTTGGAAACATGTGAAATAGTATACCTGAAAGTAATTTTCTGCAGCTGAAGACTTCTTTATGGTTTATGGTCTCATAATTTAATTGACAGGTAACATTCATTAGAATAGTTGTTGATACTGTTTAGCTATTTATTAAATGAAAAGTGTTTGTTAGCCAGTAGGAAATACTCCTTTTCTTTGCAGCAGTGAACTGAGATAAAAGCCACAATATGTAAGTATCTTATCTTTATATAATAATAGCCTAGAAGACTTTCTTGCCTAAAATGACAGAAGACAAAACGTGGGACCAACCCTAACACCATAGTTAACAGATGTGGACCGATTCCCAGAGAAATAAAGTAATTAAGTGAGTCTGGTAGTGAATGTACTTCTCATGCATCCTCTGTCTCTAGCAATGAGAAAATTCCTTTGTTCCAGCACAGTTTCAAGAGTATGAAATTTGTAAAAACCCACCTTCTTTTTTTTGTGGATAACTGAACACCAAGGAGGTAAAAGTGTGAGAATGCAGAGACAGGAGGCAAATAACTAGGTTTTAGGGCAGCTAAAGTTAAAAATTCTAGGAGATTTTATGTCAAAACCCCCCACCAAACCACTAAGGACAGCTCAAGAGAGACTGCAGTCACCTCTAAAGGAAGATACCATGAGCCAAAATTCAGATTTTGCCTGACACTGTTTGAATCAGCACAATCCTATTAACAAATTGGATTTTTTTTTTCTAAATTCCAAATTAACTTTTTCCAAATATGTTTGTGTATGTTTGTAGCTTAAGAAACAGTAACAACTGTATTGGTACAAGTAGGTACCAATATGTGCATGACAGTGAATTTAACAAGTGTCATCTATCTGTTTCTTGGCACTAAGCAGATGTCATCTCTTTCTTGCTTGGTTGCACTTTGTTACTGCTTTGTGAATAGCTTACTGAAAAGTACCTTAGACATCTCTGAATTTTCTAGACACTGTAAATTGTTCACAAACTATTTGTTTCTGCAGTGAATTTACCTGATTCCCTCACATTTTGCTTGTGTGTGTGTGCTCGTAGGACATTGCAGATGTGCCAGTTTTACCAACACGATAGTTGTATGTGTAGATCTCAAACACCACTATAGGGTTGTATGGATCATTATTTCACAGGAGATAATAAAGGGGTGCGGATAAGATGAGGTGACCAAGAGCTGCAGCTAATTAATAGATCAACCATGAGAAAGCTGAGGTCTCTTGACTCCCCAGATCATTGCCAAAAGCTTTCCAACAGCTCTGTGAGCATCAGTATCACGACAAAGTGCAAACTGTCTTTTGCCTTCATAGCTAAAATATCAGTCCTTAAATGAAGGGACATGGAGCTTGCTTAACTAACAGCATCTCCTTTATCCCATCTATGGATTGTGCCTTCCTGAGAGATAGCTACTGTATCATTATTCGTATGTGCTGTATCACCTTCAGTGAGGGATGGGGACCTCACATGACCCATCCAGCATGTACCCTTAAACAAAGATGTCCCTTGACATATAGGTTTCTATTAAGGACATGAAGCCACTGAAGAAACCTGCTGGCTGTATTGCAGGAATGACAGCAATTAACCAGAATCCATTTGACACACAGCTATCTTAAAGAACTGCAATTTTAATTAAAAGCTGGAGCACTTCATACATTTGCACAGTATTCTCCTATCTGGTTCCTTTCTGTGGTGGCTGCAAATTACAGCTACCTCTTCCCTCCGTTTTAATTAAATGTTGTTAACCTGACATAGTCAACTCCCCTTGTTTTTGTTTTTTTTAACAGTCATTAAAGAAATAAAACTCATGTGCTATTTAGTATTTGCCAGATTAATACAGGTTAAATACAACAACACTTGTTAGATGCCTCAGGGTTGATTTGATTTATTAATTAACCTCCTTTAGAAAATTTTCTTCCATGCTGACAAAAGATCAAATCCCTGCTCGACGGGGACAAGCGCATTGTCGATGTGTCAAATGCATCTGCTGGTGGTTTCATCTAAAGCATGGCAGTGGCTGTGTGACCAGCCTGTTCTGGGGACGCGGGGACCATGGCATTGCTTTCCACTCTGCTGAGTCCCTGTGAACTGCACAGCCTCACTCACAGCAATGTGGGAGAGTACAGGTCTGCAGCAGCAGGTTTTCCCGCCCCTGTGCAATTGTTTACCCTCTTTCTTTCCCAGGGCACGTCCAGAAGGGGGAATTTCCCCAGATATGTGACTTTAGCAGAGTTTGCTAAAAACGTGACTTTGCTGAACCTGACTCTCTAACTCAAAGATCTTTTGCTTTCCAGAGTAACATCTCCTGCTAACGTTGAGAACATCAGGCACAGCCTATTCTTTACAAAACAAAACAAGTTTCATTTGATAAATTCAGTGCAGTGCTTTGGGATGGATCCCAAGGCTAGAACAAGAAAGAAGAAAGTGCAGCCCTTGTGAATTGTTTTGGGATGGATCCTAAGGCTAGAACAAGAAAGAAGAAAGTGCAGCCCTTGTGAATCACAGCAGGGGCTGTGCAGACTGCTCTCCTGTCTCTGACACTGGCTGGAAACCTACAGAACAACAAAAAAGCAAGGTAAGCAGAGTGCTTTCCCAAAACAATCTCCATTCTCTAACCATCAGATGGCTGGAGTATTCTTGAGCCAGGCATGGTTTCTGTGTATTTAATAACAATCAGTGGATCTATTTTTCATGAACTTGCCCAGCACAGCATGAACCTATGCAGTCCTTTGTCTCCTATATTGTCCTTCAACCAGGAATGGGGGCACACTTCAGATAGCCTCATTGCCCTCAAGAATGCTGGGCAGACAGATGGGCTGCCAATAATGGCTTAATCTTTTTTGCTACGCTGTGCAACTGAGACTTCAATGCCTCAAATTCAAATACTAACTCGTTTTGTTATTGCTGCACTTCAAGCATATAATTTCGGGAGGTACGTTAGGAAACCAGATTCAAGCAGAAGTGAAGAGAGAGACAGAAACTGCTCTAGAAAGCCACACAAAGAATTTAAATTCTAAGATCCTTTTTATTTTTCCAAATGAAGTTTAACCATCAGTGAGTGTGGCATGTTTGATAGTGGCTGAAGGAGGAGCTCAGCCTCTCCAGTGGAGCGATATGAATTGGTCTCTCTGTTTCAAGCTCTCATACTTCCACATAAACCTGACTGGTCCATCCACTCCATATCCTACCTCCAGCCATGGCCAGCAGCAGACATTGTGAGCTGCCTCATTTAATTTCCATGAGGAGACTGAGTCACAGCATCCAGTTAGCCTGAGAAGCTATTTATGAACCTCCCAGGGCTTGTCTCAGTGAAACCAATCCCAGGTTCCTGTTTACGATGCTCATGAAATAGGACCCATTAACAAGACACTGTCCTAAAGCAAAATTCTCCCTTTAACTTCAGCCTCGTCTCTCTAAAGTATCTCTGCTGTTGCCTGACATCTTGCCAAACCTTAATTCCTTTTCCTGTTTGTCACACACCAGTGGACTTAATGTTTTTTTAAAAAGAGGTTAATTAAATACTGATTCTAAGGTT
The DNA here is from genome assembly GCF_023638135.1 of Falco biarmicus. Classification (NCBI taxonomy): domain Eukaryota; kingdom Metazoa; phylum Chordata; class Aves; order Falconiformes; family Falconidae; genus Falco; species Falco biarmicus. The sequence goes on from NC_079296.1 coordinate 24,380,233, forward strand.
TGGTGCATACAGTCATTTGTCCATAAGAAAGCTAATTTATGTGTCTATATCATTTAAAATCTCTGTTGTTTTTATTTCCCTTCCTTTGCTTCCAGATTTTTTCCTGTGTGGATTTGTGTAAATCACTCTCCAGGGTCAGGAATACCATCTTTGGTTGACTTGATTTGATCGATCGATTTTGGAGCACAGAACACCATCATGGTAAAGCAATATTTTCTGCAGTACGTTAAGAGGAAAATGGAAATAACTAATAATAACAGAGAGGTGGTTTTCATTTTTGGAAGAGCTCTTTGCCTACGCACAAGACCCTGGGCTGAATTACTCTTCCTGCCTAGCTAGTAAACCCAGCTTGATTGCATTTACTGGGGTTAGAAGGTTTGTAACTGAAGGCAGGATTTAGCCAGGCAAAAAAGGAAGCTTAAATATACAACCTTACATTTTCATATCTCCCTGTCCCTGATGCTCTCTATACTTCCAGCTCCTACATCCCTTTGAAAGTGTAGAAGGTTATGCAAATGTTCATTATTATTATTATTACTCACTTCACATTCCTATTCCACATGCGTTTTACAGCATACGGTCCCCCATTCAGCAAATTACATAAGCATATGCTTAACATTAGGCTGCTTAAGTGCTTTTTCTAAACAGAGATAGCTGTTAAAGTTGGCTGATACTTTTACCTAAAATATTTGCTTTAGTGTAGACAGGTAAGACCTCTGTTCAGCTGGTTTAATGCCTTAGGTTGGGCACCTACCTCAAACTGATCCTTTGGGGAAAGAGTCTGGAAAACTGATTAATTTGATTTAAAAAATTAATAAAAAAAAAAAGCCTCCCCATTCACAGACACACATACACACACAATTGCTCATTCTTTTCATGCAAAAAATAGAATACAATAAATCTGGCAACCACTTCGGTGGGAAACTATGGTGACCCCAACTTCTGGAACAGGCACTTAGACTTCTGCAGTTACCCTAATTCCCACCCAGAGGAGCCAGGAATTCCCCTGGGATGGTTGGAGGATTTTTTCATTCATAGAAAAACCTCTCATCCTCTTGGAGCACTTTCCTCCTGAACTGAGAGCCTCAGCGCTTAGCCTAGGGTCTCAGATGTGAGTTACAGGTAGGAAGGCTGAATCCAGTTCTGAATGCACGAGCACTCAAAATTGGTAGCTTCATTTACTTTAAAAATTAAATTATGAACAATTCCCCCACACTTCAATTTATTTTCAGTAAAATTGACGTTTCAATGTCTCTTACTCTAGAAATGCGACATGGAAATAAGCACTTCATAGTTTTAACTGGCTCCAATACTAAATAAGAAGGAAAAGCCTACCTTTGTGTTGGTCTGAAAGGAGCAAAATTATACTCGTTTGTGAAACCTGCAGCCAGTGGTTCCTGATTTACAGTCAAACACTCCATCTTTTCATATAGGATTTTTTGTTTGTGTATGTTGTGCAGGTAAGCTTGTATACACACACATGCATGCATGCACAGAGATCAAAATCTGCCTGAGGAAATAAACAACCTCCTTCATCGGGAAACAAGAGACAAACACAATGTCCAATTAAGGGTAAAGCCATTTTTCTCTTTATCACAGTCCTTTCTGTGCTTAAATTTTAATCATCTCAGATGCTGGCTGTAACAAAGGTCTGGTTTTACCAAAGGTGTATGATTTTTATTTTGACACACATCAGAGTCCCAAGGAGACAGTAGACACTGAATTTCTTGGCAGCAAGTTCATTAACTGGAGGCTGTGCATTATCAGCCTTCCTCCAGCTCCTCTCTGCTCTAACTGGGCTCCATGTGCCACAGTTGTTCCTTTTTTCTGCGCTTTTTCAAAACCTCTCAAATTCAAATCCATTCCGTCATCACGTGCAGTCTGCATGTGATTGAGTGGGTCAGGCTTTCAGCAGACTGAAAAAAACCTGGGGTCACATCGGCTGGGGACTTAACAAATAAGAATAACAAAGAAAGTCAGCGGCAAACAATATTAATAATTCACCTGTCCGTCACTCCAACTAACAATTGGAGGAAGATCCTCTCTCCTCTTGATAGATAGGCAGGAGGAAAAGCCCTGTCTGAGATGATTAAAGGAGGCAGTATATAACAAGCTTTCCTCATGCTGAGAATGACAAGAGAGAGGCTGGTCACTGATATTTAAACACACATTATCCTTCCATCTTCCTGTCATGTTGTTCTGCAAGCTGTTCAGATTTGTCTGTGCCAGTAAGGCGGCTGTGAAAAGCAGCTGAGCAAACAAAAAGAAAAATCAGTCTGAGAACGGGATTTGGATTTCAAAATCTGTCCCTGGATTTTTTTGCCCTATTTCCTTTCTTCTTTTTCCTCCCTCTCCTCTCTTATAGGCTCAACATCCCATCAACTTTCAAATATACCAACAGCCAAGCAGAAGAGAAGCAATGCAGCAAACGGAGAAAACGCCATTGTGTGAAAGTGCAGAGATTTTAAACACGAGGAGGAAAGCATAGCCTCAAACTTTTCTAATCACCTCTCAAAGCAGTGTTTTAAGCACTGGTGGGATTAGTTATGTCTTTCTGTATGCCCTCCCTGCTTCACCCCTTCTGCAGCCTGTCAAGTCATTCAGGGCTAAGGCACAGAGTACACTTGTCCAGGATTGCTATTGCCCTGTGCTCGAGGACCACTGACTCCAGCTGCCTGGTGATACAGCACATCTCAAATGTAAAGTTAAAGTTCCTTTGGGGTCTTGTTAGATGTTGCTTCCTTCTCTGTGGGAAGGACGTTCAGACTGGTGGCCACCATAGCGGTACAGGACCCTGTCCCTGGGGGGAGCTGCCCCAGCCCAGCCAGTCCTGCCCTCACCAGACCTACAGAAGGCTGATCCGAGGAGCAGTTTTCCCTCAGAAGAGATGGGGAGGGGGGGAATCAGGAGACAAGGCCTTAGCTAAACACAAAACACTTCAGGATTTATACCAGCCTGGAATAATGCCTAGATTTTGTTTGCAGAGTGATCACAAAGGGCATTCAAAACCAACATGTAATGCATTAGAAATGGCTGAACTTTGTCTCCTTCCATTTGGACGTAAACTGAGATCCCCAGAAGGCAAAGGAGGGGTTTATGCAGCTTTTCCCTGTAACAGATTTCCTTTAAAACTTTAACATTAGGCTGGCTATGGAAGAAAGGATGGCATTTACCCACCAGGTACACCTACACAAAATAGATCTGCATGACTTGTTACAGCTGTCATGGAGTTTGACTAATCTTTTAATTTCTAACCTTTATTGTTCTTGACCAGCCAACTTCAGGTCTTAAAAAGGCCAACCCTCTGCTTGTCCCCAGGATGAGCTGATGCAAGTAGGAGAAATCAAAGGCTACAAAGAGCTTAGTATTCCTGGTAGATTTTTATTTTATTTTATTTTTATTCTAACCCTTGGTAGATTTTGAAAGTGTTAACCCATGATATTTGGCAACTCACAGCACCTTTTTATTTAACATGCTCAAAAGTTCAGACATAGGAGATAGGGATGTAATGTTGTTTGTAAATGAAAACATCTGAAAGAACAGAAATGTTAATGGACTTTCTGAACCCAAAACTGCCATGGTATGGGAAGACAACTGTATACATATAAACCCATCCTTAATCAAAAAAGTGCTTCTGACTCCTTTGATTTACAGGGAAGTACGTGATTTAAAACTTTTCTAAGGTGAAATGAAAGTGAATGAAAGAAAGTCAGAGCTTCCTTATAAGACTTCTTCCAGGACATCTTATTCTATATGTACATATGGAGTCTCCTGACATTTGTAACAGCTGCCAACCATATAAGTCTCAGTTTAGAAAGATTAGTGATAACCTTAGTAATAACAATCAACACCCCAAATTAGATCTGCAAGAATAAAATGATCTTTCGATTTCACAGTCAAACTGAATGAATTGGTTTGGAAAAGATCAATTCTTTTGGAAGCAGATTCAAAATTCTGGAGTTCAGGAAGTTGCTTTATTTAATGTGAATGTTCTAATCAGAGAAAAATAAAATTCATTCATCTGCCCTCAAAATAAATTCAAGAAAAGAAGCAAAAATTACCTTTCTGTATTGGATTACCATCAAGATGTGATTTCAACCACATCAGGCCAGGTTAAAGTCTATTTCACTTTATTAACAACCAAGTGTAATTCTCTTTAAAATCAGAGATTAGAGGGTTGCTTATTAGTTGGGTTTTATGTTCAAACTGGACTGTAACCATTAAGCTGTCTCTATTTTACATTTCAAAGATTTAAATAAGATAAACACAATCTATGTTATTTACTTTGATGGAATAGCTTAATTGCTCCCTAAGCTTTTCCATATGTGTTATAAACTATCACAAAGCACAGACAGAGCAAAAGGAACAGCCACGCAGATGACACCATAACCCTCCAGTTACACACACTGCCGCTTCTCTGCATTGAGCACTTAACAGCATCCACTAAATACATAGTGTCTCAGGCATAAAATTAAGTTCAGGGTAAGTTAAGGATTTATTTTTAAAAGGAAGAAAAGAAGATGGTCATCCCAATTATGCAACTGAGATCAAAAAGCTGTAAAGTGAAACACCTAATAGTCACGCTTGTATTGTTGTTAGTCCCAAGCCATGGAGCTGGCAAGAAAACCATGACACATAATCATTCTTGGATGCACCAGAAAAGATGTTACAGACCACAGCTAGCTATACGTGTATGGTGGTGGGAGATGCATTCATTACTCCCTGCCATGCAGAAATAAATCTCTCCCAATGAAGCTGAGGAGAGTATATGCATTGGAGGCCTTCTAAGGAAAATTTGCAGGGAAAGAATGTTTGCTGCACTGGTAGATATAAGGTCAAGGGATTCACATGCTACTGCTCATTCTGGAGCCCTCATGCCCCAGAGGACAAGCATGGATGTCCTTCGGTCACCAGGTAAGGAGATGTACCTCAGGCCTTTCATGCACGCCGGTGAATGAAATGTTAACGCCTTTTGCCTGTACTTCTCATGAGCTCCCTCAGATCTCCCTTTGCTTTGTTTTTCTAAGGAAATAACACAGATCCATGCTGAGGTCTAAAACTGGTGGCAAGTGTTACCTCTTCATAAATGTTGGGCATGATCTCATGGAACAACCTCAGTTACTCAAGGGAAAGTGAACACAAGTTTTTCCTGCACAGTCTGAGTAGAGCTGGTTAGAAGAGGAAGAAAAAACCCACAAAGAAAAGCACTTTCCTTAAAGGAATCATCTCCTATCGCAAAATACAACAAATGCAAAATCTGCTAGATTTTTCCAGAACTGCATTTCAGATAAGTATATGCATACACATTTGTGTGTGTGTGTTGGGAGGAAAATCTAACAATCTCAAGGCATCCTGCTTCAGCAGTTTTGACATTAAATAATTTGATTTCTCTATCAAAAGATTATTCTGCTGAATTTAATTTTCACTGTTATTTTTTACTTTATCCGATTAAAAAAACTCTTCTGAGGAAGAAGGTAGAGCCAGATAAGTGAAGCTTGTTTTGTGTGCAGTTCCTTATGAGGTTTTTTGTGATTTTATTTTATAAAGAGTTTTTTTTAATTCCTTTTTTATCCACTAAGGATAGGAAAATAAAAAATACAGAAACCTCAGCATCATCATACCACAAAGAGCGAGCTCACCTGGGAGCTGCAGAGCTTGGTAGTTTGTAACAATCTTTCTCATCTGACAACCTGAGTGACACTGAGCTTTGGTGGGACTCTGGGTGGATCTAGTTCCCTGGCTCTGCTCTGTTTACAGGAATCAGGACTTTGCAGTCCTTGCAGCCGGCTGCAGGAGCTGATCAGGAAGCCTCTGAGCCAAGGGAAAGACCTCTTTTAATATCTGGGAGCTTTTGAGTCAGATCCTATAATCAAATATTACTGTGATAAAAGCCAGAAAATGTAGATAGGCAGATGAAAAGATAGATCACCAGAACTACTTCAATACCTTTTTGAAACAACTAAAACAAAGGGATACAGAAAACTTAGATATTACAAAAGGAAAGAAGCAATTTGCATCTGTTATGTGAGATACTGTGTTCAGTCATGTACCTGCTCTTTAACCATATTATTTCCACATGTACATTGAACAGATGACGTAAACCTCTTGGTGTACCAAATCAAAACTTTGTCACTTAAAATAGCAAAGGTTTGTTAACATGACAGTCCTGGCAGAAGACTGATTGTCTGCAAGGGCCTGGTAGAAAACTGTAACCTACTAAACCCACATTAATTTGCATCACTATCATTTGTTAGCATTCCCTCACACACCCCCCAAAAAAAAAAAACAAACTAAAAAGAGAAATAAGTCACAGTGACTTTGGATTTGCTTGATTCTAATATGCAGCACTCTACTACCTCCTCCACTCCTGTGATTTGCCATCAGCTCATCCTCCTCAGGACATGAAAGAGCATTTCCAAGCAACAGAAACTGCCTTTGATCAATGGAGTTTGTGTCACTTGGCCGTATAGAAGAAGTCAGCAATTCACAAAAGATCTATTCCACAACTGCGAATTCTAGTCTTTCTCTGCTGAACTGAGTAAAAGTGCCATCTGCCTGCCTAAACCCAGAGCCTGTTTTTATGTTTCTTTTGTTTTGTACGCACCTGATAAAAGCAGATTTGATTAACATTTCCCTAAATGGAAAACTGCAACTGATGAATCTTAGCACTTGTAAAGATTTAGATCCCAGCCCCTGATAAGCTGCAGGTGGGTTTCCAAGAAGGTCTCACACGAAGTGCTGGAGAGTAAAACTGGGGCTGCTGTGTCAGGCTCAGTCTGCCCCACTATCTTAAAAAGTTTCAGGGGAACAGTCAATCTGTGATTTATCTGATTTAACAGATTTAATCAGATTGCTATACTTCATAGTGATATTTTTTGTTACCCAAATAAAGGCCCAATTTCCTTTTCAAGTTCTTTTTCTCTGGGATGTCTCACATCCGTGATTTCCACAACTTAATTTTGCTTTGTAAGAAAGAATCTGAAATTGAACAGAAGTTTCTAAATTTTTCTCATCTGAACAGCTATAGACTAGTTTGAGACAACTTGGCCATTTAACAGCTGGTTGGTGCTATCAGCTTCAGTTGAGCAGTCTCAGTTCTCTTTTTGAAATTCTGTACTATCTGTGATCATTTTTGATGCTAGTATTAAAACGACTCAATCAAGGAACAATTAGTCTTAAGAAGAAAAAAAATCCTTAGATCTGACTGGAATTTTTATGAGAAAATATTTTTCCCATGGAAATAACTGACTCATTAATAGCTCTGAAAATTGTCATACAAATGAATACATACACTGAATAACCTTTTCTTATGTGTGTTAGATAACTGGGATGAGTACTGTTTAGCAACAGTCGTGCAGCAGAACTACTGCACCAGGAAGAAAAAGTCCTCCAGCACTGGTACCTAAGGTGTAGTTTAGCTCAGGTACAAAGTACACAGTAAGACATGAAAAGTTGGAACAAATTGCTTGTGCTGCCACCAGCATATTTCAGTCACCTACCCTCAGTGTTGGGATTTGAAGACCTCTCACATCCTGACTGCATCTCAGCGTTAGTTTTTACATGCACATATGCTAGGTCAGTATTTTCTCTGTGAATACCTGTGGAAGCCAGTGAAATCATCCATTCTAATATACAAGTTATTAGAGCAAGTTGTTTACTGGGCTGTACCCCAGGAAAGGTAGGGAAAGACTAGTGGGTGATGTGATAGTTGGAGGCTGCCTTGAGCATAGAAATGATAGTGTCTTCAGTCCTTGAAGAAGTAAGGACGGGGGTCAACAGAACCACTACCTTGGACTTCTGGAAGGCTGCCTTAGGCCTGTTTAGGAGCTGGCTGGCTGGCTGAGCCCAAAGAGTGGTAGTAGATGGGGTTACATCCAGCTGACAACCAGTCACAAGTGGTGTTCCCAGAGCTCAGTGCTGGGATCAGTCCTGTTTAACACCTTTATAAAAAAATTGGACAAGTGGATTGAGTGCACCCTCAGAAATTTTGCAGATGACACCAAGTTGGGCAGGAGGGAGCACTGATCTGCAGAAGGACAGGAAGGCTCTGCAGGGGCATCTGGACAGGCAGAACCAAAGGGCCAAGGCCAATTGCATGGGGTTCAGCCAGGAGCAGTGCCGGGTCCTGCACGCGGGTCACAGCAACCCCACACGGCGCTACAGGCTGGGGCAGAGCGGCTGGGAAGCTGCCGGGCAGGAAAGGCCCTGGGGGTGCTGGCTGATGGCCGGCTGAACGTGAGCCAGCAGTGCCCAGGTGGCCAAGAAGGCCGACAGCATCCTGGCCTGTATCAGAGACAGTGTGGCCAGCAGGACCAGGGCAGTGCCCGTCCCCCTGTACTGGGCCCTGGTGAGGCCGCACCTGGAACACCGTGTTCAGCTTTGGGCCCCTCACTTCCAGGGGGACACAGAGGTGCTGGAGCGTGTCCAGAGACGGGCAACGGAGCTGGGGAAGGGGCTGGAGCACAAGGCTGATGAGGAGCGGCTGAGGGAACTGGGGCTGTTCAGCCTGGCCAGGAGGAGGCTCAGGGGGGACCTTGTTGCTCTCTACAGCTCCCTGACAGGGGGCTGCAGGCAGGTGGGGGTTGGTCTCTTCTCCCAGATAACAAGCGGCAGGACAAGAGGAAGCAGCTTCAAGTCACAGCATTCCTGGAGGTGTTTTAAAAAAATGTGTAGATGTGGTGCTTAGGGACATGCTTTAGTGATGTGCTTGTCAGTCCTGGGTTAATGGTTGGACTTGATGACCTTAAAGGTATTTTCCAACCTGAAGATCTTCATGATGATCTTCATGAAACACATGCAGAAGATTTTTAACGCAATGTGACAACAAAGCCTTGAAGGATTAATTTTGCAGGTTGCAAAGGCACTATGTGATCAATCTCAAACTGCAGGGGAGTGTTACATATTCTTCTGAGGACAAAGACATTTTTCATTCATAGATGGGATAAGATGGATAATATTGTTAGGATAGAATTTAGCACCATCTAAAAGATGCTATTCAGAGGTTTTTTTCTTATTTTCTCATTGCTGATACATTGATATTTGTCTGTGATGAGGTTACTTAAATCCCTGCAACAAATAGAAACAGTGATTTTGAAATAAACTCTTCCTTTTTGTGAATATTTATACACTGGCCAGGAAGAAACTTAGAAGTCTATTAAAACTCTGCATCTTAAAATTGGTAACATGTAAATTACGAATAGGCTGGATGCTCTGAGAAGTAAGTCTGGTGTAGTATTTTCCACCAAGCCATTTCACCACTGGTTTTACAGTTCCCAACATAGAAGTCTGATATACAGGACCTCAACTGAATAGAAAAATAAAATAGAGTTCTAAGCTCTGAATACTTAAAACTTCTTCTCTTTAGGGAGGAAAGGTGACAAGAAAAACAACATCTCCCTACTGCAAATCTCCCAAAACCCCAAAGCCTTTCCTCTGATGTTGGCATGGGATGATTCATATATGAATTTAAGAAAGGAGGCAGATGTAGGTATTGCAATTCTGTTATCAGTAGAGTTGTGATTGCTTGCCAGCAGTATTATCTCATCAAGACCATCATATCATCACTAATGTCTATACAAAGACTCCAGATCAGCATTTCCATGATAGATTTACATTTCTTCTAAAGCTGGGACCGTGATTCCTATTGCAGTCTTAGCTTTCTAACTATCCACTACCATTGCATTGAATGTCATGTATTTTAAAACTCTCAGTTATACCTCTCTCTCTTTTTACTGACTTTTTTCCTACATTTCAAAAGGTATGTTTCTGAATGATGTTAAGATTGACACCTGGCACCCCTCTCCAACGCATAACCTGTCATACTGAAAATGTGCAATGTCACCACCTCACACAGAAGAGAACATGTTAAAATGGGAAGAACCATCTCCTGCTTTGGCTTACTACTTAAACCGTTTCCCTTGAGTCACGAGAAGTTCCACATTACGAGCCTAAAAGGTCAACAACAGGGAAGTTGTTGAACGTTTCCCAGCAATAGGGATATAAAGAAGGAAGTTACAGTAATGCGGTACTTTTTTTTTTTTTTATCCAGGATGTTATAACCATTTAATTAAGATCATAATGGGGCACTTACAAAAGAACAGAGCTTGCGTGGTATACATCATCTTGGAAAATTCCCTCTCACCCTCAAACTAACAGGTCATATTGGACATCATTAATTCAGCTAAGTAGCTCTAGGGCACTCCTGAACTTCAATCCAGACCACAAGGGAGCAGAGGCACACTGCCAGCTAGTAACTCTGGGGAGGGAAGGAAGAAAGGGGGAAAAAAAAAAAAAAAAAAGAAAAAAGGAAGGAACAGAAAAAATGGCCTGAGTTACAGACAATTATTTTGATCTAACTGAAAATGGGTTGCCCACATGTGTTAAGAGTTAAGGACAGTAAGGAAAGAGAAGTGCTTTTAAAAACAAGTTGTGCTGGAGAAATGCCTGGGGATTCCTCACTGACCAGATTTGTTTTGTCAGGCTGCAAGCTTGCAAAGTCTCAGAGGCTGAAGGATATGCTTTCTGGAGTGTAACTCCATCCTCTTGCAAAGATGGGATTTAACATCAGCAAGCAAAATGTTAACGTTCATCCTCAAGCTTGACATCTCCAAGCAAGAGCCTGCAGAGACCAAGTCCATGTTCCATTGCCCCAGCAGTAATCACAGAAACCCTTGAAACTTTGGTTTGAGGTTTGTTGGTTTGGTTTTTTTGTTCTTTGGTTTGTGGGTTTTTTTTCAGGAAACTTAGGTTACACGTCACTCTTAAAAAGACTACTCAAGAGAACAGTTTGCAGTTTGGCTTGGAAAAGTCCTAATAATGACAGACTTTTGTGGCTTTGAAGACTGTGGGTGAAGAATTGCTATCCAAGAGATTAGTCAAGGGAAGCTTTAGTGTTTCTTTCCCAAGACAACTGTTTTCCATTCATGGCTGTGCTGAATTCAACAAAATGGTGAATACAGGTAGATATGCAAAGTAGGAGGAATTAAAGAATTTATGCCAGTCACTAAAGTTTTCTTAATAAAAAGTAAATGCATTAAGGAAACGATGAATGGAACTCTCCTTCTTAAAAAAAAGTCTACCATTTGATGGTGGTAGGTGGTAGCAAAATCTGACAAAGGAAGTAACAAAGAGCATTTTTCACATTTCTACAACTGTTCTGCAAGGAGAGTTTTTAAAGAGGACCAGAGCTTCATTTCTGACCTGGTTTTAAGCTTGGCCATAATTCTTCAGCCTCATTAGTTTGTGCACACATTTAATCTTTTCTGACATCAGCTTTACAGAGGGAACCATTTCAGCTGCTAGAACAACAGATCAGCACAAACAAGACTTATTCAGGTTCCTAAAGCCAAAGCAGTCTCACAACTAATACATGCCAGTTATGCTAATAGGTTTCCCAGTGTTTCATTTAATCAACATGGATTGTTCAAACAGGCCTGCATTTATAATGAAGCCACTAAAAATACAAATTCCTTGCAAAATAAATAAATAGAGAAATTAAACTCCCTGGAGAGGAGGAAAATTGTTTATTACCATCCCTGTTAGCAAAGAGTAGCCACCTGTACACTTAACAGAAGGTGATCTCTAGCTGCAGCAAATCTGTCTCATAAGTGCTTCCTGGATTCACAGAATAGTACTGATTGGCAAAAAAAACAAAACGAAAACACACACAGTCTGTGGAAACTCCTGAAATCTGTCATTACATGATTTATTTTCCTTCTCTTCAATGCAAAGGAGTTTTGCCCCATATTTATTTTAAATGCATCCTGATGTGTCCCAGTTGTGTGTCCTTTTTTGGGGATGGATCTTATGAATTGCTATATTTGAACCATAAGAAGGGAAATTCTATATGCGTGATCATTCCCTAGATCTTTACAGGATTGGACCTCTAGACAAACGGTGTGTTAAAGCTTATGGAAGAGGGAAAACAAAACACAAGAGAATGTGAGTCTTTTGAAAATGAAATGCAAATGAGACTGACATAGCAGTAAAAGCAGTCTACCCACATGATTTATTTTTACCACCCCTAAATCCACTTTTAGCTCATTTTGTAATTACAGTCCCTGTATTTCCCACCATAAAGTATACCAGATCAAGCATTCCTTTCTATTCCTTCCCTAAAATAATGCAGATCAAAAATTACGTCAGATTTCAACTAGGCTCTTTAAAACCTCTTACAGCAGAGAAAACAGAAGTGGTTTTGAATTATCCTTGTCCCTTGAATCCATCACACTGACAAGATGCATCTACTGCTTTCTTCAGAGAATAACAATGCCATGGTCCCACACACAGTCCTACAGACCTCTAATGACAAATATCACCGAATAGATCTCCTCCACCTGTCAACTCCATTCATTCTAGACAAATATAGTCCTTTCTGCTGCAGTGACCACTGTGGTCCAATGATGGGATTTGACTTGGGATGGGCATATCAAAGTTACGCGTGTGCTTATTGCCATTAGAATACCAGCACCTCTGTTACCTCTAGCATTTTTTCCTCCATCAGTCAACCTTAGAGCTGAATATGTTCCTGTAAGAAAGAAGGAAACTAGGGAATCTCACAGGAAGGAAGAAAAACTGAAAAAGGTGATCTTGCAGGCCAGTATGTTCATCTCAAGACTTTGATAGTGCTTGCCTATTGCATAAATTCAGTCTGAGTTTCATATATACCGTTGCTTATAACCCCTTCCAAGTTCAATAAAATCAAGGTGATGCATTCACTTCTCACTGCTTTAGACATGTGCTCATGTGCACTGTCACCATCTTGGTCAAGGCATAGATAGAGGTCCAGTATTAAGTGCTGCAAGTTATTTTATGGTTTCCCAGCAAAGAACAGAGAGACTAGAAAGCAGCCTACACCCTACACATACATCCAGTCTCCTCTGGACATCGTTTTAATACAACTCAGGCTGTATTTTTATTTTTTAAAAAAGCTACAGGCCTCCTACAGCATTCCACAGAAGCTTAGGGAAAAAAAATAAACATACTCACTGCTGCTATAGGGCAGAAGTGTGGTCTGCATCTGAAGTATCTCTCAGTAAGTACTTCATTTACAGATTAATTACCATCAGGATCAACTCCAGATTGTATATTCCAGTTATAGGATTTTGTAAGACCAGTGCAAAAGATACAAATGTCATCTGATTTCCTCTATTCAGCTTTTTACCTAAAAATTCTCAAGGTAATCCACATTGCTACAAACATAAACATCTATGCTCAGTCTTTGAAGTAAGGCTGACCACCACCCCATACTGGCAGCACTTTGGGGACACGCAGGGATGGTAGCTACTTTCTGTCATCACACATCCCCATACCCTTTTTCATAAGTTACAGACAGACTAGAATAAATAGGAAAAGCAGCATAATCCACCACCACCCAGCATCAGGTGTCCCCAGCTCAGATCTTCCTAAGCTGAACCAATGAATGACAGGCTGACAGACAGTAACAAGAATAGTAAACTCATGGATAAAACAGGATTATGCTAATTCAAATCAATTTTAGTACAGGAGACCTGTGATATCCTGAAAATTTGTCAGGTTAAATACAGAAATATCACTGCAATCCCTTCTGCTTAATTTATTTTTTTCCCTCCTCTGTTATTGAAGTTCTTGCAGTGTACTTTCCTATTGCGTTGTTTGTAAAAATGTTTGAATTATATGACTGAGCCAGATTGGCATGAGCTAAAGTTGCTACTGTCTATTCAACTATTTTATTACCTTTGTGAAACAGAGGTCTTTTGTTTTCTGTTGCGTTTTTCCCTCCAAAGCAATAGTTCCTTGGGTTTTGTGATTAAATACATTAACTTTGTTCTCTTTAAAAAAGTAAATCTACTGAAGTGTTTTGAGCTTCCTGACCTGTAGGAAAAAAAAGAAAACCACCACCAAACATGAAAAGAAATGGTATGAGTAGAAAGCTCATCTGCTTTATACTAGGCAGAGACAAATGAGATTTTGAATTCATTGTCACATTTTAGAACTCATTATCTTTAATCTGCTTTATGATAGAAGCTCCTTCATCATCTGGGAGGTTTGTGACTTGCAATACCAGAACTAGTCCATATCCCTGACCCTTTTGGGTGGCCTAAAGGTTGCCAGTAACAAATGCAACATGCCTTGGGGAGCAGATAATGGATGAAACCATGCCTGTGGAAGGGAACTCCTCTTCTGTCCTGCTGTTCAGCCCCCATACATCAGTCTGTCTTTTTGCAACCTAATCATGTGTATAAGATTAAATACATGCTATGAAAGGTGAAAAACTCCCTGGGATCAGTTTGAATGCTAACCTATACCAAATGCAGACCCAACCGAATCAATTAGGTGCAACTGCTGTTCAGGATTTTCCGAGCTGACTGTTTCCAGGTCATTTTCTCTTTGTCTTTTGTCACAGCTGTTGTATAGAAACCATTCAACCAGATCTAGTGTTTTAGTTTTCAAATTACTTATTGATTCATATACAGGGAAGGGGATACAAGGGGCAGGTAATTTAAATCTAAAAATATCTCCTCCACTCATAAAGTGACACAGATTATCTTTTACTGGGCAAAAAAGAAGAGTAAGTAGCATGCTGTGATGTGCCTTTGACTAAGGTTTGAGAAAAGTGAACTTCTACTTGCAAATATCAAAACTGAAGGCATTTTAGCTACCTCAGGTGCTTAGTTTTCAGAAAAGGGCTCTTCTCTTGCTTCCAAGGCTCTTAAACTACATTAAGAACATGCAGGTCAAAACAAGCTCTTCTTGAATTTGAAATTTTTGTGTTTGCTGTAAGAGCTGCTGTGCTTTTGGATTATTTACCCTACCAGGAAAAGCATTGCTTTCTGTCAGAACTGTAAATTTTCAGCCTCCCTCCAAAACTATACATCAGATCAGCAGATTTAAAGATGCAGTAACTGAAATATATAAGAACAAAAAATCAGCAGCATCACAAACAAAAAGACTTTTCAAGAGAAAGTACAGACATTCTACTGCCGTATGTAATCAGCCCTATGCCCAACACGGAAATGCCCCACCACGTTTAACATTTGTCTTTTATTTTGATAACAGTTGTGTAAGATTTGAATAAATGAAACTACAGTGATCAAATAGATTCATTCAGTCCCATTACCCAGCAAAAATAATTAAACATCCAAGCACTATCCCATGGACATTTGTGGTACCCTGGTACCACCCTTCAAGCCAACATTCAGCAATCAGAATAATATTCTCAGATCTATAACTCTGCCTTATACAAGTAGGATAGACAATACATAAAAAAATTATTATGGTGGAAGATGCCAAATTCAACAACTGTTTTTTATTCAGTAATAAAAGCCGTTTACCTCTATGCAAATAGCAGTTGGAGAATCAAAGATCCTACTAACTCATCAAATAATTGAGTAAGGTCTTGCTTTCATGTTCAAAAAGCCTGTGTTCAGTAGAAAAACCTACAAAGAGGAGATCATCACTCAAGGTGTGAACAGTTGGTTACGTGGGTGGACTGTAATAAGTGGTTCAGGTAACATCTGAGAGCTAGCAAGAAGTTGGATGACAGAGAAAAAGCTGCAAGGAAGAAGGTTGCAGGAAGAAGGGAGGTTACTTCATCTGGTACTGAGCTCACTAGAGACACACAGGTGGGGATTTCTGCACAAAGAAATTGCCTACCACTGTTCTTCCACACACGCTGTACTCAGGTTAATAAAAAAAGAAATAGCTAAAGGTTATTTGACTGATAACATCAGTGCTTCCACTTAAAAGAAATAGCCCTGCAAGCCTTAAATATTGGTCAACTCATAACATAGGCAAATCTCTTTTTTAAAAAATAATTATATAGAAGTAAAAAGCAAGACCATTCATCATTCCTGCCATAACCTTATAAAGCCTCTGTGGGTCAGTTCATACAGTAAAAGGGAACATAGCTTTTTAAGACTTCTAAAATTTTTTACTTTTGACTATTCCGCACTATTGAAAAAGCTATCTTGAGACCGGAATGCTTGAAGAGAACATTATGTCTTTCCATTTCTGCCCCCCCGCAAGTAAAGGCACTTGAAATTAATTTCTAGCTAAGTTTTACTAAATACAATAGTTATTAAATAATTATCTACAAGATACAACTTTGATCTGTGAGTAAATTTCAACTAGATTTATATAATAAAGTAATTGTTAATTAATTAGCAATAAACAGACCCTGTACTTTTATACGCAAGTACAATTGAAATGTGAATAAGGTGACTCATGAATGCTCATTACCAGCTCATCTGCATTGGTATGAAGGGAAGATTAAAGCTGGGACACACAAGCTTCTGATTTCCTGCCACCCACTTTGATTTAACAGGTCTTGAAAAACGGCTTATTGAAAACTGCTCTTATGAAGATATTTCCTCAAGCTTAGCTGCATGAAGCAGGTCTCTGAGATCTGATGTTGTCCCTCTGCAACAGAAGAAACTATGATAAAAAAAAACACACCAGGAAAACCAAACCAAAACAAAAAAACACCCAAGAAAAACCTCCGACAATCAAACCTGGAGGATCTTACATGTGAAAGAAAAGGCTCACAATTGATTTCCCCCAAGACCACCTGAATTTCTGCTTGCTTCAATTTCCTTTCCTGGGCTCTGTGGTTTTGTGTTCAAGTGGATCAACAGATCAACTAAACAGTCATGCAGACAACAGGAGCAGTGGTGCAGCCAAGGCATGTGCTCATGGGGCTGCACGTTGACCAGAGCAGGGCCCTGCGCGTGTCCCCTCCCACCCACATGCCTCCAGAAGTGCCAGCAACACGTAGCATGCCAAGGCAGCATGCTGGAGACACTTCAGAGGCTGCAGAATAAGCCACTCAATGCTGCCTTATGTCTTTAGTCCTTTTGTTCCAGAGGTGACTTTTGCCTTATCCATGAAGAAGAGAAGGAAGGATCACCCTTTCAGACTTGTTTGATCACTCCTTTGCAGTTCACAGGAAAAGCACAGCTCTGTACGGCTCCAGTCTCAGCTGGAGCTACTCCAGCAGCTAGACAGGTTGCGCAGGACCAGGAGGAGCATTTCTACAGTTCTCATGGTACTGCAAGTGGAGCACCAGGGAACGCTCACCCTGCATTTCACTGCTGTCATATTTTGCCTTGTGTGAAAGGGAGGACAAAATACAAACCTTATCTTCTCGTACTAGGAGGAGGTAACAGCCCAGAGAGCAGAGGTTCAAATTCTGCTGACAACGTTGGCTCTGAAGAAGAATCTACTCTATACACTACCACCACATGAAGAGGGCTTTTCAATTCAGTTATTGGATATTCCAGTCTCTTTGAAACTCTGGGTGCTGCTCAGCACAGCAAGGTACCACGGCAAGCACCCACACACACTCCGCAGCCCTTCCTTCAGACGCACCAAACACGAACCTTGGAAGACTTTAAAGAAGCTATTTTGAAGATGCTAAAATTAAGTCTTCTTGTTTAAATTACTTACATCACAACTTAATTTCAGACTGAGCGAACTGCCAGCAAAGCTTACTCGAGGGAAGCAAGTGGCAACACTGCACTTCCCTGCACACTCCCCTCATGCCGAGTGCGCTGCTGTAATGATCACAAGAAACGTCTGTACAGCTATCTGTTCAGGAGCCACTAATCCCTGTGTTTCATTTGGAGGATTTCCATTGTAATGCCTGCCTAAACTTGGATTATCATTGCTGTTAAACCGTCAGAGAGCAAACAGCAGGGAAGTGAACTTCTGATCAGCATATATTACATTTTTATCTCTGGGTAATATTAATGAACAGGTAACTGTAGGGCTACCGTCATGCAAAATCCTGTGGCAGAATGATCCTGAGGACTAGATGGGCCCATGAAACAACACAGTTTCTCTGTTGGACTGTTCTGATACTGGTGTGCAAGTGCTGAGGGAGCTAAACACAAGGTAGGTAGGTCTCCTAATTTTGCCTTGCCCAGCACCATAGTACTTTCCTGTCATGCTGCTGCTGAGTTTGTCAGTGAACTGACTGCCCTTGCTTTGAGAGAATCTCTTTGGTCCCAGGAATAGAGAAAGGAAAACTGATGATGAAGATTCTCCAGATCATTTTTGGTGGCTTTGGGAGGTCATCGTTCTATCATCTAGAACACTTAAAAGAAAAAAACACCCAAAACCCACAAAATCACAGTCACTCAGAATGAAATTTGGGTTGTTTATCTGCAGATGAACATCTGCCAGACATCACATGGGATTAAATTAATTTTAATGTTTATCCATCACTAACCTCCTCCATCACCCTGAGTACCAGCAGTAAAGGCATTATCCCAAATCCAGGCTCTTCACCCGGTGTGCAAGAGCTGATCCACACACAGAGTTGAGAGATTGGGTTTTTTTGTGTGTCTGTGCAGAGACCGGTGCTAGGTGGTTAATCCGCAGAGCTAACACATGGTAATACTTTAAATACACTTCAAACAATTGTTTACAATTACATTTAGTCACATTAATTCTCATCGGTTCTTACGAGCCTCGTCTCCATTTAAAGGTACAGTGGTGTTTTTTTCACTACACATTTTGTGGGGAGGGGGCCTTTAGTAGGGGGTTTCTTTGCTCAAGGGTGAATCTTTTCATATGTTAATTAGGATAATTCACACATAATTCGAGTAATTTTCTGTTCAGTCTCATCAACCATTTGGTTCTCATTGACTTTATCTTCTTGTGCCCCAGCTTGATGTATTGTAAAAAATGATGTATTTATGTCCACCCAAAGCCACCTTCTCTAGTGGCCATGTTTTGTTAATTGTTTGTAAAAATTTAACCAACATCCTCTGTTTTTCAAATTCTTTCTTGTTTTTTTATTACAGATATTGACCTTTCTTCTCCCCTCTTTTTTTTCTTTTTTAAAGTTAATAATCCTTATCTCAAGAGGAGAGAGGTGTGGAAAGGACTAGTTAATCTGATAAAGCAACTCTCAGTCTAATATTTTTCTAACAGAAAATAAGAATTTGTTGTACTGTATAAGCATATCCCGACCTCTTTGAAAGATTCGGGCATACAGCTATTGAAATCTGTCTGAATTCTGAATGTATAATCCCTGCAGCCCAAGTACTCCTAAACACATCTTTGATTAGCTGAAAATGCAATTATTTTCATAATAATACTTTGCAGACAGCTTGTAAGAATATCAATGACCTATTTTTCCCCCCTCCCTCCCCTACCTAACTGAAAATCAGTTTCTGTTAGAAGAGCAGATTTACTGGAGAAATAAGTGCTTCACTTGCATTTAAACCATGTAAAAGACAGATTGGCTGTGTTTTTAGACACTTACATCAAAGTAATTACAGCACTATATAAAGTACTGGATTCATTAAGAGGCTCTAAAACAATTTTTATATACTATTAAGTAAAAGGAAAAGAAGAATGGGAAACTACAATTTAAACCTTATGACTTGCCTTCTTTGTCAAGTCAACCCCTCCCTGCTTTTGTCTAAGGAACAAAGACCTCCGATAAAGGGCAACAGGAGATGCATGAGGGAGGAATAGATAAAATGTTGGACTGGGGCTCAGGAGGTTTACATGCCGTGTCCATCTCGCCAGAGGTTTCCTACCTGCTGTGAGGAAGTTAGACTATGTATTCATGCAATTAATCCTGTATTAAACGTGACAAAGGTAGCATTTTCTTTCTGCCTGGTCCCTTGAAATTGTAGCCTGTTTCGGGAGGTCAGGGTCTCATTTCAAGCATTTATTCAGTGCTTACAGCAGTAGGACATTGACTTTGCTTAGCTACCAAGATAACAGGATTCTGCTATTTGGAGATACAAATAACAGTACAAGAAAAGGTACTTCAGAGTTTCTCAGGAGTTCAAATGTGACAGCATATTTTAAACTAGATTGGGGAACATAGCTGGAAACACTGTGGAAGTAACTACAGCTGTGGGGTTGATGTTTGCTAATGCCTGAATGAGTACATCTGTCTGAGGTGGTTACAAGAACTACAGGCTTACTCTGGAAATTCAGGTGTGGTTTATTTCTAAAATTAAAAACAGTTTCCAGCAAACAAAGCTGAGGCAAAAGAAGTGGGGTCTCTCTTCCCTTATAAACTTCATCCTATGTCTTGACAACTGGGAAGGAAAAAGAAACTTCCAGGAACCAGCATGCCTTGAATCCTTTATTTTGCCTACTTTACACATTAATTTCCCAAGTGTTTCCTGATTCTTATTTGGTTAACACATTAGGGTATCTAATTCTTATTTGCTACACAAATCGCTCATTTGCAATCAAATTTCCATCAGTATTTGCTCTCTTATTATCATGGTTAACATCACTTTGCACTTTGGTATTAACTAGAGAGACATTCTAAAAAGCAACTCAGTGTTGTAAGTTAAGAATACTATGGCTGTGCTTTTCCAGCAAAGAAAATTGCTGTAACGCCGCTGGGTCATTCCACTTATCGAATCCCAGCATCCCAAAGGTTTATCAAGCAACCATCTCAGGCTTGCAGTTTCACTACTTGCATTTCTGTGAAGCTAATTAAACCTCAGTAGGAGAAAGCTGGAACTGCATCATCTGGACTGAAAGTTGTCTTCACCTCAAGCTCAAAGCCACATCCATGCCACAGAGAATGGAATGCCTCTGCCTGGAGTCCATCCATGCTTCTGGAATGCCAGCAGCATAACAGCCCCTGGATGTGTTTAGTTCTACTTCTGCCTGTGGCTGTATAAATTGATTTGTCAGACAAACAGCCAACAAAAGTGAAAATCCCCAGTGATGCAGCAGTGTGAGAAAGGCTAACGTTGGGCCATGAGAGAGAGATCTGGTACTTTGGACAGTGACCCAACCTGAGATTCAAGATCCACAGGTAAAGCTTTTATGGCACGTCTGTCAGTTTATCAGGATTCCCATCTGCACCAGCAGACTTGGACACTTTGAGACCTCAGACGGTGGTGGAGGCTTTGGTACCACCCATCTTTGCACACCACCTTGCACTGCTCGCCGGCACAGCTGACTAGGTCCCTCACAGTCCAGAACTATGTACCCTCATATGAACTCATTGTGTTCATGTGAAACCATTTTGGACCTTTCTTTTCCCTTTCATCTTTTCATGACAGATTACCTGGTGTCAGCTGCTTCACAATTCAGGCATGTATATGTGTTGTAGCACCACCAGAATGTTGTGTGGTCCTTTCCAGAGGTCAGCCTTTACAGGAGTAGGACTCAGTGTAGTTCACATCAGGGCAGCCCTTCTCCGAGGCCTGAAGACTCAAATTTACATGTATGAATCTTGGCTAGTACCATTGACACTTCAGCCTCATCTCTGAGAACAATCCTGTGAGAAGCAGAACCACTCCTGGCTTATAAAAGAAGTCTGAGAGAGCAGAGCTGTCTTTTTTTATTAACAGCATAACCTGAAATAATTCCTCAAGCAATATTATAGCTGTACTCTTTACTCATTACTGTCTTTTTTTCCCTGCTGTAGGGCAGCTTCACTTTCCTCTATACCCACAGAACCTCAGCTTGCGATTTTCCATACACTTTTCTGAATATTCCCAGATGATTGTACTATCCTTTTGCTTAGACATCCGAGTAACTTATCCCTTCTTACACTACTTTGGTGATGCGTGAAGCTTTCACCTTCCCTCCCATTCATTGCGAATGCCTGAGTGGAAACTAAGGAGGATATATTGTAGTAGGATGAATGCACTGGAAAATCAGCAGGGTAAGAATGAAAAGTTCATTTATAGGAGGAGACAGCAAAGCTACTGAATCACAGATGCGTTTGTGTAACCTACGTTTTCAAAAGTCTCTGACAAAAATTACTTTGAGATCTCTGTGAACACAGAGTTACTAATTCTGGATTTACTAGGAATATGAGCTGTCAGACTTAAAGCCACCTAAAGAATCAATGTCCCTGATAACCAAATGACAAGGAAGTTAAGAACCAGCCTCATCAAACCTTGCTTTTAATTTTATCCCCCAGGCTTATCTTGGATAATTCAAAATTATACAGATGGGATTCCTACCCAAAGAAACGGGTTTCTAAGTCCAGAAAGAATGGCTGTTTGAAAGAAGAAAATATTTGAGAAGGGTGTGATTCTACATACATTAAACAGAATTTCTCTTGCAGCTATTAAACATACAGCCAAGAGTTACTGAAAATATGGCAGTCAGTGGAAAGATTTACGTTAAAGTATGAGTATTTTGAATTAGGGACTTCTAGATACTTAATAGTCATTGCAAAAGTGTTATCTTTTGGTAAAATGCACATTAATCTTGCTCTTTCCCACTTTAAGAAGGATCACTCCCTGCTTTTCGTTCCACTGGATGTTCAAGCAGTTTTCAGTCCTGTCTTCTCTTCTACTCTCAATTTCTGCTGACACCAGAAGAGAGGTTGCTTGTCAGCTGGGTGTTGCTCTCTGCTAGTTTTCTCTGGCATTAAGATAGTTCCCATAACCCGTGGCTGCCACATTACAAGGCTTTCACAGCACCTGAAGTGGTTGGAAGGGGACAAAGCAGTCCAGAGTCTCACTCTGACCTTCTCCAGGGGTAACCTGGCTTTCCCCCATGCCAACCACCCCTGAAAGGCTCCCCTGGTGCTCACAGCTGTGCCTGCCGGAGCTCTCCAGCCCTCTCCTGGAAGCATGTGGGTAGGCTGTGGGCAGAGAGCAGCAATGGAGCTGGAGGCAGCTGGGGAAGGACTCTCCTTCTCTTGACTATTAATTAATTTTCTCTGCTCAAGAAGTGGGTGTTGTGCATGCTGCTATCTCTATATACTTACTAATTAGTGTCCCATTCACCTTGGACTACAAAGCTCACAGCTGCCAGCTGCAGCTTGAGATATCTTGAGTATGTGTTTGATGAACTCTGGAGACATTCTCATCTGTTAAATATAGAAGAACTGAACAGCTTCCCAGGACAGGCTGTGCAGCACAGAATCATATGCTTGTCAAGGCCACGTCTGTGCTCCTGACTTCAAACTAACAGAGCTGCAAAGTTAGTGAAACTGTTCAATAGCAGCTGGCTCAGTCCCAGGCTAATTTCTCAAACAAATATCCATGTGACAGAAATTAGCTGCTACATTGGTCATTAGCTACTACTTTCACTGGTCTGATGATCAAGAGTGTGCCATAAAATCTATGCCAAAGATTTGCCAGTAAGACTTTGGTATTGTTAATGTCTTTGCTTCCATATTTGTCTTGTTTCTACTGTAAATACTTCAGATGCTGGCAGTTTTCTCCAGCACTGAGAGGAACTAAAGAATAAGCTCATTACTTCCAGGAAAATAAAGCGCAAGGAAATTACCACTGGCCATTGACACCAGATTTTAGAAGATCAAGCTGGATATACATTTTGCAGACATTTACTCAGTATTTAACTATTATTTAACCATTATGTGTTTATTGACATGCAATTACATAGTTGCCACTGAGGAACTGGTAGAGCCACTCTGTACTCTGACTTTCCAGAAGAAAAGAAATTAGAAGCCATGAGCACATCCTGTGTTGATGTACTACTGAAAATACTATGAGATCAAACTCATACTTTGCAATTACAAATAGAGGTAAATGGTCAGCATACTTAGTCAAAGCACTGCTTTGATTTCAGCTGCTTTAAAGAAAATCTAGTTATTGTTGGAAAGATTTGTATGAGGATAAGAAGACATACTGATTGTTAACCTTAATGCATAACCATATTTACAAGCTAACAGGCAAAGGAACAAGATTTTTGATAACTAACAACTTCTGTATCCTCCTTTATTTCTAGCAGTTGCTTTGGCTTTTCTTTCAAGCTTCTAGCCTCACTGAAGCAGGCCATCCTCTGCCTGAAATAAGGATGCTTTGCTCCCCCCCACGAAGAGGGATTTGGGTTCTTTTACAAACCATCATTCAGAAATATGACTTTGTGCTAATCAGCTCATGCTATGAACAGTCATTCTGGAGGCTTAAAAGTCTGGGGAAAGGTTTTCAAGGTTTTCCTCCATAAAAGATTAACTTAACTCATATTAGTATCTAAAAAAATCCCCAAAAAACAGAGGTTATGACATGCTGTGTAATTTACCAAATTAGAAGAGACGGCACAGGGAGGGGGAAAAAAAAAAAAGTAAAAAAGAATGTTCCCACAGTGATTTTTTCCCCCCCTGTCCTGGGGTAGTTAGAGGGGGATGTGCCCACTAAAAGATTTTCCTAAATTATTAAAATTCAAAAGCGTACAGAATCAAAGTAATATGGATTAATGGAGAAATCAGAATCAATATTTCATTACAGTTACAATGAAATATTTACTAGACTAATTTTCTTATACACTCTAGACTAATTAAAAATATACCACCCTTACATTAACACCTAGGTTAACGTGCCTTTTCTAATAGTTGACTTTCATAGAAGCACAACTAAGTAAATTCATCTGCGACAAGAAGTTCTCATCTATGGCTTATGTTCAAACCTTTTGTTTCCATGGTACCTTATTTCCACTTTTGGCTAATGTTAAGAGTGTTCTGAGGCGATTGATCCAATGTTCATTGAAATTAATACATAGCACAGACACTGGAAAGCATGAAAATCAATGCCAAGACTTTCACTAACTTCACAATATTTTGGCCTGAAGTCATCACTCTTTAATGACAACTATGAAGAACTGCAGTCAGTAACTGATTCTTAAATACAACCTTGACCATCTTAGTATGAAAAAGAAAAAAGGCTGGTGAAAACAGTATGTTAGAAAACACCAGATTAGAAACAATATGTTGAGAGATGCAAGTGCACTCCCAGGCTTGACAGTTAGTGAGGTAGCACTCATTGGCACTGACAGAGACCAAGGAGGTGAAGGGGGGAGGCAAGAATATCTGATGCAATAGAAAGAGTCTTCTGGCCTGCTCTGTTAGCCTAAGATGCAAAAATGACACACAAATCTTTTTATCACCCTGTACTTGCACAGGTCATATTTCAAACAGTTACAAAAATATTTTAGAGATATTAGCTAAACAAAAATAATTCAAAAGCATGCATGTTCTTCTGCTTGTATAAATGGTTCCCATGAGTGAAATAAAACCAGGCTCAGAGGGAGTAAAAATACCCACAACTAATCAACTGGAGACATCTCCAGACATGATTTAGGTTGTTTTCTTTCTATAGAAAAAACATCAAACACCGAGTCAAACACCAGAGGAAGTTCCAGAGTTTGAGGGACTGTTTGTCACTAAGCTAAAGCTACAAATTTCTCTTTTTCAGGGGCATAAGTTTTGAGTTCCTGCTTCAACAGGACCACTGTCTGCCAGCCTTCAGAACTCCTTCGGGAGCATGGCAAGATCCAAGTAGGAGTGATTTGGCAGTAACAGTGAAAACCAAAAACATTTCTTTAACAAACTGGTTTTAAAATTCAGCCTAAAAGTATCTAATGCATCTGCCTGAAACTCCACCAGAATTAATCAGCCTCAGTGGGGAAAGGAGAAGTGAAATAGGAAAAAAAGCAGGAAAAGTACAACTTTACCAATATCTCTGCCTCTGAGAGCTAGGCTTGTGACATGGAAGTTCTTTATGGTGTCCACCTGCAGTCCTTTGTGAGCAGGCACATCAGCCAGGGAAGCAGGATCCAACCTGTGGCTCTCAGAAGGCCATCATCCCTATTGTTTATTTGAACCCCCACAGCTGTATCTCATGGATACAGGTTTGCACCATTCATGGCTGCCATTCCGATTCCTTCCTTTCCTTCCAGATTACAGTCACACACAACTCATACCTGCTCTACACAGTACCAAGAACCATAAAAATGTAATTATGCGAGAGCTCCTCTTTCAAAAAAGAATACCACTAGAGGAAAACTTTTCCCACACTACACCTCCAAACAGATGAATAATAATTTCTTCTCAGAAAAATGTAAGTCCTTAGGTATAGGGAAATACCTACCTGTACAGCTGATAATATACTCTAGTGCAGACCAACACTCAGTCTACTTTTTTGACCTCATTAGAAAACACAGCCTCCCTTAGTACAAAAGTGCTCCTTCCCTTTCCACCCCTCTTTCTCTCCCCCTGTTGCCAACAAGAGCTGAGAAGCACATTTGGAAAGAGGACTCTCCATGCTGCCATTAAACATTCTCTTTGACAAATTGTTCTTCTTCTGGCTGCGCAAAACGCAGGCTGCAAGGGTGAGCTCTACATAATTTTGCAGTTTGTTTTACTCAAGAAAGCAAAAGCAGAGGTTGGATTAAAGTGAGCAGGAAGCAGTACTTTGCACACCAGATTGCCCTACTCCTTTTCCCTACTAATTCCTCATTGGCACTGTTGTAAGAGTCTTTTCCTTCACATTTTATGCAAAATTCAGCAGGATTAAAAAAAAAATAATAATTCCTGCCTCAGTTTCACGTTGTATTCCACTCTTATTATCTTGAGATCCATAAACTTACCAGTATTGTATACCAAATGGGCATAAAAATACACTACATTTAGCCTCCATGATGTAAAGATTACTTTTACCCTAGACAAAGAAAAAAAACCCCTCTCTCAAAGGCACACAACCCCCCCCAAACGACATGCTAACCAAAATAATTTCTAAATCCCAAAGCCAGTCATTGCAATTGTAACTATGGCTCTTCTCTGACATAAACTATTCTCTGCAATATGCCACAGGTAGAAGAGATATTTGAGAAACATTAATTAAGAAGCAGGTAAAAATGAAATTGAAGCAGACTTGATTTTCCTGCTCTTGGATGGAAAAACAAAAACATCTAACAAATATCTGGTGCAAAATGCATTTCTCAGACTTTATATTGCTGTAAATCTTTACCAAACATGAAGGTAGGGGATACTCCCAACACAGCACCAACATCCTTTATCACAAACTGCTCATAAAGTAAACTGTAAGAACAGAATTTATTATTTTAAGATCCTCAAACTCCCTTCCCAGGAGCCAGTAATAACAGAAAAGATGCACATACCTGTCCAGGTATGAGCCCTCTTCAGAAAGGCACCTTCACCATCACCCAGTGCTGGCCCTGCTCCATACCCTCAGCACAAAAGACAGCAGACCTTGCAGCCTCAGGCTTATTCAGTCTGCCAAATTTGTAAGTCTTACTTGCAAAAACCTGGGGTTTCACAAAAACAGCAACAAAAGGCTGTCTTGAAGTGCTGCACTCAATCTATCCACAGTGCGCAGATAAACAGATGTAAGAAAATATGTATACACAAGCTGGCCTGACTGCTTCCCCTGCCCTCCAGCCATGCCAGCCTGCCTCAGCCAAGCCCTCTTCAGCTCCTCCGCACCTTCAGGTGAGAATAATTTGACAAGCTCCTGGTGTTTCCCCATCAAACCTGAGCCACACCTGAAAAACTGGCACCTACGGACACAGCAGAACTGGGGGTTTTATGGACACCCTCAAGATTACCTGTGTAATGAGATGTTAAGTGGTAACAGAAACCTGCTTTAAGGGTAGCAATGAGTCTGCTTTACCCACAAGGCCACAGGAGCTGTGGCTTCGCTAAGGAGCACCAGGCATTACCTGTGATAAAATCACATTTGGAAGCAATCAACTTGATTTGCTTAAGCTATTTTGTTTTAAAGGCTTTTTCATAACAGTGGCCTTTATATATATCACTATTTTAAATGTAAAGGTCTATATTTTAATTAAAAGAGTGAAAATGAAATCAAGTTTGAATGACAAAGCTTTTGAGGTATGAGGACACGGGATGATTAAACCAAATCTTAAATCTGGGCTCAGGCCAGACACTTGTTACCTTTTGAAAAAGCTAAAAGCAGAGAAGGTGTTAATTTTTGTTATTTCTAATATATATATATATTTTTCAATAAAAACGAAAAAGGAATAAATGAAGTTTTGCCATTATCACTAAACTGCATAAAAGCCATTAGTAGCTGCCTGTGTGTAGCTGCAGGGGAAAATGAAGAGGCAGTTCGTGCATTAAGACATACACACCCTCCCAAGCGGCGTTTGAGTTCCATTTGCTCGTGGCCTCAGCTCCTTGTCCACTAGGTGGCGCTCTGGAAATGTGGCTGAGCTCCGGATCCTTTCCCTTGCCTTTTGAAAAGCCAACAGATTACTGATTTCCCTCAAACCTCCTATTGTTTACAGCCTATTGAAAAAGGAAAGTGAATTACACAGAGCAGTACAGAAAATTAGCATTGTTAAATATGTCACATATATCACTAATAAAGTTTCATTATTTATACTGTCAACTTGAAAAGCACTTATTTCCTAATCAATCAACTCACAACTAAATAAACAGTCATATAGGCTACAACATGAAAGCACAGTGCTGCTAAATCAGATCTTCCTGAGATTAAGTGTACGCTGGCTGATACTAGGAGGAGAGGAATAACAAACAAGAATGCTCCCCAATTTGTTTGCTTCCTCCCCACCTCTCCAGATGCCTACTTTTATTGAAGCAAAATACATGCAGGTATTTAAGGATAGATGATCTTTTCTGCTCGTTTGTTAAAAATCAGTAAATGATACACTTAACCCCGAAGGTGATCCTGAAACACAAGTTAGGACAGTCAAATTAATTTACAAAGGCTGGAGATGCATTTAAAATTAACCCATCTTTATTTGGGGATTGGGGATGCAGAAGAAAAAAAGATATTTAAACAGTCATTTGGAGGGCTTTGTACCATCTAAATCCAGCTGCAAACTCATAGACATCCCTTTTGATGTTCACTAAAGCTGGAGATGAGTTCTCATAAACAGATGTCCTTGTCAGGGAAATTAAACAAACAAAACCCCATCAAATTTGGGACTATCGGTTAGTTGGAAATGAACTGCAAACAGTTCTCCTGTATTTGCTGGGTTGCTGCAGGAATAGGCTGATGTAGCACTGGATCCAGGAGTGGACACAAAATGATAAATAAAGGGAAAGTATCATATCTCCTTGGCTGTGAAGGACCTGGGCATCAGGGCATTTGGTGTGTGCCAGACCAGCAGCTGCTGCTCCTTCTACTCAATCAAAAGTCAACCTGTCTTATGTGGCTAAGTCTGAATTTTGTCTTGTAAGAGGTATGGAAAAGGTTGTGTTGGGAAGGAAAAGCCATAAAACAAAGTGCCATGGCCTCTTATCCTCCTGGCTTTCCTTCCTGACCCCAGGACATTTTGCAAGTATTTCTTAGGTATTCAGGTCATATGTTTGCCTCTGGAAGATGCAAACCCACAGATGCAGCTGCCGGCGAGGTATTGTTCTGTTTTTACTTCTTCCTGCTCATTTGTGGTGATTTTAGGTGACTGTCAGAGAGTCTGCAAATCAAAGGCTTAACCCAGAAGCCTGGAAGTATCAGCAGAGGTTAGCTGAAGACACAGGCAGGGTTTGCGGGCTCACAGAAGGAAAGTGTCCTGCAGAAGCAGTCACAGTCTGTCTTGCTGAGATTTGAGCATCCTCTTTGAATTTACCTTCTGACTTACTGAGCCACAGAAACCCTCCCTGGAGGTGGAGGAAGCCTGGATCTCTGGCCTGGCTTCTTGCCTGGAAGGCAGGGTCTGCGTTTCCCAATCAATTAGGTAAAACTTAGCTCAAAATTCAAGTGTGTCTTGCAAACAGAAAGCGCAAGGTAAGCCTTGTTGATCCAAGTACGTTCAAAAGTTCATGAAAATACAGACATCACAATCTCCTGCAGACCATGAGTTAAGGGTAATGAAACTTATGAGGATTTAGTCAAGAAAATAGATGAGCTGGGTGGCTCACAGTCATGGACAGAGTCATTGGCAACATGAGGGGTCACACATCACTCCGTGTTGTTATGATAGAAAATCTTCATTTTCAGGTAGATAGTTTTAACTCTTCACAGCACTGATAGTTTAGTTGGGATTTTTATGTTCCTAACAGAGACACAGGACCAAAAACCAAATGCAAGGATTCCAGTCCCTGGGGTATCTTTCATTACACATATTGCTGACTATTAGCCAGCACGTTCTTCAAGTTCATTACCTCAGCTGCTTAGAAAAAGGCAAACTGAGATAGATTTTCTGGTGAAAAGCTCTTCCCTGCCTCTGCTTGGTGTTAGCAATGAACTTCTTGGCTCTGTAGACAAAGATTGGCTTTTCCCTCTTCGGAAAGCCTCTGCTACTCGAACTGACCCTGCATCAGAGCATAACCTTAATTGTGAGCCACTGGATGGTGGGCAAGGGGCTCTCAACACGGGCTCCATGCCTGGCCACGTGCAAGCACAGTCCCCAACGCCCTCATTATCAGAGGTAGGTTTCATCAAGCAAGAGCAGCTTTGGTCACTTGAGTCAGAGAAAGGCAGAGAATTTGGCTGTTTGTCTTTACAGCAGTATGGCTAAATCAATAACCTGTGGAATGAGAGATTTAGGGTGGATGAACGGTGCATTATCTCATATAGGTGTATTGGAAAGTGCTGGCAACACACTGCAGTTTTGAACAAATAAATGGATTTACTAGGTGGAAGAGAGAGACCGCTGATAAAACAGAAATAAATACTATACTCAGGAGGTGATTTTAGTCCGAGTGCTAATATTTTATACAAGAGAATATTGAATTTAGGGGGAGTCTTATTCATTCATTTGGCTTTTTAACTTTCCAAAGTGCTTTTATTGACTGATTTTGTTTGTGGCAGCTAATATTACTGTCACTGTAACAATATTTTTTTCCTTATTTAGCTCTCCTGATGCAGTTTGCTATCTGAAGTCATTTACCTTTCATTTTTTTTAAATAAAGCTGTTTTTTAAAAACTCAGAGATGATTCACATGGTTTGAGCCTGCATTTGCTCAGATAAAACTGAACTGCTAAAACTTCAAGAACTGTTGCATTAGCAGAGACCCAAGGCCCATTTGCTGTGAATTTAACTGCAGCAACGTTAATTGACATTGGCAGAATGCAAATAGATGCACCCTCTTCCTTATATCTCAACCTTCTCTCCAAACTTTATCCTATTTTTTTTCTTGGTGACAATATTCATCTGCTAGGGGAAAACATATAGGTGAACGGATTTTCTTCAGTTTGAGATCTGGTTTGGTATAGCTCCAGTATAGCATGTCCAGGCACTCTTCATCACCTAGTTACAGAGGTGCCAACCCCATAGTGGATATATAACAGAAGATATTCCAGCAACACTACCTTTCCCCCACTTAAACCCCATTTCATTCAGTATTAAACTTTCTCTAAAGGTGCAGGTAGCTTTCTGAGTCAGTCCTGCCATTCCAGCAGACTACAGAGGGGAAAACACATTTTTTAACTTGAACTATATTTGCTGAGGGCAAGGCTGCAAACCTCAGCTAAAACAGCCATCAGGTCTGAGCTCCAGCCTTTGGGTGAGGGGCGAGGAGGAATTGCTTTTGTAGAACCCAGCTGAATTCATTGTGAAAAGAAAACAAAAATTGCTCCCAGATCTATGAAAAAAACAGGTTTTCTGTCTCTGGAGGAGCAGAGTTCATGCGTTTCATCCTTCCTTGCAAAAGCCAAGCAGACTACAACCAGACCCAGGGAACTCCAGGCAAGATTCAGCTCATGGACATGAATGCTTATTTCACTGAATCTGCAGTGACTTACCACCTTCTGGTGGGATGAAGTGTTGCACTTTGACTTTCAGGGAGAATAGAGAAGCAATCCACTTTATATCTTCCTTTTCCAACTCAATTACAAAGCCTCAAGCAGACTGCAGAGGTCCTTGGGGCTGCGAAAGTGGCAGCTACACCCCAGTCATTCAGTGTGACTCAGTTCTTGGAAAGAGACTGTATCCCAGATAGACAAACAGGAGATGGACAGGAGCAAAAATCAACAAAGGACAAGGACAACTGCAATGCTTTGCCACCTTAACAGTGAATCAGTTTGATGGTACAGACAGCAAGGAGTGGTTGCATGTCAAAATAGAGGGTCCTAAGCCACCGTGTCTGTGGCATAAGCTTTCTGAGCACTGGAGTGACATTCTCCACTTTCCACTGACACATACAGAGTCCAAGCCCCAGCTGATATAAATGCATTTTTGAACTATGTAAACGTGCATTGGTACCTTGATGCTGCACCTTGTAATTGCTTTAAATTATTCACTTGCCTCCCATCAGCATCAGTCATACAGGCTTAGGACCCATGACTTTGGAGAAGTTCTCTACTTGCTGATCAAGAAAATGGATATGCCACCCATTAACTCCTCCTTTCCATGTCTGTTTATCTCAATGTCAACCCAAGGATATCTGAGCATTTGCTATAGTCCTTAAATTCTTTCAAGAGCCCGTTCAACTTTACCTATTTGTGAAGCTTAGAAAATTTGTTATACCCATTTTTTGGTTATTTAAGGTGAAAACATCTTGCTGCCTCCATATTACTTCCCTAATGCTTTCAGAAACAGCCTTCCCTCTGCTCCAGGCTATACCAGCTTTACCTCCAGCATCAATAAGACGTAAGGATATTCATGGAGAGCTCTTTGCGATATTCATCAGTTCCTCGCCCCCAACCTCATCTGTCATCTGCAAGGGAAATTGTTTAGCTTATTGTATATTCCCAAAGCAGCCAGATGTGACATGGCCACAATCTCATATAAATGTTTTGAGAATGGGAATGCACAGGACTGTCTCTGATTCACTACCCATCAGCCCATGATGGCTTTGGCAGTGCCAAGTGCCTGGGAGGAAGGACTGTCTCTCTTTTTCCCCGCCAAATTACATGCAGTGCCAGAAACAAGCCAGTGCTGATTGTCTGGACGATTAAAAAGCAGCCCTGACGGCCGGCCATGATGTCCCTCTTCGCTGTGGGCAGATTGTCCCAGAGATTTTGGTACTGTAAACATTCGGGGATTAGTATGAAGGTAGGGGAAGAGCTGGTGATATTTTGTGCATGATGTGATGCACAAATGATGGATAGAGACTGGTCGCTGTGGGATGGTATCGTGGGGACCTGCTAGCAGTGTGAGTGTTCTGCCTAAGTGAGCTGGGGCTGGCTGCTAGTTCAGTGATGTAGTAGAACTAGTGATAGATGCTGATGCAGTTTGATTTTTTTTTTTTTTTAAGTATTGTTTTTCCTTGTGATTTATGGTTAAAAATTAACTGGTTAAAATTAACAGCCACCTTATCAGGAAGTTTTAAGCAAATTGGCAACTCTGTACTGAGTTTTGCAATGCTGAGCACCGAGAGAGAGAACTTTGAGTGAAGCTGACAAAATAAGAACTAGGGACAAGCCTTCACTGAAAACACAAGAACTCCAGAAGTCTGGGTGTTTAGTCCAAGGTCTATTGTTTCTATGCACTGCAAACCCAGCTGCAGTTTGAGCCTGGGATTTGGGCTGCCCCACATCTCCTCTGTGTGCATCTATATAATTTTATTTTGGACAGTCTAAAACAGAAGGGGAAAACGTCAGAAAATCTTCCTCCAGGCAGGTAAATGCCTTATCAGGTGCTGAGAGGAAAGAAAAAGCTTTCTGATTACGATGATTATGGACTAAAATTCACATTATCTTAACATTTTAGTTTCTGCATTACCCAAAAGTTTCTAGTTTTACCTCAGACATACTATTCATCCTGTTCAGATAAATTGCTATGATTTAAAGACAGAAATTTCCATTACCGCTTATGTAACAAAAACCATTCAAGCTTTCCTCCTGACAAAATGTTTAGAAACAATCCTGATTATTTTTAAAGTGGCATTTTAAAAAATGTAACGTCTTATTTTTACAATTTTAATGCTATATAAAACAACCTCTCTGTAAAATGCTTAGATGATTATACACATCTATATTTTTGTGCACACACACATAAAGTTGACACAAAAATCCAATATCCCCATTTTACCAAAATGAAACCTTTTTGAATTTTTATGGGTGAAAGTTTGATTTCACAGGATACTTGCACCTAAAATATCTATTGGCTCTAGATCAAAATAATATTTTAAAAGCACAAGGCTTCCCTTGTTTTAGGAAATCCATTCCTCACTTTCCAATAGCAACAGCTCTATTTGGTAGGGAAACCCATTATCTCAGAAGCAGGAATGTCCTCTTGCCTCGTTGAAGTGCTCATTGCTGATAAGAATAACAGAATATGAGTCTCTGCACTTTCTTGATGTAAATAATAAAAGTAGTGCAATTCACTTCTCTAAGAATCTAATGTTTCTGGAGAGGTGGCAGCAATTTACTTACATAACCTGATGACTGACATCACCACTATCCCTGAAACACAGCAACAGCAAACATTCGAATGAATTATCTCGCAAGACATGGATTGTCAGCACAGCTTCAGGGCCTTCAGCACACCTACATGTAAATTAATACGGAGGGAAAGCAATGCCTGGGCTAATACTCCCAGACAGCTTTCCACTGCTGGTGCCTCAGCAGTTAGCGGTGCATGGGCAGCCGCCAGCCACGCAAAAGACTCTGCAAGGCAGGGAGTCCTGCTGGCTTGTGGGTTTCCAAAGTGTTACTAGCCAAGGAGGAGAGCCACGAGGAGCTCCTGGCAAAACACAAACATAAAGCTAATAAATAAGAGGGTTAGCAACCTACAGCATAACCTATAACGTATCTGTGGAAATCAGACAAAATAGCGGCCTAAAGCTTTAGCATTTCAATGAGAAAAAGAAATAACGAGGAACATATATTTCCACAATGAATTTACATGCACGTGATAAGGACAGTTCATAGATTAACAAAAATCTGAGGAGACAGAAGATTGCCGTTTGCTTTGATGTTAACACTACCCAGCAAATTTGAAGATCCAGAGATATCCATGTGCCCTGCTCCTACTGATATCAATGGCCTTGTCTCTTTAAACAAGGAAGTTAGATATCGAATTCTCTCTGTAGATCTGAGCCTTGTGCTCTCCCGCAGTAGGTGCTGTGTAAAAAAAGACGACTGAATCCATCTGACTTTAGGAACTTAACTGAGCAGGTTAATCAAAGCTGCCTTTAGTCCCTGGGGATGGATAGAGGCACCTCCAGCAGCCAGGGAGTTCAGCAAACAACTCAGGCTCGTACTCTGAACACATTTCTGGAGGTGCCTCTGTCTGTAGAGGAAAACTGCATTTTCAACAGATGACCAAAGCGGGGGTGTCTCAATTCCTCCTCATTCAAAGACATTTTTGTTGTTGTTGTTGTTGTTGTCTTTCATATGAAGACATAGAGGGCATACCCAGTCACTGCCATAAGGCTGCAGGAATCCCATGGTTTTTTTCTTTCCTCCATTGAATATCTATTTATTCAGAGAGTGAGAACATTTGTAGTAGATAGTGTAGTGTAAGACATGTAGTGTAAGATATGTGGCACAGTGGGAAGTAAAATCTGATGCTGCTACAAAGCTGGTGAGAAAAATCACTAGCGTCTTTCTACTGAGCGGTACTCCTTTTCAAAATACTCTTCCCATTCTGGAGCTGAGAGAACCATTCCAGGCAAAAGTTCTCAAAACATATCCAGATTCATTAAAAGCTTTAACCAATCAACATTTTCTTACCATATTTTATTCTGAAAACCACTTCCCAGCTACAGGAGCTGTAAGCCCCACTATTGCAGCTCGCAGCACTGCATTTACTGTGGATCACTTACCCATTTATAGTCCATTTAACTACAA
Organism: Falco biarmicus; assembly: GCF_023638135.1. Lineage (NCBI taxonomy): Eukaryota > Metazoa > Chordata > Aves > Falconiformes > Falconidae > Falco > Falco biarmicus. The sequence goes on from NC_079296.1 coordinate 24,415,650, forward strand.
AATCAGTCCTTAGGCTTTGCATTTGCATTCAGTAAAGGCTTTTGTTTATTATCTGTCAACACACAAGAGACAACAGTAGCATTTACAAACTGGTAACCATTAATCTGTTAGGGAAATACGACAATTGATATTTTTATTCCAGTAATTTGTGAACTCTATTATACATATCCCTGAGCAGAGAAAGAGAAATTTGGTTTTAATGGAATCCCAGAGAAAAACAGATACTTATGGAAAATAGGTTTGTCTCCATATCAGGATCCTGTTTTTTGGAGACCGTCTGGAGGAAAATAAATAGTGATACAACTATCCTGTTAACTTTTTAAATGCATGAGCCAGACAGCACACCTCTTGGAGCTAAGCTACCGTTTAGGTACTTATAAAACATTTGTCTCTTACTTTGTACTGCTAAACATAGTAACTGTTTGAACAGTCATTGCATTAAGATGAATGCTTTCTTTAATTTTACCTTAAATTGCCTGGTGCTAAAAATAATTTGGAGTTGGCACATTGCATGCACGTTGCTCCTATCAAAGAAGGAATCAGTAAACATGAAATTCCCTAAACCAGGATCAAATACACCCAACAGCAGACAGCCAGACTCTCAGGACACTCACTGTCCTGGCTGGGGACAGACACCTCGTCTGGCCAACTGAGAGGAAGGGTGCCTCCCAGAAGAAACATTTTAAGCAGATTACCTTGGCACACAGCAAGCTGAAACACAGGCTTAATTTTTTTAAGTTTAAAAACAAAGTAGTTTTAAATCTTAGTAACAATCTTGAAGGGCTCAGACTACAGCCGCCTCAGTGCATAACACATTCTCAAAAATAGTGTCCTCTGCAAACATTTCCTCTGTTCTTGTTGTAAAACCATCTTGCTAGGTAAACTTCCATTTAGTGCCATTTTAATGTCACTGAAAATTGGGCATCTCCATTTGCATCCTCATGTAACCACTAACGCAACCAGAAGCAATCCAGTGGCCTGAACTTTCCAGTGGTCCATACTGATTTTTAAGGGTCTTCCTTTTGGGGCTGTCTGCCTTCAGTTTTTTGACCATGTGCTTTCATATGCTGAGATTTTTTAAGGTGTATGTAAAAAATAATCTAAAAATTGAGGTACTCAGACATTCTAAGTCATTGCTGAAGGATTCTCTCCACTCCTCGCCCCTTCCTCCTAATTTTTGCTTTTGCCCAGAAAGGTAGGAGTACAGAACTGTATTTCTGCCTCAAAAGAATGGTATGCATTCACCATATGCCCAGAGAAAGATGCTCTAGCACACTCTGCCTGTTGATGGTTACTCATCCCACTGGATCATACTCATAAATTCATCTCCTTGCACACATTATTGTATGGTAACCCACACTTGGAGACACCCATTTTTATAGCATTCACAACGCACACTGCATTTCCCCAAATTACTAACCTAATACAGAGTCTAATAAAATTACCCAGCAGGGACAATTCCATGACTTGGATAGAAATGAGACAAAACTAATTTCAAAAAACCCAACAAATTTAGTAGATATTCTCCTGCATCCCTTGGGATCCAGGTCAAAAAAATTAAAAAGAAGGAAGGACTGGTAATAGCACACTGCTGGGTGTAATAAAAAAACCCAACAACAACAACAGAGTAAATTTGTCGTTAAAAACATTGGTTAAGGCTTAATGCAACAATTATTCCTCTGAATTTGCTTTGATTGCAGGGAGCGAGTTCATTCGGTAGTGCCTTTGGCTTTCATCTGTTAAAGGTCACTGACTGCCCATAATGACCAAGGTGGGGAAATGAGTTAGTCTGTTGGAAAACACTATTAATAGTAGTAGTACTTGGAACAGTGATTATGGCAGGACATAGGTATCACACTAGAGGCAGGGGGAAGAGCGGACACAAAAGCTGAAGTGTACCTGCTTGCTTATTCTTAAAATAGGCATTTCCTCAGATCCCAGAAGCTCTCAGCCTGCATATTCTAGAAAAAAAGTGGACTCAAATGTATACTGAGAGAAATTTGTATGCCAAATGAATTTAAGAAGAATCCAGGAATAGGAAAAGGCTAGTGCTGGCAACAGCTGAACCTTGAAACTTTTATCCACGGGAGAATTAGTTACTGGATTTATAGCTCAAGACTCCAGATTGGATGAGCCCCTCCAGTGTGGGATGAGAGGCACAAGGGACACAAGAGCAGGCTCCCTTCTCTGAAGAGCACCAGGGTGTCTGGGTGGATGCCATCATCTCGCAAAAGGATCCAAAAATTGTTTACCCAGTGCAATGTGCATGTGTATTAAAAATGTTTTTATTATGGCCATTCCATTTTGCTTTTGAATATTTTACTTCAGTTATGCACTGAGAGAATTAATTTTACACAATTATGAATTGATACAAATTACTCCTCAAATATGAATTATGTTCTGATTTCTGAACTGGAAACACCGAGATACAATTACATTCAATAGACATTATTACTTTTTTAAAAAAAATAAATTCAGAAATCTTGCATTTTGTGCCTGTTGCCTGTTCTTGGTGAAATCTATACAGCATGTGAGATTATTTGCCACAGCTTTGGTTCAGAGAGTGGTTTTCCCAGTGGAAAAGCTTTGTGGTTTGTTTGTATTCCCAAGCCTTGTTTCAGCTGAGTGACAAGAAGTACTCTTCCCCAGATGGCAAATCTGTCTAACAATAACTATGCAACCTCTGAAAGGAAACATATACCATAATATAGGCAAACTTTTAATTCTTTTACAGGCAACTCACTCATAAACAAGGGGATACTATGTCTTGTTTTCATTCATGAAGCAGATAGGGCTCTGGTGCTACCCACCATAGGAAAGCAAAAACTGTCTGAACTTCTGAGAGCTTGGCAGTGAGCTGATGTAGCCCTCAATCGATTCACATAGTTTCTGGGTTTTTTTTTTCTTCTCCCATTTTTTTACAAAAGGGGAGGAAGATCATCTCCAGGCTAAATGTCCTGAATAACTGTCACCTGAACTTTGCAGAGATGGTCTTCAAAGACTTTCAGCTCCATTGAAGTACCATGGGAATTGCAAAGGGCTAAACAACTATAGAATTGATAAAGCTGACCAATCTAACTTGGAAATCAACTGGGACATTTGCTGAGAGCAAGAAAACAGCACAGAAAAGCAAAGAGAAAGAAGCAGGATGATTTTTCTTTAGCTGGAAAAAAACACAGATCAGTTTCAAACACATCTTAAACTTTAAGGGCTCTGCTCACAGGGTTTCATACCTTTGCATTTTTTCCACATTCCATGTCAGATGAAAAGTGTAACCTTTGATATTAATTGATCGTTCTATTTTCACTGACATACTTTTGAAAGAGTCGGTTGCCCCAGTCTTTTGCTCCTAAGCACCAGCTTGAAGATCTGAAATAACCAGTGATACAAATGAATTTAATAATTGAATGTAGCCTGGTTTGGCCTGTCCCCTCTCTCCTTTATCAAAGCTGACTTCTAACAGGGGTCCAAAAGCTCATGTCTGCTTTGACCTTCAGTCCACAACTTCCATCTGCAGAATTATTTCACATCCCTCAGTGTGTCTCTAGAATTTGAGCAGGTGACATTTTTCAGTCATACCTGTCTACTGTTAGAAAATCAGTTTTTTAAAGGAAAGAATATTTCAGCAACAGCAGCCAATTTTTATAGGGAATTTCACTATTTAAAAAAAAAGCACACAGAATCACCTCCATATATTTGAAAAATGAGATTTCTCTGCTTTTCCCTGAAAATGAGTGACATACTTCCCCTTGGGTATAGCGCTGCAATGAATCATGAGAATTATGGTTCAGTTCTATAGATCTCTGTCCTTCTTTATAGGCCAGCTTCTAAAGCCAGACCACCTTCTAGAAATCCTTCTTTTCACATAAAGAGATAAAGGCATCTAAAAAAAAAAAAAAAGACATCTACAAAGAAAATAGAGGAAATTTAAGCTTTAAAGGGGCTTAATAAAAAAAAAAGGAAAAAAAAGCCCTCTAGCATGAGGCTTTATCTTAAATAAACAGAAACATAAAATGTATGGATCAGTGGCTAATCCTTCTCAACAGCTTCTATCCGGCGTCTTAATTATGGCATAAGGTTGCATTATACATGGGCATACCAAATGACCCCAATTCTCCTCCATGCAGAATCTGCCACATTACATTATCTCGCTTCCTGTCATATCGCCTGCAAAAGGCCTTGGCCTCCATTTGTGAAATCACCCCCGTGTTGAACATTAGCTGATCAAGCATCTGAGAGGATTTGTTATTTCTCATGATAACGGTGCAGTTCACAGAGCCACGCTAGTCACCATTGCCTGGATCAGCCGGCAGTGGTAAACAAAGCTGCTGAAGTCAGTGAAAGTTTTCCTATGGCCTCGTAAGGCACCATCCACTACGCTGCAACTGGTTGCAATGCATATAGAATTTAATCCAGGGAAATGGAGAATGAGTACTTCTTGCAGTAAGTTAGCAGGTCTACAGACTTCTGAACATTGTGCTCACCCCTAAAATCACCCACTTGCCAAAACCAGCTCACAGTTAAACCCTTGTCATTTATTTATTCTGGGAATAGCTAACGATATCCATCAAAATATTCCTAAGCCTTTTATTTAGTTTACCAGATAAAAGCTTCTCTGATTATATCTGTGTGTTTTCAGAGGGGTTACAAGCTTCACCTTTAAACAGAACAAAGGTAAAGGCTGAATTCTGGAATGGCTGTGTTGCTGCTATAGCATGGCACAATAACCCTGGAAAAGATAAAATAATAACCTGACTGAAAGAGAGAGCTCGCTAAGCTACAAACAATGTTCCATATGCCTATTGGCTTTTTGTTATTAATATTCTTAAATTTCTCCAGATAAACTCAGGAGTTGTATTTATGTAACAGATTTGCCTGATTCTAAACACACATACAATGTAGGCTTATCTCTGAAAATGCTTTAAAAACCACAAAGGAGATTTGCAAACCACACAAAAAGTCTAAGAAAAAAGTCCAAAATTAAACACCAGCAGTGAAAAATGATAAAACTTGTTAGATTGAATATGTTTGTATAGTGACCTGGAGTTCCAAGGCACAAAAGAAACAAACCAAAAAAACAACCTTCAAAAAGTTTCACATAAAATCATACTTTCTCTTTAAATTATTTGATGTCACATACACAAACACACGTTTTGGTTATACATACGCATATCCTTTGAGTTCCACAGCTAGACTTCAGCTTTAACTCTTACAGGATTTCCAGCTCAGAATTCTAATTTACAGATGCGAAAACTTGGGTTAAGTATGATGTTTCAGGGCTTCACCAGTATTTGGGGAAAAAAAAAGTGAAAAATCCATCAAAAGTCTGTGTGCCTGTGAATTTTGAGGACTGCTGAAGCTGTTAGAGAAACCAAGGTACAAAGGGATTCCTGTGTTGTGTGTGAAAACAGAGGTTGGTGTTTGATAATCTGCAGACCTGATCTAAATTCACTGAGCCCCCAAATATACCATTCCCCTTTTTCCAGATCAGACCACAACATTCTCTTTGTACCACCACTAATCAGCCTAACACTCATATTCCCCCTGTGATTATTTATTTACTTTTCAGAATTTCATGTTCCCTCCTTATACAATCAAAATCTCTTTAGAGCTGATCCCACTTGCAGTGCTGCATCAAGGAGGGCTTTGGAGAGGGAAAGAATCACAGAGTAAAGTTGAACAATACTGTAATTCCTTGCCAAGCCTTAACATTCAAACTTCATCACATCTCCAAAAGCTCATTATAACAGAAATTGGACTTGATTGGGTGAGTGGGCAGTCAGAATCAACGTGCATGAGGGAAAGCAAAGGATTTTTAAAACTGATCAACAAGCAGCCCCAGTAATCATACCTATAAACCGGAGACTTACTGCATAAGACACAGAAGAGATTTATGCTGTTCAAGAAGACCTGCAATTATCTAAATTAATGAAATCAGGAAGCCACACCTGCTCCACATGACTGACTCACTCCTCTGGCTCTGGCCCCAGCTTGAAAAAGTGGATTTAGCAGTTGATGGATTTAACATGGGATGAGCAAGGTAAGTTACATGCATCTAACAAGCCTCTTCGAAGTGTTGTGAAAAGCACAGCATGGGTGAGAGATCGTGGCAGTTAATTACTTCCCTGCCTTGGAAGGAGAGAGCCACACATCCCTGGAGGGAGTCCTTGGATTTTAACAGAAGGCTTTTCTACAGGGAGGGAAGTTTTACAAGCAGATGTTGGCTAACACACTGGGATGATCAGAGCCACTTCTACCTTTGAAGGCACAGTCAGTCCTTGCAAAGCATTATGGTACAAATCCTCATTCCACCACCCGGTAAATCATATTTATTTTTTTTAGAAATCTCCAAACCCACAGCTGTAATAACTGTAACACTCAATTTTCGATAGAGGATGGGTCATATGCAGGGCTATCTCTAGCCATAGGAAGACACTAAGTCTGATAGAAACAGCTTGCACTTTGCTGCCTCCTACTCAGCCCTGGAAAGGCAGACAGATTGTCCTTCTAAGGGGAAGATTTAGGGAATGTAGGAGACTGTAGACATGGGTCCTTTAGGGTGTTTACTGTGACTGTCTCAGGCCCACACATTCCCCCTCTCTTTCCTGGAGCAGTGCCTCTGCAGCTGTAGACACCACACTCCTGTGGCTCCCACTGCACTGTCGTGGTAGGAACAAGTCCTTGTGGTAACACCTCACCTCAGGAGCTAGCAAGAGTATTGGTGGCAAGACATACAAGCATGAAGCTATGGAAGACTGGTGACAAGGAGACAGTTTCTAGAGGTGACGACATCCAGTTCCATTCACATGGAGGCACTGTCCAGTGCTGCAGAGGGCAGGTGAGAATGATATTCTCACCATTTCTTAGAATAATGCAGCTAAAGCTCAGACTTGAAGCTGAATGTTTATAGGAAGACTAAAATACAAAGTAGAAGCCATTGAGACCAGAATATCCATCCTGACATTCTGGGAACAGACTTTAGGTTTGAGACGTATAGCATGTTTACAAGCTTCATGAGTCTCATTGCAATTCATTTGCAAGAACCTCAAAACGACTAAAGCTCTTGGAGGGATGTGATTCCACATAAACTGGACATAATTTTCTTTTTCTTAACACTTTGATGTCTTATTTGGCAGAGCCGAACAGGATAATTCCGTCTGTAACAAAGGCCACAGCAGAATTAGACTAAGAAAGAAATATTGACTTTAAAAGAACAATATTTCTTTCCACCCTTAGTGCTTCAGAAAGTTACCAATCTTCTGAAAATCAAGTTGACTTGAGAAAAAGAATCATTTAACAAAAATGGAGACAAATACCAGCATGCAGAAACATACTGACAGGAAAGAAGGATGCTTGTTAAGTAACCCCCAACCAACAACCTCCACTGATACATAAATTAAAAAAATGTTCCTGCCAGTAAAATCTGAAAAATAACTGGGCAGAAAGGGAAAACCAAAACAAACAAAAAAATAGCACAAACCCAATGTGAGATGATAAAAAAGAAAACCAATTTAGATTAAATTTCCAGAATGAAGTCTCTACCTCACTTGGCTTGAGATGATGCAGACAGGTGAAATAGACTCTAAGTGGTCCAGAGTTTCTTGGTGAGCTGGAATTTCCTTTGCAAGAGAAATGGAAAAATCATATGTGTTTGGACTATAAAGGAAAAGACTTTCAGATTCCTGGTTATTTTAGGTGTTGACTGTCACTATGTCACCTGTGGTTTTATCAGGTTAGTGCATACACTAAATTCACCATCTCCTTCACATAATCAGCAGAGGTAGGTGGAAATTATTCCTCGAATGGTTAGCAATCATTCAATTGCCAGACTAAGTTTGCTAACATACAGTGGCAAACCTTTCTTTTTTTTTTTTTCCTCTCCTATCATCACTGTCCTTCAGTTTATGTAGTAGCTCTTCCTCCCTCATGCCTAATCCTCTCTGATGCATTTATTTAGAATAATCCTATCTCTTCTCAGCCTTCAATTTGCAGGCTAAGCCAGCCAAGCTCTTTTCATCTTCTCCTGAAAAATATGGACTCCATTCTTTGGTCGTCCCTCTTTGCCCTTCTCCCCATTTCCGTTTCCTGAACTTCGGCACAGAATTAGAGTACATTCATGTAGCCTCGGGCAACAGCTAATTACCTTGTACACCCTGGTGACCTCTCCCCAGTACACCGCTGGAGCTGCATTCATCTTGTTTCACATCAGCTGCACAACAGCAGGTTCAGGATCATCCAGAGACTTCCTCCCTTCAAAACTGAGGTCTTTCTCCTCTGCTCCCAGGAGATCGGTTCTGCAGTTACAGGAACAACTCCTGCATTAGTCTGTAATGAATGACTTTGCATTATTGAGATTAAACTGCTGGTGGACCATGTTCTTATCTGAAACACAGAGCAAATCTTGACTCATTTCATTAGCTAAAATGAAGTGACCTCGGATTTCCAGCCACCCAACAGATTCATTCATCTTTAAACAGCCTCCTGGATGAGCTATCTACAACTGCTCTGGAGGCCATTAAAAAAGTAGTGTTTATAACATATTGTGTTGCACATAATGTTCTACAAAGAGAGGGTGCTTTTGCCATGACATATGGTGTACAATGTAAATGAACTCTGGTGTAACAAATTAAAAAGCTTTTACAGCAACCTCTAAATACTATTTATGGCTCCCGAGTGCTACCTAGGCTGGCCACCAGTCAAATAATTGCAGTCTCTACACCAAGTGCCAGAGTGCATTTTGTTGACTAACTGCTTCTATAGCGAGCTATGCAATCTATTTCTGTGAGATATACTGTCCATAAGCCACCATCCATTTTGACAGCAAAATTGCAAAAGCACAGTGTGTTACCAGGTGTCATTCAAAGAACGGAGGCTGTAATGAAGTGGCCATTTTAAATATCTCTCTGATGATCTTTCCTTAACACTTGTAGCTTTTGTTACAGCAAAAGAAAATCACCGTGACGTCAGGCCTCTCCAAAACTTGCAGAAGTCTCTCACTGGCACAGGAACACTCTCCCGCCTATGCATGATGGAAAAAACACTGAGCAGGGCTGGCTGAAAACGTTTCCAGTGAATGAAGGCACCCGGTTTTGTGGGGAGGACGAACCTGCCAGAAAATACCCAATTTTCTTAAGCCTGGTTTTGTGTTTAAGAGAATATTCTATTTGTTTGTACTAAAACCAACCAACCTTCCAGCAACAAATCCAAACAAACAAAACCAGCACAAATCATCATCAGCTTTCCCTTCTGTTTCTGGGTGCTTACAAAAAACCCCCAACCAACAAACCTTAATATGACCTCTTCATCATTTACACGTATTTACCTGTTAAATCATCTAAGGGTTAAGGTTGCTTGGGTTTTTTTTTTCTCCAAATCAATGCAATAGGGTACCTAGTAAAATCTCCTTGTCTGTCCCACTCGAGTACAGCAAATGTAAGGTGAGCGATGAGTGTTCCACAGCTCTGAAAGTGCTCCATGTATCACAGGGAATGGCTTCTTGTTTTTCTGGCCTATGTATATTTAAATACAGTTAAACTTGTATTGTTATATATCTCCGAAGTAGAAAGCAAGCAACAGGCACAGCCCCATTATTGGAGATCATGTCTGGTTCTGAGGCACACACCCTAGGATGATGGCTGCATTGCTCTATTACTGGACTATGCCCCTTAAGCTGTGTGCAAGCCAGGCTTAAACCTACATGACAGTTTTCCACAGTCGAAGGTTTATTGTCATATGGGCCGTACAGGTTTGTGACAAAATTGCTATGACATTATGACTTTATTTTAATAGGCGCTGGCAATACATTCATCAATCATGGATACTATATTCAAGCTGAAAAGCACTTACCCTACTGTCTGGCTTAAAAGAGTAACAGCATTAAATACCTACATAGCAAGTGAGAGTATAAGGTTTGTAGTCTTTTGGTGTACAGAAGTTTTGAAAGCAGTCATTTTAGGTAAAGACTAGCAAGAGGTAGCATGCAGAATTTAAAGCGAGGAAGATAAATGGCAAAGAACAAGGGTTCTGGACTTGTGCATTCTGTATTTATTAACCATTTTATGACCTTGTAAAAAAGATAGGTTTAGAAACATCTGTGCCCAGGACACAAAGTGTTCTGCAATAATTGAAGAAATGCTCTTCCCTTAGGTATACACATCTCTCTCTTCCAGACACTGCAATCCCAGACAACCATTCTAAATTAAAAAAGAAAAAAATCTGAAATTATACTATCAGAAAAAGCAATGTTTTATAAGGAATAAAGGAGGCAGCAGATTTCTGAAATCCCATTCCAGAACCCTAGCTCAAAGGGAATTAAAAAAAAAAGGGGCAATAGTTTTACCCTGTTATTTGTGACTAGCAGGTTTCTGTCAAAGCCAATTGATGCTCCAGGCCAATATTGCAGTGTACTTGGGGCCGTGTCTATCACTTAGAACAAAATACTGTTTACAAAGGGGAAAGGTTGCCACAAATCACAGTCCAGACACACTAGATTTTGTGTCTAGACAAATAGGACCATCCCTGTGCCAATGTTAATAAACCCTCAAACATTCCAGTAAACACTTCATAGCTCCATCTCTCAGTCAATCATTTTTAGCTCCTAATGAGAATGCTTTTAACTGTTAGTATTTGACTGTTAACACCAATTCCCTTAACTCAATGTCCCCTTGCCAAGCAAACAGCTTTGGTCTGGCTGTTATGCATGGTAGAAATCTACATTTTCCATTATCAGTGACTGCATATATATTTGAAGTACTAGAGGGTTTAAAAAGCTTAAAGAGAAAATATTCTTGGTAGCTGACTTGAACAAAGAAAATTGTTAGCTCTGGCAAGCAGAGATTGAGTTGAAAATAAGATAATTAGAGAGAAACTAAAATTTCTTAGAACACAAGTTTAACAAAATTAAGTCTATGCCACTTCAGACATTAACATGCTTGTGTTTGCAAAGCAACAATAAAGGAGACTAACACCAGGCTTTAATTCCTCTAATATCTTATTAATGACAGTGAATGTGTCTCTAAATATCAGTGGTCTTGTACTCGAGAAATAGCAATTGTGCATTCAGATAGGTTCATAAAGTGATATTTGTACAATGAATCTATTGCATACCTCCTCTCTTTAAAAATGAGGTCACACTTTTAGTTATACTTAGATAATATAATATTTAAATAACTTCCCAATCGCTTATTTGGGTTTAAACATGCTGATTTTTAATCTGATTAAGCAGCGATGAACAATTTTCTGTTATTTTGATCAGTCTATTAGCCATCTAATTTGGATCCTGAGGGCAGTAGATGAAATATCAACTAAGGGTCTTTTAACTCCATAGCTGGGATACAGCAGCAGATTACCAATTACACTCAGAAGACAAATTACCAGTAGATTTCATCTTCCTTAAACACCAATTTAAGTCAAACAGGTCTGAAAATCACTGCATGCTGAGAAGTAGTTGTGTCACTACCCTTAACAGAAAATTAGCAGTGGGCTAAAAGATCTGGGAAGCAGCTGAGGATGTTCCCTGTTTCCACTGGATTAGAGCGCAGCTGCTTCAAGCATAGTACAGGTGTGCTGAAAGGAGCAGAGAAAATCTGGAGCAGGAGTGTGAAAGCTGCTGCACTGTCCCTGAGAACAGGGCTTTGTTTAACATTCACATCATTCCTGCCAGATCTGGCTAACAGACATTTCAAAGTCCCTAAAAATTAAGGGCATAACAATAAAATGATAATGCATTAAAATTACATTTTCTCAGTATCCAAAGAAATCTGTTCATACAGAGAGTAACTGTTGCCTGTTTAATTGCAGGACTATTTATATTGTCAATTGCATCTTGTTATAGGTTAAATAGACAGTTGCTTTGGATTTAACTTTGATTTAAATGCAATTACATAATAGACTCTGTTATAAGAAACATAATTACTGTATGGGCTGGGAAGCTGGATTAACATTGCAACATAAATGAAAGAGCCTTTACTGCTCCTGATATTAGCACTAGGCAAACACATTGCTGACAAATTCTTACTTGTTCCTTCGGTCATTACCTGAATGGTTTGTGGACTTTGTCTTCAGTATGGGAAGTGAAGATTTCACTTAGGCACAAACTAAATGGTCAGGTAGTGGGAAAGCATTAGCATCAGGATCATCACATAAATCCAGCCTGTGAAATACCCCCATGGCTGCATCGATACCATACCTGCTCTCCACCTTGCGGATCACTGTTCATACCTTTTTCTTCAGAAAACCCATTTTCCTTGAATACTTCCCTTTTGCTCATAGTGATACAAGTCTGGTAAGATATGGTGGCTACTGGCCTCTAGACAGGCTAGAAATTGCTGTTGGTCCCTGCTGGCATCCTGGTTCAACATCACCGAGCAGCCACTTCCCCAAAACACCTTCCTGCTCCAATGCGAAGTGCTAACGGAGACACAGCCTGAAGGTCACGGGGCTGGATGTCCACATCTGTGTCCCTCCTCTGCCATACAGGTTCCCACACCAGTGAGCCTTGTTCTCCAGGGTAACAACCCATTAAACCTCAGTCATGGTTCAGTGACTACCACGGGGCTGTGAACAGTAGTAGCTAAAATAATGCATGTAATGCATCACCTGTTCCCCAGTAAGGGATTAATTAAATTAACTTCTCCCACTTGTTTCATGACTTGCCCACTGACTTTGAAAAAATAAAACTGGATGTAGCAAGCATAGTCTGGTTGCCTTGATTAAATTAGCTATCTTATTTATTACAAAAATAAATATGAGATCCCTTGAATATAACACAACACATTGCTGGGTTCCCATAGAGGCAAACATCAGCCATATCTAGTCCACTGGCAAAAAAAAAGAAAAAAAAAAGTCCAGTAGTAGGACAGCAGCTTGTCAGGTTTTATTTGTAGTTAAATGGAACAGGTGTAATAAGGGCGGATTGTAAGAAAAAGGGATTACGTGAGAACAAGTAAAGTATCATTAGTTCCAAAAAAATGTTTTCTTTCAGATGTCTTTTCTCACTGGCTACTGTAATTTATAATTGTTTGAGTTTCAGCAACTGCACCCCTTGGGTTTTGATTCTAGATAGCGTAGGACAGCTAAACATACAGGTTTTGTGGAAAAAAACCAACCAAACCAAAAACAGGTTTTGCATTGTTCAGACTTGGTAGGGGGAGGGGTAGGCTGATGTGTCATACCTGGAATAAGTAGAAACAGTCAAAATTTGAAGCCACCTTAACATATATTTTAGGAAAACAATGGTTGCAGCAAATATTTGCAATTCAAATCTCAGCAATTTTCTTGTCGTCTTATGAACACTCCTTCCAGCACTTTTCAAAGTATTAGTTATATATTAAGAGAGACTTTCTTTACTGAGGTAAACTGTCTTTCAAATATTTCTTACTCCAGCATAAACCCATTTACCTTTCACAGGCTGCTTTTTAGCTCTTTTTTGTGGTGCTCTGATTAATAAACAAGATCTACTGCATTTAAGACAGTCTGTTTTTCACTCAGGCTTATCTGCTTTCATTTACTGCACTGAGACTTCACCAACTTACCAAAAGTAGGTCTGTGCAAAATGGTACACAAGGGGTTCTGAAAAAAATAATATAATCAGGAAAGCCAAAATATTTAGGGGAAGTTCATGCAAAGCTCCAGGTAGCCCAAATTATGACAGTTCAGAGATGTCAGTTTGATCTTGTTCCACACTGAAACAGTTGTCTTTCAAAATCTTAAGATGTATCCATGGGAGTTATGTCATAAACACCAGTTTTCTTGCTAAAAAGTACAAAAGATCTTTGCAATGAGAAAAATCTTTTGATAGGCAGAAGAGTACTGAGCCCTTGACCTCTCAAATCTCACTGACAAAAATCTCTTTCCAAATCATGATGTCACACTCACAGGGTTCCACAATTTAGCTCAAGCAGCGTCTTCCTGAAGTTTTGTTTTTGGCAAAAAGGGATACAAGCACATCTAGCTTTCACATTTCTGGTTGTTGTTTTCAGTCACAATCTCTTAACCTCGAAGGAAAAACAAAAGAGGCCATGAGATTTTAAAACTGAAAAAAGATATGTCCCTTCTGATTTGATCTCATGCACCTGCATAAATAAAATTATATGTGGAAAAGCTAGAGATTATTTCTAGCATATTAAATGTCAAAAAATCCAAATAGATAAAAATAGAATATCTACGAGCAGAGCACAGGAAAAGTCCCTGTTTTTTAATTCTCAATTCTGTTGAATTTTCATTTTATGCAGAGTAAGTTTAGCATCCAGCTTCTCTCTTTTTAATGGTGAAGATGTTTGAACTCTTTAACAGACCATTTTTTTCCATTTCCACTTGGGAAGGCGGCTGTTAGGGTCCTAAAGACTTGTGCTGTTGCAAGATTGCAGCAGCTACTCCTGGATGGAGAAATTCACCATTTCCTTTTCAAAAGAAAAACAAAACATTATTTCAATTTTGAAAACAAAAAGAAAACCCAGAAAGGAGTACATTTGCAACCTAGTCTTCCACAAAATGCATGTGTTTGGAAACATGTGATAAAGTGTTAAAAATGAGGAAATAAGTATCCCAAAGGTAGAAAGACAGATTGGCCAGGGTGCACCACAGAGGCTCACAGTGCTACACAGAGCAGCCGCCACCGTGCCGGCATTAAATCAGCAGGAAAACGTTCACTTTCTGCAGGCAAAAAGGTTTGAAAGTTATTAATGAAAATTGAATACAAATGCAAGACTTAAGGGGGGAAAACAACATTTATAAGAATGACCCCTGGCTTATACATGTGCACGTAGCCCACCTGTTACTGACGGCTCACCGACTTAAATTTGTTTTTCAAATACCCGTTCTTTTTCTACTTTTCCCCAGTATGCTCAGAAAGAAAGAAAAAGCCTAGGAAGAATATCTTTAGAAAAGTCATTTTTGTAAGAAGCCAGAGCTGTCTTTGTGGATACAGAGATTCACAGCCAAATGAGGGCAACTGCAAAGCAAGCTGCAGCCCAGCAGCCACTCCAAGAAAATGCATTTTCACAAATAGTCTCTCTGCATTCTTGCTTGCAGGCACTTGCAAATCACCCTCAAGAAGAGGAAAGTGTCATGCAAGAAGATTTCAAAAGAACAGAAGGTAGGGCAGCAGAATATATCTGTATATAAAGTATTGCTTGTACTTTTGATAGATTTGGAACTGAAAGCAAAAATCTACAGTACTACAAAGGAAGTAATGTATGCAGCTCTCCTTTTACCCAAAGAGGAATTGATGTCCTGAAAAACAGGACAGCAAAGTACCGTTATCATTTAAACATGGTGTATGGCAGGTCTCTTGCTCTGAGGTGGGGACACTGGACTGCTGATGGATTACACATCCTCCCAATATGCTGAAGGTATTTTGAATGGCAGAGTGGGTAAAAGCAAGGACTGAAGAACATATCCAAGCCTTACCTCACCTGAGCAGTCAGAAGGAAATCTGCAATAGGTTTTTAGTTTTACAAGCAACAACCTGGGCAGAGGTAGAGGCTAATAAGTTAGGAGGCAACATTTTCACACAGTTGACTCCTTTTGTATTAATCTACAAACTGGTTTTTGCTAAGCTTAAAGACTGTCTGAAAAATTGTCATCCCAAAAGTTTAGACTATAAAAAAATCATAGGCAACTTGAACATGAACCAGGTGTTCAAGTAAAGACAGAATCACTGACATCATTTTCTGAAGCAAAGCTGGACACAGGTAATTCCAGGGGAGGTAGGAAGTGTTTGGGGGTATTGACCCCTACTCATCACCTTCCGACCACTTTCAGCTGGCAGGAAGGCTGCTTTCACTTGTGAGCAAAACAAGTTTTTAACAGGGATGCTAAGAGCACTGCTACACTGCCTCCCTGTATTTGCCCTAAACAAGAGGGAAGGAGTGCCAGAGCAACTAAGAGATGCCATAAAGAGAAGACTACAAGATTTTCCTACTCCTGACACTCTCTCCTTTACACAGAGGTAATAGGTTGGGGAGAGGAGAAATTAACACCTTTTCTCCACATCACCTTGAAGATAACTTCAGGCAGACCTACAAGCTATCCTGGAGTGCTTTCTACCATCATGCTTGTTGTCTCCTTCCATTACAAAAAACATAAACGTCAACATTTTGAAAGGATGGGAAGAATCTTTCCTGTACTAGAAGACCAAAACAGAGCAACGTTCCCAAGGACCTATCAAATGTGTAACACAGATCTCATTCTATGAGTTCCTCCCCCAAAATATAGACTGTAGAGAAAATATGAATACTTCTAGAGCATGTCTTTGTCTTTCCTATGACTAACATTTCCAAAAAAAGAGACACATCTTACTGACTAAATTATACGAGGCAGTCATATTTCAGACCTAAAGAGTCTTGCCAAAACCCTATCTATTGATTTAAGGCATGCTCACTGATATCACATTATTAATTGTTCCCAGCTGTAAGCACTGTGGATCTGCAAACGAAGCAGGGAAAGGTTAATTCAGTTTCTCACAAACTCTCTATCTTACATGTGGCCAGGCAAGTCAGAATTAGGTACTGCTTTATGAACAATACATGCATTCAAATCCCCATTACCCCAGCATAGAAGATTTTAGTGTTAATAGGAAAGACAAAAAAAAAAAGCCATTGAAGAGGACCAGAGGACCAGTGTGGCTGCCAGGCTTGCTTTTATACCTTTCTAGTGGGTTCTTTATATGTGATTTTTGCTTCAGGCAAAAAAGTGGAGTAGATATAATGAGTGCATAGGGCTTTCCAGGTACCCCAGGCAGTGGGGAAAAAGGTATATAGTAGAAACAACAGTTCCTCTTAACGGAGCTTGTAAAGAAAGTTGGAACATGTTTTTCAGTATTTGCTGAATACAAAAAGGTTGTGCTTAATACCTGCTGCCCTTTTCTGAGCAGAGCTGGGGCCCTTCTCTGGGCTGATAATTACATTGGTACTCTTGTAGCTTCTTCCTTCTCAGTCATTCAAGATAGAATGTCCCATTTTCAGCAATTTCAGAAACAGTGGTCCGAGTACAGCGGTGAGGAATGATTCAATTACTCAGACCTGCTTGTAACACATGCAAAGCCAATGTATCTATCTTAGAAAAAGAACCACCTTAAAGTTAAATGAAAAACAAATAAATTGTATTGTTTTCCTTTGGAATCTCTTCTTTATTAATATAAGTATATATCAATTAATGCTAATGGGAATTATTTGTACACAAAGCGGAAGAACAGAACAATAAATATTTTGCCAATCCATTGTACTTTTTCCAGAACAAATATATAGTAAATGTCTCTCTATATATACACCTTGCAATTAATTTTGTGTGACAAGAGAAGCTACCTATTGCTCTTTCCTTGACATGAATTGCAGACTTGAGTTTAAAAAGATAATAGTTGTTCTACTAAACAGAATATTAGTAAGAGGCTTTGTGGGGTTTTTTCCCTTCTAATTGCCTGGATAACATCTTTCTACTAGATTCCATGGTTAAAACAGTTCTGATCACTACAGTACAGTTGGTAAGAATATACTAGTTCCTGCAGCAGCATGAAACCATGAAATAAAGACAAAACTGAATCCTTTCATCTGATAATCAGTGATATAAGAGTCATACAAGTTTCAGAAGTTTCCTACTTACTGTGAAATGACAGCAACTGTTTTGAGGAAGGAAAAACAGTCCTTGGCACAGCACAAAAGTTTTCTAGCAGCCACAATCTGACTTAATCATAACGGTCTATGGAGAATTGGTTGGAAGATCAAACAGTATTTTGCAGAAATTCCCCAGCACATTTATTTGCCTCCAAATCTCTTTTTTCTTAAGGAGACATCCTCAAGACAGGGTTTATTCTCAAAAAAAAAGTGATTTGGATGCTAAAGAGTTCTGCAAACTGTCATTTTTTTTTTATTATTTGACTTGGTGATGAAATGAGCTGAAATCCACCATGACTAAGGAGAATACAAGTCTCTGCATCACCCCAGGAAAAAGGCAAGGAATGAATTGTCAAACTGATTCCCCAAAGGCATGCAGTCTCGTAATGTTAAAATTATTACCTGGTCCTGAAACAGACCTTCTGCTTCTTGCATGCCTAACTGGCTCCTGGGACTGCAGGAAAGGGTTACACTTCTTACTCTTTCTCCACCTTGTCTTAAAGGGGGCAAAACCTAGAAGTTAATTATCTTCTTGATACCCAAAATCACAGTTGAAGTGGAAGAAGCAACCTCCCCTTATTCCATCACTCAGATACAATGTAGCCCCTTCCTTTGGATTGTCTGTGCCATCTGTGCAACCCAAATAAATAAGAACCAGAGGAGGAAGGGATGAGACTGTTAGCTAAATATGCATCTGCATGGGGAAAAGTGCTGTGTTTGAAAGAGTCCTCTGCAGGGAAGAAAACCCAAGCTTTTTTGCTAAAGTAAGAATGGATTTGCCCAGTTCATAAGGCACTTTTCTGCAGCCAAGACTGAATATTATACAGTGGTTTAGACTAATCTGTTTTATAGCTGAATCCTGCTGTTAAAATGTTATTTGCTCCTCAGCCACCACACAACATTGATCCTGGGAGGATTTTCCACCTGCAAGGTCATTTCCGAGTGACATACTGAGTCGTTTCAGGATGGACTGTAGCCTTTGGCCTATATGGTTTCCAGCAATCATTTGGAAGAGCTTTTATCAAGTATTCATCACTGAGTAGAAACTCTGGTTTCTGGACCTTAGGCAAGAAGTCCTGGTGTGTAGAAACAACATAGAAGAGCCACAAGTTTCATAAATTCAGAGCAAATTTTGTTTCTGCTCTGATGAAAGGGGCACCACGGTGGCAGCAGCAGCTCCTCAGAACTGTTTTTTCCCCCCAAGGACACCAAGATGCTGTTTCCTAAGGGCAGCAGCTCTGCGTGGCTCCACTGCAGCTGGATCAATTATGTTCACCCAGAGTTAGTCTCCATCATACCTAAAAGGATTCCCAGAGAGTTAAGTAGCATATGCAAGTCTTCAAAGACAATATATGTCAAAGGCATGAAGGATGGCTCAAAGGGGAAATGGAGATTCCTGCAAAGATCTGGAAGCTACAAACTGAATTTTACAATCTCTAGTGAATGTCTTAAAAGCAAGGAACTCAGTGACAGTATGGGTCCCTGCTCACAGTTCCATGGCAAGAGCATCACGCTCAGCAGGATGAAAGGGCAGAAAAATAATCAAAAAATCTTTCCCTCCAACAGAAGTAGGGTTAGCTCATTTCAACTCTTTTTTCAGGAAAAAATATAAAGAAGGAAAAAAGCATTCTTTAGAAAAGAGAAGTAATTCCTGGTGTGGTCCCTTACACTGACTGTTCCATCAGAACACATTGAGGAAGACACTTTCTCTGCTAAACAAAGCAATGAAAACACATTCTCAGTGTTGGTTAAAAATTGTGGGAGGTGTAAAATGTTTCTAAACCATGTGCAATTCTCAGCCTTTGGAAAGCAAATACTTTGAAATAAATATTTTGAAGCAAATATTTTGAAATAAAAAGGCAACATTTCCCTAGAAAATCTTCCCCTTTTCCTCCGCTTCCTTAGGGTTTTTCTTCTTAAGCAGGAAAATGGGAAAAATGTGAGAAAAATATTTTTTAAAAGTGTTTCCACTCCAACCAATCCTACCCCAGTTTGAAAACCAGAGTATTTTAGGAAGGGGTAACATCATTATTTTTCTTTAGCTAGTATTCTCCCACCATCATATGCCATTTTATATTTACATGGGCCAACTACCATGTAGCTGAAACTGATTCTGATCTGTGCAGTGAGCTTTTGAAATCTGAATTAAAAAATATTTTTGCAATGAAGGAGATAAGTCACTGACGACTCAGTTGAAAAAATACACAGTGGATTTCAATAAGCACAGGAATGACCTTTGGTAAGGGCTCCCAGATGCATACCAATCTGAGATTATTACAAAGCAAAACCCAAGTAACAGATGAAACTCAAACTGAGTAAATGACACAACAAAAAATTCTTTTCCCAGTTAAATGTGACTGCAAATAACTGGTATGGGAAAATCCAGAATAGCTTAATTTGACAATTAATTGTTAGGAAAAAGATATATATTAAATCCATTGTAAGGTTCCGGACAGCTGAAGGGACAATGCCTTCCTTCAGAGCCACCCACTAGTAGAAAAAATTCAGACACCTTCTCTTTACCATGTAGAAAACAAGCAACGCGTCTATAACAACTGACATTGTACCACTGCAGAATACATAAACTTGTAGGTGGTGGCAACTCCCATGGGTTTTTTTTTATCTGTTGGGATTCTAAACAGAAAATTTTCTATCAGGCATGTTTGTGGGGAGCAAGCAGTGCAACCAAGACTTCAAAGAATAATATTGTATGACAAAAAGCAGAAGCTATTCATTATAAAGACAATCCTAATGAAATGAGAACGTTTAGTTGCTAAGCACTAAAAAAACCCAAAACACATCATTACCTCGCAAAAGATTTTGTAACTTTCCTACACTGTTTATTGTGAGTTTGTACATACGTGTGAGTTTAATGTGACCAGAGAAAACCTCTCTAAGGACTAATGCAATGTAGACCGTTGCTCTACAATGTGTTTCAGCACTAGCAAAAAAGAGTATACCTGGGAAAATGGGTCAAGTGTTGCAGTTTCTCACCTACACCGAACCCTCACAGACATGTCCATAGTATGAATGGTGAAGGCACAGCAAAATCCACGGAGCTCCTGCCCTCTCGGAGCCAGCCCAGTGCCCGCAGCAGGCCAGCTCTGCCACCAGCTAGTGCAAGTGCTTGCTTTCCTTCCCACGCCTCCTCGGCCAGCAGAACTCAGGAGAGGTCTTCTAGTGCTCAGCCCCGTCCCATCACACTGCCTGATGCTGGAGCTGAAACACGGCCACAGTCACGCCACTCAGTGTCACACACGGTGACACGCCAAAGGCAGCTACACTGGTACGTCAGGCACAATCAGAAAGGTGTACCTGTCACAGGACAAACTACTGCTGCAAAGTAACGGACCCCTGCTGTTACCTAAAGTGCTGAAGCCTTATGTTCAAAGCAAAAAGTGCTGATCCTATTAAACAGCTTTCGTTTCCAGAACTTGGTGTGATTTTATGCTTAACAAACAGTATGGAATTCACCCTGTAACAAGTTGTGCACTTACCCAGGCTTGCCCAAACCAGGCTGAGGGAGTCCATCTTTCAAATTTTAAGTACAGGTAACCTTAGTGACTTTTTAAGTACTTATTCCTGACTTTATTCTAAAATCTGTCACCTCTGACAAGTGACCCAACAATCAGATAGCCTTTAATAGTGAGACAGAGCTCACTAACTTTTAAATTTTTATTTTATTTTAAGGACACTCATTTTCATTCTGCATCTAACTGGAATATCTGAAACCTGTGTATTCCCCATGGAGTTCAATCCACATTTTCAGCCTATTTCTAGTCCAGTCCTGATCTCCATTCACTTCCAACATCACATAATGATTTCTTTTCTTGACTCTTACCTAACCAGAGTGGAACTTACATCAGTAGAAGACACACTCATCTCTGTTCAGCTAAAATATGGAACATAGTTACACTTCCAGTAAACAGACAAGATCCATTTTGCTTCAATGTTAAAGGAACGTTCTTCTCACTGGAAAGAAGATGCTGATAATTGGCCCAGCATATTTCCTTCAGGCATCTCTTAAGCTAATTACTGCTTAAGCTTACAGTCCTGCAGTTTTCCCCCTACTTTGTGAGGGATGCTGGGGAAAAAAGCTGCTAAACAGAACTTCTAGTTTGTTTGTTTTAACATAGTGATCATCACAACAAGCTTTTTATTGTTTAATTATTTTCTGGTCAAACTATCCACAGAATTAGGATTGCTAAATTTTAATTTTGCAACAGCTTAGAGCTGAATGAATATTTTAATTGGCCTCTTGGTGTTTTAAAGCAATAGATTAATCTTTGTGAATCATCGTAACTGGCAGGTTTTACTGATTCAAGTAATTTACTTACATAATTTATTCCTTTGTGTTTGAAGGAAAAGTCCATATAAATGCCATTACGTGAAATTTTCATGTAGCACAATAATTGCAGGCAAACTTATGCCTCAGAAATTGATCTTCTAGAAGATTTGGGATCACAACAGAATACATTTTAAAAGTCTGTATTTCTTTCCTTTTCAATAAAATTGACCTTAAGTTAAAGCACAGTATTTAAAACATTGCAAGCTGTCTATTGAGCACAACAGGGATGAGGCCAGAGTTTAGTCTGCTCTGAAGCTCCCTTTCTCCTGCCCGTTTCACCAGTGGCACCGCTGCCTCCACGGGGTGCAACCCATCGCACTCTGCTTGCGCAGCACAGACCCCCACAGCCCCCAGGCTTACCCTTGTTGAAAGACTAAGCCAACAGCAGCAAAGCGTTACAGCTCTGTAACACAGGCACCCCAAGCACATAACCAAGAAAGCTTGACGCAATTATGAGGAGCCACTGTGGGAATCGTAGTCTGCCTCTGTATTTCTGACTACTCTTCCCATGTAGGCAATGAAAAGCTTGTGCACTCAAGTGTCAGGAATACTTAGCTGATTATTTTATTGGCAATGTACTGCCATTACCCTGTCCCCTCTCGTCTTTGGTGTAAGAGCTTTCAGAGTGCACTGCTGAACCCTTGGAAAAAGGGGAGTCACGATGGATGGCTCTTCTCCTGATGCAGGCAGCAGAGAAGTAAACCAATGTGACAAACATTGATTTAGATAAGCATGAATCCTTTATTACTTACATCAACTTCATGTTGGTTATGCAGTCAGAATAAAAAGTTACTTAAAGATTTTATTTATGTAACTGCACATTTTATTCTGCTTAGTGAATAGCAATCTGCCTGACCTTACATGTACTCTGGAAATGCAGGCCAGGGAGTGGTCTTGTTAATGAGACAAAAAAAAAAAAGAGCATCTTTCTCCCTCCACTCCTTGAAAATATATTCGCTAGAGCATCCCCATCACTTGTGGGTTCCATTATTGCTGAGGAGGATGTATTAGCTGCTGCTACATCTCTGCATCCCACCTAAAGGAACCAGTTTTCCAGATCTCGTAACCCCAGAATTTTGCAAACTGACAGAGTCAACACACAGATTTCCAAAGCTGAAAAATTTAGTCATAGATTTCTCACTAATTTAAACAGTTAATCTATTCCAAATACTAAAATCTAAACTATTTTAATTACATCCCAGTCCTGGAGCTGAATTGTATAGCAAACAATTGATTTCAAATATTTTCTCAGTAATGTTTAGCCTTTGTTTTAAATGAATGTACTTAAAAATGTTTTTCATCTTTCAAAACAAGAAGCTGAGGAAATTTGTTTTCTTTGCTACACTGAAAAGCAGAAATAAAGTTGTCACATGAATGCTGAGTTTTCTGCACTACTTTAAGTCTTAGGTATCATCAAGGTAAGTGATAAACAAAGCTCATGAAAAGAAAAAATGCAACCCTTGGCAGGTAGAAGCAAGTAAAGAAGCAGTTCTCAAATTATATCAGAGCAGATTTTCAAAATGCCCAGCAGCCATCAACTTCCAGCATTTGCAAATGCAACATCTGGTCACCTATTTCCAGGCCTAATTGGGAGTCACTTGGGGTACTGGGATCTGGATATAAAAATCTTTAAAGCTTGGTCTGTATTTCTGCTTAAAACCAGCTATGTTGGCTTACAAAGTCAGGATTTGCATATTGTCGAGTATGTGGAATGCCACTCTTTTCAGTTCATTTTACAGAGTCCTAGAGACAAATCCTATGTGAATTTTAAGACTGCACTTTCTGCCAGTGTTTACGAGGCAGGAGGCTGTCACTGCAGTTTATACCGCATCTAATCAATGCTCAGGGAAGAATTAAAGTGGTTATAGTTTGCTATTAAAAAGACATGGGTGGCTAGATAACTTTGATCTTGGAGTCTGCTCAGCCCTGGCAAAGAACGTCATTAAAAGCATCCTGCTTTGGAATGTGAAGCTGTATTTTTCAAAAAGTGACTGCAGTCTCCCTCTTCTTCCTGCTTGATCAGACAAGCAAGAACCAGCACTGTCAAGCACTGGAGATAAAAAGAGCATGGTTTCCCAGCAAAGCTTGCAGCTATAGAAGCAAAAGTTTGTGGGATAGCTTCATTTAAACGAGTTTCAAACCATTTGTGTAACGCAAACACACTGCACCACAGTAGGCAATGCTAAATACAGACTGACCCTTCCTCCCTAAAAATACTAAAACCAGACTGCTGCCTCTTTTCCTCCAGGCTGGTACGAGGGAACTTCTGGAGTAAACACAGCCCATCACTGTCTTTCTGACTTCATTTGTGCAGTGGCTTTTGGTTCAAAGCAGCAGGGTCTGCCCTTACAACAGCACTCATCAGTCAAACTGGGGAATTATGCGTGAATTCAAGCCAAGGTAGGGCACAGGCAGAACAAACCAAACATTTTCTGTCTGAGTTTCATAGCACTCTTGCATTTTGTCAAGCCTATTCAGCAAGAACCCCTCTGCTCTCCCCATACCTGAGCAAAATCTGACATTTGATCACATACAAGTGAGCCAGTTTTCCAGGTGGGCTCAGTGAAGCAGAGGCAGTAGCAGCAAGAGGGAGGGAAGGACCAGAGAGGGAACAAGTGGCTGGAGTCAGAAGGTAACTCCTTGTGACCTGCTTTATATTTGGTCCCATTGTTCCTACTCCCTTCAGCTTCTACAACCAGAATTCAGTTAAGCTTTTTAGAGCAGTGGTTCTTCCTATTAATTTATAGATTAAGATTTTCAAATGCCAAACACAGGATATGAAAGTAATTGGTCCTTATAAAGGGACACAGTCAGAAACTTATATTGGTGTATTAAACTGCAGTTTAAAGATACATCAGTTCTTTCTGTGGAGGATAAGTTACATGGAATAGGTGTACAAGGCAAACCATTCTTTTTAATCCCCAAACCCTAAACTTGCAATTGCATTCTCATTATATACAGACTCAAGGGGCATCCTGGTTTATATGTAATCTATACATTGTTTGAGATACGGCAAATTTCCTTCCATCTCCTCATATGGCAGCGAGCACAAAGTGCAGGTTCAAAGCTACAGCTCTTAAAAAGGCCCTGACAAAATAACAGACCATTGAATGCCTTGCTTTAGAGCATGTTAACAAGTCCAGTCAGGAATCTGACCAAGCATGCAAACAGAGAATTTGTCAGGGCAGCTAAAAGCAAGGGTGGGTTTCAGCCAGCAGCTCTCAAATTGGACAACATGTGCAGTCATCAGCACAGCAGCAGCCATCTGGCCACCCAGCAGCTACCCAGACACTGCCACAGCCCAACAGGCTTTGACATGCAACTCTGTGTGCATCCCACATCACGTCCACGCTCCGGCAGTGACAGGTAACCCATCCCTGCATAAATAGCAGCTTGGAAATCTGCAAAGTAATAAGCAGTCATGAATATTTCCTTTGATTAAACCTGTGATACGATAGCAACATTTGCTGATCTGGGAGGAATGTGGCAGTACAGATCTATACCCATAAGCAGAACAGGAGGCTGACATGTCAGAGTTACCCAGCAAACACCTGAATAACTAAAGAGACACAGCTTATCACTGTGCAGATCATTGTTTGGAAGCAAAAGTCAGTCTTCTCAGCTTAGAAAATAGCATGGACTAAAAGTGACAATGACAAGTGAATTAGCCATCTAAGTAACGAAGTAGCCACTAATAATGTTAAATAAGGTCCAAGTTTAGCAAGGTATTATAGCCAACTGCATCATAACTAAGTGTGCAGGTCCTGAAAGAAGTATAGGCTAGTATCATGGGCTTTTTCCAAAGAATTTTTTTTCCATCATAGTGGTATGATCATGTCTCCATAGCATCATTACCTCAATCTTTAGTAGGCTGCTAGCACTTCTGCTTGTTCTGAGGGCTTTGATACATAATTGCATCTTAGCTTCCAGGGCAGAATTGTATCTATAAGCCAATACAGGTTGTTATAGTCTTATGACACCATCCCAGTTCAAGACCTGGCGAGGGGTTTACCCTTTCACACACGGATCTAAGGGACATGTTTTTCCTGGAGCTGAGAAAGCCCCAGTGGGAGAACCAGTAGCAGCATGAAAGCTGCCACAGCTCCAGAGGAGCAGTCAAAGCACCAAGCACCATTTATAAGGCTTTTGAGAAAATAGCTACAGTTTCAGCTACCCCATCAACTGAATGCCCCCACACACAGCCCTAAAACATATGAAATAAAATACTTTTCTTACAATATGCCAGGAAAAGAACCAGAACACCTATCAGTATGAAGGTGCATCTTCCTTAGCAATTTATTGTGTAGAGTCAGTGGGGTTTTTTGACACAAAGCTCCTTGATATCTACTTTCAAAGTTGTTTAGATTGTGCTTTGCAGCTCCCCCAGCTGGACCTTCCACAGGAAAAAAAAAACTAATGGAAGCTACACACCAGCAAGCTTACCAGTCAGGCAAATATCATGAATGCAATATCCCAAAACCCCATCTGTAAAGTCAGACTTTGAAAGAAGATTACCAGTCTAGCCTTAGCTGACACAAACAATCACTAGAGATGACAGGTCCCTGAACTGTGCTGCTTCACTATACAACACCTCTTCTTGTGCTAAACTCTTTGCTATTGCAGATACACCCTGGGAATCCTTCAGGAAAATATTTCACAGCAATTATTTGGTACTGCAGAAATTACTCCTGATGGCTAGTCTCAGAGCTGTACCTCCAGTGCATCCCTCCAGCGTTGGCCTTGCTATTCTGATCCCTGACATTAACATTTCTGTTAAGCCTTCTACTGTTTCACTTAGGTTTCTGGGAAGGAGCTTCTAACTTTGTCAAGCTAGATGATGGAGATTTACATTCTAGGACGTTATAAATGCAATGTAGCTGTAGACGTGGATATCTACGTTAAATACCAGAACCTTGTTCCTCCACCAAGTGACCCCAGCAGTCTCTGCATTCTGCACTGCTGCTCAGAAAATAGATCTTGGTGCAAACATCTGGATGCAAGAGTTTCTTAGGAAAATAGTGATTTTGCTTCAGATAAGGGCAGATGGAGTGATAAAATAGATCTATTCTATTCAGTTGCTTCCTGACCACCTTATTTTTATCCTCAGAATAAAATCAGAAATTTTTGTGGGGTTTTGTTTTTGCACAAATGCACACTCAAATCCAAAACAAAACCAGATTTCCAGAGATGAACTGGTTCTTTTTAAGGGCCTCAAAAGACTAAAAATTTCATTTCCTCACCCACAATAGACTCCACACATATCTCAATCCCTGTAGCTAGATTATCAAAGAAAGTGGAATATAGAGCATGTTAAACTTCTAAAGAAACAGCTCTTAACTTTAGAGCTCATATAATAATGAGTTTATTCTAAAAACATATTGAAGACAACAGCTAAATTGTATGTCCTTATTTTAACAAAAGAAAGTGGATGAGAAAAGAGAAAATAGATCCTTCACGAAGAGAATTGGGAAAAAGCTGATTCAAGAAAGCTCTGGGGATGCTGCTTTGTTACTTACTGGGCAGGGGAGTTGGGACACATCAATCCTTCCCTTTCATTGTGCTTTCAGGAAGAGTAGCTCATCCCCTCTAGTTACACTAGAGGTCATTCACCTTTGCTCCTGTCTGAAAATTAATATATTTACACAATATTATTGTTCCATCCATCATCAGGTGCTACCGCTGGGTCTGAATTCAGTCACATACCCAAAAAGAAAACCAGCCAAGTATTCATACACCCAGGTTTCTGCAGCACCTGTGACTCTTAATTAAAGAGTAGACCCCCTTGAACTAGATGGTGCAAACACCAAAAAACACTGGGGTCTTATCCCCAAGGGTTTGCAATCCAAATGTCAGAGAAGAGACAGCAGGTGGGGAATACAATGGAAAGTATATAAGCACCACAGAAAAGTCTTCCTTAAGCCATGGAAAGCACATTTGCATAAACATTCTCTGAGCAGCAGGTAGTTTCTAGTAACATGATTAGATTGCTCCTTCCCAAGGCGCTAGGAGGTGGTTCTTTACTGAAGACGACCATTGTTCACCTTTACTGGAGGTAACCAAGTAACTGTGGTAATGCAAAGGTTGTATAGATACAGGTAGTAATAAACTACTATGTAAATGCATTGCTTCAGGGCTAGAAATCACCACTTACTAATAGGCAGGTTCTTGCCACCATGTGAGGCTCCCCTTCCCACCACACACCCCATCACCCTGCTGCTCCCTCCAACCTGTCCCTGTCACGAGGCTAAGCAGGCAGTTAGCAAAGGATGTGCAGGTTCAGGAGAATTTGACTTGTTAAGTCAAGGCAGAAATTACAATAACTTGCATGACAGCATAAAGGAGCATTTTAGGGTTTGTTGATTCTTACACCTATTGATCATGGGTTGTGGAACAGGTAATCATGCTTCAAGTGTAACGGGTGTAATATCAAGTGCAATTATCCTAGAGAAAATATCAGGAATTGTGTATTAAAGCTATTTTCTGGCAGTCTTTTCTTGTGGCCTTCTCACTCTCTTGCAGCATCAGCTGCTACACTAGTGATACAGTGAACTTTGTTTCTCTGAGCCCTCAATTAGAGGGTCTGCCTTTTTCCTTGTAACTCTTTGTAATTCCTTTGCATGCTTGTCTACTAGAAACATTGGTAAAGGTAAATTTACAGGGATCCCAATCAAATCAGCCTTCCAAAGGCTACATCTCACCTGGCAAATATTTTCTTACTATAATAGCATTAAGTAACCACAGAGGAAAGAAAGGCTCCCATTATAAGCTGAGTTGTAGAAAGCACACCCACATCTTACACATTTGACCTGCATAAATAATATTTGCAAACAACTAGCTATTGTAAAGGAAGAAAACAGTCCATTCAACACACTGCTGTGCAGGAGAGTTTCTTCCAGCTTAAAATACAGCGCCCCAAAACATAGGCTTTGAGTGCAGCAATCACCAGGCAGTTACAAGCTGGTCCTCAGAGAGAGCCACTGTGTTTCCTACATCATATAGATAGGAAAGTTAAGGTAAAAAGATGCATAAGTGAGAAAGCGAAGAACCAAACTCAACCTCTAGCTATAGCTTAGAGTAAAACAAATAGATACAACACTCCTTAAGACTGCTTCCTCAATATTCATTATAACAAAACCTCTTTTGAGGGAAAAATTATTCTGGATTCTTTGAGCTATGACTGAGGATGTGTGACATTGACATCACTGTACATTTCTTTTACAGCTCTAAATTTTAAGATAATCCATATATTCTCAAAGATTTATCAGTACTGAACAAGATGGGTAAGACTGTTCATAAATCTCTGAAGTAAACTGATTCACAACTTCACAAAGAACAGTAAGTGATCAAACAGCCCCCTGACATTGCATCAAGCTACATGTGCCCACTTTATTAGACATTCATTAACAACCAAACACCACTTGCTTACCTTACTTATCTTCCCTACTTTAGGACCTCAGCTCTCTAGTAGATATAAATCTCTCAACCAACCTAGATTTACAAACAGCTATTTTGTACCTACCACACTTTCTTGCTTACCTCTTTTTTTCCTTTTCTCCCTCAGCTGTACCTAAGTACAAAAGGTCTTAGCTAGCAACACCTGAAATTTATAGCCTTCCAGTTCCCATAATACACTGGAACACAAGGCAAGGAACCTATATAAGCCTCTTTAAGTGCTGTTCTGTTTTTAGGAAGAAGGATATGTTTAAAAGGAGGATATTTGTTCTTTTGGAGTTTAGACTATGGCAAATTTTATAGGATTTTTAAAGTTCAACACTTCAGACAAATGAGGTTTTGCAGATAATGCTGAAGGGAGTGAGTTAAGGAATGGTGGAAAGGAAAAGGACTAGTAGCTATTTAGCTCACCTGTAAGGTATTAAGACATGCACAGCTTTGAAAAGCTCAGCCTTGGTTTTAGGGTACCAAGCGATTTCATAAATAGATATCAACTTACTTTGAAAATCTCATGTTTTAGGTTAGGATCAACTTACATACTGGTTACTACTAGAAAAGTGTTTTATGTAGTAGTAAGGTAACCTATAGTCTTATCCTTGGAGACTCCTGATGCTGCTTATTTGCCTTAGAGGTAGTAATGTATTACTGAAGGAAAGGTGGTGATCCAGGCTTCTCACAGCTTCCTATTAAAAAAGTGTTGATATTTGCAGTAAGGTTGCAGCTGTGATTGTTTAAGAATTGGTATTTTATGGTTTTGAAAAAACCCTTGATGTTCAGGGAACTGAAATGTTCATCACTGATTGTTTCTGCTGGTACTTCTTATTAGGTTTGTTCTCTTCCTGCAGTTTCTTTTCACAAGAGGAGCCTCAGGGATCTTTGTCAGGAATATTGCTCCCTGTGGAGGAGTTAAGGACTGGTTCTCAAGCCCTAGGCGAGTACATTTCTAGTATGTGAAGCAAAATACTTTGCAGAGACCTTTTACCCTTGCTAGTATCTAGTTGTGCCTGTCAGAACTTTGGGAATCACTTTATTATGTAGCCTCAAAGCTGTGAGGGAATATGCTGAAAGGGAGAGACTGGGTAATACCCATTTTGTAAGGACATATTCACACTCATTTCTTCTGTATTTGAACCCAAGGGTTTCTGGGGATTATCTTGTGTGTTTAGGTTTGGCAGATGTCCATGTAATCAGATTCAACATTTCCATTACTCCTTCACAGCCAAAATTTCATGTGGGAGGGAAACACAATGAGACAAGTGCTTGCAATCTCTATCACGCATATGCCACTTGGCAGTGCTGGATTGCTTATGACCAGATTATTTAGAGGAATGGGAAGGAAGACTGACAAACACAAATCCACAGACTAACTTAACTGAGGGATGTGGCTTTGTACAGACGGCAGGATAAACTACACTTGTATCTCACTTAGAAATAATAGTCTAAGCATCCTCAGCAAGCACTCATTGGGGACAGGAATTCTCTCTGTTCTGTAGTGGATTAGCCTGAAGGAATATAAAATACTGTACCTGCCTCCCACATGCAGTGTAAGGCTTAATAAACATTTGCAACATGGTTGAAGATTCTTGCAGGAAAGGGTCTATTACAAGTGTGAAATGCTGTTATCAGTCTAATGTGCTAATAAATTCATTTCTTTGCCTCTGATAAAGCGTCTTGTTAACGAGCTATTTCACAAAAGTCTAAATGAATTCAGTGTAAAATGATTTATTGCCATGCTTACAATAAAACAAACATACACATGTTCCCAAAGAAACAAACTGTCATTCAAGGAACAGTCTGTGGCAAGGTTCATAAATTCTGCTGTTACTTTAACAATTCTTTTTTTTCTTCAGCCAAAGCACCTTGCCAAAATAAAACAAGATACAGTACATATTTTTTTTAAAGTATTTTATTTCTGCATGTATTAACCGTTTGAGGTGAGATAATTTCAACTGTCCTGCAGTCTCAATGTGATTTAAATTAATACGAAGGTCAAACATGCAGGAACTTGTCCTGAAAGTCTGACATGCTGAGTTGACTGTACAAAATACAGGATATATTTGCCTTAATTGTTTTAGGTTTTTAGTCAGCACTGGAAGGGGCCTGGAAAAGGAGTGCTAGGTTAGTCCATAACAGATACAAATGTGTAATTAACTCAGATTCAACAAATTGGTGGTGAAATTATGCTGCCACTTGTTAGTCATAAAATTTTGTCAGCTTATCAGTTACAGAATCATTCAGAAAGGTAGATTTTCTTGTCGTATGTGTAACTTCAAGGCTTTGTATTTTCCACTACTTTTTGCCTACAGATGTGGAAAGTTATGAAACCAGGGGCCCATAAAACTATGGAAAGGCTGAGCTGTTAAGTAAAATACATAGAGTAAAATCTAGTTTCTTTATTTTTACACTAAGCTATTTGGAATAAATTTTGGTTCTGATAGTATCAGAATAATCACTGAATACCACGTTTAAATTCTTTGATGGGACTCTTGTGGTAAAAAAATCCTATGTAATCAATGGTCATAAATGTGCTTTAAAAAGATTTTTTGTTTCTCACAGAGCAAAGAATAACTCCAGTCACCTAGGTATGCAGCAGAACTCTAGCACACACGTGCATACTTTCTCAGCTCTGGCTGCACGTAGGTGCAAGATTAATACTAGAAGCATGGAATAGCCGCAGAGCTTACGAGGAGGAAAAAGTTGAAGACATAGCAATTGTGAAGTGTAGCTAATCCACACCTCTTCTGAAGAAGTATCTTTGATATTCTTATCTAACACGAAGGAGAAGCTCACAAACCCACAACATGAACCGGCTGGTATTTTTTACTAGTTCTATGTAAGAGTAAATGTCAGTTGTCACAGCTGGCATTTTCCCCCCACACTTCTTCAATATTAGTGTCAATTTCATTGACCATTTACCCTGAAAAACACATTGGAAACATTTGCATTCGTCTGAGTCTCAGTTGGTAAAAATGGCAGCAGTTCCACTGATGTTAATAGAGATATGATGAGCTAAACTAGCTAGGGACCAGGTTTCTTAATGCTATATCCCACTGCACTTGTGCAGTTTGCTAAACCATGTTTAATGTCCTGCCACAGCCTATTGCAATAGCTGTGAATATTGGCCAGTTTCAGAATACTGCAAATGTATTATTTTTATCATCAAATATCTTTTATAAAATACCAAGCAAATTGTACAGACAACCTCCATTATTTCCTGGTGGTTGGAAGGCAAATCTTTCACTTTCTTTTAACAGAATATAACTTGCATTGATTTATAGCTTTGCAGATCATTCCTTGTGTGATTGCTGAGTTCACTGTCCAACAGGGACTAGAGAAGCTGTGTGTTTTGGCAAGCGCTATTCATCTTCTATGCTTCAGTCCCCACTGTTAAATTCTTCTGACGCCTATATACTACAGTAGCAATAATCACTACAGCTGAACGGAAGGCTGAGATTCACAGTCCTTCCTCATACATGGCAAAACACCGGTTTTCAGAGCCTTTGGAAATCTGTAAACCCCATGAACAAAATGTTCAACCTTCCTGCCTGAGATGTGAGATAATGTCATTGCTACAAGATTTTGGGGATGGAGGTGGGTTTTCAGCTTAGCTTCCCTGGCAGTTCCACAGCAGGTAGCACCTATTTCTCCTTGCAAGAGTTTCATCTCTCTTTGGGCTAAGCTAGGGATATAAAATCTGACAGCAGCACTGGTGGACATCCAAACAGCTTGTCAAGGCTATTCTGAGCAGCTTGAAGCACAGTGAGTTGCACTCAGCCTTTCACACTTTGCACATGGAAAACACCAAGAAGCAGTTGGTCCCTGCGTGGGTGGTAGTAGAAAAGGAAATGTGAAGACATGCCATCAGTAAACAAATACATGAACTTTAAGGAATGGCATTCTCCTGGAACGCACAGTGAAATAAGTTTTGAGAAGCTTGGTGCACATGTTTAGGGGAATGCTCAAAGACCCTACAGACCTTGATGTGTACCTCTAAAAATTCTTCTTGCTGTAACTTTTCATGTGAAAAAATCCTGAAAGTAACCCTTGGGGTGGGTAATCGCTGCTTACAACACAAAGCACAAAAGTTAAAATGCAAATCAACGTGTTGGGGAAGCACAGCACAGAGGAAAATACAGAAATGTTTTTAAATAAGTTTGTGTCTTGGCTGGTTGTTCACTAGCTGCTTTGGATGCTGCAGATGCTTCCACTGATCCAATGATTCCTAAAAAAATATTTGCTCCAAATGGTTGCCTTTTCAACATAAGCAAAGGTAATATTGGAGTAGTTTAGATTCCACAGCACTTGAACTAAACATGACCTGGAAAATATGGAGAGTATGTTCTAAGATATGGTATAAGAATTCAAGGAATAAAACATTATATTTTCATGGTGGCATAACTTTGCCACAAATAGGTGGCTGTTACTAATCCTTTGAATGGCTTGTTAGTACATGGTTCACTGAAATTAAAAAATAGCTTGTAAATATGCATCATTCTGCATATTTTGTTCAATAGTTAAACTGCTGTCAATATAGAAAAGAAGCCTTTTTTTGTTATTTGTAAGGCAGATAAATATTTGTATTTCACACTGGGGAGGAATTAGATGTTAATGTCTTCCTAGGATTAGTTATTTCAGAGAAAATGGTGGAAATAATTCTAGAATAGTGATATTTTAAAATTTAAATTCCATTGCTTTCTTATGAATGATCATGAAATACAACGTGAACAGTTTAACTCATTTGTGTGGACTAATGCATTTACTTGCAGTTCTCAACTGTGGCAATTCAGCTAAAGGCTGAACCTCAGAACTGGAAAAGAGTGGCCCTAGAACTCGTAGCTGATCACTCACAAAGAGAAGAGAATTGCTTCTTTAATAAAACACAGTTGTTTACAGTGTTAGCATTTTCTCTGGAAGAGTGTAACTTCTGTTCTTTCTTGCTTCAGTAAAGCTTCATTTTAGATATTTTGCAACAGGAGGGCTTGTGAGCCTGATCTGGCTTGCCTGGACATTGTCACAGTACCTCTGTTTGACAAGAGAAAAAGTCAGTAAATATATTCAAAGCATTTATTTTGTTTAGGGGCGAGGTGTTGCTTCTATTTGGCACAGGAACAACTTTATGGCTTGTAAAAAGAATATGCATAAAACAGCCACTTCAGGGGGGGTTCCATCTGGCAAAGGAAAGATTGCAAGTGCCTGTAGCCATCACTTCATATGAGAACAAGGTAGCATGGCTGTTCATTTCTGTGTGCCGGATTACTAGGGGCCTTGCAGACAAATGGATGGTAGTCCAGAAAGGAACAGCAGAAAGATGATAAAAGACTTGGAAAATGGAAATTGCAAGAGTGATAAAGAGGATTGACAATCTAGCACTTAGAGGAGACATAACTGTCTATACATACATAAAGGGATATTACAGAGAGAACAGGGACCAATTATTCTCTTGAGTCATCAGGCGCAGAGCAAGACTAATAGATTTAGGATGTTGCAGGGAAAGTGTCAGTTTAACATTAGGAAATACTTTGGGCAGAAGAACAAACAGGACAATGTAGGATGCTCTCAAGGGGAGCTGGGTAGGATTTCCATCACTGAACTTGTTTAAATGGAAGGCTAGACATCATTCCAAGGTAATTGATCTTACTGCGCCCTAAAGTCTACCAGAACTATAAGGCCTTGATCCTGCAAACCTTCATGTAAGAACATAATCCTTACAAAGCCAGAAGTCTTGCTTAAGATTAATAACTGCCTGTACAGTGCCATATACTGTAAATCTTTAAGGGTTGGTGACACTTGCTAGCACCTTTCCCAAAGAAGTAAGTTCACAGGTAGTAATTATTTACATAAATAGTAAGACATGGTAAATCTTGTTTTTCCACATCGAAATCTAGAAATGTCTTGCTCATGAAAAAGCTGATTCAAAAAAGTATCTTCCATTTTCCATGTGCACTTCACGAACTGGTTTACATGTTTAAACCTCACAGAAATCCAACTTTCTGAAATTTATATTCATATAGAATATCTACTTACTGGTGGTCTGAATTTAGTTCTTTGTTCTGATTTTTTTCCCCATTCAAATATAGAGATATTTTAACCTAGGTACATGGGGTTTAAGCCAGCCTCCAAAAATGCATCTCAAACGACTGTTTTCACAAGAATAATTATGGGAGGAATTTCAATAACGGGGCAAAATAGACTATCTGCATGTCGTGCCATTATAGAATCCATGCAATTGGTTTGTTCTCTGCATCAGTATTTCAAGAGAATTTTGGTCAAGGACAGGCATTCTGCTTTTACTAATAATTGCTCAGACGCAACAGAAACTCAGAAAAATGCTAATGAGTTTAATGAATCAAAACTTTCATTGCCTGCCTGCTGCTACTTGTGTCAAACTCCAGGGAAATTAAGGTGCTGACAGTGTTTGATGAACAGGATAAAGTCACAATCCTCTCAAGAAACCAGACTTACAGCTGCAAACAGATCAAATGACATAGTTTACTTTCTTTAAGGAAAAGAGTATTGGCTAGCCACCATCATGAAAAGGGACCGTATAAATTGCCAAAAAAGATCATCCTCAGTGTATCTTATAGTTCTATGAAATACATAGGGTCGCGGGTCATAACTCTAATGCAATTACAGCAGATCTAGACATTTTCCATTCTCCTAATTGGTTTTGTGTGAACTATCCTCTGAACTGGTTACACTTTTTCATAGGAGATAGGACAGCTGTGGATGTCTTTGAGCATCCTTAAGCTTGAGGACAACCACCTTCTTATTTCGAAAACAGATCTATTTCTTTCTGGAAATCATATAATTTCCTAGAAT
Organism: Falco biarmicus; assembly: GCF_023638135.1. Lineage (NCBI taxonomy): Eukaryota > Metazoa > Chordata > Aves > Falconiformes > Falconidae > Falco > Falco biarmicus. The sequence continues at coordinate 24,451,878 of NC_079296.1, forward strand.
GACACAGTCAGTTGGCCTCCTGGCTTCATTTACATTGTTATTTACATCTCATTCTTCTTGCTACTTGGATCCAGGGTGTATTGCTAACCTTAAATTAACCACTCAGAGTAGTGTTTACTACAACAAAACAACAAAGCTTATGTGTTCTTTATGTTGTAGCAGAGGGCAATTTTAAGCAGTAGTTTTACTAAAAATTCTTTTCTTAGAATTCTAAGTAGATTATTTAGTCTTCTGATCTAAACAAAGTAGCACAGAGTGTACGCTTCTGTGATAATGATGAAAGCTCTAATGAGATACCAGGGAAATCTCCTGACGGTGTTATAAATAGATAAAAATACACAAGTGTTAATATCCAAAGTCAGATCTTATTTCATATATAGGTAGGTTGCCACTTCTAGGATTTGTGCATGAGTTTCTAGCTGTGATGCAAGAATTGGTATTGTGGGTTTTCTTAAGGAACTGCACTACCATGTTGGATTTCAGTTCCTAAAGTCAGTCTCCAGAGCTTCCAATAGAGTGTCAAATATCAATGTTTATATATCACCGAGGTATGTAAACACGACTTTGTCTCTTCCCTTCAAGTGCCCTCTGTCCTAGAGTAAAAGAATTTGCTGCTCTCTTCCACTGTTTCACCTGCCAGTCTCTGGCCTTTGCAAGCTACCTTGAGTATGGATTGTCTCTTTCAACATGAGTGCAACAATGTGTAGAATAAGAGGGCAAAAAGTAAGTGTGCCTACCTTCCTACCATGTGACAGTAGGTTCAAATAGTGTTTTGTTGTTTTGTTGTTTTGTTTCGTTTGGTTTGGTTTTTTAAGTTCATTTAACATTCAGGTGCAGTATTTTCTTGCATTCGGCTGTGATTTCTCAGCTTTATGCAGAGTACAGGAAAAAAAATCTACCTACAAATTCTACCACCCAAGTATTGCAGAGGACTGGGACTGTATTGTATTTAGAAGACAAATCAGGCACATTAGTCTAGAATGGCCATAAAGCTGTCACAACAATACCGATACTAAATGCAAAAAACTACTTCTGTTCTCCTGTTAATCACCTCTGTGCCGTTCCTTAGGAAGTCCTCTAGCCAAACTGTCTTTGTATTTGTAAGAAGACATTAGCACCCAGGGACTTGTCAATGGGTCTCTTAATGTATTTCTTTGTGTATATTGTTCCTGGATAACCATACTAGACCTGCTATTCTCATGCCATTATTTACAATGGAAATAAAGGGAGGGTATGATTATAGGTTTTCTTCTTTGTTGCTCAGATGTGTAAATGTTCATCTAAACTGCCTACATTCTCACCTATTTTCTCTGGCCAGGCAGTTCAACTGGCTTGGTATAACCTATGAAAGGGAGAAACGGGGAACCTTTGCAATGTGAGTGGAAGTTTTGTCAAAACTTCTATAGTCAGTCACCACTTTGTGGTAACTATACATTCTAAAATAAGGCAGAGTCAAGATTAGTAACTTTTAGTGGAAAGCAGCCCATGGGAGATACCTGCAACAAGAACTCTGGGATGTATGAGTTACTTAAGTGGTTTTGGAGTTTGTCAAAACCCCACTAACCACCTCCAAATATTTTTTTGCATAAGCATTTATTCTTCCTGTGTCTAACCAGAAATTAAATCTGCTCATGGGTGGCTCTTAAGTGACTTGCTTTGGGTCCGGGTAAAATAATTTAGAAGTTGAAAAATTAACGGTCCCTATTGATTTAAAGAATCAGTCACCAGTATTCGAGTGAGCGGAGGTTATCTTTATTTGGCAGTGCTGGGTACATGGGGGATTGCTCCACCAAAGTCATGCACACCAAGGAAACCCCCCAGCCCCCTCCCCACACAAGTCAGCCATGTCCACCCATCAACCCCCCCGGGAAGCCAACAACACACCTTGCACCCAGACAACCAGCACACTCCCACTCAAGGACCCAGCACTCTCAAGTCAACAATACCAACACATCCTGTGCCTGGACAACCAGCACACTCCCCACGCCACGCATCCAAGGATTCAGTGCATCCTCAAGCCAACGACAAGGGTCTCCTCAGACAAACATGAGCACACCACTCTCCAAACAAATCATATATGGTGCATCATTCACTATAATAATTATGTTCTTTATATATATGTTAAAAAATATATTAAAAAATATATTCTTCAAAATAATTGTAGAATGAAGGCATAGCTTGTCCTAATCCCTGTTTCTTTGAAGGTGACTGGGATTTAGAATACTACTATGGGTAGACAGTGGAAGATGTAACTGGTAAATCATCCAAGAGCTACACTGAAATATGTAGCATTCCAGGAAGAGTTTTCCCTCAGATAACTTTATCTGTTCTTATTAATAATTTTGAGAAAATATAACAAAACCTGAGATGTCAGAAATAGCTCTAAGATGGAGTTAAAGCTGTCATAATGAAAAAAAAATATCTAACCCTAGTTTGAAGACAAAGCGAGGTGATGAAGATTTATGAGTGTAAGTCATCAGTAAGCAAAGAATATTTTCAAAGGTATTCTTGACGAAAACTACAGAAACAGCTTTTCCTAAAAGCTTTATATCCAGTCACCTCAGCTGAAGGTTTAAGCTTTGGGCCATGGGTGAAAAATACAACAATACTCTGAAGACTTCTTACCGGTAAGTAAAACTCCAAAGGGGAAAAATATTTGCTGGTTTTACAAAATGCTTTCACTTAACTTTCGGGGAGGCCTACACCCTTGCCTGTGGGTTAAGCATTTCTTTCTGATTTGTTTACACATTACCTGCAGGATTTAGGCAGGAACCTGCTGACTTTTGCTACCTCTCAGTTCACGTCTTGGAGAGGACAACAAAGGAGAGCAACTTCTCAACCTTCATTGGAAACACATCAAAAATACATATGTGGATAATTTTTTTTCTCGGCTTATCAAAACTTGCCCACTGTGATTGAAGTAGCCTTCAAAAACCTAGTTCACTAAAACATCTGAAATATCAATGCTTTGGAAACCCAGCTTCTTAAAAGATCTTTAAAGAGAGCTGTGGATTATTTAACCAGAAAACAGGTATTTTGAGAGGAAGTTTGATTTTAAAAACAGCGCATGTGACACGAAGGGGTGGTGTTCAAAACAAAAAGAGAGGCAAACAGCTGCTCCCTTCACAAGGCATGCTCATACCAGCAGCGTCACTGGATGCCCTGTCAGCCACCGAGTTTGTTTTACACGGAGAGGAGCAGGAAACTCCTGACCAACGCTTGATACAACCCGAATTCCAGGAATATTTTCTCTGCACAAAAAGACAGCGCAATCTAATTCTTTTTCTGGCAGCATACATATACATGGATAAAGTATTGATGAGATAAGTTAATCTTAGTAGAGATAAGAAAGAATTTGCAGGCTGGATTCATTTGTAAGTTTATCAGCAGTACACATTTGTCATTGACACATATGTAATAAACTATGTATGGAAGACATCTTGATAACTCATTTCCAATAAAGTTTTTGCAGTGCTGGCATAATGCTTTAACTCATTCCCATTGTACCTTTCATAATTTACAGCTGAGTGGATCTAACCTGGGAAGCTCTCAATATTCAGCCTAAGCAATAAATAGAAGCTGGCTTTTTCTCTGGTATAAATACAACAGTGCAGAAGTAGCTATATTCTACATAGAGAGCACGTTCATAAATCAATGGGTGCCAAGTATATCCAATTCTTATTATGCATTGTATCCCGCTGTACACGGTAAATAAAGTACTTCTTAGCAAGCATGCTTCTTATAGGAGACAAAACAAAATCATGGTTAAAGATCTGATCAAAGTCTGAGCTAGTCATGTCAGGCATGTACTATCAAGCATCACCTATTCAAACCACAGGGTCCAGGGGAGACATTTCCTACCCCTTCAGAAATACTTCTGCAGTGAACTGTAGCATGTGTTATGTTATTGATTTATAGTGTGGGTGTCTTTTTTGTTAAAATCCCGTCATGGGATCCAGTTGCTGGCAGTTGATTCTCTCTGATTAAGTGTGTACTTCTGCATAGCATGCCTGAAGACATATAGTTCATGACTCACTTATGGATTTAATTTCTTTTTGTCACAAGCTTTATTTTATAAAAGTGAGTTTTTGATCAGAAAAGTCAGGTCACTTTTAGAAGACATGAGGAAATCTGACCTTCACCTTAAAGATTTTTCCTGTTTTCTTTGTGCAATCTATATTTTGTGGTTCACTGAAGGCCTGCCTTCTTCAGAATTGGCTACCCATGGCCAAAATTGATGCATCAGTTTTCCTGAACATACCGTTAGAAGTAAAGATTGTTCCAATTATAAAAGAATTTATCACTCCTGATTTAATCCAAAAAATGCCAAGGTTAACTCTGAATAAATCTAGTCAGGCTCCCATAAAACTTTTTAGGTCAGCTGCCATACTGAAGACGTGCTTAGGACAACTTCCAAACTTCAGTGGCAAAGAATAGGAAGATTCATCCTGATAAAATGGGACTTTGGTCCAGCTCCTGGTCCTCAGATTTGACAAATATGAATTTGTTCTTGCAAAGAGTCCTCAAAACCATTCTTGCAGGACCACCGGTTACTTTGAAAAGTTACATGTAGCCTTCATTAGAAAATTTACTGGGCAAAAAAAGCATTTTCACAGCACACAGGAGTGTTTTCAGTCTAATGAACTAGCAGAAAGACAAGTATTCCACTTTCTCATACTACCTAGCATGTAGGAGGGAGAAAAGAGGGAAGGGTGGGTGTTTGGGTGATTTTATACTCATCCTACTTCTCAAAGAATTTTAGCGTATCGCTTCCATCTCTGATCAAGGAGGATTATCAGGATTTATTTTCAGTGGATGCTCAGTTCTAAAACAATACTCACAAGCATGTGAGCAGAGAAGAAAATTCACTTTCAAGCCCTAAAGAAGATGCAAGGGAAGGTGCATTTACATTTTAATTTTTTATTCTAAATCCAGTGCAAGGTACCTGAAGGAGTGAGGGCTATTTAAAAATTGATATGAAGTTTTGGATCTGGAATCTTAGCATAATTTCTGTTGAGGGAGTGCATATATCATAAAATACCATCACCACTTGCCACATTTATTATGCAGATCATTCTCTTGAAATATGGCAATAGATAATTTCTGTCTCTTGGGATGTTTAGGACTTAGACCATGTTGAATGATAAAGGTTTCTGCAGAACCTTGCACTGCTGCTCTTCTTACAGCATTGATTTGTGGATAAAGACAGGGCCTTTTTTTTTTTTTTTTTTCTATAAAAGCTGACAATCAACACTTCCAGAGCACTTAAATTAACACAGAAAGAAAAAAAAAATTTCAAATGAGTTTGCAGCACAGTTATACATCAAAGTTCTACCAATGCATTATGCATCTCTCATCTCTTTTGAATCTTCCTTACATGCCTTTCCCCATACTCCTAAACAGAAATAGCTCCTTTCATCATGCTATTGGCATAAATAGTAGCAGGACCAATTTGGTGAAACTGTTATATTAATTTTTGTATAAAGGCCATTTTACTTTGTGGAAAAGGAAAAGATCACTGCAAGCAGACTGCTCTGAATTCTGGATAATCTACTGCAAGCCATTAATTTGTACATCATACTCAAAATAAGCATGAATCTACAATATCAGCAACACTGTATGAGTAGCATGTTATTTACCTTTCTCAGCAGCCAATTCATTTTTTAAAACAACTGATTTGATGTTAAATTTGTGCTGAGATCTCAAAGTCTTTCCAACAATTAGCTTACAGCCAGATTTAATTATTAAATGTTAGCCTGGCTGTAATGATTTGGATCTTTAAAAAAAAAATTAAAATTATTGGCTTAATCAGATGGCAGTTCTGCGAAGAAAGTTTTTAAACTAGAGCCTTTAAGTCCTAGCCAGGTACCTAGAACATGCAGTGACATGGCGAGCACTTTGAACTCTGCTCCCAGAATGCTGTTATTACTACCACTTCAAAGAGCCATCAATTGATCCATTATTGTACCCTGTCCATACCTTCATTCCAAGAGTAGGAATAATTGAGTATGTATATAGAGAAATTTGTCTGCCTGAGTCTATGCAACTTTCAGATGGAGACTCCAAAGTCCCTCTGGGTTGCCTGTCCCTGAGCTACAACAGTCTTCCAGGCAAGAAATTTTGTTGTAATGTTTAAGTTGAACATCTCCGGCCGCATCAGCTGATAGTAAAAATTCCTGTAACTTGTCACCTTCTGATTCATAAGCAGCAAAATCTGACATGTGTTCCCATCTCTTAAGCCAGGTGCAAAGTATGTTTAAAGAAATTTAACAAGTTACAGGATTGTTGATTATGGTGCAAGAACAACATTTAGAAACAATATTCAACACTAAACCCCTGAATTTGGATTCCTCAGATGTGCTGTGTGGCCTCGGGCAAGGACCTTCACCTTTCAAGTGAGCTGTTCCCTATCAAAAAGGCACAAAGCCTAAATATAGGCTGTAGTAGCCTCTATGTTTGGTAAGGAAAGATCACAAAATCCAGACAGTAGTATATTCTTCTTCAAATCTCAGCACGTGGGTTTCAGTAGCTCACCACTGCCAAAGACTCAGCAGCTGTCCTTGAATCTTTCCCTTCCTACACCTTTTTTTCTCCTCCCAATATATGTATTTATACTGTAAAGCAACAAGGGTATTGAAAGTAACAGTCAGTTCAAAATGAAATCCCTGGCTGCTAGATCAGCAATTACCTTGTTTTCAGAAGTTCTACATTAGTTCGAAATGTTATTTGAGGTTCAGTGTCTTTCAGATTAAATTGACATTTAAAAAAAGGAGAAATATTCATTCTCTCCTAACCTTTGGAAATAACGCTGGGCTCAGACAGCACTATCTGCCCCCCTGCTACTTGTTTCTTATCATTTTCTACAGTGCCCAGGCTATTATTTTCTTTAACCTCTGATTCGATGAGCTGGTCTAGGTGCCAAACACCAGAAACACTTCGGTAAAAGAGCAATAGTGACCTACAATACATTTGATCTTGTTTCTTGGCATTTCTTCATCATTATTTGACTGCATGAAAATGGTAAAAAAAACCAAACCAACCTCTCGCCCCCTGTGAACGTGAAGCCCTTCAAACAGAAATAGCTTGTAGGGTACTGGCAGAGAGCCTGCAAAGGACATTCATCCCAGGATCCTGCATAAATGCCAACCGGTTAATTGCATGTTCCCTACTTGGCTTCCCTGCAGTTTGGGGTTTCTTTCCCCTCAGGCTGTGAGGGGAGAGTTTTACCCTGCTTTCAACTGCTTTTTTAGTCTGATTTTGATTAATTTGATTTCTTCTCAGAAAAGCCTTTTACCAGCTCATACAGGCTTTTCACTATTGAGAATCTGGGCTGCTCCAGAAGTCCTGCTCTCCACTAAAGAGCAGCTTGACCCTCAGTCCAGGCAAGACTAATGTTTGAAGGGAAATGTTTCACTTTGCACTGAGGATGTACAACCCACTCTGTGCTGAAGAAAGGAAAAAGCCTTCCCCTGTTTACATGTTCCCTAAATACCTTTGTTTCCCCACTATCTGGGAAACGTCTTCCCGTCCTTATCACTGAAGATCTGAATTAAATTTCCTCCATAGTGAAAGTCTTCCTCTGGAGTGAATGATAAGGTGATCTACTGTATCTGAAAGCGCCCATGAAGACAATGACCAGTTATGTAGAAAATTAGGTTCCTGATCTTATTACAAACTTTTCTTACAGCACTGGAACCACAGCAAGTTACCAAGCGCCATCTGCAGTCTCTTCTTCCCACTTCTGACGTGTCAGACTGAGTGATCAACCTTCACTGAAGTTTTTAATGAACCATTACAACCACTGCTGTCCTGGGGGACAAAACAGTTTGGAAGCCCAAGGATCAAGCTCATTAGGGGTGTAGGTAAACTTTTCATGCAATTCAAGGGCCTCTTACTGCCAGACCTCTACTTACTCAATTTTTTTTGCCAAAAGTATCCTAGCTCAGTACAAGTATTGACCAGATAAACAGTGAGGGCCTAAAGTATTTTTAAAATCCATTAGGACTTTACAATCTTATTATGATCTAATTGTCTTCAAAATAATATCAGTGGCAGGCTTCATTTTAAAACCATAGTTATGGGTTATAAGGAACAGGGAGTCCAAAAGCAGTAAGGACTGCGATGGGCAGGTGCCTGTTTTGTGACAGGGTACAACGTTGGCAGCACTATTAGCAAAATGCCTGAGCTCATGAAACCTTTTCCATGAGGTTGCTAATGTAAATTATGAACTTGGTGCACTCTAGCAACTTCTTCAGGAAGGATCCAGTTTCTCTAATAATATATTGCATTTTGACCAGGTATTAATGTGCCATTCAGTGCTGAATATTATTCCTTTACTTGATAGAGCTGCTACAGCCCTGTAGAACCATGGAAATGTTGAACCTGAATGGGAGAAGCAAGGGATAAAAAGAACGTGCCTAAGAAACTTCAAAAATCTACTACATTCCTGTGGAATAAGGCAGTAGGCAAAATATCCTCTGCACAAGGATGGTAGCAGCTGAACAAACTTTCGTTACTTGTCTCTCCATAATCTTGTCACCTGGAAAGCAATTTGCAAATGCAGATACACCCCACTTAGTATGTTCTCTTTGGCTCAGCTCATTGAATTCAAAAAGTAAGTCCAGGTCACCAAGTGGTTGAAGATGACTCAAGTTTTGCTTCTCCTTAGAATACAATTTGTTATCTCGTTGTGCAGCAAGTGATAACTCAATATAGAAATGTTAGTTACTTTTTTTATTTTGGTTTTTTACTGTCTTTTGCTTAATTTTTCATTTACCTTAGAATAAAATATACACATATAAAGATGATTACACCAGATAGATCAGTATGTGTACTAGAGTGGTTGCCTTCTAGTTGTAGCTGACTGCTGGGAGTGTTGAACCTGAACTAGTGGTCCCCATAAGCAGTGACAAATATAGGAGATGGGTCAGCATAAAAACTGAGCAGTTTTCACTATTTTGCTGTGACTGACTGAAAATATTGGACAGCCGGGAGCCAAACCGGGTGGTTTACAAGTTTATAATGATGAAATAAGTAACACTTTCCAGCTGTAGCTTTTCCCGTATGTATTCATTAGAATAACACCACTTTGTAATAAGAAATACAACGGCAACAAAATCAGCACCGTAATTGGAGTTAAGCACACTTCATGACTTTTTTGGTCTTTAAGATCTTGAGCTTCCCCAGGAAACTTTACCAGGCTAAATATTTACTTTCACAGACTCTTTCCTAATGAGCTATTTTCATTCTTTATGACATTTTATATGGAAATGATTAAATTCATTAATCGATGTTTGAATATTTTTTCATCATGCTTGCATTACCAATAGAGACAGATATATTTAGTTAATGTGCCATTATTTTTAAAAATTATTGATCTATAAGAAAGACTAGTTTAATTCACTGAGAAGTTCTTCCTAAGAAAGGCTGGGGAGTCTCAGGGAAGAACAGATTTAAATTAAGACACCCCAGTATGGAATATAATGGGACCAAAAAACTAGCAGGGTATGAGCAAGAGAAAAAATAGTCAAGGGAAGAAAAGAATCTTACATCATCTAATGTCAATTACTGCACTTCACACTGACTTTTACCCAATTATTTTTATCTTTAGCTTGGCTTGCATGGATACTCATGGAATGGCACATGGCCTGGATCAGAGAGAATTTTAAGAGTCACTATCTATCACAATACATTCATTTCTGTCTTTGAAATGGCTCACAAGGTGAAGTACATTAAGGTATCACTAACGCTGTAGAGTGTAGACTAACCTGTAGGAGGACCTGCTAGCTAGCTTTGGACAATAGCACCAGACTGCTAAGACCCCTCCCAATTTTTGCTGTGTAACATGTGTGTAGCATGTGGCCTCACAGCAGTTGCATGTATTCCTGGTGTTGTCTACACCGGGATCCCCAGTCTTGTAATTTTTTTTTAGACACTTTTTTTTTTTTTTTTTAAATGCAGCTCAGTCCCTGAAGGAGAAAGTTCTCCACACACTCAATATATTTATCTCAGTTCAAGTTGTTGTTCATGGCCCATGGCATTGCTCGGGCTTCCTGCTCCACCTTTCACAACACCACAACCCTCTGCAAAGCCCTCATTCCCGTGCCCTAATAATGTGCAGCCATAGCAAGGCAGGCAGGTATGCACCTTCTCCCTGCTGCGCTGAGCTTATGGAAAAGCATGCTTCTCTTTCTGACGGTGATCCAGTGCTCCCAGGCATGGTATTAAACTGCTGGCAATCAGACCCTAGCTACTAACACCAAGCTGCAGTACACACAGAACACTCTGACTTCTTCTCAGTTGCCAGGCGGGTTTGTTGACTGCCCCCGTGTGAGTCTCCTGTAAGAACATGACAGAGTACCCAGCTCCCCAGAGATGCCTCCAGCTTCTGATCACACCCGGTCCACACCATCACTGTCACAATGTGATTTATACTCCCTGCTGAAAGCAAGGAGGGAGCTGTAGAAAGCATTAGCCTGGTTTTGACAAAGAAACTTTTGTGTCCATTTCTCTTTTAAAATAAGGCCCTTAGATATCAGTAGAGTGAGTCCTTCTCTATTTCTGCAGGTGCTGCTGCACCTACGAGATGTCAAGGTTTTTTCATTAAGCTTATTGGGGTCTGAGATGCTCATCACAGGAGAAGACCCCACCACCTGTGCAAAGCAGCAACCAGCTGACACTGACTCCCCATCAGAGTGAGAAAGAGGCCCTGCTTACCATGAATGGTAAGGGAGAAGGTGGTGTTAGGCATGATTTTGGTAGTAGGAGGTCGAGGAAGAGTTAAGTTTTAGTCTTTAAAAATATTGCCTGGGAACAGGTTGCCCAGAGAAGCTGTGGATGCCTCACCATTGGAAGTGTTCAAGGTCATGTTGATGGGGCTTTGAGCAACCTGGTCTACTGAAACATGTCCCTGCCCATGCGAGAGAGATTGGATTTGATGGTTTTTAAAGCTCACTTTCAACCCAAACCATTCTATGTTTCTGTATTTCAGTGTCTTGGCTGGTTATTCAGCTTAGTTTAGTGAAAAGAGTTCCATTAGGCAGCATTATTTTTTTGAAACTATGTTTTATTATATCAGTACTAATAATTTAAGCAACCCAAGATTCTGCTTGTGCCACATTATTCATTTTGTCATTTGACTTCCAGGAGAACTCAGACACCTCCATGCTGCTGTGCAAGAGATTCTTGCTTGCACCATGGAATTGCATGTCCCAGAAAATTGTGGCCAAAGGTGTTTGACCTGGGTGCCCCACGAAGTGTTCCCATGTACTGTACTGGCACATATTTTTGTTTGTTTTTTCTTGCAGGATGTATGCCATTAAGAATGTGTTCCATTCTGCATATATTCTGCAAATACTGCACATATTTGCTCAATACCATACTTGTTTTGACAATTCTGAACTACTTCTGAGAGCTGCAAGGACAGCCATTAGCTTTCTTGGGTTTTGTCCCATTGTAATGGGTGAACTTTTCCATAAACATTTATTTATAATAGCTCCTTTTTAATTCAGTTTCTCCTCTTTGAAGAGTGAATCAAAACTAAGCTTCACTGTACTGAGAGTTTAGGGTTGGGCTTTATTAGTACATCTTTGTTTAACACAGAAGCAGTATCAGAGAGGGAATTTTTCTCAGAAAGTGCAGGCTCAGCCCAGTGAACAAAAGATCTGTGACCTTGGACATGAGGCCTGGAAGAGGCTTTGTTGTGATATAGATAACCACTGCTTTTACTGCAAAGAGAAGTGAAGAAAAGAACAGAGAAACAGACAGCTAATGTTGAAAAGGATAGCTGGTAACAAATTACATCATTCTATTTCCCTAAGGTACCTTGTTTGACTTAAATGGAGCATCTTCACTTTAAAACCGAACAGCATTCCAGTAGAAGTTTGAAAATCAAACTCTCTAAACACTGTCAATAACTTTGTTAATCTATTAATTGTGCCCTGAATATAATTCCAAGAGGAAAAGAAGTTTGTGATTATTTTAATAGACTGCTGTTCTACTCCAGCTCCAAACAGAACAGACATTTACACAGAAATGAATGCTATAAGATATTCTCAGTCTTGTATTGTTCCCATAGTCATAATAACATCCCATTGCAGAGTGCATTAGGATGTGTCTAGCATTGCTTATAAGCTAATAATTTCATAGCAATAATTCAAGCCATGTCCTTCATTATCCAGAGGTGTTCTGACAACAATAAACTACTCATTTTTTAAAGCAAACCAAGTCAGGAATTCTATCAACATTTTAAGGAGCATATCCATCTACTGCCACTGAGTAAAGCAGTCATGTGTAAGGAAACTAGCCAAGTGAATTAAGATGTCCCTGCCTTTGGAATTTGCTAGGAGGGTGGTGTGATACAGTAATTACTGTGGCAATATTATATTGTGCAAGAGATAGGAAAACTAGGCAAGTGTTAGAGGTGGTGTTTATTTTTTGATCCTGTCATAAATGTAATTGACTTTAATTATCATAATAAATGTTCTAGCTGCTTCAGATAATTACATGCAGAGCCTTCCGTATAGTCTAAATTTATGAGGATGTTTGGGTCAGCACATCAGAAAAGCATACACCTATACATGAAAAGTGGATTCTGCTGAGAGTGTTCTTTTGGAGGTGTTGCTTTCTGAAAATAGTCTCCCTTTTTAAGTAAAACATACCTTGAACTTACTGTTATTACACCACAGGAAACAGAGATGCTTCTTCTCTATATATATTCTGTACAGGACTGTGCGCTCTGCAGACCTAACTTAACTAGGCTCAGAGTATTCAATGGATGAGAACTTGGGGTATTTCTTTGTTGCCCAAAAGGCCACTGTGAATCATACCAAAGTTTTATTTTGCCCTGCTTTATGTGCACATAGCCAGGCAAAAAGGATCCAAACAGGACAGACACGATCAAGACATGCCATCCCTGAGACATCAAAGCCAGGATTTCCTAAGTGTTGCTTTAACATCCATTTTACTAGCTGGCATGTATGAAAGCTGAAGAGTTTTCGCAGTTCTTTTAGAGCTACATATAGTCTTTTCACACATGGTATTATTAAAACTATGCAAAAAGAGCTCTGCACCCCCAGCTCAGCTGAATGCAGCTTCCCCCACCACACTTTCTTGCGCAGCACAGAGAGACACCCCTGTGGACCTGCCTGGAAAACTGCCACCTGCACCCAGCCCCATGGCATGGGAGGTGGCAAAACCTCCCTGCTCTGTCCTCCCCCTCTGCTCCCCCAGCACCCCAGGGGGCCCTGCACAGCTCGGTAAGCACCGTCTCACAAGCCCCCTAGCCCTGATCCCTTTCAGAGCTGGGCTGGTGATAGCCTGGTTCAATATAATCACAGTTGATTCCTAAGCTGTTTTACAGGCTGAGCCCAGCAGCACACTCTTCTACGCACCGCTGGTGCCTTGATTCCTGGGAATTAAGTCAGCTCTGACCAGCTTGCCAAATGCCTCCTCTCCCCACCTGCTCAGCTTGACTGGCTTGCCAGTCACTGATCTCTCCCCTTACCAGATGATACTGAAAATCAAATGCACACCTGAATCCCCTGGCAGTATGTGCATGCCATATGCAGATTCACTAACCCAGCATTTCTCCATCACAAAATATTTGCAGGCAAGGAGGTGCTCCAGTAATACAAACTTCTTTTTTTTCTTTTATTTGTCTGTTTTGCTTTCTGCTATTCCTGTACTGAGCTCTCCTCTGCAATTGTACCTTTCTTAGCATGATGTTACCTTGCTTTTTGGGTTCAGCTTTAAGATTGGGATAAAACCATTATTTCCATGCAAAGGGTGTGCAAACTTGTGCAGAGTTGTTTTCTTCCACTCTGGGGGCACAGAACTCAGAATTTTTGTTTGGGAATGTTTGAGCTGAAAGAACCTCAGAAGCAGTCTAGCACTAACTTCTGTAATTATTTCGGTTTGCATTTAACATTATACAGTCCAACATGTTGTCCTCTATTGTACAATTGACCCAGTTAGATAGTAGCTTCTCCAGTATTCCCCACTTCCAGCAAAGATTGTCCTGAGCAGTTTGATTTCCTGCTGAATTCTTTATCTGATACTCATGTGCAGCTGTCTGCTGGTTACACCCTCCAAGGGATCAGCTTTAATCCACCCAGATAAATCATTCCTTAAGTAGACATGTTCTTTTTTTTTCTTTTTTTTTTTTTTCTTTTGCTAGGGGTGTGAATTTTAATCACTTAATTTTGTTCTGCTATGACAAAAAGCCCTACTACCTGCAAAGCTTGTAGTATGACGAATATTTAGAAAGGAAGCTGAAGACCAGAATGTTTGCCATAGGAAATGCCTTCCACAACCCAACATCTCATGTAATTCTTCATTTCAGTGACACTTCCTATCATGGATTTCACAGAATCATTAAATTTAGAGTAATATTACAGTGGGGTGTAAACCTCTTTAACAAAAATGTTCTTTATTTATCTATAATAAACTCCATCAACCACATTCTTTTCTCCATCCAGTCCTCAATGCATTAGTCAAAGAGGACTTTTACAAGTGGAGATTTGATTTCAGTACTCTAAACCATGAAGGACATAGAAATTGGATGCTCTCTATTTGTTATGTTGTCTTGTGACACAAGTAAGATGTCACATATTGCAATAATAGCAATTGATCTACTCCAGAAAACCCCAACAAACTAGCTAAGGACAAAAATAAATAAATAAATTAGATATTACTTAAAACAGTATAGAGGTGTCTGTAGCTCTCAGGATGTTAGATTATCATCTAATCAGAAATGTATGGCTAGACTTATTGAAGTACTGAACAATTTCATGAAATCATTGTGCTTTTTCAGTACCTTAGATCAAATAACCTCATACCAGCCTTCACGATCTTACATCAGCATTAGCAGTCAGGGAAGAGTCTTTCCTACAACTTGAGATAAAAGCCCTTTTTGTTTTGCTACCCTGACACATCCTACATAACAGGGTAAGATCATCTGACTGGGCTGTGTCAAATGCTTCCAACTCAGCAATTTAATATCAACTTCCTTGAAAAAAGTTAAAAAATAGTATAAACCATTGAGAGTAAAATCAAGTATGCGTTTATGATTTACATCTTTTTCACAGATCCATGCAATAGTGCATGACTTAAAATAACATATTCAGTTAATCTCTGAATCTAGGCTGTAAAAAATCTGCTTTTCTGAAATGCCACCCATCATCTTTTGTTTCTTTTTGGGTTTTTATATAAAAAAAAAGCCCATTCAAGACAACCAAAATTATTAATTATTTTTTGCAGATTTTAGAACAGTTTCAGCCTATGTCAATACATTTCTTATTCATATTTTCTTTGGGTTTTTTTATAAAAATATAAATTACTTCAAAATTTGCTTTTGTCTAGAAATTACCCTACATTCTTTGAAAGCATCATCCTTCCCTATTAAAATGAGAATGTGGTCACTGGAGTTTATTACAGATAAATAAAGAATGTAATTGTGGTTAAAAACCCAAAGGTTTTTATTTTAGTTTTAAATTGGCACAAAATTGATTCAGACAGGTGGAACAAGAGAACAAACAGAATACTAACTGTTCAGAAAACATATATATATATTAAGATATATATTAAGTCTTTGTATGTGTGAGCAGTTCACTTGACTTTAGCATCCCTGTGGTAGGAGACTGAGATAAATTTTCTAAACCTGAACATGGAGTTTTCCTATATGTCCTCCAGCACCCTAGCTCAAATGCCAAGTTTTCCCACCCAGGTGGGACTTAAATTTTGGAGAAACTCAAGTTTCAAAATAAAGCTCTTGGATGATTTTGTTTTGGGCAAGATAGACATCATTAAAAACAGATCTGGGAAAATGAGCTCCAGGGAAAAAGAGCTAGGGGGTTTCTGCTCACCACCCAATCTCAGACATGTTGAGAGAAGAGCATATCCTACCCCTTATCCCTTCACTCACATACTCTCTGGTAACCTTCCATTTTGACTGACCTGTATTCTTCCCAAAGCAGACTACAAACCTACAAACACAAGCCACTTTTTCCTAAAGTTGTGCTGTAGTTTGTAATGTCACCAAATCAGACCTGACAGGAAGTGAGATTTATTTTTTTTTTCCTGAAAGGTGAGAGAAAAAGGAACAAATCAGCTAAACGTTAAAGCTTCATGTATCATCTGCATTCGTCAGGCAGTTGCATAAAGAAACTAAGATGGAAATATACTTTTCAAAGCGTGGGGAGATTCTTCCTGCCTTGTATAGGCTCCACTGGGGAGATACTGTCCTGTGTAAATGTTTGTAGTAAACTTGCGTGATGCCTTTGGAGAACGAATATATGTCATCCATAGCATATCTCTCTGAGATAGTAGGAACAAGCTTGATCTTATGTCAGATCAGATTCCCCTTCAGTACCAGGTGGGAATAGCAGCACATAACCCCTCCATGCTCACAGGTATTTCCCTCATTTCTTACCTTACCAGGTGCCGGAGATACATGCCCCTTTAGAAAAATCCGCCTCCATTATTAATAACAGTTCTCAGTTTGTGATTTGAGCAAAAGCACCATTCCTCAGGAGGCTTAGGCTCCATATTCATTCCACTGTCTGAATTACATTACTACCTGAAAATGCACAGAAGTGGGAAAAACTTAACAAGAGAGCCAGAAAGTAACAAAAAAACTAAGATAAAAGAGTGGTTTCAGAGCCTTTTTAAAGTTTAACAGAAGTTTGTCTCTGTCTCTTCAGTCTCCATGAGATTTTTGCATAACAAGCTTTAGGAGCAGCCTCATTATCTTACAAGCCACTGCTGCTGACAGCTACCTGACCATTTCAATGGATCTGAATTAGTTAAAGTTTATCTCTGAGCAAGGTGGTACCTTTATAATGATGCCATAGGATCAGTGGCCTTAGCAAATATCAGAAAACCAGGAATTTTCTTGGTGCCTCACTGACTGTATTTTTAAGGATTACAGTCTCTCTTCCATTAAGATTGATAGGGTGATTAGCATAATTAAGTCAGTTGGCTCTGGAGCTTTCTGTTGCAATGCAGCAATTACTGATGGTATTTCCATCCTTTCCTACTTCTTCTCAGAGACATCTATTTTGCATCAAAGAGGAAAGAGATTTTTTACCCCAGAGAAATTTGGTGTTAGATCAAGCTTTTCACAGCTTTGTCTCAGGACTTTGTATCCCACTACAATAGTCAGAGGTGGAAAAGAACAAATACATAATCTGGTCCCAAGGCACAGCTAAGGACAACACACTTGCTTACAGCTCTTAACCAGGTTGGTTTTAATTGACCTTTTATTTAAAGAATCATCCAAGAATCTTCTGGCATGCTGGAAACTGAACTCATGCCTTCTTTCACTCTTATATTTCTGCCATTTCTTAACAAAGATAAAAGAAGAAATATAATGCTAGTTATTGCAACACAAGCAAGCTGTATCAAGGCTTTTACCATGGTCACATTCTATTATCCATGCTGTTTCTCCTTCCTCCAGAGACCAGACTACCCTACTCCTCCTCCATCCAACCTCTTCTCCCAGACTCCTCAGGGCTATTTATCCACTTATTGGGAACAAGCTACAGCTGCACATCGTCCATGTCAACCAGCCCACTACCTTCATTCCTCTACAGTTGGTTTCAGTATGGCATGCTGATTCTTATTGAAATGAGAACAGCAATGCAGTTTCCCCCTGAAATTAAGTTTTTTAATTTTTTTTTTCCTGAGGTGCTCTCTCCAACAGATACTCATAGGGCTGCATCCAAGCAAGATTCTTGCTTTGGCCTCTGCTTCAAAATCTTGGTGCAGATTCACCTTGAAGAAATGGTATCTTAGAAGTTACAGAAAGATCGCAACCTTCTTAAGATCTTACAAATGGTCTATAAGGGAGCAGGAAATTGGACCTATCTTCCAAATGATCTGAAAGGGCATGTTTGAATGTTGGACCACATTTTGCTCCTGAGATGATAACTATTGGAAAAGCAAAGCATCTCAAGGTGCAGATAAGCCCGTAAAGTTCTTATCATTGTACAGTACAGGCCAGAAAAAAGAATTTCTTCAACCTTCTTCTTACTTTACCGTGTATTTCTGACAGGATAAAGCAGTAAAATTACTAAAGCTATTGGAGAAGCGAGGAGCCACATGTAGTTTACCAGGTACTATTATTTAATGCTGAATCACTATAAGTCTATCCCATTTATAATATGTATTGTTATGAGCATGTCAGAAATTCAATTAGTATTTGTTACTAAAGTTTCCATGTCATGATTGCTTAATCTTATTACTGAAATACAATCACTTAGTAAAATCTTGCTCAGTCATTTGTCAGCTCTTTATGAACAATTTATATATGGAACCTGACTGTAAACTGACCCGCACTCACATCCAGTAATGCTGCTTCTCTGATTTCTAGATGGATACCTCTGCCTCGCAGCCTGACAGCCTCTGCTTTGCTAACTAAAAATAGTCCCACTCCCATATTTTCTGTCTGCAAGGCTAGCCCTGTGTGACCACGTGTAGAGGAATGAAGGCAGTGGGTTGATTAACACTGATAACATGCAGCTGTGGCCTTACCACAAAGGCAGTGGGTTGGTTGACATGGATGATGTGCAGCTGTAGCTCGTTCTGCTAAGTGGTTAAATAGCCCTGAGGGGGTGGGGTAGAAGGAGGTTGTGTTGCAGGAGAAAGAGTATGGATGGTAGTACCTGACCCATGGTAAAAGCCCTGTTGGAGCCTACTAAGTTTGCTTGTGCTGCAACAATTGGTGTCCTGTGTGAGGCTGACTGAGTTGGACTGTGACTACAACAACCGGTGCCCAATGTAGGTGAGGCAAGCGGGAGAACCTGTGACCCAAAGCAGACGCTGTGAGAGGTGAGCTGTTGACAACTAATCAATATGGGTGTATTGCAATATTTGTTGTCCATCTTAACTCAAATTGTAACTACTATGTTTCAGTAGCGGGGAGTTCCCAGAGGCAGAGCAGGGAGGAGAAGCCCACAGATGTGCTCCAGGGAAAACATGAGACAAGCTGTGCAGTTTGAGTTTTTCTTATCAAAGGGTGTTCTGGCATTAATGGGGACCAAGGTCACTGTTTTCATGAGTGCAATTTGAAACTAATTCTATCTTTCTCTGTTTCCATGCAACAGAAATAAAAGCACACTTTTGTAAGAATTGGTGTATCCTTTCTGTCTCTTCAAAGTTGTCCTCTTGCCGTTGGAGCCAAAAGGACCTGGGCACTGATGTGCTCTTTTTATTTGGGATCTCGGAGACTGCCTGTGTCCAGCTTTCCCCTCCTGTGCATTTGTTTTCAGAAGAAATCTCAATAGATCAAAACTCTGACTTTCCTATCTGAGCAGAGCTCATAGATGAACCTATTTTTCCCTCAGCCTAGACAAGACCAGGCAACAGCCATGATTATGGTCATTGACAGAGGTTGCTCTTATAGGATGTGGAAGTTGTACCTGCCCATGATGAAGAGACAGATCCTGTGCATCCCAGTATAACAATCCCATAAGGCTATCACCTGAGGATCTGAGCTCATACCACCCTTGTATCAATGCTGGGTGTAAGATGCACGTGACATACAAGGGTAAAAGAATTATAGAAATGGTGTAAAGACAGAAAAGTTTAAATCTGTCTTTTAAGGGTGCTGTCAAAATAATATAGGATGAATAAAAGGCAGAAATGGTTTAAAACCAGAAAGGAAAGTTGAGGACATAAAGGTGTGATGTCACAGAAGCAGAAAGTGAAAAGTCTATAGGGAGCTGGCAGTTTAGGGGCATATGCACTCATGTACTCAGTCTTTGATAAAGCATGTGTCCTCAAGGTGTGGGAAATCTGCCAACATGTTTGAAGATGCATGTGTGTTAGGTGCTTGTAGTGTGTCTGCCACATAGTTTGGGTCATATTCTAGCAGGTATGGACCACATTTGGATCAGGGTTTCCATTTAGTTTTCTTCTCAGGGAAGTTAGTTTGCATGCATGAAGCCAGTGCAGAGATGTGAACGAACACAAAGTGGAGGCCTGTGGATTTGTATTACATGTATATATACATATACAGTTTATATCTAAATGCAAATACAAATGTAAATGTATATGTAAATACATGTATATATTGTTTCTAGCCAAATTGCTAATAAAAAACTAGCTTCTGTGTTAAAGGTCTAGAATAATCTCCTTAATAATTTTAGATGTCAAATACATTTAATTAAACTCATGCTTAAAGCCAGAAATGTACATGGACCAGAACAGAGAGGGAGGGAATGGGAGAAGCTGCAAAATTACTTGGCTTCTCCAAGAAGCCATTGCTTGGCTTAAGAGACCTGAGAGATGATAGGATTTAATCAAATCCTAATTGTCTTGAATTTGAGGGTTATAAAGGATGGTGAAAGCCTCCACATAGATTGGAAAAGTGAAGTCAAATGGTTTATCCATCTACCACTGAGAGAGAAGAGATGGGAGTTGGTTGCTAGGAATTATAGAAGTGCTGGCAGTCAATATTGCTTTAATTCCAAACTTCTATTGATGGCTTGGCTTCTGGGATGTTGGGGTCACTGCAATTGGGTTTTTTGGCTAAGCAAAAGCAGAATCATATAATTATCAGCATGTGGATGAAAAATGGAGCAAAAGATAGACACAGTGAGAAGACGAAGGGGAGAGAGAGTGCAGCAGTTAGAAACCAGTAAGGAGACAGATGAAACAACAGAAAGATGAAATGCACCCCTGGTGAGCCACCTTTTTTCTAAAATGCCAGCATCTTTATGAGACTTCAGTGTACAAACAAGGAATCTGAGTTTAGCCAGGGAGCTGTGTTGTCAAAGGCTTTTCTTAAAACACAAGAATTTTTAAAGCTAGAGTAAGAATGAGATTAAAATTTTGCTTCTTGCTACATAAGAGAAAAAATATCAATGACAAGACAAAAAATATTCTATGACAGAATATGGGACAGAGGGGTGCACCAAAGTTATTTTCCCCCTGTTAAATGAATTTCTGACTGAGAAAAGCAAGCGTTCTGGGCCATCTTAACCCTTCTTGATTTTGATAATTGATCACTCTAATTGTAATATTTCTAGATAGAATACATAACATACAACCTACAATTCTCTCTTTCCCTCCCTCCTTTTTAAATAGAAATAGACATTAAAGGGAAACATGAAGTTTCTCACCCTAACTGCACGCTGCACTGCCATGCACTCCCTGGG
This sequence comes from Falco biarmicus, assembly GCF_023638135.1. Classification (NCBI taxonomy): domain Eukaryota; kingdom Metazoa; phylum Chordata; class Aves; order Falconiformes; family Falconidae; genus Falco; species Falco biarmicus. The sequence goes on from NC_079296.1 coordinate 24,473,036, forward strand.
CAGCAGATGTCATGGCAAATCCTGCCGTGCCATCACTTCGGAGGTGTCCACTGGGCCACTGAGTGAGTGGCCAGGACTGACAGTGTCTGCCTGCTTCTCCTCCTGAGTTTTTTTTCCCTGCCTGGAATAAGCTTGCAGCCCTAGAATATATGCTAGTTATTGCCCCTAACAGTAAGCTTTTCCACCTGGCTTCAAAAAAACACATCTGCCTCGTTTATTATACAAATTAGTTAAGAAAGAGTTTTCCAACTGAATGTTTCCCTAAATCCATGGATGCTGCTAGGTCACTGACAGGAATAAACAAGGGTAAGTTTATTCCCTCTCAATGCCCACATTATGAAAGAGCTGAAACTCTCCTGCTGTCTTTTGTGGCATACTTGTAAATTCTCCATGATGACCGTTCGCATGTATACAACCCCTTGCAGCAAAGATTCCTCTTGACTGTTTAATAGGAATACTCTGGAAGTATTCTGATCTGATCAGAAATAAAGGGGTGAACGATGTTTTCTGAATCCCCAAAGTGGGCTGTGATGGTTACAAATGCCCAGATACTGTGGCCTTGTTAGATGATAAAAATTGTGGAGAAGGATGTTGTTCTTTCATCCTCTTCGGATGAAGGTTGCTGGATTTTTACAATGATGGGGAATGGATTTAAACATGGAGGGGTGGTGCCAGGTTGAGTATCTCAGTCAGATTTATCAGCCTGGGAATCCTAGAGCATCTGAAAATGCAGAAGTTGAAGCCTTTTAAACACCAACCATGGTTTCCCATTAAGAAATATGAGGAAAATTCTCTAGCTATCCTGGACTCCTGCTTCATATAACTGTTATCATGCACAGGACAAAGTCTGTATGCCCATACTGTTCATGCATAGGATAAATCTAATGTTTGTGTAATGAGTGTCCTGACTGTTTTAAGCTAAAATTTTGAAGTGGTGAGACCTCAAAGTTAAGAGTTAGCTGAAGAGTTAGACTTGGCACCTTTCATAGCAGAGTTTCAAATCATAGACTCTACTTTGCATGTAGGGCAGTGAAGTCCTCATGGAGGGCAAAAGACTTTCTTTGGATTTTTGTGCTAAGTTTAGCAATTAGAATACAGAGGAAGGTGAGGGGTGCCAGGGAGAGGTTTTCCTTAATGAATGTTAAATGACTGCCTTCCCCGTCTTCCTCTCTAGAACATAGCCATCTTGTCTTAATGCTTATTTAACTGATGTCATTACAGAATAGTACTAGGAATCTCACTGAAGCCCAGCAAATCTCTAACCCATCTGTTTGCACAGAATAAATCCTGTGCTCCAACCAGCAGGACTAAGAGAGCAGTGCAGTGCTGTCTGCAGCAGCAGCACAAATGAGAAGCGTTAAATAAGATCTCTAGCCCAGGGCTGACCTATAGCAGAGAGAACTGGAAATGCTAAGATGGATCAGCAGATGGTTAGTTAGCAACTTTAAAATAATTTGTTTACATTTTCCCTTTTCCCAGTGAATATTCCCTTCCACAAGTGGTCTTAGTTCCTTTATTTGTTAAGGGTACGTGTCTGTGATTTCAACCAAAGTGACTCAACTCCTTTCTGTGTTCAAACTATCCAAACCAAGGGCACCTCCAGCTCGGTATCCTGTTTCTGTCAATGGTCAAAAGTGGAATCTGAAGGAAGGTTTACTGTGGTCAAGTTTAGTTACTGTGACACAGCATCTTTTTCAGCTGAACATCAGTGAGCGAACACTTGCACTTACTATAGTATACTTAAATTCTTAAAAGTATAAGCAACCTCCATGAAAATAGTGCGTTTTATGAGACCCTAGGGGTAAGTTAAGGTATCTGCAGTCAGCTGATGGGTAATAACTTGCTGTGCTGTCATAAAATGAATGTCAGGGCTGCAGCTAGATACCACTTGAAATACTGACACTCAAGACTGGAGGTGGAATACAATACTATGGAATAAAAATCTTCCCACAATCTAGTCACTTTTTATTACAGCAGCTGCAATAGCACAGCTGGGACCAGAACAGCCAGATGAAGATGAAAAATGTTTACTGGAAGACTCCCATTACCTGCAGTTGTTAGGAAGGGGTGACTGCATTCATGGACCCTCTTCTACCACAGAAAGGCTTTCTTACTCTACCACCCTAAGGAGTCTTAAACCATCTGAAATTCACATCCTATTTTAGGGGACACCCTGAGCACAGAACGGTTCTGATCCAAAATTTTGTTTTGGTGCAATCCAGAAACACATTGTTCAGAAGTAATTTTCATTTCAGAACCTGACCATTGTGAAGCTTTGAAATTATTAGATACCCTGGCTTTTTTTTTTCTGTTCTCAGTTTTCTTTATATTGTTAGTTACTGCATTTGTAGCTGGTTTGGTTTTTTTTCCCATTTCTGTGCACAATAAAATCCTCACAGGTGAACAGAACCCCCCCTTGCTCATGCCAAATATTCTTCTGCATGATAGACTTCGGACAGAGATTTCAGTCTGAATGAAAACTTACAGTGAGCTGATCATAAGTTTGTGTGCCAACAGATTTCTAAACCAGGGAGTCGAATACAGACCTCCCACTGCCTTTATTTCTGCTTAGTTTCTTTCAAAGTATGCCACAGTTATTTAAATAATGTTTGCCAACACGCATTTATTTAGAAAACTTGGCTCGATGAAGCAACTCATAACAATGAAATGGCCATGGGTTGAGTGGGGAAAATCAAGCTGCCTTCAAACTACAGTGACAGAGATGAGAAATTATAATATCAGGCAGGGTTGTCCTTTCTTGTTTTAAGAAATTATCTGCTACAGTGTTTGTGCTGAAGATCTGTTGGGCCAGATTCTGAGTTTTCTTTGAATGACAAAGAAAGTCACTGTGACAGAGATCAGAGGCTAGTGATGTGCATAGTTTATTTGGAAGTGTTTATTCCTTTATTTCCTCTACTGTAGGTAGCAAGTTAATTTAGCCTGCAACCTTTCCATTTGCTTTAGGAAACTGGACACCAAAACCCAACTGTATGTCAGGAGAGCTGGGTTTCTGCATGCCTTGTAGTCTGTCTGGGCCAGAGCCAGCAGAACAGTTGCTTTGGAGGAAGCAACAGCAGCACACTACGCTGACGCAAAAGAGGGCTTTGCATGGGCCATTCCAATATTGAGATATGTGGTTTAAGGGCAGTTCTAATACCCCCTCTGCTGAATCAGGGCCTGCAGTAAGGTTCCTCTTAAACATTTGTGTATTTTAAAATCATAAAGGACTACTATAGCTACTATATATAAAACAGATATTTCAATTTTATTTGGGAAACTCTTTCTTGATTCTAGTTCATATGACTGTAGCATTTTTCTAGGCATTTATTTTTGATTTAAAGCTCCTAGCACTGGAAAAGCTGCTGTATTTTCTCTTTCAATTGATAACTGGTTAAGCACCCTCACTGTAAAAATCAGTAATTTAGTTCTAGTCTAAACTTCTGTTAGCTGGATCTATAGTTGGATCTCATTGTGCTTCTCTGCAATACATTAATCTAATCTAATTCCTTCAGATCCTGGAAATCCTCCTCCGTGCATGTGTGAAAGAATATATGTCATATCACAGTGATGCTGCTCATAAGGTTAAGGGCTTAGCTGTAGCCAGGCTGATGCTGTATAAGGTGAGCGACAACTCAGATCTCCTATTATAAACACTAACCCTACCAAAACCTGTTTCCATTTTGGTTAGCAAAGAAATAAAATCCCCAGTACAGTCTGCTGTCCAGTGCAGCTCTAGAACACTCAGACCAGAACCCAACTTTTGAGAATTTATTTTTGCTTCACTTTGCACTTTCATAGTGAAAATCAAAGTGAATGTATAAAGCATTATTGGTATTGTGATGCTTGTCCTCAAGAGACCATTTTTATAAGGATTTGTCCTCACAGTGCCTGTTAGTTAGTGTGTGCAAAGCTCCCCTTCCTAACTGATGTGCTTAAAGGTCTGTGGTACTAAAGGAGATCTTTTCTAGTTGATGCAGAAATGTTCTGCTGGCTTTAGTTTTTACTCAAGAACTTAGAGTGGAACAGGCACTTATTTCAAAGTTATTGAATTTTTTCATTGAACTTATTTTATTCAGATTAAAAAAAAAAAAATCAATTGGCCAGTATTTTCAGCTGCTGAACAGAGTAGTTGTAGAGAAGCAGATGTTTATATCCACAGGTCCCAGAAACAGGGACATCTTCATCGTGCTGATGCTGTACCAAGTTTCCTAGGTAGCATTTTGCATGTGCTAGTCCAGCAGAAGAGTAGGACACAGTTGTAAGTGTAATGGAGGTACTCACTTTTACACCTGAGCTCTTTCTTGAAGAACTGCTCTGAGAAAAAAAGAAACAGCTGCCAAGAAAGCCATTACAGTAATGTATTAAATGTACTTTTCTGAACCAGCTGCTGAAGTTGTAGAGGTCCCCATGCCTCTATCAGCAAAAGTTCTGAGAGAGAGCTAAATCTGGCAAATCAAAGCAATGAATGAGCTCACTTGTTTTAGGAATCAAAGCTTCTGACAAAGACATAAGATGTTGCATTCAGTTCTGGAAGATATCTGGGGCATTCCTCTCCTCGTTCAGTCTTGACAGATATATGAGATACTCTGCTCCAACTTTGCAAAAAAAAAAAAGTTAAAAAAATTATAAAACCGGTGTGGCTCTCCCCAGTTTCTGAAATTCTATTTTATTAAAGAAAATGTTTTCTATGCTTGGCTCAGGCAGCCCCTAGCTTTCACAGGAGCTTCACAGCTCTGGACAAGAGACTACTGTTCTGACCTTTCCATGAATTTTCTGGCTTAATGCATGAAGATGTGAAAATCTCCCTGGAATTGCCAGACAAGACCTCAATACTGGGAAGTTTTAAGGAATGCTCTTAAACACCAATCCAACCTGATTTCACTGTAAATATTCAGGCTTATTCAACTTAAATTTGAACATGTAAAACTGTGGCATGTTGTTCAGGAAAGCAAATTTCAGAGCTGTTATAGTGTTAAGATTTTAATATACCTACATTTTTCTCTTGAAACAAAGCTGGCCCTCCTCTGGCAGATGGATCCGTGAACCTACAGAGCTCTGTAAAAGTTCAACTACTGATGTGAATTTCACAGCTTTCCTCTACATTAAAAAGAAGATGCCAAAATTCAGATTCTTCCTTCAAGCCAAATTCCTGCCCGAGTTGGCAAACAGAATGTGTAGGTCTAGATCTGCACTTCATGACCCCATCGTCTATATCTATTTCCTAATTTAAAACAAGGACTTTACTCTGTCACAATCTAAATCAATAGAAAACGATGAGTGGTTTTGTATTTAGTTACCTGTCAAGTCTTTCAGAAGTGAAACAGGGGATCCATGTTTAAAATGTTAAATGATTCGGTCACCTCTGCTAATTGGGTATTGCAACTGCAAAATCTTTCACCCTATGGTGCAGATTCCCTTTTAAACTAAGCCACCTGCACCATTCATTTTGTTGACAAGAGGAAAGGGCTCATCTTTTATGATGACTTGTTGCTGTGGTAGCCATTTTCAGCAGGACACTCCTATTTTTCTTGAGACATTTCTCTTCTATCTTTAGCAGCACAGCCAAGGCCCAGGTCCATTTACCTTGTTGAGCTGCTTGCCTCCTTGGTAGGAGAACATCAATAATCCACTAACCCTGGAATTATTTATCTCCAAACTTGCTGAGCCCTTGGTTACTAAATGGAGAGTTATGAAAAATGTCTACCTACTGACACCATGTAATTTGCCATGCTGTTCATGTCAGACGCTCTCCATAAGAGGGAGGGAGAGACTGCTTCTACGGTATACCAAAGCAAAGATAGAAGAGGAAACGCTGAGACACTGCAACATGCTGTAGTTATCAGGACTGCTGTAGCTATTCCTACTCGAATATATTCCCTGCTGCAGAATGACACAAACCTATGTAGGCAAAAATCCCCATCGTTTTCCCATATCATGATAATGGAGATCATCACAAATCAGGGGACTGAACTTGTTACCTTAAGGTAAGACACAAAGCTTACATGAGTTGAGGCAGTATACAAGTGTTCATAAGATGTTCCTGTTTATGGCTGTTCACAGCTCATTTTTAAGTCACTAGAAAGGGAAAGAGAGGTGAAGTATGTTGTGTGGATCACACATGACTTTGCCCCATCTACCTATCCTTTCTTTTCACTCCCAGTCTCCACCTTGTGACTGATTACATCATCCCCTTTGCCTCTGTTGTAAACCAGAGATGGCTTTGATACATTCTCTTTGCCTGAAATAATCTCCTGGGCTCACTCAGACCCTTCCCCAACCTGTAGCCCAGTCTCTGACATAGTGCATTTGCTTTTCAGTTCTGCAAGAGAATCAGGTTGAAATCTAGTCAGGATGGTTCGGGTTTAGTGGCTGCATTTTCACCTGTTCCCCCATCCCCTTCATGGTCCTGGAACTGGAAGAACCTTTTAACTTGATGCACATCAGGATTAGGTTAGTCCAGGGTAGGTCCAGAGTACTGAAGTCAACCTGGTCTCTGTGGGAGAGCTTTAATATTGCTCTGTCAAGGGAAGAATATTGAACTGTCAAACAGATACTTAAATAGATGGGTAAATAAAACCCTGGGGCATCTGCATTGCAAAATGAGTTGTCAAGACTTCTAAAAAGACAGAACTGATGGGGGAAATAAAGAAAACAAGAGGGGACTGGTTTGAAGGGTCATGGCAGATCTCTGCGAAGGATGGGGGAACAATGTTAGAGGCCTCTCAGCCAGCAGACTGACTTTTACTGTTCCACTTCTTCCCTAAATTCCTTGCATTACACGGACATGTTCAGTGCACACATGGACGTATCCATCTGACCTGGATGAGACCGCTCCAGAAACCAGCAGAATGGCTGCAAAGATGCTACATTCCAGCCTGGCTGCTGCCGCTACAGGCAATCAGCATTCAGGGGAGCCACGTCCATTTCTGCCAGACCCAACCCTGCTTAATTTACACTGCTACAAAGATCTAATTAGACATTTCAGAAAGTCACTAATACTATGAGGTGTTCATATTGTCACAAGGCATTCTGATTTACTAACATGATATACGAGTGCAGATTAGTGTCCTGTGCATCCCATTAACATCTGAATGGGATAAGAGAGCTGGGTTCAGGTGGTCACCAGGGACTTGCTGTCCTGGCCCCAACTCTGCTGTTCTACTTAATCACTACAGACAGGCTTGAAACTCAAGAGCTTGATTTGCATTCTCTAATAAACTACTGTGGGTTTGAATGAATAGTTAAAAAGAAATCCAAATAATAAATACATTAAAAAAAAAAAAAAAGGGCATTGAATAAATGTTGAGTTTCAGTGCTTAGACTGTGATGGTTTCTTTTCTTCACCACAGACTTTCTATTTTTCTTTTGCTTTTTTTGCATTCACAGTTAATATCCAACACATGCTCCATCCCATCCTGTGTCCCCTTATGTCAGCTCCCATGGATAACACAAGCATCCCCACTTTTTTTGTCCGAGTCTAACTCAAATTGTGCTCTTGTGAGAAAACAACTTTGAAAGAAATAATTAAAACTAGGAAAGGAGAGAGAGAAAATGCCTTCAGTAACACAGGCATGTGTTGGGGTAGCAGAAGCAGTTCAGGATTAGATCCGGCTGAGAAGGTCAATCTGATCTCAGCCCCTTTCTTCTACAAGCTACCCCTTTGGAAGCATTCTTATCCTGTCAGATACCCAGAAATTTGACACACAATACTCAATTATCAGGCCTCATAATATGTATTATTAGGAAACAGTCATGAATGTAAATGGAACATATAATTTTACTGTACAGTTGTGTGATGGCTACACTGGTATGCGGAGCATGTTGTGACAGCCAAGCCAAGCACCCAGGTACCAAAGATCTCATGGCAGAGGGCTTCAGAAACAGTTGTGTCCTGAGAAGGTACCTTCTAACAGCATATTCAGCCTGCAATAACAAGGTATTAAAGTATTTTTTCCAGAAACCCTCCAAAAGGTTTGGACAACTGGCAGTTGAAATTCCAGAAGACAGAAAAGTTAGTGTCAGAGCCTTGGAAAGGTGTGATGGGAGAAATAAAACCAAGAGGCTCCATTTGAAGCTGTGGTTCCCAGGACAGGTGTGATGTGTGGAGGAAGAGCCTGATCTGAACAAAGCACCACTTTGCAAACTTGCCTTCTTGAAATGTGAAGCGCTGGCCTCTTGCATGGTGAGCTTTGTGGTCTCACTTTATTTCCTTGAGATTTACTGGGAATGAGGCAACCTTTCAGATCTGATGCCAAAACGGACACATGTCAAAACTGCTTCGTTACAGCTGCTAAGCACACCAAGATGGAGCTCACGCTCATGCTAGTTACAGCTGCCATTGTCACACAACAAAGCTTGCAACTCAAGTATGAGTGTTATGAACACACGTAAGAGTTTGATGTGTGATATAGATGACAGAAAACCTGAAGTTTGGGTTGCTTTTTTTCCCCTAGTATAGAGAAGTCTTAGGAGAGAGGGAGTGGTAGCCACAAAATTAAATTCTGAATACGTTTTTTTATTCCACTGAAAAACAGTTGAACTATTTGCCTGCCTTCCCCACCCTTCACCAAAATTGAACAGCCAAAGAAACACAGTATATAGTAGACCTATTGTAGAGAACAAATCTTTACATAAATACACAAATTTAAGGTTTTGAACAAAACAGAACTATGTTCCTCCTTTTGGAATGATCTGTTCGTTTCCAGAACATGCACTGACATAGGACAGTCATAGTCTTGTGTCTGGAGAGAAAGCAACAAAATAATAATGGATACAAAAAATATTGGTATTCTGGAAGAAAAAAAAATTCTTAAATTTGTCCAAAAATACATGAGAAAAATTCAGGGAATTATGCTATCTTTGGTTCCTATCTTATAAATTTATTCTGAAACCAAGACCTCCCAATCTTTTCTTGAAAATGTCCATTACCTCTCTAACGAGCAGGGCCTCTACTTTACCGTTCTTTTGACCAAGGTAGTAAGACCTGTGAGGGACCACAGATTTTAGCTACAGCCTGTTCTCCTACCACACGCACATATGGGAACTATACACTGGTATTTCTTTTATCTTAGTGGGTGCTTCCTATGGTCTGTTATGTCAAGATATTTCCCTGACCAACGTCTGATGAGATGATTTAAATGGGAAAGCGAGAAGTTACCATGTCACCAAATTTCTGTCATCTTAGCTATGCTCTGGACTTAGTGTCACACTGCTGGCTCATTCAAAGAAACAGTGATCTGGAAGTTGATATTTAAGGAGATGCATTGTGCAGTTTCTGGCTTAATTAAGCCATTAAGATTTTTTTAGGGGTTTAAGCACAAGCAATTTGCATGCATAATTCAGCATGCACACTGGCTAGCCTTGCACTTCTCTTGTTCTGAGGTGAAACAGATTGTGAAGGGGGAGACAGCTGTGAGAACATCCTGTAGAGTCAAACTGAGCCAGTCCCTAATTTACATTGTGGCCTAAGAGATGAATTAATTAGACTTTCCTAGCTTGCAGTTGGCAATAAGTTTCTAGACCCATGCTGGGTGTACACCCTGTTTGGCATGGAGCTGGCACTGTGGAGCAGAAGGTATTGATTTGACAGCTCAGGGAGATTATCTGTGGTCTCCTGAAAATGAGGGGAACTGGGGGAGTGTTGGCTGTTATTAACTGCTCTGTTGGGAAGCGCTGAAGTGATCTTTGTGCCTTTGGGATTGAGGTGTATCAGCTGCTTTCATAGCATTGGTAAAACAAGTGATGAAGCTGTGGCTTTCTCCATCTTGAAGTACAGGTCACAGTGGTTAATGTGCAAAACTGGGAGAGAGGCAGTGGCTATATCCCTTTAGCTAAGGACAAAACAGGAAAAATCTGCACGTGTGCACGTGTGTGTGTATATGGAAAGAATGAACGATATATAAGTGGGTTTAAAAATATCCTGTGTTTTCTTTCCTACAAAAATATAAAAGCACACGATTATACTTCATTTGGTATAAAAGTTTTCTATTTCATGATAATCAAAATTTCATTTCTGACAATGTAAAGAGGAGAAAAACAAGTAACAGTCTATCTTTTCTTTTATATGTGCTGCTTAGAAGCAATAGGGAGGTTTCTTGATATAACCTTTTTTCCTCTGTCCCATGAAATGTTTGGTCTGGAAAAGTAACATAAAAGATAAAGCAAAAAGCACTCAATCAGTAGTAAGGAAAGCAAAAGTAATAATGTTTCTTTAGAAGTTAACACTTACTCATTATGAACTTTAAAAATTCCCTCCACTATTTTTCTCAGTTGTTTTCTGTGCCAGTCCAAAACCTAAAAGACATCCCTTGAAATATCATATAGCTATAGAATACAAAGACAATGGATGTAATCTATTATGTAGGAAGACTATAGCTGATACAGTGGAAACCTCTTAAATCATGAATGAATTCCATGAAGAACAGGCTTATGCTATCTTCTGATTTTTTTTCCTTTCTTTTCCTTCCTAATTTCTCCTTCAAGTTTCAGCCAAACTAAAAAAATAGTATTCCAGTTTTGAACTAGGAAAAGACCAGAAATGAGCTAATGATATTATTTGTTTGTTTTCAATTACTTTACACTTCTGGGTTCCAAATCAGCAGAAGCACTTAGGTTTCCTGTCCCCTTCCCATTACTACGATCAGACAAGTTTGCAGTGAAAATGCAGACTGGGCAGCAATTGATTTCTGCTAATGGTTACCGTAGTAATGAACAATCTCTGATTTTATTCTACCTATTTATGTCAAATTGAATCACCACTTCTCCTAATAACCTTGGAAATAAGTGTTTCTCCATGTTCTGCTTCTGAGAATAGATAAATGCAGTCTCCAAAAAAACTGCTGTTATAGCACGGCACATGCATGGTGCAATCATGTGCCATCTCTGCAGTCTTGGGGATTTCCGTTATATATGCATGGTTCTGTCCAAGTTTCCCCTTATTTTTAAACACTAGGTATAAAATGACTCAACTTTCTCCCAAATGTTTGTTCCCTGGCAACAGCTGAGTTTTCAGCAGCAGTTTTAATGCAGGAGATTAGCTAAAACCAATGAGCTCAGTGATGGATAACAGAAGCAACTGGTTGTTCTGGCAAGTCCCTCCAAGCAGCTTTATTAGCAACTGTTGAGATTGCCGACTCCAAATTTTCTACAACAAAAGACCTTTTGAACAGAGTTGGGTGCGTGGGTGGTGTTGTGACAGGGGAAGCATTACAGGAGAAGGGACTCTGGTATCAGGAGCACTGAATGCTGGCTGCTGCACTTCCAAAATCTTTATGAATGCCAGCTACCGGTGTGAAAGGATCATGCAGCAAGTTGCAAGTAGCTCATGGTATTTACTAGGTGTTTGGGGGATCACTGAGCTTTTTAAGCACAATATAATTGCTTGTCAGAAAGCAGCTAGCAAAGCAATGTAAGGTTAATATTTCCTTCTGATGGTCTTTTTCAGAAGCTCTGTATACTTATATACAGTCAGTAGTCACGAGTGGACTTCTCAGGATGGTGGTTTGAGACATCTGAGACTTGGAAACAAGTGGATGGGTGATCCTTTTGGTTAAGCTGCTTATCATTTAGCTCTAGGCACAGATCTGCAAAGTTTTTGAGTCTAAGTCTGCATCTGACACAATCATGTCAATGAAAATACAATACTTAAGTAGTATGGTTAGTAAGAAAAGTGTTCTGCTGTTATAAAATAAGGTCACCATTCAGCAGATCTGGCTTCAGTTTTCCATATATTTCTTGCACTTTCAAAATATACCTGACATATTTTCTTATCCTTTTTCCTGCATATTCAGACACTAAAATTTCTGGGAAAGAGACTGAGTCTTTTTCTACATGTTTCTCAACAAACATTTCTGAGTTTTAGTTTGGTCTTAGAGGTGATGCTATACTACAAATCAATTTAAGCATTGTTCTGCGTTTCTTCTAATTCCAGTCAGTTAAAAGACAGTGTTCTTGGATGAAGACCTGGCTATCTGCATCACTAGAGTAGACTGCTGCTGAACATCTACCTGGGAACAGAAGAGATTGCCCACTCAGCAGCTTTCCCTTATGCAGCCTGTGACAGCCTTTCTCATACACCATACAAGCAGAGGTATATTGCATTGATGGTGCCAGGATTTCATCCCTGCTGCTTAGCCTACTAAGTCAGTTATGCATGGAAGTAGCAGTTAATTTTTAAGATAATACCTTTTTTTTCTTTAACAAGCAAATTATCCCATTGATGAAGTCTGAGTATGAAATACCACCTGTTAAACAGGACAGATTAGGCATGGAAGGCCATTCATTATCATCAATGCTGCCAATGTTTGTTTATGAATAAAGAAACTCAAGCCTTTGTGGCTTTTATGTTTCTATACCCATTAAATTTTATTTTTTTAAATAATCAAGTTACAGCTGTTCCAAACAACTCTCCCTCATGAGTACTCTGAGGTTGTTTGCCTGTATTCCCACTTACTATACATAAATACTGGCTTTGAATGATCTGTCATGAAAATGTGATTCTTATTTTGAGCTACAGGAATTGATGGCTTCTCTTATATGCAAATGTGACAGGTTAATGAGGCAGGGTTTTAAGGGAGAGGAGTGCTGGAATCTTGCATAGAATAAAGCAGCCAACAGATTGATTCAGGCTACTGTGGTTAACTCACAGTATTATTTTTTTTAAAAAAAAAAAGCTTTATGAAGTAAAGGCATACACTCTGGAATATCACTTGCTTTACTACACACTTGCTTAGGCAAATGCAAGGTGATTGTTTTACAAAAACAGAATAATATTACAGACTAATAATAGAATGTAATAAATTATGCAGAAGAGCCTTTTTTTTTTGTCTAACACTTTTAATCATGTTGAAAAGGATCTTAGTCTCATTCTTTACTATGAATAAAAAACTTTCTTTACTATAAAGAAAAAACAGATCTGTTAGTGTAAGCTGTTGGGGGTTTTTGTCTGGTTTTTCTTTTAGGTCAATCTCAGCATCCTGTTCTGAATACATAATAATTAGGGTTTTTTATCAAAGGCCAAATAATAGTGTTTACATGCTCCTTTGATTGACTAGCATTTCTTTGTTTTGAGAAAAAGACCTTTCCTTAGGAAAGAAGCTTCTCCGATAGGTGGTCAAGGACACATCCTAACAGGCTAACAGGCAAACTGTTTTGATGCTACACCAGACATATATCCACCCCCAATATTGTTCAGTGTCCAAAGAGAATTTTTGCACAAACTTGATCCAAAGTCTGCAGAAGATGTTGGTGGTACACCTTGGTCAATATTATGGATCATCCATCACCACCCAGATTCTAATTTTCAGCTATACTAAACAGCTCTAAAGCCATTCAGATTGTGATTTTTGTCTGGAAAATGAATATTTTAAAATGATCAAACCAGTTTCCTGCCCAGATGTTCAACAGGGCTTCCAGAAGCATAAAGCTGACCAGCAGATTTCAAGCTAAGAGGGTAGGGGTAGATCACCTACAGCAGATACTCCTTTCTCTGACTTGGATAGGCTTCTGCAATACACACTGAAGCCCATTTGCAAAAATAGGAATGGACAGAGCTTGCCAAAATCTTGTAGCCTAATTAGGCTGAAATTCAAATGAGAGAAGTCCAGCTGTTAAAAAGAAAACTGTAAAACTAAAGAGCTAGAAACAATCACAGGTATGTTAGAGATCTCTGTACATACTGCTGAAAGCAAATCTGGCTGGTTGGCAAATCTTAAAGAGAATTGCTCAGTGATTGTTCATCCTACTTTAAGATTTTACCCTGGGCTGTAACACTTCCAAAATCTGCAGCCACACAAGTGTCTGTCTTGCAAATAGAGAAGCCTGGGGCAAGTGTCTGTCTTATGTGCTTGATGGGACAGAAAGTTTGAAGTTTACCCCAGACTTTTATTCTCTTTTGGTCAACATAATTTCATTTTTTCATGTTTGCAAGTTTTCTTTCCATGTTTCATTCTTCATTCTCACCCTGAAAATAGATTGGGTGTTTATGCTGCAACAAACTGACTCAGAGCTACAGGGAAAAGTCTTCCCATGAGCCATGAAATCTGTCTGTCTATTGTCTGGCCTGTGTGTTTTATCCAACTTTTCCAAATTTAATGTCTGTTCATATATACATGTCTGTGTACATATATATACACACACATATCACAAAGGTTCAAACAAGTGCCATCAACTAGATGTATTTTTCCAATTTTTACTACTAAAAATTCACAATACTTTAATGTGCTCAAACAATTTTAACTTTCAAATCCTGAGAGAGCAGAAAGATCAAGTTTACATTGCATTAGGCCATAAGTTACGTTACGTATCTGCACATCTTTGTTGCTATTCTTTTTTTAATCCTGGCATGTTCTCATATGGAGTTATAGTGACATTTACTTTAATCATTCACCTTTGGAGGCACTAATATTGCCAAGAACAGCTTTCAACAATGATGTTTAGGTCCCTAAAATAGAAATATCTCAGAAGTCAGTATGTTTAAGTAGGTTTTGTGATTCTTCTTCATCTGACTCCTAATGCTCAAAAGGCATTGTAATAATAGGAGAGGAATAATGGCAGAAAACTCTAACCTGATGCCCAAAGTGTTGCTGTTCTGGCTAGGAGAATGTTTGTTGGAGATCCTGAACAGAGTCCGTTGTACCCCCCACAAAGAAGAGATTTACAAGGCACAAGCCTTCTAGAAATAAAAGTAACCTCTGTCATTATCATTTAGGAGGAAAATGTTGAGCTTGGGAAAACTGTGAGAAAGTTTACAAAGGGTATAAAGCAAGTAAACCTTTGCCAAAGTCTTGGATGTGTTCAGTAATTTAGCAGTTTTATTATGTGGCTGATGGAAACCTTTCACTGTGTTAAATAGCAATAAATAATGAATGAATGATCTGATTTTCAGTGTGACATGAACAAATCTTGTAGCCAAGTCCTGCAGAAATGCAGCACAGATTTACTGATTCTGCATAGAACTGCTTGCTACAGAATGTTGTGTTGTTGTTTTTTGGTTTTGTTTTTAACTGCAGTTACTCCTCAAAAATACTATTGAAACCTGTCAAGGAGTTATGAAATCAGCAGGTTGACTAGCATCTTAGGAATTACGCTTTCCAGCAGTTATTTCCCAGGCCAAGCTGCACCAGCTGATTCTTTCCATTTTCACTCTACTCAACCAGAGAAATTCATAGGTTAGTTCAAGAAAAAAATATTGGTGTATAACAGATGTCAATGTAAAGAGAATCTGGTCTAGTCTTACATCTATGCACTACAGCTGAAGAGAAATGATTGATAGCTGCTAACAGAACTAACTTTCATTAATTGATTCCTGTTACTGCTAGAACTTGACTAAAACCAGAAGAGTTGTCCTTGGCTTTTGCTAAGGGCATCAGAAGCTAATTTCTGTTTTTCCATGTAACTACAGGCATCCTGCACAATTCCTATTATCACATCTTAGCTTTGGCTTCTCAGTTCTAGACACAACTCAATAGCAGCCAGATTGGCTTTCAAGGAGCACCCTTGTGTCCCTCTAGATCAGGGGTCCTCAAACTACGGCGCATGGGCCGGACATGGCCCCCCAGGGCCCTCAATCCGGCCCCCAGTACTTACAGAACCCACCCCCTCCCCCCACCCCACCAGGGGTTGGAGGGGGAAACCAAGCAGCTGCAGATGACTGCCTGCCACTTCATCCGCGTGCCAGCCCCCTGTTTTAAAAGGTTTGAGGACCCCTGATCTAGATACATTGCTGGCCACCACCTTGCCTAAAACTCTCTTTTCTGCATAACATTTTTATTGGCTGTTTGTTAGTTGCTTCCCTTTCCACATTGTCTCTGGTCATACAATACTGACTGTGAAGTTGTTGTTTTTCAAATGTATGTGAAATGCATAACTTTTCTTCCTATTGCAACTTACACCCTTTAAAACTTACTCCAGTTGTGCAGAAGGCACCTTTTTTTTCTTTACGGACATAAAAGTTTGACTGCCCTTGCAGTCTGCAGTCTTAGAGTACTTTATCTCTCAACTCTCAAGATAACATTTTTCTTGGGGTGGTGACCTCTCACCATGCTCAGCTGAATTCTTGCCTGCCTGGGTAAGGAATTTTGTTTTAATTGGAATAAATCTACAAGCTGGCAAGAAGTAACACTGCTCTCACTAACTCACTCAGAATTGCTTGAAAATTTGGTTTACATCACTTGAAAGTATTGGCAGCACAAATTCAGGTTGCAGGTTCAAACTCTTTACTTGCTTTATAAAGGGGTTTACTTAGTTTCCAAACTGATAGAGAACATGTTTCTTAGTAATGAAAACCCTTCGGTGAGCAAAGAACAAATGACCTGTCCAGCGAGTGCAAATGGAAAGGAAGAATGCAGAGTGGGGAGCGAATAGCTGAAAAAGTTTCCCATTTAAGAAACAAAAGCACTGAATGCATTCGTTGATACTGATGATCACAAGCATCTGTCTGGATTAGCTCTTTCAGGTTTTTAGCAGGACAGAATCCATACACTTGTTTCTCCACTCTCACTCCTGAGAGTCTCTCAGGACTCAAAACCACTGTATTTTGTGTCACCTTGTCATACTACAAAATCGTGGATGAATGAACCCTTTCACCAAGACGCATAACACTGCCATTATTGTACTGACCATACAGACAAAACATAGTGCTCTAAAGAGAAAATTTCCCTAGAAATTAAATATGATGTCTCTCATATTATCAGTTATAAAGCTTCTTTGGCAACCATGTATATATAACATTTGTTTTAGTGATGTAGCACAGCATAGATTTTTGTAAAAGCAGATAGTGGTAAAGCAGGGACGTGGGTCACCATCCTATCTCACTTTCTGGTGTGAAGCTGATTGTGAAGGTAGAAAATCAATATACAATAAAGGTGGCACATGTTGAAACTAAATTGAAATGATTGATTTTTTCCCAGGATCATTAGATTCTCCCCAAAAATCTTTGTTTCTAGCTGTGGAGAAATATTTTCTCTTCACTTTAAGTTCATGGTATAGTTCATTTGTTTGTGTGGGGTATTTTTAGAAAGAGAGTAAGACATCACTTGTGCAGGAAATAAATCCTGGAAATCACTGTATTTCAGAAGCATTCCCAGAAGTCCCTGTAAATACAGAGTACTTAACGGGATGGATATCTTCTTAATCCATGAACATCTTTAGCTGTTGTAAATCCCCCTTCCACCCCCTGGAAAGTAAATAGTGCAATGCATTAATGCAGTGTCATTTGCCATGAGAAGGCTTTGGGTATCATTCTGATGTGAGGCAGAGTTGTCCTGGGGCTTATTATGAGCTTAACTGCAGGATGAGAAAAGAACCATATTCATATTGTAACACCTTGCTTTGCTCAGATACTTCTTACCTGCTACGTATATGCATGCCAAGAACAAGTTTCTGAATAAATCACATTCTGTATTCACACCCTAGGTTAGACTGCAGGAACACCACCAACTCTGCTACAGGATAATTCAAAGAAGAGTTTTGCTGATCTCTGGGAAACTAACATCTAACTTCTCCCCATGTTTCAGGAATCTAATGAAATTTTCAAGTAATAATCGAATCTATTGAAAACATCCAAACATCCTGGTATATGTACAAAATAATCAAGTCCTTTCTGCTGTATTGCACTTAACCTGTGCTTATGTGTCAGCTGCGCTGAATGATTTGAACTGCCTACATGTTGCTACTTAAAGAAAATGGGGCCTTTAGTGACCCTGAGTAGTGATGGTAGAAATAGACTATCGATATCAACTCTGCATAGATTTTTCACCCCTCGTAGAAAAAATGGTTCTTCAGGAGTAACAGAGCTAACCACGGCTGGCCACGAAAAATCCCTCAGCAGATATCTGCCATGCTTGGTTCAGTTCTATGTTCAGTGATCTTTGCTATGAGGCTCCTATAAATTCCCAATGTTCATGTTTCACTTTCTAATTAATTTCACCATCTGGCAGTGCTTCCTTCTATTCATTACATGTAGTCCTTTCTTAATGCTTTCCCATTACCGATAACCGCGTTTCTGAGGTTAACCAGCTCCAACCTCAATTTTTTGAGAATTTTTTGAGTGCGATCACCAACCAAAGCAATGGCTGCACTCAGGAACAAAAGTGCTCACATCTGTCAGTCTGTTCTCATACTGATTTCCCTTATGTTTTTCCCACTGAATTTCATAAACTCTTTTTTCTTTTTCAGTTACTTAGTTTATCATTATGCCTTTTTTGTACAATCCCAGACTGAAAATATTTTTTCTCCCATTGACCTCACAGTGATTGTTTTTTTAATTTAATACCCTACCAGCTGACTGGAATCTGACCTCCACCTTCACTAAGCAAGCTATAACATTTTTAACGTTAAAAACTGATGATAAATCTCTGTGCGTAATTTTTCATGTGTAGGTCACAGTACTATTAAAACGTAAAATTCAAATAATCATCATTTCAATAGTCTCTAAGTCTTCTATTTAAATCTGTGCATGACCTTTTTATCTTACTAATTTAAGATTTAGGCTTGACAAAAGTTTCCAATGCATTATCTATTGAGTGTTTACCCTACAGCAATAGACATCTGTCCGAAATGTCAAATTGTGAAATGCTAATTTAACATTTTTTAGGAGGTGTCATTCCATGTTGTCTTCATGTGTTGTGTGTGTCCCCTCCCAAAATAAACTTTTTCCTTAGATGAAAAACTTCCAAGGAACACCTTCCCCCCCCCTCCCCCAGCCCCCGCAATGCTGTCTTTGTGTATTCTCTACCACTTTTCCTCTGTTTTAAGTAGCAAGATGAAAGATGACAGAAGTGGAAGAATATGGGAGAAAAATGCATACCATATCTCTCTTCTTTCTACTTGCCATGATTGAAAAATAATAAAAATTATGCTTTCATTGGGAAATAATCAGGAGAGTATCTGACAAATTAATGGCTACTACATTTCCCAGTTTCCATGCTGGAACATCTTTTAAAATTGGAAGCACTTTTTGTAAAAAAAGTTACTGTTTTTTCAGCCTGCTCTATTACTAGTGCTCTGAGGAAACAGAAATGCTTATGGATGAAAGTATGGAGGCAACTACAGTTACAAAGTTGTAACTCTGCTTTCTGAGCATGGCAAAGATTAATATTTAAATTTTAACATATTTCCTACTCTTTTTTAATGGGTTTCTCCAACAACAAACAAGATGTCTTCATCTGTTTGATCACAGAATGAATGAAAATGAGATCAGAGAGAAAACATCACACCAGCAGTGCTGTGTTTCAGGACAGTCCCCACTCAGCTCTGATGAATGTCTGTGTCTGCAGCACAGGGCAGGTTCACCCCACAGTCTGCTACAGTCCTGACAACCTCCTCGCAGCTCAGGAACAGCTAACAAGGCTGTCAAGACCAGTGTGAAAGCAGGTGCTTTTAAATCAAAAGTCAAACATTTTCCGTTTCTGAACCAGGAAAAAAATACGTGTACAAAATCTGTAGGAGGAATGTCCTGTTACACTTATGAGTACCCTGAGACTCAGCTGGAGACAAACCATTACTAGGAAAAATGGTCTTAGCTGTTACCCATGTGACCTAATGACAACTTTAAAGAGTAGAGTTATTGGTGTAAATCCTCACTTTACTGTGTACTAGCAGACAGTACAGTCCTTGCTTTAGAGCACTGGTGTAGGAAACAAAATCTGCTTGTAGCTGTGCTGCCAGCTGGCTGCGTTACTGCAGGTACAGGTGATAATTGTCCATTTGCTCCTGTGGTATGAAATGTGTTTCTTTGGATTCAAAATCTATGTTTACACTACTACAGCTTTCTGAATTATCACATACTCACCGGAGACTGTTAGTAGACGGAGGATCCTTTTCCTTCTTGTCACAGATGGCAAACTACAATGTACTATTTCAGAGGCTTTGCACTGCTGTGCGTGCGATACCTCATTGAGCCGTGCTTCTCCAGTAACGCATCTAAGACTTGTTTTCTTGGCCAGCTCCTAACCATTCTTAATTTGTACGCATTTCACTTTGAGAAGATCAAACATCTTTAGAGTCACTAGTTTACAGGTGAGCAGGCATCTCCTCAAGCTGGTGTATCCTGCAATGGGCATTATTCCTGCTTCTGTCTCTACATGACCAGTATGAAGTTTACAGTCACTTGGTTCCTGTTACTAGGAGCTCAGAAAAGGGATGCTAATATCTGGCTAGTCCTAGGGATTGCTGTGATCTGCAGCTAATTATCATTTGCAAAGCACTTTCCAGTCCCCAGAAGAACAGGTCTTGATGCTCCCCAGCAGAGAGCTATCAGCCCACAGCTGGCGGGATGCCCTGCTCTGTAGAGATTTCCTCGTGGTTATTTTAAGATAATTAGCTGATCTGATACCTAGTGCCCTTTGCAATTCTTATCTAACATGACCAATTTGCAAATGCACATACTTGTGTGCATGCACATCTCTAATTGAAACACGTCTAGAGGGCAGACTGCTGAAGCCCCAGCAACAGCGGCTGTGCTGCAACCACCACAAAATAAGCAGTAGCTGGTGAGTAAAGAAATCCTCCTAAAAAGCATGTCACTATTCTGCCTAGGTGCAGGAATGGTGCGGCCATCACCCAGAAAAGGGAAGGAGAAGCTGTTACTCAATGTTTTTTTCTAAAATATGATCTTGGATATACAAATGCATGTGAAGGCAGTAGACAAACTGCACAGCTCTCGCTGGAGAAGGCAGTCGCTCCTTCACGCCTGGCGACACAGTGCTCTGGAGTGTGAGACAATTCATCTGAAATTTAGAAGCAGCTGTTGCATCAGGGTTTGTTTAAAGCTGTTTTTCTCCAGGAAGTCATTATTTGAAATAAATCTTGTCCATTAAAGAGACATACTTGAGTAGTTATGTAATGCAGCATAGGGTTCATTAAACTAGAAAAGCATAGGATATTCAAAAGCCTAATCTGGCTAGAAAAATAAATGTGATTTAAAATGGAGCATCTATGTATCTGAAAAATACCTATGTTTTTCTAAATCCAAGCTTTAGCATCGTAGAGGTTTATTTTTCACTGTTGGGCACTCTCAAAGAAAAAAAGACCTCAAACCAAACAAAACCCCTTGCCTCTTCCAGTATATCAGGCTGAGCTCCTCAAAATAGATACATCTCTGTTTAATAAGGATATATTTTTCTTTTAAAATACAGGGTCTGCTTTTTATATGTTTTTAATTTGCAATTTCAGAGCCATCTGCCCTGTGCATGAAGACATGAATTTGAAAGTAATGTTATCTAATCTCAGAGACAATGGATGAACCAAAACCAGTCTGAAAATGATGGGATTTACTTGAGTAAAGGAGAAGTGTTTAAATATTTACAGCATCTCCATACATAAAATACAATAAACACTTTAAAACCCCTAGTTTGATGCACTGTTACAGGTCCTTACTAGGAACAAGCCCTCAGCAGTAACAGGCAATAGAAAACCAACTGTTGCTTTTGGGTGAGCTTCGGGGGTTTTTAGCTTGGGGATTGGTATAGTCAAACATATCCATCAAAAATTGATTCAGAGGCAAAAAGTAAATGAAACTAAAAAAACGTATTTATTAATACTGCTTTGGTTTTTAGCTGTTACGGTTCACATGTTCTTGACACAAGGATTGAAACACTTCTTTTTAATTAAAAACGGAGTCTCATATTTATGTGCTTTCAGCAACCCAGACTCTGTGATGCAAATACTTAGAGAGGTTGTTTTTGATCCAGCCAGATAACATGAATTTGGATTACAAAGGCTATTTCACCTCTCTTGCACTGAAGCTGTTCTGCAGTTACTATTCCTGTTACAGCAGGGTGAATCAGAGTGTTCCTCACTCTTTTCTTCTTACCGCACTGGATGGTCAGGGCTATCTTTTTAGGTGGAACACAGCAAATTTAAGTGACATGCCTGAGAACACAGAAGTCTGTTGCAGCGGAGGAATTCAATGCAGAACTGCC
This sequence comes from Falco biarmicus, assembly GCF_023638135.1. NCBI lineage: Eukaryota > Metazoa > Chordata > Aves > Falconiformes > Falconidae > Falco > Falco biarmicus. The sequence continues at coordinate 24,494,956 of NC_079296.1, forward strand.
AAACTCCCTTCTAGGTTTCCTCTTGGTTGGATTGCCCATTCCCCTGAAACTACCTTCCATTAGCTGCTGCAACATATTATGTCTCAGACAATACACTTGTGATTGTGTACTCCAGCAAAGTGTGAACATTATCTGGCAGATAGCTTATGATCAGTGCACATAAGCAGAGCCCAGAGGGCTTGCTTCTATTTTCAGCTGTACTACCACTGCATCTGATCCATGACAAGGTCACTTGAGTCAGTGAAATCCCTGGCTGCCTGCCTCCAGTCATTAAGCAGTAAAACTTTTAAATGAGCACCCCAAATTGGGAGGTCACTGTGTTGATTGTCTGTGTAGGTACCTTTGTAGGGAGAAACTACCAGGTCCTAAAGGACTCTTTATCAAAAAAAGTCTAAGGAGAACTGAGAGCTGACAGTTTAAAGCTGGACATATCTGAATGAGAAGCATGATAAAGATTTTGAGCACGGCAACTGAGTAGCCATTTGTAGAAATTATGAAGGTCAGTGAGAGATTCTGCAGCTCGGAAATCCTTTGTCTGAAAACCTAGGTATCTTTCCAGGCAAGGTTACCTCAAGCTGATTAGTAGGTTCAGTTCCAGAACAACCCCATGTAATTGTCATGCCTGTGATACGTCTGTGGTGGTCTAATAGCCCCTTCAACTTTAGACACTTGAACTGCCAGCTGCATTGTCCAGGAAACTATAAAAGGTATAATTCAATAGGTTTTTGAAACAGACTGAGTTAGAATAACATATTCTAACCTATTGGTTTTTTTAAAAAATAAATCTGCACACCCTTAAAAATCTTATGACAAATATTTATGGTTTCATTATAATAAATCAGTTGCCTTTAGATGTATGGAATAAAGAGCAGTCTCTTCCAAAAGAACTCCAAAGGGATGGAATTAGAGAAGTATTTAGCTGTTTTTAGCCAGGAACTAGAGCACAGGCCTCAGGGAATTATGAAATGTGTTATCTTCTTGCAGAAAGGCCTAGACTGACCTAATGAGGCCCAGTGTGTCCCAGGTGTATAGTCACGCAAAGCTATCCCAGTAGTTTGTAACTTCTGGATGAAAATATTTTAGGTGAGAAAAGAAAACACACTTTTTACTTAGGGATGCCCTCCCCTGTGGCAGTGACTCTGCACGATTTCTACCGTTCACTAGCAAATAAGACATTGGGGCGTCCTCTTTGGGGACATTAGTGTCTGCTTCACTTTTGGTGATGGCCAGCCACCACAGCTGAAGGATCTGCCCCTATAGACCAACATATCAGTGGAATGTCATTACCGCAGAGGAGTAAAAATCAGCTATTATAAAAATTCCTTCCAAAGAAGATGGCTCAAGCTCATTCACTTGTGGCTGAGAGACTAAAGTTTGGGGAAATAGATGTTCTACATGTGATTTTGGTTTCTTCCAACACCTTTTCCCCAATAACAACTGAACCCAATGGTTTAATTCATTTACATTTGAGAGTCTAGTTTATATAGGTGATTTGGGTTGATTTCTATGATGTAACGAATACCCTTGAAATCATCTCTGTTATTGATAATGAATGCCAAGACAAAGCGCCACACATAGTCACACCATCAAAAAGTCTATCTGCCACTTGGACATCAGTCAGGGAATCATAGCGTAATCAATCTAATCATTGTTGAGACAGGGATATTTCTGACATTTCTAAACATGTCTGTTCTGTCCTTCTATTATTTTTTCTTTTTTTTTTATTTAATGTTGAGACCATTTGCAAATGGCTGACGTTTTTGCGCCATGCTGACTTTGTCATAGGGTTTGACTTTTACTTCAGATGCTTCTCTTTGTATGATGCATGGGCTCTGAAGGCAAAACAGGATTGCCTTTGATGAAGGGCTTCTTGGAAAAACAGTTGTGACTGGTAGAATATGAGTTGCTACTATTGATTCAAACAAGCTGTAATACTCCTATGAAGTGCAAAATGAGTAGGATCAACTGAGTCAGATTTCTTCTGAACTGTAAAGTGACAATTTTTTCCTCACATCAAATCACCAATTGTCAAGGATTTGTTTGTTTCCCACTAGATGCTTGTTTCCTTGAATAATCCCTGTATAATGTCTTTTCAAGACACTCACTGATCTTATGTCTTCTCTAATCATTTAATATAAACAGTCTGTGTATGAGGAAGTATGTGATTTTCACTCATAGGCCTCCTCAAAGAAGAATGTCAAAGAATTTTAATCAGGAAAGTGAATGATTCATAAAGTTTTGGTCAGAGGCTTGCCTTATTTTCATAAAGAAACAGCATGAAATGATGCAGAAGAACTGGACCTCATTCACAAAGTGGTGAACTGATGAGAATCACTTAGAAAAAATTGGACATGGAGAAATAGTGTCTATATAAAGGCAGATTGAATTAAGAAATACAGCACTTTGGTTGTGTTCACTGTGAAATTTGATAAACAATTATTTCGGTGATTATTTAATCTTTTCATTAAATAGTTTGGGGCCACCATCCTTCACTGTTAATGGTTTTTGTCATTCTTAGCTATTTGCCACTCAGCAATATGACACCTTTTATAAATGTTCTGACATCCCATGAAATATTAGCTAACGGGAAAAGACATGTCTTTTGAGGGTAATATGGGAATTCAACAGCTCCTGGAGAAGAGATAACACAATTTATCACCTTTTAAGACAGCTGAAGATCTCCATCAGCCACCTGTTATTTTGGAAATGATCATTAAGCATTAACAGGGCCAATTTGCAGCTTTTACAGTTCATTTTCAAGCTTTTACTCATGGTTAATATTAATTCACTGTCAGTAAGTCATGAATATCAAGAAACTCTGAAAGGATCAGATCTTCAGTCTCTTAAGTTTCTTCTTCCAAAGCTCGGAGAATATCCCCCATGAGAATGTCTTAATTGAATTAAGGATGGGGAAGGTTGCTTTAGCTGGGCTTTCATCCTGTCTGTAGAAATATTTGAGAAGTCTGACTTCAGCTTTGTTTAAACTTTGCAGATGAACCCATTGCTTCAGGTAGAACAGGAGAAGTAACATAGTTAGAATGCAGAAAAGAGCAGGCCGCATCTTCCTAGCACCTTCCAAATATTGGACCTTAGTTAGGAACTGCTTAGTTTGCATGAAACCTAAGAAAAGACTAAAGGGTTTTCTTAAAATATGGCAGCATTGCATCAGGACTGTTCTGCTTCAAGTCTTTCAAGTAATTCAAGACATCTTCCTGAGCCTGGCACAAGTTTAGAAAGATCAACACCAATTTAGGAACACAAGAAGTCACTGAATTATTATTAGGTGTATAGCAAGAGGAAAGGAATCACTACAGAGCACTAGGAAGTTTCTAGCTTTGAGGGTGTTTGGTATAACTCACTATGCATGTTTCCATTTTTCAGGGATTAATGGGTTTTTTTATTGGAGGGGTGAAAAGAAGAGGTGGGGCATTCATGCAGTATTGCAATTGCATATAAAACTCAAACAACATACAGCATCTGTACCTATTAACTGGTTTCTTTGCAGCTGGTCAGAGATGGAAATAACAGTTTTGCCATAATTCCTTTCTGATGGGTCTTTTTGTGGGAGGAGAGTGTAACAGGATGAAAAAACCAGAGACGTACTCAGCTACTAAAAGAAAAAAGAAGCAAGAGTTTCTTGTGAAATAAAGTTCTGACAAAAAAAATCTGACTAAACATTAAATTCTGTGTTCCAAAGTATTTCTTTAAAAATCTATAATAGGAAATAAAAGTAAAATATAGAAATTAAATAATTTTGAAATCAAAATGTTCCAATCCAGAAATACCTGAATGGAATTGTGTGAAATTATCATGACTTTCTGTTAGAGTTTATATAGATCAGATTTTGTTAGGATTGCCAAGTCTTTTTATGACCATTTTGCCACTTAGTAATAGCTTTTTTTTTTAGGGCAATTAGGGAACTGAAAAATGGGGATTTTAAAAGGGCAATGGTCATTGCAGGAAATTCCTGGCCTGATATAAATAATAATCAGTCACCACAGAAAACAAATGGAAGCACAGCACTGGTGAGGTAAGAAGAGACAGTGTAACATGAAGCAGATGATTTGAAGACAATGTGTATTCTGTGATATGTTGTTCTATAGAAGGCAGCAGAGTTACTAAGCATTAAAGAATCTAGGTCTGGGGGATACAGGATGTAGTTAAAGAAGAAGGCTACCCTTAAGAAAAGAATAATAATGATAATAAAAAAAATCAACTTAAGAAATAATTGGTTCTGAAGGAGAAAATTGTGTAAACCCAGGCTGGTTTTGTAAAATGCAGCAGATTCACAAGGTTCTCAGAAATTACTGACCTGACTTTTACTACGCATGTAAATAAAATAATTTTGGGTCTCTTTGCAAAGGAGGAGCTCCCAGGGGATGAGAAGAGGAGGGTCATACTATGTCATTTAGGAGGTATAATAGCCTTGTTAATATGCAAAACCACAGGAATCGAAACACTGTGGTTTATGGGTAGCACCAGAGGGACTGCTCTAGAAAGAGCTCTAGGCTCAAGCAAAGTAGTAGCCTGTAGAGGAATGAAGGCAGTGGCTTGACTGACACTGATAATGTGCAGCTGTGGCCTTACCACAAAGGCAGTGGGTTGGTTGACACGGATGATGTGCAGCTGTGGCTTGTTCTGCTAAGTGGTTAAATAGCCCTGAGGGGTGGGGGGGTGGTGGCAGGTGGGTGGTTAGTTAGAAGGAGGTGGAGTAGTGTGGTCTGGCCTACTGGAAGAAGGAGAAAGAGTATGGATGGTAGCATCTAACCCATTGTAAAAGCCCTGTTGGAGCCTACTAAGTTTGCTTGTGCTGCAACAATTGGTGTCCCGTGTGAGGCTGAGTTGGACTCCTACTACAACCGGTGCCCAATGTAGGTGAGACAAGCGGGAGAACCTGTGACCCAAAACAGACGCTGTGAGAGGTGAGCTGTTGACAACTAATCAATATGGGTGTATTGCAATATTTGTTGTCCATCTTAACTCAAATGGCAACTGTGGCCTGGTGTAACAGACAGCTGAGATAACAGCAAAATGGCAGTTCCCCTCACTGTGGGCATGAAAATGCTAAAGCCTAGGTTAGGGATCCAAGGGAAGAGTTGGGTTGTGCTGTTAGCCTCCCCTTCTAAGAAGCAAAGTAAAAGACAGGTAATACTCCTTTGAAATACAAGTGGACATCCTCATCCCTGGACAGCAGCAGCAAGTCTCTTCAGTCCCTACTCCTACCCAGTGGCAGAAGCAGTCCAGCCCTGGCTCGTCATTCCCAGCAGTGCAGGTTTTGCCTATGTTGCTGAGAAACACTAAGACAGGGTCTCCTGCGTGTTTAATTTTAGTAGCTACGTTCTGCACTATTTAAGCATCCACTTCTGAAGCTACCCTCTCTTTCAGAGCCCCTCCAGCCATGCTTAGACAATGATGGCAGAGCAGTCCCAAAGCTAAAGGGGGTGCAGCTGCTTGATCCACACAGCACAGCTGAGTACTCCTCTCCTGAACCTGTGGAGTCCCTGTTGCAGGGGTAGTGGCTTATATAGCAGCAAGACTGTGACTACGCAGCATCTCAGCTGGGGCTGGTTGGGACACCACTGCTGCAAGCTCCCTCTGCTCTTCTCTACTGCCATTTTCAAAATCAGTGGGGACAGGGGCAATTTAGTCCTGTGCATCTCTACTATTGTGGTTATGTCATTAGGGAAGGATACAATCTCAAATAAAGGCTTTGATTCAGGTAATCCATCACTGCCTTGACTGGTTCTTCATCTTCCACAGGGCTTTAAGATAGATTATTTGCTTTAAGGCTCTGTGCAGATGTGGAAATCAAAACCAGTTTGTGTACATGCTTACAGCTAAGCGTCATAACCCCACATCCCATTCCATATTACAGGCATCTTCCTTATGATACACTACTGACAAAAATGAAAGCTGGAAATGGAAGTGGTGTTAATTCTAACAAAGTGTTACTGAGGATGAGTGGAGCCATATAGACATTTTGTTGCAATTTCAGTAGGGACCTCTGAAGTGACAGAAAATACCAATTTATGTTAGACAATATCAGTTTACACCAGGTGGCAAATTGGTTTTATCCCTGTCACAGGGAAAGTTCTAGTATTCTTGTTTGGCCACAGACTTCATCACTTTCAGGTGGTACGTGCAATGGGAAAGCAGAAAATAGGACAATAAAGGAATGACGACCTGGACAACTTGCTGGCTACCCCTCATAGTCTTAGAGATATGCAATACAGTTCATTGCCCACTTTGCTTAACATTCATTGCTGTTGCCTGCTCCTAGCATTCAACACGCTATCCTTTTTTTGCAGCATAAAAAGTTGAGGTTTTTACTTTCATTTCTCAGGAGCATCACTTACCTCTCAGAACCTCTCCTTTCTGACCTTTTTTCACAAGAATTTCAGGGATTCCTGTACTGCAACAGGTTTACATGCCCTGTTCCTTTTAATGATTTATTAGGGAGGAGAGGAAGAAATGAGGAGGGTGAGCAAACTGCAGGTGGAATTTTGTAGACAAGAGTAGAGCCATAAAATGCGGGCATGCAGATTTTATCTTTCTGTATATTCTAGAAAATACTAACTCAGGAATGGGTATTGCTTTTATAAAAGAGGAATGCCAGTTTTCCCTTAATATTTATGTGGGCGTATTACTATTCCCTTTTATATTACCTTTCATATCTGGAAGGCTCATAAGGTGCTTTATGTACTTTAAGACTATATGAGGAATATTTCACTCATCACTGAGATGCAACTACTTCTTGTGTGAGAGATGCAGCCATCATTTCATAGTTCACAGTGAAGCAATGATAAAGCTCAAGATAAGAGGTGAAAGGGAATAGTCCCTAAGCTATGCCAGTACATATTACTATAGGGCTATTGATGGCTGTATTGATTTATGCTTGATTATATTTACCCACTGGATCTGGTTGAATTTATATAGCAAGGTAATGCAAGTAGGTTGAAGTCAGAGGACAAACCATTTGCTGTTTTGGTTAGAAGGAGAAGGGAAATTGAGCCATGCTCTTATACTACAACCTTGTGTATTTTAGGAGGTAGTTAGTTTGGAATTTGTAATACTGGTGCTCTGGAGAATCCAGTCTCCATTACAGCCCTACACAACCAAGAGGAGATGCCTGCTAAATCTTCATTCAGAAGAAATGTGGTGCCCCTCTAGTGCCAGGAAAGGTTATGGGATTTAATAGTAGTATTTTGATGGTCATTGTTGCTATTCCCATGGAGCAGCACTACCTGACTCACAACCAACATGACTCCTCCTTATATGTGTAGCAGAATTTCAGAAAATTACAGAGCTGGAGGGTTTTGAAGGATCACAGTGCTGAAAAGAGGGTCAGCTCCTAAACCAATCCCAAATGATGTTAAACTAATCTTCTCCTAAAGAATCCCAAGCACTGGGGGTTTCTCCCCTGCTTTCTTTGGCAATCAGTTCAATTGCTATGTAATACAGGTATCTGCAGGCAAATGAGACTGTTGGAGTCTGCAAGCATGAGGGTGTTTGCCACCAGCCTCCCAGTGCAGGAAAAAAACTTGTAAACAGCAAAGTTCATATACCCTGTTTCCCTGCTTTCCTCCGGCTTTAACAATCCTGGCTTTCTCTAGCACTGACTTCCCCAGGGCACCGTTTCACTAAATCTTTCCCATCAAAATTCTGGGCATTCTCAGGAGCATGTGGTAATTTTTTATAATTCATAATGTGGATTTATCTCTGCTCTCCTATTTAATTTAACCTTTTGAAATAAACATAAAGGAAAACAATGACATGCCAGGAAGAGGACATTATTAAGAGATACTGTGTGTAATTGACTCAGTGGGATCTTTCAAGCACTTTGGAAAGAAAAAACCAGGAAGACATAGTGGGCATTAAAAGCTCTCAGGGATATAATCTTCATGAGATAAGCCAGCCAAGCACCCAAGATTAGCACTGATAGGAGATATTTTAAAAATATATGTGTATGTTTTTGGATATATTAAATTACTTTGAAACTTGTAACTATTATGTGGGCACTACTCTGCTTTGGTTCTGAAGATGCAGGAATCTCACCTGCAGCAATGTAAACCTGGAGTAACTCTGGGGGGCTGTCTGCATAGTGGCAAAATAAGAGTAAAATTAAGCCCTGGGCATTTTTTTCACTCAAGGGCCAAATACTCAGGTAGCATAAATGAGGGTATTTTCCTGTGATAGGAAGGCTATGATGGTCTGACTTGCAACACAGCCAAGTCAACTAAGGTAACTTCTGGTTCACATGGATTCAGAAGAGCTGTTTCAATTTTAAACCTTCAAAAGGCAAAAAGCTCAGATAAATTTTTCTCTTCTTTACATTGAAGAAACCCTGCAAATAAATGGTGCCTGCCAATGTAAATGAGGAATTATTTTGGTGAGGGGTTAGAAGTTGCCGTCTGGTGTAAATCAGAGTAGGGCTTAACCCCTTTAGACAGCTTTAAAAATAAATGAAACAACCTTTCATCTAAAGCTGCACAGCAAATCCCCATCTTTCATTTTTCAGTCTCCTCTTATAAAAAGAAAAAAACTGAAGCATTAATGAGCTATTCAAATATTCAGACCTTGCCAGGGGAGAAAGGATCCTTCAGTCATCATGAGCTCAACCTGATAAATCCTTTTTAATTAGTGTGTGTGCAAACATTTTACAAAGCAGCCATGAATTGGAGACCCCACAATGCAAATGTAGAAAGGAAATATTGTATGGGCAAGAGGAACTGGATCCCAAAATATGCCTGCTCTGGCTTTCAGAGAGCACAGAAAGCATATTTATTAAATGGTTAAGTCCATCATTAATAAGCTCTTGGCTATGTTCAGTTTGTTCCCCAGAACTTCAGACAATGTCCGAGTGCTAATATGCTGGTAGAAAGGGCTTTTTCTGATAGCTGATAATGGGGCAGCACAATAAGAAAGCTGAAAGCAAGGAGTGTAATAAATGCACTTTCCTTCTTGTTCTGGGTGGTGATTCTCAGCTAGTCAGTTAAGGGGTTGACTATTTGGGGATTTCTTCACGGACACCTTGTTTGCTCCCATGTAAGGACATGTTAGTGCCTTTGGGACTGTCAGGCACTGAGGTAGTGGGCTGCCATTGGTGTGGCTGGTTGCTGTGTCTGGGTAATCCCAGGGTTCTCATGCCAGCACTGAGTCTACCCTTGAAACCTTTCAGTTAATTTTCTGTCTTTGACCCAGTTCCCCAGTCAGCCCAAGAGACCTCACTGGAAGCAGCAATGCCAAATGGTGATTGAAAATCAAAACCATTCACAAACGAGGCTTAAATTGCTATTTCTTTATCTGAAGGAGTGAGAACTGCATGCTTTTAGGTGAAATTGGCTACTAACTTGGGGTCTTTTGCAATGAAACTTTCCCCTGTATCAATGCTGTTTATGTAAATCATTTGATGAAAAGGAGCGTCTCATAAAATAAGAGTACAATTAAATTCTGTGCAGAAGGCGGTCATGAAAACAAGGTTCATAATAAAAATGTGAACCGGCAATGCTGCAAAGCCTGTTATACATCATTGTGAGGGACAACCTGGCAAAAGGAACAGATTTTTGGATGTTGTAAATTGATGTAGCTTTTCTGCTTTTGCAGGAAATAACACAACTTAAACAATGTCCTCAGCTGGCATGGGAAAATCTGTAAGGATCATAAGAAGTGATGAGGACAGACCACAGTGACTAGAAAGGTTGTTTTCTTTAAAATAAAATCCCCTATAAAGCAGTGAGACATCAGCTCAGTTGATCCAGTCTCTCGCTGAAGTTAAAAATAATCATTACATCTCTTCTCTAATAATTAATGTGCTTGGCAGCTAGCTCTTGCTTTTCTCCTTAAGAAATCCATCTGTATCATAAAGCTTTTATTATATTACACATAGGTGGTACCTTCTATCAGAGGTGGGCAAAGCAGTTTGCAATATTTAATTTTCTGAGCTTCACTAATGTTCTTGCTGAGATGTTACTGAGTATTTTGCTGTTAGGCCTGGATGAATATGGGAAATGAGGTTTGGATGTGCATTTGCCATATTTTAAAATACCTTCCTTAGGATATAATCAAATTCTTTTGGTGTCTTGCTCCTTGCCATCTGTTACATCATCATGATACTGTAGCATGTTTAGCAACCCTGAATATGACAAGCTTGCCTGACAAGGTCTGTGATCTTTCTGTGATCTTAAAGGCTGAGGAGAAGGATCTTTACAAATCCTTACCACTGACACGTTAGGAGAGCTAGATAAGACTGATTATACTTTTTCTGTAGCTTTCTCTCACTTATTCATCACACTTTTTCACCAAGACTTTGATGAAGTCAGTGCGTGACAGACACCAAACACATTTGGATTTTTCTGTATAAGATAGGACCTTGTTTGAACATAGCAGAAAGCTGAAATTACCCAAACCTGAGAAGACACCAGATAGAAAATCAGTGATACGGTCTCCTACAGAGTTAAAACCATGCACGTGCACTTGTACCCAACTTCAAATCATTCAAGAAAAAGCATGAGCCAAATCACTCCAGGCAGACATCTCACGGAACACATTTCTAAACAAATGTGGCACAAGGACCACCTTCTGTCTGTGAGGAATAGTTAACTGGCTCACTAAAATCAGCACTTCAAATTGTACTCTAAGCAGAATTTTCTCTTCAACAAACAGAGGAGTTGTGCATAGGACTTGCTTTATAGGACAGGAGGCACAAATCCATGTTGGCCATCAGAGCCAGCTGTGATGAGGTGGTTTTGAGTACCAAGACCATGCCAGGACAGGCAGCCAAAGCAAGGTATGTGGGTGGTATACCTGGTTTTCTATTTACTTCCATAGCCAGCTAAGCAGACAGAAGAAGAAAGGAAAAAGCAGACTGCGGCGTGGAGACGGGCAAGAAAAGAAGATGGAGGCACATGAGTGGAGTCAAGACATGAAATTGTTAGACAGACTTTAAAGGAAATGACTCAGGGATTTGAGACATGGAGGGACAGTTTGTGCAGGGAGTCTTGAGACAGTGCCCAAAGGCTTTTCTGGTGCTGTGTAAGCAAGGAGAAAACAAGGGGTGCAGTTTGAGAGGTTTACAGTGATACCATGGGGGCATACAAAGTGGTATTGGGTATTCAGAGCCTTCAGCACTGCAGTGGGGCACCAGGAGAAGGATGCAGAGAATGTGAACGGTGGGTCTGAAAGAGTGATTGGCAAGGGGTCTTCATGGGGTAGAATAGGAGGAAATTTCAGATTATGTCAATGAAAATGTATAACACCAAAGTCTGAGAGAGAGGGGTATCTCAACCAGAGTACTAGGAAATAACACACGTTTTAACTCGCATTCACAGTGCTGCTTCTAATCCATCTCTATCCCACTCAGCCAGGGTTTAAAAAAATGAAATAAAGGAGATGAAGAGTGCTTTTTCCTGTAAACTAAATTCTCTGGGATAATCTGTGTTAGCAGGGCATGGGATGGCTCATAAAAGGAAACTGTAACAGATTTGGCTCAGTTAGTGAATTATATAGTGCTTCCAGGTCATTTGCTTGCAATATAGAAAATTCATAAAGAAGGTGATTAGGGGCACTGAACGGAAATCAGAGGAGATATTAGCTGTCCAGGTCTCATGCTACAGAAACTTGACATACTGATTATCACAGATGGATTTGTCATTCTTTATTTGGAGACTCTGGTAAGCTCCAAACTCCTTAAGAAAAAAACAGGTTGGTACATGTTTTGAAAACTAAGAATTGTGGGTCTGCTTTCATTTATTCTAAGGTTCTTTTCCATGATGGCACTGAAGTGGGCTATAAAGCAAGCATAAATGCAATTTATGTCCATTACTTGTAAAGAGGGATGAGTTCAAATGGTAATCCAACCATGCATCACCACATTGGAGGCTGGTAAATGGAATCCATTATGGGACTGTAACTCTGTTCAAGGAACTCAAACTGCACCATGTCTGAGAAAACAGGGAGAGAAGGTCATTTTATGGTTTAGTGGGGGTTTTTTGTTGGCTTGGTTTGGAGTTTGTTTTGGGGGGGTGGGGTGGTGGTGTTTTCTTTTTTGTTTTGTTTTTAAATTTCTTAACTTCTCATTGACTAAAAAATCTTTTTCCCCCCTCCCCCCCACCACCACTGTGTTATGTGCTATTATATTCCTGCTGTAACACTTTAGGTTAACACCCCTGTTAATTAATATGGAATCCAAGTGGAAATGTTATAGAAGCCTTGTGACATTCCCATTAATAACAGAGGGGTTCATCAAAATTAATGTTATTACAGTAAATACCAAGAAAATTAACTGTGATTAGATCATTATTTTAAATAGTCCTCCCATCTGCATTTGGCTCTTCTAGACAGTTACATGGAATAGGTATGGTGATAATTCAGGACTTATAATCAGAAAGCACAATGAACTGTGATCAGAAGTAGAGAAAGACTGTCATGGCTCAGGCTTACTTCACTATAAGGCAGTCAAATAAGACTTGGAATCCTCCTTTCCTCATGTCCCTATACAACATATGTAGGATCCTTTGGTAGTACTGTAATACCGATTTTTATTTATTAGTAAATGAGAAAAGATTCCAGGGTAGGAAAAGTCACTCTCTGTGGTTGTCATAGTTGTATTAGGAGATCATTCCTACATCAACCAGCTTTGACTAAATTCATGTGATGATAGCAGATAAGAAATAAAGTTTAGGTATAGAGTGGTGATGGCATGGAGTGACTTGGCCACTGCCAATTGGAAAACCAAACCTTATATTCAAGTCTTCTAAGTCTTTATTCAATATACTGTTAATCAGAAGATGCATTCCACCTCTATCACAAACATACAGAGAATATTTTTCTGCATAGAAGTACTATCCCATATCATCTTTTTTGAGTGTCAAATGTAGAAAGCAAACAGGTTAGGTTTTACAGAAACCTAAGCAAAGGACCCAAGGTTTCTTCACTAATAAAAAATCATCTTTTTGAGGCAACTAAGCTAAATAGAAATATTCAGGTGCCCCACAATATTCAGGAAAATCAGAGGAAAGAAAGGAATTTCACCTAAGAAAGTATATGAAATATGAGAGCATACAGAAAGAGATCCAAGTGTTCTGCCCTGCAGCAGCAACGCAAGTGTGCAGAATCAGGAGTGCACAGATTTGCATTTTGCAAAATTGTCTCTTTGCTGTTTTCCACCTCTTGTTTTCATGTTGAGTAAAAGACCGTATAAGATATACAATCACCTGATGTAAATATTTGTAGATTAGCTTAACTGGAGCTATTTTGGTATGATACAGAAAAGGAACTGGACCTTAAAACACTGCAGAAATAAGAAATGTAACATTAATAACAGGTAGGAAATTAAACACTCAGTGTAGTTAAAAGTAAAGGTAATTAAATAAAAAATATGCAGATAATGGAGGAAATCAGTTAACTACATATATGCTTATTGAAGACATCATAGAAATGACTGCTGCAGTGTTTCCTCACCAGATGTTGGAGGCATTGCCTTTACAAGTAAAATGTCAAAGACAAAGATACACCCCACTATTGATACCATCATCAACTTTAGTGGAGCTGTTTTGATTCATGCCATTTTGAGACCTCATTGAGAAGCTGGGGTGTCAAAAACAGAGTCTGAATGAACTGAAAATCCACAGCAATCTGGTTCACTACTCTTTGCCAGGTGTGAGTTTTTCCCTAAAGCCCCTGTGATGTCCTTACTGCTCTCCCCTTTAATACTTGCTGAGAAGTGCTTCCAATCTGCATATAACTGATGCAGTAAAAATAAATAATAAAAAGAAATCATAGTCATTCCTGAATTAACTTTGAGTTTCATTTTAACATTCACTTTTAACAAAATGCCTCTTTTTTGTAAGGAGAACTGCTTTTTTTCTTGTTTTAAATTAAATTTCTTCAGAGAAATGAGTTTTCTGCTTCTGTTGAAGTTGAAGCAGAGATGACAAAATGAACTGCCTAGCTTTTTAACAGAAACCTTACATTTGAAAATGCCATTCTGAACAGAACCTGGGAATTTGTACACATTTATCACAGAGGCCATGAAAGCAGTACCCTCCATTCCTGGCTGGAGAGAAGGAACCAGCTATTGCAGCAGTGATGTTACTGCAAACTTCAACTAAACAGGAGATTTCTTAAGTCTGCTACCATTGTCCATTTCAAAGACAATCAATTTTTTCCCCTCTAAGGCCTGCTCTGGAATAGGGGGATATATGTCATCTAGCTGGCAGAGGGATCCTTTAGTTTGTCTGTTGCCACTAAATTCGTTTTGCATCTTTAATGAAACCAACAAAAACTAACCACGAAAATCATTAAGGTTAAATCTCCTCTTCTGGAATTGCTGTTCTGCTAGAAAATATTTAGGAGTCTTCAAATAGGGAGTCGAAAGTGTGGTAGAGGGGGATACTGAGTGATGCAGTGGGTAACACACAGGTTGCATGCGGGTGTTGCTTGTCACAGACTTTTCACTGTCTCTGGGTGTGACAGTAACAGCTCGGTTTGTCTATGCCTTAGCTCACCCAGCCGTGATTGTCTATCAGAGACTGCTGAAGGGGTCTAGTTGGTTCATTAATGCACATAAATACATTTTAGCATCTTCTGAAAGCATTACTGTCATTCACAAGGTACACCATTCTTGGTGTCAATTTAATCTGCAGCAATAAAGGACTGGGCTGCACATCTCTCACATACTACATCTGTAAAAGTATGTGCAGAGACTGCATGTGTCTTGCGGGGAAAAAAAAGAAAACCCAATCAAAACCTAAACCTGTCCTTAGACCCATCAATTAACTATTTTTTTAAAAAGGATTCGGAGACAATGTAACAGAGAAAACAGCTAATCTGTAGTTCTCCATTCTGATTGAATGCTGCCTCTGTCTCTGTTCTGGGGGGTGGGGGTGGGGGGTGGGGGGGAAGTGGGGATAATGGTGAGCATCTGAGCTATTATTTAGCATATAAAATACGTTCTCCAGATATAAAAAAAAATTATGAAACAATTTTTCAATACAGAGATAACGAACTTCCACTCCTGTGTGTATGCACATGTGTACACGCACCTTTGTGAAAATTAAACAGTAAAAAGACCTCAGGTGGGCAGCATGATTACTAATATCAAAACTCTCTTTATACATTAGTAGCATGCTAATTGTTACGCTTGCAGCATCGTAAATCATCTTGCTGCATGAAGCAGAATGAAAGATAGGAAAAACCAGACATGAGAGATGGGAGATGTTGATTAAAAAACCCAGCAAACTTTCAAAGAAGCATAAGGACAATCTGCTAAACTAAGCTTATTCTGAATTGGCTGAGCTATTCTGATGTCCAGCAGGTGAATCTGGTCTTTGAAATCAGGGAAGTGGCGTTTTGACAGCCTTTCCCTTTCAGAAAGTCCAAATTGTCAATGAGCTTAATGTTTGCTCCTGTGAGTCCACGCTCAGCACCTTCATCCATGGGCTTAGCATCTTGCTGGATTGAACTCATAAGCAGTAAACCAGGTTTGGCAGAGTGCCCCACAGAGCTACAAGGCTCATCCATTTGAAAAGCACATCAACATTTTTTGCTGCTGACCATGGGCTCAAAATACTCCTTTTGGGGAGCAGGACAGAGCAGTCACCTCCTGTCTTGCTGCTCCAGTGAACAGCATGACCCATAACTGATGAAGGTCATGCCTGTGAAAGGAGAATAACCCAGAAATACTGAGACAAATCCATATACCATGTATAACTGTGCCTCTACAAAACTACCAAAGGAGGTCAGAATGAGAACCTCTGTCCTTTTCCTCCAAACATACTATCATGTTTCATTTGAAGGAGAAAGAATTGACACTTTCAGAAGTAAAGTTTCTCTCACCCTTATGAGTCCAAACATCAGTAGCACAGCCATTTATGGTTTGCCTTAGCAGGATCACATGTAATGGAGGCAAAATAATTACTTTTTTTTTCTCATTTGCAAAGTAAAACATTAAGGAGAAAATCTTGTCTTTCTTTCTTCCATCCTCTTCAGGCCCAAAGATGATGGGGGTGAAGTATCAATTTATCAAAATCCCTGAACTACTGCATAATTAACTTGAACCAAACGAGAGGGAGATTTTCCTGGGATTTTGTATTACAGTCAACCTAAGTATGAAAGGAAACAGTGTAAGGAGAATGTGTTACAGTAAAAGTAATATTCTAGAAGATAATGAGATGTAAATTGCTAGTTGGAACAATACCTACAGGCCCAACTTTTTTCCCCCAAAGATAGGGATATTTTTATCTATTAATAATCATTTTCCGTTCTTGAGCTCTTTATAAAGGAGATCAGTAGCAAAATGCCTTTTATTTTCAGAGAAAGAAACTGAAGCAAAAAGAGAGATGATATATAGAGGTCCTCAGCAGCCCAGATACTCATCTCCAAACCATAGACTGCCTGAGTTTCTTTTAAAGTTCTGAAGTATGATGGCTTTTATATACTATACACTTTGTCAGACATTAAATGCTGACCGTGTGGTTAGAGCAATAGTTTGAATTTAGAAATCAGCTTTCAGAGTCAAGAAATTATCCTGCTCAAGGTGTGTCCTGACACATTGTATCACTTTTGCCCTGCATGTTAGCCTAATGTTTAGGAAATCAAACTGTAAATACTTAGATCCCTGTTTTAAACAAGTAGGTGTTACTTATGGGCAAAAAATGCAATTTAGGCATTTTTTGTATTTCAAAACGTATTTAGATTATCTGAGCTAGTCATAGGCCTCCTTCTGGCCTAGAAATGTGAACTAGGGACTAAACCAGTGGATTTTAGCTTAGAAGACTTGCATCCTGTTCCTGGCTTAGCCATGTGGCAGCTGGTGACCTTAAACACGATAGTGCTTTCCTAGGTCAGCCTTACCGCATCCTCTTTGCTTGTTTCAAGACAGCTACCTCTGCAGTCCAATATGCCTCCTAGGTCTATCCCCACCCACAGAGATCTGTTTTCTCTGTCTGGAAGACCACATTTCTATCAAAGTCCTGCAATGCAGTCATTTTGGTTTCAAACAATTTTGAAGACTGACTAAAGCTGCACCAACAGCTGTGTCTTCCTGAACACTTTTGATCCTGTGCAGGGAGACTATTAAACTAATCCAGCCAGGCAGCCTGCCATAGCCATAGGCAAATGTGTTGCTACCTTTTGGCCTCAGAGCAATTCAGTGCTGATCATTGGTTGTTAATGGCTAAGAAAGATCTTCCCCGGTTCTTCTGCTGGGGTCCCGTCATTCAGAAGCGACAAGTCTAACTTCTGCGGATTGTTTTAATGAGCTGTAGTATATAGTTACAGATACATTAGACATGGGCTCACTGGCTCCCTAATTTGTGCTCTGAGAAAGCTGGGATAAAACACTGTCTGCACTTGCATGTGTTGTGATTTAGCATTTGCAAAGTAGTTTATGACCTATAGTGCTGCACCACTGCTGTTCTTGAAAAGTGCTCCCACAAACAGAAAATGGCATTTTTGTGTTCCAGTCACCGGGGGACAAGAGAATAACTGTGACTGTCTGCCTTTCCAGAGCATCATGCAACAGCCCTCCCATCTGGGATGCTCTTAGTATTAATAAGACTAAGTTGTTGCTTGAAGAAAGCCTTGCCTTCCTGTTTCTTTAGCCTGGCTTCTCTCACCTGTCTGAAAATGTCCTGCCAGTCTAAAATCTGGATCTTTGCAAAAGATTGCTTCTCTAAGCAAGTATAATAATCACCAATGTCATGATGACCCAGGACTTTCAATTTAATATTGTGCTGAAATGCCTTTTTCTGGTATGCATGCCATGGATGAAAGGGTTTATTTCTGTAGAACTGAGATTTTTTTTTTAATCTTGCAAAGGAAAAGATGAACTTCTTATTTTAAAATAAATTCTATGCAGCATTGTCCTCTGGACAATTGCCATTCTCTCTACTGCATACAGATGGTTAACTACACGAAAGAATATATTCATTTTCCTTACTGTTCCAGACACTGGGCTGCTAGGAAAACTAACATAGATTTGCAGAAAATAAAAAACCCTAAAAGGTTACTCTGTCCTGAAGTCTAATTAAAAGGGGTGAAAAAATCCACGCCTGCAGCAGTCACCCATTTCAGGTCCAAGTTCTCAAGTTCTGGTGAATACTGTTGTGATTTTTTTCTTTCTTTTTTTTTTTAGAAAATCAATTTAGGGTGAAATTTAAAGGTTTGAGTTTATGAAGCCAAAATGCAGAAAAAGTTTCACCACTGAAATCATGTTGGAAAAATCTAGAGGTAAGAGTCATTCCTTTTGACATGGGTCAGAGTTTTCATTCAGACTTAGTTTATGTTTTTGCATAAATAAATAAGAAATCTAAACCAAAAGGAATTAGAGATCAAATCATTCTGCTTTAAATGCCACAAATAGCATGTTTTGACCCCATTTTCACATTTTATTTCAGTTTTTGAAGCTTTTTCAGCTCTAAAGTTAGAGGCAGAATGTTTCAGTGAGTGGTTTGCATATTAAAAAATTAGCATTTTCCAATGGGAATAAAGTCACTATCACTTCTTTTTGGAGGTGACTCATTACTGTAAGATGACTGCCATCTTAGCCAGCACTGGGGACAGAGGCAGATATCTCCAGCTGAAGTTATAAGTCTCTACAGTGAGATCTGCAGTGCTGGGCACTGTGAGCTCTTGCTGTGATTGCTTTCCTATATCTTATTTTGGGTACATCAAGAACTGACCAGCGATTCAGCAACCTCAGAACGATGCAATGGTGTTATTCCAAGCTGGTGAATGGGTTGGGGTTTTTTGGCCACAGGGTTGGTTGGGAGATCTTCGTGGCTGAAATAAGGTTTGCTTCATCTCAGAGTAACTCAGTAAAAAATATCTAACAGAACATTAATGATTCTGTTGCTCACTAAGAAGAAAAGCAGCAGCAAGATTTTTCACCTCCTTTCAGAGGATAAGGAATAGGAATGCCTTTAACAATCAAACAGAAACCACTGGGAACTCAACTTGCTACAACAAGTTGTTGGTAGTAACATGTAACCCTATAATGATAGGTTAGGACAAAAATTTGGTGGTCGTGATGGTGCTGTCCACACAGATAGAGAATATCACACTCTTGTTGCTAATTTAAATCCTTTAAAGCAGTCTTTGCTTGGAACAGGGTGCTAGGAATAAATGAATCTGGCTGGTAAAAGCATGAGAGAAATCAATTAGCCACAATAACTCTTCAGTGTCCTTTGCCAATGGTGCAGTAAAAATAAATGTTTGCTGTAAGAACAGCTCTTTGCAAAGTTAAGTTGTCCTGAAGGGAGCTGACCAAAGTTTTCTTGGCATCAGTTAGTATTGCAGAGCACTATTGTCCCATTGTAGATAAATGTTGCTCCAGACGTGCAAATTATCACTGCAACTGCAAGAGTGGACTAAGCTTTTAATTCTGTCTCATAAATTTTCCTATTCATGTCCTTTTGGACACATCATTTCATTGGGATTTAGCCAGGAGATTAGAAGATTGGGGTGGGGGGAAGAATCAGATTTGGGACAGATACCTTGAGTTGTTCTCTACCTGTGGCACTTTAGTGCTCTGCCAGCTCTGAAATGGGGTAGTTGAGAGTCTTTTAATTCTGTTGACGGAAAGACAAGCAAAGAGTAATTTACAGCTAAGGCTGGAGTAACCATATGGGTCAGTTCATGAATTATTTATTTGTTTGCTAATGTGGTCTGGGAGAGAATTTACAATCTGACTTTCTCTGAGCATGCCCCGTGTCTAGGCTCAACAGGCCTGTCACCAAGAGGTAAATAAAACAGCAATCTCCTGTCTGGGAGCTTGATTTTAAAAGAATTGAAAGAAACCAAGCATATCAACTCTTAGTTCAGATTTCCTAAGATCTTCTCCTTGAAGGATGAGTTTCTGGTGAGGAAAGATTCCTGGGTTTTGCTCCTGGTCATGTCTTTCCATTTGGCAATATTCACAATTTGTCCCCCAAATGGCCATCAAAATATCAGATGGCTTTGGAACAGTGACCTTTGCTGCTACATGAAGTTTCTGCTCCCAGTTACGCCATATCCCATCTGCCTGTAATAGTTACAGAGAACGCAAGTTTCTAAGATCAGCCCCCAACAGGGATACCAGAGCCAGCTCTGGTACAGTTTATTGCACGTTTGTCTTGTATAGCTCTGTAACTGTGTTGCCCTCTTATATGTACTATGCAACCGATATGTTACCCTTGGAGAAACCATCATAACTCATAAACAGCTAGGTTTTAGTGATACATCTTATACGTATATACATACACATACATGTGTGTTTCTTTAAGAAACAAACTAATAGTTCTTCCTTGCAATTTAAGCACAACTTTATAATTGCACATGAATGACTAGGGTTGCCAGGAATTTCATCACCAAAAGACAGGAGGAGCTTCATCATCTTGAGAGCTGTAATGTGTAGTTCTGTAGAGGTGTGGGAAAGGATACAAGAGAGATGCTTTGTCATCTTGCCTTGAAATCCCCTTTTTTCCTCCCCAATAACCACCACAAGCCTCACAGCTGAAGGATCCATCATACATTCATCACTTCTTTCTTCAGCACCATGAAGCTTTGCAGCCTTCAGGCACCAATGCGATGCCAGCCTCCAAGGTGATAGGAACAAGATCCTCAGTAAAAAGAATTGTGGAGTCAACGATTGCATGGGTAACTGCTAGGCTTAGACCCTACGAACACCGGCTTCCCCTCAGCTCTGCTGACACCTTGCATGTTATCGCCTTGACTTCCTGGTTAGAACGTGTTAATGCTGACATTTACTCCTGTCTGTTTTGACAAAGGGATGCAGCAACAGAGTTGGTACAGGGACTTTCTGTGAATTTAAGGGCATGAGGTCAGGCTGAGCTATGGCCTGAGCTGTGGCTGATCCTTTTCTCCTCTCCGCTTCTCCCACCCAGCTAGGCACCTGGGATCCAGAGAGGGGGGTAGGATGCGGGCATGCTGGCTACAGAAGCTGCAGGCCATCTCTAGGCAAAGCTCTTATCTTTCAACTTTTTTTTTTTCTTCTGAAGGTAACTTTTGGATGTGTCTTTTGATAATACTTGTTTTTCTGTCTGTATGGACAGTACTTTGACCTTAGCTGTAGCCTGCTGGCATAAGTCAGAAACTGAGCCAGAGACAATACCTCACTCCCCCCAGCACTTCTGTTGCAGTGCCTCTCTGTTTGCATTGATTCATGATCTGCCCACCTTTACTTCAGAACAGCCAGAGCTGCAGCAAACCAATGTTTCTGCCTGTGGCTTTATTTCTGCAGGCTGTGATCCTCCCAGATCACACACAAGCAAAGGTCAGGTGGCAGAGCACTAAAACCTCCCAAAGCCAAAGGGTGCTACAGGTGTCATCACTGACAAGCCAGAGTGCTGCAGGACAGCCTCTGTGGAGTGCTGCAGGACAGCCTCTGTGCCACAACAGGACAGAGGAGAGCTTTGCTGTTGGATATCTGATGTAAGCTAAAAGTCAGCCCCTTGTTGCTATTGACCACATGCTTTCTTTCATTAAAGATGAGATGTAGAAATTCATATGTCCCAGCTGTATTCACCAGCTTGATTTTTCTAGATGAGTTTATGAAGGGGAAAATAATTTATGTGATGTGACTGGTTCAAAGAGGGAGGCTGGAGCCCTGTGTTCTATCCTACATCTCAGCTCAGGCAACTAAACAGCCTTCCCTAAAGCATTAATGCATATAAATCCACCTTTTTAGATTGGTTCCAAAGTTACAACTTCAACTTTCTTGATATAAAGGTTTAGGCAGCTGATTCAGAGACTAAAAAGAGCAGTCACTGGAAGGTTTGCCCATGGTGGAAAAGGAGCAGGGATGTTACCCCCCGCTGTAAGCTCTGACATCGAGTAGCCATCGGAGGGAGACAAAGAGCTGTGTTTCTGTACTTCACGTGGCTCTGCAGAGGCAGTTACTCAATATTATCCACCTGATAATCCAGATGTTATTTTATTTAGCGGTGGGTAAAGCAACTCCTGCCACCATGGGAATGTGACAGCTTCAGGGCTGCTCCCCATTTCAGGGGACACAGTAGAAGCACTAACTAAAACACATACATTGTCCATACAAATGTGGAATAAGGCCACTTCTAGATACACAGTGCTCACTCTTGCTCTCTACAGTGCTTCAGATAATCATGGAAGGTTCAAACTACGACGGACACTGCAGCCTGACTTCCCTACTTGCCATAACAAGCTAAATGCTCCCAGGTCATGCCTTTTGTTAACCTACCACACAAACAGAAGCTGACAAGCCCCCATGTCCCGGTACATTTCACTTATCTGTTGCACAAGGAGAGGGAGGAAAGTGTTTCCTAATAAACATCCCTTTCTTGTCACCGATGTATCTCTGCAAAGGGAAATCTACAGCCTAATACCCAGCATCCCATCCCATCAAATCCCTTCTGTGTATCTATTATCCTCAGCGCTACCCTGAGGACAAAGCATTCCCAAAAGGGGAGGCAGGAATTCCATAACCCATAGAGAAACTTAAAACTTTGGCTCACATCCTTGGAAAATGGTAGATCTTTTATTTTCTTAGATGATTAACAGGCAGGACCGCTCAGAGATTAGTCTGTGCTGCTCAACTCGGGCTGCTCTCACATGAAGGCTGCCAAGGCAGGCCATATACTAAAAGGTGGGTGTATTAGACACAAATAGAGCTAAGGTGGCTATAAATCTCTTGAACCAAAAGGCATGCATTTGGCCCAGAACATCGGTAGTAGAATTCAGGTCTGTCTGCACACATACATAAAGGTGTCTTTAAGCATAATTTTCTAAAACTATTTTCCCAAGGATTCCTTTGACTAGTAGTGTATGTACATATATATATATATATATCTGTATGTATGCAGTATAAGGCAAGGGACCCGTGTAGGCTCATCATTATTCTTTCTGTCAAATCTGTGAAACTGCCCTGTGGAGGATGTGTGGGGCAGGAGGAAGTGTATAGAACTTGCCAAAATTTGAGACCAGACATGCAGGTATTAAACTCCAAATCTTTCTGCCATTGTATTGTACTGGTTTAATTCACCACAGAAGAAAAATGTTAAGAAGAGGGAGATATCAGAAGCTGAGCATATTGGGTGGTAATATAGAAGAGAAGAAGGTAATATAACTTCTCATATTCTTGACAAGGTTACTTGGGAAGTTGTTACTCTCTTTCAGTCTGTGCTCTCCATTTAATATTGCTTTTTGCATCAGTATGAAATGGGGCAAAACGCTCAAACGGGTTCCAGCAGGGGATTCATTGAGGTAGCCTTATTGCTGGGAGACTAGCAAGTATTGCATTTCAAATTGCCCTCAGAGGCAAGCCCCTGCATTAAAGTAATCATGCAGGACGTGAGCTAAACAAGCAAAATGAAGAGGAAAAGCAGTGAATCTTCTTTATATGAAGGCTTTACATGATGCTCAAACAATATTGTACACGAGATTTTAATGAGAAAAATAATGTTTCTGTTGTAAAACAGCAACACAAATATTCAAGCAAGAAAAGGTCTTTTCCATTTCTAGACATGGTTTCTGCTGAACAAACCTGCCTGAAAAAGTTTCAAGTCCCTTTTTCCACCTGTGAAATGCAGGCAAGGTATCTTAGGGCCAGATTCTGAACTGGCAGAAATCAGGACAGCTTGGCTGAATCTGAGGGGCAGTTGGATTTTCACCAACTGAAACTGTTACAGGCAAAAAAATAGCTTGAATAGTGAATGCCAACAGGCAGCAGATACTTGGGCATGAAGGGGTAAATGTCCAAAACTGAACTTTTTGGTTGCTCATGCATTGTAGTCTACTGCTCTGCATGTAGACTATTTATATTGGGAAAACAGGGAGCTTGGAGGACTGGAAAAAGAGGAGGGTGCTCAAAAAATGGTTCCCCTCAAAAAAAGTGGTTTCAGAAGCAGGAGGTGGGGCCAGAAAGAAGGGGAAGAGCCCGCTGGAGAAAAGATGTTGGATGTGGGGAAGATTATGGAGATCAGGAAGATGAATGCTAGGGGACAGTCAGTGCCCTTGGCTGGTAACACTGCCTCCCTGTAGGGAAGGGAAGTTGAGACCTGGTGAATGCAGTACTGGGGGAGAGCAAGTGTGCAAGTGTATGTATGAGATAATCAAGTAAGGTAAAAGCTCTAATCTCACTTGCTCTTAAATAGATGCAAATATCCAGATTCACTGTGGGCTGTGGTTTACTCTGTCTCACCTGTGTCAAAGACCCAATCCCAATCAATCATTGTAATTTTACTGTCCTATATATAGCTTAGTTGCTTTCCCTCCAGAGCTGTCCCCACACCCTGTGGAAAGGATGAGCTTAACTGATAATGCAGCTCACAGTACAATATTGAGCTACACTGTTGGTTAGAAACACACCAGTTAAGTCTTTTTCTTTCCTTATGTGTCCTTTTTGGGCGGTTTCACGCTGATGCAATTCATTGAAAACCAAAATAAGCACAACCTTATGTAGAGAAAATTGCATTTGAAGGTTTCCCAAAGACTCAGTGGTGACCAGCACCGAGAGATTACTTTGTCAGCCTTGAAAGAAATATTCATCACTGTTTTGGCAGCTTTGTCATTCAAGTGGCAGGAAGAAGTCAGTTTTCCATTCAGCAGGTGCTTATACAGTTATATCAAATCCTAAGCATGGGAGAAAATAACCCACGCATACATATATAAGCATGGGGCTCCCACCTTTTCCCCCCCACCTCTTCAAAGCTCAGCAGTGGAAGGGATCTGACCTGAAATGTCACAGCCAAGTTGTTATTTCATGCCCTGTAAACATGTGCCAGAAGATTGCGTCTTCCCCTCAGGCAGAAGGATGGAAAACAACAGGTCCTCACTTGCTAACAAACCTTAGGACTTAGTGTATTTCTCCCTTTAAACACAAAGTCTGCTGCTTTCTAGCTGGGAGGCTTTTCACGGCTTCCCTTCAGTCCTGCTGAAGATGTAACTTTGGACTCTGAACATTGGCACTACTGGGAAGAGCTCGAGACTGTTTTAGGAGGGACAAGAACTAAATTCAGTAGGGCCCACTGGAGGAAATTTAATTTAAATAACAGACATTGGCTCCTTTCAGAGGCTTAGCCCTTGATTTGTCAAGCAAATGGGAGCTTGTTGGAGAAGAAAAAGGTTTGCTTGCAAAGGGGTGCACTATCACATGCACTATGTTCTTCAGTTGGTAGGGTTACATAGGCAGCTGAACCATCCAAGCAGAAGTGGAGGATTCATCAGAGTGGCTGGGATGGCCAGATGAGAGCAGGAAAAATTATAGCTTTCCCAAGATAAGTTGTGCCTTTCTGTGAACGAGGGAAAAATGTTTTAGCTGCAGAGGAGGAAAAAAGACATTTCTCACATACTGAAAAGTAATACATTGAAAGTTTCTTACAGCAACCTGAAATAATCTCTGTTCAAGCGTGTCAGCTGAGGGGCTGGGTCCTGGAATCAAGGTTCTCTGATAGCCTCAAAGTTTCTGATAGTAATTCAGTGTTGATTACAGAAACAACAGAGGACAAAGGGACCCTCCAGCTGAGAAACACAAAGCAATGCTCAAATTTAAACATTTCTCACATAAAGTTTTGACAAACTGTACACAGCTCCCCCATTACATTTTCTTGTCGTTGACTTGTTTCTGAAGGAACCACTCCACACTGTGTGCAGTCATGCTACTTTTCCTGTTGAAAATACGGAAGCTGAGTCCATGAAACTTTGAAAGACTCTTCCCCCTTGGGTGAGAGAGATTCAAGCAAGGCCAGAAATCAATATAATAGAGTTGAAGAAAACTGAAGATTCATATACCTGATATGATGTTTTTTCTACTCAAGTATATCTTTCCTTCAGATGACCCCAATCCACTTACTTTCATACCTTCTTGAAAATTACCCAGAGGCAGGAAAAGCAGCTGGTCAGTTTTCCTACCCCTTTTGTATTGTAATCGTAATTTCTATTTTTGCCATTTGTGCCTGCTTGCAAAATTGTCCATGAAGTTAATTTATAAAGCTTGACTTTATTTCATCCAAAATTAACCTGTAAATCTCTTTTTCTCTTCTGTCAAAAATACCTGTACTAGAAAAGACTACTTGTACATGTGACTGCAATATTCCAAATTTTCTTTGAACTGGTTAGCTACAGCAATCAATTATTATTATTGTGAAGAGTTAAGACATAAACATCTAAGCTGTAGGTTAAGGAAAGAAGCTGAAAATACCCTTTCTGTATTTGTGAAATTTTACTAGGGCTGTTTCTTAGTAAGATTTTTTTATAAAATGTTTTTAATAATTTTTTCCATTAAAATATTGGTAGGAGAGGAAAACAAATTCAAGAAAATGTCAGTTATCTCTAAAATATACAAAGATGTATCATTCTTTATTATCACATTCCAGAAAAAAACCATGCATTTTAGGAAAGATGACATCTTCTAGAAATATTAGTATGTCTCTGCTCTTCTGTATTGCTCTTTCACCTTTCTGAAAGAGAAATGCTTTCTGCATTTCTGATTGTATTTTACCACAACAGACAGGAATAAAATGATCTGACAAGTTGTCCCTGAGCTGACTTCCGTACACAGTAAATGATCTTTGCAGTAGATGACATTCGACAACATAGATAACCTTAGCACAATGAAGAGACGTGGCCAGATTCTTCAAAAATATAAATTAGTATACCTGTACTGAAGAAAAAAGAGCTAAGTCAATTTATACCAGCAAAGAAGCTGTGTGATACAGAGTCAACTTCATTCAATTACTATTTTCTTGAACTATTTTCTCTAACTTAAGAAAGTTAATTTATTTCTGTTTGTTGTGAATACTTTTTCAGTATGATTTTGTGCCTTAAATATGTTTATAAACGGTCTAGGAGACTCTTGTCATTCCAGTTGGATAGAGCAGAGAGTGTTCAGTGTAAGCCAGGCAGGAACACTCCAACACAATTTGTGTTTGCCTCGTGAGATAACTAACATCACTAGCAGAGTTTAAGTATAGTGATGGGATAAGCTCTTGTTCTAGCAGCCAGACTGTGACAGGGGGCAGTAGGCACAAAGTTAATTCTGTCACTTCTTCCACATGCTGTTTAGAAGGGTTTAGCAGAATACTCAGGGTGTGATGTGTTAAAACGTTGCCCTAAAATTGAATGACAGATGCCTTAGACATGTTTCTTTTCTAAAGTTCTACACTCTGAAGGATAGATGGTACAATAGAAAAGCAGTTTGATATGCAGGTGATAAAGCACAGGTAGCAAGGAGCAGCTTGCAGTCAGGGTTATAAACATCCAAGACATATTAAGTGTCAGGGATTGTGGCTAGCAACAAACTGTTATGGACCAATAGATGTAGTCCACTTGATTAGTTTATATTGGGTAAAACTGTTCATTACTTATCCAAGACTGTGGAGGTCTGGAGGCTCCTGGCATAGAGTCAATGGCACATGCTTAGACAAATGGCTTTTTTATGTGCTTATCGGCTTTAAAAAGCTTAAAAAGTATGTCTGCTGTGTAAGACAGACAAGTGTTCAACTCTTCTGATCATCAAGAAGACTGTTTCATTTCATGTCATACAAATAATTAAAAAAAAAAAATCAATCCAGAGCTGAAAGAAATCACAAGACACCTAAATTACTATGGTGTCTATAACCAAAATCACGTAAGAGAATGCTATAAGCACCATAATGTTACTGAAGTCTTTAGTGAAATAGGGACAGATTCTGGAGGAAATCTGGGGTGCAAGTTGACATTAAACCCATGGTGGAGCAACTCAGATGCTCTTCCTCTGCATTGAGGAGTCCTTTCTTTCTTTTACCACTTTTTGTTTTAGCCCTGGATCCCAGGCTAACTGCAGCTACAACAGGAGTCTGGGATATGAAGAGTGGTATAGAATTTGCATGAAAATCAGGCATCTTTAACAGAGAAAAGGAAGAATGTTAAAAAAAATATCTCTACATTATCTGATAAAAACAACTGCTATAAAACTTTAAGGCAGGATCTAAGCTCTGGGTAGATGACTGTTCAAACCGATAAGAAGTCTGTGAAAAGACAAGCTCAGCCAGGGAATTCCCTTTAACTTGATAGTGATAGTATTATTGTCAGGAAAATAAGAAATAGTAAAAAGAAAAGTCAAAAGCACAGAGCTAAGAAGGACACCCCCAAAGCTAGGAGGCTGTTTCCTTTCAAACTTCTCTAAATAGTCTCTGAGATCAGAATATGATTTGAATTCTAAAAAACTATTAGCTAGATAGAGAAATTCAATCTACCTCTTGCAGCAAATGAGCAGGATGCAGTCAGACGTGTAGCATTGGCTGGGGTCAGAAGGCAGTTGGACAGAATCATTAGGTTTAACCCACAGAAGTCAAATCTCATGGTCAATTGAGTCCACTGTCTTTACCTCTGCAAAGCATTTTCAACTGCTGAGATCAGGCCAAGAAATGCCTGCAGTATAGCTTGGTCTTGAAGCTACACAAAGCCTGAGAGTAAAGGGATGAAATTTTAACTGTCTTACTGAAACAGAAATGGTGAAGAAAGGTAAATAATATTACCAAGAATAAAGAGTTTGAAAGCCAGATGGTTATGAAAGAGAAAAAATATATAAAGAAAAGCTGCTATTGTGACTGGAGCTCCACAGAGACTGGCTTTGTTCCAGGTGGGAAAAGCATCTGAAAATTTTGGAATTTTCCAGGAAAGAGAGCTCTGTTAGGTGGCCAAAAAGAACAAGGATGGATTGCTTAGGATCTTCAGAAATGTTTCATTTCAACAAAGCACAAATCTTTTGTGTCTGTTTCTATTTGAAATGTTACATATTTCCCTATAGGAAAAAAAACAGTAAGTAGCCAAGTGGTGACCTCCAAATGAATAAATATTCACCAATTTTCAAAAGAGATAATGCCACATTCTTAGAATCCTGCTCTTTCTTCTTTAAAAAGGAAATTAAAATGATTCAAAGTACCTCAGTTTTGTTAGGATAAAAAAATATTCACGTGGGCTGACTGTGGTTCCATCACATTTCCTATGACTAGTTTTACAAGTAACACACATTAGATCCAGAAGTTGGCATATACATTGACAGCTTTCAGAAGTGTTTTTTTTAAAGGAGATAAAGAATATTTAGCTATTTTTGGAAGGCATTGGATACAGCTGTAATTCTGTAACTAAGTTTATATCCTTTGCATCACATGTCACTGATACATATGCTAAACAGAAGTCTAGTTGTATGCCTAATGAGACATATGCAAAAATATTGCAAAATATTAATAAAGCCTTTGAATTTTGCATCGTGAGTGTAGTATTCTAGCATCTTTGATATAAGCCCAGCATACTGCAGTGACTGCTTCGCAGGCAGAGCTACTTTGAATCACAAGTTAAAATACAGTCTGCACAAAAAGAAAATGCAATATGCAATCTCAATAAAAGTTGAAATGCTAAAGGATAAAACTGCCTAATTGCACCACAAGTTCTGTAATTCGGTGGCATGTTCGAATTTTGTCAGTGGCACACATATTTGAGAGGAAGAGTCATTCACTGAAAGAGCCATTCACTGAAAGAGCCACTATAGCGAAAAGGATTTTCCACCTTTAAAAGTGCTCCTTGCTGTCCTTCAGGCCCAGGCCTAGTCTCTATCACTAGCTCTTACAGGTCGTTACAGACAGCTTTATAAAACAATTTGGTTCCCATTCATTTCAGTGAGACTCAGAGGAAACAGATATTTCATTTCAGGGGAATTTAGAAGTCCGTTTCTTTTCTGGAAAACTACCTACTTCTGCATAGACGTTAGGAGGCCTCATGAACATGCATGAGTTTCATTGCATGTTCATATACTGTGGGCAATAGAAGTCAGCTCTATGCCATGAGCTAAATAATAAAAAACTTCGTTTTGAGGGGATCAGCAGAAATTCCTCAGAAAACACACAGTATATTGTGTTACATTCTGGGAGAACAGACTAAAGCAAGGGAAGAAATAAGATGAATTTACATTCCCTTTAGGCCCACTCCATTTCAACAGACATTGAGCAGCAAAAAGGCCCTGAGGTATAAATTAGAGCAACAGCTGGTTTTAGCTTGCAACACCTCATGTTAGGCTGCCTGCAGACTTCCATGAAACTCAAGATACCTGAACGACTGTTTTAGAAATGTTTAAATTCATATTTTGCCAGGGAATATGCATCCAAATCCCAAACAGTCTCTTGCAGGTGTAACTCTGCCCCACTGAGCTGTTACTGGTTATGCACTTCTCCCACTCCTCCCCAGCCCTGGCTGTGCTGTGGAGGAGGCCTTCCCTTTTATCAAGAGTGACTTCTGCTTTGGGTCTCTCCTGTCCTTCATAGCCCTTTTCAGGTGTTATGGTGCTTGCCTGTAGCCTATTTTTAGCCCCAACAGGGTATACTGCCATTCTTCCCTCCTTGTTGCAGCTCCCCTTAGAAAAGCTATCTAGGTGAAGACACTGCACTGCTCAGCAAGGAACAGGGTCACTTTTGCTAATTGTTCTCTTAATGACTGTACCACCTAGGACAGAGTTAAGTGTCTCTCTTCTAACAATAGTATTCAAAGGGGGATTCAAAGTGAATGCAAGCCTGCTTTAGCTTCACTGGCAGCAAAGAATTGACTAGTTCTGTGTCAATATCCCATATTATGGAAGATCTGGATCACAGTCATCAGATAACACTGAAATTAAGTAGCACAATTGCTACACCTTATCTCTGGTTTGCTTCTGATCAGTCACTCAAAGATCATTGGAGAAAGTCGCTTAAGCAGAAATCAGGAAGCAGAGTTAAAATTTCTCCATATTTCCAACATCAAAGCAGTTCTGTACCTTGTTTATCTGAACACAACCTGCCAGGAGCGGGCTGCTATGACACCTAGAAATATGTCCTGTGGAAAACTCCATACTGCCACCCCTCAGGCTTGCCTTTCCTGCTTTTTTGCAGCTCTTTTACATATTCACTTCCTAAGCATCTCCTAACCGCTCTGGCTACCACATTAGGGTATAACTCTTACTTGGCTACACAGAAGACTTGTTATGCTTACTTCAGCGCTTATGCCACTTTGTTTTGTGGTTACTGCAACCCGACCTCATGGTTCTCTGTACATAATGATAATTACCAACCTACACTTTCTAACTGAGGAAAAATATTGTGTCTTTGTTTTCCTTTTCTAAACCAGTGGCTAAACATGACTTAGCTCACATTTGCACCTGAGGTGCTATAACAACACCACAAGCAGAAGGGAAAGAAGGAGCAGGCCTGGAATGACAGCAGATGATGCATTTCAGGATTAGCAGTATATCAGTGGGAGCCACATATATATCACCCTAGAAGCGAGATTACAGCACTGAGCTCCCCTGGAGTTCAAAACTGGAGCAGAAAGGGTGCCTTGCAGCTTTAATTATGCTGTTAAGGTTTCTTTTCAGGGGAATTACCATCTATTCTTAGGTACTTACAGAAATGGTAAAATCAAGGAATATTTAGGAAGTGGGAGAGTGTTAATACGGGGTGGCAGAGCTCTCACAGGCTCTAATTTTATTCTGAATATTAGAAATTGCTCCCAGGAGACACTTGCTCAACACCTGAGAAGCATAATATTCATTGCTTCTCCCTAGCTCTAGTTTTCAGGGTACTCTTGAGTAAAGCAAGCGACCAGGAACAGTATTTTATGGTGGCAAAAAATTAAATGTACCTGATTTAGATTCTGGTTGCTTTCTAAATCACCACCATTAGCAGAAGCTATTACTATCTGTGCTGATTCTCCCAGCTTTATTTTACCTACAGCCTGAGGGTTTATCAATATATTGTGTAAAACAACATGTACCAAATCCAGACACCTCAGTCTGGTGCCTGTGCACATTCTCACACATGCACAAAGCATGCCTGACCTGCCCCAAAAGTCACTGACAAAAGACTAGCAAATAAAATGTAGTGTCTGATCTCTTGAAGTAATCAGAAAAAATCAAGGGGAGAATGAAGCATGCTACTTAATGAGTAGGCTCCACCATGTCTTGTGGACTCTAAAATCTCAAGAGTGCTTTTAGACATGAAATAAAGTCTGCTTTAGTCCTTCCTTTCTTCATCCATCTTGATAGCTCTGGGTGGATGAAAATCTCATTATTTTAAGAGGAGTGGACAGGCCAGGCTAGTTTATTGCGCTCTGCTGTTTGAAAGCCCCTCTTCACCAAACATTTGCTTTGTGCCCACTGAAACTAGAACAGAGTTGAGGAACATCCTTTGCTGTTTCCTCCATCCTTCTAGCTCCTCTGAGGCCACTAAGCTAAGTGCATCTCCCTGGCTGGCTTCTGGGAGATTTCCCCCACTGACATTCAAAGTATCTCAACAGCTCCTTTCAGTGCAGCTCTAGGGTGTTTGTTCCTCCTGCACCTTTTTGAGGTAAATCAGTGCTAATCCATGAACAATGAACCAAGGGACAGTGGAAATATTTGGACTAGAGCTGTTAATTTTAACCATCTGTCATGCACCCACTTTCCTGCTTCTCAGGTACTTCCAGTCCTGACATTGTCCTTCCCTAGCTGGTTAAGCCTGCCTGATCCCCATGATGCTCAAGTGTTTCAGCTGCTTGTTCACAGCTGTGAACCTTGGAGCATCCTGGAGGACACAGGGAAGCTGCCAGGGAGCTGAGAGCAGTAATGCTTTAACACATTACCTTCCCTTCACTGAACAGCAGACCTTGACCTTGCCTCTATTTGCACCATCTTTGAGATAGGACCTGTTCCCAAGTCCATGGAAACCAGCAAATGGGCCTTAGATCAGGTGCTCAGGCTTAGATTCTTAAGGAGGTAAACATGACTTTTTCCTGTTGATTTTCATTTGTAACTGGGTGCCTGTGGAG
This sequence comes from Falco biarmicus, assembly GCF_023638135.1. Lineage (NCBI taxonomy): Eukaryota > Metazoa > Chordata > Aves > Falconiformes > Falconidae > Falco > Falco biarmicus. The sequence goes on from NC_079296.1 coordinate 24,527,737, forward strand.
CTCTAAGGATCTGAGTTTCTATAGCACAATGAATCCTCATAGAAAACAAACCTCACCTCTTCATCACAAATAAGTCAGCACTAATCTTCGCATCAACTCCCCTTATCAATTTACTGAGTCAGAAATTAAATATTCTGGGCTATTACCTGTTTAAAAAGGGACAGTTTTAATCCACCTAGTTTTCATTTTTCCATAGGAATTCTGCTTTTGTTTACTGTGCAAATGAATATATATGCATGTATAAATATGTGTGCATGTCTACATATATATGCAAATACCCAAGCCCTTAGTATTCATGCATACATCTTTTTCTGAATTGCAGTCATGCTAAACAAAATCCCCCCAGGGCTTTTCTCACCACGCCTTTTTACATGCTTGACAGTTTCCTAGGGAATTAGTCTTAGTGCATTATTGGGTATGTGTTCTAAATAATTAAATTTGACAATTATGTGGGAGAAATCTCAGACAAAAAGAACTGAAATCTCTAAATGCAAAAAAATAGCAGGAAGGTTCTTTTTCTTTCTCTCTAAGCTACCCTATCCCTCCCTTTGTCTGTATCTCCTATTCCATTAAATGCCATTGCTCACCACGTTGATATGCAGAGCCTCATCTCAGCAGGTACATTTCATTTATTGAAACATTATTTGAGAACAACTTTATTAAAGATTCAGGATGCCAATACAAGATGACACAGTGCATAGCAGCTTGTAACTTGGAAAGACTTACAGAATTAAACAACATTCAACAGCAGGCAGGGTACCGTGTGAAAACAGAAAGCTGATCCACAGTGAATAAATTAAAAGTGTTCAGTCACATGGTCAGTAATGAAGACAGACAGGAGCAGGGATACACAGACAAAAGACAAGAAACTGTATTTGGGAAGAAGTGGGGAGGGACAGAGAAAGAGGTAAGAAAACTTACTTTAGGTTACAAGGATGTGCGGAGAAGGCTGTGGGATTGATGAGGAAGTGATACCTGGAAAGGCAAGGGAGTTTTGTTGCCATACAGTTTTCTGGCTGACTGAAGGTTATTGTAAAAGGTGAAGCATACTTTTAGATTTGGGTATTGGCGTCTACTACCAATGATTCCCAGCTCTGTCTTTGGGGGCCAGAGTTCAGTGCACTCTGATGTGTTTCTCCAGTGAAGGACCTGGGCTGGACAAGTTGCAAGACCTTTCTCAGCTAAAGCTCTTAAGTTCATTGCATAATGCAACAGAAATGTAAACACCAACAATGGAGTATCAGTGAAGAAAACATATGAAGAATAGCTGGGGAGAAATACAATGAATAATACCGTTTGTAAAGGATATAATTTAGCTGGAGCCAGAACAGTGTACTGTTTTGCAAATAACACATTTGAAATACATTGAGAAGAAATTTATCGAAAGCATTAGTAAACCAAGCTGAATCTTTATGCCCATATTTTTTTTTTTAATGCCCTTTTTTTAAAAACAAATAGGGATGTCCACAGGAACTATTTAATTGCCAGTTAGGGATTTCTCAAGTTTCTGTTTACTGTAGAAAAACAGTCTTCAAAGGATACTCAATGAAACCAACTTGACTAATACCACTTTCTGACCTTTTGAAAACAATCCTTGTGAGGTATCTTTAAATGGTTTGTTAACAGAAAATATAAAACCTTGACAAATACTGAATAAAAATAAAAATATTTCCACAGTCTTCCAGAAACAGGGAAACTTCCACAGTCTGCTCACGCTATTGGCACTTGTTCTTTCTTCTTCTACTAGTGAAGACCCCTCTGTGGCCCTTGGACTTTCTAGGAGAGATATTTGTACTTCCCTAGAATCAAAGAAAAAACGCTCGCATACTTTGTGTAGTAAATAAAGTTCTGACATGCTCAGATGTCACCTCCCTCCACCCCAGCAAACCACCCCATAAATCCAAAGATTCCCCAGTGCCATATGGCCTTCCAGTGTATGCCCTTCTAATGTTTATATCAATGATTACACCTTAAATTACAGCTTTTGCTTTTTGTTTTTATTTCTTTTCCAGCTATTTCTCCTAGAGATCCAGAATCTTTTGCAGATAGGGAAAGAACACCCAATAGGGTAGCAAAAGCGTAAGTTAAAGGAAAGGGAAGAAAATGAGGGAGGCCCAGTGTATGAAGCATTACTTTGTAAGCTGTAACATCTGAATCCTTTTCCCAGTTCTGTTTATGAACTTTGTCTTCTTGCCTTCATTTGTTCTTGTGCTCAACCTGAACGTCCTTATGCCGGGCACTCTCCCTCAAGTCTTGCTTGTAGCAAGCACAGTATAGCAGAGTTTGGTATTCTTTAGATGCATCCACTAGGAAAAAACAATATTAAGAAAGTTGATATTTATCCAGGTGATGTGTATAGGATGTGACGACTGCTGTATTCACCACAAAACATTTCTGCGTAAAGTACTTAATATTATTTTCTTAGGAGTAGATGTCCTAAGATGAACTTTTTTCGTGACAGGTATGTATCCCATTTGCTAGTTCACTAATAAGTTGCCGTTCAACTTCATGATGCAGATGCCCACCATTAAGGAGCTGAACCCAGAATATTAAGAAGCCACATGGCAGAGGCTGCTAACCAGTGACCTGTGGCCACAGCCATGCTGAGCACGGGTCTCCATGGGAAGTGAAGGATTCTGGTCAGCCCTTTACTGCACCCTCAGCTCACAGTAAAGCAGAAGTGAGCCACCATAAACTCACATCTGAGCTAGAAATATAAATGGGCAAGGTGGTTCATCGATCTGCTTTCAAGGAAGTTCTTTCCGAGGACACCTGGATGAGCTCACATATCTACAAGTTTTGGCCTGAGTTCATAACGAAACATCCAACTTGATGGAAGTTTCTAATGAACTTATGAGTATACAAAAACTTTGCACGTTTTCTGTACTCATTTTCCTTTATTGTTACATGCAAAGGTAACAAAATGACATGGGAGAACATGTTCTTCATGTATAAATGCTCATTAACAGATAGGAGAAAGTAAGAGAAGACTCAGGAGAGAACTCTGTAATGATATTCAATCTTTTTTGGAGACCTAAAGCAGTCTCTTCCAGAGAGGTAAGCTCTTCTCAGACAAATTCATCTTTGAGTCTGTAAAGACCCCAGTTACTGAAACAGAACTTGATGGTATTTAGGAACCTAATTCCCGAATTTCAACTCCTATTAGAATCAGTGTGATGTGCCAAAATCTCTTAGAGAGCTGAGTCTTTTTTAGGAAAAAAGGTGAATGCAGCTCTGATCTCTTTCACACAGTCCCGTAGATATGATTGATACATTCTTAGCTGCAAGTTCTTTACTTCTGTCCTTCTCAACATGCAGTAGATGGTTTGGGTTGTATTTACAGAAGGGAATTCTAGGAAAGGTGACATAGGCACAAATCAGAGAGATTTCTACATTGCGCTCCTGCAGCTCTGGGACTGTGAATATCCATAAACAGCAATTCCTGGTCACTGACTGATAGTCTTCTGCTTACCTGCAGCTATCTGAGTGGGGTGACTGTTCTGGAATATGAAATTACCTGGAGAAATGTCTACTTTGATAGCTGGATTGGGTGCAAGGGATAGCTAGAAAAATTATCTTTAGCAAGAGAGCATCCAGCAGTCAGCATATAGCTGTATTCCTGCCCCACTCCCAAACGGAACAACTGAACACCAAAAAAAGCTCAGTGTCACTTCAGTTCCTTGCTAGACTCAGACACATCCCTGCCTTCCCAGCACAAAGGGGTTCTTTTCTGCAAGACAGGGAAAAGTTCATTAGACAATTCTTCCTGTTCTCTTCTGGATTAGACTAGTGCAGCCTAGACTTGCAATTTAGAAAGCTGTTTATAGGAAGCTGCTTGGCAAAGAACTGACATCTTTCTTGTAGTCCAATACATTTAAAAATTTAAAGGCCAGCTGCACAGAGCAACGTCCCAGAACATTGTCACTGGGACATGGTGACTCACGCACAGCCGGAGGAACATGAATTGGACTTTCTGCCACAAGATGGGGCTCTGCCCACCATTTCCCCATATACCCAATGTCGTGCTTTGCTTCCTCTCCTGCATGAGAAATCATCGTTTCCTTGGTTATAAAAAGGAGTTTGGGGTTTTTTCCCTTCTTCTTCCTCTTGTTTTGCTGTACTGAAGCACATTTATTTTCCATGGCAAGAAAACAACTTTTCTGTCTTGCCCCCAAACAGACACACAAAACTGACAAAGCCTCTAGGATCCCCTTGGCTGAGATAGATGAGCTGTACTTACAAAATTAGGCAAAGCCTTTATTGGGGAAGGGAACGATGCTATAACCAAGCCATCTGTTTCATAGCCTTCTGAAACAGGGAGCATTCGTGCAGGTTTCCTTCTTATTATGTGAGTGCTTTGTGCTTAACAAGCGGAGGACCAATGACCAGATTCTGATATTTGATGCTCACTGGAGAAACAGGAACAGGCTGAAGTTCACAGAACTCTGCTGGATTTTTATCCAGGAATGAATAGCAACCTCATTTTATAGGAAAGAAATTACTAGTACTGTGGCTGTACCCAGGGGCTTTCATTAGATCTTCACAATGACTGGTAGTTAACACACACATATAAAGGCAATTTGTTTATGCAGTCAGTTGGCTGAAAATTGGGCACCATTTCTTTCGTACCTGAGAGGATAGCTTTCAATAGGATTGCTCGCTTCTATCCATCAGGTACCAAATGCCTTAACCGAATTCTGCCACTGGTACTTACTGGTAGATAAGGAGGTAATACCAAGTAATACCAGGACTGCCTGTCAGCCTCTATCTATATACTGTTGCAAATCAAGTCACTACAATCACTATAGGAGGTGATCACCCGGACTCAGCAACCAGGGAGGGAACCTTCCCTCTCCCTGCACCATGGGATGTTGCTATGAGGTGGGATCTCTGGATGAGCACATCTGAGGATGAATACATGTAGCTCTGGCACTGCAGGATGATCAGTTCTGGGGACAGGGAACAACCATGCACAAATGTTCCTGTCTGACTGTCCAGAAACCTGTGCTGAACATCTGAACTTCTTCAGCAAGCAGACCTGGTTTCTGCTAAGGGAGTCACTTTTTTTTTTTTTTTTTCCCTTTTTTTTTTTTTTTTTTTTTTTTTTGTAACTTTTGTGTCATCCCTCTCTTGTTGCTGCTTGAAATCCCAGGTCTCCCCTTTCTCTGCTAAATCTTGTGTTTTCCACACTTCCCTGTCCACCCCACCCACAAACGTCCTTGTAACTGCTTCCAGGCAGTAACACTACAAAATGGCAGTTATCAACATGGTCCTTGGAGGATACCTAGCCAAGGCAGCCCTTTGAAAGTCTGGCAGCTGTGCCTGCCATGCCTTCCTATATATTATCAAACACTGCAGTGTGCATGTTTTTTTCTTGATTTTGCTGCTTCGTTCCTGTGTGTTCTTTACATATCCCTTTGTTCATTCTAATTGTAAACCAGAAACGATCATATTCACGAAGGTGGCTTAAACGAGTTAGAAGTCTTTGGAATCACAGACCCCTGACAATTCTCGACATTTCTCATAGTTTGTTACGCACAGCTAGTACTAAATTTTAGCTATAGGAAGGTGACACAGTTTCTTTGAACAGTTGTGAGCCATTTAGATTGGTTTTGCCACCAGCAACCTGTGTCTCATTGGTCAATGCATGTTACCCTCAGCATAAAAAGTACAGGCCTCTGAATGCGCCCAGATCTCATTTCTTTGCTTCCTCATAATTTTTGTTTCTGCTTCTTCTGCTGTTACATACTTTTACTTTTTCTCATTAAGTATAGGATGTTTCACACCTTTTAAAAACATTGAAACACTGAAAGAAAAGGTGTTCACATCTTGTTAGATTTCAATAAAGTGGCCTTCAGCACATTTAAAACTTGGAATAAACCCAAATTTTTTGGATCAAGCCCAGTCCTCTGTGACCTGAGGTTGCTTCCTCATACAAGCTCATTATAAACTCGTCACATCTATTTTAAATGAGTGTCCTGGTTGATCACTGACACTTTGAACACATTTCCAGCCTGCCTGAGAGTCGTTACCTCAGGCCGCAGCTATCCCCCCTTTATATAGCCGGCGGGACTCCCCATGGTACGAGACACCTCATTGGCTGGTTGGGGTCAGCTGACCTGGCTGCCTCCTCTCCCGGTCTCCTGTGCCCCGCCCCCCCCCCAGCCCTCTGACTGGCAAGGCCCGAGAAACTGAAAAGTCTTGACTTATTATAAACGTTACCCAGCAACAATAAAAACATCAGTGTGTTATCAACACTGTTCTCACATCATAGCCAAACACAGCCCTGCACCGGCTACTAAGAAGAAAGTTAACTCCATCCCAGCCGAAACCAGGAAAATGGTTTAGATTTTTCCCCTCACAAGTCTAGTTGGAAGATTTTCCAGAACCTTTCTGTGCTTTGCTGATACAGGAATCTTCTCATTTTAAAGCTAAAACTTCTTAACAGCCCTAAGAAAAGGGATTTCTTGTCCCATTCTTTGCAGAAAAGGGGAATGTCAGAGGCTTTTCTTCATTTGGATACAGGTTGTTTTTACAAAAGTGCTCTGAAGTAGCATAAAGCGATTAATTAATCAGTGGGCCCGGGGGTGAATGTGCATTTTTAGTGCTGGGACTGAATGCTGGTTAGTAATGATGAAATATCCTCTCTGTACAGATCAGACAAAGCTCATCAGCAATTCCTATCAACATTTCTTAAAACCAGTGGTCAATTCCCAAGTCTTTATGTGAATTAGCATAATACAGGACTAAACATAAAATGCTTTCACTCTTACCCTAAAACACAGCTTTTACAAATCATCTTTCTGCAGTAAATGGGGTTTTCAGGGCAGACTGTAAAAGAGGCCTGTGATGCCTAGGAGACCTGGGTACCAAGCTCCCTTCTGCTGTACTCCTTGAGTGCACTGAACTTTCAAAGCATTTTAAAGACTGCTGTCACTTTCTTGTCCTTCTTAGATGGAAGCCGTTAACTTCTTCTCACTGAAGTTTTCTTTCTGGGAAACCTGTGGCAACCATCTCATGGCTGTGCCTGGTACGCTTTCTTCACAAAGTCTGAGTGCCAAGGTATCTGGGAAGTCGTACCCTGCTTAGAGGAATAGGGAAAAATTAATTCAGGTAGCTCAGGAAAGTGGGCAGCATCAGTACAGCAAGGCTAGGCTGAATTTTAGGACTGGATGCACAGAAAAACTCAGAAGACGTAGTCCCTGTCTGTACTTCACCTGAAGAGCCACCTCCCATTCCTCTTGTGGATTATGAATCCCAGCTGTGGCTCTGCTACTTATTGACAATAACAACCATCAGGCAGCAAGAGGTCAGTGCAGCCCATGCCTGGGCTGCCAGGAAATCTGCTAGTCTTGCCCCTTGCCAGCTGTGTCCACTTGCACATGTTCATATCTAGTGTCTTGCTCACTTTGGTCAGGAAATACCAGTGGTTCAGTCCACAATGAAACATCCTCACAGGATCCCAAATGTTTTCAGAGAAGAAAGCATTTTCATGCCTCTTGTCCTCCAGCCTGCACTTTTCTTCTCAGGATTTGTTTATTCCCTTAGTACTTCCTTTTTTGCACAGCCATTTCCAGACTAGTCATTAATGATTGGATTTAGAAACTTCGGTTTAATGAAGATAAATGATCTAATGGTCTCTGAAATATAAAGCCATTTGCACAGTAGCAAATGTGGGTCAGGCTAGTGGGTCTGCATCCAGTTGAGAGCATCCAGCCAGATGTTTCTACCATAAGTACTGTCACCAAAATTGTCACCAATAATCAGCCTCACAGGTAGCTTCTCTAACTAAGGCCAGCCAAGGACCGATGGGCCGCAGAAGACACATTTCCCTTAGAGACTGTTTTTGTCAACATGGTTTAAAAATGTGTTTAGCAAGGGGTGGTGTAAGAAACAGCTGCCTGTACTGTACAGTGGGTAAAAAGATGGCATTTCTTTAAGGCAGTCAGTGTGGCACTTCTCACTAACAGCAGTCAGTGCTGGAGTACAATATCAGTGGTTATGATTTCAGAAAGAAGTTTCTTATGTGTCTCAATATGGCAGAAAGGAGACTGGGGAAAACGGCTTCTTTTTTCCAGGTTGACAGTGATGGCCCGATAACCATAAGGACATGCTCTTTCTGAGTAAGTAGGTGCTACCTTTGAAAGAAAGTTCTCTTGAGGTATAAAGATTGAGAGGGAAAACAAAACAAAACCAAAACCCCTTAGGAAATTCACAGAGGCAAGACAGCAGGGTTTTTCTAAAATTACTATTTTTCAGGTAGTCAGAAATGCTATGACAAAATGCAGCACAAACATTTTATTTCCCCCTCTTATCTAAGTCTTGTGAACAGTGTAACCAGTTTTGCTGAAATTTTAGAGACTAAACAAAACCAATATACTCAGCCAGAGCAGGAGTCCAACACAACAATTTCATCACAAAAAGTTAGCGAAACAATTGCAAGTAAGCTCATAAAGGTGAAGTTTCAAGGAAGCTTATCTTCAGACAGTCCTGCCAACTTATTTTGCACGTTCTCTCCTTCTCGCTATTCTGCTTAGTTCTATGGATCTCTTTTTTCTCTATTATTCTCTTTCTGAATAATACTGAAATTACATCTTTTCTTCTTTCTTTTCCTACCTTTTCTAAATGGAAGCAAGCTTTATAATCAGTGAAGTACAAATCTAGTTTCCACCCCATGATGTCCAAGTGGAATTGAAACTCAAAACATAACCATTTGTTGTATTCGTGGCTAAATGATCTGGTAAGAAAGGAACTTTGTACCTTCCCTTGGACAGCTGGTCTTTTGTATTAAAGGTACAAATGCAAACCTGTAAACCTGAATGTGGTATATGGACTGCTGTATGATTCTGCATGACTTCCTGCACTTTCTCGTACTCCAAAACATTAGTCAAATGGGGGGTTAGAGATGTGCATTGTTGTTCAAGGTAATTGAGAAAAGCACAGAAGTGATCTTCGTTAGTGGTTCATAATATAGCAATGAAAATACGATTGCAGTTTAGCCCTAGCTCTTAGCTGAGGCCACTACAGTAGGGCTGTGCAGAAACACTGTATGACAAGAGGTTTGTAATGATTTACAGGGTTTTCCTTAATTGCACAATCAGTTGTTTGTTCCAGTTGAGTTCTCCTTTCAGTAATTACACTTCACAGTTCTTTGTGCAACTGTATCGAGAGCTTAACTTTTCATACAGCTACTTTAGCTAGCTCCCAGGACTTTTCTGCCTCATTCAACTGAATTAGCATCACCTCTGGAGTGCTTCACCAGGAATGATGGAGTTACTCACCCTATATATCGTGCATGCCTCTCTGAAGAGTGTGGAAGGGTGCAAAGGGGGATATAACTGTTTTAGTCCAGGAGCACTGCATGTGAAGTCTCAATCTTTACTCCAGATGTCACTGCTATATTCATGGCCAGAGTACAGTTCAAACCATCACCTGCTATATCCTTGACTTCTGAATGTCTGTTGCTGTCACAGAGGAAAAAACAGCCCATGTTTAATGGAATTGGAAACTGCTAAGAGAAGTCTGTATTTATATATGTAACTGTAAGACTAAGCAAGTCATATTTCATGAGACTATAAAAATGGATATGTAAGACTGAAAAAGCTGTGATACCAGGATGAATGGAAGGAATGACAGCTCTGGAGGCTGTTTCACCAGCTACCGAAATTTGTAGACGATCTTGTATTTCTTTCATCGGTTGTGAAATGTTAATTGATACTGGTTGTCTGCTGCTGTTTATTTTTAAACTGTTTTACTGTTGTTTTATATTAACCAGTGTTATATATACATAAGTAACTGTTTTAACTTATGTATTTATTAAAGTCTTTTCTGTACTATGGCAAGTTGTGAACCTTTCCTCTGTGTTTGTTTGCACATATACCAAGAGGCACCTATTTAAGCTTTCTATGATCTTTTTAGTCTGAAAAATAATATTAATTATCTTTAGAACTTGTTTAATAAGTAATTTCCACCACCACCACCCATTTGTATTAGCTGTAAATTATTTCTGTGCACATTTTTTTTTTTATGTTTCTGTTTTTAGGATTGCCAGATGCATAGTAGTAATGATGATTTGTACATTTCATACACATTGATATTTCTGGTACTTCTACTTTTAAGATACGCAGATGGAGGTTAGTTGAATTTCAGCAAGCTATTTATTGCAAACAAGTAGGATATAAGTAAGGTAGCACAAAACCTTGTGCAAAAAACCAAAAAAATGTGCTGAGTTGACCCTCATTTTCAGCTCCTCTGTTACCACTACAGCCCAGATATTGGTAACATGTTTTGTGTCAATGCTTGCTTGTCTTTTATAGTCTTCAACAATAAATCAGCAGGCAGTGGAATCTCATTACTCTGCTGGGGTTTTATACTGTTCAGACACAGCTAATTCTTAGCATCTCTTCTCTTCTGCACAGTTTTGTTTTCTGTTGAAATCCAGTGGGGACTAGAAATTCTCCTCTCCACAAATTCACCCATTCAAGGATCATCTGCATTAAACTGATGTACAGAACAGCTGCCATTTTGATTTGTCATCCAACTGGAAAATGGGCAACAATAATTGCTTAATATTTGAGCTAAAACAAATAATGTGTGTATGAGAGAGAAAACACCTTTTCTATACCAGCCTGAGAACTTTCTTTCAAATAGCACAATTACGTCATGTTTCATTTCAACTATGCCATAGTTTTCAACTTCGATTTAGCCTTTTAATTTTGATACAGTTCAGATTTAACTTCTCAAAAATATAGATGTCATTCTGAAGAAAAACACTGAAAATATAAGAGATTAAACTTATTCTGAAAGTTAAAAAAATGTCTTTTAAACAAATGTCAATACTAGGATTCAAAGTCTTTATAGCATTTTCATTTTTTTACCTACCAAAAATAACCTTACTTTGTGTGGTGGGTTGACCCTGGCTGGATGCCAGGTGCCCCCCAAAGCCACTCTGTCACTCCCCTCCTCAGCTGGACAGGGGAGAGAAAATACAATGAAAGGCTCGTGGGAGGAGATAAGGGCAGGGAGAGCACTCAGCTGTTACCGTCTGGGCAAAAGAGACTCCGCTTGGGGAAATTAGTTGAATTTATTACCATTCAAATCAAAGAAGGATAATGGAAAATAAACCCAAAACTTAAAATACTTTTCCCCCACCCCTTCCTTCTCCTGGTGTTTAACTTCAGTCCTGATTTCTCTATGCCCTCCCCGCAGCGGCGGGCTGGGGCTGGGTCAGTCCCTCACACACTGTCCGTGCCGCTCCTGCCACCTCAGGGGGCTCCTCACACTCTGCCCTGCCCCGGTGTGGGTCCCCCCAAGGGAGACAGTTCTCCATGAATTTCTCTAATGGGAGCCCTTCCCACAAGATACAGTTCTTCACAAACTGCTCTGGCATCGGGTCCTCCCCAGGCTGCAGGGGGGGATTGCTCCACCATGGACCTCCATGGGCTGAGGGCACAGCCTGCCTCACCTTGGGCTTTACCATGGTCTGCTGGGGAACCCCTGCTCCAGCACCTGAACCCCCTCCTGCACCAACCTGTGTGGCTGCAGGGCTGTTCCTCCCACATATTCTCACTCCTCTCTCCAGCTGCAGTTTCTATTGCACTGTTTATTTTCCCCTTTTAAATATGTTCTTCCAGAGGCACTACCACCATCTCTGACTGGCCACTACCACCATGGCCTTGGCCAGCAGCAGCTCTGTCTTGGAGCCAGCTGGCATTAGCTTTATTGGTTATAGGGGAAGCTTATAGCAGCTTTTCACAGAAGTCACCCCTGTAACCCCCCTGCTACCAAAACCTTGCCACACAAACCAAATATACTTCATATTCTAAGAGATTTTTAAAATCTCTTCTTCGTAGGACACCCAGCTTTGTAGTCTTGAATGAACTTGAAAAAAAAGATGGTGGATGTACTGTACCAAACAAATGAGCCCTAGCCCTGACACTTCTAGAAAGGCAAATAGCAAATAAGACAAAGATCATTGTCCAGAGTGCTGGAGTTCCTGGAGTGCTTAACTGTGGGGTTTTGGTGTTCTTTCGGGGGGAGTTTGGTTGTTGTTGAAGAAACCTGAATTTGCAAGAAGGAAAATAAAAATTGACTCTGCACCAGATTGTCTTCCAGTAAGTTTAATTTCCAAATTATTTGTAGGGTCATTCCCAAGAGCTGCCAAGGTGTGACTCATTTTTATTAAGCACTGTGCCATCCAACACTGTTCATCAATATCTTTCAGCCATTCATTCCGCGCAGCCAGTGTCCCTTTTAAGAGAACTCAGAGCACTGGATTCAATTGCTTTAGCTCTATTGAAAAGCAAGCTCACATCAAATATGCTGAAAAGTATATAACCTTTATCACAGAGCTAGTTAGGGGACTAGGATGGAGTCCCTCACTATAGAAGGAAGTGGTCCCATTGAGCCTTGAGGGATAGTTTAACCTACAGATCCACACTGAGTCAACATCCAAAGACTGCTATTAGGGACACCTTTTTTGAGCCTATTACCTTTCAGAGAAGCCTTTTAAAAAAGAAAATTTTGATTCATGCAATTTGAAAGCTCATGTCAATTTCTTTTCAAGGATAGAGATTTATGCTAAACGTCTGACCAAATACTGTTCTGGTTGTGACCCAGAATACTTTACATCTTAGTATCTTCTGCTGTAATATCTGCAGTCAAAAATAATTAAAAAAATACAGATAAATCCTGACCCAGAAATTGCTCCAATTCCTGTCATGTCTGATGTTTTCTTTTTCTAGGCTGAGGGCTTGAGGTCTAGGTAAAGGGCTGATAATCCTTTTGGTTCATTCTGGATAAAAAGGAGTTTTCTAAATATAAAAAGATTTATTGTTATTCTTCCCATAAAGGCAATGGAAAGAGGGAGAGGAACTGAGCAACGGGTGGTTCAAGAATACCAAGACCAATTTGGCAGTGTTCATTAAAGCTGTTGCATTATAAATGAACATGAAATGCACTATTTAGAATTCTAATGACCCCACTAAAGGCAGTACATTTATTTTTAGAGAATTGTTAGGAACAATTGCTTGGTTCTCCTTATAAACAACAGCAGCCGCAAGTAGAAATTAGCTGCTGTGTAAACACAGTTGGGAGGTATACGTGTCTGTGTTAGAGCGAATGAGCTGTATTGCATGGCAGATAAATACCAGCCAACAAACTACTTTTCTCTCTGCTTCAACAAATCCTACAGGAAATGCTTTGCTAGCTGGTGTGATCCGAGGACAGCCCTTGGGGACACACTGCAGAAGCCCTGAAGACAAAATCTAGGTTGTGGCTATCTTGTGGTTGTACCTTCACAGACCATCAAAACTGAAGTAACCACTAGAACCAAACTGCCTAGCTGCAGCGCTTGTCAAAACAGTCTTTATACAAAAAAAAAAAGTAAGTCAAAAAGCTTTACTTCAGTAAAGAATATCACCCAAGAGGTGTTCAAGAACACCTACTGCTGCTGACATGAAGCAGAAATTCAAGTGCTTACAGTAGAAGAATTAGAAGTAAAAGAACTGTGCATTGACTACCAGAAAGTAGAAGGTAAATTACATGCCTAAGTTATGACTAGAATTAATTTTGAATTATTATCACTTAATTTATAAAGTTAGCTTGGGCTCATTTCCAGTGTCTTCACTAAATTCTCCCCATTGTTTAAACTGGGAAACAGTACTTCGCTTCAGCACAGATGTGTTCTCGATCACCGCACATTTTCATAACCATCTCTTTCCAATTCCAGGAATTTTTTTTCAGGTGCTATTTATTGCTTGTACGTGTTTTTTCTAGAGAGCTAGTACCCTTAAGAAAAAGTACATTTTTCCTATGCATTTTTTTTAATCCATGCTGCCTTTAATGAATCTATAAAACCCCTGAAGTTGATATATACACGCCTTATTCAAGAAAAAGGGTCTCCAAGATTATTTGCAAGTTTGGACTCTGTGGTGCAGAAAGCCATTTACCATTGATACCATTGCTTTTTCCTCAAGGTTTTCTGAAGAATATTCTACCTTGACAAAGAAACCACTTAAATTGGGATTTAAATGCATATCTGAATATGTAAAATTATTTTCAGTTTTGCATAGCTGTGAGACCACACCATGTGGAGGCCATTGAAAAAAACTTGCATTGATCATCACAAGGAATTTTGCAATAGCAAAGCTTTTTCATTTATTTAATAATCTTCCAGTGAACAGGGCAGGGAAAATTGAGTCAGGAGAAGAAAATCTCACCTCCAAAAGAAACAAACTCAAGATGCTATTTTAAAAATTCCATCTGAAAATGCAAACTACAAATTTTCCCCCAAACCGGTCATGCTGAAATGTGTTCTGGCAGGACCCACTAAAAAGGTTCATACTGAAAGTGATAAAATATTCAATTAGAAGTTGACTTAAAAAAAACTTCATTGAAATTATCTTAATGTTTAAATACAAAGGCACTTCAAATTGGAACACTTTTTTTTCTTGTCTTTATAAGCATCAAAGCAATTTTTTGGACAATATTGGTCCAGTTTTAGCTTAAAATTTCATCCAAACTAACTTTTTTGCCAAAAGTACAGTTTCAATAATGTTGCGTTTTAAAATGAAAAAAGTCTTTCGACAAAAAATTCTTAACCATGTTGTGTCACCTTTTAATAATGAAACAATTTGACAAAGGTATTTTGGTGACCAAAGACATGGTAAGTGGCTCGAGATGGGAAAGTCATTCATGACTGTCAGAAATACCTAGTCTGAAGTATCATTTTGCCTTACAGGAATATGGTAAGGATAAATGCATTGCAAATATGTTCACATGGTCTTTAGATGTGGAAACAGATAAACAGACCAGCCAAACTCAAGAATATTGTCCTGTGGTCTATGAACTCTTTGTGATATACAGTCACATCTGACACTCCTGTTAGGCACCTGAAGAAGTGTCAGAACATACATGTACACACAGTCTATGGAAGCAACATGCTTGCATGGGATCCTCACTTCTAGAGAGCTTTGTTAGGACCTGGAAGCTCTAAAGCACTTGAAAATCACTTCATTATGCCATTGAGGATAGTTTCTAGAGAGTCTCAGAGTGTCATTTTTTCCCCCACTAATGCTTTTTGAACCTCCTTCCATTACTGACATATGGACTACTCTTTTCTTTCATAAATACAAAGATTCGGTTCCACAGTGCTGCCAGTTAAGGCATTATTCCCTGTGTATTTTCTTTTTCCAGTAGCTGAAGATAAATTCTGGTTACCTTTGGAAACTTCGCTGTCATTTCCATGCTGGAAGGATCTGAAGGGAATACCTCCCAACTCAAACCCCAACACAGGGGACCTCAAACTTTTTAAATGGGGGGCCGGCGTGCGGATGAAGTGGTAGGCAGTCATCTGCAGCTGCTTTGTTTCCCCCCCCAACCCCCGTCTGGGTGGGGGTGGGTGAGGGGGTCTGTAAATACCGGGGGCCGGATTGAGGACCCTGGGGGGCCGTATCCAACCCACAGGCCATAGTTTGAAGACCCCTGCCTTAACAGGCAGATACCCACAGGCATCAAAAAATTAGGAAGAATATAACTGCCCCACTCACCACGGTTTGGTTTTGGAGTACTTGCTTGGCAGAATCCTTCTCTTCTATGCCACGCTTCTTCAAGGAGACACTGTAACTGAACAAGGGTAGCTTGCAACACCATGGCTATCTGGGAGGCAAGTGTTTCCTAAATCTCTCAAAGTGAGAGACTGAAACACCCAAGACCGTGTTTCAATTTTAGAGCCACACAGCTAGGGAAAGCTGCACTTTAACAAATTACATCTGCTCATCCTGCAGTGCAACACACAATTCCTGTGATTAATAAAAAGCAACATAAAACCATAGCTTGCGGCCTGCTCAAAATCCATTAACCCTGTATGGAGATCTACTACAGAGTCAAGAGCCCTTCATGAAACTTTTTATTCTCCCAGCAGCTATATCTTTTCCCTCATTAAGATTACCCACACCTGCTTTTAATCAGGCCCTCTTGGAGCTTCATAGGGAAGTTTGATTGCTGATTAGAGAGTGGTGCTTGCCCAGATTTCTCCTTTTTCTTTTCCTTAAAGGCTCGCTTGGAAGGTGAGTGTCTTTTTGCACTGTCTGCTACTGTTAAGGAAATTAGAAACTATGAGTTTGGGAGTGTTCTTAGTTACAAAATTTCTAACCAGTCTGGTATGGGTCAACAAAGATGTACTATTTTAGAGTCACATGTGCTGGAGGTGGCTGCTACCCAGCTCATGGCTCAGAAGAAAGCACTCTGCCATCTCTCAGGCCAATAATTCTTCCTATAGTTCAGGGGACATGGGGTCCACAGCAGGACACACTATTTCTGCCAGAGGAAGGGAGTAGCCAGCTTTTGCAAAGATAGTTCATGGCAGGTTTTGCTACACGGCACAAGCTTCGTGTGAGACAGAGCTGGGGACTCTGAGCTGGTTTGCTTATAGTTTGCTTCTTGGTCTCTGGCCCTTCCTTGTGTGTGGTCAAGTAAAGCTTTAACAACTTTGCTCTGAAGGAGAAATGCTGTTTTGAACTTGGAGGAACTTGATGTTTCTGGTCCAACAAAGGAATCTGAGCTGCTCTATAGCTATCAAGAAAACTGTTGCTTAAGTGCTGCCTGATATCATTCATCTAAGAGAGGTCAGCTGCAGCTATACTGAGAAAAGCATCTACTAATAGTGAAGAAAGTAAAGAAGCTGGGCAATGAGTTTATACAGAAGAAAGAAGAAAAATGTCTTTCTGGTTTAAGTTTCTGGCAGGCTGAGTAGTAAAAGACATATTTATAAACCACAGATTTTTCCCTCCTTTGGAGAATTAATTCCTACCTACCAGGAAATTGCCAGCAGGCTCAAGCAGTAGCTGGCAAAGCCAGCCATGTATGTAACAACTTATCAGCAGCCTGTGCAATAATGCACAAATCTTAATGGAAAAGCTGAGCAGCTGCCAAAGAAAACAGCCTGAGGGAAGGGGGAATGCACTGATGTTCAGAACACCTGAATCATGGCCTTGGGGAGCAATGCTGCTTTGAAGACCTTTGTTTTCTGGTTTTAGGCACCGAGTTATGAAGGGGACTAAAGCAGTCCTTAGACCTACAGGTACTGGCATGTAAAGCATATTTTCTGTGTCATGGCTAGGTAGCAACATGGTCTTGTTAAATTCAAATCAGGACTTCCTTTTTCCACCGTGGCCTTTTCTTTCTTCCTTCTTCAGTCTTACATACCCAGTTGTGTCTTTCTTCTATGATTTCCTTGCCCTCTCCCTTTGCTGGTGGGGTTGTTTTTGAGTTTTGGGTGGTTTTTATTTGGTTATTTTTCCTGTCCAGACCATGTTTCCACTTCCATGCAGTAATCCTCTTCTAATTACCTTAATATCTCTTGCAATATTTTTACAAACCTAGTCATACATAGATGAGAGACATATTATGTCAGTACAACATCTTGACTTGAAAATGGGGTAATGCACAAAGTGTTTATAAAGAGTTCCTGCTTTTGCTAGCAAACCTCAGTTTTTTGTCAAGAAAATAAAGCATCTTCAAACTCACATCTTTCAGGTGTGATGCACTGCTACAGAACATCCTGGAAAATGTTGTTTGGTTGGTTCCTTAGTCTTTGGTCAAGTTTTCCTGTCATGTTTTCATGTCATCCTCTAGAGGAGTCTCACTTGAGAAAAAGATTGGATACAGCATAGGCAATGTTGTGCCCCTATTTTATGTAACATGCTGATACTGGGAAAATGATGCTTCTAATAACACAATTCAATGGAGTCATGGAATGCAATATTTGCATTTTTCATAATCTGTTAAAAATGTATTTTTGGTAAGATAACTTCAGGAAAACTACCTTTGCCTCTCATTTCACCTCTATACTTTTCCTTAGCTTCACATTTGCCATTGAATTTATCAGTTTTTCCTTTAAGTGTGTCTCTGTATTTCTTATCCTTCTTATAAAGAAAGCTTTCATTTGTGACTAGAGGTTAGCAGAATCATAGTACTCATGGACACAACAAAGTATGTCCAGGAAGACCCTGAACAAGTCCAGCTTTAATACATAAGCAGGCTTAAAATAACTAGCAGAGATAATTATCTGTTGTCTTGGTAACACGGCTAAAACTGAGGCTTTATTAGCAGTTATACAAGTTCTGGTAAGTCATGAAGTGTTTAATCCGTGCTTCATGTTCTGGAGACTGGGTACTAATTTTACTCTTTACTACTAGTGTAAAACATGACTGAAGGGGTTGATTTGGGGCAATCCAGAATACATTGTTTCAGAGAAATTGAATTACTCCAGGATCCTGAGCATCTCTGAGGCTTTCAAACATTGATACAGGTCTTTTTCAGCCCACAGAGGGAATTCACCAAACATCACCTGGACACACAGGCAAGTGAGCCTAGAAGAACCAAAAGAAAAATGCTCACTCCGCTAGCATTTTGGTATGTTTAAAGGACCCAGATAATTTCCTATGTTAGCAGGTAGAGCAAGTCAGGCCAAAGGTAACATGGAAACTTTCCAATCATGGTAAGAAGTGAGAAAGATGTGAAAAGGCTAATAGATGGGCTGACAAACCTGCTGTCATCATAGTATCAGTGATACATCCTTGGGAAACTCTTGACAGGAGATGTTTACTGGGGTGTACTCCTGGGCAGAGCTAGACAGAGGAGGTGGTAAAAGGAACAGTTTCCCATCTTTTCTGTTGTGCCCCATGGTCCAAAGCATGAGCCTGTTACATAACATGGTTGTGTATGAAGTTTGGTTTCAGTCCTCCTTGAAGACACATCTATGGAGTAAATGGTTTTATCCTCAGATCCTCCATTCTGACAACTTTTTAGGTTTATCTTTCTATATACTTGGAATATGACATATTGCGATTTCAAAATACAGCCATACTCTTCTGCAGACTATAGTTTTATTCATAAGGCTTCTTATTGTCATCATATGAACAAAGCAGCTCTATATTTTTGACCTTTTTCCACAAATCACTTTGATTCATCCATACTTCTATACAGGTGCTACAAGCAAATAAACAGAAAAAAAATCAGGTTTTTCCTTCACAAGCAGTACAGCTTACAGTTCCAGGGGACAGGTGGTGCTGCTGCTATAAATGTCTGTAATGCACAAAGGAATATTCCTTACCTTTGCCATTATTACTGAAACAATTACCTCCTATGTTAGAATAGTTAACAAGCCTACTGTAAGGTGTTAGTTTTGATTACAGTGTGACATGACTGATCTATTGTGACAGCACTTAAAACTAGATGTCCAATTAACCTTGAAAATCAATCTGTGGCTCAGCAGTATTTACTTTTTATTCTACAGAGCTTTTCTATCTCTCCTACCCATTGTAATGTGGCTTCAGCTTCATAAAGGCTACTCCAGATTAATGCAACTGATGTCAGCAAAATCACTTGCCATGTGCACCAGGGCTGAGAACTCCTTGCTTGAGTAGTTGGTGTGTCCATGAACTTGAGGACTGTCCTTGTTTTCATTGGAGTTCTTGCTGATTACAAGCTGATACAACAAGCCATCAGGCTCTAACGACTTGGTGAGGTCTTCAGTCTTTGTCACAAGCAAAAGACCCTAGCTGGTTCAGTGGGTGGTGCAAAGGGTGTCCTGTCTCCACATACTATGGGAGTCACCCTATGACCAAGCCCCTTGGGACTGGACTTCTTTTTGAACACATCCTAGATCCAGACTTCTGCCAATATGCAAATTTAAAGATAGATGTTTTGACCCTGGAAAGCAATGCTGGTGATGAGCTTGTATGGCAACTATCTGCAGTGCTTCCATCTCAAGGTGATAACAAATGCTGTCTTGTTAGATGAGATACTGACCCCCACACTATGTCCTCTGAGACACAAAAACCCTTGACAAGGTTTCATCTCTAAAAGGGCACTCCTTTGCTCAAGGCAGAAGTTTTTAGAGAGAAAATTACATTTTGGAAGAGAGATTATTTTTCCACCACGGATTTTATTTAATAAATTAATACAGAAAAATGAGAAATGGGTCATATAACATTCCTGGATAAATCTTCTTTTCCATCTGGAGTCATCAGCAGATCAATATGCTACACACTCACTCCACTTTCATATAAAGTCAGAAGAAGACTTTGCCAAGAGACAACCAAATTCAACATCTTTCATTAAGTCTCTATATGCTGGACATAAGCCCTTCAGAAATGACTGAAAGCAATTGAGCATTCAAGACTGTCCAGCTTCAAATTGACAGGAGGTTTTGGCATGACACATCCTGAAGGAAGTTCAGGTGCCCCAGTGGTTTTTGTACATCAAAGGAACATCTTGGCATCGCATCATGGTTAGAATTTTCATCCTATATAGAGGGACATAAACGAGTGTCACAGAAAAAAGCATAATGTTATGGTCTATAGTTGTGATTTACCTATCAACACTGCAAAATGTTGACATTGTCATTTTTGAAACTTGGGGCAGAAATCTGTAGAATCAAGTATGTCTTACCAGGAAAGCATCCTCATTTGTAGCTGCTTTTACACTTTTTTTTCTTGGTTTTGGTCTATTTTGTCAAGAACAAGCTCAGAAAAGCAAAGCCTATCAACTGGTTGCTAAATCACCTCTATTGTTCAGTCTATTTTAATTCATACACAGGCACTGCACACCCAGACTTACACTTTGAAGAATCTGTTCTCATATTCTGGATGACAGAAAGATACTCCAGAGGCTGCAAAAAGGAAAGAGCCCAGGGACCTCATTTCTCCTGTGGCTAAAGCACAAGATTCAATCATAAGTTTTAGATTCTTTTTTTCATTAACATTCTAAATTATGTAGCACTGCATATTACAGATTATTTTTCACCTAAACCCCCTAAGAAAAATAAGATTTTTTGTTGTGATCCTGAATTAATATGCCTGGATTGCTGTCAACACCACCTTGCTTAAGCAATTTCAGCTGTATTTGTTAATGATCTTGATGTCTCACTACAACCTCTCTCAAAGTATTATGGTGCCTGGCTTTCCTCTCATTGTCACTGGTAGTTCTGAAATTCGAAGTGATTTATTCTGCTTTCTGCCTTTAACAGCCTGCCCAAAAGCTTGCGTATGTGTTCATTAAGTGCATTTATAACAATGAGATCAGGTAAGCACAAGTGAAAAGGCCAAATATACCTTGCCATAAAAAGAGCCTAGATGGTGCCATCAACTTCTGAAACTTTACTCTCTTGAGTTTTGACATTCTGAAGAGTTCAGGTCTTTATAGTCATGTCCAGCAATGGGGTTGTTCCTTTTATCTTTTGCATAAATATTTGTTGATATATAAGAGATTAATATATTAGTATTTGTGACAGGAGAAGATGTGATAGTTCAGAACCAGACTTTCTTGAACCTCATGCCAAATTCTTTTGGTTTAAGAGTCATGATGGTATTGCACAAACCTTGCTGAAATCAATGTAAATTATTCCATCTTCTGCCATGACTATTCTGTCTGTTCCTTACTGTCACACTATGGACTTTCAATACTGCAAATGCTAGATCTTGTCAGTCTAAGATGGCACTAGTGTAAACACAAGATTGGTCTTGTTTATGAAGTTTCAAACCCAGAAAACTTGAATCTGTAAACCTATGTCTTGGACATTAAACGACCTACACATGGAGCAGAAGAATCATCATTTTCTTTAAGTATTAGCCCTGCAAACTTTCTTTCAATCATCCAGATGCTACGCCATAATCATTTATTATCTCCCATAATTTAGTCTTCCCAGGGCACACCTGCTCTATCATTACCTGAACTTCTTACATGTTTAGCTTGAAAATTGTATAAACCCCTGCACAGATAAGGAGTGGAAAAGCTAAGGAGGGTTATTTTTGAGGAAGAATTTTCCTAATGACTGTTCCTCAGTGTAAGAAATATATGTTCTGTGCTTGAAAAAGGTAACACTGCCTCATTATGATGCACAGCCAGTAAATCTGATTAAAACGGACAAAACAAACTGAAAAATCAAGATCTTTTCCCCCCAGGTTTGTGAATCCTTCAAAAAACTCCTCCTTCCCACTCCCCCATTTGCCTGTGGATAAATAATGATCTCACTTGGTATTTATTTGTTTCCCATAATTATTATTGATGTGGTTTTGGCCCCAAAAGCTTTGCTTCTTTTCCATGACTGACTGACTGACTTTTTATTCCAAAGAAGCCAATAAAGGACAAGTAATGAATAGCGAATGCAAACTTGGTACAAATCCATGAAGCCTGGGAATTGCAAGCATGCATTTACATTACTACCCATCAGTTATTTGAGTATAACCAGTAAGTAAAGACTATGCTCCCATCAGGTAGCGGCAAATTACACTTGAGGTTTTGGTTCACAAATGTGCTAGTGAGTCTGTTTGTTCATTATTCAGACAGTTTTATCAAGTCCTGCTTGATACGGAGAGGGTTTTAGCTGAGTATATTTTGATTTCTCCTTTCTTAAGGGGTCCATGCCACATGAAGATGAAGGCCTCAGCTTATTGTACACATCCTCTATGTTCAGGTCTTGAGATAAATATGTAGTCGTTATGCTTCTCTTTCTGAAAATCTGTGGCTGTGGGTTCAGCTTGTGAAGCCTAGGGTTGTGCCTTATGCCTCCCGCCCACATGGCTGTGTCATGAATCATCAGGACAAGCAACTTGCTGAAATACAAGACGTGGTTGGGAAAATCCTGAAGAGACTATAGTCTGAAAAGAGAGAGCTGAAGAGACTACCATGACGCTTTGTCTCAAGCAGAAGCAGCAGAAGTCACTGGTTCTGTAATCAGTATTAGATAAATAGTAGACATCACAAACCAAATCACTCCAGAGATCTGAGGCCAAGAAAGATATTTTCTTTAGATTAGGTTAATAATAACAACCTGATTTCTTTGTTTCCTTCATCTGTCTCTGAAGTGTGGGATGTAGTCTGCTTCCTAGGGTGACGAGAATATTGAAAAGTAATAAATTTCCTATTAAGGTGGGAATCATACACCTTTGCAATGCTCTTTATTCTCTTTCTCATCCCCTGTGGTATGTCATATGATACATGGGATGTACCTATGTTCCATGCTAAATCCTGATTCAAGACCCAATTACATTCTGCATGTTATAAATCTTACATATGATGTCCCTTTATGCAAGATCTATAAAACCTCCGTAACAATCCAGGGCTAGATGAAGTCCAGAAGTCCAGCAAGAGTTAGACTCTGTCACTAGTTTGGATGAAGGGGATATGGGTGGTTATTTTCTCTCAGCTGAGACCCACTATTCAAACAAACAAACTTAGACCTGCATGTACAGGTCGCTACCACCTTGTATGTGTGTTTGACTCTCAGTTCCTTGTATATATGTGTATGAATGTTGTGTGTGTGGAGGAGAGACTACTTCATGCTAAGTGACTTGAGATGTCAATGTCGTCTTGCCCCTGCTGTAGAGTTATTTCTGCCACCTCATAAGGTCAGCACAGAACCATAGTTGACACAGGCTAGACGTGCCAATCACTATGAAAAATATATTGTAGATTTATGGTAAATCTAAGTCTTGTTTTATTTTTAAATGTATGTATTTTCCCTGCCTTTGGCAAATACAACCTCCTGTTGCATAACTGGCTTCAGTTTTCTGCAGTTTGTCAGATAGTAAATTCAACTGTGTGGGAGACCCTGCTGGTGCCCTCACTTCCAAACCAGCTGCAAATGTGAAAAATAGAGCTGGCTGCAAACTTTATTTCATTTCGTTTCTTCAGGTGTAATCCTTTCCTGGGTCCTCTGAAATTATGCAGGACTCCAAACAAGGGAATGCAGAGAGGAGGGGATATTAAGCCTAATTGTGATGTTCAACTAACAATTAATACTTGCTTATAATTTTCTAGTTACATAGTAGATATTGCTACTTTAAGACAAAAAAATAATAAATTTGACGCTCTTGCTCACTCTGCTGCTGCAGGAGGTTGCTTAGCAACCCCAGGATGTAGGAGAGGGGAGGCTGCAAGAATCAGGCGCAGGAAGTGAGTGGGTCCTGCACTTCTCTGGGTGCCGAGCAAGCTAAGCCACCACTGATGACAGGAATCCAATTGTGTGTCTTGCTGCCTGTGGGGGATCCACACTGCTGTATATGGTCAGTGTAAGACCTACCTGTGATGGAGCATGCAGCTCCTTTAAAGATCCAGCAGGACAATTTGTCCTTCTAGCTAATGTAATTATATACCTCTAATGGGAAAGAGTCTTGAGTGGTAGAAGCAAGAGGTTTAATTCCCAGCTTAAAGGTTTAAAAGACTTCCTGTTTAAGCAGGAAAAAGAGAGTTCAGTGAAGACAGCTGCTTCCCTGAGAGTGAGGGAAGAGCTTTGAAGGAGGGGAATGCTGTATTTTGCTTAATGTTAGTAGGGTAAAGTGAGCCTATTTGGAAGGTTTAAGTCTGAGATTTTGTGTGAGCAAGCCAAAAAACCTCTATTACCTACTACAGAGCCAAGTTTACCCCCAAAGGTAGGGATGGAATGCTGGGAATACCTTGTGCAGTTCAGGTCAATTGGACCTTAAATGGGAGCAGAGTTTGACCAGATGGCTGGAGTCTCTCCCTGCTTTGACGTCATTGATCCTTCTCCAGAAAGCCCTGCAGTCCATTCCAAGGTCACCTGTCCCCTCCCAATTAGTGATGTATTAGGATGAATTGCCTTTATTTGCCACAACCAACCATTCATTCATGCCAAACCCAGTACTTTCTCCCAGAGAACAGAGAAAGTCTTGCTTCTTACAAGCTGAAGTGAATCTGGGCCCCAGCCAAAAGAAGTGTAACATCTGTTTTCTCCACAGACTTTGCTACCTGATTTCATGAACTACCAGACCTGCCACTTAGGTTGACCTAGTGCTACAGCATTGTAAGAAAGATTTTTCTCAAAGTTCAAATCTGGTAGCTGGGGAGTTTGCAGTCACTTTCTATCTCTGCCATAGGTTTCTCAGAGATCTTGGCCAGGCCAGTTAACAACCCTGTACCTCATTATCAAAGTAGGGTGCAAGTGCTTTTCCTCCAAGTTCAGACTAGTCATTTCTCTGGCAGGGACCTCCCCCGTATGAACAGAGCAGAGAACTGTCTTTTTCCCAGGTCAGAAGGAAGACTTGACACAGCAGAGCATCACCTCAGTCAGAAGCCCCTGGACGCAACTGTCATGAAACTGATAGAGTTATTCTGAAACGCACTGCAATGAGGAGGAGGTAAAGCAAAGACACGGGAAAAGTAGATAAACCTTTACTGAGATGTAAGAGCAGAAAAAAGAAAGCTTGCAGAGCCCTCCTGCACGAAGGAGCTGTTTCTGCTGCCAGCAAGCAGAGCTTTTCACAAAGAAGTAGATTTCAGAGTACTCTATATTTTACTGTGTGTGTCATCAGATGGCACTGGCATATTCTGTACTGATGATATTCTTGGTCACTGCAGGTCCTGTTAACCCTGTCATAACTTTTCACAGACACTTCATGAACTGGGGCACAGATTTAGATTCTATGAGAAACTTCTCCCCCAGCTGAGACACTGGCATTTCTCTTACTCTGGGAAATCTCTTTGTCTCTCTCCTGGTCTCTGAGGCTGAGGTATCATCCACTACTTCACTTCAGGACAGATTATGATTTCATGTGATTTTATTTAAATCAAAGCTGAAATCCATCCTGAAAGAGATCAGCACTTGTTTCTATTTTTCCTTTTTCTGATGCAATGGGCTAGCAGGACAATAGGAGATGTTGATGATACATCATATGTGGTCTTACAGCTGTATAAGAAGAAACTGCAGGAAGGTTAGACCTTGCTTTCTGACAATCCAAGTTCAAGTACTCTTCAACTGCTCTGTTGTTTCCCTTGCTGTGTCTATGGTCTATGGGATCCTTCCTTCTTCAGGTCATCCTAACCTGATGTAGCAACACTATGTGCCACTACATAGGTCAGGTCACCTAACCCGGAGAAAGCTGCTTTCCTGAGTACTCCAAAGCCTCCTTTTCTATACTGACTCATTGCTGGTGGTCCTGGTATTAAAAAAAGGAACAAAAGGGTATATCTGGCATAACTGCAATGCAGTTGCATGTCCATGCTCGTATCTTCTGCTCTGACATATCATCAGGCCCATGGTAAAGTTTTCAGAGTGTTTCGGGTTATAGAATGATTTAGGTTAGAAAAGATCTTTAAGATCATCAAGTCCAACTGTTAATCCAGGACTGACAAGTCCATCACTAAACCATGTCCCTAAGGACCACGTCCATGCATTTTTCAAACACCTCCAGGGATGCTGATTCCACCACTGTCCTGGGCAGCCTATTCCAGTGCTTGACCACCCTTTCTGTGAAGAATTTTTTCCTAATATCCAATCTAAACCTCCCCTGGGGTGGCTTGAGGATGTTTCCTTTTGTCCTATCACTTGTTATCTGGGAGAAGAGACTGACCCTCACCTGTCTACAATCTCTTTTCAGGTAGTTGTAGAGAGCAATACAGTACTCCCTGAGCCTACTCTTCTCCAGACTAAACAACGCTCATTGCCTCAGCTGCTCCTCATAAGACTTGTGCTCCAGACCCTTCACCAGCTACATTGCCCTTCTCTGGACATGCTTCAGCACCTCTACATCCCTCTGGAAGTGAGTGGCCCCAAAGTGAACACATTATTTAAGGTATGGCCTCACCAGTACCAAGTACAGGGGGACAATCACCTCCCTTGTCCTGCTGGCCACGCTATTTCTGATACAAGCCAACATGCTGTTGGCCTTCTTGGCCACCTGGGCAAATGCTGGCTCATATTCAGCTGGCCAGCAACCAGTTCCCCAGGGGCACTTTTTCGCCTAAGCCTGTAGCATTTTGTGGGGTTGCTGTGACCCAGGTGCAGGACTTGGCACTTCTCCTTGTTAAACCTCATACAATTAACCTTGGCCCTTTGGTCCAGCCTGTCCACATTCCTCTGCAGAGCCTTCCTACTCTCCAGTGGATCAATACTTCTGCCCAGCTAGGTGTCACCTGCAAACTTGCTGTACTCCATCCCAAATCACTCTGCAATGTGAGAAGCTAGGCATGCACACATGATTAGTTACTGCGCTTCAGGTGAAGGGGGGAAATTCAGCTTCTAGCTGGGGGACCAGTGGTATTCTAAAATACACTGACATGACTACGTTGTAAATTTGAGATGCACAGCACATCTGTCATATTATAATTTCTCTTCCCCACCCCCGTATGAAACCAAATTGTTTTTCAGGTTGATTCCTGTTTCCCCCCACCAAATCTTGACTTTCTACTAGGTGCCATAAACCATTGAAATGATTCTCAGGTACTGCAGTGCATGAAGGATGAGTCCCACAGTGCTGCTGCTCCAAGAACAATGCATCACCTGTCTTAGCTGAGGTAAACTAGATTATAACTTAGATACCACTCTCCTCAGCACATATCTCTGGTGCTGCTGACAGCACTGCATCACACAGAGGAGATAATGTCTACCTATTGGTGACAACATGCTTTTGCCCTTGACTTTTTGGAATCCTATACCACACCCTATATATGCCAAAACATCAGGCAAGCAGGGTGAGTCTTGTGCTCCCAAGGCCTTCCATCCACATGGTGGGTACAGAAGGAGCTGATGGGGCATCTCAGACAGAACAGAGTAAGGTGCTAATCCACATGTAGTGTCAAAGAGTCAACCAGGCCATGCATGAAGTGGATGCTCACCTGATTTTAGCAAGGCAGATGTTATTTGCTGAATGCTTCAACAGCACTATGGGGCTGACAATCAACTATAGTGCCTTAGAGGAGAAAGCCAAAGAGAGCAGGATGATGGTCAAAAGGGTGTATAGCTGCCATCCTCTGCAGAGGAACCCTAACTTCTTGGTATAAATGTTACCAGGTTCCTGTTTAATTGCTACGTGTTTTTGGTCCTTCATGTCCTGAATGGGCCACCTAAAAGCTAATATGAATAACAATTGTCACAATATTAATGAATTTATGATTAATCCTGGTGGACAGCCTTAAGAGAACCATATTAGATTATTGTGTTACTGTGTTTGGTATAACAACCCTTATCTTTTAAAGGTATGTAGCCATCTATCTAGGCTGTCTGAACAGCAAAATTGCTACTACCTCTCTGCCAAGGCTCTAGAAAGCTATGCTGGCTGCTGCTAGTGTCAAGGGAAGTACTGAGGTCTGTGAAATGGCAGCATAATTTAATGTTGCCTGCACTAAGAAGCTTTTAACTGGCTCTATTCCTTGTGCAGAACTTCATCTTCCACACTCTAGATTAGAAGTTTGTCCTCTGTGGAGCAAAATATGAAGTCAGAAGGAGATTGTGTGACTTGCCCTAGCTGATAACATCAGTAGGATCATAAACAGCCCAGATCCCTTTTCTTCTGGCCTTCTTTAGAGAGTTTTCCTCCATTACTGAATCTGTGACAACTGACAAGAACTCAACAAGGTCCTGGGTGTCTAGCTTAGCTCCACATTAAATTGCTCCAAATCATCTTTGGCTCCTTCTAGGAAAAGCTGGTGATCATGGGACTTGAATGCCTTTCCAGGAGGTAATGGATTTCTTGTACTTAAAGATTTACAAAACCACTGCCGATTTTACTCTTGTTTTTTGTATGCCTCTTAAAGCCTATTCCCAATACCCTGATGCAGAAACTTCTTTTTCCAAAACTGCCTAAGAACGTTCTCAATGTTGCTGTTAACCCAGAGTGCTCACTGTGATCATCTATTAAAGACATTCCTTTCCACCTTCTCCAAATCCACTTTCTTTCTACGTGTTTTCACCATTCAGTATTCCCAAGCTGGTTCATATACATGGAAAACCCATTTGTAGTAATTAGACAAAATTACTTACACCTGCTCAACAACAGTGCATTTTTGTCTACAGTAAAGGACATTTTCTCCAAAGACTGCATTTTAAATCAAAAAAGAATCCAAGATGTTTTCATCTTCTTCCCCTCTTACTGTCCGCTCCCAATTCCACTTATTGGTTTTGGCCTTTGAAGTCACCCAGTAGTTATTTTTCAGTATTAAATCCAGGAGAGTGCTGAGCTTAACACCAGCTTTTGTGTAAGCACAAGTACGTTAAGCTGAGTTTAATGGGTGTGGGTGGCACCCACTATGACAGTAGGCATGCACAATTTCAGTCCTGCAACTGCACGTAGCTGTGCCATTGAGCACTAACAGCAAGTGGAATGATTCATGCCCACACAGGGCAAACAGGATTACTCTACTGCACACATACAGTGTACTTCCTCAGCACTAGATTTTTTCCTTGAGCGAAGGGTGTATAAGCAATATAATACCTGAAGTGGCAGGTAGCAAAACATCAAAAATCCAATAATAATAATAAATGGAGTTTCCCAGATAAACCAGCTAGAATCAAACCATACACAGGCCATTAAATGTTTACATAAATTTAATAAGCACTAAATCTTTCACTGCAAGACATCAATTTCCATTCAATCCAGTGGCAGCTTCCAGAACAATGATGCTCACATGAACCCATTTAAAACACTAGCTGAACACCTTGTAAACTTTAATGTGTTTTTCCCCACAACCACCACTACTAAGTCAGGAAGTATTTTTATCCCCATTTACAAGATGAGGAATTTTATAGAGCAATTCCTTCATTTGCTTAAGTACCCAGATGCCCAGAATGAAACTAAACTTGGCTTTCTCATATCCCAGTCTCCTAATGTAGCCACTGGTTGATTTGAACCTCTTTTCAGCCACTCCTTTTTAAACCTGCAAGGCAGTATCTCTGCAGTATGTCTTCATTGGACTGTATACAATGAAACCTCCAGCATGTTACGGAATAAATGTCCACACCAACAGTTTCAATCTCCTTACCTTTCCTTTCCCTGCAATTTGTTACAGCTCTTCCTATCCTAAGCCAGGAGAACAGGCATGGAAAACCTGTACATATTCGGTTCTAGGCAGAAAATGGACCTATCTCTGTCCCCAGCTTTGCATTTCCCACGGCATCTGCATCATGACTGACTGCTTCTGGTGTCAGATATGGCATGACTTTGTCCCCAGGTTGTTAAAGACAACACAAAAAAAGACTAGTCCTTTAGTGCTTTTTCTCCTAGCCTCTCTCCAGTCTGACAGCTTTCCTATGTGCCACATCCATACATATTCACATTAAGTATTTTTACCCTTTTAAATATTTTTGAATTTGTAATATTCCTTTCTAGGGTAACAAGGAATTTCAGGGCATCAGATCCTTTACAGTGGTACAGGTATATTACAGCCACAATGTATCCCATATCTATTTAAAAAACAAGCATACAAAACCAAGAAAACAGTTCTTATTAAAAATAACAGTAAGATATCAGGTTTGTCTGATTTCAATTCACTATTGAAAAACACATACTGAGTTTTTTCCCCATTTCCACTAATGTATATGTCTGTCTCTATTTCTTTCAAGGTTTGAGCCATCTATTTTGTATATTATTATATACAAATCAGCACACAACCTACTGACTAATCTACTCCAGAAAATGACAACCCAGAGACCTCAGCAGCAGAACAAGTGCCAGGAGCTGCCTTTTGGAGCAGATAGAAGGTTATTCCAGGCTGCAGTGGAAGGCCACCTTTTGGATAAAGCTGGTAATGATTTTCTTTCAAAGCCAGACCAGCAAGACCTGCAGAAAGACCAGATTTTTTCAGGGTGTCTAAAGAATCTGATCTTCTGATATTAATTATAATAATTTTGGGAACTTCCATAGGGCCTGTTCCATGTGCCCGGTAGAGCATGGGAAGTCGTTACTGGCTTTGGTGGGAAATAATGAGCCTTTTTTAGGCCATCTGAGAAATCTAGTCATAAATACCTTTTTCTACCTTTGTTTTTTTGGTATTACTTAAATAGATTTGTTGTTTCCCCACAGAGGTGATAGGTACTACAGAGACAAAGTATATGACATAAACATTCAATACAAGAAAACAATGACAACTCAGCAATAAGGTCCTTAATTATTGTTATTGAACCTTGCAGCCATAATAGGTTTTCTTTTATTTTCTGGATTCCATTCAACAGTTTCAACATTTTCTTTAGATACTACACAGAAAAGAAATACCAAACAACAAATAATTACAAAACTCTTCTTCTGGCTGTCAAAAAATAAAATAAAATAAATCTTGAGATGCTATACCCAGAAAGATAAAAATACAAGGAGCCTACAAATTCATTTTCAAATATTAGGTTCCATAGGCACAACCCTGACTTGGAAATAGAAGTCAAGTTACTGAGGGGTGTTTGCGAGTGTTGAATTTGTTATTATTTGTGCTTGAATTTGTTTATGTTGCTTTTGGGCTGTTTCGCTTAATGCCTCTGGGAGCTGAACTGGCATACTGTATATTTAAAAGAAATGCAATAAAAACAATTTAGCACCTTTCCCCTGTGTCTGCATTTGTTATTTCCTACTCACAGGAGAGAATAAATTGTTAATATATATATTTATCTATTTATATGTATATGCATATAGTTTTTTTGTTTTGGTTTTGTTTTTGTTTTTTTTTTACTGACAGAGTCAAGATTTGCTAAGCTACATGCAAAAACTTTGTCCCTAACAGGAGAAGGAATCATTTTCTCAGGAACAGGATTCATTGAAGTAAATTCTGGATACTTCTATACTCAAATGCCAGCAACTATTGCCTATGTAAATTCTCCATTTTCAGTATCAGTACCCACTCCAGTCTGTAACATTGTGGAGTTTATGGAAATCGAAATTGAGAGCTGCTGTGGTGGAAAAGAGTCACCAAGACCAAGACTAGGAACTCACAGAACCTGTGTTTAAAAATAAAATTTTACCCAATGTGTACTTGTAACTGCTTTGCAACTTTAGTAGGTCAAATGCCAATAAAAGGTCCTCTCCTTCTTTCTCATAAGGGCTGAACAATTATATAACACATCATAATGCTTCACTGGCAGGCCAGAACTTGCCCTACTTCTATAATCACAACGCATGAACACCATAAAAACTAGCTATACAGTATACAACAATGCATCCTTAGCACTGGCTTTCAAAACGAGCTGCACAGGGTGCAAAAGAATTAGGAAAGGTGGATCTCCTAGTGGATTTGTCTTGTGGTTGCATTCTCTGCTATCTAGCAGTGAGCTCCAGGTAAAGCTTTCTCCATGCTGGGACTCACACAGCTCTCTCCTACACATATTTCCTGGTTTCTAGTAAAACGCAAAATCATATGGCAGCACTTCCTCAGCTGAGGATACTTTCTGAGCTACCAGCTTTCATAATACTTGTAGTAATTTCATCTTTGAGATCTCTACCATTTGACCTTTTGTCCTATCTCATTGTAGTTGATCAATTAATTGAAAATAATTATTAGAGAGGATGGTAAAATAGAATGACAATTCATCTCCAAAGAGTGAATATATAAACCCTTTAGGCAACCAATATAAAAATCCATTTTGGTTCACTGAAACAAAATTCATAGATTCATTCTTTTTACTACAAGACTTTAATTCACAGCCGTGGTGATGTTATCTGTTGAGCACTGCAGCTAAGAGCAGTTTATCATAGGTAGGCATTGCACAGAACTGATTTGGAAAAGCAAGCAGACATGCAGTCCAGCAGTGTGATGCATTGAACAATTGAGTCAATATGTCATATGACAAATTATATGCGAGTATTTTCACAGTATGTGTATAAACAGAAAAAGTGATGGTGGTCCTTTATTTGGGACCTGAAAAGTCAGAACAGTTAGTGCAAGTAAAGAAAGAAATGTAAAATATTATAGCATAAATTACAGAATAATTTAGGTTGGAAGGGATTTCTGGAGGTCTATAACCAAGCCCTCTGTTTAAAGCAGAGGTAACTGCAAAGTTAGATGCAGATACTCATAGCCTTGTCCTGTCCAGTCTTACAACTGTCCAAAGACAGAAAGTTCAGTGTCTCTGGGCAGTCTGATAAACTGGGCAAAAGTAATAGAACCTGTGTACCCATTTGCTGATGACACCCAAGTCTGCTTACCTGGTATCCAGGGTCTTTGTGTTGTTATCTGCTTTCCTCTCTTCCATCAGGATCTAAAACTACACTGTCACTGCACCTAAGGCTTCCCTGGACATCACATCCCTGACCCATTTTGCCTTATTCGCAAGTAAAGGGAATAATATACATTAAAATAGTACATATAACTCCTTCCTTTTGAAAGCCCCTGTTTTGCATGCAGGACACTTACCTTCCTCCTGGTAGGCTATTCCATCTCTCAAAAACACTGCTCATAGCTGAGTAGTCTTTTTCTCTGACAGAACTATCAGACTGTGGTGCTCCAATAATGGATGTTTTCTTTATCATGGAAAGAGGCAAGGATGATACAAGTTTGTCTAAAATATTGGAAAAGAACAGTTCTAATCATAGCTCAAAGAGGGAACATCCATAAATAATAGACTCAACTGTCTCTAATTGACCCACATCTTCTCCTTTGATTGGATAGGGGGCTAGATCCAACAGTCTAGGTATATGGGACAATTCACATCACTTAGAATTGTCTTTAAATTATGTATCATGCATCTTCAGGACTGTTCTTAGGTCTCCATGAACCAGCAAGAAGTACTTTTTATTAAAATAAGTAACTTAGCTGGGTACAAAAGATTTAAATACAATTCCTGGTTTTGCTATTAGCTCCTGGCATGAAGCCAGCGAATCACTGCACCACTGTATCTCAGGAAACAGGAATATGGGGACTTGCTGTCTCAAACTGGGACAAAAGTTGTATCTCATGGCTTAGTAAAATACCTAGTGGATTGGGAAATGCTCTTGCCTGTTTATCCTGGTAATGACTGCACACGATGCAATTAATATTTCATGTTTTGCTATCCCCAGCAATGTCTGTGGTACCATATTTACTGTTTCTATTTCAAACAACAGAAACACATAGCTGAGGCTAACCCATGTGAGCCCAAAGGAAACCAGCTGTTTAGCTCCACTGATCTGAACCCATAGTACTGACAGTCGAACTTATTAAAACTCTGTCAGCTAAGATCACCATACCATGGTAGTTACCGTACACCCCTTTACTCAGCAGGTGTCTATTAAAGCTTTAGTACTTCCAGAATTAACAGATATATTTTAGATTACATGAATCTCAGCTTACGAGATGGCTCCAGAAGACAGAACAGTGATAAATATTTTTATATGGCAAAGCCAGAGGCTGAAGAAATAAAACCATCTACATAAAAGCATATTAATAGGCTAACCCTGTGCATCTGGGTATTCTAGAGCATGTATTTCTTCTTCAGGGAGGATCTTATGGGATTTGTTAAATTGCTGATAGCTATTTCATTGTATTTTCTGAAGAGGAAGGAACCTGTTCCTCCATGACTGAAGAAAATCTAAATGGGGAACTGAGAAGCTGTGAAGGAACTATAATGAAACATTCAGTGGTTTAGCTTTGTTGCTTAATTTCTTATGTGATGAAAACTTCCTTAATATACAAAGCTGACAATATCTACAGATTTTTTAGAACATGCAGTGTCCAGCTGGGTTAGGACAGCAGCTCCCCAAAACTTAAAGAGAATGTAGTCATCCTGTCTATACTGTGTTGCTGAATGTACCTTTTTTTTATATATTTTGTTTATGTCATTCCAGCACTGCATCCCCAGCACAGTGTTTTAGTTCACCTAGGTGGTGATATTGTGATGTTTACCTCATGAGAATAATGTACACAAAACAGATAAGTACCTTTGGTGGTACCTCCCTCCACATGACGTGAGGACAGAGGAAAGAAAGTAACAGTTGTAGGAAAGAAGCTATAAAAGAATTTACTTTTCTGCCTCGTTTCTTACTCTTCTGTCTCAAGTGTACATACTATCAGGTATATAATAATGTGTAACTTGCCATATGCGAACCTAAAACTCTTCCAAAAAATACACATAAATAAATAAAATGAACCAGAGATGGTATGATGTGAGAAGTGATAACATGAAGGAAGAAAGGGAAATCACTTGGGGTCTCCTCAAGGCCACTTTCATAGAAAATGAAAAGATTACCTTTGCTGGAAGATACAATAATGGTTTAAGACATCAGAGTGCCAAATCAAGCATCTTTGAGCAAGAACTGTGGGAGCCATGGTTACTGAGTTGAGCTTATGCCAGTCTGCTTCCAGGGTTGTACCTCCTCTTTTATCATCTCTTAGCCACACACTAAAACGGAAGAAACTCTTCCTTTGGGAAAGCACAAAGGAATGATTATCTGCGTGTTCTTGTGAAAAGATAGAGCCATTTGAAGTGCAGTGTATATCACCTTTCTTTGTTTCAAATAACCTTCTGAATGAAGATACCGCTTAACAGATTGAATAACGGGTACAGGGGAGGCAAAGCAATGTGGTAATCCAGCATATCCCTCTAACAAATTCAATAAATTGTCTAGGTGACATTTCTGTGAGATGGAGACATAAGAATTGGTTTAAATCCTGTACCTAGTAAAACCTTCCAGATGTTCTAGCATCTCTGCTTTTTTTTTCTTCTTTAAAACAAACAAAAAAAAAGTTAATAAAATTGTGAGGAGAGTATAGGAAATAATTTGAGAGATGAATGAGAAATCTTGCATTCAGACAGTCAATAGGAGCAGTCTATTTAGCTCATGAAATGTACAATGCAGAGGTACCTTGTTTACAATAAGCAAACAATCTTGTGAGAAGAAAATACCAGATAATAAAAAGCTCGTTGCTTTGGTGGAGAACAACTAATAGCTGAAAACATGTTCAGTGAGAATAAAGGTCTAAATATCTTACACTGATGATGGTAATATACTGGAATAAATATAAAAGAACCAGGAGGATTTCCATTTCTAGATGTGGTTGCTGCTGCCAGAGACTGTCACACACAAGTTCTGGTAGCATGGGTGAGATGTGTTAAGACTGCTGTGGTCTTACTAGATGAGCTAATGGTCCCCCCGGCTTCAGAGTCTATCAACCTATTAATTAGCAGCAAATTAGCAGATGGTAGCAATAATAGGATATTATCTTGTAGCCAGTAAAAGAACAAGTAATATGCACATTGGCACATTGTATGACTAAGTAATACTGATTTTTAACAGCCTTACTTCTGCTATTTAAAATGAAGTGACATAAATTCTCTGACATGTCAGATGAACAGATTTAGCCACATAGTAGAGTGAGCTTAACCTTAGGGGACCTCTCCCACCCCTGTTTTGTCCTTAATTTAAAACACAGACATGAAAGAAAAAAAAAGCCATACATAGTCTTTCTATTAGAAAGTTTTGGGGTTCTTTTTTGAAAGATGAATGCAAAGTCTGATTTAGTACTTTAAAATTAATAATAATCATAAGAGGATATGAACCGTGCAAAATCTACATTTGAGAAAACATTTTAATGTTATCATGTTATTTTTGGCAACCTAAAATTCTTTAAGGTTTTTTGTAACCTAAAAAACTAGGTTAAAGTTTTGAGTTCCCAAGTTTTCCTTGGAAACATTAGCAAAAACACTTTCTTCAGTTTTTGCAAAGTTCTTTGGAGGAAGAACACCATATTGTTCACCCACGTCTGATAACACTTTCTTTCTGTTTGCTTTCCTTAATTAAAGTTAGCTTCTGGATACACCCTGTCAATTGTCATCCTGGAAATCTAGGAACAGAGCCAGGCAATGAAATCTTATCTTAGGTTACTCACAGAATCTCTCCTATACACTTTCCTTTGTCAAAAGGAAGATAGAAACTCCCTAAAAGAGTCATCCTGGAAACCAGTCCTAGGTTATGCTCTGGGCAATAAAACAGATAAATACTATCCTTGTGAGAGCAGCCTTTGTTAATGCCTACATCGACAGTCACTTTTCTCATCTATGGGAAGCAGCAATAATACTTTCCTTACTGGTAAGAGTAACTCCTTACTCATTACAAAGTTTAAGGCAATTGTCCTCCAGAAGCATCAAACTAAATCCACAGTACTAACTTACATTCTTTAGTATACAGATTTTTTTTCTGCATTCTGCATTTTTGGTCTAAATATTCCTACCGGAAAAGCTGGGATTTGTACACACAATAGCTCTGAATTTTGTGTGTGGACCAAGCCAGACAGAGTGATGCAGCTTCCTCATCTATTCTATCCCTTAATGGTTTTCTGTATGAAAAGGGAAAGAAACAATGAAGAGATAAGAAACAGAAGCCATTTGTGCTGGGTCCTGGCCTATTGCTTTCTTATAGATATCACAGATAATATACCTTTGCAATCCTCCTGTTAGTATGGAAGGGAAGAGTAAAAAAAACAACAAAACAAAACAAAATCCATTACAGAGGCCACACAGAGACTTATAATGGGATTAAAAAACAATAGGAAATGTCCTGAGCAAAAGGAGGGTTGCTTCAGGTCATACAAGGTCTCTGACCTACAGCATTAGTAGTGACAAGCTGGTAAGAAAAACTCTTTGGTTGGAAGTGCTCTTGGTCTCTAATATTAGTTACCTGGAAGACGTGGCAGAAGTCTGCTGTTTTGTCCTATGTAATTTTAAATACTTCAGACAATATAAAAGAATCAGCAGACAGTTATACTTCACTGAGTGAATATTCTGCATCATTAATGTGATTTTCCTCAGAATATTTCTCTCCTCTAACTTCAAATTTGCAAGTTTACGGAGGCTTCGTCACCTCTGTGGTTAGACAAAATGCGTTTAGACATTCTAGTAATTTCTTGGCTGCTTGTGCAGTTTCCTCAACTCCTTCCAGGTTCATTAGACAGCAAAGAGAGCAGGTAGCTGCTTTACTTGTGTGATCTGTCTGTCAGGTGTTTTACTG
Source organism: Falco biarmicus (assembly GCF_023638135.1). Lineage (NCBI taxonomy): Eukaryota > Metazoa > Chordata > Aves > Falconiformes > Falconidae > Falco > Falco biarmicus. Next base: position 24,565,434 of record NC_079296.1, read on the forward strand.
GATTTGTCTGACTGACATACCCATAATGAAGACTTTGATTTCTTTTTTGTTGTCTGTAAAGAAGAAAAAAACAAAAACAAAACCCAAACAACCAAAACTTGCAATGCATAGTCTTTCATTAATCCACATTCTGGTTACATGTGGAAGAAAGATTCTATTTAAAGGCTCCGGGCAGTCCTGTCTCTCTCTGTATTTAGGCTCCTACCAAGCCTGACATTTTACATTTTATTGGTAGAGAGTAAAGGTGAGTTGTGGGAGGAAAAAAGGGAGGGTAGAATGAAGTGGTTTATTTCTTTTAGGTAAGGACTGAATAAAGGAGAAGATAATATTTCAAAAACAGAAGAGATGGAAGAAATGAAGAGAGACATGGAAAAATAAGGAAGTGACAGGAAAGAAGCAAAAATATTATTATTGCATGTCCATTTTTGGTATGTGTAGCTACCATCATCGTTGTGATTTAAAGAAGATGAAAGCCAGATTTCCAGCTTTGGCTAAGAAAGATTATCTTGCACTACTTTTAATACCAACAGAGTTCAGTTTCAATTGTGCTGAAAAATGGTGTGAAAGGAATATAAAGAATGAAATTCTGAAAAAAACCAACATACATTACAGCCTCCGAAAATTAATTGCTGCACAGCATGAAAATATTAGGCTAGAATACCCAGTAGATAGACTGGCGAGATACCAGATTTGTGAACACTATTACTTCAGGGTGAAAATGTCAAAGCCTATTGTACTAAAATAAAAATTCCATTGGTTATGGCAAATAATCACCAATTGAATCAGAAATATTCTGTCTATTATCCTATTGTATAAACATCACATTCTTTCCATCACTCGAATATATAATCACTGCCCTTGTTTACATAGCTTGTGTCAGGCAGAATGTGATTTTTTTTTTATAATTTTTTTTGCCAAAATATAAAGCACTACAGGCTTATTAAATCCTAGCTATAAACTCTTTCTTGAGGAATAAAAACAAGCTGCTTTGAAAGGCTAAAATGGCTGTTGGCTCACCCGAAGTGATTTGTAGGGAACAAGGGAACATGCACAGAATGTGGTATTGCACAGAGAGCAACACCTGCTTTTGCAGCTAAGCCAGGGTAGGGTGGATGATAGCTGTAGATCACACCATAGTGAGGCCTGAGCAGGACCAGGCAGATTCTCTTGCTTCCTCAGAAAATTTCAGGGTAGATTCAGTGGTGAGCTTTACCAGAGGAATAGCCTTGACGCCTGTTCATGAGTCACTATCTCCCTGAAAGTCTGAAGAGCCATTTCTATTTGTGCAAGACTTCATTCACCCTAGAAAATGCATCATTTTGGATATTTATGGTTGCAGAAGTGGTGGGTGGCTGGGAACTGAGGATGCTGCTGTTTCAAACCAGGCAACACAAACTTATACAATGAGAGAGAAGGTCTGTGCTATTTCTGCCCCTTTCCAGCTACTCAAGACAGCATACACTTTGGGTGGTATGACAGGGAATAGGCTGTTTTCTGCCTTTCAATCATATTATGATTTCATCTGGTTCTGATTAACTTTTTTTTTTTTTTTAAATGAAAAATGTAGGAAAGGAAACAAGTGCCATTCCCAAGGTCAAACTATAAATCCATGGCAAACTTTGGAATAGCAAGTAGCCTCCAGCCTGTTGGTTTGTGCTTATAAAGCAAGACTGTGCAGGACATTTATACTTCCCTTTCATCATGAGCTTCCTAGAATATTCACTTTCCTACCCATGCAGTGTTGTATATCATAATGAAGAGACCTTCTGTGGTTACTGTCAATTTTGTCAAGCATCAACAGCTGTCTAAGCACACATGGATTACCATGATTGAGTAATCCCCGTCAGGAGTGTGGTTGACGTTATGTCTCTGGCACTGAGCTACAAGCATGTTCTTTTCCCCCCAACTATGCCTTTCTGTAGATTTTGCAGTTTAAAACTTGAAATATGGAGCATGGAAAAGCAGATAATTTATCCAATTATCTTACATTCTAAAGTCTTATCATTATGTACAATATAAATAGAAACTGTTAATATAATTTAATATTCAATTGCTTTGGCCTTCAGAATATCATATATTTCCTTTGATCATGGAAAACTATGCACCTTTCACACAAACATTTGCATTAAAATAAATCACATAGTGTTATGCAAAAGCTATGTAAAATATAGATCACCACATCGAGAGGCTTTGGCAAAGCCATGTTTCCTTGTGGTTACTACTGAAGAATGGGAGGCGAGATACCCCCATTCCTAGTCCTGGCCATTCATTTATCTGCAGATGAAGTGCAGTTGCACTAAGACTTGGTGCTGTTATCTCTAAGAGGGGATAATAATGCTGGTGGATAAGGAGACTTAATGAACCTTAAAGTCCTTCAGAGCTTCTTGGATGAGAAGGACCATATAAATTCAAAGTATTATTACAAAATCCCCTAGCACCTGCTCCACTGGGAAGATGATCTGAAAAGTCTTTTTTCCCCTCCTAATCTGTTGTAAAATAAGTGACTGAGCAAGAGCCTTCAAAGGGTGGAGTCAGCAGGTGAAAGAACTAGAGAAGGCTTTTGCAGTCAGAGTGAAGAAAGGAAAGTGCCCTACTAGCTCAGCAGCCTTTGCAACCTCTTCAAAGAAGGACAGGGGTCATCTCAGGCACATGGATATGTCTCCTATCTGCCTGACTGGTGTGGTATCAAGAAAGTGGTACAAAATGATGAGCCAGGGCCTTTGGAAGAGGCAAACAGGAGCAGTAAGTCAGGACTAGAGACTGGTGGGGAAGGCAGAGTTGTTATGAAAGGGTTTGTAACACTGTCAGCCACGGCCTCTTTTTCTTCCCTAATGGGGTGTCAGAGAAAACCAAGAGGCAACCCCATCTCCCAGAATTCATGGACACCCTGCTCTAAGCCTTTCAGTCAGACTGAGGTGACCTGTCTCACTGTTTTCTTCCAGTGGGCTGATCACATTGAGTTGGTTGTGCACTTTTTCCTGGACTGAGCACAGCAATAAACTCCTGAGGAAACCTTTGCCTGGCAAGGCACAAACATTTCCTTTTCCTCCAAAGAAGCAGTGGGGGAAATGGGTCTTTCACCCTGCATACAAGAAACAACTCATTTCCCATTGGGTGGTGAAGGCAGACAGGTCACTGCTCTGGGGAATTCCTCTCTTTTAAAGCTTCAAAGTACATGTTAGACTTAAGAGCTGGTTTATGCTGTATTTGCCCTCATCATTTATTATGCTGTGGTATGCTCTTTTTAGTTACTCAACAGCTTTATTAAGAGATTCCTTGGGTCAGATAACCCTTAAATATTGTAAAATTTGACTAATTCACATGAAAGCAATGACCATAAAGCATTCATTTTGTAGCAAATTAGCTGCAATTAGAATCAGGGCTTTTCTGTTTGTTTGTTTTCTGAAGGATAGTTAAAACCGTGTGATCAGAGATAAACATTTATAACGTACCAAGAATGTGTTCCTTCCCACTTGCTCCCTGCTCCCCAGAATGCTAATGCTTTGAACCCACAGGAATCAAGCAATCTCCAACAGCGTAGTATTGCAGTCTAAAAGTAGACAGATCTTTAGGTAAAACTGCAGGGGACATTTTAGACTGACAAAGGACTTGTACTTTAATGTGCCTAGGGCCCTGGTAGTAGCACAGGCTCTTTACTGATCAGTGAGGCAAAGGGACTTACATTTTGCTCCTCTCACCTCCAGCAGCAGAGTTGTTTCTAATGATAGGTTACAGACCCAGACTAGGGCTTTCAGAAGTCTCTTTGGGTCATATTCACAAAGGAGCTTAGATTTCACAGTCCTGAGCTACCTTTTGTCACTTACTGTGAATTGCTCTGGGCTGTCTGTAATGTAAATAATGGCCTGATTAAAACCTTCACATGTGGAGGTTGTCACATATTCAGCAAAAGGCTGTGGCTTTCTTTTAATAATAGGGAAAACAGAAGCTAGAGTTGTTCTGTGTGTGCAAACCCTCCTAACAGAAAATACTCTTCACACCTCTCTCTTTCACACCCCAATGATGGAGAATTGTCTATGAGAAGGTAACTAACACTGTAGACAAGGGGAGACTCGTGAATATAGTTCATCTCAACTTGCTTCCCTGTAGCCAAACTGGGGAAATAGGGGCTGGATGGGTGGACTACAAAGTGGGTGCAAAACTGGCTGGACCGTTCAAACAACTTAACAGTCTGAAGCCTAAATGATGCCCAGCTAAGAGTGATATTGTTCCTCAGGTGTCGTGGACCAATACTGTTTAACATCTTCACTGACAACTTGCTTGTACAGAAGAGAGCACACCCTCAGACAAGTCACAAGTGACATCTCATAAGGCAGGGGAGAGGGAGCTGTTGGTAGCTTGGAGGGTAGGGTTGTTGTTCAGAGAGACCTTGGCAAGCTGGGAAAGTTTGGAAAGTTCCCATTCCAAATGGGAATTTCAGGAAGTTAAAAAATTTCAAATGCAAGTCCTGCACCCAGGAGAGAATAAGTCCATGCAACAGCATAAGCAGGGCACTGACTGCACAGGGAACAAGTTCTGCAGAAAAGCACACACAGATGCTGGTGCACAACAAATTGAACGTGTGTCAGCAGAGCATCCTTATAGCAATGAAGGCTGAGTACTGGTCTGTGTTAAAGAGAGCATAAATAGCAGATCTAAGGAATTAATTAATCCTACTACTTGGCACTTGGTTAAGTTGGCCTCTGGAGTAGTATCTGGTTTTGGGCCACCCATGCAAGTGAGACATGAACATACTGATGCAAGTCCAGGAGAGAGAAAGGGGTCTGTCAAACCTGCGCCAGGGAAGACTAACAGGAGAGCTAGCTGTTGCTTTCAGCATGAATTGGACAGTCATTCCTTTCAGCAGAAGCAGAAGCCAGACTTCAGAGTGCAGGGGAAGAACAAGAGAGAGCAGCCACAAGTTGCAGCAAAGGGAATTTCACAGAGGGAAACAGAAAATCTACCATGGCAGTAGCCCTGGACCAGACTGCCCAAGAGGCTCTGGACTATCCATTCAGGTGGGTTTTTGGAATTTAGCTAAACAATGCCCCAAGCAAGCTTTTCTAACTTTGAGTGGGAGCTTAGAACCGAGACTTCCAAAGGTCTCTTCCAAGGCAAATTATTCAGCAACTCTAAAAAAACATTGACATCTTTCCCCCCTTTTCATCCTGTTTTTTAGCTTGACCAATTAAAATCTTTCAGGGAAAAATGCTGTCATTAACAGAGACAACTGTTAAGAACTAACTGGATAATCAGAACACAAGCTCTATTTCTAAATCAAAAGATAATTAAAGCAGGTAACTACTCACGCGTATGATTGCTGGAGGAAGGACATGGAACAGGAAGTCACTTATGTGATACCATCTTGCTCAGTCCAGCATGAAGACTTCCCTATTATGCACAGAACATTAAAAGTTAAGTGTAAATATACATGGGTTCCTGATAAGCTTTACACTTACTGCTTCACGTAAGTTGGTATAAAATCCCCACTGGGACAAGGCAAGGCTTCTGAAATTTGAGAATAATGTTGCCTGTCTCTGATTTAAGCAACATTAATTTTGAACACAATGACTCATATTCTACTCCAGAGTAGTTCCAATTTTTTTGGTATTATTGTACTAGTATGAAAATTGTTTCTTCTCAAAACAAGAAATAGTTTGACAACACAGGTTTACCACAACATACGAAGTCTTACATCAATAAAAGCAATCATCTATTCTAGAGCAATTGTAAGGTGAAGAACCCCTGTAGGCTGACCTATCCTAAAATAAATGTCTAAGTTGAGAGGAACTTATTCCCATTCATTGAAAAGCGAACCTTGATAGTTAGCCCATGTTTTACACTTAAGATCTGGGTAGCTATGCAAAAGTGTTACAAAAATACATTTCACTGCAGTAGTAGTGAAGTGGTTGATGAAAAAGTGAGGTAACCTACAAATCTGTTGCTCCTAAACAAGCAATGAGAAGCTCTATCTCCTCTATGTATTGCTAAAATTAAACATGGGCAAGCTGCATTCTTCTGCATTTACCCTTGATTACACCATTGATTTGATGCTGGTTGCCAGTGAAGCTTAATAATGAACTCAAGTATTTATCACCAGAATTGAGTGAAATAAGTTCACTAGCTTTGTTCCAAACCTGGTTCATAACACAGAGGTTCTCCTCATTGTAATTTACATTATTTGCATTATTGGCAGTTCTCCCAACAATACTGTATTAGGCTGAGAATTGCAAGTCAAGCATATATTTGTTTTAGTATCACTTAGGCAATTATTCATTGCAAAGAAGGATTTGCTTTCTCAGTTTAGATATCACTGTGGTTTACAGACCCTTTCAAAAAAAAACATCTATTTCAAATTGAACTGCTAAATTTACTACTAGGCAGAAGTTCAGAGCCAGAAGCTATGGGGCTGATTCATGAATGTAAGCCAAAAATGGATGCCCTTATATTGAGCCTGTCAAATGTATTGATGCTTGTTAACACCATATAAATCTTAGTTAAAAGGTTTTCTAATTCTTGGGGGTTTGTGGGTTTTTTTGTTTGTTTGTTTTGTTTTTTATTTAATCCTACATCAGAATCTGAAGGCACCACCTATAAGGAGACAGCAAAGAAAAGAAATAAAAGTAAATCTAGGAGCTGAGAAATTAACATAAATAGAACTGTTCTTTCACTTACTTTACATGGCCTCAGCATTCAAGATGGGTTTGGATTGACAGTTTTTCATCTGGAGTCAAAAAGCAAATTCCCAGGTTAAAACAAGCATCTTCTAGAAAAATTCTAACAAGTCCATTCATCTTTGCTACAGTAAAGAAGGAACGTCCATTTGTTTCCCCACCATTGTAAGTTTTAGAGACTTAATTGTTTCCTAAGATTCAAGATTTGAAGAACATATTCTGAAGGATGTGGGAGAACTAAGGGGTGCTGTTCACAGGTGTCACCTTCTCCCACGTTAAGCCTAACTGTGGCTTCCAGCTGTCTTAGGGCCTCTGGAATGACTGGCAAGAGTTCTGTCCCACATCCAGGGCTTGATTTGGAAAACTGCCTGAAGCTGTGCACTGACAAACAATTAAAGATTCTAATTAGCTAAATCAGTAATCCTAATATTCCTGTTTGTTTCCTTTTTATTCCCCCCCTGCACCCTCCTTTCTGTGTAAAAACAATATTACTTAATCAGGAACTGGTTTACCTTGGTTCTCTTTGTGCAATAGATCAGCATTACTGAACAAAGCAGAGGTAACAGATGAGTATACTAATTGGGGATGTCAGAGCATTGGGGATTTCATTAATGACTGAGAAACATCAAACGCTTCCTCATGCCCCATCATGCTCCTTACCTGTGGAAAATGAAAAGCTGGTTAAGCCCTTTTGTAATTTAGTGGCGCTTAAAAGTTGATACCAAAGGAGGCATCTTGTCAGATCAAGTGACATGAACACTGAGTTTTATTTTGTCAAACAGACTATTAGAACAGAACCAAACCAATCTGTGAGAGTGCTTTATTCTAAGACTGAATTTTACTCAGCCAAAAATAACCAAAATCTCTCCAGAGAAAAAATTGGTCGACAGGCTCTCTATGCAAGAATATATTCTAATGCTTTACAAACCTTTCAAAAGTCTCTTGGCCACTCACACAATAGAGGAACGGAGAGAACAATATAGGGTTTCGTACAACTCTACTGATGCAACAAACTAGGAGGCAGGACTCCTGGTTTGGTCTGTGAGCTCCACTGCTGTCTGTTGGCAAGACTTCTTTCTGTTCCTAACCCACCACTCCTCCACTTCTAATAACAAAACATCGATTCCCCAATGTACTTTTTATAAAATGTTTTGATATTTGAACAGAAGCAGCATTGCACAGGCTGGATTCTGCAAACCTTCAGTGTATAAATCAGATTCTCTACAATGTGTGCTTTATTGGGAAAAAAATTTGATTCACTGAAACTGATTGCTTTTGTTGAAATGTAACAATTGGACAAAAGTTCCCTCAAGTCAGGTGGTATTTCAGACAAGTGAGAACAAAAGAGATTTTATTCACTGTTTTTCACTGCCAGAGCTGCCCCTCTTCATCTGAATAACCGACTGCAGGAGGCTGACCTGACAATCAGCTGGCTGAGACCATCAGGTGGGTGCCCAGAATAAATTTCTCCTCAATAAGGACAGAAAGGGATTAGGTCCTGCATCTCCACATTGCTAGCTGTGCACATTAACCTGAGTGTCTTGACATGGTTTGCTCTCACAGTGTTCCCAGCCTTGGGCAGGAGATAAGCTTTCACTAATATTTGTTTCAGCTGCACAGTGAAAGGTATGGTTGAGTGTATTTCTGCGTCGAGTGATCTGAAGGATCAACTGCTCATTGTGGCGATTTACTTCTCTGTCCTTTTTAACAGGATATGTATTTCTACTCTGGTACATCTAGGAGGTTCTGAGAAGAAACAATACCCTTTTCTAGTCAGCAGAAGTACTGAATGAATGTCTGCAAAGTTAGAATTTATTGCAAAATTTAGCTCTATAATGGAGCATCTATAAAGTTATTGGATAGTTTAGTTACAGACAGCTCTAGACAGCATTTCATTATTGTTGACATTTCTGTGGCATCAGTATGAGCCTAGACTATTAATTCACTATAAAACACATTGGAAAATAAGAATTTCTTTTCATAGAGGTCTGCCAAGTTCAGAGGAAGTTTAGTAATCAGGATTCAATCTTCTGATGTTCTGTTTTGATCAGATCTGGTTGAAATTACTTGTTGGATGCTCTTTTAACACAGGGCGATGTTATGAAGAACTTAGTTGCAGTGACTCAACCAGCAGATAAATTTGCTTCTAACTGTAGAATAAAATTAGATCTATTCTTGGTAAGTGACCATTCAAAAATCCTGGTCCCTGCTAAGAGCAGTATTGTTAACTTTTTAAGTATCAGTCTGCTCTCCAGAGCACTATTAAATCTTTAACTTACAAACCCTTTCCCTTCTGAGGCAACAGAATGGATTTTGTCCCAGAACTTTGCACAGATAACCCTCACAGCCCTTCATTTTTACAAAAGGAAAGTCCAGAGATTAACTAGCAATTATTTTCTCCTGTTAAATAATAAACATTTTAAAAAGAAAATGCTTTTTGACTAAAAGTAAATTTCTCTGGGGAAAACTGTTAATTTCTAACCTGAGATTTTCAGTGAAAATAAGGAAATTGCAGTAATTTTTTTACTTCCAAAATTTGTTTTTAAATCCATCTTTTAAAAAAATACCATTTTTTCTTGCTTTTTTTTTTTTTTTTTTAACTGTTTGCTGTCTAATTTAATGAGAAAAACAATATTTTTCCACTGAGGCTTTGTTACAGAGTTAATTAAGCCATATTTTCAAAACTAGCTAAAATTCCCCCAGATCTAAACTGGTACTGTGGAATCCTGTCATCAGTGAATAATACTGTTCCTTATAGTCAATTTTTTCCCCTAGAATTTTTTCTTCCTTACTTTTATTACTTTCTACTTACTTACTTTCCAACTTTTACAGTTAGTTAATAATAAGTATGTTAAGATTTACTGGAAAGATTAATAGTTATTTTGATGAGTCTTCCTCTATGAATATATTTTTCTCCTAATAATAACTGAAGTGTGTAAAATATCCAACTGGGATAAAAAGAGAAGGAAAAAAAAGGCCACACATCATCAAACAGTTTATCACCATGGAAAATATCACAAAATAGCCCATAATTATGGAAAATCAAATATAAGTGAGCCCATAAAGCAAACTTCTTTCTTTCAACATGCAGTCAGGGGAAGAAGAAAAAAAAAACCCAAACCAACCCAAAACTACATGAGCTGAAATATGCATTAATGTTGTAATTCAACAAAGCTAAACTTTGTAAAGCACACGATTAAAACTTTTTGGGAGTCTAAACAAAGCTATATTTTTTACCATACTGAATATAAGTATGTAATAAAAACTTCATAAAATAAGAAAACCGTAGTTTTCATACACTGGTGAGCACATGAGTGTATGTTCCTTTATTAACAATTCAGACTTCTTTTAGTAGCTGAACACTACATTATGGTTTCAGATGGAAATCATGATGCAAAGGCAAAACATCACTGTAGGCTACAAAATCAACAATTTCTAACACAGGTGAGGGAATAATTTTGCTTTGCACCCCTCTACACCTATACTTTTCAGGGTTAATGGTTTTGGGGACCATCTTTTCAGTATGCAGATTCAGTCAGGCCAAATATGGGATTTTGATACAAAAACACTGCCCTCCCAAATGTAGGATTTATCTGCATAGTATCAAGTGTTAAAGCACTGGGTTCTTTCCATTTTTGTCTTTTATGATGCAGATGTAAACCACAGTAAAAGGGGAGAAAGCTCTCCATTCCTCCACACACTTCAGAAAGAACTTCATTTTAACTGTGAACTTTTATTGTCTCCTGTCAAAAGGGGCTTTCTGCAGAAAAGGTGTCCCCAGCCATCTGTTCACAAGGGATGTTGTTAGTTGGCAAATTTGGTTGGGTTTTGTTGCTCTAATTCATTTTTCAAAAACCTCAGACTTCCCAAATCTGGCAGCAGATGCAGAGTAACAAATTTGTGTCTGTCAGCCCGATATTCCCCAATGTGATGCCTGTGAGCATGCTGATTATACATATGCAACTAATTAGGACCATGGCTGGGATAGGTTAATGGATTGATTTACCTCCATACCCAGTTAAGTGGCAACCTCATGAGCACACAGAGTAGCAGCCACTGTCCCATGATTTCCAGCTGCCTGAGTCTGGCCGCCCAACCTGGAGAGGCTGGTCTGCCCATGTCCTCAGTCACAGATCACCTCCTGGGAGCTGTGAGAGGGCAAAGATGCTTCAGTGAGGCAGGGGGTGGGGGATAAACAGGTAATCCTGTAAACCCCATTTTGCTGCTTTGTTTCCTTTTCACGAGGCACTAAAGGCCTCTGGCACTGTTTTAATGGCCTGTCTGGTTGAACATAAGCAACGAAGTTTTGGCAGAGTGTGGAAGCCAAGTCTGCCTTTATAAAGCCCCTTGCCTCTGTGGTGCCAAGTATCCTTCACACGTAGTCCTCCTTACTTCAGCCTAATGAGGCTGAGGTCCCCACACCGGGTAGGCAGAGGCTTGGCCAAGCTCAAGCACAGCAGCCACGTTTTCGTGAGGCAGCAAAGTTAGGATGGAGGAAATGGGATCACCAAGGAGAAAGTGTCTAGAGCTCCTGGCATTTGTTGTTAAAAGTCCAAAGTGGTACTTGCCAAACCGGAACAAGAGAAATGTTCCCTGTGTAGGACAGCAGTGCACATGAAAAACACTCTTTTATTTCTGCTGTGTTGCTTCTGTGTACTCCTCTCAGGGTTGAAATGCAGCTTCCCTGGGCTGAGATTCAACAGTTTGCAAGGGCAGTGCTTATGCGTGGGGACTTGTACACATCACCCTTGGTGGGACCCACATCAGTGCTTCAGGGGGGAAATTCCTCTTGGACTAAAGGAAATGCTAATGCAGGTAAGACCCACCCAATGCAAAGCATGTCTATTTCTCTACATTGATTGGGTTCTAGAGGGACCTTCATGGTCCCTCTGCAGCTACAGACCCCCAGGCTTCCTCCCCTCAGCTCTATGCCACAGAACCAAAGTCCCACAGATGAGGGACCACTACAAGAGTTAATTCAGGGAAATAATTTTACTGAACTCCAGATGCCTGGCAGCCAGACCCTCAAGTGTTCCCAATAAGTTTATCATGAAGAATGAATATTCTTCCTATATGGCCAAGAGCAGAAAATCCAGCTATGATATCTTCCACATGTACTCAGCCTTTCTCTCAACATACCGTTCTAGTAGGGAATTGAAGAATCAAATTTATTTTTGTACATATTGCACCACATGTACACACACACACGCACACATGTACACACATATTGCAGGGTCGTATCTTGCTTTTCCATTTCTCACCAATAACTTTCTAATACGCTGACCAACTCCATCAAATTTGACAGAAGGAAAGGGATCTCACTTGCCAATTCACAAGTAGCAAAGAAAATGTAGAAAAGCATCTCTCAGGTCTCTGTTCATACAATAAGTTAGTAAGTCAAGCGGTACAAATTTGTGGGGACACAGTCTTTCTTCTGCTTGCCATGAAAATGTTTGTTTCTCATGATCTGGCATTGCTCACTGTTTGAGAGCAGATTCAATGACCAGAGAGCCAATGGCTTTGTCTGATTTGGTATCCAGTATGGGCTTCTCAAACATTATCTCATGTAAGCTCAGTTCTCAGTTTCTCATGCTCTGAGTGGGGAAAAGCAGTGTTTGCAAATGATCCGTAGTGCTGTGCTTTCACAAATCATGTTTGGTTTGTAATGAGCAAGCGCTTTCTGCAAATGAATGAAATCTTTATCATACTGTGCAGGCCATAGAACCACATCTGCCTTTTTGCCCCCCCAGACACTGACAGTTTCCAATCAATGTTTCATCTGAGCAATGTGATGGGCAAGGCTTGTCAAGGAGCAGTATTCTGGGTCATTCAAAGCTGAGTGCTTCTGCGTGATACATTTATAAAGCTACAGCATGAGAATAGAAACACAATCTCAGAAGGTGTGGTGCACATTAAAGGCTTCAATAAATGTCTACTGAAAGAATAAACTTGCCATTTCCATCTTTACTATAGAATAGTGCTTATGTATATATTTAGCGGACACATTGTCCCACACTGCCCTACATTATCTTTTCTACTAGGGATGGAGTTGTACATGTGGTAACAATCACGTCAACGTTTAAGTATTGCACTGGAATTTCATATATTAGCAACATATTTTAAAGGATTTAAAGTACTAGAAGGACTGCAAGGTGATTAGTAGACCAGTTTGCAGAATTATTTGGAGAAGTACCTTTATCACAGAACTTCTCAACTGCAGACCTGATATACATTCTTAACGGCTTTATTCAACCAGGTCTTCCACAGACGTACTTGCCTATCTCAAAGTGTATGAGACCCAACACAGATTTAATTGAATTATTTGTAGGCTTCACATTAAATTTGCTAAAGGACATTGCTGAATCAGGGATTTAATGTGCAAACAGTTAAACAAAGGAATCGTGTGCATGGCTTGAGCCAGGAAGCAGGAGGCAAGAATCCAGAGCTTTTTTCCACAGCTTTGCCTTTGGGAAAGTGAGATTAATCTTTATACTTGTAATAGATTTTGAGCTTTCCTTATATACTATTGCACCTCAGGCATCTCAGTTATAATTAGAAATAGTAATCAAATGTCAGGCTCATGCTTATTGTACTTAGCAATTGTGAGATTTAGTTAATTAGTATGTTTCATGTGGTTTGGGGTCCTTGGACAATGAAGGTTATGTAGCTACTTAGAGAGATGTTTAGAAAAATGTAGGACATTATTATTCAAATGTACTTGAAGCCTTGTCAGTCAGTTATAGAGATATGAGGAGAACTGAGGCTGTGATAACCACTCCAGGTGTTAGCGTGGCTGCCAGTTCTTAGAGAAGATGGACTCAACCTTTCCACTGTCAAAATTACAATTAAAAAAAATATAAAAAAAGGAAAACAATTACTCAAAAGTTCTTTTTCAAAGTTAGGACAAGCTGTGCTGAAGACAGTGCAGGGAAGACAGCCAAATTGCTTGTGACGGGTCCTGGACACAGATTCTTTGATGCCTTGAGAGTGCAGACAAAAGCTTTTCCTACCATGTGGGACATACATTTGGGTTTATCTTCTCTGTTATCTCTCTAGCTTCTAAAACATGCAGGCCAACATTCCTGCCGTTAGCAGAGTGGGATACTGTGGAATAATCTGTTTCACATTTACATGGCCACTTTCTCCTTGTGACTTTTCAGTCAGATGTAGTTAATATCAATCAACATATTCAGTCCTGATGGTAAGGGGAGAGATGGGAACTGGCAGACAGACACACTGTAGAGACCTCCTTTCCCTCAAAGAAAGCAGTGAAAGAAATCTATTAACCTTTCTTGTCTTTATCCATCAGTATTTCAGATCTCTTCGTCTTTTGAGTGACTATTTAGCTTTATAAAAAATAGCATATACAGTTTTACAGACATAACATATACAGATTTTATGTCAAAGCCAACAGCAAAAATGACCAAAAAGCTAGGGAGGGGCTTGCAGGGGGACAGAAAGATTTTTAACATTTGCTTTCCCAGCTAGTAAGCAACACTGGTTGCAAAGTCAAATACTGGAACAACTCAGCAGAAAAAAATGTAGCCAGTCAGCACCATTTTCTCCTCCAGGACTAATATGTATAATGATAATCAAATGTGTGCAGGAGTTCATATTGGTCCAATCTTAATTTTGGTGAAAAAGGCAAAGATTGCAAGATGCAAAATGGATGAAAGAATGAAATATCGATGGGAAGGCAGCAGCAAATACAATTATTTGAATATTTTCTATTTTTTGCTACTTTCAGCCTTGGTCCGGAAAAGGCTTATACGTATCAGTATTCTACATAAGCTCATCAATTCCTAGATTTTAGGATTGGAATGGCCCATTATTATCACCCAGTGTGACCTGCAGAACACAAGCCAGTGAATTCCAGCCGATAATTTCTGCAGTTCAATAAGCTGCTTATTGACTTGATCCTCCAAAATGCTGAGCTTTCTGGCCTCAGTCGAGCCAAGCATTTGAAAGTGATCCACTTTAAGAGAGAGACAGGTTGACTACCCACAGCTTAAAATTACCCACAAACATGTCTTACTTGAAAGGAGTCCAAAGTAGTTTCTTAATAAAGGACTTAGTCCTTCATGGCAGTAAGAGGGTGATTTAGGCTTGCAGTGCTGGACCCACAGCCAAGGCAGTTGGGAGATTGTCCCGGTTTTGGCTGAGATAGAGTTAATTTTCTTCTTACTGGCTGGTGCAGGGCTGTGGTTTGGATTTGGTGTGAGAACCATGTTGATAACACACTGATGGTCTGGGTTGTTGCTGGGTGGTGTTTGTGCTAAGTCAAGGACCTTTCAGTTTCTCAGGCCCTGCCAGTGAGGGGACTGGATGGGCACAAGAAATTGGGAGGGGACACAGCTGGGACAGCTGACCTGACCTAGCCAAAGAGGTGTCCCATACCATGGTACATCATGCTCGGAATATAAACTAGGAGGGGGGGGTTGGCCAGGGCCTGCCGATCACTGCCGGGGGGCTGGCTGGGCATCGGTGAGCCGGTGGTGAGCAGTTGTGTTGGGCATCACTTGTGTTCTTTCCTCCCTGCCCTTTGGATTTCATTCCTCTCCCCCTTCTTTTCATTATAACCGTTATTGTTATTATTATTATTGGTTTTGTTTTATTTTATTTCAATTTTTAAATTGGTCTTATCTCAACCCTTGAGTTCTACATTCCTTTCAGATTCTTCTCCCTCGGCAGGGGGATGGAGGGGCACACACAAATCAAACCAGGTTTTGAAAATGTGTTGCTCAATGTCACTGTTGACAGAAACATTCCAAGGATTTGTAGAAGACAGCTTGGATGATTCCAAGGACCTTGAAGCTCACTAAACCCCCAACCTTCTTATTTTGGAAAGAGGAATTTTAAGAAAATTCTATTTCATTACTTTGAATTTCATTCTAATGCAGAAATAAAACCAAGGTGAAATCTCTCAAGTCATTTTAGAAGGGAACCACCAGACTCCTGAGTAAGCAGATTCCTTGTTTTCTTTGTTCTCTGCCCTTTTAAATGGGTTGTTGTACTCACTTACTGCTCTCTGGGACTGTGCCTCTTGCTTTCTTTGAGCACTTTTACAATAACAAGAAAGGAAAGAATTACTTGTTGTTCTTTAATCCTTGACTTCAACAGACAATTTGGGATTCCAGTCTGAAATGTCAAACTGCTTACGTCCACCTGCAGAACAAAGTTGAATTTCCAAATCTTTTATTTATTTATCTGTTTGTCTGGGTTAAAAGTTATCCTAGCACCTGTCATATTTCTTGTTAAAGCCCTTTGGTGAAAGGACTTTGAAGCACTGTTCTTAAATCTCATTCTTAAATAGTATTCCTTTGAGGTAAAAAGACACAAAGCTCTTTATTTCTCAGTGCTCATTAGAGTTTTCATATCTGGAATGAGCATGGGGCTTGAAAAGGAACAAAAGGAAAGTTTCAACTCCAATTGCCTGCAATATCTGAAGCATTGTCCCTACGTATGCAGTCAGTTCCCATTCTAACACACCACACTTGTGTTCAGTGCAAAAGAACACAGATAATCTCTATGAATCAGTTGTGAGTGTTGTCCGTCAGAAGTGTCATAGTGTACATATGTAATGGCCTGAATTCAGCTCCTTCCAAAGGCTAGTAGCCTCCTTTAGGAAGTCATTTGGGGTCCCTGTATAACTAAGTGTCTCCAATTTGTTTGACTTATAAAATGGGGCGTATCACCCCTTAAATATCTGGTCTTTGGACTCCAGAGGAAAGTCAAAGCCACACTCAGGACATAAATGCTCCAGAGAACTGAGGGTAGTGACTTAACTCCTGCTTCCTGTGAGAAACCTCACCATTGTGTTCAGTTTCAGTTGAAGAAAACAACAGCAAAACCCACCAAAATCTGCAATTAACCATTTCCCTTTTTCTTCATTATTTTTAGAAACAGCTGCTCACTTGATGTGAAACCCAGGTTCGGTTTATTTCTGAACATGAAATATCTCCTATAATAAAATCTGAAGAAACACTCCTATTTCAAATAATGCAAAGAAGTTTAATTTTTAAAAGGTAAAAACATTTATGTAATCTTCATACTGTAGTCACAAATTTATCTTACTAGAGTATGTAAATATTATTTAATTCTTTAAAAACGATACATTAACATTTAATTTCAACATGTAAGGGTTGAAAATTTAAAAAAAAAATGTTTAGGAAAAAAAAAAAGCAAGCCACATTTCAGTTTTTCATTTTGAACAGAATAGTAGAAATTGTTGAAAAAATACGTTTTCCAGACCAGACTGTATATGTTGTGTGTAGCACTGCTTAGATTTCAGACACCAGCATAAAAATTGATTCCTGTCATGTTAGCATCTGTGCATTTAGCAAGCATCTTTTTATTTAGACTTATAACAAGCCAGGGACAGGCTTACTCGCACAGTGGTCTGAGCATACAGCTACATTAACAGAAGCAGTTGTTAACAGTGCCATAGCATAACAAGTTATGGCTCATCAGTGAGTGTCAATAACTGTGTGTAGTCTGTGTGTCTGTATCTGTTCATAGCTCTTTGCAATCAGGATAAAAGCCTGCTTAGCAGATGGAAACCTGTCAGTTCCTTTTTTCTAAACTGCTTTCTCGTATCATTAATCCTTAAAGGCATTCCTTTTTTAAAAAATCCAACCGCTTCAATAAAATCACAGGGTGAGTCAGATAGGAACCATTTTTCAAAGTATTTGTTTGCTCCTAATGTAAATGTCAATTGTTCCTGAGAGGATGGCCTCCTGGTCAGGAGCCCGGCATCTCCTAACATCCTGCTTAACTTGAATGCCAAGAACGGAGACGAAGAAGTGATAAGTCCAGCCCTTGAGACTCCAGACCAGTGGGAGTTTAACATAGTGAGTTTTATAGTGTATTTATTTACCTGGTTGCCGTAATGGTCAGTGGGCTTGTGTAACTGTGAAAGGAAAAAAAAATCCCAGGATAAAAGGTCCCTCAGTTCTCCTCAGTTTTCAGGGCTGGTTCAGCTTTCCTCAGTCAGAGCAGGCTCTGTATTTACTGCTGCGCAGCTGAGCCAAGGAAGGCAAAGATGGAGATGGCAAGAAGCTGAAGGGAACCAGCCAGTAATGTTGTCTCCGATGTGTTTTCTGCATTAGTTAAAGTATAAAGTAACCTTCTCCACATGTCCACATTGCAGAAGGAAGACACATCAAAGATGGTTTTAAAGCAAAACTGACAGGAAAACCAAGGACCACCTGAATGCTCCCTGAGTGCCAATGTAAATGCTAAGGCAATTGCTGAGCTCTGTCCTTTTATAGCTATGCCACTAACACTACGCTCAACTAGACGGGTTAAAATTAGTTGAAATACTTCTGACTTAAACAGCAATTTCAGAAACAATTGGTTATTTGCAATATATTGCAACAGCTGCACCACAGCTGAACCCAGCTCTTGCTCTGTCACTTTACCCTCCCTCCTCACTGAAGCTTTTTTTCCTGTGACTGCTCCCTTCCACCACAGGCCCTTTCATTACTCTTGAGCCTAAGTTACCCTCTGGCATATGGAAAGCAGAAGTCCTTAAATGCTCACAATGCAGGTCTTGGTTCAGAGTTCATTTGGGATGGAGTTCTTTCCCTTTTCTATGTATCAGCCTCAGTGCTCTGGTAAGTATCATGCTTGGAAAGGTGGGGATGCATCTCAGGGTGATCCAAAGAGGGGGAACAATGAGTATAAAGTGAGACTCTTCTCTTGACCTTTTTGGATGGATAAAAAAGGGTTCCTTCATTTGGCATCCCAGGAGCAAAAATGTGAAGAAAAGGTTCAGGAAAGGTAAATACCAACAGGATAAGCTATTAGACACCACTAAGGAGTCACTTCCTCTGGTGTATTAGGAATAATAGCAGCAGACCCACCACATGCCCACCAGGCATTATCCGGATGAGTTCATTCTGCTGTATCTTTCTTATTACAGCAGTAATAACAACAGTGCTGCTCTGATGGATTCCTGGAGTTAATTTCTTGATGAGACAGAGAAGGCAGTTCTTGTGTCAGACTCTCTACAGAGCCTGGCAGACCTCTGTATACTTTGTATCTGTGGATTATGTTTCAAGAGTTTTTTTTGTTTTCCTGAAGAAGTAGTATGCATTTCTTTTTATAAACAAGTCTCACAGAATTTTACTTATTAAGAAAAAAACCAAAAAAATTCAGTGTTTTAAAAATGTAGAAAGTGAGTTACAAGACATGTCCCACATCACTGGACATGCATCAGAACAGAAAAAGGAGCGTTCCTCCTCAGCCAAGTGCTTGCCCTCTGCAGATGCCTGACCAAATCTGGGATTTTGTCATGTAATCAGTGCTCTGACTCCAGGAAATAAATCATGAATGCATAATGCCTGCAACTTTATGGAACTTTGTTGCCAAAGTTTGGTTTCATCTCAAGGCATGTTTCCAGAACATCTTCAAATCCAGCACAGTGCAGGCTGACATCAGAGGAGGTGGTTCCCCCTTGCAGCTGCTTATTCATTCCTTGTGTTGGCCACAAGTGGTACACAGCACTCCAGCTCGGGCCACTGCCACAGCACAGGTGGGAGGTGAAAAAGCTTGGACAATAGCTCTGACAGCAGCTGCTTTTGGTCTCAGGATGAACTTCATCCAAAACCACCAGTTGGGCCTTTACCACATTTAAGCCCTTTGGTCCAAAAACAGTAAAAAAAACCTCAACAAAAACACACAGAGACCTAATTCAAGTGAAGCTTTGTTAGTGGCAATGCCTTACAGGCATCCACCATAACCATGGATGTCACTGAACCATTCACAGAAAAAATGCTTTTGCACGTGCAGTAAGACTGCATAAAACTGACTGGCTGTTCCTTTCTGAGAGAGTGCACTTATCTTCACCTTGCAAAAAACCCACCCCAAACCAAAAAAACTTATACCACTGACCAGCATGGGTAATAAATCCTGTGTCCAACAGGCTTGTCATCTGGTGGTGAGTCACTACGCACCTTATAATGTATATCATTAATTTGATTTTGAAGGAACAGCACTTGCATGTTATGTCTCACGGGGTTATAAACAATAGATCTGATACATGCTGCACAGACAGCTCACGTGGGCAAATAAAGCAGATTTTATTCATGAAGGAAATCCTCAAGGGAGCTGGGAATTGGTTCTAATGCCATTTAATCTCAGGGTTTAGGAGCTAGAAAAGAACAAGGGGAAATAGTTTAAGAACCTGTACCAGCTGGTGGTAGCGTCTGTGCTTTAGGAGGATGCAAACAAACCCACCCACCCACCCACCCCCTGCCCACGCACAGACACCCCCTCCACCCCAAGGGCTGCAGGAATGCTGTACAACAGCAATTCCTATGAAGCTGGGGGAACATCTGTCCACCTGACATTCCACCAGTCAGGCCCACTGTTGGGCACAGCATGGGCACATCTGACACTTTCTCTTGTTCTACCCTCATTGCCTTCTCCATTTGGGAGCTCTCTCTCCTTCCTACTTTCCCCAGATTACAGGTGTCATTGCAGAGAAGTGGTTTGTCCTAGTCCCCTTCTTGTGGGCAAGAACAGCTAAGGCATCTTTCACTCCCTGATGTCTTTCCTGTTCTGCCTTGGCTAAGATTGTGAGTATAAGGGTTCAGTGCACATGTGTATCCATGTCTGTTACGTGACATGGTTAAACGTGTTAAGACACTGATCTCTGTCTAGGTCTACTCCTCTTGCAAATGCAAAATCAGGATGGGAAACTTTGCATCCGTGTGAGTGTGGAAAAGGACAGGTAGCTGAGGTCTCTCAAAAAAACCAAGCTATTTGTGTCTCATTGTAAAGTAGCCATTGACATACAGATGCATACACACACGTACAGAGAGCAAGCTCTTATTTTTTCTTCCTTTTTTTTTTTTTAAAAAAAATCATCTCACACTATGTCTTTGAGTTAAAAACAAACAGGAGAATGAGCACAAAGAGAGTAATTTAAAATTGAAATTTTTTTTACTGCCTATCCATCACTTCTGTTCCAAGTAGCTGTTGAACATTACCTTGTCAACTCTTCAAGTATTTAACTACAAAATAATCTTCATAAATAATGTAGGCAGATTAACTAAATGGTACATAATTACTGCAAATTTAGAGTCCCGTTGCAGAATATATTTTATCAATGATTACAGTGCTTACAGACTTTCCAAACACTCTCTTGTATATTTGACAGTAAGCCATAGGAAAATTTCAGCTGCCTATAACTGCTTTTCAGAATCTATAATAACTTAGATTAACATGTTATTAAAGGCTTTGATTTAGGAAACAACGAATACATTTTTCTATTTTTTTTCTCCTTTCACTTGAAGTTCAAAAAAGAAAAAAGCACAAGATTGGACTTGTAAAGTGGAAGTTTTCAAAGTTGATTGCAGGTTCACAACTGTGTAACAAGGTACTTTCACTACGGCAGAGACTCAAAGGAGACAATTAACAGGAGCAATGAAGCAATTCAAAGGGAGGGTTGTGGGACTTTTTAATTGGTGCTTCAGAAAGGCAAAGTTCCCTCTATACAGAAAAGACAGGAGCCAGGGAGTAATTGCCTAGCCATTTCTGTAAAAAGGGCTTGAGATCTCAGTTAAATAAGATCTTGATCTTAGCACAGGAAGGTCATGATTCTCTGGAATTGTAAAGATGTTCCTCCCTGCAGTGGTGCATTAGTGATTTGAAAGATTTTACACCGGTCATTATGAGGTGCTGAATGAAAGACAAAATAAAAGCTAAAATGTAGAGTCACTACAGTTCCTGTTGTGGAACAAGGGAAAAATCTCTACTGACTGCAAGAGCAGCTGCGCCTGTCTCTATTGGTAATGAAATAGTCATCTTATATCCGAGCACTTACAGTCTTCACTGTGTTGATGCTCACAGTACAAATGTGATTGTGGGTAAGGACAATATATCTGCTTCTGATAGTCTGAACAGAGGCTGAGTTACTGGTCCCAGAGCAGCAGATGCTTTTCAGGCTAAGAACCTAAGATTAAGTTTCCAGAGTCCTGGGCTGGCAACAGAAGCACCATTATATGACTAGGGTCCAATGCAGTATTCTGTCCTCAAAAATGTACGGGCAATTCAGTTTTGTTCTCATTTCCCAGGCCAGCTCACTTCAGCATTCACTCTGTGTGTTTTCTCCATTCTCCCCACACCTCTTGAGAAAGCAAAGGCAGCAACAGGCAGATTGCCTTTAAAATCAGCAAAGCCTTGAATGCCCGTTGCTATCTGGTGCCTTCAGTGTCCAAGTTAGCTCTGTGTGGTACTGTCCTGTCTTGTTCCCATCCTAGTTCTGTTGCTCATTAGCAACTCTGCTTATGCCTCAAGTTGACCCACCTTCTTCAGAAAAAGTTCCTGGCTTGAGTAAGGTGTAAGCCTGCTCTAAGTGACTTACAGAGCATCTCCATTTGCTCTTGAATTCAGGGGGAATTTGGTTTTCAAACTTCCTTTCTCAACTGCACATTGACCTCAGTGTTGTGCTTCACTGCCTTGCGTGTATCAACACTCATGAACTCATGAGCTATTCCTTTGGCACTGAAGATTGCAAGAGTGAAGGAGCTCAACGTCTCATAGTATTAGTCAGCATGCCATCAAGTCAATAGAGCTGTGATCAATCCTTTTGAGAACAAAACCCCCATCTCATTTTTTATTAACCTTGAGATTCTTATAACTATAACAAAAGTAATAGAAAGACCAGCTTCTGAGTATATTAGATGAACATGAGGAAAGAAACTGGGCCGTTTCTGTGAAATAAATGATTTCTAGGCAACACATCTCTTAGGAAACATCTAGGTCTCAAAGAGATTAATTTGCATTGTGGTGGAAAAAATGCTCACACCATTCCCAGGGCAATCTCTGTCATGTATAGTAGAGTAAGGAATTCAGGAATGCCATAGGAAAAAAGCTGGTCTGAAATGGAATTTCATCCTCAGTTGTTGCAACAAATAATGATAAATTTGGGGCTGTCTTATCCACAGGTAATTACCCTTGTCATCATATGTATAGATTTGGGATGTGGAACCCATACCTTGAAATTCTGTGCAAATTAATTCTAGACAGGCAAGCCTTACTTTACACAATGACAGAATTTAGTGGCATGTGGTAATTTGAAAGCCCATTCACTGTTGCCATGCAGTACGGGTAAAATTAGGTATTTAAGCTGGTGTTTAGGTAATCTGCCCCCTGAGGGCTGCTTTTCACATGTAATCTTGGAAAGTCATCTGTTCTCTCTGTGCTTTATTTTTTTTATCTGTAAAATATAGGTACTATGATTATCTTCATGTAAACCCTGTCTAGATCACAACTAGATTGGAATGAAGAGCAGATTTTTTATTCAGTGGTTGACTTACAAAATCAGGGGGAAAATGCTGTATATTAAATAAAAATGGAGATATCTTCTTTGTCTTAATTTTTCATAAAAGCCATCTGCAGGTATTGTGTTCAGTCCCAAGCAAAGTGATTCATTTCATCCAGGCTTTGACCAATTTTTTCTTCTTTTTTAAAAATACATTTCATACTACCAAGTTTACATTTTACAAAATCTCACTCGATGTTTTCTTTGAAAATTCTCAAAATGCAATACTTTTAGCATCCAGAATACTTTTTTTTCCCCCATTTTGACAGTAGTGAAGCGTTACAGTTTTAATTTTTAAACCTTTTTTTTTTGTCTTCAGTGCAGGGGAGAGCTGTTGATAGTATCTGCCAAATTTGAAACAATTTCACAAATAACTGTCTTACTTCAAGTTTTCACCTTCTATTTTTGTTTGGTTCTTTTACTTTAGACCAGCTCAATATGTAGTCCCTGGTATAATGACTACCCAGCCCCAATGGAATCACTTTTAACTTAGCTAATTGCTTCTGTTTTCTAGGGAAGGAAGGAATAACATCAATGGTAGAGTAGGCAGACCTGCTGCAGACTGACAATCCCACATACAGCAGTCAGTTTTGTATTTCTGTCAATTAATCTTCATGCTTATTAGCCGACAAAATTACGGGGTTAGGATGCAGGAGGGAGCTTATCACTTATCCCAGTCTCTGTCTTTTATCATCTTTGCTTTATGCTCTACAAAACCCCAGACCTCACCTGCAATAGGTCCCATCTCAGTTTCTTCCATTGTCATCTCAGTCATGGCAGCAAACAGGAGATCTTTTATGATTTGAGTATTTCATCTCATTTGTTTCAGTTGTGACTCTGGTTCTGCTAGAGGGAAAAAAACAACATGACAACAATTTCTCTTCTTGACATTCAAACTGCTGCATAACTCTACCCTGACTTGTATCTTATCTCTTACCCCTTCCTCCCTGCTCAAAGCTCATATCTTTCTGGGCCTTGCCAGTGATTTCTTATCTGATCATCTGCTTCTGTTGTCTGGCTCTTCCTCCTTTCACAGTTCCAGCATGCACAGTTCCAGCATGCACACAAGAGATTTTTGAGCCTTAACTCCTATGCTTACAGCAGCATTAAAAAAAATAGCTACCAGTAGTTATAAGGGAAAAATTTAATCTGTTGTTCTTCACTGCTTTCACTGAAGAGCTACTTCTGAATGTGGGCAAATAAATGGTAATGTCAAGTTTTCCCTTTGCACACACTGTTTCATTGTTTCATATAGAGTAGGAATGAGGCGAGTAAAAACTTGCACCTCTGATTCTGCATTATCTGCACTCATTTACTGTGTAAGTTTTCAAATTTTAGATTTGCACACCCTCATAAATGCCATCCACTAATGGTAGGTCTCTAATCTTACCAGTGCCACAGGGTCCACATGAAGAGGAGCCCAGACTTCAGCACATTGCAAAGTAATACTGCACTGGATTCCAGAACTAAGCTTCTCTTGAAACAGAGTGAAAGCCCTGTTGCTCTCATTAAATTTGTGCATGCAGATGAGATGGTGGGCATCTCTGTATACAGATTAGCCTCTTGCTTATGATTTTTGGGTCACCTATCTAACAGTTGCAGCTTCTGTTGTAAGATGTGATAGTGTGAGTAAAAGATGAAGAGAAAACATTTCCAGCGAAACTGTTTCTTATATATAGAATGACTTTGAAGGGTTGAGGTTCTCGCGTTTGGGTGTTCAGCTGAATGCTGCATGATGTTGTTCCAAGTCAGGTTGAATAGATATACACATCTTGTATGATATCCACATCATACAATTATTGTGCTGCCTTCGTTAAAAGGTATGACACTTTCATGGCATGCAGAGCAAATGAGAACTACTTTCTTAAGCTTAGCAATTTAGAGTTCACACAACGCCATCTTACAGAGCTTTACAGCTAAACAGTTGGGGTTGGTGTCTTTTTTTGTAGTCAGTTAATCATTTTTGTTTTCATGGATGTTTAAAAGCAAGGATATCACTTTTCTATAAATTTCCCTTGCTACATCCTCTTGCTGAGCACCTCCAAGTAAGTATTTCTTGTCACCACATACATTTGAAATACCAAGACATTATGGCACTTTGTGGAAGCTGGGGAAACCATACACAGAAATTATGTTTTCCTTAAGAGCATACAAGTTTTCTAGGAGAACAAAGAATCAAGATTTCTGCTATCTGGGAGAAAATACTAGCTACTGATCCTTATTTCTTATGTTTTCATAAACATCTGTCACAAAAATGACACAGATTGTGTTTTCTTGTTGGAAAGAGAAGCCATGGAACAAAAAGACAGAGTCTGAGCTTATCCTTCTATGGAATTGAATTGTCTCCTTTGTGTCAGAAAGAAGCCAGCTGGGTTTGAAACTTGTACTGCTGATGCCACAGGCAGTCATCATACATAAGTATCACAACAAATGGATGGCTGGAGTCAAACCTTCTGGCAAAAGGCCTGGCTGGTACTTACTTCTGCCTCCACAAAAGAAACTATTTGAAATGCGAGTTACAAACAGGCTGTATGTTCTGCACCTCCTGCTGCTCAATTAATACTTTGCATTGGCAAAGAGGAGTTGGTACACCCCCAACCCAACAAATCAGGTACAACTACAAACTCTTGTAATTACAAAAGAAAGTAGTTTTGCTCATGTTTACAGTACTTTGTACAGCTTGTCAGAAACTGGAATTTCTGCTTTGCAAGATCTGCTGATATTTCCACGCTAAGTAAAAAAAAAAATAAATTCCTTTTTTTTTCGTTCTCCTTTCAGAGAAATAGGAAAATCTGGTGCCTTAGGGCCATTTGATTTTTGTTTTCACCGAAACATTGCAGCTTGCTTTGACACTGAGCAACATCTGCCTGCACTGCTGCAGTGCCTGTTAGAACTGTCATGCAGATGGCCCATGTCTTACAGCACTGGGGCTAGACTAGCCTACATTTCCCATGATCTCTGTGGCATTTGATGCTGAGAAAGGAACCATGTGCTCAGTGAGAAAAGTAGTAAAACAGTGGTGGTTGACAGAAAAGATACTAAGAGTAGAAGGCATGCACTTCCCATACATAAGGCAATGATCTGATGCAAGTAGTTGCCAATTTAGGCAAAGCTGAGCTGAAAGAAAAAGAGAAAACCAAAATACTTTATTTTTGTTTTGGCCCAGCCAATCATGCCAAGTCAGAAATCTTGCCTCCTCTGCAAAGGAATTTTTTCATTTGGGAGATGTTAACTTCTGCACTTCCCTTCTGCACTGAGCACTGCCACTATTTTTCAGGGGAAGAGCTACAGCTACGTGCACATCCTTTGAGACACCTTGATTTTTCCTCCTGATCCACAGTCTCAGTAGCTCAGCTCTCCCCAGGGTTCAGCGAGTCCCTCCAGCAAAAGTGAGAATCACAGAGGTACCTTATTCCATTTCTTACACCATTCTTGTTCTTTCCTAAAACTTGTCCGGATAAACCCTGTTGCTATCCTGGTAGAACAAAATCTTATTCTTTTTAACAATATTGACAGTAATGCAGGCTGGCACTAGGACCTCCTTTTCTTCGAAAACTTTGAACATCATGGGATGCCAGTCAAACAGATTGTGCAACAGCTCAGTGGTCATTCATTCACTTGCCTACAGCACTGGCAGCAAGTGGCTCTGAATTCCCCCATCTGATACAGGCACACTAAGGGAAAAGGCTGCCTGTGGGGAAAATAAAAAGAACAGCAACAGCTTATAGTGATTAAGTCACTTAGTGCCGTGGCTATTAAGCTGGAATGAAAAAAAGGGCAAATGCTCTTTTCCTTTCCTGTCTTTTCTCCTGCACTCTTTATTTCAAAGCAGCAAGTCGCATAATCTTTCTATTAAGGATCACTTCAACAACAATCTAGCTTTTGTTTCTCATATGGCCCCTTGCTATTATGGCTCAACCCTTTGGAAACTGTTTTAACAAGGTTATTGCTTAACAAAAAAAAATAATTTGAAAACTCTCCCACAAACACAGAAAACTTCTTTGTGTTATTCAGAGAGAAGCCATCTGCAGCCAGCCTGCCTTGGGCTAGGATCTCTCAGATCAGACTGAGACGCGCTGCCCATGAAATAACACCTGATTCTCTCTGTAAATGCAAAACAACACAGGCATCCTCCTCAAATTCTGATGGTGTATTTGCATTGGAAGTGGCTAATGCTTCCCTTCCCGGTGTGATCAGATATTTCTTGGGAAACTTGCCATGTACTGTCCCAAGATCCATCTGTCTTAAGAAATCTCGGCTTTTCTGCCTGTGACAGTTGCTGGAATGCCTTTGTGAGCCAGTTTTTGCAAGATCTTAAATACCCACTTTTTCCTGAAAAGTCAAAGTAAGACATTTGTGGGCTCGACATTAAACCTCTGTGTTGTTTGTTTTATCCCTCCACATCAGTCCAGGTTATTAACCTGATGCTAGATTTGGGGGCCCTAATTATTATTCCCTACAACAGTACCTAGTCTGTACAGACACCAGTTGTGTCCCATCACAAAGGGATTAAGTAAGAGAGGTCTCTCCTCCTGGTATCTGGCCACCCAAGGAATCTCAGAATTCCTGAGAAAAAGAAGGTTGAAAATCCAGAGCACAGGTAAATAAAGCTGACAGGCAGGGTGGGAGAAATAACAAAAGCTCAAGTCAGGTACTTTTTAAAAAAAAAAAACAAAACCAACAACCTCTTCCTGAATAACCCCTTACTTTCAGAGTATAAGCCATAATGCCTTCTACTTACCAATATCAATCACCCTCCACTTTTGTGGTATCTATGGAAAAAGCAGAGCAACTCCCAAAACTAAAAAAGAAAAAGCTATGAATACTGAAATCAATAGGAAAGCCCTCATCCTAGCCATTAGAGTTCTAGCAGGTAATGATCTAACAATTAAAAAACCACTATCATTACTCCTTGCTTATGTCCCTACTGTCATCTTCAAGCTCTTGAAGGCCTAATAGGCATGTTTTTATATCCAGAGATAAAATGTAATGGTACCACAGAGCGTCACTCTGCCCAGCACTACAATTGCATTGGATGTAGCTCTCATTATATGTGAATGAACAACAATGGCTGAGATTATTTTCCCCACTGAACTGCCACTGCTGACATTTACGACTCCAATGGGTAGCAGTAACTTTTCTTTCAGTGTTGTTAGGTAAACTAAAACTTCAGTGTTCACAAGACAACAATATTTTTTGTCAGGAGAGATTACATTCAACTCTTATGTCCTCCATGTCCAGTCAACATCAAGCAGGGTTGAGCTGGCTTGAAGGTGGAATTGCTGATGAATGATAATCACTGAAAAATGTCTGTGACTGACTCTGTAGAGGGATATGTTCCCTCCCTTGCAAGAGCATTAGTTTTCCTGTGCTCTGCCAGGACTAACAATGGATAATTCTGGTTCTACCTGTACAGGCTGTTTAAAATCTTGGCGATTGCCTTGGGATGTAAATCTTTGGAAGGGGAAAATCCTTCCCTGTAAGAAGTCAGAACTGCTGGTTGGATTGAAATTTCTGAGGCACTCTGGTATCTTCCATTAATAGTAGAGCTGAATATCACATGTTTGTTTTTTTTTTTAAGTATTTATCTTCATAATACACCTTAAAAGCAATGTTTTAAAAGAGGAGAGGAAGAAAGGACCAGGTCTTCTGGTAAAACTTGTGGGTATTTCAGACATTATCTTCTTCAGCAGTTCTACCTGGAGTTTCTGTATCACTAGCAGTTTACTACAATTTCCCCTCCTCTTTTGCTGCAGCTCACAGGCTGATGTATACACTAAAATGCCAAGCAGGCATGCATTTCCTTCTGTTGATGTTATGACAGAGACCATAACTCCTGACAGGGACCTGTTCCTTCCCTGCTTCATTGAAATGGAAGAATCATCCATGTAGGTTTAAACAATGGCTGGCCTTAGTAACTTGCCTGAAAGTATATGAAAGAGCTGCAGCAAAATTACACATTTCAATAGGGTCTCTTAAATTTCAGGTAAGTCCACAGGGCATGTCTGTAGTTAGTGGGTGATGGAGACAGCAAAACTACATGTCACAGAGGTGGTGGCAGAAGCAACCCCGACCCTTTCAGTTCCCTGGTAACTCTGTGCTGCTCACCTGTAAGATGACCTTTCTTTACCTTCAGGAGCATATCTGAATTTAAATATTATATCTATGGTTGAATATCATAACTGTACCTGTCTTGCCAAACCTCTTCTCCTTCCATGTTTACAGGAACACCTGTGTGTGTGCGCATATATACATATTTTAGCTTCAAATTAAATCTATGCTTTTCTGGGCTTTTTTTTTTCAAGTAAGTAGACAAGCAGATTTTTCTTTCTGACTGTTCAATATTAAAGTGGGGCTTTTTTGTTGTTGAGGTTTTTTAAACAGGACCTGTCTCTGTGTTTGTGAGTGACAGAATGAATACTTCTGTCTGGAGGGGTTTATAAAGTTTAGAATTTATATACTTCAAGAAGCAGAGAAAAAAAAGAGCAGGACTGGATTTAACTAGAACCATTGTTGATTTGCATCCTAAAAGGTATCTGACAAGTATAGTAGTGACACAGCCAAATCTCACTAAAGGGTTCCTCCTTTCTTTACCCACTCGAAATGACAAAACCATCACAAAGAGAGGCCTTCAGAGACCTCCCAGCTGAAGCTGTAACCAAAGGCAGAAAAATCTTTAGAAGGACAAGTATTCTTTCTCCTGTCACCTTTAGCACTCAGTACACCAGCCTAGTGTCACAAGCCACATACAAAGTCAGTGCACCGGAGCTTCTTCAAGGCAAGAGGCTTGAAAAGATATCTGCCATGAATGCCACTGATCTTTTTTTGATTGTGTTGTACTGAATCTCTGTACAGATTGCTTGTCTGCAAAACAGGTCCTGTTCTCATTGGCATGAATCCCCTGGCTGCAGGTTTTCACTCCCCTTTGAAAACAGGCAATATTTCAGTGCTGGAAATTAGCATAAGAACAGAAGGAGCAAGAGAGTCCACTCTCAATCAATTTTGGTCACATTGAAAAATTTTTGTATGACTTTCGACCAGAAACAGTCAGGTTTCAATGAAAGGTGCATGAATCAGGTGGTCCATAAGGCAGGCAAAGTTACCTGTGCAGAGGAGCTCCAGGGACAGAAAGGAAGAGCCTCACTCTATCTTGAAAGCTCTGTAATGTTAGTCACAAGATGGATTGTGCAACATATGTATGTAGAAGCATACATGTATATAAAATACAATATTTCAGTTGGAAGGGACCTAGAAGGATCACCTAGTCCAGCCGCCTGACCACTTCAGGGCTGGTCAAAATTAAAGCAAATTATTAAGGACTTTGTCTAAATACCTCTTAAACACTGACAGACTTCAGGCATCAACCACCTCTCTAGAAATCCTGTTCCAGTGTTACTACTTTCTCAGTAAAAAGATGTTTCCTAATACCACATCTGAACCTCCCCTGATGCAGCTTCGAACCATTCCCATGTGTCCTGTCACTGGACATCAGGGAGATGAGATCCACACCTCCCTCTCTACTTCCCCTCCTTAGGAAACTGTAGAGTAGATAAACACAGCATCCTCAGCACGTACATACAAGCAATATAATGGAAGGAAAAAAAGAGAAGATGCAGCAATATGATTCACTTACGAAAATTCTGCTGAATACCCAGGAGACAGTTGAGCGTATTCACCTTACACTCCTTGCAGAGGTAATGAAGAGAGATAGGTACCTCCAGAGGCTAATTTAGTCCATTACTCTCTTATAAAGTAATTAGGCTTCATCAGGTGAGGAGAAATCTGGGCCCTCAAGTTGCCAATAATCTTTAAACGAGCACCTGAACTCCCTCTGTAGCTTGACAACTAGAAAATGTTTCTTCAGCTCCTATCCAAAATGTTTGCATGTTGTGTTACACAGCTTCCTGGGAGAATATGCTTGCCGCTGCTTCTGGCAAAAAGAATCAGGTGAAAATACTCTTCAGGCTGTTAACTTGCTTCAGGCATTTGTCATGGTTCTGGGGGGAAAAAAAACATGGCAGGTCCTACATTCAGAATTCTGGTGAGCTTTGAAATATACCTGACCCACAAACAAAGTAAAATATAGATATCTAAAGACAAAAATAACCCCAAAAACCCAATATATCTCCCCCATTTTTAATATAGTTTAAATGCCATGTGTTCTTTTACCTCATAAGTTGTTTTCCTCTCCTTTCCTTTTTAATTTAAACAGAAATCCCCGTCTTCCACCTCAAAACTGCTGCTTGGTTAATCTGTGGTGTTCACATCATAGCTTATTCTGCAGCAGAAGGAAATACCTATGCTCCCAAACCAGCACAATATGTGTAGGAAGTTGGAAATGGCTTGCCAATGACATTCCAAGTAC
Organism: Falco biarmicus; assembly: GCF_023638135.1. NCBI lineage: Eukaryota > Metazoa > Chordata > Aves > Falconiformes > Falconidae > Falco > Falco biarmicus. Next base: position 24,596,800 of record NC_079296.1, read on the forward strand.
AGCATTTCTACTTTGAAAAATCCCTCATTCCCACACCTGGCATAGTTTCACCTGGAAGATGATGAGTGAAAACCTGGCTCTGCTGCAGCATCTAGACATTAAGGACCTAATCTGCTTAGGTGCTTTAGAAAATCTCTAGACATCTACCTGCATCATTACATAGCTAAATAGCTCTAAAAATCTGGGCTGTGGAGACTATTGAAGCAACTGTGCAAGGTCCAGTGCTATTAGCTGTTCTTTGATCAGTCAGGACTATAGGATTTGGCTTGCAGGTAACAGGTAATTGCCCATGATGTGTATCATTGCATAAAAGGATTCCAAAAGCAGAGAAATGCTGCTTCTCTTCTGGCCACCAAGACCTTCTTTTACCAGTTTGACTGTGCAATATACGTTGAAAATATTGTTTCACCAAAACATATGTCTTCAGTAGCTATGAAGTATAAATCACCTCTTTTAACTGAAAAGTTTTACAGACTAGCAGTAGGAGAAGAAAGCATGAGACTGTGACACTACAGCCATTGTTCCATTAGAAGAGAAGGAAACGCATTACATTTTGTAGGCTTACAAGTATTTGGACATTCATTGATTAACAAATGAACTGAAGCTGCACTTAGATGCCCATGGAGATAAGTGCAGCATAAATGGGAATGCAGTGGGAATGAAAAGAGAGCTCTACGCTCTATGAAGTCAGGCTTTTGCCTTGCTTCTTACTGCAGATATATGTATATCTGTGCATGTCTGAAGGTTCTGCTGGACATTGCTGAGGACAAATAAATGTTAAAGGAATATAAACAATTTCCTAAGCAAGCCCAGGACAAGGGTAGTGAGCAAGTCGCTGGTTTTTGTAGCTATTGCTCAAAAAATAAAAGACCCTTTATAATTAAAGTGCATGTAAGAAACCTTCCTAGGACTAGTAAAGATAAGACAGTCTAAGTGGGCACCATTTTTAGAACAATTTCCTGCCCCCCCCCCCGCCCCCCGCAAATTCAGATTGAAATAAAAAGTATAGGTTAGGCAATTCACATTAATTTCAGTGAATTGTTTCATTTAAAATGTGAATACTTCAAAAGGGACATTTGAAAGAAGTCAAAACATTTCAGTGATCATTTAACAACATTTTCTTTCTTTTTTTTTCTGTTTACACTGGCATTTTTTTACATTATACTTTCATTTTGGTTCCTTTGATTTTAATATCAAAAAGAAAAAGGAGATGGAAAACTTGCCTCCAATCTAAGAAAGCACTTATGCCAACTCTGTATGAATGTATGTGTGTGTATATATATATATACACACAGCCTTTTCATTCAAGGTAAATTTTAAAAAAACCCACAGAAACAGTGTTTCCAGTTGACAAACAAAAATAAATCTTTCTTTTCTTAAATTTTATTCCACTTCTCAATCTGAAAGTCAGTTATTTGTAAAGGTAGCATTTTCACTGTGACGATGGGAATCTGTTCTGTAAAACCTGAGTCCATTGTGAGAAATTAAGGCTAAGAGACATGTGAACTTATTTAACTGGAAACTAAATTAAACACTTTCCCTGCAACAATAATGGCTATAAAATTTGTCCATCCCGTTGTTACATCTGCTTTACCTCTTTAAACTACTGACAATGAGCATTGGAATCAAATCCTTACATGATTTAGGAGGACTGAACTGAACCAGCTGGTAATTTTCCTCTATTTCCAAGCATGCTGATCATACCCAGTGTAATGTTCTGAGCAGCAGCTTGACCTTCTTGTTAGGATGAGATCCTATGTAATTCAGTACCACAGCAGTATTTCAGGTACCTGGTGACCTGATTCCAGCTCTTCATCTGTTAAAGTCAATATATTTACTTAATACTGAGGTCAGGTCCAGGACCTCAGTCCCTGTGTTAGTTGTTTGTCTTGCTAGTGAGAGAATTAGATATTACTTTCTACATTCTGAGCACACCAGCTCTAGTCCTGTGAATAGGAACACATTTGACTCTGTCCCCTCTGGTATAAAACACCATCATTACGCTGCAGCAGGCACAATGAAGCATAATTTGAAAGTAATGGTCAAAAGCAACAAACCCCCGTCAAAACACATAACTGCATGCTGCTTCCTAAGTAGCACAATCCTCTAAAATGAACAAAGGCAAGCTCCTTAATGCTTTCTTTTCCTAGGCTCACATGGTAAAGATCAGCTAAAATAACCATAATAGTTGAAATTCAAATAATGATTGAAAGTTTGTATTTTTAATATATTTATTCAGTTAAAAAAAGTAGCTTTGTTACAATTCATTAGTACCATAATCTAGATTGTGCTAGTTTTGACATGAGAAATATCAAGATGGGAAATCATAAATGGATATAATTTTTTTCCTGTGAAGTTCAGAATGTTAATTTATATCCAAGCAAGCTGACTTAGGAACAGATATTCCTTCTTTCAGGAAATTTGCTACAGGTATATTAATAAAAAAAGATTAACTTCCTTAGTTAGTTGATTCAAAGCAAATACTTCATGGCAAGAGCAAAAACACTTCTGTGGCAAAAGCAAATACCTAGGAGACTTGGGGGGGGGGGGGGGGGGGGTTGGGGGGCTTTCTGGAGGCACATTCACATCCTTAATAAGTCGCATAAGAGTTGCAACCTGCAGTGGCCATATACATAGAGCAGTGAAATAATCATGCCTGTTTCAAAAAGGAGCACACAGATGTGCTGCACTTTATAAAGTCAAAGGAATAAAATATGTTACAACATACAGGCAGGAGACTGAATATCAAAAGCAGGTTACAATGTCTTTCGCTGGTTAAGTTCTGACCAGAAATGAAGGACATGGTGAAGCTAACCTATGAAATTACAATGGCTTCCTGTCAAGCCAAGTTTCTCCACAATGTAGACACTTCAAAGAGATCATCTATCCAGGGTCGACAACTTGGTGGCAAGCTCTAAAATCTTCCTGTCTTTTTTTTCATATCTATAAACAGGAATACTCAGAGGTATAAACAGGTGTACAGAGGAAAAGAGACATCTCATCTTACGTCTTATCAGTTCAATCTAGGAGAAGCCAGTACTTCCACTGGAAAAAGTAGTTCCCACATTTGTCCCAGCTCTGGCTTCTCATTCCTGCTCCATACATGGTCCTTGTCCCTACACCTTTACAAGCATTTGGGTGACTGTGCTGTGAATCAGTGAGGCACTGATCAGGTGAAAAATTATTTTAGAAAAGGCTAATTTCCCTGTCCTTAGCTTAGTTTTCTGCAATTTCTGAAGCTGCATTTATTCACAAGGGGTTAGAGTCTGTGTTAATCATACAGTAGGAAGTTTGGTGAAAGAAAAAGAGAAAAAATTGAAGAAGCATCACATCTTAAGAAAGTTAAGCTCCCTCTCAATATTCTTATATTTCAGATTTGTAATTCAGCCATCCTAGTTAAGGAGTTTGATGAATCTAGATTTCAATATCTATACAAAGATATTTTCTTCTTGAACATCTGTGAAGGCTACAAAAGCCAGCATCTATGACTAAGGATGGGCAGTGTGTATAGGTAGAACATAGTTTATATGTACACATACAGAGAGATATATATGCAAGGAACAACACTGAACATGTTCTCTTCAGCTCCCAGTTTGTCCCAAGCAACAATTATTTGTTTTCTGCCAGATCCACCTTGCAAAATAATGCACATCCTTATGAACTGGTACGAGAGGCTGTGACAGACGCAGTATGAATGACACAAATCTACTGCATGACTTATGCTTAGACATCAGATTGCACAATGCTGATGGGTAGAAGGGGCTACCACTTCCATGCTTCCCTAATTAATTAAATTCACTGGCCTACTTGGAGCCTAAAATGGGTCAGACTTGTAATTTTCATTCTGTCTGAAGATTTATTTGAGAGGACAAAAATACTTACAGGCAACCCTTCCTCCTAAGCATTTCATATATTGTCTGTGTATGCAGAAGCAAGGGGGAAAAAAAATATCTCACTGCTTCCTAGGGAATATTTGTGTTCTTTGACTTTGCTTTTACTTCATGTCTGCCTTTATTTTCCTTTTTTTCTTGAACATCTAAAAATGTTTCACACATATATTTTCCCATTTACATGCTAGAGAGGCATGGAACTCAGTGTAAAGTAAGACCTTACCTTTGGTTTTGAGAGAGATGATCAGTGGATGATACACTTAAGCATGTAAAACCTGTCATGTCACCTATTTATGATTTTAACACATGCATGCTACTAATGCAATATAAGCTTAGTATGCCTTCAGGAATACAGGATATGCTATGCATCCTGCTTCCATCACTTTCCCAACCAAAGGGAAGTAACTTATACTTTCATACCCACATTTCTACCTAATTAGTGAATGAACAGTGATAGATTCTTTCCTTTCTGATTTATGCATCAATCATCTAATACTCTGAAGCATGAGATTTGATTCACCAGGCCTCTGCGTGCAGACAAAGACCTGTCGGCACTATACAAGTCTATTTCAGTAAAATCCCCTTACTCTCTCTCCAAGCTCGTAACTTCATTGCTGCCTTTTCCCAGCAAGAAATCTCTGGTTCACAGTTTGTACAAACCAACATTTCTAAAAAGGCAATAAACTGGTTCCCTACTCTGAGAAGTGTCCATGTGGCATATCAACACACACGCTTTTCACTGTTAGGTTGGAAAGTGTGCTAGAAGCATGACACCATGGGATGGGGATAGAGAATAATCCTGGCTATGGAAGAAGGTCAGGTTCTTTGAAGGAATGAGATACCATTCTGGGAGGAAGCTAGTACTTTTTCTAGTCTACCTATAAAAATACTGATTGATACTGTACCCAGTTAGACAGTTTACACATGCAACAAAAATTGTTACTTCTCCAGTCATGGAGACTTTATCCTTCCATTAACATCTTTTGCATTCAGGATCTTGTGCTATAATGTGAATATGTCCTTTCACGTCATAATTGCATCCAGACCCATCCTCACCTTGAAGCTTTTGCAGTTAGAAGTGATAATGAAGGCTGAGGAAAAGAAGTGTCTTTGTTCCCATTTTACAGAGAGAGAAGAAAGTAAACCCACCTCATCAGCAGTGCCTGAAGTCAGCCTTGCAGTCAATGTGTGGTTAGATTTCAGTCCTGAAACATTAAAAGACTTTACTAAGTCTTACTATACTCCATCTTCTACACCCTCTCATGGCGCTCCAGTGAAAGATCACTCTTCCTTTCCCCTGCTGAGATTATTGTTCACTGGCCTAAACAATCTTCAGACAAATCACGATGTCCTCTTTGCATCACCAAGACTTGTAAGTGTGTGCTGACCCAGACCTAGCTCACAGCAGCACAAAAAGAACACCTAGTAGTTTTTTCCACTTCCTCAGCATTGGTATGTCAGGGCAGTGATACAAATTCATTGCTGCTTGTCAGCTGTCTGGCATCTGCTGACAATGTCTGCAGGAAAAGTGAGTGGTTATATTTAAATATCTGTCAGCAAATATGACAAAAGACATGAATACTTCTCTGGGATTTGCAGTGACCTTTTCATTTGCCTTGAAGAGTTGTCTTCCTCTGATCAAGAAACTAATTAGATTGTTGGAACTTGCTGTACATCTCTATCACCGCACTGAGGAAATCCATTTCTCCATTTGACAGTGACTCTGCAGGATATCTCCATTCTTCCTAGAAGCCTGTGGCTACAAATAGTTAGACTTTCTCCATAGTTGAGGCCTAGGCTTCATACTGTGAAGGTGACAGCCCACTGACAACCTTGGTTGTAAGCAATTGCATTGTTTGGCAAAGCCAAATTACCTTGGAAGCTGATCTTGACTTTCCACAGTCCATTGGTACAGTCCTGTGATGGACCCCAAGGTGATAGCGCTAGGAAGTAGGCTGAAGGAGTTAAAAGCAGTCACCGCTTTCCATATGCCAAGAAGGTACTGTCTTCTGACACAGGGCATACATGCATCTGAATTTTCATAACATGGGAAGGGCATATCTATAAACAAGCTGGTAAAATGGATCTTTCAGTAACCCCAGCATCCAGCAGTGGTGGCAAGGATGAGTCTTTGCAGTGTCACATAGATGAACAATGGGACTGTGGCATGGTCTATTTTATCAGTGGATTAATTGCTATTTAATTTCATGATTTGCTGAAGACAATTGGGAAATTAAGGGAGTGCCAGGACCATACTCACAGAAGCTTCAGGTGGAGTAATCTCACTTAGACCGGAAAACAGTTGTAGATTCAAACTCTATCTGTTCACCACAGCATGGACATGGGAGGAACTCTTTCTGGTGGAGTACACTGCCTCTAGTGATAGCCAGACATCTCACAACAGATACACTAGATAAATATGCCCCCAGATCAGAGGCAGATTCTTTCTGGAAGTTCTTCTTTGCTGCAGATTTCACAGTCAAGGAAGTCCACCAAGGTCTTCAGTCTGTGTTCCTCCATAACACAGGACCTTGAACTTCACTCCGTTACTCTCTCCTCCAGTAGCTGTGGCCAGTTAAACTCTGCCAGGACAGGGATGCTGCACGGCAAGCAGCTACTTCCAGGGCAGATGAAGTGTGAGCCTGTTCCCTTCTTCCAGGCCAAGTGACATTGCTCCTTCTGAAGCAAGATGAGAAAAGACTCAAAAATCTCAGTTTTGAAAGATTTTATTTTCTACCCTATTTAGAGGACTCTCCACCTAGAGAAGAGGACTGCTTTTACCAGCTCACACAGGAGACTCAGGAGGCCTGTTTGTGTACAGCTTATCTGTGTGCCTGGCAGGGCTGCCCTTGGAAGAAAGGAATCAAGTTTCCTATATTCTGTGTCAGTAATATGGATCCCAGTGCATATTCAGCTGGGTCATAAAACCTCTCTTTGCTTACGATAACTATGAAAACACTAGCTGAATTGAATTGAAATACTGCTAAAGTGGTTTGTGGGGGCTCCTTATAAATAATCACCAAGATCCAGCTCCTGCAAGGCCACCGTATTTCATACAGTTTTGCTCCTTGCAATCTAGGGAGAAGGCAAGTTTCATAAACATGCACCGTCTTTATTAACAGCTAAAATTCTTGACTTTCTTTGAAACTTTTTTCCCTTTTTGCATGCTTCCCACTTCCCAAAGATAAGTACACAACTCAGTAGGTTACACTGTCCCAAACCCTGCCGCAATTCCAGGCAGGAAGTAATTCAGAAACCAATGTCAAATGCAGCTTAGATTGCTTTAGCTTTAAATTCTTAAATGAAATCCCTTGCCTGAATGCCACTTTGTTAGCAATATCACTCTGTCTCCAGTGATGCTACTGGTGGACATCCATGCACCCCATTAGTCCACGTGACCTCTTCTTATGACCAGGGGTTTGGGGTCCCCACAATATAGTGAGGGAATGAAGGTGTCTCCCCACACCTCGTGCTCAGTGTCTGTCTGCTAGCCCTCCTCCCCTTGCTTCACACCCAAGTGTGAGCGTCATGGAGACTTACATAGGCAGATCAATAGATTGACAGACAGACAATCAAAAACTGATGCATAGATACTCTCTCCCATGTTTCAAAAACCTTCACCTTCTCAGATGAGAAAGTATTCTTCGCTGTCTAAAAGGAGGGTAAAAAGTACTTTGTGAAAGACTTTATAAGGAGATCTGTGTTTCATGAATGCCTTCATCTAATCCTTGAGAGTTTCACCACTTATCCCTAGATTTAAAGGACTAAAAATTATCATTCCATGGGAAATTAGACCTAAATTACATGCCAGTGGAAATCATTATGCAACCAGCTTTAACTATAATGCTTCTTACATGCTCCCATACTGTTTATACTGCATATAGATGCTTAATTTAGTCTTTATCCTCTTTTAATGGTGACACTGTCCCCACCGTTAGCTGATATTTTAAACAGAAACTGAAACTTCTCATTAAAAGGTTTTGGGTTTGGCTTAGTTTAATTTTGTATGGTTTGGGTTTTTTTTCCCCTTTCTCTGTAAATTCTGTTCTGGTTTATTGAGAAAAAAGTTAACTTTCTGAAGTTGAGGTATTCTTTATATGCCTAAATGTTAGTAATACCCTAAATTTCTCCTTTTGTTTCTGCAATTCCCTTTACTTGGCAGATGGAAGGCAGGGAAATGAAGGGGAAGGAGATGTAAAAATACCCCAAAATATCCCCAGGAAACAAACATGTTATTCTCTTAAACTTTAAATCCTTCAAAAACACTTTTTGGTAATAATTTCTAATGCACTGAAGCTATTTACATTATCACCTATCAAACCTCCTTATCAATTTCAGAAGTTATTGACTATTTTCCAGGACAGCTCTGATTCAGAAGTCCCCAGGCCATGGATTCTAAGGGCTGTGGGATGTTTTCATGCCATTATATAACACAGAGCTCTCACATTTTCAGAGGTCATTACAGTGTCTTGTAAACACAAAAACATCATCACACTGGCATTCCTAATCTGGATCTGCCCAATGGCCCAGTCCTTTCCCACCAACCATGAACAGAACCAGATGCTTGCAATAGCAGAAGCAAAAACTCAGCCTCTGAAATAACCTGCCTGGGATGACTGTTCCTTCCTAGCCACCATTAGTTAGTTAATCTACTATAACAATTTAAAAAAGCACATCATGAAGAATGAACCAAACGACTTTAAGAATACTACATCACTAAAAGGTCTCATTTAGACAGCTGCAGCTGAGCTATACAGGCGATCAGTGAAAGCATCACAAATGAATGAATCTGCAGTACAACACAACACTGTAGTTAATTTCCTTTCCTATAAATTCTTGCTGGATCACTCACTTTGACAAGCAATATGTGTAGGACCAGAAAATAGTCATGGTATCGGTATTGTTGCCCAAAGGAGCAGGCATGTCTATTTGCTTATAATCACATTCTAATCATTTCCCAATAGTCATAAACCTAAGCATAGGGATCTCTGAGAGATGGGTTTAATGGACTGATGCTGATCAAAGAAAGAATGTGAGTTATGTATTATGAGCATGGGTCTAACCGAGATTCATTAGAGGATGCTCTCACATCTCACAAGTTAGACACCTCATCAAACAAGTCACTTAAAACCAGGCTGGAGGGAAGCACTGAACTGTTCGAATACTCTACTGGTGAATGAATAGATGCACAGGAATGGCTGGAAATATCCAGGTTATTCAATCCATCCAGCACTTTGGTTGCAGGCAACACACATTTAAGATTTAAGAATCAACTCCAGATCAAAGCATTTAAGTAGAGATATCTACAACTGGGTGGCCACACTGGGGCTGGGTGTCTAAATAGCTACTGCAGTCAGTGGAGACTCAGGTCTCCTTAAAGCAGACCGTGGCTGGTAAGCAGAAAGAACAGCTCTTCCACCTCCATGACAAGTTCTTTATTGATTATTCTGGCAGATCAGACATCCGCTCACCTCTAGATATGCAGGATAAAGTTCTTTATCCTCAGCTGAATTCCAGCTCTTTCCTAAGAGGAACGGTCATTCTGTCAACATCATTGAACACTCAGTAAAACAAACACCATGTGCTCCCAAAACCTGCACTGTAAAAGGCATGTGCAGGGAGAGTAATGGTTCAATTTAGTGTTCTGAATGAATGCATGTAGAGCCATTTGGGATGTCCCGGACTATCCAATGCATGCATACAGTTTTGGCAGACATAACACAGGACAGAAGAGCAATGACATAAAGCAATAGCTAGGGACCCAGCATATCTCAGCTGTGGCAGGTGGATTGGATGCATATAATATAATGCTATAGGGAAGCTTCTTGATCAGGTCTTAAAAAGAATGAATCATTGTGTCCTGATTTTGGCTGATATAGCATTAACTTTCTTCTTAGCAGCTGGTACAGCGCTGTGTTTTGGATTAGTATGAGAATAATGTTGATAACACACTGACGTTTTAGTTGTTGCTAAGTAGGGCTTACCCTAAGTCAAGGACTTTTCAGTTTCCCGTGGTCTGCCAGCGAGCAGGTGCACAAGAAGCTGGGAGGGAGCAGAGCCGGGACAGCTGACCCCAACTGGCCAAAGGGGTATTCCATACCATAGAATGTCATGCTTGGTGTATAAACTGGGGAGGGGGGTTAGCTGGGGGTGGACGATTGCTTCTCAGGACTGTCTGGGCATTGGTCAGTGGGTGGTGAGCTATTGCACCACAATAAACATCACTTGTTTATTTTCTTTTTTTCCCCTTGCATTTATTTCCTCTCTTTCTCCCTCCTTTTCTTTACAATCGTTGTTGTTGTTGTTGTTTTAATTATATTTAACTTTATTTCAATTATTTAATTGTTCTTATTTCAGCCCACGAGTTTTACCTTTTTCTGGTTCTCCTCCTCATACCAAACTACCGGGGGGGGAGGGGGGGGACGTGGGGAGAGTGAGTGGGTGAGTAGTGGCTCTTTGATATTTAGTTGTTGGCTGGAGTTAGACCGCAACACATTGCTTGAGGGATACAAGAAAAATAATGTAAAATTTACCTTTGCCTTAGAAAGCTACATCACTCTGCCAGCAACTATGTTTCTGTTTCAACATTTATTTCAAATTGCAACAAAGGATAAGAAGCAAGTTAAATAAAATTACATCCGTTCAGCTTAGATGCATCTTTTGTTTCTGGGAGAAGTGAAGAAATCAGAACTATTTGATTATTCAGCTCAGAGTTTGAGTAGCGCCTACCTGGTGCACAGCTACAGCTTGCAGATTCAGAAACAGGATCTAATTTTTGAGAAATGAAAGCTAGTAAAAACCAAACAAGCAAAAAGCAACAACAACAAAAAAAGCAAACATACAGAAAAAAACAAACCCTCCTGTGACAGATAACAGGCTGCAGCTAAAACCTGCTAAGCTCATTTTCAGTTTTGCTTCACAGACCTTGATTCAGCTCTTTAGGCACCTTAGGAGGTATTGATTGGGGAAATTTTTGGAAGCCACTAAGTTTGGCTGTGGCTCCTGAGAGGAGGAGAACTGATTCAATAAAGACTCTTCACTGGAGTAACAGAATAAAGCACGCTGAGTTAGCATGAGTAGCTGTTGCCTTGCTGCAGCCAGTAACTGTGTGACAAGATGTATAGTAAATAAAGGAAAGTATCAGAAGAAAGAACTGATGATGCAGATTATCAAAAATATTATGCTGAATTCTTGGTAAGAAGGATGTGATTGTACCAGCTGCAGAGTGGTGAGACCTAGTTTCAAAGACCCTGTCTTCGAAAAAAGACCCCTTGGCATTCTGGTGGGAACAGGGGTTTCCAAACCAGAAACTTTCCATATTTTTTGTCACATCCATTGCAAACAATGAAACCAACTTCTTTCATTATTTGGAAAGTCTTATTTTTCAAAGGGAGAACCAGGATATGAAAAGTAGAGTAAATTAGGACACAAATGTTTTCTTCTGATTCTTTCAGATTTTGGCAGTAGTCACATCAGTTGTTACTTCATGACAAGGCTTGAACCAGAACTTGGTTCTAACACAGTCTTCTCCCTCCTGCATCAGACCTTTGGAAACTGAAGTTGTGGGGCTATACCTGAAAGTTCAGAGGTTTAGGCATTAGTGAACTATATATCTATACAGGGACATAATGCTGGAGAAGGGAGCTGTGATAGATTCCTCGTAAACTTCCAGGTCTCTGCCTTCTTACTACATCTTCATAGCTTGCTTCAATAAAGCTACAAAGCACCACTCCCAGTAGCTTCACTCTTTGTCCCTACACTTGGTGCACCCTTGGTGCATTGACTGTCTCTAACTAGATACTTTAAAAAGTAAATGCAATATTCATGTTTGGTGACTCTCAGAAAGAACGTACGCTAATGGACGTGGTGGTCAAGCGCAGCCCCCAGAAGAACATTGTCTCATGAGTTTGTGTCTGATCTCTTTCTAATTAATGCAACTCAAAAATCTACATGTGTTAGATTAATACTTTCAAATTACATTTGGAGATGCCTCAGTGCATTCTAGCAGAAAAAATGCAAATAAATGTAGATTTCTGTTATTATCAGCTTCATCAAAGCAAACAAGCAGCAGCCGGGCCATTATTAGACTTTGATAAGAGTGCATATTGAATGATTTCCCTAAGGGATTCGGTAAAACTCATCTCATTCCATTTCCTTTTGTATAATAATACCAATTGTTTCATACAGCAACACCTGCACACAGTGTTGTCTGACCTCTTTATTTATTTATTTTATTTCTTGAAGGGGAAAAATACAAAACCTGTTCTTTTTCAGTTCTATATTGTAATTTCAAAATGTGCAGAGACTTGAATAAAGATATTCAGTCAGAAGCTGAAGAAAGTAGTGTTGCAAATGCATAATCATGCATTAATAAAATAATAGCTCTAAAAAGCAAGCACCAGAGATAAAGACGAGACTGAAAAGAAAGAGAAGCAGGAAAAGGAGAGTTCCTAAAAACATGAATTTCTTTTCTGAAAGCCAATAAAATGAGGAAATTTGCTACAAAGAAATAACTTCCATGTCTTGTAATACTCCAGTAGCATTTGTCAAGTAATCAATGTTAATTTTCTTTCCATTCAAAGCTATCATCAGAATTATTATTTTTGTAATACCTACATATATATAAAACTCAGACATGTTTATAACTCTATTTCAGTGCCAAAAAAACTTGTCTTGAATAATACTGTACAAGGTCACCCATGAAAAATAATCATTCCTAGAAACAATCATATCCTTGTCTGTAAAAGGAATTCTGTGTGCATTTTATGACTGATATTAAAAGACTTCTCTGCTTTGTAGAAAGTATCCTTGCAAAACAATCTATTGTCACAGTAAGTGTTTATCTCCTCAAAGGGTTTGTGAGGAATTCCAGGGGACTTACTACTCTGAGTAACAGTGATCCCCTCCAGCCCTCTGGATACTGATTTACCTTTATAGTCCAGTGTAACCCTGGCAGACCCATGGTTTAGTTGGTTGCTGGGACTTCTAACAAACAGTATTTGGCTGCAGGGGTTTCTGAGAAACAGTATTTGGACTGTGTTAAAATTACTGATAATAACTGGCAATATAACCATTTCCTGTTGCACCTAATGGGCAAAGTGCAAACATTTACAAAGTCCTTGCTCTATTAGATAGGGAAAATAAGAGGGGAAACTTGTGACAGCAGAACAGAGAGCTGGACAGACATCACAAAATCCAAGGCTCTTCTGCATCTTAACCAAGAGGTAATTGATTCCCACTCAGGAATTTATTAAAACTTTGCCTTAAATTTGACTGAATGTCTTACCTTCCTCTGATCTCCAGTCTCCCTGACCAAAATCTGCTCCAGAACCCCACTCTAGTAACACAGAAAAAGTTTCTTTAATTTTGAGGACAATTTTTTCAAGAAAGATCTATATCCATCTGTTTAGGACCACATCTTCCTTGGGAGAAATATTTCTTCTTTTTCTGAGACAGAGGTGATCCATAAATGCTCTTGGTGCTGCGGGAGAACATAACAAAGGGAAATGGTCACAAACTGCAGCTGGAGGGCTTCAGGCTGGACATTAGGAAAGTATTTTCCTGAGTGTATTGGCAGTAACCACCAGATAAGGTGTGGCATCTCCGTCCTAAAAGTTTTTTTAAGACTTGTTTGTCCAAAGCCGTAGTTGACCTGAGCTGCTGCTGGTGACAGTACTGACTTAAGCTGGAGCTGGACAACAGGATCCCCAGCGATGCCTTCCAACAAATGAGTCTGTGACTGTTCCAAGATGTTTATCTCAGAGGAATCATTCTACCTCTTCTTGAACTTTGTTCCACCAGATGAAGCAAAATGAACATATTTTCTCTGCTGTCTTTATAACCTGCTCTCTTACAACTGCTTCTGCGTACCTCTGCTCATTCCCACCTCCCTTCTGTATCTGTAGTCCAGTGTGAATGAGGTTTTTGGGATCCAGCTGACATAACTCTGTGTAGTTTTTCTAATGTCTTTTCCAGAGACATTAAATGCTTCCCTGTGTTTCTTCTGGAGGTATCTCACTTTACCTATTCAATCTAATACTTGCCTTTTTCTTGGTCACATCACCCCAGTGGCTCTTGGTCATCCTGTTGTTGACTCATTTACCTAAATATTACTTTTCCTCTGTAATTTCCTAATGAGGATTCAAGAATAATATAATTTATATTCTATAATGAACACTGACTATAGTTTCTGGGAATATGTCCTTGAACTTTACTTACCTGATTTCAATTAATCTAGACCTTAATGTCATCTAATTCATACTATGTAATATTCAGATTTTCTTTAATTTTATTTGGTACCTCTAACCCTGTGTCATATCAAATTTCATTAGCACAGTCTTTTTATGTTAAATTTCTGAAGAAGTATCACCCTGATGCCTGTTCTAGGGAATTCCACAAATAATTTCCCTTCAGCTAAATATTTCTCATTTTAGCACATGCTGTTGTAATCTCTCCTGTAATCATGACTTGCCTTGCAGTTATTTTACTAATAATGATTTTCTGCAATGTAACTACCATATTCCCATGCTGCACCATATCAAACACACTTCTGAAGTCTGAATAGATTAAACTTATTATATTTCCCTTACCTGAAATATAAAGAACGATTTTTTACCAACAGATGAATTAAGCACTAATAAAAGACAGCAGCATCCCACATTAGGAAATGGAACTAAAAGATCAGGTGGGGATCTCCCTTTCTGATTCTGCACCTTACTTTCTTCTGGCTTCCCTGACTTTACAAATGAACCTCTACTTTTTTTTTTTTTCTTTTTTTTTTTTTCTCTTTTTTTTTTTCCTGGATTGGAAAGGATGGGTTTTTTTCATCTATCAGTAAAAGTTTTAATTAAACATGTCTGCTGACATCCAGAATGAAACTAGGTAATATTCCTTTATTCAAGAAACCTGAAAGTGGAGTAAGATAATTCAGCCATGTGCACTTTTGTTTCCCTTTTGATAGTCCTCTTTGCCTTTTCGATTTTCACCTAAACAAGAATTGGTATAAGTTTACTTAAACCATATTTTAAAGACCAAAAAGCAACACTGAAGAGATTAGCTATCCACACTTTATAGATGTTAATGAGATCAGTTGTAGAAATCATGGATCCTCATCCTTACCAGCTTGGACATGATATACCCATGGGGAGGATATGGTCCCACATGTGGAAACCAGAAGAGGCACTTCTGCCAGTAACTGCAAAACAGGTTACAGTGCTCAGAGCACACTGCTGTGCTAGACACAATATGAAGAAATTTGGAGCTCAGTTCTTGCTTAGGAGGTCATTAAGAGCTGGATTTTGTTGTCCAGGCCAAGGAATCTGATGCCACTTAAGATGACAAAATCAATTAGATATTTTTAAAGATAAAACAGTTTCCAATCAGAAAAGCCACTCAGCTAGTATTCATTTTTATTAACACAAGTACAATTTGAGAATGTATTCACAATGGAATTTGGGTTTTTTTATTTATTTCTACACATGTAGTTAAGAGAAGACCACTGGGCTCATGAACATTCATGCTCAATATTATTTGGTGAGATAACCATATTTATATTTTGGCATTGCTTTGGTCCCTGGGAAATGCATTTTGAGTATTGCTGAACTGTCTCTGGAGCACACGAAGAACCACTGGGTGATTCTCCTGTGTTATCTCTAAAGTTTGCCTTTATTCCCTTGGTATATGTAAGTCATTGTGCATTATCAGATGGGAGATGGCAGAATGCTGTTTCCTCTCTGTCTCATGCAGATTGTTTTGCATAAAATAAATTACGTAGTCCGTACATGTAATTGTTCACAGACATAAAAGAAAACAAGAAGTGATGCTTTCTGCCTTATGTATACTATAAACAGCCAGAGCAGAATACAAGGAGACCCTCACATCCCTTACTTTGAAATATGAGTTCTGTGGCTTTACTGGGAAAGGAGTCATGGACATTTAGCTAAGGCTTAATATATGTTTCCATCTCCTTTGAGAGCTAGGAAAGAATAATATAGTCAATATTTTCTTTTCTTGAAAAATCTCAATTAAGTGACAATTGAATTTTTCAAAGTGAAAAGCCATTTGAACAGTCATTCAAGGAATGTTATGAAGTTAGATCTTGCTATTTTTATGTTTCAGAAATGAGAATTTCTAGATATTCTTCTGTTCAAAGCTATTTTTATTTTGATAATTACTTGCATTTTTGCAGTGCAATAAGTTTTGAAAATATTTTCAGACACTGAAATAATTAGAACAAAGATTTTTATGAACAGTTGTGGGTTTTTTTTTAAATTGATGTATTAAGAAAAAAAAGAAGATGCCACTTTTGTGGTCCAGTCCAGTACCAGGTCAGGATATAAACATGGTTTTGAGTAAAAAAAATTGTCACCTGGCTCACACAAATTAGAAAGCTTTTTCTCTCTTCTACCCCTGTTCTTCAGAATATAATTAAACATGATGGAAAAATCTAAAGAAACTTGCAAAATTATTACGGGGTACTGGTGATAACTAAATCTAAAACTTGACCAGCCATGACTTTGGTGTTTTGTTGTTGTTGTTGTTGTTGTCGTTTTGGGGGTGGGGGTTGGTTTATTTTTGTTTGTTTAGTTGGTTGTTGTTTTTTTTTTAATGGGACAGTTTCTGAAGTCAGACTGTTTCTGGAAACTTTCCTTTCTGAATCAGCATTCAAACATAAAAACCAAAATCTTGGTTTAAATTCATCAAAGTAACAAGAAGGAGTGTTTATAAGAAGTGATACTACTGCTGTCAGTAGGGCTTAAACAAAACTGAATGAAAGTGGTACCCATCTTCCTCTCCTATGAATAATTTTAATGGAAAAAAAATCAAGTTCAGATTTGTATGTGCTTCTTCTTGTGTGGTAACTGTATTTTGTACATCTGTAGGTGTCACTCGAAAATGCTAATTGATGTGCTGTCTACCTGAAACCTACTGTAACAAGTGTAAGTATACTGAAACAAATGTTACGACTGTAATATAAATCCTGGTTGATGGGTTTTAGTAATAGAAAAACAGAACAGGGAGGATGTTGCCGGCTGCAAGCCCAGCTTCTGATAACTTCAATGGCTGGCCTTATTCATGTTCAAAGTGAAGAGATTTAACAGCAACTACAATCAGCTACATAGAATTCATCTTCAGATTCAGTCTAGATAAAATATTAAGGAAGATGCACACTGAGTCTAGTTCTAGTGATGTGGGACAGCAGGACCTATCGTGATACCTAAGGTGTTACCCCAGACAGAAGATCAGGGAATGTAAAGAGTGGGTTTCATCACCAACTCATATTCCAGTGCCCTCCCAGATGTCCCAGCGTCTTTTTCCCCTTTTTTCTCCCCCTTCCCCATGTAGACATCTCATGAAAGCTTTTAAGAGGTATTTATAAGCACTCGTCTTATTAGAGGCACAATTGTGAACCTAATGAAACCATTCCTTTGGAACATCAGCTAATACATCTGCACGGATTTAATGGCGAAGGTCTGTGAAAAGGAGTGTTCTTTTTTGTAAATGCACAGTGAGGGCAACACTTCTTCAGCACAGAAAGCTAGGGAGATGGATGTGGAAGGAGCCACAGCAATCAAATAGGCTCTGACTTTTATTCAAGTCCGTAACTCACAATCCAGAAGGATGTGATAATAGCTAAAAAATACTGGCACTTTATAGGCTGGACCCATCCTTAGTACTAAAGCAGATAATATTTCGTTGCCTCTGTTATGGATTACAAAAGCCGAGCTGAGGATTCCTATTCTCACCCCAGACACTTGAAATCAAAGCTGCCTATTTCTCACTAAAATCAGCCTGTAGCAGAAGGACTGCCGGGGGATGTTTTTCCTTGCTTGCCTGACTGCCGGGGGATGTTTTTCCTTGCTTGCCTGACTGCTGAGGCACCAAACATTAGTCTCAAGTTGAGAACATATATCCAAGTCCCAAGTTGCTTTCACTGGCCATATACTGGAAACATGTGTAAGGAGAGTAGGGATGGTAGGGTGGACTGCAAAGGATTTTCCACTGGAGGACCACTGCCTGCCCCAGTACCTAGTATGAGAAAGGACAAGAGGTCAACCAACTGCTAGTGCCTATCTTTTGTCCCTCCCATTTTGGGGCCAAGTTCTGCAGCTCCCTCACCTTAGAGGCTCTTATTTCCCACGGATTTTTGATAGCTATCCCTTGGCTGCAATGAATAATGAAACTGTGGATTGTAGGTATGCACAGGGAATTTTTTTATACTTGTTTCTACACAGTATAGGTGTGTTTCATTTCACTTAGCCTGAAGTTAGATGCTTAAGCTGCTCTGTTATCCATGGCAAAACACATGCATCTCCAGAAGGCTGTCTCTCCCATTCGTTTTAAATATCTGTTGTAGGGTAGAATCAACCTCTTGCTGGTGGTGCCAGTCACTTTACTGTGTATCACAGTACATACAAGACTTCTCTAACCTTGATGTCTAACTTTTAGGCAGACAGCTCCAACTCACTGTCATTGTTATTTTTCTAAATGCACCAATAAAGATTGTAAAGCAGTTTCACAAATCTATCACCTCATCAGATTTATAGAAAAGGGCAGTCTTGCATTTTCAAGAGAATTCCTTCCTCATTTCCCAAGAATGGCAAAAGGTCACCTTAAGGTAGCCAATAAAAAACTGCAGATAAAGTAAAGAGAAAGTGTGTGGACTGATTCAGTGGAAAATAGAAACATATTTCATCTAGTGTTTCCAAGCTCCCTATAGGATTTTCTGTTCATAATTTCTTTGGTGAAGGCTTAGAAATCTATTTAGCCACTGTCAGATACCATGGACTAAAAAAGATACATACTTGTGGTTATGATTAATTCCTCCCATATAATCAACCATCTTCCCTTGTTGGCGGAGAGGAATGGACTATCGTATGTTGACTGAAAAGGCACATTGTAATTTTTTTGTAGTTTCTGCTTTGATTTGTGTTGATTTCTCTTCTCTAAGCCTGGCATATATATTGTATATGAGTATGCATAACTCGACAGCCTTTGTCTGACTTGGAAACAAATGTTTGATTGCTGCTCCAGCCGTTTGTGGGACAGAAATTCAAGTGGCATAAATCAGTTTAGTTTCACAGACTGCAAAAAAACCCCAAACAGTTCTGGTATATAGAATTAAAATATATGAAGTTATACATTTTGGACCTTGAGTCTTTCTCTTTTTTTGGTCTTTCTGAAGAAAAGCAACACAATTCAGCACAGGCAGAGTTACTCTTCTGAATACCTGTTTACAAGGACACACTTGACAGCAGCAACTGACTTGTTCCAACTGAATCACTGGCTGGAGCAGATAAGATATATTGAATTTTTAATTGTATTTCATCATGAATACAGCTGTTTCAAATCAGTCACTACAGAAGCCCCATTTAACTATTCTCTGCTGGTTTCCAGACAAGAGGAACCTCAAATTTAATTAGAAGAGTGAGATGCAGCCAAGAATTTGATAATTAACAGCAATTCTGATGGAACTAAGAACCCAAAAAGGATGAACAGCAAGAGATAAGATTGTTTTTAAGTAGAGGTAGTAAATGCATTTTTGCTTTTGTGGCTGAGAGATGCAAAGGCAAATGCCATCTCCACATACAAATCCCATGTTAGTCTGCATGGTGGCAATGAAATTTCAGTCATCTTGAGGCACTTTCTCTTCAAACCATGAAGCGAGATAGAAGCTGCTTTGGATAGCTAATAAAATATTAAGGATCTGATCTCACTTGATATGGTGACTCCTTGATCATGGCATTCAAATCTTAAATTTCCAACATGCTACGGAAACATGCAAAAGGAAGATTTTAGCTGTTTACCAGCTCTTAAATTTAGGTAGAGGCTGGCAGAGTAGAAGATGATCGTATGGGAAAGTGAGACTGTCAAAACTTGATGAAGAACTAACTTTTCCAGGAAAAGTAAACTTCATAAATAAATTTTAAATAATTATTTCTGGCAAGCATCATAAAGATAAGTGATAACAGCTAGCTGAAATAGTGATCCTAATCTTAGAGATTATTTTGCTTTGCGCACACATGTACCTGACCTTGCTGTATACCATCCAGCTTGGGAGTTGATGGACACCGAGTCACACTACCAGCACCCCATCAGATACCGTATAAACGCTTTGGGGCTCCTTGATGTGAAGTTGGAAGTCTGGTCCACCCCATGTTGTCATGCTTACTAGTACCTTGGTAGTGAGATTACAATTAACTTGGGTATGTAAAGGTTTGAACCACTGTAAAATTAAGGTTTTCATAACAGGCACAGTCTGCAAAGTCCCCAAAATAAAACCTCCCTCTTTCTTGGAAATTAGCTTTTTTGGGGGACATCCAAATCCAGGGGAGTGTCTAGAATCCACTCACCCTCCCTTTAAGAAAGGCTTCATGCTGTTGATGAAATTAGCAGTGCTATCCCTGCTGTTGGAGTGGGGGAACAAAAGGAAAAGATTGCCTCTGATTCAATATGTGGTTTCTAAATAAACACTAACACCATTGGCATTAGGAAACCCATCTGTTTCTTTATTTCTTTACCACTACAAAAGCTATGATATGTGATTGTAACAGATGTTTCATGTCTACAAATGATGATATGCTACATTATTAAACCAAGAGGGTCATTAAATTGAGTTGTACTCGTTTTTTCAGTCTATAGCTGCAAGATCATCAACATATAACCTTAGGGTTATAGAAACCCCTCTCATCCCTCTCCTGACTCAGCATGTAACTTACACAGCAAATACTGAGCAAATACCATGAACATCTCCATTAAAGCTTGGTTATGCAGAAGTGCCTGCAGGCATCTGTACAACTGTCAGAGCTAACATGTCTTAATGTTTTTTTTGCCAGAAGCACTTTTTATGTTTAGCTGCAAGTTGAAATAGTCAAATTCCAGTTGCCTGCCTAGATAAGAATGTGGATTCTCCACTGTTTTAGGTAATAATATTGGTCTAGTCTGTGGCAACTGAGAAATAAACAGCAGTTTCCATTTGAGCAAGGTGTCTTCATTAGTAGCAGCAGTAGTAATAGTAGTATTTCTATATTCTTTTTCTCTTTACCTTTAATCAACACCTCAGAACAAAGGGCTTTTCACATGCAGCTCTCTTCATTGTGCTTCTATTCATGGGGTATTCTTTCACACTGGAACTGCATGGAAACACATTATAGTAACATATTTTTGGCTCAATTTGAGTTGAAAGATGTCTATTTTCCATTTCCAAATACCATGTAAAAAGCTCAATGTTTTACTTTGCCTCTGGAGAATAACTGACAGAGTAGTATAAGCCCCAGAGCGAAGCAGGTTTTATTGAAAGATAATATTTCTTTATTGAAAATTAAAACAAAAAAAGAAAGAGAAAAGGAAAAAGAAAAAGAAAAAAAAGGATGACAGAACAGCTTGAGTATTTCAGAGATCTATTTAAAGTCTTTAATTAAAATCTAACTCCTTATTTAGCAAGATCCTTGGGATGACAGATACCCACAAATTTTCATTTTAAATTTTCGCAATGCACCAATATTATGGGCAGGATTGTTGGAAAGTTTAAGGAGAGTAGAAAAACAATATTTAAGGACACTATATTCAGGCCAAGCAAGTGGTGCAAGTGTGTGAACACTGTGAGTTAAAGACAGGTCCCAGACAAATAATTTAATAAAACATTCACTTGTAAGTACATTAGTATGTCTGTGTGCATTTTTGTACTGGACATGGCAGCCTTGCTAAAATAGACAGAGAAGAAATAATTGTCCTTTTGTCTCCAGCTGCTCAAAACTATTCCTTCCATATTTGAATCCTGTGCTGGAAAAAAACCCCAACAATATTTTTGGATCCACCTTGAAATAGTACCTTGGTTTACTAACATCTTAAGAAAGCTTGATTGATTTTTGTAAAATATTCATGGTTTTAATTTATGTGAGGTTGCACTGACTTTCATGGGGATGGATAACAGTATAGAAATGCCTAATAATTTTAAGCCTGAATATGAATTGCCCTTTGAGCCTAAGTCCGTAATTAATTTCTGCGCCCCCCCCCCCCCCCCCCCCAGGAAAGAACAGGTATAAACACTGGGAGCTTCTGGAGAAGGATGAGACAGTAAAATTATGCATTATGCATTTCAAAAATATAGTGATAACCTGTACAATCAGCTGCAAGACTCTTATGTACATTCCTGATTAATCCAGCAAACATGTAATTCCTAAAGGTGTTTTCTTTACTAATTTAAGAACTCAAAATGCTCATAATACCAGTGAGAGAAAGGAAGAGAAGAAAAACAGTGTTAGGGAAGAAAGAGTTTTGGAAAGATCCTAGAAAAAGTTGTTAGAATTACTATTTGTCTACTGATTTCACATGGGTCAAAGACATCTGCCCAGCCAAGTGGGCATTTTGGGCTAACAGCTAGCTAGCAGATTATGTAGCCAAAGCAGCAAACATTGCATTTGCTTGTCTTTAATTCCCCACTGTAAAAAAAGCCATGTTCCATCAACAGCACAGCAACAGCATGCAGCTTTAAACATAGTTGTATGCACACACCATACAAAGGCAGTTAGACACTTTTCCCATCTTCTCCCCTATAGAGGAGGAACGAGCAGCAGAGACAGTGTGTGATGGACTGACCGCAGCCCCATTCCCCATCCCCCTGCACCACTGGTGGGGGAAGGAGGTAGAGAAAATGGGAGTGAAGGAGAGCCCAGGAAGAAGAGAAGGGTGGGGGAAGGTGGTTTGGAGTTTTGATTTTTATTTCTCATTATCCTGCTTTGATTTGAATGGTAATAAATTCAACTAATTTCCCCATGTTGACTCTGTTTTGCCCAGACAGTAAGAGCTGAGATCTCCCTGTCCTTATCTCCACCCACGAGCCTTTCCTTACGTTTCCTCTCTCCTGTCTGGTTGAGGAGGAAAATGATAAAGCAGCTTTGGTGGGCACCTGGCATCCAGCCAGGGTCAAACCACCAGACCAGCTGATATTGAGACAAATAAATACATATTTTCAATTCAATAGAGCATTCAGTCCTGTACTCCAGTATTTTCTTGACTCAGAGCACACAACCTAATACTTCTTCAAGGCTTTGCTATATACAAAATGAGTTGCTGTTTTCTAGCCAGCAATTGCCTGGGTCACAATGTCATCCTTTCCTCCACAGATACATCTTTTTGCATATATTTCCTTTCCAGATATCCAGATAATTCACTCCAGGTAGTAACCTGTTTTGTCAGAATGGCCAGAGCAAGCAAGGATTGAATCAAACTGATCTTTGCTCTATAGTAGCTCCTCCTTCAGAAGACAGGAAAAGATAGGTCATTGAACAAGCATGGGGAAAGCACCATTTATGTCTTGATTGTGTTGATCTGAAAGTGGCTCAGGCCTGGCTATGAAGAAGGGTGTCTAACTAGCAGATCTGAAAACTGTTTGTCAAAAACGGGCAGTACCCTGGAGGGAAATTAAGACATTGCAACAAAAAGAGGGATGCTGAGATGGGAAGAGCAGGGAGATTTCCAAAATGCTCACCTAGTGTATTGTCTTCTAGATTACACTGTCCCCCCAAAATGACAACAAGCAGATGATCCTGTCATCGTGATCAATGGGCAGAGATAGATAAGCAGTGCTATTGTTTCACTGTGAATTATTTTTGAATAATTATTTCGATTTCCCCATCTGCACTCCTTTGTTAAGCACAGAAGCAAATGTCTCTTAGTGGGCCTATTCCTGGATGACTCCTTGGTCTCCACTGTCTTTCTTGATATCTTCTCCTACTTCTAGCAGGTCTCTTTGGAAGGGTCCCTTCACTGTTGTAAACATAGCGCTTTCAGGTGGCCTAAACACAAGTACCATTTTCTCATCCTGATGCACAAATTTCTCCATATTCATGTGTGCTATAGCCATACAGTCACTTTTAATGAAAAAATAAATAAAGCAGTGACAACGGAAACCGCCTAGTCAATATATAATGTTGAAGCTCTACCAGAAATGTTTTACCTACCAGTACCAAGTATGCTATTCTGGACTACTAAAACAGCTGCTTGTATCTTTCCCACCTTCTTCCATAAGGAAAAATACTGCTATCTCTGATCATGAAAGCATGGCCAAGGCATTGCCTATAATTAATTTGCCTAAAATAATTTGAACTCACATTCAAAAAGTATGTGAGTTCGAAGTTACACAGGCCTAGTGTTTAAAAGACTTCTCTATGGAGGATGAACTTGTAAAGAAGAATTTCTTATAGCCTTGGAATTTCAGTGAGTATGTGGGTAGTAAGCCTCTGACTTCAAAGACTCAGTTTCATCTTTACCTGATCTCAGTAGGAGAGTAAAATTCATCTTATTGAGAATTTTCTGGAGCTGTAGAGTGAAGGCAGATGCAATTTTAAAATACACTGTCTAATAAATACCTTATTATGTGCACCACTGTGTATTACTACAGCTGACCAGATTGGAAGCATTTCTATTTGGACTTTTTAAAAGATACTGTTTAGCTGGCTAATGAAAAACTTAGATTCAAAATGTATTTAGATGCAAAATCATGGGCAGCGTTTCTCTTGTGTCTCTTGGAGGAACTGAAATAAGATGTTTCCATTTTCTTTACAATTGTCATGTTGTGATTTGCTTTTGAGTGTGATTTTTTTTATTGTTATTTTTCTTTTTGAAGTTGCTGTCTGTCTAAGCAGAGATTGTATTTAAGATCAATAGCATTGGACTAAATGAGCCCCTCTGCTTTGATATTGAAGCTAATCAGCTCTTGTTTGGCTTTTGAAACCTTTCAGGAATCTTCTCAGAAACATTATAATGACAGACTCCTTAATATAAAACTTCTAATCTGTTAGAAAGTGGATTTCTAACACTTTGTGTGACTAACTGGAAAGTTTGTTTGTATATTGCACCAAACATAGGTACTATCCATTCTTTCTCTGGATATTCTAGCTACAGAAAACAATTTCATTTTTCCAGACACCTGTACAAACACTGCAGATTCTCCAGGACAGAGGCACCCAGCGTCTTCCTTGTCATTCCCAGAACTTTCTTTTGCTGGTCACGTGCTGTAGCTCCCCAGGTAGTGCCACAACCCCATAACCAAGCCTGCCTGTCCTCTAACCCAGAGTGCAGAAAAATATAGCACTGCATACCACTGCAGTTTTCAAACAGAAAGATGGTTATAACCTGGGCACTTCCCACTGGGCATCATTTTTTTCTGTAAGAACTCTCAGTCAGACTTGCCCAATATCATGCTGTGAGTCTACAGCAAAGCGAGCCACAGACCTCAAGAGACCCGACTTCTGTTCTGTCCATCTTAACACATCCTTCTGTCTTTCTAGCCAGGCACCTCTTGAGGAGCTCAGGAGACATTCACAGGATGACTGCTTTTCCCTTTTTCCATTCGCTTCCTTTCCCTAGACAGAACCTTTTACAGGCCCTAGGTTCCCTAGGTTCCTCTCCAAAGTGTTTCCTGTTATCAGGAGTTTTTCCTGGGTTACCAGGGTAAAGCCCTTCATTTTTCAGCACTACATATAGCTTCCATCTACAGAGATGTCCCTGGAGTTGCAGGTCAGAAGGAGCAGCCTCTGGCACAGATTCTCACAATCCCATGCCCAAAAAGCAGGGGTTTGGGGTCAGTTTTCAGTTGGTGGAGATATACCAAATCTGATTTCTATGCTATAAGCACGACTTGCAATTTAGGTCTTGTTTTTCAGCAGAAAAAGGAAATAAGACTGGGCTGACTTTTGTTAGGAGAGAGCAACACAGTGATAACATGGCCTTTCAGGGACTGTGAAGGTTGCTTCATCAGCTTTACTTTTGCTCTCCACCCTTTGTCCTGACAAAAGTTTTGCCCTTTGCCAGCCAAGGCAAAAAACAGCACAGAAAGGTGGTTGAAGAAAAATTGATTCTGCAGGGCGAGAGTTAAATTATGGTACCTGGAATTTATTCAAACATCAAGGTCATATACTCCTTGGAATACCATATCTAAATTTGGAGAGGAAATCACTGAGCTGATGAAAGATCAGACCTGTGCTTTCCATGTCTACTTTTAGAGACGATAACCCTACTTCTTGTAGAAGAGAGCAGCGCAGTGTTTCATTAGAGACCCCTGAAATCTCAGCCAGTCACCTTGTCACCACCAGCCAGGCGCCACCAGAGGAGTTGTGGGTGAATTTGAGTCCCCTTTCCAAAAGGGCATAAACTTCCAATCAAATTTGGAAGATAGTCTTCAAATGGCCTAGAAATATAATTATCCAATGAAAATTAAATTGTGAATGCTTAAGGACAAGAACTGGACAGCAGTGACTGGCATTTCTCTTTTAGCTCAGCTGTAACTGGATCTGTTTGGAACTAGTGTAAGCTTGGGCCCTGAGACTTCCAAGACTGCAAGATTGAAACGTGGAGCTGTGGCTGGATCCAAAGGCCTGGAAGCTTCACTTGACTCCTAATCTTCAGTTATGGAGGTAAAGTATTCCCTAGCATGGGTTTTGCAAAGATTTCTCAGAGACGACATCACTGCTTATACTTGTTTATCAAGTTGGCATGCAGCCATGAACAGATTTGTATTATATATGTATATTTCTATAATTACCTGTTATAATGACAATGCAGTCATACATCCTAGAGTAGTATGAGACTAGAAGTCAGATTCTTATCCAGCTGAAAAAAAAGAAAGATTTATTTGCATCTAGCTATGCAATGGGTTTTGCCCAGCTGTCACAGCACAGGCAAAACTAGCAGGCTACAACAAGGCTTTACCATGGGTCAGATTCTCCTGTCTATGCTATTTTCCCATCCTCCTGAGGCCAGACCACTCTGCTCCTAGTCTCACCTATGTCCAGGTTCTTGGTTCTTCCTTCTCCAGGCTCCTCCCCCATCCAGGCTCCCCTCCTACTCGCCTCAGGGCTATTTAACTACTTAGCTGGAATGAGCTACAGCTGCACATCATCCATGTCAATCAAGCCACTGCCTTCCAGGCAAGGCCACAGCTGCACATTATCAATGCTAATCAACCCACTGCCTTCGTTTCATTCCTCTACACCCAGTGCACGATAAAGTTCAAAAATTAGGGGTTTTTTTGAGAAGCAAAAAACCAAATAAAATGGTAGTAGTTTCTAAGTTGTCACAGTTACTTGGCATACCATATAAAACAGCTGCTAGGAGTTAATCCCTGAGAAAATCTGAGCTATCTTTGACAAACACCATTTAATTCTTTCAAGGGTCATTCCTTTGGCCTCTACCGCAGGATTTGTCTTTGCTTCTGAAATGCGGATGCCAAGGATTATTCTTCAATTGAGCTGTCAGTCCAAAGTGGTGCTGCGCTATTAACCTGACACCAGAAAGCTGCTGACAGCAGTGACCATGTGTCAGGCAATTCTGCCTGATGTGAGAAGCAGTTGATATGTTCAGAATGAGGGGCAGATAAACTGCCACGAGCTTCTTTGGCTTCTGGGGTTGGAAGATGCTGCTTTGCTCTGACTTTGGTGCCAAGGAAAAGCAGAAGACTGAAGAGGTTGGGGTGTCTTGCTTCATCTTTAGGCACTGTGTAATGTTAAAAAAGTCACACAACTTCCCTGTGGCTTTGACTGTTAAATCAGGCTTATGCTGTCAAATTTTGTGGACAATTTCTCTCTGTACAATCACACAACATTTTAACCCAAATGACACTGAACATCTTGTCAAGTGATGTTGCCCCATCGACAGTGGCAAAGATCACTGATGTATCTAACTGTCCCTTCTTCATTTGGGATGTCAGGGCTGGCCCATAACTACAGGTGAGGCCACGTCAGTGAATACTTTGGAAGTCATCTTAATTTCTAAGGTAGTTAAACTCTTCTTGGTTCTTGAGGGTCAATAACGAAGAACTAAGTCACCTTAGGATGCTACTCTGTCATCTTAGGAAGGCCTTTTTAATACTAAATTTTATTTTACTTAGAATTTTGGAGGAATCCTGCCTTACTTTTGAAATACCTGTGTAGCTCCTTGCCCAAGGATTTCGCTGGGAAGCCTTGTTTGTGCCTGCCATTCTCCACTGCTTACATATGGTTACTGTGTGTCTTTTGCAAAGAATGCATTGTTGCTGCTGCTTTAATATTTTTTTTCCTGAGAGTCTTTTTAGGAAAAAATATAATATTAATATTTCCAGTAACACATATTTCCTATTTTCCATTTTATTTCCTGTTTTTCTCCTTAGTAACAAGGAATAACTAGATAATTTGGTTCCTCCTGATTTGTGTTGATTCTTGAGAACAAGGTTCAGGCCAAGTTTTTTGACAACTGCACCAACTAGTCAGAACAAAGCTACAACACACGCTGACAACATCTTAGCGAATAAACTAAATCTCTTCCTTTCTGAGTTGAGTTTTGTCCTGTTGCTCTGTTATTTCACATGAATCATAAAATCACTAATGAAAAGGGTATTAATAGGCACAGGCACTTCTTTACAGGATGGTAGAGTAACTGGACAGTAAATGGAATGAGTTTGGGTTAGTGTCACTGAGAATTAGCCTAACCAACAGCAGCAGTGACAATTAATATTGAAGCCATGACATTTACAGATACTTTCAAACAAAGCTTCTGGGAAAGGTGCTTATTGCATTTAAAAAGACCTTGCTTAATCTTTATGTGGGTGATGTTTTCTTAAGCCAGAGGCTAATGCACATCTGAAGCCTGAAAGGACTGTTAGATTATTTACTATAACTCCCTGATGGCTAGGCAGACTTCCTAAATGGACTTTGCTATAGGCTTGAGACAAAAGTCTTATTGCAGACTATCGGGTAAGAGCACACTAAATGCTGGAATAGGGTGGTATGACTCTGATACCCTGTATTGTCAGCCAGCATATCCTAACCTTCAGAAATATTCCTAGACTCACTCTCCACATAGCCAGGGCTGGCAATGCTGGATTTATCATGCAATCAGAACTGTTATGCTCATCGAGGCACCAGAAATATATATAAAAAAAAATAATAATAGAAGAAGCAGCTGGCATCTCTTTACGCTCCTCTTTACTGTGCTCCTGGCCAGAATCTTCAACGTGTAAAACATCTCACAGAAATACAGAGGTATTTGGTGATATTATACCTACACTCCAATTAACATCAATGCTTTCTCTTTTTGCTAGCTAACTGTCCAAGAAATTGATTTCATTACTTTCAAAACTTTCAACAAACTCAGATGATCTGTCAAAGAGATGTATGAGCCATTGAAATCCACAACTACATTACTTCAAGCCATAATTAAAAAGTTGGGTCCCTACTCCAGCCCTCCGCCATTGATTTCTAAGGAAAGAACATTTCAGCGGTGATGTAAACCCCAATGAATCACCAAACTTCAAGCAGAAAAAAATATATAGCTCCTCCCAAACAATCTCATATAATGAGCTTTACTGAGAAAAAAAAGGTGGGGGGAGGGTTAGGGAAGAAAGTTTAAATGATTGTAAATTTGGATTGTGTATAACCATTTAGGATTAAAGTCAAGTAAAATTTGACATTTTATTGATACTTGCAGTATTTAAAGCTGACAAGTACTACATTAAATTTTACCATGTAAATCTGATATGAGAATGAAAAACCTCTTGCACTTTACTTAGGAGCTGTTGTAACGCAATGGAAGTAGAAATGCCATGCAAAAAAATATTTGTCTACTGTCCACTAATCCTTCCAAGTTTTCTAAAGCTTTTTTCAGTTACCTGAACAGGCTTTGCTCCTTTGTTTTTCCAATTTCATCTCCGTGACAGGAATCTTATTTAAAAAAAAAACAACACAACAATGATGAAGCCAGCCAATGTTTGTTGTTTGTTTTGTTTTTTCTTTTCAGCAGTAGCTGTTATATTTGTCCTGATGAAACTGAAGCTGTAAGACTCTGCTTCCTGCTTTGTGGCTCTCCCTGAGACAACTGCAAAGGTATCACCCTTGTTTGAGTGCTAATTGTGTCTTCCTGTATCTTTATCACATGCTGACTCTTCTGAACAGGAGCAGCAAACCAGTATAGCAACGACAGTACACTTGCCACTTGTATTATGCTTCTGTGCCACCTTGTAAAGTTCTTCATGGTTTTTGTTTGGTTTTTTTTTCTGAAGAAGAATGTTTCTGCTTTTCCTTACTACAGAAAAACCAAGTCTCCAAGAGGTCAGAAGAACAGATCTCTCTTAACAGATTTCCCTTCCACAGGATGAAAAAAAGTAATGAATAAATAAATAATGCATCAGACTTCTGACAATCCAGATGTTTCCTTAAGAAACAAATTTCAGTTGAAGGTATAAACTTGCTAGAAGTCTAAACACACAGGAGATCAAAAGGTTAAGTACAATACAGAACTGAATGGGTTAAAAGACTACATCTGTTAAATGAATATATTTCCTCACTGATATCCCACCAAGTGGTATTTCATTAAATGCCTTTCAAAAGAAAAACCTCTTAAAAAATATAGAGAAATAAACCTGACAAGAGGACTGATGTGCCTAGGGAAAGACCGATTTTTGTTATTGTTTATCTAAAAAGAACCCTTGCACGAATATCTGGAATAAACCTCTAGAGAGCAGGGTTCACAAACAGAGAGCAAAAGAACGTATGAGGTTCAGCAAAGGCCACCTCTGTCCTTAAACCACTATTTATCTGTGTTATAGGGCTGTTAAGAAAATGACATTTCCATACACCACTGCAATCTGTTTAACAAGCTTCTACTGCATTGGAAAATCTTTTCTGTTGTTCATTAAATTTGCTGTAAGGCATCTAGCTAATAGATCGATGGATCACTTTGTCCATCATTTTCCAGTCTAGGTTCTCACTGCTGATGTGGCTGGAAAGATAGCAAACTTTTAATACTGGTCTTAAAGCACTAGGGTGGGATTATGAAGGTTTTTAAGATATTTGGGCATCTGAAAGTCAGGATTCTTAAGGCTCATTCCACTCTCTCTTTCCTGCTCATTTTACCACCATCAGTTTACAGGCACCCTGCCAAGGGGCAATAAAGAAATGTCTAAAGAATAATTGCTCTCAGTGGGTGCAGTAGAAGTATCTTCTCTAGCAGAGTACCTTCTCTAAGACTCACTGCAGTGTTCACTACTGTGCTATGGCTTCCCTACCTGTGCTTGGTTCAAGAGGGAAAAGGTAAGGTCTCCTTAAGGAAGCTGGAGACTGCTGGTTTAACTCAAAAGGGATTGGCAAGGCCCAGAGTGCTCGATAGGGAAACACCCCCTACAGCTGATAAGAAATGTTGAGCAGAAGGATGAATGAGATTGTGGACCCTAGTCTTCTCAAGATATTTGGGGATTTAAACCCGGGAAAGGATGAGATACTTCTTCCTAATGCTTTAAGTTTCAGTGATTAAACCATGGCATTTCAATTTTGATTGGGGAATGGAAATCCAGGCATTCTAGAACCTCCACCACTGCACTTTTTCATACCCAAAAGAGCTGCATTTCATGGACAGAGGATGCTGCAGGAGTTATAAGAACTGTCATTTCAAAAGTGGCTGTAAGAACTTGATTTTCAGTCATCCCTACCTAAGTATCTTTTGCAATGAAAGTTACAATAAAAAATGAAATCTAAATTTCACAGAATTTAGCTACCTCTCTTCACCCAAGTGTGAAAATAATAGTGATTCTTTTGGCTTTGGGGTGTTTTTTAGCAATCCATAGAAAATGCCTGGAGAGAAAATTCAGATATACGATAGGACAGCTGAAAGTATAAAGAAAATGCAAATAACATGCAAATACCAGCATGACTGTAAAACAGCCCACTTAAATGAACACCATGATATCTATAGTATAAATACAATGCATATCCATTCCTCATTTTAATACACTTTTAACATCAACAGAGTTTCTCCAGAAATGGTGACATATGTGAAGGTACCTTCAGTCAGTTAGGGGGAAAACTAAAGTTTATTTGTTTCTGAGTTCTGTTACCTCTGCTTATTCCTCTTTCTAGAAAGAATTATATAAAAACAGTGTGTTACTCTTCAGTTCACCATCAGGCATTGAAATATTCAAATCAGCTTTGGCAGGGTGAATTTTCCTGATCACAGGAGCTGACAGAACATGGTACACAGACTGACAAATTGATCTGGAGATGTTTTTCACTGTTCATAATAAAGTTACACAGAAAGGGCAGATGCAGAAAGTGCATGAAGCAACTCTCCCTTAGACATTGAAAAGATGGGATTCAGAAACTGTAATACTTTTCATTACATGATTGTTGTGTATCTGACTTGCATTCAACAAATCAAGGCAAATCCTACTGAGGCATACATAATGCTTTCAGCAACAGATGCTGACAGGTGCATTAATAAATCATGATCATCATTAGAATTCTTAAACCAATATTTTACTGCCAGACATGCTGTTTATTACAATCTCTTACTTTCATTTAATCTGTTTATTTATTCAGATTGTACTAATCTTCGCATAAGACATTAATTACTCAAATGGCTGTAGCAGATTAGTTTACAAAGGTCATGATCAACACAATCAGGGTCTGGAACAGACAGTTGATGCTTTGACATGGAAAATGGGAGTCAGGACTCTAGAGACAGTAGTAATAAGACTTAATTGTGAAATAGTGTGTGTTGGCAGTTGAGAGTCAAGTTCAAGCAAACCTGATTTCTGGATTGCAGTACGGTTGGGTCTTGGGTAACAGAAATTGAAAGAATAGACTTCAGAGTAAATGTGTTTGCAATAAGACTGTTGTAGTGGGTTGCACAACTATTCCTCTGTCTTTAGTTAGAAATTCTCCTTTCCTCTGTGTATGATGGACAGAAGACCTTAGCAGTAGCCTCCCTCAGCACAGCATCCCTCATTGATTTTTACCTGAAGATGCTTGCAGTAATTTGGCAATAAGCAGCTATTCAATTAATGCTCTTACTGCTGGCTAGGTCACAGTGGGTCCCCAATGCTCAGGCCACCTTCATAGTGGCCTGAGTTAGTGCAGGTTTCTTCTCATTTCACCTTTCCACAGATTCTCCTAAACCAAGAAATTGGTCAGGCTGGAATGACCGTCTCTGAGATAACATTATTATAACATTATTCCCTGAAATTTAAGAACAGCTTTGGCTTTATCTGTTTTAAACTCAAAAAAAGCTGCAGGCGTGTGTGTGTGTTCCACATTGTATACCTAATAACTATGGATAAAGAAGAGACAAGGTCCTATGTCCGCACCATCCCAGTTACCAACAGAAAAGACTGGAAAAAGAAATCTTCTGAATAGGTTCACCACTGAGACCAGACCACTTCGTACCACAACAGTAATGAATTTCATTTCAGCATCCACCATGTAGCTTCCTCAGAGAAAGTTCAGTCACTGGTACCTCCTATTCTGTATCAATGGCTCGACTGATAAAACCAGCTGCCTCCTCCAACTTGCGTGCCCAGCCAGAGGAGGAAGGCTGACATATCTCAGGATACATTGGAGAGCTGATGTATCTCAGAGCCCACAGGGGAAAGGAATACTAATTTGCAATTCTTGTTCAATTGCATAAGCTATCTATATTTTGTCTTTGTATATTCTGGTCCTGGAAAAGCATCCTCAGGCGTTCCTATTGTCCTTAACAGATGCAGGCCCCAGAGCAAGTAGACCAGTATCTCAGAGTTTTCTCTTTCTTCTACAACAAACGACATAATTCTAATGCCTGAAATGATACTGAGTGGACAGGTTGGATCCTTTGAAAACCTTCCATGTTCTGCAGAAGTCATGCCCAAAATGAGTGAAGCTCAGACACTGATTTCAGCTTACTCAGTTGTGTGCAAGTACCTCTGCTGTTGAGGGATCTGGGAGCTCCAGAAAAAAAGCAACACAACAGGGAAGGTTCATTCCATGTAAGTGCTATATATGGACAGCAATGCTCTTTTACATCTAATAATTATTTTAAAACTTACCTAAATACTGATTTATATGTCAAAGCTGTAAGCACTCCATTGATCCATTAAATGTACAGCTAAGGATTGCTTAGCACAACAGACTTGGTGGCTGTTATGGTCTATCAGACAAATGTATATTTAGCCCAAAGTTGAAGCATGCATTATTTACTTGGTTGACATTAGCAGCTTGATGAAGGTGCTCTGGGAGCTTTTACAAGACACCAATGCAATCCAGAGTGGCAGAAATGCTGGCAGATGAAGCCCTGACATAATGCCTCATAGCAGCTGTGTAGCATCAGCTCGTGGCTTGGTTCAGAGATGAGTGTGGATGCGCAGGCAGAAAGCAGGTGCAGGTTTTCCTAGGAGAGCTCACAAGCCATTTTGCCGTACGGCATTCTTTCTTCTGTCTTGAAGACTAAGTCAAGCTGCCGTACGATTGTAAAGCTAAATACCTTGTGATGGAGAAAAAAGGTCTTTTCCAAAAACGAAGCTGTGTTTGTTTTGTAATTGATCTAGGAGCCAGCTTCTCAGAAAAGCTCAACGCAAAAGAAAAAGGGTGACTGTCAGGCAGTTAGATATGAATAGGGACTGCTTCCGACAGTGTCTCCTTAATTAAGGTTTAGCAAGCAACGAAAAAAACCAACAAACCAACTGTATGAGGGAAAACAATCCCAATACAAAAAAAACTTTGGCTCTGTAGTTAATGTGATGCATTATTTACTCCACAGATTCACTGTTTATCCCTTCCTGATACCCACTTCACAATTTTCCATTTTGCCCATACCTGAGTACAAGATCCCTTTCGCTTTTTCCCTTCTCTCTGTCCCTGCTGTGATAGAGGATATTCAGGACAAAGCTATTTAGCATGCCTCATCTATTTAGATAAACCTGCAGGCAACGCACTTTTCCTAGTGAATCCAATGGTGACCTGTCTGTATCAGTCATGTACACTAGGAAAAAATGGGACTTTGTGCAAAGGAAAGGTCCTGGTTCTGAGTCGTTATTGTTAATCAGACTCAGAGCCCGTGGCTTTTCATGCATAACCTCCAGGGTAAGTCACTCTGCAGGGCTTTCTGGTTTTCTTATTACTACCCACAAAAATACCCTTTAAGGAAGTGCAGTCACTTCCATGGGGTTCTGACTGCACTGAAAGCCTGATGATATCCATCTTTTACTTCTCTCCCATGAGCAGCAGCACTGCCAGCAGCATCCAGCTCCACAACACACTGACTTTGGCATTTCTCTCTCCCAGCCTTGGTGAAGCATTAACCTATTTAGGTAGAAATACAGGAAACTAAGTGCTCTGAGGATCATACAACCGCTGTAATAAGTAGGCCAGCACGTGCACTGCCAAGCTCAGTCAAGGATAAATCCTGAGTCAAACCTTTGCCAGACAGTTTGTGATACTAGCTCAGTAGTCAGAAGGCTGTAAAAAGTCACATGGTGATATTTTCACTTTTTTTCTGTTGCTGTTCATGGGAAGATGAAGGTGTGGAGAGGAAGATCAGAATTTTTCAAAGTTTTTCCTGAAATGTTGAAACTAGAGAAAGAGTGTGTGTAGGAAAGTCTGAAAGTATTGCAAAATCAGGTATCTCCAGGACCCTGAGCTTTCAGGGGGAAAAAAGAAAAGGCTTGCAAACATCTTACATTGCACATGTGGCAATAATATTCAGTATTCCCTTGCCTATATAAAAGATGGAGCATAAATAAACACTGTAAACTACAAGTCCAATTTTACAGCTTTATGAAAGATCAAAGAGAACTAATAGCTAAAAAACAAGTCTGATCCTTCGGAACTTTGTGTGGAAGGTATTTAGGACCCTTTTGATTACTTGAAAGGGGTCAGTACCAGTCTGTTTTATTTTAGATCTCCTGTGTTGGCTCAAGTAAATCACCAGCCGTATTCTGATCAGTATGGTGGCACTTCAAACACTAAAATAGACTCCCTTTTATTTCAAGTCTACACACTGTAGAGAAAAAAGAAGTTGTACTTGGATCTAATAGGGGTATGCACGCTTGGCATCATGCATTTCCTAATCAACAGTACAGGGAGCCATGGTCAGTGCTATGCACTGTAAGACATGATTTTGGGTAAAGGACATTGAGCTGTCCACAGACTGCAGGAGTTTACCTACCCTGCTGTTTCCAGCATTGCCATAGGTGGTCTGAGCATGGCCCTTAGCCTCTCTCCTTGCATCTGTCTTTCCTTGCAGCAATGCTCCGAGTTTCTTGGCAACTGAAATAATAGAGTGAATATAAGACCTGTGGATAGCCTTTGCAAATATTTTAACCTGCTTTAACTACATTCAGAGCACTGTGCATGGCTTGTTGTGGTAAAGCAAGGGTCTTTCTGCATTTCCTTAGAAGAGGAAGCAGCAGAGGGGCTGGTCCTGAGACTGTCACTGCCCTGGCCAGTCCCACTGGTGTAAGCCGGGGCACTATACAGTACCCCCAGAAGAAAGGAGGACAGTCCTGACAGGAGCGTAGCTTTGAGGTATGAATTGCCTCCACAGAGGATCTTTATCATAAATCTTTACTGGCTAACACGGAAAGCGCCAAAGACCAAAAAATCAGTGGGGATATTTATGGCCAAAGAAGTAAGCAGACTTTTAGTCTTTGTTTTTGTTCTTTCCCTCTAAACCCCATTTTGCCTCTTAAACTTTCATCTTATTTTAGATAACTGGATAGTCAGTACACAAGGCAGATCACAAGCCGGGTGACCTGGCTGGCTGAACTTAGTCTGCCCTGCAAGACAGCTCAGAGTGAAGGGGGGGCTGGAGGTCTCGCTTCGGGGACAGGCAATGTAGGTTTTATGTTTTACCCATTTCTACTCATACCGATGAATATCTGATTCAAGCCAAGGTCTCCTCTGTAATCTTACACTATGATATTTAGAGCTTATTAAAAGACTTCTGAAACGATAGGAGCTATATTGATTAACTTGCATCTCTCCTAATGTAAGTGTCTTTATCCATTTTTCTCTTTTTTTTTAACCTGAGTTGAATTGAGTTGATGAATGGTGACAATCAGCTGGCTGAAGGGGAGTTCTCTAAGGCTTGCACTCTTTTAAACTCATGCCCCATTTTAGATAGATAGGCTGGGTGTGAGTAGGTTGTTACTCACGCCTGCAGACCCTGCCACAGACAAGGCCACCCAGGTGGATGTTTCCTGCAGATACACTGATCACATGGAACAGTTGGGCCCCACAGAGTGTCTGAACAAAACACGTAATGTAGATAAGGAGACAATTTGCTATGATGGGTATATACATACTACAGGTGAACTGTGAATGTCCATCACTAAATGCACCCCAAAGACAGAAGTTTTTTGCACACCAGATGAATTCCTCCATGATAATTACTTGAATTTCAGCAGCAACGCAGCACATGAGATAGAAGATGAGTGAGTGTCCCTCCACTATCAGTGCTTAGAGTCTAATACAAATGAGACCCTAAAGCCGGAAATAATTATTGACTTGTGTGGTTTCTTCCCTATTCTGCCCACATAATAAGAAACAGCAAAGCATTTCCAGTATCCACAGAAACCTGAAGCATAATAAGAAATGAGATTTCTATAAGGTGGTATTTTCCCTCTGATTATGTAGTATATTAGCTTGTGTACCCAGCTGAGAAAAAGTATTAAGCTTAGTTTACAGAGAAAACAAATAGAGGGGTGATACTTAGCCTTAGGGCTGGAGGAGTTCTTAATTTCTTCCATTTCCTCAACTCTTATTTATACCAGTCAGTTATGTTGCACAGTCACAGTTGGCTTGGGAGACCTGAAAGAGGGGTGAAGGGCAGCAGGAAGAAATGAACTTTTCAGATGATGGATGAAGTAGTGTTTCCACGTCCATAGCATATTAAAAGAGATTATTCTGAAAGAAACAGTGGTTGCTTCTCACCTTGTGGTAGCATCTGTCAAGTTTAGAGGGAATGGGTATTTTTCCAGTGTTTGTTATGAAATGAAGTGGGGTTGGAGGAGGAACTGATTTCCCTGTAAAACAGAAGCTTTCATCAAATCAACCATGATATTTTATTTCTGAAAATAAGAGGGAAAAAAAATTGTGTTCCAATGTTGAATTGGTTTCACATTCAGCTCCTGAAAAAAGGGAGAGAAACTGGGGCAGAGTAACACACAGAGAGAAAATTATTCCAGGGGAATTTTTTGATGGAGGCAATCCTACAAGAAAATTACTATTTTTCAAAGGATATGCATGGGGGCAAGCTCCCTTTCTCCCTCTCATACAGGTGGCAAAGCAGATGTTGAAACCAAGATCCATCCTGTTCCTGAGCAGTGCAGCTGCTCTGCTACTTAGGGCGGGGAGAGGTTTTCATGACATACTAATTATACTGGGGGGCTTGGCAAAACCCCTGTGGAGTTCCTTAACCAGGGGGCAGTGGATTGTAGCTAGAAGCCCAGCTATTTTCAACCAGAAAGAAAACACTTCATTTTTTTCAGGTTGAAGTACTCTGTCCTTCATTGCCACTACCACTCTCACTAAGCCTATGCCAGACTTTCATTCCTGATGCTTTCCCTATGTCATCTCTCTCCAAAAGGGACTTCGAAAAGGCAACAGTGGAGACCTCTGCTCTGGCTTCATTTCAGAAACAGACATAAACTCTCTCCAGCCTGTTCAGTCAGGCCCAGTCCTCAAACCAGTACAGCCCAAGTACTATATGGCTGCCCAAAGTGCAAAAATATGGACCAGGCCAAGAGGCTGCTGCAAGCCTGCCATGCCCTGAGGTGGGTTTCCTGCAGGGGGGTGCACGGTACTGCTGACGGGCAACCCAACCCATTTTGATAGAGACCAGATCTGGCAAGCAGCATATCTCCTCTGCTGAAGTTATTACTGACCAATTCTTTGGAGATGGATGCATTTCTTTGCTTCCCATATTCAGCTGGGCCAGCTTTTTTCCAGTCTGACACCGTTTGTCAGAAAACGTATCATTTTACGAATACTTTTATAAGAATATTATTCTGAATGGAGCTTTATCCTAAATGGTCAGTGTTTCCCCAAAACAAAGGCCAGCTTTGCTTTGTGCTTCGAGTGTCCTTTCTCCCTTTACCCACCTGGCTCCAAAGCTCTGGGGTCAGAGATCCTTCTTACTGCATGAGATGACTGTAGTATGTACAGCAGAGCCCTACTGCCCTGCAGCGAATCTGGATGTTATTGTAGTACAAACAGCAGCAATAGCTCTTATAGAAAGCAATGCTGTTTTTATGCAAACAGACTCCATCCTAATGAGCGGCTTTTTTGCTCCAGACCATCTTGTTGTTTTGGAGGGATGTATCAACATCATCTCTGCTATGGCTGTCTCCTGTCACAGCTGTAAACAGCAGGGAACTCTCATTCCCTTCTGAGGTGACAGTCTGTGTGGTGGCAGAATCTCTGCACCCTACCTTGCAGTGCTCCTAGGAAGATAGCTGGTTTACAAATCTCTGAGAGAAGTAGCTCTCAGTCTCTACGAAGTGAAGTGTTCTAAAAATTAAACCCGTGTAACATCTTGTGCCAGAATAAATCTCACTTTCAACTAAGTAAAACTTAGTTGTAGACTTTGCCTCTTCATTTATTTTCCTTTATTTTGATTTTGCATTGCTATGTGTAGACATATTTTCAGGTGGTTAAAAGGGACTTGCAATCATTCTGTGGAACACCTGAGCCTACGCCATGGATCAGTATTGATCTACTGACCACTGGAAAAGAAATGTGACTTGAAAACCTTCTGCCAGCATCAATCAGCTAATGCAATGGGGGAGACCCTGTCTTTCAGTTCCCTGAAGTCAGCACTGTTGACGCTTCTAGCATAATAAGGACATGAAACAATATTGGGCATGAGCTCAGTTTCAGAAATAAGAATATTTCACTGAAGTAGCAACCACAGTTGGTTTAGACTATAATTTTCCCACAGGCCAAGGAGAGGCAGTGCTTTCTGGATAGGTCACTGCATTACACTTAAGAAGTCTTCAACAGTATTTCAGCTGTGGCACTGTTTTCCAGGACAAGATTCTGTGTTTGACTCTGCCTCAGTTTCCTTGCCTGTGAGATTACGATGCAACCTGAAGCATACTGAAGGAGAGTGTTCCGAAAGAGCTGACTATATTATTAACAGTAACAAAACAAACACTGCTCTTTTTAATATGGGTATTACATTCTCAGACTGCAGTGCATTTACATCTGTACGCTGGAAATTTCCATTAAAGAAATACAGAAAGCTCAGACAGTCACAGATTCATATAGCATAAAACAAAATAAAGGGATCTCGAAAGAAACCAGTAATTCTTGTGACCAGAGCAATCCAGCAATTCAACAGTCAACTAATTCCCTCCAACAGGGGCTGGGCCAGCATGGATGCTTTCAGATTCACCACGCATAGATTGAAGAGGCATAAAAGACACAAGTCCAGAGAAGCAGGGCAGGCTAGCTTGCTCATATGGTTGTTCTGATAATTAAGGCTTACAGATAGGGCTCATCCATGCTCAAATAATGCCCAAAAGGAGGCAGGCAGAACAGAGCCTGCCTCTGGAAGGGTTTGACTCAACATGCTGCTAAGTTATTCATGGCATGTGAGCTGTGTGGAAGAGATCTTTTTATTTTGTTTTGTTTTAATGTTGATGGGAGAATTTTTTTCTTTTGAAAACAGCCTCCTAATGCATCAGGACAGATGCCTGGGATACACCTCATTTAGCGGCAATTGTCTCTGTAATGTTTATAACCCTCCCACTGCCATCCAATATACAGTCATCATTTATCCTCTCATTTGCCTAACACAGTGTTAAAATGCCCTTCCAGTGCTTTGTTTTGTTTACTTTTCCATTCCCTTGTGTCCTCATGTCAGAGATGTTAAAACCTCTTTTGAACAACTGACATCTCCATGTCAAGGATCTGTGACTGAAGGATGCTTTCTCCACTCTTTACCCTGCACCCTCTCCCTCCTGTTTAATTACAAGCTTGGGAGTGTGACACATCATCTATCATTCCTTGTTCATTATATTTAATAGATGCACAATTTTTGCTCTTCAACAAACTGACCAGACATATGGAGCATGTTAATCTGCTTGTGAAGTCTGCCCTTTTAAAATCAACAATGCCACTGTCTCCTCAGCTGAAATCTCAGGAAAGGTGGGGGTGGGCGTGGAGGGGGAGCATGGCGTGGGGACACATGGCAAAAAAAAAACCCATCAAAAAAAACCCCAAAACACCCAAACTACAAAGCTCCTAGTATCATTCTTAAAGATCATCTGTGCAGTAGTTTCTCACAGTCCAAGCAAGACTGCTCTGTTGTAAATGCCTTTACATATACATGACACAATCTTACATCTTTGCAAGTAGTAAATTGCTCTGACTTTTGTTCCTATTAGAAGATGGACTAATTTCACATATGAGTGAGTTCACTCATAGTCGTAAAGTTCCTGGGGCTGGACTTTTGTGCTGATGTATTTTGTCTCTGCCTACTGTCTCACACCTTGCCCTCATCGTCTACTCCATCTAATGCAGTGGCCTCCTTAAGATCAGGTGTCACCACCCCATTTTAATGATGATATTCAGTTATGTCTGTGCTTACTCACTTGAGAAGCCATTGGATCTATGTATGAAATTTAGCGCATCTTTCTAGCTTGGCTTGTGTAGTGCTTATCATAGTGTTTCCAGATGGACCCCATGCTACTCTCTTAGGACTCTTCTCCACCCGGAAAAAAAACTACAGGCAATTCTGGTGATCTTATACACAGACTATGATATATTTAAGACCACTTGTGTGATGAGAGTTGGGTGGGGACATAGCCAGATAGTCATGCGATGATACATAAACCCCTAAGCCTTTATGAGCTAAATCAAGAACATAGGCAGCTTCCCAAACAACCTTCCACAAGATTATGATCTTGAAACAGAATATGAGCACAGTCCTGCTTTTTGTTTAGCCACAACTGACAGATGTGGAATTGATGCCTTCTGCACAGATAAGATTGAAAGCAACACCTTTTCCCTTCATGCAAGTGGTTCAGGGACCCCAATAAAAACTGGTTTGAATGAGCAGGGCCGCAGCCATGCTTGGCCTGAGAGCAGGGAGATCTGTTATACTAACACTTCATCTGAAGCTCATATCCACTGTGCATCAGAGACAATACAGATAATCCCAGCCATTAAGGAGAACAAAAATTTTCTAGGACACACTGCTGAAGTTCAGCAAACACAGCCCAGGTTAAATAATGCAGACAAAATATCTAGTTTCTATTTTCCTTGTTCCTTAACTTTCCCTGGAATAAAACAATGCACAGTCAGCTCAGTGATTTTGAGTAGTTCCTTGAAATTTAGACTTTGCTTGAGCAATGAAGTTACTCTGAGGCATTAAAAGCATAGAGGACTGAAGGTGAGAAATTTGTAGAGAGTATGGCAAGCATGAAAACGGGAATAAGAACTGTACTGTTAGTGGATTTATACTGTTTATCTCTCACTAACCATAGAGGTAGCTTGAAGAGCTCTCTATCCTTTTGGTATTGTTTTCACTGTGTCAAGCAACTGTGCCAACTGACAAGTGAGAGCTTCACCTGTAAGTATATCGATGACATTTGGAGTAAGTCCACGAGAAGCATGTAGCAGTGTTGAAAATCTATGTGCATGAAGCTTTGGTCTCAGGAGAGATCCCAGGGGAGTCTTGAAAAAGCCTTAGATCTCTGATAAGTAGTGACCCTCCAAGAAAGCAATGCCTGGTCCAAAAATGTAAACTGTAAGGTGATGCAGCCAAGTATTCCTTCTTGATGCAACCTGGGTTTAGTAGGCACTGAAAACTGGTCCTTTACAATGTGTAGTAATGCAAATCCATCTATATCAAGGATGTTCCTGTCTAGATTGGAAAAAAAAAAACAAAAACCAAAAACATACACACACAAAAAAACACCAGCTAACAAAAAAACCCCAAAAACCCAAACACCAAAACAAACAAACAAAAAAAAAACCAGGAAAAAGGCAAGAACAAAAATCAAAAGCTTTGGACACTTTGTTACAGCTGCGTGTGGTTGGCAATTACTCTGGTATCAACTGCTGCTGAATAAGCCTTTATGTTCTGTGCTGAGTAACATTCATTCTTTGGTCAAAAGCTAGGCTTATGGAGGGCTTCAGCTATAGTGTTTGTACCACTGTTCTGCTGCAGAGGCTGCTTCGTTTATAAGGTGTAAACTAATGCTTTCTACTACTTTCTTTCAGCTACTTTGACACTGTGTGTTGGCTGCTGGCCAAGCATTAATAGTAGGTAAGAACAGCTTTAGTGAATCAGATCAAAGGACCACCTGACCCAGGAACAAAAGAGTAACAGAGACGATAACAACCTGAAAAACACGTATGGTGTTCCCTTGATAAAACCACCCTGCAGTCTGCAGTTTAGGGACCTCCTGAATCAGAGACTGTATCCACATTTCTGTGTTGAATAGCCCTCGAGAGACCTATCATCCTCTCCAAATGCATCTAATTGCTTTCTGAATCCAGTTATATTTTGCTCCTTGGCATGTTCAAAAGCTTCATTTGTTACAGGCTAATGAGCTTAATAAGCTGAAGCTGTGGTTTTATTGAAAGGTTAATGATTTCAAACATTTAAATAGTTAAATCAACTCCTTATCTGGGACTGGAGTGAAATAGGAAGGGAACAACAACCCCAGCTCTTCTGGGAAGGGTAC
Organism: Falco biarmicus; assembly: GCF_023638135.1. NCBI lineage: Eukaryota > Metazoa > Chordata > Aves > Falconiformes > Falconidae > Falco > Falco biarmicus. Next base: position 24,640,165 of record NC_079296.1, read on the forward strand.
TGAGGATTTTTTGAGGTATTGTGTATCTTGTGTCCTTCCTGATTGCTGGTCTTAACTTACCACTGAGGTGTTCCAGCTCACACTAGTTTTGCTTTTACTTCTGTTGTGCTGGGCTAAGGTTACATTAAGTCCCAAACTGGGACCATTTCTTTTATCCACAGGATGGTTGTGTCTCAAGCTGCAGTTACTTTTGCTGTTCTGTAACACCTGTTTCTTAATATTATGTAACTAATGTACCTGATGATTCATCACTTGAGTTTCTACTGCCTGTAATGTTGGTCAATCAATCTGTCAATAACTTAGCAGCTTTACTTCTTAAAGTGTGTTGTTTCGACCACTTAAGGTGTAGTGTTTTCATCACTATAAGTCCAAGGACTGCTTTGTGATTGTAAAATACAGCTTTGCATCATAATACTTGAGAAAAACTATAAAAATGTAGAATGAGGGACCCCTTATGTATAGGAAAGCAACTGGGAAAGCCCTACGTTTTGGAAATAGTTAAATATCATTGATGGTAATGTCATCTTTGGAGAAATAGAGCATTTCCTTCTGCCAGGTCATCTAGAAACAAGCAAACAACAACACAAAAAAAAAAAAAAAGGAAAGGAACATGGAAAAAGCATTTTGTATGTTTTTCTTTCCAGGAACATTGGGTTCATACAGTGCCCAAGTAAGCAGAGGAGTGAAATTAAGACAAATGGTAGTAAAAGAATCCCAAAGGTGGCTTCTTTATAATGCCTTTATAAGGAAGTGCTCCACTGCACTTGCTTTTAAGTTTAGTGCCTGCCTTGATGGCTCTTAAGACCCTACTTGTTATTGAAATGTTGGATATTCTGCCTTCCTGTCTTTCCTTCCTGAACTGTCCGACAAAAACAGGTAGATGAAGGATTCTGCAGTCTGTAAGTCCTAGTATAGTTCTGTTAGGCACATTGTTTTATCAACATAGACCTCTCTATCCAGCTAACTGCAGGGGTAGCCTATAAAGGCCCACTTGGAAAGTATACGGAACTCAACAGAGACTCCCATTAACTTAAACGGGTCTAGACCAGGCCTGAAATGAAATCTGTCTCAAATTGCCAGTTGACAAAGAACCAGGATAGTGGTTTTGTTTGGAAGAAACTGTGAAATAGAGAAGTAAAATGGGCAGGAGTAAAGCAACAAAAAAAAATAAAGGCAATAATTCAGGTTGGTAATTGGGAGAAAGCTGCTAACCAGCAGAGAAGAGCTCTGTAAAAGCCTCTCAGAAGGACTAGCAAAGGGAAGAAATCTAACTGGTTTCAGGACGAGTATTGATAACATAATGGGACAGTTTCCATTGTTCTCCCACTTGCAACAGCAGGGACCAGACTTCAGAAAGTCTTTTCTCTGGTCCTGCAACCACTCACTTGCATTAACCTTCTTCTGTGTGGTTTCCAAGGTCTGAGACTTTTCCTCATATAAACTAGCCTAGAGGGAAGGCGGACAGTTTGCTTTTGAAAATCTGTCTTTTTCTTGGTCTTCTAAACACTGGAGGGGGAATGGTGCTGCAGTCGTTCTGTTGGCTTCTGTTATGCTCAATGCTTGCCTCTGATAACATCATTTTTCCAATCAGCTTTTGTTGGTTTCAGGAAGCATAGAACACTGGACAGCACGCATTCCTGGGATCTGACACGCACAGGTTCAGTTCCCTGCTGATGACAGATCCTGCTGCCCACGGCCAGCTCCAAGGACACTCTAGGTATCTACAGTCTATAGAAATTGAAATATTATGACAAATCATGAGTGCAGCTGCCTCCCATTTATTACTCATGTTGAGAGAACAGAAATACATCTTCCACATCCATGATTTGTTTATGACACAATGTTCCACCCCAAAGGCCTCCAGTTTGATTTTCACTGCTAACCAGGCGGCAAGGCTGAGGGGCACAGCCCATTTCATTTGTCTAAACAGAAGCTTCAGAACCCCAGAAATAAGCGCTACGTGGAAGGGGAACCATTTCCTTAGGAAACTTGCAGAAGAATTTTGGCAAAGGAGAAGAGCTGGCCACTAAAACCCAAGTGCTTTCAAATAAGGCAGCAGGGTGAGTAGTACACCAAGGCTGAACCATTATTTTTAAATCTAGATGAATGGTGTTAAAACCTAATCATATTCTGAAAAGAGAGCACTTAAAGTATTGCACTGAAGGCCACTGACAATAGGAGGAAAGAAATGAAAAAACAAGGAGGCTATTAATCGTTAAGAGAATGGAAAGACCAAAAGGGTCGCCTTTTTCCTCTAGCTAAGGAACAGAAAGGAGGCTGTCTAATCTTGCAAAGAAGAAAAGCCTGAAATATCCTTAGAGGCAATGCTGCCTTTTTAATGTACACAACTAGCTGATAGCCAAAGGCAACAGAAGAAACAGTGAAAGGGAACAGCAGAAAGCTGAGATTCAGTGTTAGGGAGCCTGCGGGTATGTGGTTTAACCAGACCACTAAGGATTTTTCCACGATAGAGCCTCAGATGTCAAATTAAATCAGCACGCATAACATCAAGCTGTGGCCATTGTCTTTAGGCACTTATTTGGCCCACTGCAAATGCAAATTAAGATGACTAGTCTTAACCCTTTTCTGTTGTTGGCTAAGCTACATTAAAATGCAAATTCCTTTGGATTTTCTGCAGGCACACCACCACCGGTCACTGGACCATGGTTATGTGAGCCATGAATCTCAGGCATGTGATAGAGCCATCAGTCACAGAATCCCATAATCACTTTACTACGCTCTCTAGTTCTGGAGGAGTGCCTGGTACCACATGGGGCTTAGCAAACGGTCAATGCTCCACATGCTTGGAAGAGATTCATTTTACTGCAGGTCCAATTGGCTGTCCCTAACTACAGGAAAACATCATGGGGTTTCTCCTGGTTTCTCTTCTGGGAAACTCAGCCCTTAATGGAGCAAACCCCAGCATTACTGGGAGCAGCAATTTGGAGATGTACATGGTTTGGCAGTTTTCCTCTTGTATAAATGAGTCTGGGATTTGCTTTAGCAACTGCTGCTCTTTTTACAGTGCCAATTTATACCTCAGTAGGAATGTTTCCCTATAATGCAGTTGTTTAAGGAAGTATTTTATTTTTGCAGTGCTTATTTATCTACCATTCAGATCATGCAAATGTTTTGGATGTTGCTCTACTCGAATCTATACCATCCATTAAATTATTCTGATATGCAAATATTTCATAACCTCAGTTTTGTTTCTTTTAGTACCATCCCTATCCACAGCATTATCTGAAGAGATAAAAATAAAAACAAATCTTACAAAAAATCAAAAGTTATTTCTGTTACTTCCATATATAACCCTGAGAGTTCATTTAGATGGGATTATTTTAAAAGATTATTTGAAGAGACATAGATTAGGAATATTCTGCCTGAAAAAGTCAAACGTAATTGAAAAGCAATTATGCAAATGCAGGTGTTTAGCTTCCCACTAACTCCGTGTTATAGCCTGAAAACTGTCTCAAACCATCAACTTAAATACTTTTGGCTGTCCTAGAACAGGAAAATCTTGGCTGAATTGTAACCCTGTTTGTTTAATGGTGATCGTGTACAAAGTGAATGTTTCCAGTGATAGGGCTTCAAAAGTTAATCAAAAGCTCTTAAGAAACTGTGCCTCCAGCATCTATAGGAACCCAGAGGAAGCTACTGAACCCAGCAGGCACTGATTTGATGGCTATGCCATCAAGACAAGGAAATGGAAACAACATACTGCTTCTTTTTCCAGTTGCTGGGATTTAGTACACAACATCCTAAGGATCCATCCACCATTTGCCTCTGAGCCTGTCCTGTGTGCAAGGGACTTGTTTCTCATTCAGTTTTTCAGCATGAGTGGTTGCTGCATGCCGATTAGTTTTTCTTAATTTTTTCTCACAGTCGGAATTGTGCCATGTGCAAGCAATTTGTATTGACCTTCAGTACAAACTAGCAGCTGGAATTGAATGGCAGCGGGCCCCTGAGAGGTGGCTTACAGTGTAGTAGAGCTGCAGCCAAAGGCCTGAATTCATCCTGCCTATCTTTAGTGTCTAACTTGGGAGTTTCATTTCTTCTAGTGTCAGGAAGCACTGCAAAGGGTCCTGAGAGATGGGTCAAGCCTTGCAATATCTTCTGGCAGTGCTTCTCTTTCTTAATTAACAGAAAAGAGGACTTGGGATGACACTGGCTTCCAGTGCAGCAGATACTTCCGCCGATCTTTAGATACTTTACTGTATCTGAAGTCATATGGAATGAACCTGGGCTACAGTCAGCAGCTGGGACACTTCAGAAGCTTGCCCTTCTGAGGCAGTGGGTGCTGGGCAATGTGTTAGAGAACAGCTGGACTCTTGTGTCAGACAGGTCATTACAATCATGACTGATAAAAAACTGTCCACAGAACCAAAACACAATCCTGCACCTCCAATAATCCCATTTCTAGAGGATTACCGTGACTGAAGGTGCACAACTCTGTCTAATACGAAAGGCAGTTTTTTGATGAAGGGCTATTGGCAATCTTTGCCTGCTTCCTGCAATTAGTGCTCACAGTAGCAAGACTTCCAGTGAAAGGGCTAAATAAATATAAGTGAAGAAAAATAGTAAATCATGCATTATTTTCAGTCAGAGCCACCAGAACATTGCTCAAGCTGGTTTTCTTATCAGTCACTCTTAGTTTCACCCTTATCAAGTCATCACCAAGCAGACCTTAAAAACCGAAGGAAAAGTAGGTCAGAATGAAAAAGTAATTTAAAGCTCTTCCAGGAATATTGCACTTTTCCTTATTCCCTGACGTGACAGACCCCTTATCAGTGTAGACACTCAAGGTCTTTCCCATCTATCTGTCGCATCTACCAAGGAATTAACTTTACCCAATCATCTTTTTCATTCTAACTGCTCAAGACAGAGGCCATACAGCACCTCTCTGGTAAGAAAGCATTATGCACAAGAACTCACTCAAATCAAGGAGATAGGAGTAAAATAAAAATAATTCATGTCAGGCCCATAAATGCCCTTTTCACAAAGAAATAAGCAGATATCAAGCCAGGAGATCATACGGTCATTATTAGTGCTTATTTTAAATGAGCTATTTTTCTCATTGCTCTTTTGTTTGGTTGTTGTTTGTCCTGGGAAGTAACAGAGCTGGCACTGAAAAACTGTAGGAATACTTGCTCTTGCAATAAGGGAAAAAACCAACTGACCTTATTGTTTTGGAGGGATGTAGGGGGAATATTTAAAGAGATGTCGTTTTAGACAGTGAGAGCAAGACTACTGCTACTCATAAGAAACACTCAAGTGAAATATGTTTTCCCAGTGATTTTTTGTGTTTGAGTCATCCATAAGTTCCTGAGCACAGGAAAGGCCTGGGTGTGTCTGAAATACACTGTTTGAAACTTGTCTCATTGCTCGCTTTTTTTCCTCTTGTTCTGCTGAGAGAAGGAGGGGACTGTTGCCTGGCTCATGTGATCAATACAGCCCTGGAGCTGAACCAGATGTGGTTCAGTCCCAGAATAAGCTTAGATAGCTCCGCACAGCTGCCCACCGCTATCTCCTTATCTATTTGCGTTTCCTTAAAAAAGCACTGGTGTATACAGAGCACAAGGAGGACATCAAATATTCCTGATGGTGGTTCAAAAAAGAAAATACATACAAACATCTTCTATGCAAAAGATTATCATGGGATCTATATTAATTTTTCATAAGGCCTAATTTGTTAGTAAAGGAAGAACAGGCGTTTTTTCTGAGGTTTGAGGACGGGAAAGGTTACGTTTTAACATGTAAGTAGGTTTGCAAGAAAAATTGAAACCTTTTAGTGTTTTTGGTTGGTTTTGTTTTGTTTTGTTTTTTTATATGCAATTGATGACCTAAATTGTGGACTCCATGCTTTTCTGCTGTCCCCTCTTCAGGCCTCACATGCATTTTTCCCTTGTAGGTTCTTCTGTCTAGAGTTCTCCATGCCATTAGCTTGGGTCTCATATTTTTGCCGTAATAACTCCACCCCCCACTTAATTAAAAAGGAATCATCTATCTATCTCCTCTTCCAGATTGTTTCTACTTAAGCCAAATTTTTTTATGTTAAATCAGCCTCCCAAATGACTCCAGCTCATGACCAAAGATGGCACATCCTTCAGGTCTGCAGTGGGTATCAGAGACTATGGGGAAAACATGTGAGAGGTAGCTGAGTGCCACTGTCTGCAGCAGACAAACCTAAGTGTGTTATCTGCAGGTGAATGGATGTGCAATCAGTAGTCCCTGAGATGCTTCAGGGAAGCTGACACGTCATCATGTATCTTGCTCGACTTGCCAGGACTAAGGGCATTTTGTTAAAAATCCAGTGTGAAAGACAAGCAGACAAGCTGAACAAATTGTTCACACTTACAGAAAATAGAGAGCTAGAAAATGGATTATAACAACTAGATTCCTGTGTCCACCGAGTTCCCATGGTATTAATGAACATTACCTTTTTTTATCTTTTTCTTGTTTGTGTGGTTCCTTGTGATACAGCAACAATGCTCCTCAAAGCTATCCTTTTATCACGGAGACATAATTTAAAAAGTGTTCCTATCTAGTCTGCAACACACCATGTTTTTCACTTTTCTTCCTACATCCAAAATATGTGGTACACGTTGAGCTAGCCACACATGCCATTCTTCCCTTGTCACCTGCTTCAAATCCCACTTGTTTCTCCAAATGAATATGTAAAACTCAACTACACAAAACACTGAACTCCCTACACAGTGCGTCCAGGCACTCATTTATTCTGAAGTGATGCTATCCAAGGAAAGGGTTTGAAACATGCAATGCTCTCCTCCACCAGATGTTGGGCTGCTTTAAATGCAAATAAATGCCCAAAGAGAAAATAAGACAATGGAATACAATACATTGCTGAGATATGGACTAGATTTGTGCACAACCAAACTTCCTTGTCGTTTCAGAATTTTTTCAGGTTTCTTTCCAGCACAATTTCATTTTTACCCCCTTGTGGTGGTATGTCCTGCTGAGTGCAATGTTCTTGCAAAGTTCCTGTTTTCCCCTTCACTTGCTCATATATATCCTCAGAGTAACAAGGATATATATTTGTCTGCAAACTTTTACTTTCCCTGCTGGAGATGTTTATGCTCCCTGTGTATAGCAAAGCAGCAGCTACTCACTGCCACTGAGACTGCAGAGGACAGGAGAGAGAGATGAAAGCAGTGTTTTTCTGTCTACCGTCAGTGCTATCACTCAGGGTGAACCTTCAAATTTTTCACCCAATATCTTTTCTCAGATGGCTGCCAAAAGCCCTGCCTAAGATTGATCAGACTTAGAAGACTAACATTGGACTGAATATTGGGTGAATAACTGAGACCCTTTTACATGGGTACATAGCCTTAGGGGATATGGGATAAACCAGAAGATAACATTTCTTCATGGCAATTTTCTTCCATGCAACAGAAGAGGAAGGACAGAATGAGAATTAGAGGTTTCTCTTCATATTTCTTTGTTCCTCCCTCAGAAATATCCCCTCCCCTTATCATCTTCATAAAGTTTCATAAATGTCCTTTTCCCACTTCTGACTTTTGTATGCTTTCTGCTCTCTCCCCCCATTCACAAAATTATGTACTCACATAAAGTCCTGTTCCTCAGCTTTCCCTTCCTCTTCCTCATTCCATCTGTAGCCAGATTTCCATGTATCCTTTCCTAGGTTCCCTTCTCTAGGCTTAGATCCTCCATATGCAAAACCAATCTCCCTCCCATTGACTAAATACCTATCAGGAGGTTTACACATTGCATGCAAACATTTGAGGAAGATGTCTGGCTGTCAAGACAACTCAGGCCAAAGACTGACATTGATCACCAGGAAACTTCCTCTAAACACACACAGAAAAAGCTGAAACTAAGCTGATATCATTCCACTCATGTTTAATGACTGATAGGAGTTTTAAGAAGTACAACGTGGGGGATGAATTCCAACAGAAAGAAATGCTTAATGCTGCTTCTAATGCCAGGTTTCTGCAGGTAGCTCCAGATAAATTGAACAAATTAAACAAGCAACAAAAATAACTGCTTGAAGGAAAAGTTTCTAACCATGGTTTCTAACCATGCCTAACCAGGACACGGTACAACAAAATTTCAGTTTTATATTTACTAGGCCTGCACTTAAAAGGCTTCCATTTTTACTCAGATGGTTTCAGACAGGCACCCATGGAACGTTATTGTAAAGGGAAGGGGCATTAAAGCAGAAGTACACCACTCAGGTCCTCTGGTCTGAAAGAAAATTCGAACTTTCTGCTGTGACACTGAGCTGACATCTCAATTTGAAACAAAGTGGTGATGAAAGGACAAGCTCCTTCTCAATGCCTGTTTACTGAGGAAATAATGAAAAAAATAGAAATCAGGAAAAAAAGAACATGATTTATTTTCTTTTAATTACTAACATGAAATGTTTTGCAAACGTTTTAGATGGCCTCTTGCTAAGGATAGTATTTTAAGCATTCTACAAAGGCTTAAACAAATTAACAGAATTATTAAGTAAACAGATATGAAGATTTTTTAAAAAAATTATGAGCTATGTTTTAGAGAGCCATGAGTAAATGAGAGAGGATGACATCTTCATCTAATTCCTGAAAAAAATTCTTCTTTAGGCCGAATTTGCCTTTTAGACTGAATGTCCCCCACAACACAGTGTGGTTTGTCCTCCTGAAGAAGGGTGGTTAGGCTACACAGAATGATTGTTTGTGAAAATCATCCTGTTTTGAAACACAAAATGCAAATGACAAAAGGAAAGCACAGGAACTGAATCATCTGTGAAACAGGACAGACCATAATGACAAACTGAGACCCCTGCGCTACTTTGTTTTTTGGATAGGAGGATTATTTTGCAGATTGCTTTATCAAAGCAAGCATAGACAAAACCCCTGATCAATTTTTTTGCTAGACATGCCTTCATTGTGTAGGAATTCCTTGTTCTTTCCTTAAAAAATGTGTGAAGTTGCTGCTAAAAACACTGAAAATAATACAAATCGCAGCAATCATAGTCTGTGGCTTGCAGAGCCACTGGGCACTCTGCCTTAGGGGGTTTCCAAGGAAAGGAGCAAATTCAGGGTCTTGATTAACTGGGCTCTGAGAGGTGAGATGGAACAGAGAAGCCTAACAGATGAATAGTGGGGATACAATAGGAAAAGAAAATGCAACCACATGAATAACTATCCCTTCTGGATGTTAAAGGATCTCTGCTTGGCTTTCAAAGGGTTTGTCAGGTGGAGGTGTCTGTTCTCTGGCTACCAACTGTGATCTAACAACCCTTGAAGGTGGAGCTATTATTTTTACCAGATATTTTCACAAAGGAATGTACTTTCCGAAAAGAAAGAAATGATAGTAATAAGGCTGGTTCTGAAATGTTTTGGCTTGCTGTGAATTTTGCATAAAAGTGAAAAGGGGTTAATTTTTTAAAGGAAAAAAGAGCACAGTTTTTGTTATATTGATGACTTCTTTCTTCTTGACCAAACGAAGGCTCAGCAGAGAAGGGAGGTTAACACTGAGAGATTTCAACACTTGCCTCCCTCGGGTCATTACTAAAATAAATCATCTCTCTACATATATTGAAAAAACAAATTTCATTGTTTTTTCATTAAATCTTGCATTATTACAGCTGCCATGATCCATTTTCTGGCTAGGAAGTTGCTCACAGCATGACTGTGCTGTGGCCTCCACTGGATGATGCACAGCACCAGGCACATTCTCCGAGGGGGATATTCTTTGTTTGCTAAAAGAAAACACTGGCACAAAAGGACTGCATGTGATATGCTCAGTTTGGGTCTCCTAAGCAATCTCAGCCCCTTGCTTTTCTCACCGAGGTTTAAACTCCCTCTAGTGTGTTTTGAAGCCATCTGCGGGAATTAGTCATCCGATGGAAGGGTTTTCCCTTTGGGTTTTGTTGAAGAGGGGGAATTGAGCTGCAAAACACTCCTTTCCGTTCCAGTGTGTGCAAGTGGGAACTTCATGCTAACACAAAGCAATTTTATTTGTGCTTACAGGAGGAATGGAGGGTGGGAGTAGGAACAGCACCTTTGGATGCTGCTGGAGGAGTTGAAGCTCAGCACCTGATCACTTCCCCACCTCAGGACTCCTGCTTGTCCCACAGGGCTCTCTAGCTGCCACTGGGTCCCCACTGGCTCCCTGTTCCCATTTCCAGCCACTGAGACCAGCCAGCCCAGTTCTGTCTGCAAATCAAGAAAAAAAAAAAGAGTGGGGTTTTACACAATTTTCCATGAAGATTTCTTGCTATATTTCATGGCAACCCGACGAAGGATATGGTTAAAAAATATGTAGTGCATAAATAGGGATCTCGAGGCATGTTACACTTTGAAATGAAGCATAACACCCTCTGGAAGTTAAATGGATCAACAGAAATTTCAGTGAAATTTTAAAAAAGTTGACAGGCTGGCCCTAAATATTTTTCTCTTTTTTTAAGGTGGGGAAATGATTCCTTTACTGAATCTGGAAATCTTCTGCAAATATCTTACTGCAGAGCAAGCTTTTCTATTTCTTCCTCCATGACATTGGTGGTTGTGATTGCGCAGCACCTTAACAGGTGGCAAATTCATATGCCAAGAAAAAAAAAAAAAAGAGTAAGAGAAAGATGGAGAATAATTCATGGTCTTACTAAAGGAAACAGCCTCAGAAACAGCTTGCTAGGGGACGACTGCCATGGACTCCCAGCCTATGTCGTACATATTTCAGATCCATCAATATTTTCCTTTACAGAGGCACCAGCGTGGGAGTACTGAAAGAAAGAGGAAATAAACAGGCTGTGTTAGTTTGTCTGGCTTCCTAGAAAGTGCTAAATTGCTCAAATGCTGCTGGGGCCTTTGCTGAACACACAGCTCTGGTAACCAGCTCAGCCTGTCTCGCTGATGGACTGTCTCTCTGGGGGTGCAAAGCACCCGATTTATAAATATAGCAGAACAACATTGGCACCTACAAGCCAGGTGCCCCAGAACCCTTTGGTATTTTTTTACACTACATGATGTTTCTTTATTTGCGATTAATTACGGAGTATTTCACAGGTCTTCTAGTTTTACGTCTTTAAGATACAACGAACAATCGGGGGGCTTTTTTTACAGCTTTTCCCCCAAACCACAAGAATTATTAAGTCTATACTTTGTAAAAGAGTGAATCACTTGAAATCCACATGGCTCCTGGAGATGAGGTTTTATGAAAATCATTGAGTTATCTGAGATTCATCAGTGTTATGAGCTTTGACAGGACTAGTCTCCCTAAACCTATCAGTAAATTGAAGGACAGGTCTAAGGTCAAGGAAACTAAACAAGTGCCTCGGGCAGGAACCTGCAGAGGGTTATAAAACAGTTATTGCCTGCTTAGATGATGTCTGTGCTCTGGAAAGCTGGGCTGACAGCTGATGGCTGGGCATGTGGCAGCCCTGGGAAAAGCTGGCAATTGTCTGCACGTGAATCAGCTCCCTGTTGTGTTGTGTTAAATGAGAACAGGATTCAGCCAGCGGGTCCTCACCTGAGCTCCCCCTGGCAAGTCAGAGCAAAAGCATCTTCTGAGAAAGGTCTTCTCTTAGCTTTGCTTCTGCTGCTCATTGAAAACAAGCATCTTTCCTTTCGTTACTTTCTCCCCCCTTACTGAAAGTTCATTTTGGTGTATGTAGAGGGAAATCTTCTCCCACAACAACAGACTGAAGGTGTATAGGACAGGTAGATATTTTTTTCCCTGTTCATCTTGAAAGGAAAACAGAAAATATAATATATCTTTAAAGGAAAGCAGTGATACTAGTGGGTGTATTTCTGTCAGTATTAAGTTGCATGGAGATTAAAACTGTTTCCGTGAGAAATCTCTCAGTGCCTTCCTTTCTGGTAGCAAACAAGCAAAGTGACAGGCTGTGAAACACAAGGTACTGTTTGCTTTTATTGTGGTTTATTTCCCATTACACCTTACTTGAGAACAACTTGCTAATTCAAAATGGCATGGGCAGAGCTGTGGAGTGTTTTCGCTTGCTCTTCCTCGCAGATTTTGGACCTGTTAAATAGAGATTCACGAGGCATTAGTACTGCTCTGCTCTGTGGGCATCTATGAATCCTGCCGCTGCTCCACTAGCTGTACTTTGCCTTGTCTTTCTCTGAGTTAAACTAGGCTGCACAGACAAGCCATATCAATCAAACCATGCTTCAGCTGAACAGCTTCCAGCCACATGGCAAAGGTAAGGCTTCACCATCTTCTATGCTAACCAAACCTCCCTGCTAGGGAGTATAATCAAAGCCTTTCTGACTCTTTTCTTGCAGGTCAGCATTTGCTTTTTCAGTTTGGCCACAGCCCAGGCCCTGCTGTCCACTGAACTGGCCATGGGTCCTGGTTCCCACTGTCCGGCATGTGGCCCTGGATTCTCACACATGACAGCAGGCTGCCAGAGAGGTGAAGACAGCAGACACCTGGGGAGCACACCCTGGGCACAGCTCCCACCAGACATACCTATGTGGATGAGAAGCCTTGAGATGGTTGTGCCTGGGAGAGGTGAAGGTATATTTAATACTTAACCTGTGAAAGACCTAATAGTCTTTCTTGCATTCATTCAAAACGGCACAGAAGTAATTACTGCTAACTCTTTCCTGAGGTTTTCCTTCGGACACCAAAACTGAAATGGGTGCTTTTGCAATGCAAACAGAAGTGGTGGTGACTGCAACAACTGAAATACGCAGTGGTGTTTCCATTAGCAGGTGTCCTAGTGATGCTGTAAGTAGGCAAGTTTCAATAAAAAGTTTTACAATCAACAGTGGCCAGCCCCCTATTTTGTTTAAAACTATAAAAACATCTGGCTGCAAACTCAATTTTACCAAAAAGAAGAATCTATGATCAACAGAAATCAAAACTGTTTTGATGAAAAAATGCAGAGTTTATGTCAGAAAGCTAAACGCTTGATTTTCTGGATTTCCATCCAATTTAAAATGGAGATGTCTGTTTAATCAAGAAAATATTTAGAGAAAAAATTCTCAGCCATATGTATTTAACTTTCCTTGATGACATGTTCTTTTCTTTCCTGAAAAGCTTGTCTCAACATCAAGTTGTGTTTGAGTAAGTTATTCAGGACCAACCAGCTGTTTCCAGATAGCACCATGGGTCAATATTCTTACTCAGTAAGAGCCCTACACATGTCTGCACAGATCCTGCGTTAACTCCACAGTTCACGCAGCAAGGCCAAGAATAGAGGGACCACTGATGTGGTCTTCTCAGGAGTTTCCTCCATGACCAGTAGAGAGGAGGTAAAATTCATTCTCTTTAATGATGAGGGATTACAACAAGATGGGACAAGAGGACTCCAGAAAGTATAGGGGAAGATTTTTCTTCTCCTTGATGTGAAAAGGCAGAATTAAACTCTGCTCCTTTCCTACATACTGATGAGATTGAGCTTTAGAGAGGATTTGGGTCCCTTAACAACTGTGTGGGCTCCTCTGGCAGAGCTCCCTTTCTGTAAAAATCCCTCTTAGGTCTCTCTCTTCTGTGTTAGAAATGGAGATACATGGCTCCATGCCATCCTCTCTCTTCCCTACACTGTTCCCTGCTCCCCATGGCTTCATCCATTCCTGAAAGGACCTGCTCTGGTACTAGCAGTAGAAGCAAGGGCAGCCTGAAGTGGCTCCTGCTGTGACGGCAAGGGTGAGGGTGTTCCAGCCAGGTGAACGGATCTCTCTGATACGATCTACACTTCTCAGCACAGAGGGAGAAGAATGGCATGTTAAACATGATGGCATCATCAACTCCATGAAGCGCCAGCATGGCTGTGTCCAGGAGCAGGTCAGGCTCCCTGATGGCCGACTGTCCCCCACTGCTGCCTCCCCAGACCATCCGTGCAAAAAGCCAGCGGTCATCTGCTCTGCCAAGTCACCCTGACTCTGGCGCAGGGTCCCAACTGCTTCAAGAGCGCTCTCTGAACAATCCAGGACTGCTCCTCTGGCAACACCCAGGCAAGCAGGAAGATAGGTTTTAGGACACATTCACACAGTGCTTCAGAAATGCAAATACAGGTATCCTCTCTGCACAGTGCCCTGCACCACCACTTAAATCCTACACAGTATCACTTGGTTAGAGAGCTCAATTGGTCTGTTAAAAATATGATCTGAAAGTGAGACATGTTTTACTTTATTTAGTTAGTTTTAGTTAGATGTTGACCACAGCATCCTGCTATTTTGACATGCAAACCTATCACCTGTGCTTTAAACTTACCCCCCTCTTTCCCCAATAATGCCTCTGATAATCACAAAAGCAAGAAAATATGCACATACACTTTCTGATAGTTTAATTTCTAATAACATTTTCTGCTCTGATTTTATTTTGTTACTCTCTTTTTACATTTAATTTGGCATCTGACCAACTGAAATGATGCTCTATTTGTGCTTTTTAGCAAATGGTTTTGGCTTTGCATTCTTAACATTTCATTCATGGTTATTTGCTCTAGTATTTAGTACATACCCAACTTGCTTGTTTTGTAACCTCTAAATGAGAATATTATAAATGCATGCAGGGTTATTAGAACTTGGTCTCTTTTTTTTTAATTCAAATATGAGACATATTTTTAATATTCATTTTTTTTCATTTAATGTAACCAGTGGCTTACCAGGGTGCATTGTGGCTACTGTACTGATCAGAATATTTCCTCTGCATGATGACCTCAGGGAGGGGGTAAGAGAAAGAGAGAGAGAGAGAGTGTTTCTCTAGATGTGTTTGTGTGTTTGTTGGTTACTTTTCAAGATCTGTCACTTTGCCTATGAACCTGATATTGGCACAGGCATACCCAGCTAATTTCTTCCTCTAAGTAAAGGATCTGATATCCAGCAAAGAAATTGCAGCTGTCCAAGGCCAAGTACATCAAAGAAAATAACAAAAAAAAAAAAAAAAAAAAAAACAACCAAAAAACTAGAATAGGAGCATGGAGCAAAAATTACTCGGTGAAACGGCCTGTTCTGAAATGAGATAGACATGAGGGTTCCTTCTGACATCAGGTTATATGCATGAGGGAAATCCAGCACCCTGCTAATGGTGAACCATGCTCTTTTGTAAAAATGGCTTCATTAACTCCTGGAGCAAACAAGAAAGCAACACGTAGGAAAGCTCAGACCTAAAACGTTAGAACTAAAGCTTCCTCCTTTACTCATCTTCAAAAGCATCTTATTCTGCTAATATTCCCCCTTGACATAAGATAACTGCTGCTACAAGTCTACTTGCTTAAGTTTCAGAATTTCAGGAATGATTTTGTAAAATTTACTAGGGAAAAATTGAAATTATCAGAAATGAAGACTTCTGAAATTTCCTTTGAAAGATTGTCCTGATTTACCATACAGACAGCATGATCTGTCATGGCAGTGATGTAAAAATATTTTTGCTGTCTTGTGGAGTAATATCAGAGTTGGACAGTGCTTGTTAATCACATACTCTCCTTAGATCCTCTAGTATTTTTACTTGGTGTAATTTATAATTTAAGGTCTTAAAACCATCCTTCAAATCTGTGTGCAAAATTCCTCATTTTCAATCCTAAACTGCCACAACCTTCTAGCAAATGAAGTTGATTACATCATGTCCTATCACCTTCAAAAAACAGCTAAGCTCTGCCTATGCAGTTAAGAGTACTTGACAGTGTAAAGAACTATCATTACAGACCCCTTTTACTTTTTCAGATTAAATAGACCTAATTTCTATTGCTTTTCTTGATAGGTCATGTTTCCTCAACCTCTTATTACCCATGTTGCCTTCCTTTGGACTTTCTCCATTTTGTCTTAATGTCTGTTAATGTAGGATGCCTAAAATTATACCCTACCAGAAGACCTCATGAGGGCATTGAAATAATTACATCACAGGTCTTGCAAATTCAGCAACAAGGGGGGAAAAAAGGTCCAGTGAAGGTTATTAAGTACAGAGAGACCACCTTCTCTCAGCTACAAATTGGTGGCAGCCAAGAGCCTGTTTTGGAAAGTAGTCTACCTTTTTAGCAGCAGTGTGTTACTGAACCCCATTCATCTGGTGGCCCAGAAAAACCCTCAGAGTCTGATGTGCAGCCTGTCTGCACAGCCAGCTCCTCCTCACTGCACTTTACTGAGTCCGCTTTTTTCTTTCTTACTAGGATATCTTGCACATATCTGTTCAGAATTTAATCTGATTAATTATAGTTCAGCTCCCTCCTATATAAACATCATCTACCACAGACAGAGAAATTAACATCTTTTTCCCATAGGGCAATTGTTCCCCTGTCACACATTTGACAGATCTTTTTAAACCTCAGTCGTGCACACAGTGAATATCCTAAAACCCAGAGCCTTTCCAACAGGGTCAGTAAACATGTTGTGTAATTAAAACAAGGATCTACAGGTCTGGCTATCTGTTTTGACTTGTCTGGCTAGGACAAGTGCCCCACAACAAGCCTATGTTTAATGCTTGGATGTGTTCTCTGCTTTGTCAACACTCATGTCCGTCTGTTTGGAGGGCATGGTGCCCATTACATGTTGCTGAGGTACTTGGCATCGCTTTGGGCACAGAGAGGATTGTGCAGGCATCTGGACTTGCTGGGTTGCATCTGTTCCTCTGGATCTCCCACTGGTGTGTTTTCAGGTCGTGCCAGCACAGCTGCCACATCTCTAGTGTTTGCCTTATGTCTGCTGAAAGGCCCATGCCAAGGAAAACCGACAAGGAGCAGGGAGAGACTTGGAAAGCAAGATGGCAGCTTGTGGCAACTGGTTTTCTTGGGCTGGGCTACAGGAAGATCAGATGGGTGAGTTAAACCCAGAAACACCCTGCCCAAAAGCACTTGATAGAAGGACTGGGTGTGGAGAGAGAAGAAAGCAGAGCCTTCAGAGCTGTCACCCCAGAGGGAACTTTGTCGCTGTACCAGAGACCCATATAGTCTTGTTGGCTTTATAGCTCAAAAGCACGTCCCAACAGCTTATCTGCAGATCCACCCTCTACTCTCAGCAAGCTCACTATGGGATTGACCTTGTGCTCTTAGATATCACCTGAATTGATGTTGGAGTACTTGAAAATGTAAGAATGACTGTAAGGGAATAGAAAACAGGGCCATCAAACTTAGTATCTTTTCTCTATCCCTGTGCCCAGGTGTGAACAAGAACAGTGAGCCCAGGACACTGCTGGCCAAAAACTCTTACTTTCTGTCCTGGTTTTGGCTGAGATAAAGTTAATTTTCTTCTTACTGGCTGGTGCAGGGCTGTGGTTTGGATTTGGTGTGAGAACCATGTTGATAACACACTGATGGTTTGTGTTGTTGCTGGGTGGTGTTTGTGCTAAGTCAAGGACCTTTCAGTTTCTCAGGCCCCGCCAGTGAGGGGACTGGATGGGCACAAGAAATTGGGAGGGGACACAGCTGGGACAGCTGACCTGACCTAGCCAAAGAGGTGTCCCATACCATGGTACATCATGCTCGGAATATAAACTAGGAGGGGGGGGTTGGCCAGGGCCTGCCGATCACTGCCGGGGGGCTGGCTGGGCATCAGTGAGCCGGTGGTGAGCAGTTGTGTTGGGCATCACTTGTGTTCTTTCCTCCCTGCCCTTTGGATTTCATTCCTCTCCCCCTTCTTTTCATTATAACTGTTATTGTTGTTATTATTATTGTTCTTTCATTTTTATTTTATGTCAATTATTAACTTGTTCTTATCTCATCCCTTGAGTTTTACATTCCCTTCTGATTCTCCTCCCCACCCCTTTGGGTGAGGTGGAGAGTGAGCCAGTGGCTGTGTGGTACTCAGTTACCAGCCAGGGTTAAACCACAACACCCTCTAGTGACTGGCAGCACAGACAGTCCCTGAGCCAGAAGTATTATCTTCATATTTCATAGCTCTCAAAGGATTTCTACATGTGAATTTGTACAGTTGCTTTCAAACCCAAGTCAGTCTGAATAACCAGTTTTCCATTACAAGGAGTCCCACCACTGAAGTACACGGTGCCTGAAGAATGACTGCAGTCTACCTATATTCAAGAAAGTAGAAAATATACCTATTTATTCACTTTGTACTTCAGCGTCCTTGGTGTCTAAATGCACTATTTGTTTCCCAGGGTGCTGGGAGCTTGGCAGTGCCTGAAGTGTACAGACACCATAAACTCAGAATGCCTCCAGTCCACAGGGGTCATTGCTCTTGCTTGACCTACACCCTGTGTATCCTTGGCTACACAGTGGTTCAGCTTCAGAAGGAAGAACAGAAAAGCTGCTTCCTTCACTCTGCCCTCAATGCCTGTTAAACCAGTGATCAAGCCCAAGTTAGGAAAAACGTGAGTTCAAATTCAGGTAGGCTAAGGAGGGCTAATGACTCAAGTCTTGCCAGTCCTGGGCAGGTCCCCAAGCCATTTGTTGGAAAGGTTGGGACATTTCTCATTGCTTTCCCCAGAAAGAGCTGAAAAAGGTGCTTTCCTTCTGCAATCAACATGAGAGTCTGAAGCCCGACATTATCAGCAACCCAATTAAATGAAGGAATTTCTCCCTGTACCATAATTAAAATAATAACTACAGTGATTGATTATTTGTACATCAATGCTGTTTAGCAGCCCCAGCTGGGCACCCAGTGAGACAAGAACTTACAAACACAGAATAAGAACACAAAGAACAGTTTTTAAAGTATATAATCACTACTGGTATTATTCCAGAAGCATTTCAAGTTTGAGTCCCCAGCTACAGAGCTTTCTCCTGGAGGATGCTTATGTCTGCGTTAAGAGCCATTCCTTGATCTTGTACCCTACCTATACAAGAATTGAAATATTTGCAGAAGGTCATAAAGGCTTATGCCAAACTCAGAAATTCACCCTAGGTTTGGCTCAGATTTGAGTATCAGTATTGCTGTGTCTGCTTGTACAAGAAGAAGATGCATTCAGTAAAAAAAAAAATAATTTAGTTATGGGGTTTGTCATTGCTGATAAAGAAAAAAGGAGAGATAGCAAGATAAAAGACTGTTTAGATATGAGATGTTATTAGATATTCTGTGTCCACAGCCTATCTAGGCCAGAAAGGATATAATGCATGCATAAAAATGAGAGGATTTTGACAATCTAGTTATGATATTTCTCCAAGTAACATACATTGGCTTAGCTGAAGGTCTCTCTGACTCAAGCATTTGGTGTAGATTTATCACAAAAAATTAAATTTGGCCTTAAAGCTGGAGTTACCCCTGAAAACTTAATTTTGATAAAGGTGGTAGGATTTGAAGAAGAGGTACTATGGCTACAAGAATGAGAAAGGAGGCTGAATCTGTTGAAGAGCTGTCACCTTTTCCTGTTTTTTAATGGCCTCCTTTGAATAGCTGCTGAGCTGGGAAGCTCAGTTTATGCTTGCACAGAAACCTTTACAGCCATCAAAGCTGTCCATTTCTTATGTAAGTGTTTGTTTAAGGAAGAAGTTACCAACCCTGGAGGCTGCTGCTAAAAAATCTGAGCAACCTTCAATAATTTGAAGATTAGGGTAAAGGAAAAGATAAAAATGAGATGTAAAGGGAACCACATTCTGAAAAAGTCCCTGTGTAGAGATTTTAAATGCCAGCATCATCTGAATGCCACAACGACCCTTTTTCTGTAAGACTGCACAGTTCAGCATTGCTGGCCCAGTATTCTGTCTTTAGCAAACTCCTACCCCCCAACCCTGACTAGTCAGATCACAGCTTCATCACTTAGATATTTGTTTTGTGCTTTATTTCTCCTCCCTCTTTGCTTTTATTCCTTTTGTCCAATCTTCTTGATTTAACAAAAACTGTC
The DNA here is from genome assembly GCF_023638135.1 of Falco biarmicus. Lineage (NCBI taxonomy): Eukaryota > Metazoa > Chordata > Aves > Falconiformes > Falconidae > Falco > Falco biarmicus. Next base: position 24,659,881 of record NC_079296.1, read on the forward strand.
TATTGGTCCAAGACTGACAAAGAAATTTTTAAAACAACAAAAACCCTGCAAGCAATCAGCATGGGTAGCTCCAAAAGCAGTCTGAAAAAAATGAGAAGTATTTGGAGTTTGTGTGTTTGTTTTTTAAATTAGGGTAAATGTTTTCCATTAAAGTTTCCAAATAGAAATCCAGAAAACAAGGAGAGATAATAATAGTACGGAAAAAACCCCACACACACACACAAAAAACCCCACAAAAAAAAAAAAAAAGCAATTACATTCTGTATTTCTTGAAATAGAAGCAATTTCAGTTATTGTACAGATTAAATTCCCTCCTGAGGTATACGCAGAAATGCCAGAGATTTAGCAAAGGACAGTGCTGATAAAGCCTATCACACAACAACGTGTATCTTCTAACTTTTTGTCCTGTTCTTCCCAGGTTACTGTCAGCAGTTTAGGTAGAGATACTGGGGAAAAGTGAGGGCTAAACCAGACACGGACACTGGGTTCCTTATTATCCTAGAATTTGGTTCTTATATTCCTTAGAAAGTGTCCATTTCAAAGAAAGAGCTGTTTTTCTTGTATTTAGCTGTCATTTAAAAGTGTGTCCCGTTTGATTTCTATGAATTATTCATCACCTGCAGAAGGAGTCCAAGCCACCCATTGCAAATATCAAGCTATTGAAAGCCAGACCCTTGTCCAACAGATACAAGTCTGTATGCTCCAACTGGAGAGGCATCAAATGCCTGGTTAGAATGAGATGAATATGAAATCCTTGCTTGGAAATATTCCATAACAGGGATTTCAAATTTATTCCTTCCTCTCATAAATTTATTTGACAATTGTACTCAGGGAAAGTTGGAGATAAAATGGAGAAGCAGATGAAAAGTCTCATGCTCAAGCCTCCAGGTGCCATAGGTTTAGGTACAGTTCCCACAAAACTCCTGTGCCACATTAGGCAAACTCTTCTGTGCCTCAGCACAGGGAAGGTATAATACCTGGGAAGGTATAATAAGGAAAATATGTTGGGGTAAACACTTCTCTGTAGTTTCTGTAAGTAAGCTCAGCAAGGTGAAGCAGTTTCCATCAATAACATTCCAATAAGAAACTTTTTTTTAAGGAAAAGAAAAAAAAAAAGGGGGGGAAAAAAAACCCCAATAACCACACAACAGATCAAAATAAAACATGCAGATATTTCCCTCACGGTAGGACTTTGAAACATTGTTCTGTAAGAAAAAGTCAGAATGAAACTCTGGTGTGATTCAAAAAAGTGAAGCTGATGTTCACTTGAAAGTGTACCAAGAAGGGGAGATATTCCAGGGAGATAACTTGCAGAGCTCCTTAGCGGTCTAAAATCTTTGGCCTTAAATGTTATATCGGAGACAATTCAAGTCTCTGAGACCGCTTTGGGAAGAGTTATGTAAGCTTCTCGATCTCTCATAGCCTTGGTAGCTTAACAGTCAAAATACATCCAGTGGACCAGGCTTGAAATATTTCCTGATTTACTAAATCCACCTCTCCCCATCACAGTCCTTCCCACAACCCATTTTTGTTGTTCTAGTTCTACTTCTTATCCTCCCAAGGGAAGGAGTCAGAGTCTGGAAGGATAAGAATGAAACAAGGTCTTGTGATCAAGAAGGCAGTATATATGAAGGTGGGGTATTTATTTCACCGTCTTTATTCCATGCCAGAGTAAGTAAAATAATAAACAGCATTTTTTAAACTGGATTCTACTAAGGATTTATGGACATTCACTGACACAATAAGCAAAATGTCATTGTAGCACAATCACCTGGCCCCTCTCACATCCCCTTCCCTTAAAATCCATTGCTGACTGGGAATCAGCCCTTCTTGCCCTCCCAATACTTTGCACTAAAGGCAGTCAGCCTGAAAGGGCCATGTCCCAGCTCTGAAATCAGGACCCTGGAAGCTTGTTTCTACATGTTTGTTTGTTTTTTTATCCATTATAAAGTGTCAGAAAAGTGTTTGATTTCTTGAGTGATGCATTTCCTCAGCAAATACACTGCATCTGCCACCCTCTGCTTCATTTTCTGCCCATACCAAATTCTGAATGAAGAGGTGAGATAAAAGGGATTTACACAGGAATCTGTTCATCCTGCTCACTGTCCTCGCTCTGGGCTGTGGGACAGAGTAAGGATGGAGCTGCCATGCTGCAGCACAGCCCCTCCTTCCCCTTCTTCTAATCTGTCAGCAGCACTAATGCATCTGGCCCTGGACCAAACCCTGACATACCTGGCAGGTTTTTGGAAGCTTGTCAGACATATCAAAGGCAACAAAAAGGTAGATGAAAGACAGAGGAGGAAGGGAAGAGGAAAAGGTGAGATATAGAGCCATGGGAAAGCTCAGGAACAGCACTATGTGGAGAAGTACTTAGGATAGGCTGGAACAGTGACAAAAAGAGCAGGTGGAGCTGGAAGGCAGGGAATGGAGTCCCAGACCTTACTCTCCCTGTGGCCTTTGGCATGCCACACAGATGGAGCTGGAGCTGTCAGATATATCAGCTATTCTACACAGGGCTGGTTGGGATTATCTCACCGAAATTAGTCACTAACGCTGCATTGCAGACCCCCACCTAGTTTTGTGTGAGCAGGGTTGGAGTAACCACAGCCCAGACCTGGCTGGAAACAGCAAGAATACAGAAGTCATAGAGATGGCAGGGAAAAACAGGGAGGATGGAGTTCACAGGTAGTGCTGTAGGACTCTCATGAAACATCTAATCTCTGTGTTTTCTCTTTTATTAACAGTATTATTCTTCCTGAATGGGCTAATGTCAGGATAAATTAAAAAGAATTAGGTGCTTTGAGAGTAGAGTCATTATTAAAATCAAACTTTGCTTGTTTAAAATACTGTGTAACAACTGTGAAAATTTTCCCCACCCTTGTTTACATACAGCATAGATTTATTGGCAGTTCTCTTTTCATTGTTGAAGCTATATTCAATTTTACCAGTAACAGTGTATTGTGATTGGAGTGAATTGAATTTCCTTTTCCATTCAAAAATGATTAGATGCGCAATGTAGAACTGAATAATAAGCACCTGTCCATAAATGTTTTGCCTGTGGTTATACAGCACCATGTGCCTTCATCACTGCTGTACACAGGAGATATCATTATAGGAACTTAATAGGGTTGAATCAAATGGTCAGTTCTGCTTAGTTATGTCAGATACTATACTAACATTATAATCTTGGAATAGAATTCCTACTGAGATCCCAAATAAGGGCTCCTAAGGAGAAGAAACCTCACTCTTCCAATTATAAAAATCAATTTGTTTTGAAAATAAGGTTGATTCCATTTTCCTGTTCTACAGTTCTAGACATAGATTATGTTCCCGCTGTTAGGTCAAAGTCTGCAAGTTAGGTGGTTGGAGGCTGGGAGCAGGGGTGATCCATTAGTTTTCAGCATCATGTTACTTCCCATCCCAGTCTGTCAAAATGCAGAACTAAAAGATGAGCTGTATCAGAGCTGAGTAAAGGAAGGAAGAGAAAAAGAACAAGACTCAGAGTCCTGAGACCCCAGAACTGCTTCACACACCCCATCATGGCATTACTTCGCCTTTTGCTTCCTCCTGCTGTCAAACTTCTGAGAGAGAAAACAACATTAAAGTCAGAGAAGTCTGGAAGGGAAATGAGGCTGCTCACTTTATTACTCTTGATTAGCAGCAAATTATTCTCCTAACATTTACTTTCCCTTCATTTATTTAAGAGTGATTACATGCAAATAGCAGTTAAAAACATCAGGTTTTTAATAATAGTTTTATTTACTGTTGTAATTGCTTCTGTAGCATCTCTGAAGCCTGAAACACACCCCTCCTGACACAAAATCAAACAAGCAGCTTGCATCTTTCTCTCTTTCAACTGCACTCTCCAAAGCAGTATAAAGATGTAAGACTTTCGTATTTGCTATGGTAGGGTGGTCCAGGCTCAAAGGCTGAATCTGTATTTCATATGGAGAAGTCTAAAGACCCATTTTAACTTTCTGTTCCCTCCAAAGCTTCTCAAGCCAACCAGTTTACTTAGCTAACATGTGAGCCACTGTTCCCTGTACTTTGCTCCCCACAATCACACTTGAAGTCCTGAAGCTCTGACTGGCAGCACTGTCCTGTCATTCAGGCAGAGAGGGGATGGCATTGAGGTGTAGGAGCTCTTGCTCAGCTATGCCCCCCAAACTACAGCTCCCACAAAGCAACAACACAGGTAGTGTGGGGAAGTTATCACTTGGCTGTTCATCGCTAAATCTTCTGTGAACATCTTTTTTTCCCCCTTTACCTCTAATATGAACATTATTGAAAAGCCTCACACCAAAAACCACAGACTCTTACTCTCAGCTCCAGGTGGTGGTTTCTGTCCTATAAAATCCGTGACTGGAACAAACACTGAGAGCCTGTTTCAAAAGGGGAGATGGAGTATCTGTCCTTAGAGCACATTCTTTGCACCCAGTATTGTTGTGTCCATGTCTTTTTTAAGTTTCTTTCATAATTGCCATTTACGCTGATTCCTCCTACACCTGAGGGCTAATCCACACTAAGTTGCTCAGTAACAGAATGGCCATACTTTTCCAGAATTATCTCTATGAAGACTTCTGAGGTTATCTACCAGTACAGATTCACTCTTTCCAATAAAATCTAGCACTGGTGGGAGCTCCAACAGCATCGTCTCAAAGTGAACATGAACTCCTCCTGGTGAAGGAACTCAAGCAGTCTTCCTCCTCTGGGATTAGAGCATGGTTTATGCCTCATTACTGTGAGTAAACTTGCTACATGTATTTCTACATGCATGCATATTTTGGCAACTACATATGCAGATATATATGCAGATATAAATAAACAATTTCTTCCTTTAAGTAGAACCCCATGGTTGGGGAGTGGGGGTGCAGAAAGTATCTGACTTGCTGCTTTCTCAGTAAGTTGTTCAAAAGAGGAAAAAAAAAAGGCCTTTCTCAGCAAACCTGTAGGTCCCTGAGGAGTTATGTGGAGTAGATTTGCTAAAATCAGAATTGGCAACTTTGCACAGTTGCTTTTGGAATACCATCACATTTTTAAATGAACTTTATTAGAATTCATACCCAGTTATGGAGCTGTACAGGGCTCCCTTAACAAACCTAGTCTGGCTGGAGGCAATAAATCTGTCTTTGTCACTAATGATGTTTGTATTATTTTAACGCTGTTGATACTGGGGATTTGTGTGGGGGGCTGCAAGCAATAATCTTTCAACCACAGCTCACCTGCCCTGCATCCTGAATAGAACCCCACTTGGACCTGTGAATGTCAGGAACAGTGTGGTACGCCGGGGGGCATGTCCAAGGGCTTCAGCCACATAGTCTGGCCGTCAGAAAACCCCATTCCAACTCCAGCGACCCTACCTGCTCAATGTCGGGGGGAAAAGCCCTCTGGCAACACAATTATTAGTAAACTACCTCTTTGTCATGTGGTGAGTGTGGTGCCCTGTCAGGAGGTGTTGTGATGTGGTCATTTGGTAAATACTCTAAATGTGGTGAATAGTTCTGAATGACTGGAGCACCTCTCATACTTTCAGATGTGAGGGAATCCTGGGCCTGGGCCAGGTCCAAGCCGTTCAAGTGCTGGGAAATCAGTTTCCAAGGTGCAGTTCAAATGAATCTCTTGAATACATTTATATATTGTATATTATATTTTATATATTATATATAGTTTAATATACATATGTATAGGAACACATGTATATTTAGAGGAGATCTAATAATGGATGGTGCCATGTGCTGTACCTTTTCTTTCCGTCTCGTGATGCTGCTATGTCTATGTGCCAGATGTGTTCCCCCAAACACAGACTACCTATATCCTTTTGCTTGTAGGTGTGAAAGGGCGACAGCCATGTCTGCATCTCCCTTTGGGAGATCTGCCTCTTGCACAAAATTTTTTTTTTGTTTGCCCGCTTTGCCTCAAAACAATGGCATTACATACAGGGCAGGGATGTGACGGTAGTATGGAAAGGGGCTGCCACTGTTTGCCCTGGTTTGTGGGGGCAGGAACCTGAGGGGGCGTCCCTGGGTGAGTAGGGAGGGTGATTGAAGAGTCAGTCTAGAAGATGGAGGAGGAAGCAGGGAGAGTTTCTGCTTGGTGATGCTCTTTCGGAGCCTGGGTGAAAAATTAGCTTGTCACACTGAAGAGCCTATCCCTCTGAGCAGACCTGGCCATAGAGCTCTGCAAAAGTCATTACAAGACAGAAAACTCAGTGGAGGGACTACCCAAGTGTTATTGACCTGACCCCCAAATCCTAAAGGTTATGCAACTGAGAATAAACTTATGTCTAAACCCTACAGCGTGGGCCAAGCCGAATAATTTCACTGGCCTGTACTAAGACATAACCCCCCAAAATGGCCAAACTCTTAGCGTAAAGAACTGGCTGTGGACCCCTTTTCTCTCAAGCTGCTTGTGATGTCTCAGTTCTTGTGGGTCCTGCAATACTAAGGTAGTAGCTGGAAGAAGCAAACGTGTTTTTTCTTCAGGCAGAAAGTTATTTCATCCTCCTAATAGTGAGTCACGTTTTGACTTTGGGATTATCTCAAAACCTGATCACTGTAAATTTGTGCATTAACACTTTGGAGGAACTAGTATTTAAAAATATTAGGAAGGAGGGAAAACTGGTTTATAATGGGTGGGAAAGAAAAGGAGAATTTGGCTCATACTTTCTTAGCAGATGACCTTTTGAGCAATAATTTTAATGTATGGTTATGGGGTGCCCTTTTTGAGTGAATAGTGCGATCATCTATGATTGTTTTTTAGAATTACAGGACTGATATATTTATAACCTAACTACAAAATTAACAAATTATGCAGAATGTATAAAATATCATATTTTACACATGATTTTGGCATCAAATGGGTCTTGGCTATCAGGAAATTTAGATCAATGACTTTTTTGCTTTGTGGAGTTTCAAGCTGGGTACCCTGCACTGGGGAAGAATCACCTGTGAAACCTTAGGCAATGGTAGATGGTTCTACTAAAATTTCTAACCTGACAACAACATACATGTCTGCGTAGCTCCATTTGTGTGGAGAGTTTTGCTGCTGATTTCATAGGCATTACTTAGTGGAATAAACTTATGAACTGTTTATATTCGTAACCATGCTTCTTAAAGAATAAAGATTTCTTTTGTACCTTCAAAGACAAATTGAAGAATTCAAGTACTTCCATCCTTCTCACACTCCAAAAGATGATCTTTGCCATCATTTCACACTACTTAAATACTAGGATGCCTTGCACAGTTACCTGCAAGATATCTAAAATGGTGAGAATTTCATCAGTGGATGGGCATTTCCCCAGACATTTGCACTGACTTTAATGACAGAGCTTAGATGAAATGAAGTCACTTATATGTCTGCCATGTATCATTTGGACCAGTGATGACTGGCCCAACAGATCTGTGGGGTTCAGCCATCAAGATGAGTCATGAAACAGGAGCATTGTCCCTTTTAGCAACTACCTTATCGATGGCTTCCTCCAATCCAGTAGCTGGGAAATGACTTAGAGCTAAGAGGCATGATGAGACAGAAGCATTATCCAATATTGTAGTTATGTCTCAAATGCAAATGAACAAAACGTTGTGTTCAGTGCTTGGTTTCCTAGCCAGATCTTCTGCTGTTTTCCCATACTCTCAAAACAGGACTCTGCCATTGTGCCAACCTCTAAAGCTGAACCCTGGGACAGCTCCCTCACTAACTTCTTTCCACTGAATTAAGTTTGCTTCATTGCTGTTTTCCTTCAAGGTAATTTTTAAAATAATAAACATCAGGTGGTTGTAATAAACATTCTTTGTTGTTGACATGTGAGCTTCAAGAGCACATCCTAACATTGTTTTCATACTTTTCTCCTGCAGGGCAGAAAAACTCCCTCTACATTTGAGGCTAGAAACAGATCAATTTATTTTTTAAGCAATTAGCTAGCACCTGTACTGAGACTGACTGCAGTCATAAGCATGGGTTGTACAGCTGCTTCTTCTGCCACTGCTGCTTTAAATGATGGGATCTGGTAATTCTAGTTCTCTCTTTTTGGTGAATCACTAGAAACCGTCACCCTTTTTCCTCCCCAAGCTTTTTCCTCCCCAAAATTGAATTGGAAAGTGTTGGCAAACATAGACTTTCTGGACAAGATACTCTTCTGACCTGAACCCCAGTCTCCTATTTCTAGCATGGATGCCCCTGCTGAGCTATTATTCTACAGTAAGAGAAGCAACCTCAAGTCCCTCTGATTACTTCTGCTATTATATGCAGTGCTTCAGGTCCCTACTAGTTTAGACCTTAAGTGTGATATTCAGCTAAGGTTACAGGCAGATAATATCAATGAGCAAAGTGGCAAAGGCAAGAATTTATTGATGAAAAACTAAATATCTCCCAGCCTGGAACTTTCAGAGTTGTTACTGTTGATTAAGCAGTAATATCCTGTTGTGGGTACCAGAGCTGCCTAAATTCACATTAGACCTCTGCCACATTTCCTCAAATCTGAAACAGGGGACAAGAAGGCTTCTGACTTCCAGAGGGCATCACAGGATCTTTAGGGTGCTCTCATGCTTACATACCCATACTCAGTTTCCTGCCATGACACAGGGGTAAGAGGATGGCACACATTTCCCTGTTCCCTTTCACCATCCCAGCTCTCTCCCCTCTGCTGGCTTGAACAGCAGGCAAGTATCAGTTTATATACCACGCTGGATCATAAACTATAGTGGTAGGCACATGTCCACTCCTGGCATAGGGGTAGGGGTAGTAGCTGAAGGCTATTTACATAAAGAATTTTTTTTCTTAGTCTTTAAAATCCATTGCCTTCTTTGGGAACAAGCTCAAGACTTTCCTCTTTCTAACCTAGGTTGTGAGATCTACCACAAAATTTAAGGTCTTCTCCTATGCTCCAGCCCTAAAGAGACAATCAGTGTGACCTGAGTGAGCAGAGCTCTGTTGATGGCCCTCCACAGAAAGTGGGAGAGGGCTAGCATAATTCATTTTTATTCCACTTATAAAGTTGTTTTGTTTGATGAGCAGATAAGACATTTTGTCGGGAAATGGTTCTCAGCAGACGCAAGTCTGCCAGCTTCAAAGAGTGGGTTGGATGCCTGTTTGCACTTGATGCCCTAAAGAAATGAGAGGGCTGTATCCCACCTGCTGTTGTCAGACTTTGGAGCCCAAGAACCATGACAAATGGTGCACAAGGAAAAAATACTGCAATGAAAGAGAGAGGAGAAGAAAATGACCCACAGTAAATGAGAAAAGAAAAAGATTAATTTTCATTGGCACTTATTACTTAACTTTCTCTTTCTTTTAGTGTCTAAATTTAACACTATTGCCCAGGAATAGATTGAGCATTTGAGAGAAATCTCCACAGCATTGAAAAAAAAATGAAAAAGAAGAAATTAAAACTCCTGGCACTAGCAGACTACTAATTTGGATCTGTAACAATTAATTAAATTTATCTTAAGTAAATTTTTTCATGTTGCAGTCATGGAACAGTCTGTAATTCTGCTACCTGTGCTGTAAAACTATATATTATTCCATTTGCATGTGTAAGTATATTATTTTTAATCCAAGGTCCACTGAACTTGATTGTTCCATGGTTTTGGTGTGGCTAAGCCACACAGATTTCAGAAGTTACTTGCAGGCAATGTAATTAACTTTGCCATCTGTGAGCCCTTCTTTATTACCATCGCCTCTCCATGGACCAAATAATCAGATAACCATTTAATCCTGAGTCTAGTCTGTGAACTCGGGATCAGAGTCCCAAGCCTGTGGGGTCACTGAACAAGAAGTCATTTTTGACTGCTGGTGACCCAAACCGCCACCTCGTGCCATGGCTCTGCGTCCCTTTCCTGGCTGCCTGAAGGGTGGCATCCCCCACTGTGGAGAGGGTATGTCCTTGCCCAATGACCCACTCACATGAAGTAAAGATAGGTTAATTGAAATGTCATCAATATAACAGGTGGGTGGTGGGGTTTTTTTTGTAAATAGTAGTCAGGCAAGATAAGACTTGACTGAAGTAGAAAGAAAATGTAGACAAAGCCCTTTCTTGCTGATTTCTTTGAACAGCACAAATTATATTTTTCCTTCCCATACAGGCCAGAGAGAATCAGATACTCAGGGATGTGATTTCTTGTTGAAATGACTGAATTTGTCCCAAACAGATCTACAGGGCCCGGCGTGACCCACCTGAGCCAGTGTGTGTCCTAATGAAATCGTCCACAGCCGAGATGGCAAATCCAGCTGCCAAGAGACTCAGGGACAGAAAATCACTTAGCCCTAATGATTTTTTAAAGAATATTGAATGATTTTTCAAAGTGCTACTGTACTGGGTACTCTTCAGATTTGTCAAACGAAAAAGTGGTCATTCACTTAGGAACACAAAAGAAAGAAACATACTTTTATGCAAAAACAGAAGACCACAATTGCAGATGATTGTTTTACATTATTTACACACTTTGCAAGCTTCAGTGTGAAACCTATTTGTGGGGCTCCTCATGGGCTTTCAATTATCAATATTAATCAAAGGACTTGTAATGGAAAAACTGCTTGAATTTCTTCAGCTGGTTTGGTATGACAACATAACAGAATTTTGTATACACAATGGTGAATTTCTCATCTGCTTTGATATGGGGGTTTTATTCTGTGTTTTTAAAATACATGTACACCTCTGCATCTCTTAATACTAGTAACTCATAACAGAATACTATGTTTGAAATGAAAATAAAAAATATCCAGCTAGTTATTTTTCTCTTAACAGACACAAATGTAAAAAACATTTACACAATTTCAGTTAATTGCCTCTCTCTCAACAAAAAATTGAAATTGTTCTAGGGAGTTCAGTCTTTAATCACCTTACCATTTTTTAATGAGGCAGCAAGATTTCAGCTGATAGCTTTCTCGTATAACCAGTAGGGAGGCTGCAACAATGGCCTAATCCAAAGGCCAACCATCAAAGAGCAGGAAAAGGTATTGCTGACAATTAAGCTTGCATCTCCAAACAAAGCTTGCTAAAAAAGCCCTGAGCTTAAGCAGTGCCTCCGAGGAATCACTTTCCTGGCCTGAGCCTACAGCACTGGCTAGAATTGTCTTCTGCTGACACATCCAGCCCTGAGTCTGGCCAGGCATCTTGGGATACCACATGATATAAAGCATACTATGATGTTCCCCAGGACATATTTCTGATATCTGTCCCTTTCTCAGCAGGATCAGATCAGCTGTGCTAGCAAGAGCCTAGAGAGCCTCCCTCTACAGCTTATCCAAGCCCCTCTGTCTAGAAGACGTAACTGGTGTTGCACATGGCTCTTACTGCACACAGGTGCTTTTGACATCAGGATTGTGAATGCTTAAAAGAGACATAAGTAAAATTGCTTACAGCATAAAAGTTCTGAAGATTTGAATAAAGGCATGATTGATCCACCAAAGGACAGTCTTACAAATGTGCAGCTCCTGTGAAAGGTTTGCCTACACTGGGCTCCACCAGGGAAAGCTCACTGCAGCCCACCCTGCTCACACAGGCCACCTGAAGTTCGGATTTGCCTCTGACAGGGGTTTTGTGACTGTCCAAAGTCATCTTTCCTTGCTCTTACCAACCAACGTCTGCTCTTGTTCTCAAGAACTCCTAGCACTGGGGGACGTGGGGCTCCTCCAAGTTATGAGGACAGTTAAATAGGTAGGAACAGATAGCTGCCTTGATTCGCATCAGAGTGAGTTTCTTTTTTATCCCCCTTTCTGGTATACATACAAAAATGCTGAATTCATATCTTTGATACTGTCTGCTGCATTCTTAGTGGGAGATTTCACAGTGTACCAGCAAAGGAAATTCAGCCAGTTTATGCTTACTTATCCTTCCTAAGAGCTGAATATGCTGCAGTAATGAGCAATGTATCAAAATGTCAAATTTACATTCAAGCTCTTTGAAATTCTCGGTTTCCAAAACAAGAAGACAATAGCTTTAAAAAAAGTGATGTCCCGCAGCCCATCATTGCAGTGCAGCCAAAACTCCTGTGTATGAAATGCTTCCTTCTCTAAGACATAAAACCATTACAGAGTATTAATTACATTATGATTAGCTGAGACACCTTAACTGTAAACCATTGTTGCTTAAATACAGGCTACAAAGAACTAATTGGCAGCCTTCCAGTTCAAGGCAATGAAATCTAGCACTAGAAATAATATCAAAGCTAAGGCACCTGTGAAAGAGTCTGAGAGCAGTCTCGAGGTACACACTGTGTGTTTACTTCGGACAACTACAGACTCCACTCCCCACGACTCCTACAGTCCTTTGTGACAGATAACATTGAGGAAAACATCCATCTGACTTTCCTTCCTGGTGCTTTCCCCCATAACATCATTGCAAAGCATTGTAGACATCGTGGCAAAGGGTAGCCAGAGCCACCGGCAGGCTCTCTGTCACATGTGAAGGGGTACATTCGGCACTATGCTAAAGTGAAAGGACTGTTCTGGGTCCTGCTGTAGCTTTTCTCCAGCCTAGTTCAAAGCCTGTGTCTGCATTCAAACACTGGATGTGAGTGAATTCAGAGAAATTAAGACCTACAAGTAGAGGTGTGGCCACAGTCTGGTTCAATCAGAGAACTAAGAAAGGTTCCTCAAGACAGGTATTTACATGCACACAAGGTTGATATTATTAAATCAACACCATGTGACAAACTTTTAACAAATTACCTTTAGAACTTAAAATCAGGATCTCAGCCTTGTGGGTGAGATGTGCACTGATGTAATTTTTCAAATATGAGAAAGATAGAGACTGCTGCAAACATGGTATTTAACATAAAATATATTTAGGAGTCTTTGTAACTTATCAAACATGGAAATGTGTCTACACTGGAGGAAATTCATTGCTCTAGTACAAACGCAGCCAGCATCTGACAATAATCCTATTAAAGTAACAATCTCTGCTCATGCTATCATTCATATCATACTGAAATTTCATTTAGAAAGATTAAAAATGAAATGACTGCCATTTACTTTTTCATTTTTTCCCCCACCTCTTTTCCATATGTTCAGGAAAGACATTGCTTTTCTAAGGTCATCAGAGATGTCTTGGGTCTGTTTTCTAGGAACTCAAATATTCTATACTCTGACTAGATACTTATGTACTTAACAACCTTAATATGCCCATAATATATATCCCAGAGAAACCCCTTCAGAAGTCTTAAGAAATTAGAATGAACTGTGCTTCTGGGATCCAATCCAGATTTCTTTCCTACAGCAGAGCTTGCTTTCAAGCTAGTGAATTAAGACCATAGTGGCTCTACTCCAGACTGACACAGCTTCCCAGGAGCAAGGTGGACAAGATCTGGTCATGTTTATAAAAGAGTCCCTCTGTGTATCTACCTCAAAGCACTGGATTGCTACCTCCAGCTTGAAGTCAAGGCCAAACTGTGATCAGCAGAAGATAGTGCTTTGTCTCGCTTCCTTGACTGCACAACACAACAGAATTTGGCAGAAGTTTTGCAGGAAATTACCTTCTTAAGTACCTTATAAAAACTGGGTAGTTATAGCCTCAGGGATCCTAGGAAGCATCAATAAGCATGGAATTTCTTTCGTATCACCTTACTGACTCTGCTATCATTTCATCAGAGATACAACATAAAGCAGACATCTCTAAGCCACCCTCAACATCTTTGACAGTCAATGGAGAGAAAAAGACAGTTCTAAGATGTGCTTCATCCAAACCTTATGAGTTGTGCCCTATTTTTCCTTCAGTAATTAGTGTGGAATCCTAAGGCAACTACCTCAGATGTAGGCATGCAGAGCCGTACAGAGTGAATTCCAAACACAGTGAATAAGCTCCTCAAGAGTAATAATGTTATTTATACTACAAAGTATTCTGTGCTTCCTCAGAGTGCAGGAAACTTTCACCTGACGTAAGCACACTGCCAAAATGGATAATCTTATCTTTGGCTGTCCAGTCTCTTCCACTCCCTTATGCTGGGGAGAAGTGTTGACATGGCCACGTGGTAAACTGCACAAACTGCTGTGGCTGAAAACAAATGAATTTCAAGGCTTCATATGCTGGTAAATCTACCATATCCTTAGTCACCTTGTTCAGTGATTCCTTGAACTGTTGCAAGCCAGGTCATGCTTTATTTGTTGAAATCCATGTCACTGATTTCTTATCAGCCTTTGCTTGCTAGATTATGGCAGTACCTATTGTCAGCCATTTCCCCCTACATGTTTTCAAAAATCAAAGCCAACAATGTCATGGTGAGGCACTGTCTTTAAACAGACTGAAAGAGAATAGTCAATGCCACTTTGCCGTCTGATGCTCTGTAGTGGGTCTACTCTGATTTCTGATTAAACAAAAATCTTCCTTAAGTTTGGAGATCTAAAAGGGTCAGTCCATAAATTACCACAATTCACATCATCTAACAAGTAGCTTTCACACCATAAATTCTTTTTCCAGATGGTGCTGGAGAGTATTTACTCCCTGACACACACTTGAAGGCAGATAGGTTCTGTGTAGTTGGGGTTTTTTTTTGGTTTTTTTTTTTTTTAAAGCAAAGCATTGTTGTCTCTGTAAGTGGACAATAATTGCAATTATTCACCATGTATTGTGACTTATGGATGAGGCTTGCAAAGTCCAATCAGAAACATGTTGTCCATAAACACACAGATTGAGGAGGCTAATGAAATGTGCCTTGCTTTAGAAAATTTTGCCTTTTTTTTCAGCAAGAGTTTTGTAGTAGTATGGATTTTGGTAAAGGATCCCTGTCTGTTACATGGAGGCAAAAGGAGCATTGTGCTATACACTGTGGGGTTGCAGGGACTGCAGAAGACTTGGACTCATGTGTCCTCCCCAAAACAGAAAGCCAGTATCACATCCTCTTCTGGCACTTCAGAGCCTTGGAGCCTAGGCACTTGACACTGACATTCAGGTTGGACTATGAATTATTACAACTTGGTGGATGCGGCATGGGTCAGTGGAGGCTTGTTTTAGACATGGGAGTTTCACTTGACTGAAAAAGGCAGAAAACTAAGTTGGCAAAGGACTGCAGGGTTATGGGTGCTCCTTCCACAGCCTTGTGAATGATTCCTGAGCCCTCCAATGAGTTTGTGAGATACCCTCAGGCTTGCTACCACTCTCTGGTGGGTTTGGGTGACTCAGTTACCCACACAGCAAAGTCACCTGCACTTACTATTGACATCAGGGTGCTTAGAGACAAACAGCACCCCATGATGACAGTGTCACAGGAGATGACAAGTGCAGTTGTGTATCTGTGTGCGTGTAGCAGATTGATCAGTTACCATCCAAGTCGGAGAAGGAAAGTGGGTTTTGGAGCCTTTCCTTGGAGCCAGCTGTCTGTGAGGAGCATGCACAACACAGTGTACATCAGGGACCCGGGCATCAGGCATCCATGGGAGCTGACGCCAAATCCCTACAACACCTTCTGCAAATTTTCCTGTTCTCCAGCCACTTTCCTCCTCTGATAAAAGTTACATTTATATTCCTTAGCACGCTGTCTGGAGGGTTACTCCATGCCTGTTTTGAGAAGTGCTTGGAGATCCACCAGCACAAGGAGCTAGGAAGTAAAAAAGTACAGTTCAAAACCTAAATGGTTAAAAATGATCTCCAAATATCAGGCTGCCTCAGGGAAACAAGAGCTCACCTCAGCTCCATTTAGAGTGATGTCGGGTAGAGGGAATTTTATTCTTTCAAATGTATGTGCATTTATAATGCATAAAAATGTAGTTAAATGCAGGCCGCTGTGTGACTGAAAGGCGAATATTAGACATAAACGGGTTGCTTCACATCTGGAAGGAAAGCAAATCAGCATTGCTTCTCCACAGGGTGAAACTGAAATGTGAGCCTTGCAATGCTGTTACTAGGCCAGGGAGAAATAAAATAGAGAATTGAGAATCAGTATGAGGTAAAATACACCATTAAACTATCGGATGAAATGGGGACAGAAGAGGACAAACATGAGTGCAGGATGAGAAAGAAGAACAATTGTCTTTTGGACAGGATTGAGGAGGTTTGTGTGATGGCCTAATGCATACTTTTAGGAGTGGTTACTCAGTGGGTAACACACTAATTTGGGAGGAGGTTTCTGTGATCTTCAGATTTTCACCTCTTTCTTCCTCCATTTTTTCTGACCTTTTTTCCCATGCTTTGTCACTTTAGATGGGGAATTATCAGAGGTAAGAAAAAGCTTTTCCATGAACTGGTATGGTAGGACCCTAATCCAACCCAGGATATCAAGTCAGTTGGGAAAATGTGGCTTCCTTACATGAGGAACATTAAGGCTTCACAACCAGGAAGGAAATGCCTGTGTGTTTATTATAACCACAGCTTGCATGACCCTTTTCCAGCCTCTTCCGTTCCGACCAAAACCTTCCTGGGAACACTGTCTTACCCAGCAGGTGGTATGACTGCATCCACTGCATAGGTCACAGTGCAGTGTTAGAGACCCCAGAATCAGCTCTCATTAGCTGATGACTAATTCTGCTTCCGATCAAAGGAATAGTGTAACTGGGCAAATCTATTTAATCCTTCATTATCCTCCTTCAGCTTGTGAAGTGTTCCCTCATATAACACACAGTTTCCAAAACTGACTACTCCACCAAACATATCCATTTATTTAGGATTTTTTTTTTGCAGTACACTCCTGACAATGCTTGTCCAATTTCCTGCCTAGAAATGTAAGGATAGACAGTTTATTTAGAAAAGCAAAACTGACACCTACCTTTTAAAATCAGAAGACAGAAGCACCAAAATAAATGCAAAAAGTGCCTCTGAAGCTGTCCATACGTACGCTTTACTCTCCATTTTCTGATCCTTATTCATTGTCATGAAGTGCTAATCTGCAATGCCTCATCATTTCTGTCGGGTTTTAGACAGTGACAACAAAGAACCAGAAAACATTTTCTGTCATCTGATTACCCAACCGAAGTGAACAGTGGAAAATCAAAATAAGCATCTTCACTACAGGTTGTCAGCAGGCATGGTGGCTCCACAAATATCAAGTAAACTGGGATCAACGTGCTCTGACCATGGGGGGTGGTTTGCCTTTCCAGAAGTGGAGTGGCTCAGTGGGATTAGAAAGGACTTCAGTATGTGGTGACAAGGAGCAGGAATATAAATCTTAACATTCGATGGCTGAAATTAACTTCCATATGCTCCTCACAGGAAGCTTATGAGTGAATAACCTGTCGCATAGGGTTGGACTAATTAAAGTGAATTATTTCCAACGAAGACAAAGTGGGAAATGTCTATCAAGGAATTCGCTCAAAGGAGATAGTGCTGCCAGCCTTGTTGCTTTAAGTCACACAACACTGTTGCAGTTTGCATGAAACTCTTTTAGGATTCTGAGGTAGCATTGGTCCATTAATTTCCTGCTGGAAAAGGAATAGAGGGAGTAGTCTGTGGAGAAGATAAACAGGATTAGGCTGCTGTAGAGGTGTTTTTTCTTTGAAACCTCTCAGCTCTTACTTAAAGCTTCATTCCTGGAAATATTGCACTTCTAAAAATTTGTTTTGCTTGGGTTCTCTATCATACTGTAATCATCTTTCCCCTCAGTCAGGCAAACAACACTGCATCTGTGCTTTCTCTATCGTGAAGCTTTTGTTAACAGAAACTAAATGAGCCAGAAGGAACTGTCACATTTCTGGTGTGGGCTCTGGGAAATCTCTCCTGCTGCCCTAGCACTTGGCTGTACCAGCAGATTAAAGAAGGATGAGGAATATTCCCAGGCCTGGTTCTGGCACAGGTGATCTAGGACTCTCCAAAATTATTTCTAGTTTCTGGAAAGATGATCAGAGACAGTTGCAATCAGCAATTTTGGATAATCCATCCTATTTCTGCAGGGTAAGAGAGTTCAGTAATATTGTTAGAAATGTTGTTTGATGCTGTCTGGCTTCAGCTCCACATAAAGGGTATGTTAATTTAATATTACAGATATTACATCAGTGTACACTCTTGCTTTTCCATGCCATGAATGAGATTGCAGACCATCTGCTTTATTCAGTTCATTTTGCTACCCAGCACGTCAGAACTTCTTGCCACCCAGTTCCTCTCCTTCTTCATGCACCTAATTTACAAGTTTGAACCCTACTTTGTCATTGCTCTCTCATTAGAGGTGGTCGAGAAAATACCCAAATGTGATAGCTCTGCATCTTCCATGGTAACAAGGTTTGAATTCAGCCCCAGTGCAAGCTGAAATATTCAGCCATGCTGTATTCAAGCTACTAACTGGATCCACTGAAATCAGTAGAGAGACTGTGGTCTGTTCCTGAATTTTCTCCTGCTTTTGCTTAAAGATTAGAGTGAGAAGCATCTTTTCAGATATAGAATACCATCTATAGTAATCTGTGCATCATGATATTGGTCACTGATCACTTCTCGTGAAAAGTTCCCTCTCTTATAGCCAGACTTTTGAGTGTATATAGCCCTTCGTTCACCTTTTATTTTTGTAGCTGAACAATTTGCATTTCCTCCTCTTGCTAGGAATGGGCAATTTCTTGGGCCTTGGTCATAATTTCTGGGTCAGTTAAGAAACCTTATTTTATTCCCTACCTAAATGCTGTGCATTACAGAATTGTTGAGTTGGAAAATGTTAGCTTCATTTAGTTATTTTTAAGTTTTGCTGAGAAGGAAGATGGCCAGTTCATACACTGGCTCCATTTTCAGAAGCAAAATGGACTTAATTGAACTATTTTTGCTGTAATTTCACAAAATTTCTCCACCATAGTCTCCAATTAAGAAACTGAATCTGATATGAAGCAATTGAGGCTGACCCAGCTGTCTTGCAGGACTGCAATGAGTTGCTGTGGATTGTGAGAGGATTCAAAGTCCCCCCTGAAGCGCGTTCACACCACATGAAATAGAAGATTCATATTCTGGGATCTTTCTATAAGTTCCTCAAGACGGTCGATTAGAGAACATAGTTAACTAATTCAAGCAAAGCAATGTAAATACCTTCTACTGCTAACAACAATGCTTGTGAGATGAAGAACATTTAATGTGCTTTTTTAAGGCAACCATTTCCAAAGACAGTTATCTATCTAGAGTGTCTCCATTTTGGGTTTGAACACAATGTGGTTGCTCTCCAGATTTCCCAGAAGCACCTAGCCTCTATAGCTGGTGTCAGTGGAATATGTAAACTCTGCCTCACAGGATTAGACCCAGGGCTGTGATTTACCTCGCCTAACTTCGTATGTGTACAGTGTGAGGGTCTGTACCTGTGCTATTATACCTTCTTCACAGTCAGTGGGCAGAAATAAATACACATCTGGAACACAATCCATCTAACTTCTTCTAAATGTCTATTTTATGTTGAGATAAATTGCACACAGTTCCTCTCCTTTCAGCCTGAGAGGGCTCAGGGTGATTAGTTCAGATTCAGGAGTCCACTTTGTAGATACTCATTTTCAGGAATATACAGCCTATGCTATCGCTCTCAAGTTGATCATCCAGAATCAATGACTGATCTTAACTCCTGTTTCTCACTCCACCTCCGGGCTTTCACACTGAATAACACGGATACAAAGCAATCTCCAACTTTCTGAGTCAAAAAAAAAAAAAAAGTTTCTAGAAAGGCTGTTTATGTACAAATTTATGAGGCAATCTAAAAGAGAAAAGTTCCCCTCCTAATAGCCCTATAATGTAACAACAGGCAGTCTTGTAGATTATAGTTATAATAGATTCTGTTTGGAGCTCAGTTATACTGATGAACGCAGTAAAACCATGAATAATTGTTAATGCATAGCTGTTGCTGGCTTCTAGTATGTGTGCCTTAGCATTCCTGAGCTGCTTTGGGATGTTTCTATGGATGCAAAGTATTGGCAAGGAGGATTTATTTCTGTGACTGTGAACAGGTGTGTTGTGAGTTCTGGATCTCTCATCATCATAATAATCAGTTAACTCTGCCTTAGCACATACACTCTCAGTAAGCCTCTGAAGTCAGGGAGAGCTCTCTCTGATACATTGGTTATCCAACCAAATTCAGGCACCCTAACCCAGATGTCATCAACAGGTTATGTTAGCTGCACACTAAAAAAAGTCAGTTTCCCTACATGTTCCAAGAGAACTGACTTTCTTAACCTCAGGTTGCAGAAGTCTTCACGTACCTCTATATCCGACCCATATCTCTTGTGTCTGAACAGTCTATTTGCCACAGGACCACCCTTGTCTCAGAAAGAAATCTTTTTCTTTCTCTGACAAGAGCCTACTAAAGCTTTGCTTACTTGATCTCAGAGTTACATTATATACCAGAACATCTGCTATGATGCTCTTTGTGCAAGTTCATATGCATTCTCCCAGTAGTCACTTACTGACTGAAACAAGGAAGCAAAAGTCAGGTAGCTCTTGTTTCCATGAGTTCTTACACCATGAGATCCTCCTTAACACCAGGCCATTTCAAGCGTACATTCGATACTTTTATTCTGGCAACCCTTTTGGACAGCGAAAGTGCTTGCTTCTGTATTGCCAGCATTGCTTGCTTGAGCAAGACTTGGAAGGTCAGTGACGGATTGTACCACCTTGCTGCCAAAGGCCAGCCTGGCCTCTGGGAGGTGGACGTAGAGCAATGGTTACTGATGCAGACTGGAACTGGTCTGTCATGGCTCCAGCTCTTGGCCATGGAGCACCTCCTCCAGCAGACAAAAAGCTTTCCAAAAGTGCTTCACTTTTTCCTTCATTTAACTGCCTGTTTCAATTATTTGAGCTTGCCAGCAGCTAAGATTGGCTAGAAGATATATTGTTGGGAGTTCTGAACACCGCACCTCCTGCTGAGAGGAGAGCTTTGCTTTAACTATCTTGTACCCCTGCAGCTTTCTTATCCCCTGGGCAGGGGAATTTCCCACTCCACTTTCTCTCTATTTTCACCACCAGTTGTAAGGCCTGCAGGTCTGATCTGAACTTCAAGCTCCTGAAGCTATTGTACACCAATATAACAGATTGTCCCATGCTTAAAGGGACCTCTATAATTTTCTGGATGCAGCAGCCTCTGCAGCATCCTTAGAATTGCCTGGTGCAAACACATCACCTGTATATCTTACCCAGCACTTTCCTGAGGGTCTTTTTTTTCTTAGTAAAACCAGCAATACAGGAGCTGCAGAAAGGTATAAATCTCAGGTAATACACAGTTTCATTGCTCATTGCTGAATTCCTGTTATATCTCCTGATCTCAGCTTTACTTAGCACATCCAGCTGTCTCTCTGAGTATCATTCTTAGCACTGCAGTATCTCCTTCAATACTTCTAAAAAACACTTGTGTTTTTTATGAAATGGGATATTTCAGCAGGAGACAGTCTCCCTTGCAAGACATTGCCAATACCTGAACAAGATGGAAGGCATTGCTAGGCTGTTCCTTGAATAACCTGCAGCACTGGGATCTGGATAAATGATTTTTGGAGTGTCATGATTTAAGCCCAGCCAGTAACTGAGTACCACACAGCCACTCACTCACTCCCCCACCCCGGGATGGGGAGGAGAATCAGAAAGGAATGTAAAACTCAAGGGTTGAGATAAGAATAAGTTAATAATTTAAATAAAACAAAACAAAACCAACAATAACAATAATAACAATAAGTTATAATGAAAGGGAAGGAGAAGGGGAGAGGAATGAAATCCAAAGGGCAGGGAGGAAAGAACACAAGTGATGCCCAACACAACTGCTCACCACCGGCTCACCGATGCCCAGCCAGCCCCCCGGCAGTGATCGGCAGGCCCTGGCCAACCCCCCCCTCCTAGTTTATATTCCGAGCATGACGTGCCATGGTATGGGACACCTCTTTGGCTAGGTCAGGTCAGCTGTCCCGGCTGTGTCCCCTCCCAATTTCTTGTGCCAATCCAGTCCCCTCACTGGCGGGGCCTGAGAAACTGAAAGGTCCTTGACTTAGCACAAACACCACCCAGCAACAACCCAGACCATCAGTGTGTTATCAACATGGTTCTCACACCAAATCCAAACCACAGCCCTGCACCAGCCACTAAGAGGAAAATTAACTCTATCTCAGCCAAAACCAGGACATGGAGATTTCTAGAAGATACAGTAGAGGATATCTATTTTAGCAGCATTATGCAGTAAGTTGTGAAGAGAGCTTTGAACTGCCGTCCTGTAAAACCCATCCTTCTCCAAGGATGCCCTGCATTTCCCTCTGCATCATGCATCACACGGCCCACAGCACAGGTACAGCTGTGGAGAGGAGCACGAGGGGGAGCTTGTGTTTTGTAGAGTAATGTGCAAATAGCCAAAGACATAGACAGGGGCAAGAAAATATTTATTCCACAAAAAGTCTTTAAAATTTCTCAAAACAAAGATTCCACTGGGAAAGGAAGGAAAATATAAATGTACATGAGAGATGCCAAGAGAAAGGTGCAGAGAGAGTACTGTCATTAACTTCTGTCCATCTTCAAGATGAGATGAAATCTCTGCCATCCCATTTTTCCACCAGTCACACTTTCAGTTTTGATTAGTTCTTTGAAGATAGATCAGTTTGGTTTTTTATTTTTCCCTGTAGAAATAAGGGTTTGATCTTTGATCATAAAATCGAATTAAAACTTTTTTTTTTTAAAAAAAAAGATTTAACAATTGACTGTATAAGCTGGAAAGGTAAAAGAGCCCAATTCATAGATCCCTATTGAAAAGTCACTCTCCTGGAAAACAGTTTAATGTCAGGTGTCCTTTCTCCCTTTCCTCCATTCCCTCCTCCAGTACAGCTCTGTTAAATATTGCAGCAGGAAAACTGAAAGATAGCTGATGAGGGCTGAAGAGATTTAAGAACCGTTAAATCATTACAGTAACGGGTGCAGTGAGTGTGTTCTAGGGGAAACAAACACAGTACAAGAGGCAGAAGAACAGAAAGATGATTGGATTAAGTCAATTTAAAGTGAGAAATGTACCTTCATGCCAGGAGAAATAGAAAATCCTGGAAATAACAAGCAGTTGGGGAATATGTGGCTCCAGGAAATAAAGAGATTTTTCTCTCCAGAGGCCTGACTGTGCTCTTACTTACAAAATTGCATGAGTAAGTGTGCTAGTGTCAACAGAGAGGTTTAGATTAATTGTGAACAGAATTGGGAACTGCTGTGTAAATAAGGGTAGCTGCACTATAGTCATGATCTCAAGAAAAACCTGTCATTCAAGAACTGATTTAGTTTTAGAAGTCATTACACTGCTATGGATAGTCCTCTATAGGAGGATTAGATTAAGCCATTCAAACTCCTAGTTGACTTCTATCTACATCTGAAATCCTGCCACTTTCCTTGTTTGTCATTGAATCAGCCAAACTATTAAAAACATCAGAGAAACCAGACTGCAGGAATCAAACATCTCTTTGATATGGCTCAAAGCTGTTACAACAGCTGTACCGAGGCATAGACTGTAGTTTTCACCCAGTGCTGTCCAATCTGAATAAAAAAGTTTTGAATCTCTAAAGTTATTCTCCTAGCACAGGGATCCTCAAACATTTTAAACAGGGGGCCAGCATGCAGATGAAGCAGCAGGCAGTCACCTGTGGCTGCTTGGTTTTCCCTCCCATCCCCCGGGTGGTGGTGGTGGGGTGTTCTGTAAGTACCGGGGGCCAGATTGAGGACCCTGGGGGGCCGTATCTGGCCAATGGGCCATAGTTTGAGGACCCCTGTCCTAGAAAAATTCACTGACAGAACATTTGCTCTTAATTTTAAACTATTTTCCTCACATTCAGCCAAGTTCTGTTTCTAGCTTAATCCTATAATGATTATAATCTCCTAATCTATAATGCAGCTATATAATATTTATGATATGTTGTCACAGCACTCTCCAAACTATCAAGCTGCAACTAGGTCTTTTACTGTCATATACCAATATACTCTTCATACCGTCCCTCTGCTGCCTTCTCCTCATCTCAGGCATGTGTTCTCTCTCTTCTCTCTGCTTCTTCCTCTCTCCACCTCTTCCTCGGCTGCTCTCTCTTCACTGGCTCTCAACCACTTAACCAGCCACAGCTGCACCTTGTCTACATCGGCCAAACCAACACCCCTGAAGCCAGCCAACAGTTGTGTATTGTCAATACTAATTAACCCAGCTTCATTCCTCTACAATATGTGGCAATAGACAAGAATGATCACAGCCTTCTCAAGAGCTAGCATAGAGCATGTGGCCTCTAGGCCAAAGCTTAAGGTGTGACGTGACAGATCTTCTCACTGAAGTCTGCCAGCTTCAGAAACTCCAACTACACTCATCCACAACCTATTCCCCTAGCCCTCCAACATTTGCCAATGGTGCCTTGTTCTCTGTTCTTTAAGGTGCAATAAGGTGAGACAGACAGAACTAATCTTGGTGACACCAAAAAAAAGCAGCACTGCTCTGTGGTGTCTCTGCTTATCTACACAGGTTTTGATGCTCGCCTGATCTTTGGTGAATTGATTCTTCTCAATAGGTGATCAGAAAAGCCACAGCCAGTGAAAAGTAGGGTGCTTTTTGCCTGCTTTGGGGGCTGAATCAGTTCAGCAGGCATCACACACGTTTGCACAAGGAAAAGGAGAGAATCAGGATGAGAAGGAAGACCACCCTCTTCCACAGCAGAAAGCTTTCAGTTTAAAGAGCTCATTTTACCTTCAGTACAGTAGATCCTATAGCTTGAAAACAAGCCCCAAGTATTCCTAGTGACTTCAGAGGGAGATAGGCTCATGCATCAGGAAGCAGTAGAGTGTGGTTTGAAGTCCTGATGAGATCTACTTCTACTCCCCATTCCTAACAAGTACCCTTTCCCTTTTCCTCAATGCTTCTTGTTTCTGAGAAGACCAGATCCTCCAGGGCCACAACCACAACTCAAGAAATAAGCTAGATACCAACCTAACTAAGCACCTTTTCCCACTCCCTCTGTGGCTCACCTCAGAAAAACAACCAATAACTGGTCCTGAGCGGTGCTGACTAATTGAAAGTGGCTTGTAAGGACTCATGCAATTACACTCTTCATTACAGTTGGAAGAAAATTGTTTCTGTTTCCTTAATAACGTGTGGGTTAATGTATTCGTCTCTAAAACCAATACAGTTTTTTTTCCTCCCACTGCTGTTAGTTTTGAAATAGGTGGTGGTGATTTTTCTAATCTACTCGGAACTGCATAGTAGTTCTATTTCCTTAAATCCCCATTTTCTAGAGGTTGTTATGTTGGAAATTTACTTAAAAATGAAAGGGTTTGGAGCTCTTCATTTTTAAGAAATATGAATTCTAATGCTTCAGAGCCTGACTCAAGCAGAAAGAAAACTCAATAGTGATTTTTTTTTTTAAATTATCTCCATTGTCATCCTGTTTTTCAGGGTGTGTGTAAGGCTTCTAATGGTTTTGGAATCACTGGGATAGGCAGTAAAAGCTTGTATTTGTCTTCAGCTCTCCTTATTAGAAAAAGTGTCCCATGTTTTCTACCTGCCAGTTAGCTGTGGAATACTCCTGTGCACAGACCCAGTGGAAATGTCCCAGATCTCTCTTTAAATCAAAGAGAAAGAGGGACAAAACTGTATACAAGCACAGGCACAGACAGACACGCACACTTCTGTTTTTCATCCTAGTCTGGCAGCTAGACCTGCACAATGACAGCTCTAGCATGGTGATAATCCAGTTAGCAGGGATTTTACAAGACTTTAAAATATTGATAAAAGAAATACCTCTGCTTCTTTTAGCTACTTAAGTCAGCAGATACTGAACACCTTGTTAGACGTGTGATTACCAATAAGTAACATGTAATTCCACTGCTCTTAAAAATGCCCACAAGGTACATTATGCAACAAGGATGGATTTTTATTTTTTTTTCCTTTTTCTTTTTTTATTCCATTTCCCTACTTTCTCTTCTCCTCCCACTTTCCAAATGCAAAGGCAATTTTGGTGCACACAAAAACTTCATCTCCTTTGTAGTAATTTCCTAAGTTCTAATACATTTTCCCATACACATACACATTTGGCAAAAAAAACCCAACCAAACCAAACAAAAAGTCTCCTGTTGTCTAACATGAAGAAGAGAGAGAACAGATGAATCGTGTTGTGGGGGGAGACCTTTGGACTAGATCTATAAATATCTGTGGCATTTATGAGTCTTAGTTCATTTATACTAGCTGATGATCTGGCTGGTTAGAACACATAAGGAGGCATCTATTCTTGACTTAACTAACACTTTAATAGTCTATATTTCCTATATAGCCAGTAAATGCAGACCCCTTCAAAGTGCAGTCTTTTTTAAGACTCATAAAAAAAAAATAAATTTAAACTCATAGTGTAGCACCCTTAATACTGGAAGCTGTCTGTGACTTAACTACTAAAATTCATCAAAAAGATATATATTCACTTCACATAGCTTGTGTTCAAAATGGGTGGGCTTAAAACTTTATATTCCCATTGCTTCCTGAGTCTAGGATTTGGTGATTTCAGGAGACTGTTCACCCACTTGAGCCAAGAAGCACATAAGTTTCTGTTCCAAAATCACGAAGAAAAAAAGAGTGAAATAACTCTTGCTGCAGTTGCCAGGTATGGCATGATGGAGAGGGAAGCAGTGCATAACTGATGGAAAAAAGGTGAGATGTTCCCTTGTACCATATGAGAAGTATCAGCTGAGCTGTGTACTATGAACACAAATTAAAAACAGCCTCTTGTGTAGTCAATTGCTTATCCAAATGAGGACAGCTAGCTGTAAAGAGAATTCATTACTTGTTGGCTTGGTTGATCAGTCTCATAAGTAGCCAAACCTAACAGCCGTGTAATAATCACCAAGTTGTATTGCTAGGTACATGAGTAAAATTCCACACATGTCAAATAAAGTTTAAGTATAACCAGGCTGAGCCATATCTGAATGTAATCAGTAGATGCACAGTAAAGGCAAGGTATTGATAAGCAATGACAGCAGCACTTCAGTTTCATGAACACAGTATCCTGAAGCAAGGCCAACGACTGGTTTATTCACCTTGAGGAGGTACACTGAATGCTCTCCAGCACCTCTGAGCTCTGGGGTTAGGGTATAATATCAGAAAGACTCCTGATAAATGGTGGTGACATGCTGCAGGCATCACTGTACCTATTTATAAAATAACAGAACATTTCAATAATGTGTAAATGCACCAGCCTGGCCCAGCGTGGAAGCACTTAGCAGATCTCACTGCAGCCCTTCAGTGGACCCTGTTGAGGGCATGTCCCCCAGGCATCCAGG
This sequence comes from Falco biarmicus, assembly GCF_023638135.1. Classification (NCBI taxonomy): domain Eukaryota; kingdom Metazoa; phylum Chordata; class Aves; order Falconiformes; family Falconidae; genus Falco; species Falco biarmicus. The sequence goes on from NC_079296.1 coordinate 24,687,002, forward strand.
CCATGCAGACTGGCTAGCAATAAACAGCAGGAAAAAATGAAGGTGAAAACGTGTTGTTTGTGTAACAAAACCCCTTCCCTGCTTTACTCTGCAAGACAGGCTAGCATAGTCCTGGGAGACAAGCAAAGATGAGGGAGGTAAAAGCATAAGAAGTTAGCCAGTTTGCAAATCAAAATGCAAGCCCCCTTCCCAGTCACTTCCTTGCCTATCCACACCTCCCAGCTGAAAACAAATAGAACTAAAACCATTTTTTTACTTATTTAAGGAATATTGTAATGCATGCTCTGAGGAAAACAAAAAGCTGTGCTCATGCATACATCTCTGCTTGCTCCAGTCATTCTGAATATGCATCACTGCCTGTTACCTATGGCAGTGTTCCAGCTCCTCTCCTGCTTGGATTTTTGAGGCTTCAGCTGGGATGAACAGGGGACTCTCTGAACTGACCATCTCTTGATTTCCCTTTTCTGCCCGCTTTCTACCAAAGATGTGTCCACATCCCACCCTGGTCTGGAGAGATGCAGGCAGGGGAGGGCACTGCTTTCTGTGCCTGAGCAGAAGGAGCTCTCCCATGGGAGACTGTGCTCTCCCTGTTGCACAGCCAAGGCTCCCAGCAATCTGAGGGAAGGGCAAAAGCACAGGAACAGCACAAGCCCAGGAACCAGACCTGGGAGTAGAGCACTTGACTAACTGCGTCACAAGCTGTTGCTGAGCTTTGGCCCTAACAGGGAATAGGGTCCTTGATATTAAATGAGCTCTTGAGCTTTGAAGAGGCCGAGCAGCTACACAGGCAGCATCAGGCCACCATGCAGCCAGGTGTAGCCAGCTGGCTTGCTGTCTGAAGCAAAAACCCTGGGAGACTTGTGTGCTTAAGAAAGAGGCAAACAGAATTCAAAAGCCAAAAGCATATGTGCTCACTTTGGAAACAGGATAAATTTATGAAAGGAATATGACTGCAGAAAAGAGTTCACATTACAATCCACCTCCTGTGTCTTTATGCAGCACCTTTCAGACCATCATACTGCAGAGGTTTTCTTACACTGACAGACCGAGGTTACTTCTTATGATGGAAATGCTTAGGTACTCCACTCCAGACCATCATGTTTAGGTGCTGCGCAAATGCATGCAAAAGCAGAAATCTAGCAGTCTAAATAGAAGCACAGATGGGAAGGGGTGGCTTGTAAAGTGACTGGCAGCATGGCACATCACAGTCTTTGACAGATCAGAAAAGAAAGATCAGATTTCTGAATCCCAGCCTGGCATCTTGGCTAGTGGCGTGGACTCCTACTACCTGCCTCTCATTCTGTTGTCATTCTAAATACTCACCATAAATGTGACCCACAAAATTTTATACATTTCCTTTTTTTTTTTTTTTTTTTTTTTTTTTCTTCAGGTAAAGATAAGAGACTTGTCTTTTTTGTAGGGCCAGGTCTTTACTGGTGTCTATATGCAGTGACAGGTTTACACTCCCAGGGCTGGTCCATCCGAAGTTTGTAGCTGATGTCAGATGACCATCAGTACCACCTCTGGCATGGCATGGCAAGATGCTGGCAGGTCCTAGGATGCACCACCACATAACTGAGCAAAGAGTCAAGGCACCCTGCTATTACCTTGTAAAACCAGGGTCCTGCCGTCTGCATAAGGCAGCTTGAAAGAACTCCAGCCTTCATGCTGGGCTGGAAAAAAACAATTGCTTTTAGGTTGAAACGCAATGCTATCTACTCAGGGACTGTGTCTTAACACACACGCACACACACCACATGGACTTTCCAACTGAATCAGCTCCTCAGGAAGCGAGGGCCAGAGCTCCGGCCCTGACAGCCCTGCAGCGGCACTGCTTTCCTTGCTTCCCTGTTTGTGGGCTCTCCAGGGTCTCCCTGCTGAGCTCTCCCCAAGCAGATCTAATGCCAGCTCCACCTGGGGCCCAGATTCCATTTGCTGGGTACGACTGACCCGCAAAGCGGCTTTAACACTCTCTGTGGTTGGGCAACGCTGTGTTCAGGGCCGTGCATAAACATTTTACTGCTGGCCATTAAATTTTATTGCTGTCTCTAATATGCTTTCAGATAACTAAACTCACGCCTGAAAGAGGCGTTAAAACTGTTTTAACAGTATCTACTTCACATAATCTGCTTTATGGCAATGTCTTATGGTCTTACCCATTTAAAACATTTGTTGTTGTTTTTTAATCAAGGGATTTGTGCTGTGACCTTTGAGCAACGGCAGCCCCTGCTAGAAGACAGCTGGCGATGCGGTGTGCAATACGATCTACGGAGATTAAATTTGTTTCATTCCCTGTTAAAACAGATGACTGGGAGACTGGTGGATCCACTGGGATTTCAGTGGATTTAATTCCTTTTTAATTCAAAAGGAGAGCTGAATCTAAGAAATAACAGACATGTTTTTGCTTAGTGGACTAAATCTTTCCCTGAATCGCTTGACTGGCCTGAATAAGAGAAGATAGACCAGTATTCTGCACCAATCCACGGTGAAGGCATTGGAAAGAGGTGTGGATGTGTGTGGTGAGGAACAGTACTTTTGTTCTGATGAGCTGCCCTTCTGGTAGGTGTCAGGAGGTTAAGTATAATCCTTCTGCATACAATACTGAGTTGCTCTGAAACGTTAATAACTACCAAGATAACCTGAGCCTCTGCTATATTACCTGCTATGGGGTCTCATCACTTCTCAGTGAAAACAGAGTTAGAAAAGTGACAAAAAGACCCCCAGCTTGTCAGGTCACACACAGCGAATCCAGCTCTTTGCTGTAAGCTAATCACTGGGGAGGAAGGAGAAAAGGAGCTTGTCTGGGTGCCTTGTGGTCTTTGGGACACAAGTACCCTAACTTGTAGAGTGAAACCCTCTTCTAGGATACTTTCTCTCAGTCTTAACAATGTTTTTTCTATAGAGTGTAGCAGCTGGTGCAAATGGGCCAGACTAATCCATGAAGGTGTGCAGGGTGCATGCCAGGGAGCTAGCAAAGAGGCAGGTTTATGTTTCTCACAGGCAAATACAAGAACTGAATGTGTCCTTCACTGTATGAAGGACCAGAGAGAAGGGAAGGAAAGAGCAGGCTCCCTGCAGACACTGGTATGACACCAGCTTTTCATAAAACAGCAGCAACCAGCTCTGGCTTCAGTAGATAACCTGTGTTTGGGTCCATGAGGCCCCACAGGCAGAAGAAAATTTTATTCAGGCTCAGGTGTAGGGCCAGCAACAAGTTTTCAGCCCTGGAAATGCTGAGATACATCTGGACACCTGTGTGCAAGCAACTTGAAAGCTAAAACCAGAGTTTTGGCTCTTCCAGGATTAGCATGGAGCAAATCTCAATTTTTGGTTTAGGTAACTAAAATGAGAATTAGACAGAAAGTAGATACTTTATTTTCTGTTTTTTTTGCAATAGCAGGCAGAAATTCTCACCATTTGACTCTGCGTAGGTCAACCTCAAGGCTACCCAGAGACAGACTAAGCTGGGCAGACCTGTTGTGGATGAATGGTTTGGTGGGACACTTCACCTGAGTAAGCACACAGTGACAGCTTCACACCACTGTTGTACTGCATAACAAATGCAACCCTGTAATTACCATTATCTTCATACCAGCTTTGGGGCAAGGGCACGCAGGACACTTTTCATTGCTCAGCTGACTCAATAGCCTGTTGAGACCAGCGGACTAATGTGTGCCAGAGGCGTATGCCACAGAGAGTCGAGCAAACAGACCAGATAGATGACAGAGGTAGTTACAACCTTACCTCTGTACATACCTTCCAGTTAAATAAGCTACCCTTATTGATACATCGTGGAGCTGTCTTTGAAATGAATCAGGCACTGCTTTCTCTCCAGCATAATGCAGGGCACCATCGTCAGTGAAGGCGTGTCAACAAGTTGCATAAACAAGTCCTTGTATCTCAAGAGCTTCAGAACTGTTTCTCCAGTTTATGCTCATGCCTGAAGTTCCCTTGTATGCTCCACATGACAGAAACATGGCATGGCCATTCTGAAAGCATTTGCTTCTGTCTCTCTTCAAAAGGCCCTTTTGGCATGAAGAAAAGTACCCTGACATTTTGTTTTCCAGGAGAGCTCAGAGCTGCCTGAGAAAGATTTCTGGAAGTTCCTTCAAGGAAAACTAAACCTGCCCCTTCAGTGGCAGCCTCCTGCCTGAATTCCCACCTTACCCTGCAAAGCAGGTGGCAGACCTGAGCTGCCAGGTGAAGCAGGGAAACTTTCCTGGGCTCTCCTTGAGATACATACTTTATGGTTGGGTTTTTTCCCCTTTGGACCATTTCTATAGAAACCTCAGGAAATAAATTAACAGCCTGATAGCCCTTTCCTTCCCTTTATTAGTTTGCCAAAGCTGCGTAAATTCAGGAACATTAACAGAAAAGCACGCAGGTGAAAAACTGCCAGTACACGCACATGCACACACACAGAGAAAAAAAGATTTCCTGCTTGCCAAGATGAGAAACATGTTTGGGATGATAAGGATGACTGCAAGTCAGTAAGTGTGGTGGCTGCACTATGGCGTTTGTAATTGTAAGTGGCCTTTCCATTTGGGGGGTCAGTGTGCTAAATTAAAAACCTACAAGAAAGCGGTTAATTTAGGTTAATGGGATGTTTGAATGTTAAATGGATTAAGGCAACTGATTTTTTTTTTTCCCTTTTAAAGAGGAATTAGACCCACTAATCTCCTACGCTGGATTCTTAGAAGGTGTAAAACAGCGTTATACACCAAAGCTCAAGGGACCCTGTTCAGTTTTTCACTAGATAAAGGAGTCTGTGCCATTGTACTTTTTCACGTACATGTCTATGAACCACATGCTTAGGTTAGGTTTGTTCCATTTGTCTTTTTTCCCTGCATTTTAAGGTTTTAAAATGAAATTATATAATTCTTTTTTTTCCTCTGTTCATTTCCGTCCCATTAACTTTATCCTCCTGCTTTTCTGGTTCTACAAGTGGAATGGAAAACCTCCTTTATGCATAGGGAATTTGGGGATGATACCCTGATATATGGGGCGAGGGGATGCTGAGAGAATATTGTTTGGAATCACAACATTCAGGGCTGTGCTGAGGATAATACAAAGTGAGAAGGAACACGTCTTTCAGCAGAGCTGTTTGAGAATTCACATTTGAAATATTTGGTGGACTGTTAGTTTCCACAGCCTGAAAAATATGCAATGGGAAAATGTTCCTACCGCTTAAAATCAAAATCATATTTTTTTCATCAAGAAAATACTTTGTTCCATCTCAGAAAGCAAAAAGCATTGCCCTTATGCTCAGAGGAGGTGCATTTTAAATTTTAAATTTTAGGGAAGGGAAAGTCTTCCCTGCAATAAAACAGAGTAAATGTTTAAAATGATCTTTAAATCACTGCCCCTTCACACCACATTACCAGGCAGGCTTGTTAGCTCAACACTGCAGAATTTCAAAGGCTGGTATTTTGCATCCAAGGCACAACAACATGGTAACTCTTGTCTTGCTTTGGGCTGAATAATTTTTATTAAAAGAATGTGTCATCTTTGGGATCTTTTTGCTGAAGTTATTTCCACATCATAAAAACTACTACCATACGCAGACATTAAGTGATTCTCATTATGGATAACCTTGATATAAGTAGTAAAGACTGAATGGGCCAAGATGACTGAAAAAGCCTGGAAATAAAAGGTAGTGGGTACACTTAACTCTTAAGGAAGGTCATTCCAGGCTGATATTGTGGTATAAGGTTGAAGTGGGTTTAGCGTGCTGTCCTTTAAATTGTTTTTGATGAGCTCCTCAAAGCCAAGCTCACCAGATATGTTGACAGTTCTGTAGACATCTAAGGGAAAAAAAACAACAGTCTTTTTATGAACCATTCTACCTGTTCATGTTACTAATGATCATCTGAATCTCTTCTTGTCCATCTACTTTTGGTCACCCATGATCAGTTCTTCTGTGTAAGATTTCTTGCTCATATGTCAGATCAACTTTGTGTTCTAATGTAAAGAGCAGAAAAGGCATTCTCTTCTGCTTTTATTTAATTGGTTACAATTTGCATTTACAAGACAAATGGTTTCCAGCATCAAAGCTGATCTGCCATATCAGCTCCTGTTCACCTCATGGGCCCATAATAAAGAAACCAAGCTGGCATTTCTCTCAGTACCACCACTAAATAGTGGAAAAGCGGTGGGGAAACTTTGTTGTCTTCTATGCTGTTTTCTCACCATTAGGTTTCACCACCTGCCTCAACTTACCTGCTCTCTCTAGTCTAAATGTACACCCCTTTTCCATCCTTCTCTTCCTCCACCCTCCTATATAACAGCTAAATTTTACATTTCACCAATACAAAAACCAACCTGAAAACCTAATCTAAGTTTTAGAACCTTCTCTGCTAACTAAATTTTAAGGGATGTCTTTGAATCTGAATCTCTTTTGCCTAACTCACAATCTGTTCTGAAAAAGTCCTTTATTCAGAGCTCACCATGAGATAAATTTAAATGTGTGTCAGCAGACTGAGAATCATCCAGTCTTTATTACTAATTATTGTCCTGCAGAGAGTAAAAAAAAAATATCTATGGTCTGGCTGTCTTAGAATATGCAAAGTCTCTGCTGTAAGGAATTATATTAATTCATATTAAACCCACCTGAGCACATGGCTTGCCTTTTCTTCCATTTTTATTCTTCTTAAAAAATATAATCTACCATGAGAAAATTAACGCTAGCTTTAAAACCTGATATGCTTCTCCTGGAAATACACAACTGCAGGTACCTTCTTACCAAACTGGCATAAAACAAAAACAACAGAGCAGATCTGGGTGATGCTATCCAAAAAGGTCTTAGGTTTTGATTTCACTTAGACTGCCCTTCCTAACAGAGTAATAGAACATTGCTAAACAAAGGTGTTATTAAAAAACTGGAACATTTCCTAAGGTTTTCATTAGTGAATTCTACCAATATTTTTAGTATATATAGAAATCTGAAACAACAAAAAAAAGTTGTGGGTCTTTTAAATTAAAATATACACTTCAACAAAATTTTGGAAAGAAGAACAACCATTTTGCCTGCACTGCTATCAACTAATTAGCCTCATCTCTACTGTGCTAATTTAATCCAGTTGAAGATCTAGTCCACTGCTTTAACAGGCACTCAAAGAATTTTCTTCTTGCAGGTTTTCCTGTTTTCCAGAAAGGTTCTTCTTCATTATGCCTCTGGTCTGTGCATGGTAGGCAAATGAAACCAGGTTCAGGAAATCTCCTGATATGAAGTAGTCTGATAGGGTGAAATTGAAAAATCACTTGTCTCATTCTTATTTTTCCCCAGGCACCTGCTGATGGCAACTGCTGGAGACAAAACTCTGACAGCCCTTGATCCAAACAGGTACAGACATTCCTATGTTTTCATCATACTATTAATATGAAAGATCTGCAAAAACAGATTAGTAGTCCCTTCCAGGGCTTTGGAAAGGATGAAAGCAGTGATGTGCCAAATATTTTGCTGCCAATGTGTCTAGTGATGTTGCATTCACTCCAGTCCAGGATGGAAACAGGCTTTGGGGTAAGATTTCTAACCCTTGCTGCTGGTAGGAAAAGAAGCATGGCTCAGTTGCAGGTGTTTTTTCCCCGAGACCTATTTCTAGGGTGACAGTTTGTAGATCTGGTGAAAAACTGCAGCCTTCCTTAATGGTATTTCTTTGAACCTCAGGGTTACTAGAGTACAAATATCCACCTACCGAGCACGGATCAGCTTCAGAGTTAGTCTGAGCATCGCCCCACACTTGTGCAGCAAAACCAAGGGTGGAGGCCAAGACGGACATGGGACATTTCCACATGGTGGGAACTTGCCTAGACCACATCTTCATAAAGATATGGTAAGTTAGATCCATACTCCATATTCAGACCATTCCACGTCTTTTGTTCTGAACACATATCCTCACAGTTCTTTTCAAAAATGTTGAAGTGACTTGTTTCAAGTGATTACAATCCCACCACCACCTCAGAGCCTCACAGTTTGCAGTGTCCCGGGTGCTGCCTGGCCTCACAGGCTAGCTAGCTCAAGCCAGGGGCTACGATGTGCCATGAGGCTTCTGGGGTGAAAGTGCCTTGTGTCCTACCATCTCACAACACTTATTAGAGAAGGTCAAAAGGCCTCTAAAACTTTTGGGTCCAAATAAACCTGCTTAAGGAGAAATAGTCCCCTCATCAGTCAATTGATAAGCCTGGCACCTGAGTAAAAAAATAGACCTCTTACTCCTTTTGTCAGCCATCGCTGCCCACAATTCTTCTTTGTTTAATTTTTAGCCTCCCTGTTGTTCTTCAAAAGATTTACCATATTCTAAGGGTCAGACTGGAGTTTGGATTAACTCATGTGCCCCGAGGAATCTCTGGAGAGTGAGCTTGCATCTCTCTGTGCAACAGTGAGTGGACACAGTCTAAAACTGTACTAGTTCAATCCAGAACAATAGATATTTCAGTTCTAATTCAAAGAATAACCACTGGAAAACTTGCTTTTAGCTTTAAAAACATATCTTTTATGTTTTGTTACCTTTTAGTTTGAAATCTAAAGCACAGAGGTAAAGAGACAGAGCAGCCTGGTATCCATAGAATTAATCTATTAAAAATAACTTTTTTCCCTGGTCTCACTTGACCTCTCTTGTTAGCATCTATTACATTCTCCCCAGCTTTTCTTGCCTTGAGCCTCCACACCCACAGAAGAGAACAGGGAGTGGCAAGACTGCAGCTATTCATGATAATAATCCATTCCCAGGCTCCACTGCAGTAGTTTTAATCATCAACTATTGTCAGGCATCAAGATCAAAAAGATTTGAGATTTGATTTGTTTGGGTTATAAAGAAGCCCTGAATGCCAAAGTGCTGTCGTTTAAACTGCAAAGCACAGCCTCTGCATGCAGTAGAATGAACTGGTATTGCCCTCTCTGATCTGATTTGTAGCCATCACAGCTCTTTAAAGTTACTTGATTTGACATCAATTAGCCGGTTTTCACTAGGGGGAAGTCTTTTTGCATTTAGTCCAATATCAATGTCATTTTCCTCCTAAAATGTGACAAGGAGCAGACTGCTTCAGCATACTTCGCAACTGACACGAAGAACAGGGTAAGGAGGAGGAGAAAGCCTTCAGAAAAAAAAAAGAAATAAAAAAGGTAGGAAGTCGGTAGGAGGATTGAGAAAACATTTCAACCCCATCTTCCCATTTACGGAGACATATATACAGAGAGAGAGACATGTCTAGAGAGAGGGAGATATATATGCCTCAAAGACATATGAAACCTTCTGCTCAGCATGTGAGCATGTGTTGTTTATCGGTACGTTTGCAAGTATTGCAGTCACTGTAAGGATGCAGAGCACTTCAGACCTGTGTGTTCTTGGAGGACGGCAGCTCTGGTAACAAAAGAAGAGCATCTGTAGAGCTTTAATCCCAGCTTTGTTTCATCTTTCTGTATTCTGCCTAGGACTTTGCACAATGCCCAAGGATATATAGTGTTACTGTAAAAAACCTCTGGTAAATGTGTTGTGTACAATATTCTGAACAGGCACACGAAAGCAAAGTGTTCCCAAGAGAAAAGAGACATGCCGACTGCAAATTTCTAAAAACTAAAGCTAGTCTAAGAAGTAGCCGTCAAAGAAGGTGACCTATTTTCCTGTCATAATGCATCATAACTGTTGTATTCCCTACTTGCATCTGGATGCAGCGACAAGATGGACACTATGTATTAGCAGAGGGAGAGCAGAAAGAATAAAATGTTCCTCTGTACATGGAGGAGCAGAGGTATTTTGATGGAATAAATAGGGCCCTGCAAAATTAGGAGCAGAGACAACTGCAATACCGTATGAGGAGATGCAAAAAGGAGACCTGAAGGGAAAGGCAAAAAATAAGCAATATTGTAAACGAACACTGTGAGTACTGGTCTCTTCAAAGAAAGGTATACAGGCTTTTAGAGTGGCTTTTTTTCTCTCTCAAAAAAGAGATACTGAGAAAAGCTGCCTCTGGGACAGCTATCTTAATGATTTTTATCTGCATGCTCACCCAGCTGCAGTATTTCTGTACATGCAAGTCCCAGAGGGTAACAGTACTCCACGGTTTAGAACCCACCTCAGAGTGCTGAATGATCCAGTTATTGATTGCTTCCTTGCCTTTGCCAATAGCTTGTAATGTAAAATGTTGGAGAAGAATGGAGGAATACTGTCATGCACACTGAAATATAGTTAAACCTTTTTTTGCAAGCTCATAAGAAAATAGATAATATCTGCAACTGCATGACAACTCATCAGGGATGTCATACATAGGCTTAAACTGGGAGACTGCAGTGGTCAAAGAGGGGTCCATTGCTGCTTTGGGGGACAAATAACCCAAGGACATCAGTTAGAGGTAAAGGCATTTTCTCAAGCCAAGGTGATGTCAACCTTTAAATAAACTGCTACTTCCGATCCTTACAGTGTGTCCTATTAAACCCACCTAGCTATGGAAGTATTGATGGCGGTTCAAAAATTTCTAGACTATCTAAATATTTTTGCATTTTGGGAAAGAACATTTTGATGCTGCCAAGCACCATTCAGGATTCAGAACTCATAAATTCATAGTAAAGCACTGTGGCCTTTCTGCGTTGGCAGCAGGCGATGACCCAGTCATGAATGGTGCAGAAGTTTTTGGACAAGGATCCCTCTCTAAATCGTTAATCACAGCTCTGTCCCTAAATGACACATGGAGCCATAAGAGTTTCATGGGCTTGCAGAATACATCTGACCATTTCACACAAAAGACCTCTTCCAAACCTTAAAGTATGAGATCCAACCCAAATTAATGCACGCACCATTTACCAGCACTCAAAGAATACATCAGACTGCGTTCTTCCATGACTGAGGTTCAGATAGGCTGTACAAAACTTGCTGGTACCATACATTTGCATCCCTGTATTTCTAAAGAGAAATAGTCTCTGTTTTGTTAATCACAAATGAGCTGCAATACAGAATGAATGCCTGCAGTGAGAGTCCCATAACTGTGATTCAACAAAAGCACAAAAATATCCCCTCACTTGCCCAGCCTGTACAGACAGCTTCCCAGCCAAGCTGGTAAGGGCTGCAGCAACAAGGCTGCTTCTCAGTGGTAAAACCAGTCACATAGAAAGTTTGTTGAAAATAAGCTTAGATCTTTTCTGGGGACTGACCCACCCCACATACAGCCCAGCCTTCTCAATCAACTAACATATGTTTCATTGTATACAAGGCATACAATGCCTTGTCAGGAGGTCATACATTCTACAACAGACAAGTAAAAGACAGCTAAGGTAAGGTGCTCTTCCAAAATCACTCCCTCAGCACGACAGGTAGGACCTTGAGATGGCAACTGACAATGGCAGTGAGGGAGGGTGAAGTCTGGGTTGATTTTCCATTTGCCTGTAACTCTCTCATGAGAGCTCTTCAGCCTCGTCCTACTTTCCTTGCTGTGTTGCAGCAGGGAATGAAAAGCATTGCAGAAATTTCCCACCATGCTCTGTCCCTGAGCTCCTGCTGAACTCTGAAAACTTGGCAGACCACACATCTGCCTTAGGTGTTGGAGCTCCGAGGCACTGCCTTTTGCCAGAGCTACCCCTTCCTTGCTGTGAACCTGGGACAAGGACATTTTCCAGTCCAGCAGCTTCGTTCTGAAAGGTCTCAATGCTGAGGACTCTTGCTAGAATGCTCTCTTTCTAGGTTTTGTTTAGAAGCCTGCAACTCATACCTTTCAGTTTCTAAAACTAAGATTGAAGGGGGCATGTTTGTTTTTGAGAAGAGGCAATAGAGTTGTTAATTTGGGCTTGTAATTATTCACGATTAGCACATTCTTCCTCTTTCATTCCACTCCTAATTTAGTTATCAGATCCAATTACAAACCCAAATTTCCAACCCTAATTTTTACTAGCAGTTATTCAGACATGAATAACAATGAAACTGTAGCAGTAGAAGGGTCAGGGAAGGCTGGGTAACCTAGCAGGAGCTAAATCAATACCTGATAAATTCTTCATCTAATAGTCTATACTAAGCCTTACCCTGCATTGACAAACCTACATAGTTAGCAGTAGATTAAAGTCAGTGGAGTCTGAAGGAAGCTGCAATCACTGCTCTGACCGCAGGCCATCCTTACAGAGCATTTAATTCCATGACAACTGCAACTCCCCTCTTCCAGCACCACCACCACTCTTAAAGCTGAAATTCCATTGATGTAAAATACCAGCTCGGCTGTGTTAGTGTAGCCGTCTGGGGAATCATGTTGTTCTCTGATCAGTCACTCAAGGAACTGATCCAGATTAAAAATAAACCTTAAAAAAGGGATAAGGGAATGAATGGTTATCTTAAACCAGCTCAGCACTGTGATCTGGACAGCTCTTCAAAGGATCATGATGAAGAGAGCCATGTGGGAGCAGAAATGCATGGCTAAGGGTGGAAATGAGGTGACAAGATAGTAGGAGCTTAGGTGAGAGCTAAACCCTGAACAGCTGGCAAGAGAAACACTTCTGTAACCACAGCCTCTGTAGTGGGCAAACCCACAGACAAGAGGTGTTATGGCTCTCACTCTCCAAAACACAGACCTTGCAGAAGCAATTGATTTTTCTTTTAAGCATTTACACCACTGACCAACCAAAGGAAAAAAAAAAATAAAAATCAATCAGTTTAGGTTGATGAAAGTGTTTCTATGTTTCTAACTGGAATCCCCTCACTAAATAATAACTCATAGTTTATAAAAACAGTTTTGTTTTCTGGGATTATTGCTAAGATTAATTAGCAAAAGATGTGTAATTGCTATTTACACAAGAAGAAACAGAATCTCTGCAAAATCTGGAATCAGCACAGCAGGGCTTTTGTCAAATTATTTTCACTTTTTTCTTTTTTTGACAGAAATGATTCACCCAAAGCACCCTGAATTTCTCAATTGATTCAGTCTCTAGCTGCTCATCTGAAAACATTTCTCCCAGCTCAAGACATAACATACTGATGGACTGTGAATAAGCATCACCTGAACTGAGAAATGAAATATAGAGTATAAAACCCAACAAATCACCCCATCACAGCTGTGTGTGGAGGAAGAAAAAGTGTATGAAAAGGCAGATGTCCTAGGTGATGAAATGCTTATCCCTGATTAATCCAGGGGTAAATTTGTCATTCCTGGAACACAACTAGAATAGTTAAAGCCTGCATCTTGTGATGGTAGGCTTCAGATTTTGGGTTTTTAATGAAGACAGCTTGTCTTGCACTGAGTTAACCCACTTGTATATCCATAACCTAAGCCACTGCTTAAGCTTATATAGGAGACCAGTGAGACCATCAGTAGTCAAATCTAGATCCTTTGAGTTTCATTTCTGTGTGTGAATACTGCAAGGCTATCCTTCTTTGCAAGTAACCTGGTTATTTTAATAGGCTTTTAAAAAATGGAGAACACAACAGCAAGAAGATTCAGGAGGAAATCGTAAACCTTGTTGGCATAACAGCAATAGCATTAGCATGATACAGCTTTACAAGGCAAAAATACTGTCCCAATCTCCAGGATGAGTAACCAACGTTTGACCTTCATTTTTCCCACTCTGGAACCACTTTAGTAGTATCCTACCTTAAAAAGAAGCCATGGAGCCATTCTAACTTTTTTTGCCTGTCTTGTTTGGTCTGTTTTTGACTAATATAGTCATGCCTCTCAATAAACTCTAGTTTATTTCATTTTTAATTTGGAGTGTTCCTTGATGCTCGATAATGTACATGGTTTGCAGTATCCATCAAAGGCAGAGTGACTAAATAAACAAGTCCAGGCCTGACTTCTTCATGAAACTCTCCATGTCTTTATGTCATTCTTTGCAAGCGGTGTTACCAGGGAATGGGATATAATTGTGATGATGTTGGTTTTTTTGGTTTTGGTGGGGGTTTTTTTGGCTGTGATATCAGAATATCAGAAACCTTTTCCTTGGATTTCTGTTTGATAATTTTAACATACATCACCTCATTCAAGAGTCTTGGTCCTGATTGAGGGTCTACAAGGGTTTTAATTCTCATTTAAACCCAGCCTTGACAAAGAGAAAGGCAGGGTTGCACCAGTGTTCATTGAGAAACAGAGGCACAGGAGAACTCAGCATAACTTCTTCCTGGGTAAACTGGGAAGAAGGGACTGGACACCAGGACACCACATTCCCTCCACCTCAACTTGAGCTTTTCCAGCCTTTCTCTTTCCAGTGAAATGAGAACAGGCTTTTCCAGGATGCAAATGGCAGGAGAAAAGCTGTGACCCTGGCAGTCACTTAAGGGTGCAAGCAAGAAGTTTCTGGGCTCCGTCTTGCCTGACTACTGATTTTGGATCATGAAAAAAGAGCATCCACTTCATCAGCCTTCTCCCTGACCCACTTCACCTTATTTGAACAGCAACCTTAGGCTAATGAGAAAAAGGCTTATTAGACATTGTTTCTGATATGTAACCCATGTCCAGGAAATAATACTGAAGACTGTGAGATACTGTTCTCTCAATATTTGCATTTTATAATTGTTTCTCCAAAGAACTGGGCAGGCGGGACTTCTCTGATGGGGCTGTGGTCACCTACCCTGTGACTTGAGAAAAATGACAGAATATTAATCAGGTTCATCCCAGTGCCCTCAGCAGATCATTTATTCTCTCTCTATTCATTTCTCATTTACAAATAAATCTCAGAATGAGTGATTGGAGGGAGCTGGCAGCCAGGAAGGATGGTGGGGGAAGTCTGTGTACCAGCACAGCAGGCTGGGAGCAAAACTGCGCTCTGAAAACATGTTTTCAAATACAATAGACCTGACCCTCAAAGCCAGAGGACTCCAGGTTTATACCACTATAATCAAAAGTAGGCTCCAGCCCATAAACCTCTGAAATTCAGACCAAACTGTGCAGTCTGCAGGAGCTGAGGAACTGGAGGAAGAGAGCTGGAAGATGCCCTATTTTACCTCAGCTCCACTGTTGATGTTAATGGGGATCATGGAGATGTACTACCCAATCTCTTTAATAGGAGCATAGCTCTGTCTTACCTCACAGGAAAAAGATGAAAAGCATAGAGAAGCACTGGAGGGCACAAAGAAATACCTGGGAATTGTGTTTCAGTAGAAAACAATTCAGGTAGTGTTTTAAAAAGCTACCACTCATCTGTTGACCAGATTGCTAATCCACCACTGGCAGAAAATAAAGCAGATTCACTTAAAATGGATTCCTGACAATTTTCCTTAACAATGGACTAGAAGAACTCGTATGTCGCACTGCTCAGCTGAGCAGTTGTTACTTGCAACAGTGTAGAAGTTGGAGGCAATTGCTGCTTCAGTCTGCATGCATCAGAAACTGTTTCTCTCAGGAGCTCTGCTGGTCCTGGTTAAGCAAGAGCTTGGTTTAGTCCCGTGTTACACAGGTCAGAAATGTCCAGAATGTGACACTTAACAAGAGCAACTTCTCTGTCTGTAGGCACACTTTTAATGAGATGGTATGTTCTTTTGCTACGTCAGCACAAAGCATCTCAAGTAACGGGAGATTGGAAGGACCACCATAATTCAAGTGATGCATATTTCCCTTAGAAAGTGGTTCCAGAGACACAGCTCTCATAGCTATGAAAAAAAATCCTAAGATACTTATCTATACAGCATAACTGTGGAAAGTGGGGCACAGAGAGATAAGGTGGGTCACTTAGGTATTCAAAAAGACCTGAAGTCTTTTAAGGTGCCAGCACTGCAAGGGATTCACAAACATTCACCTCACGAATCTCTCAGAGCTATCAAAACTGGGGTCATGGATAACCAACCCCACAAAAAATCCAGTGGCAGGTGATGACAGTAAAAGATAGCCAAGGATGACCATGAAAACAGAGGCAAGATCTGCCACTCTTATAGATTAAGTATTCCAACTTAAAACAGAGTCCTCTTCAATCCTCAGACAGTGAAAAAAAGCTGTAACTGTTCTGCTCAGCTGTCAACACCACCTTATTAGCACTGAGCAAATAACTTGTGCCAGTTTGACAAACCTCATCTCTTCCCCCTCTCCCCCCCAGTTTGTGGAGATTTCCCCAGCCTTATGCATTATTCAGAAAAGAGACTCCCTGGAAGGTTTTAAATACAAGGTCTGACAGCCAAGAACTATCTGTCTGAGCTAAGCTGAGGAGCAGGTATTGAGTGGGCACCATGGAGCATGTGGCTATGGGTTCATCCCCCCAACTGGCTGAACGAGTCAGGTGTAAGGGCATTTGCAGCTTACTGATTCATTCCTGGGGCAGTTCCCTATCAGGAGGAAAAAAAAAAAAAAAAGGGGGGGGGGGGGGCAGGGACGAAAGAACTGTGGTCATTTCAGATGAAGATTTTTTGGGGGTTGGTTATGTCATGCTCTCAAGTCTTCTAAACCCACTCTCTTGGGACCCTGTGTCAAGCCCTATGCCTGTGCCCCTATCCGTTTATCCTTCTATCCACTTCTAAATGCCTCTAAAATTATTAAAATTTACATATTTTAAAACACTCCTTCATGAAGCAGGTCATCTTAAAGCCACTGCAGCCAAGAGAAGCAGTTGTGAATGCCAGTCACATCAAAGCAGTGTTGATTCAATCCCACGAGGACTTGTTCGGTGTGTATAAGAGTGGTCCCTAATGGAGGGAGGAGGCTCGAGGAGCCCTGAGTTCAAGGATTCACATTGCTCAGTGGGAATAATTCCCACAACTCAAACTGACCCAGATGGTGGATTATTAAATGCTGAGAAGAGCAGGTCTGAGGATGATGCAGGTTAAATACACCACCTGGATGCATGCATGAATGAAAGGACATTAGGGATTTGCTTGCAGAGACAGTGCTATACACATACTGAAAAAGGGCCAGGAGTAATTCAGTAGCTTATGGTGGTTTTTGCCTTTGGGATGAGAATTTAAATCCATTCCTCTGAGCTATTCTTAAAATACAGACATGGCTGGAAGTCGCAAACACTTCAATCTGTTTGCATGGATTTTTAATTCTGGGGAGCTGAGCACTGTAACCATTAGAGAAGCCAGGTCTGGCCACCTCCTGAAGCCGCTCAGTGAAAAGCCATGCACACCAACTGTGCTCACCCTCTCCCACAACAAGGGTAAAATGATTCAGTGTTGAAAGACCATCTAAGCACTGCTCTGCTCCCCGATTCATTATGCTGTGAACTGTTTGCTCCCATACAGCATTAAGTACACCAGCTTGTTGGTGAGAAGCAAAGACCACCAGTTTTCCTGCATAATAATAAGGTGATCCCAAAAACAATTCTGCGCTTGTCAAAAGTTGTCTGTTTCTGTGCACAGACTTAGGGCACAGAATCATTCTGACACTACATCCCACTTTGCTAGCAAAGCATAACAATTTCCATCCCTAAAGGTCTCCTTCCAAAACCCTTTAAAGTTGTCTGCCTGTCCAATTTATGTAGGCACAGTGATTTCATAGTGAGATGGGTATGTATACATGTCACATTTTGCAATTTCTCAGCTATTAAAACATCCCCCCTCCTCCTTAAAGTGTACTAGATGGGGGGCAGAAGACAGCAGCTCTCTTGAGTAGCTTACACCAATACCAAGGAAAAGTCAAGGTCAAAGCTCTTAAGAAGGCTGTACTCTTTTGGAGCAAGACTAATCATTTATTGCTACTATTACTATTGTTATTTTTACAATGAGGTCTTAGCTTCTGACCACAGCTTCCTCAGCCTTTGTGGATAACTCATTTGTTTATTTGGTTCTGAAAGAGAACTATGGATGACACTGCAAAAATTTTAGTAAGGGACCACATCAAAGTTGCTCCCCAAGGTTTCACGCTGTCAGCTCACTATCTCCAGCATTAGACTGTAAAGGTTCCCCTAGGAAGAAAATAAGAGCAGGGCAAGCAAATAGCGATATTTACTTGATACAGTCTCCTAATCTGCACTAACCCACTGCTTCTTGAGACAAAAATGGTCCCTTTTTAGCTCAGAGTTCTGATGGATTTTCTTCCATGATGCTCTTTGATATTATGGGATTTGCTACCATTCACACTGCATGCCTGTTTCCACTATTGCTCTGACAGAAAGATTGTGTACCTGCACCTTTTCAGCTGCATAGTCTTCAGATCCAATGCAGCTTTTTCTGTATATACATAGAAAGAAGCTAGCAATTTTCAGCAGGGTGTAACAAAAAGTTTGCTTTCCTTTACCCAGGCCAGACTTCTAACACTATCCAGGCAGCCTCAAGGCAAGTGAAACACATTCTCATCATCATAGTAGGAAAACAGCAACTTGGCAGGCTGCAGCATGGCCCTCTCATTATATCAAGCATTTTGAGCTGAAACCTGGGGCTCAGAGAAGTCCTCAGCTGCATATATGGCCACTTCAGTCAAGATGGTGCCCTCTCTCAACTGTACCTAGGAGGTGATCTGCATCAATTGCTGGAGACAGCCTTGCTCCCTCCCCCCTGAGAATATTTTGCTTTCAGGAGCTAAAAGACTTAAGCAGGAAGGCCTCACATCATCAAAGCATGGTCAGAATAACTGCATTATCATGTGGGTATAAAAACCCTGCTCAGGGCTTTAAGCAAACTGGATGCTTTGCTGGGACAGCAAGACCCGAGCTGCTTCCAGATGCATAACTGCTTTTTCTGCAGATGAACACCCAGATCCAATGGGGTTTTAACAGTCAGCAACAGGCATCTGACTCACAGGCTGTGGAAGCTACTTGTGGAAAAAGAGGACTTGTCTGAGAGGGTGGGAGAGCCCATGATAGCCAGGAGCAGTGTGAGGATGCATTTCATTGCTGGGACCAGCATCCCATAAGGCACCATCATCACACCCAAGCACTCCCTACAGGAAGTCTGGTTGATTGTTGACAGTGTTAGATATACAACATAGTCCAACGAGGGAGCTAACAAGATCCTTCCATCAAACACAATCAGAAGTACACCTGAAAAACCTATTTGGTAGCTGTTTATTGTAGGTTTTCCAGTCCATATTTTCCTCCTTCATAACTTTCTAATTTGAGAGCTATATGGAACTAAAACATCATCTACTATCCCAATAGCATGCATTTTTGTGTGTCATGCCTGCATGATTCTTCTTTCTGGCACCCTGTCCCACACGACTTGAATGAGTTCAGTCCAGGAGAGCACCCACTGCTAAACCATGCTCCTTCAAATAATTTTTCCAGACTAGTTTAATCATTGTTAAACATGAACCTGACATTCTGTTCTTCTCTCTGTTCAGCAGCAAACCTCTCTGTGGTGACAAAACACTTGCCTAATGTCCCCAAGCTTTGAATTTTTAGCTCTAAGATGGGGTTGATAAGAGTCTTTTCATGCCTTCATCTAGTTTGTCAATTTAAACAGTATGCTGTTTGAGATAAGGACTTTTACTTTGTGTACACAGAGGGACGGTACAGTGCCACCAGTTGTCCTAAAACATAAATATTATATCAAGGATTGCCAGCTAATACCATTACATACAATTACATACTCCTTCCTAAGAGGTAAAGCACTCCAGAGTGTTTCAAAAAATATGGTACAGCTAAATATGAGGTATTGCCTCTTTCTCAAGAAAATACTACAAAGAATAGGAATGTATTTCAAACTTTAATTTTTCATTGAGATGGAATTTTTCTGGTACAGTCTGTCCTTTGGAACTGGTAATAGTTTGGTCTACTGGCAAAAATGGATCTGCCCAGCTTCTGATCACCTCTGGCCAGAGGTTTAGATGCATACAAAAGATACATGGCCAAGACATTAAATGAAGGCAAGATTCCCGTACCTCATTCTTCCCCACAAGTTTCAGAAGAACCAAACCCAGGAGAAGAAATAAAAGGAAAAGACTATGCAGTAGACATATGGTGAAAACAAGTAAGAATGGAAGTGAAGAAAGGGGAGGCCCGAAACATGGCTGTTTTGTCTTGTGTTACACTTGAAAAAGAAGAAATTATACAGTAAAGTAGATTAAGTTTGTGTATATAGCAGTGTGCTGAAATTTAAGCTCATTAGCTCTATCTGGGCATCCTGTTAATTTTGGACTGTTGCTTCCAGCAACGTGGTTCAAAGACTAGAGATGAGAGACAGAAGCAAGTGATTTTGCAGCCGTATGAACAGAAAAAGCTACTTCCTAATTTCCTGTGAGCTGAGTTGTAACTTTTCAATTGCTCTCCATTCTCCTGTAGGAGCTGAAGTAGCAAAATCTGGTAGCAGGGAACCAACTAGAGAATATAGAGTTGTCACAGCCCTCTCCAAACTAGCCGGCTGCAACAAGGTCTTTTACCATCTCATACCAACATACTCTTCACACCAGTCCCTCTGCTGCTTCCTCCTAGTCTCTCCTCTTCCCAGGCATGTGTTTTCTCTACTCCTTCCTCCTCTCTCTTCCTCCGCTGCTCCCTCTTCACTGGCTGCCCAACCTCTTACCTTAACCAGCCACAGCTGCACCTTGTCTACATAGGCCAACCCACCACCCCTGAAGCCAGCCCACAGCTGTATTATCAATGTTAATTAACCCAGCTTCATCTCTCTACAGAGAGTCAAGAAATGGAGCAAAGCATAGCTAAGACTGATAGAGGCTGGTGAAGCTAGCAAAAATTAAACCAAGTGACACATCAGATCAGCTTAAATCAGGTCTTGCTATCCAGCAAAACTTAAAATCCAAAGCTATGATGCAAGGTTACTTTAAGAGTTTAAAGAGTAACTTTAAGGACAGTTAATCATTATTGGTACAGTTATAAATTTTAAGTTAGCTAATGCTAATTGTTTATCCTTCTGGTTGTGCTAGTTTTGGCTGGGACAGAGTTGATTTTCTCCATGGTAGCTGGTACGGGGCTATGTTTTAGATTTGTGCTGACAGCATTAGTAATGCAGAGATGTTTTTGTTACTGCCAAGTGCTTATGCAGAGCGAAGGGCTTCCCTGCCTCTCACCCTACCAGTGAGGAGACTAGGGGTACAGAAGATCTGAGGGGATGCAGCTGGGACAGCTGACCCCAACTGACCAAAGGGATATCCCATACCATATGGCATCATGCTCAGTATATAAAGCCAGGGGAAGAAGGCGTGTGTGTGTGTGTGCGCGCGCATGTGTGTATATATTTCAGAGTGATGACATTTGTCTCCCCAAGTAATCATTACGTGTGACTGAGCCCTGCTTTCCTGGAGATGGCTGAGCACCTGCCTGCCAATGGGAAATGGTGAATGAATTCCTTGTTTCGTTTCACTTGCACATGCAGCTTTTGCTTTACTTAAACTGTCTTTATCTCAACCCGTAAGTTTTATTTTTTTCCTGATTCTCCTCCCCATCCTGCTGAGGTGAGTAGGGAGTGAGTGAGCAGCTGCATGGTACTTAGTTGACAGCTGGGGTTAAACCACAACATTTGTTAGAATTTGGTTTTCTTTCTTTTAGAATTTGAATTTGTTTAGTCATTGATACCATGTATTTGCAAGTAAATTCCCTGATGGAATATCAAGAAGCTTAGCATAACTCTTCCAGGCTTCTCAGAGTAGTCTAATCCAAACCTGTTTCAAAGCAGGGTCAGCTAAAGCAGGTTACCCAGGACCATGCCTAGATGGGTTCTGAACATAACCAGGGATGGAGCCTCTACAGTCTCTCAGGGCAACCTGTTCCAGTGTTTGACAGCATCCTTGAAGAAGGTACATAAATACCTTGCAGCAGAACAATTTAAAACTGCCTACCACTTGATTTCTCTGGTCAAAAATCACCTTCACAGTCTTAAAGTGTCCTCTATCATGCATCCGGCAGTTATCTTAATTGAGAGTGATGATAGAGAAGACAATTTTATTCTAAGTTCTTAATTCCAGGCTGATGTTTCAAATCTTTTTACCTTCCACATCCAATCTCTACTTACTGAGATCAGTGATCTTTCAAGCGAAGAAGGAAGGTAGCTTGCTGCCAAGGCATGATATCCTCTGCCCACCCATAAGCGCTCCATCTACCCTGCAGCACAGTTCACATAAATGAAAATAGCTGTTTAGAGTATCTCATTATCCATCTTCTATTTTTCTTTTCCACTTAATTGATTTCATAAAAATTCCTTGGTTCCTTTCTTTCAGTTGGACTAATTATCAACAGTACATAATCATAATTAAGAGCAAATTAATTCATTGTGTAACACTGGATCATTTCTTGAAAGTGCTACTTATAGTCACAGGATAAAAACAATTCTATTTGTATTTACAAGCAGCATGGAGCCACATCAGTATATGTTTGAGGGGGTACAAATATTTCATTAAGAAGCCAAGACCTGTTTAGGCATCCAGCTCTTTAGAGTACAAACAAGAGCCTGGACTCCACCTTCATATTGCTCCCTGTGCTCAGTGATTTCCTCACTGATCAGTTCTTCAGGATCAGAAGAACCTATTCAGGCTGGCCTGAATATCAAAACTATGACATTTCCCTGTTATTACTAATTGATAGGTAATTAACAAACATAAAACACACGCTTGGACCAAGCATAGCTTCTAGAAAGGCATCCTTCACAAGAAGACATCAATAGCCAACGTTCATTTTCCTTGTTAGTTTCCATACTGCTAATATTTATACCTTTTGTCCCCAGTTTCAATTTGTCTAGCGTTATTATGCTTAAGCTTATGTGCATTGATTTAAGAAGTTGGAATTCTGATTAATTGCTAATAGGGTAGTACAAGCACTAGCTTTTATTTGTAATACTGTCTTCTCCACTGGAACTGTCTATAAACTGTTCTGCAGTTTCTCTTCAGGAGAGCAGGGGATTTCTTACAGTGTGAGCTGTTTGCTTACTGAAAAGCATCATTCTTCAGTCACAGTTAATAGTTACTTCATGCTGAATTTGCAAAATTTTGGGGAAAAAATTACAAACCAGACTGAAACGGTCTTTACCATTTCATGTTGATGAGAAGTTAGGGGGGGGGTTATAATTATTTTGGTACATTTCTAAAACTGAACTTCACTGCTGCATCCTTGTCCTTAAGATGTAGCCTGTCTCCCCTTCAATATATTTCTTTCTTTATATTCTGCAGGCTACTGAGTTGTAACCAGCAGTTTCTGGAAGGTTTTCAGTGAAAGTATAGGCTTTTTAATGGGATGTCTGAATCATTCAGTGGAAAACGATGCAAAGACATTCAACATGGCAATACCACACAGCTGCAGAGTGTGCAGCACAGTGGAGAGATTGTAAGCGTGGTCCTAAAAGCAGCTAAAGTTTGTCAGTGCAGGTGAAGGCAGAAACTGTTTCCGTGGTAATGCTTTTAGTCCTAGAGCAGTCTTGCTTCCAATAGTCTGGATGTGCCTGCTGGATCCTTATATGCACAAGTGTAATGTTTTTCAGCTTGAACCTATGCACATAAGATGACCTACACCAGGGATCTGAGAAAGGTAGAACCACAGTCTGTGAAAAGGCAAAAACCTCTTCCATAATAATCCATCGGTGATTGTTATTCTCCTCTGTTAGCCCATCTTAACTTTGTTGAGGATGCGATGGCTTCCCTGGTGTAGAGTTACCTTAAACAGAAGATATTTAGATGTCTGTGCATCACTGTTAACTACTGACTTGAAAGGCTTAGTTGTCATCTCTCTCTAGCACTGAAATGAGTTTTCTCACACTGGCTCTAACTATTTATTCCAGCATCTCTCTAAGCAAACCACTTATTCTACTATCTCTCTTGGAGATAAAGCACTTGCAGTTCTTCAGAATTGCCAAGGAGAGAGTGTTTTGTTGTTGTTTTTTGCTTTTTGTAAATGAAGATTTACAGCCTATCTATTAAAATAGGTCAGTTCTTAAATAACTGTCACCAAGGACTGGAACTCTTGCGTAACTGAGTGTAAGAAAGAGACGTATGTACCACTGATCATTCGTTATTTGTTTGTTTAGACTAAATTTTTGTTCCCCAATTGGGTGACAAACTCATTTCCAAGTGAAAGAATAAGGTATATTAAGCAAGGCCATTCAGGCAGAAACTCTTCCCTTGCACGTATCATGCTCCTGGCTAGGTAAGTGCGCTACTGCAGAAAGCTCCTACCTCAGTGTTTGCGGGAAAATGAGGACTAAGTGTCAGGGTAAAATGAGAGATAGACATCTTGGTTTAGCAGAGACAAACCTACAAGAGTGTATTTTACTCACGTTCCTGAAATTATATTGTAAAGATAGTTTGATTCCAGCTTTTTCCAAAACAACACATTTTCTTTGCTGCTCACTTAACTCCCATTCCTAGAATCACATCATGACAACAGAAGACAGAGACTGTGACCCAGATCATATATTGAATCAAATGACTCATTGCAAGGTCATCACCTTATCACATGGTCCAGGGACTACCCTCCCCCTTTTCATTTTCATTTGTAAAACTGGTCACCCTGAAAGCGTGACTATTTTCTTCAATCAAGCACAGTCGTTTTGTCTACAAATCCCATGGCAGGGGTAATGCTGACTTCCCCCTGCAACTGCAGAAAGGTACCTGACTAAAGGCAAGGCTGCCATTCTAGTTTCTCGGAGATAGACTCACACATGCTGCTCGCTCCCTATTAGCTTTCCACCTTTCTGTCATCTAGCACTGTGATTTTCTAGTATATCTTCTGTTGATGAAGAGCAACATGGTACCAGTATCACCTCTGTCTCTGTGACACTAAGCTAAGCCACTGTTCCTCCCAGCAGTTAGATGGAAAGGAAGTGGCAGACAGCCTGTCTTGAGGTTTTGTAAATGCACTGCAAGTCTTCAGGAAGACAAGAAGGTGCAAAGTTCCTCTTTATGTGTCATACCTGGGGAATCAGGACATGCCACAATCTTGCCCAGAAATGTGGTTCTTGGGACTGTAAGCTTCATCACTACGCCAATGTTAGCCCTGAAAGCAACCTCCACCAAAAGACTCAAACTCTGGTTATTACAGTCTCACACCCAAACTGTTGCTAACATGCCATGTACAAGATGTACGTGGTCCCTCCAGAAACACGAATCAGATTCCTACTTACTGTTTACCAAAGAGTATTATTGTCAATGAGCAGCAAAGCAATATGCCTAAGGCTAAAATATCCATGGCATAATGTAATAAAGAATTTCAAAAGAAAAGGAGTAGCTTTAAGGCACCTTTACTGACTACTTGTAAAGGACTTCAGGTGACTGGGAAGTCAAAAGGAGAAATCTATGCCTATCCCTTGCCTTTCCGTAATACTTGGTGAAAGCTGAACATTAGGAATCAGTAGCATTTAAACTCTGGGGCTTTTCTGCTTAGGATGGAAAATGGAGTCTAAGGTGTTAAACGTCAATAACACTGATCCCATGAGGCAACTGAACAACCCAAGCCAGGACATGCTCTTTATATATGGGAAGATACCTCAGAAAAATAAAATCCCCTTGTGCAACCTTATACAAATTAGGTTTACATTACTTTTATACAAATAACCATACTGTGCTTAGTAAAGTTCTCATTTTAATACTGAAGAGTAAGATGGGAGGAAATGTCTGTTCATGAAGTTTGAGTGAAAATTGTTCTGTCAGGTGAACATTCATAGTAAGTAATTATTGTGTGTTCTGTCACACAATGTTATTTACCTGCATGCACCATCCTGTTTGCAGGAGCAAAATCAGAATCCAATATCCCAACCACATTGCACCTACCATAAGGATCAAAAGTGTTTCTGGACTGTTGTTTGTGGTAGTGGTAGGTGGTAAAAAAAAATAAAACCAAATTATGTTGAAGGGTGTTAGCTGATCAGTTGTGCGTTTCAAAGCAAAACTTCAAGAACCCCTCTAACCACAATGCTGCCTCTCAGAATTAATAGTAAAGATATATTATTTATACAACTTTCTGAATTGAAGAGGGATGTGTCATATGTAATTATGTCCATTCTTAAAAGGTGACGAGAAACATATCTTTAATAACTAAGGTGGCTTTTGTTTCTTCTTCTAAAAGAATGAGTGGAATGGAAGTCTTTTCCATGTTGAATAGCATGTCCTGCACTGTGCCTGTACTGGCCTACAAAAGAAGGGAAGCTTTCAAGGCAAGAGGTTGTTTTCTACAAGCTGAGAGTATTACAGCTGTTAGGCTTCCATGAAAAAGAGAAGAAAAAAAAAAAAAAGTACTGATTTTTTTTTTTTTTTTTTTTTTTTTTTTTTTTACAATTTCAGTGGGAAAACCCTCTCAGACACAAGACAGAATTTCCAGATACTGGAAAAATCTGAAACCAGGCTCCATTCTTGAACAGAGGAGTGACACTCTTAGTTTCCCTTCCAGGGTTGCAAGTAGTCCAGTTCAAGACTGTACTCCATGCCAAGCAGATGAACACTGGTTTCCTTCCACTACTGCTGAAAGCCCAAAAACACCGGTTACAGAGTTCCCCCTTTCAAACTAATTTTGGGTCTCTGCAGATGTCTGGTATCTTATGAAAGTGGAATCTTCCTCTCAGCTTTGTTAATTTAAGCTTGTTGTGTTAAGACCATTCATACAAATGTGTGTGTTCAGCTATTGTAAATCACTGAGGCTTCATAAAAGCTGTAGGTTGATTCTGTAACAGCACCAGTTTGAAATATAGTACTTTTTTCCCAGTAAAAAGTTGCTTAGAAGTATAAATTCAGGTTCTGGATATATATCATTAGGAACGTATGGTTCTGAAGAAAATATTTCAAACAACATCATTGGCTTAATTACACACAGTTCTGCTAAGCCAAAGTTTCTCTAAACCTGAAGCAGGAGTTTGGACCAAATGACCTTCTGAGGTACCTCCCAACTTGAATTTTCCTATGATGGGATGATCCCCATGATCCTATGAAACATGTATATACTTTTGCTTCAGGTCTCTCTCTACTTTCGGGAGTTTTTCAGCTGACATTTACACCACCTACAAGGTATAATACTACCTACAGACATTTAAAGACAACTCTGAAGAGTTTTCTCAGCAGCCCGAGAGACACGAATATCACTTTTCAGTGTTTTTCTCCTTCAAAAATCCCTAGCATTACCATCCCAGGTTTGTTCCTCACCCACTGGCAGAGCCCTACTTGGGGGAACTGCTTTATCTTTTCGTTTAAGCAGAGACATAGTGTGTGGGTCATGGACAAGAAAGGCAGGATTCAAAGCAAGAGATTGGCTTCCTATGCTGAGGATACACAAGTATGGGTAGGGTCTAGTTGTGTTCTGGAAAGGTCTGGGTCATAGGCATGCTCCACTTCAGACCTAACTATTGACTGAAGCAAGTATCTACTTAGACTTCTGTCAGGAGCTGGACTTGAGAGGTTCTTAACAGGGACAGTCAATAAATACTAACCCTCAAAATGACCGCAACATAAGCTATCTCCAGAACTGAGCCTTTCACCACAGTTCATACACAACATTGTATAATTGCCAGGCTCCTTCCTCAATCCACTTTTTGATATAAAAAATAAGTAATGCCTTTCACAGTCCAGTTGCTGAAGTACCTTTATGTGCCCAGGCCCTTGATGTTTTCCAGGGGCTTTCACTTCCCTCTGCTCACTAACATCCTCAGCAAGCTGGGCACAGCCCAGTACTGAATTAGTCCCCACTCTTCTAACTCTTGGTTTCTCACAGCACATTTCATTCCTCAGAAAAAATCTATAGAAGTTGCATTTGAAGCTGTGACAGAGCACCCACATTCTGTCAGCAGGGTTCATTTCACCAGACATTCATAATAAGCAGTACAAGTATGGTCTTTCAGCAGGGTGATCCTTGCCTGGTGGCAGCAGTAGTAACACTAGAACAAGTAGTGAGGAACAGTTACCTTTTATGTGCCAGGAATCTCCAAGGCTTCAGAGGGCTAAGGATGGTTAGTGTGGTGAAGTGGAGAGACGCCTCATCCTTCTCCTCCCCAGCTGATATGATTTCTTTGGGAAGCCAAGAATGGAAAGTCTTTAATGGTCTTCTTCCCTTGGTGGAGACCCTTAAGCAGAATTTACATCTGTTCTGAAGTCATTGAACAGTTTATTGCTGTAATGGCTCAGTCCTTTATGCCTTTCAAAGCAAAGGCACTAGCATCACTCAGGAGAGGATCTGATCCACGAGCAAACTCTAAGTTGCCCACAGCACTTTATAGGCCAAGAGCAGGATGAGGAGGCAGCGCTAGCAGTAGCGGAGGAGGACACTGAGGTAGCTCCTCCAAGCTGAGGTGCTTTCCTAGTTCAGAAACCCAAACAGGAAAAACTATCTTGAGCTCCTGAGTGGTGTTTGGCCTGAGGATATAAATACTGACGGCTGAATGTATTCAGCTGCACAGATACAGCCACTCTGCTTCCTTGTCACAGACAACTAACACATCTCCACCCAGCACAGCCCTGAGCAGAGCAGTTAATGCTCTCAGACTGGGTTTGCAATCAAACACAAAGTAGAAACACCCAAACACACCTAAAGCTTCCTGATTGCTGAAGGGAAGGACCCTGCAGACTGTCTCAGCTGCATTACTGAGGCCAAGTCCAGCCCTTCCCAGTAGCCCCAAGTTCAGACTGGGCAGAGAAGATATTTGTGTCTGCTGCAAGAGCTGCACCAGTAGCAGGCATTTCTATAGACTAAAAAAAATCCTTCCTTCGCTTTGGCAGCAGGACTGCTAACCTTTCTGTACTGTCTGTTGGTGCCTTCCGCAAAGCAGACACTGCCTCCTTCTGCATCCCTGACCTTTCCTCAGTGTTTCTCTATTTGTTGCTTCTGTCCTTTTTAAAAAGCCTCTTATTGATGTTTTTAAACTGATGGGGGAACATAAACAAGTAATAAAGAAAGGTTAACAATACTGAATCGATTCTACAGAGAGAGGCGTCGAGAAGATGGAATTGAGGATGTTGACTGTGAAAGAAAGTGAAAGGCCAAATTTAATCACAGTGCTATTAGTAATTAAATTACATTTTGGATTGTTGTTCTTTTTTAAAAAAGGAAAAACTAATGAAAGCACAGGCTGGTATTAGATTTTCAGAAAAAGCAAAACACCTGAATGGAAACTTCAACCAAGGGCTCTTTCATATCCTTACTAAGAACAGAATAAACTATTCCAGATTATTGTGGTCTTTCCCTGACTGCAAAGGACAGGCAAATGCACTTGATGTTAAACCAGGGGAGTTTTGAAGATACGGGCTTAGACCTGCTGCCAAGCACAGCAATTTGTATAATATGTATGCTCCCAGGAAAGTTGCTGGTAGCCCTTGTCTGTTTCCGTATCTTCAACATATTGGGCAAAGAAAGGGTAGATGCCACTTCTGGACCAGAAGTGTTTCAGCATGTCATTGTGAATTGCCCAACGACACCATCCAGCCACTGGTTTTGGGTCCCAATTTTCTGTGTTGCAATGACAAGGATTTATTTAACTAGTTTCCTTTATTGGAAGATTTTTTTTTCATTTTGTTATTAGCTTTGCCATCAAAACATATTTCCAGTCACTTCCCTACATTATTCTTTAAAGGCTTTAAATCCGTGAACATGCACATTGTATGACATGCCTATCTCCGCTGTTCTTGCAGTGTTTCAATCATCTTCAGGTATATGTGTGTGCAAACAAGATACGACATACTCTGAACAGGAATGAGTCTACAGTGAAATATTCCCTCCAGTAAAGCCTCAAACAACCTTGTTTCTTCATGTATTATATTCTAGATCTATTAATCTTCTAGGCACAGGATGGTGACTGTTTTCTTCCCTCTTCCTCAGGCCTTTTGCAGAATGATGGTTTCTGAGGAGTTTCCTGAGGTGCAAGAAGCCAAGGTACACATTTTTAAAAGTTCTTTTTCATGGCGTTGGGCTGCAATTTATATTTAGAAGCCAAATGTCCTGATGATAGGTTGGGGGGCCATGGGCATTTGTATGAACCTGAAGGAAAAAAAATATATTTAATAAAGTTTCTCACTTGGCCAGCCTTCATAAATCAAGCCAAATTGACATTTTTTGTTGGAACTGGTATTCCCACCGAACTCTTGCAAATTCTGGCTGGGGCTGTGATCCTGACGAAGCGTGAGATTCACAACCAACTCATTCTTTCAGAGAGGCACGCTTCTTGCCTTGCATTTCAGGGCTAGAGAGGTGACACAACACATATGACTGCAGGTCAGCTGGTAGCTGTAAGACTGCCACATGCACTCATGAGTCTCCAGAACATCTCTCTGTAAAAAGTACCGACTGGAAAACACCAGCTTAAGATTTATTTGGGAGCAGAGCTGTTGTTTTGCAGGGCTTAGTACTTTTTATTTTGTCCTTGCTAATGATCTTGTGCAGTGGACTCCTCAGAAAAGCATTCAAAGGCTTGGATGCTAATGAGCAGGTCTCTCTCATTATTGTAGGCAAAGCCGCATAATGGGAGCAAGAAAAAGAATTAGTTAGCATAAATGAGGGAAGGATACTGGGGATGGGAGGGCGAGGAGTGACTGTGTTTGTCAAAACTGGCATTGTAACCATCCAGAAGCAGCTCTGAATGAGAGGTTGCCAAGTTTAGTTTGTGTGCTGCCTGTGGTCTCCAAATTTCAGATAAAAGGTGCCAAATGTGAAAAGAATGAGACATCCATAAACCAGTCCCTGTTAGGTTCTATAATAGGAAAATACCTGCTTGCTTGCCCTCAACAAGCTGCTATTTACTCACTTTCTCCCTTGTCTTCCTCAGCAATCCCTCCTTTCATGGGAACTGATGAGGTGGTTGTTTCTCTGCTTAGCAGCAGCAGCATCCTCCATTGGACAAGGCAAGGCCATCTGACTGGTTACCTGCCCTTGAATTTGGGCAAGCACGGCATCTGGCTGCAGCGACGTGTCTGTCACACAGGTTTTTTTAATATTCTCGCTACCTTCACAGCCTGGCCATGTAATTAATGGAGGGAGGGAGGAGGCAGGGGGTTACAAACACAGGACTTGTAACAGAGCAACCCAAAGACCTGTCTGGCTCGTATTTGGTTTTCCTTTACACCAAGTTTTTCCCTCCACCAAAAATCATCTTTTGTGAGGGCCCAGCTGCTGTATTGTGCATTGTACCAATGGTCTACAGGAAAGGGTGGATCGGCAAGGATGTGCTCACAGATCTAGCTAGGAATGACTAACATGCTCTATAATCCAACAAGATGTACCTGATCTAGAAATAATGTCCTGTATTTAAGTAATCCTGCTTTAAGGAAGCCTAGCAAGGATCCCTAGAGCTGCTTCTTTTACTAGAACAAGGGCCAATGGCCATGGATTTCAGCTTGGGCAGTTCAGGTGGGACAGCAGGCAAGATTTCTTCACAAGGAGGTTGCTGCAGAACAGGAACAGGTCACTAGAGGTGGTGGATCTCTGTCCTTGGCAACTTTCTAGACCTGGCTACATGAAGTCACAGCCAGCCCGCTCTAGCATTAGCGAAAGTCTTGCTTTGGCCCTCCTCAGGTCCCTTCCAACCAGTGTTTCTGTGATTATTTTGATGGAAAATGCTGTCCTAGCAAGCACTGGAAATCTCCCTGACTTTAAGTTTTCTGATCGTGGCTGAAAAAAGCCGGTTTAATAAAACATGCCAAGCTGAGAAGTTCTTACAACAAGTGGCAACATTGTGGCATCCACCACAGCACAGAAAGACAAGCCCTACTCCTCAAGTAGGTACTGCAGCCCTGTAAGTCAAGAGGGACGCGGTCAGGCTTGACACATGGGTTTTTATCTTTCTTGTTCTATGATTTGCACAAGTAACAAGGCTAAACCTCTTTCTTTGAAAATACCAACTACTTGCTCTGTCTAATAGTAGCTTGGTGCTATCAAAGAACACTCTGGGCCAGGGACTGGTACAGGCTCCCAGCTAGAGACAAATAGTAACAGGCTCTCCCCCTGGTCCTTCACAACATAGCTGTAAAACCCTGGCTTTTATTATTAAAAAATAATAATAAAAATAATAAAGCTTAGATCTTGATTATTCTTTTTTTTTGTTAGAATTAAAACCCAGAGGCTGTCAAGCCTCCAGTTTTGAAATCTGAGAAAATTACCTTGTATAGTCAAAGATATATCTCCCCTCCAGCCCCTGGGGAAAGGCTGTAAAATGGACATCCAGGATGGGCAACTACAGCTCTGTTTGTACCAGCTGATGGGGTTAGGACCTGAGAGAGCTAAAGGATCACATGTGTTTGCACCACCAGGACATGCAAGGATCAACGTGCCCCTGCTGCTCTAAGGATGTCCCAAGTTAGACTTTCCTAATAGCGCTACGAGCTGCATGTGATATCACTCTTCCACAAACAACTCCATGGCCAACTTCTCATCCAGGTGAATTACCCAGAGGTTGATAGGATGCATGTTGTCAAGCTCGGACTGAGCATGCTGCCTAAACTGACTCTCTCAGCAAGAATCAAGAACAGAGAAAAGCTGCAATTTTTTAACAGTCGTACAATTTTATACAATGTCTTCCTGATTTTTCCATTGAGGAGAAGAAAGCTTGTTCTGCTTTCTACCATGGAAAAATCAATGCACCAGGCATGCACAGATCACAAAGAAAATGACGCTGCTATGTTTGATGCTTCTTTATGGCAGAGATGCTCAGTTCCTCCATTGACTGTGAACAGAAATACCTCCTGCTCTGCAGAATTTGTGCAGAAGAAAGGCAGAGGAGGACAGACTGGTGTTTGATCTGCTTCAAAAAGAAAAAACATTCCCTTTCCAAAGTTGGCAGCATCCTTGCCGCTGATACAGGACAGATTTATGAAATTCCTTTAAATATTTATGACTATAACCATGCCACAAAGATGCATTATTACTTTTTAACCAACATTAAAGTTTAAAACCAGAATAAAAGCCTTGTCTTATACCAGAAGGACTTGGCCTTCAGATAAACAGGAAATGCACCACATCATGTGCCTATAAACATAAAGAAACTCCTGAAATTCCATTTTTCCAGAAAAAGTAAATGAAAAATGAAAAATGCTCTTTCTGTGTCATTAGCTTTAATTTTGTCAGTGCCAGAGTGGTGGGTTTTGTTTGTTTTCTGTTTGGGGGTTTTTGGGGGGAGGATTTTTGTTTTTAATATTGGGTCTAGACAAAGATGTAAAATCAAACTAGAGCTCAGAATGATTGCCAGTACAAAGATACTGCCTTTGGTTCCCTCCCCATACACATATACCCTGCTTCCTGGGGTTGCTCAACACTCGTGGTAGCAAGGAATATTTAGTATTCTTGCCTGTAAACTACCCACCTTAAAAGCTGTGTGGTTATATAGCAATTGTTTGTCTCCACCCTGACTTCACCAACCAGTGCCATTCAGGCGTTATGGCCAGGTGGGAACTTAATACTGTCGGTGCTTCATAGACCTTGCTCATGGCTAGATCTGACGTTTTGGTTTAACCTAAAGACTGGAACAGGGACCAGCAGCTCAGTTAGCATGGGGCAAGGCATCATTAAACAGCATGGAATCATTAGTTCTTTGTCTCAGGCAGTCCCAGCATGCTTCATACAACACAGGCAATGGACAGTTGTCATATCATAGAACTGTCATTGTCATTTGGGTCAGAAGACAGCTGTGTATCTGAAAACAGTGACTGAAAACGATTAGGAGAAAACAGAAACATAAACCTGCTTCTCTTCAAGACCAGTGGTTCTGAGGGTGAGCAAAGCACTCAAGGGAGAAGTATCCTTTGCCAAAGGATGCTGTGGGCTCAGGGAGAGGTCAAGGGGAGACTGGTGAGGTACTTGGAAAAGAGATCCTTTCAGGGTTACAAGTTACACAAATCCCATCAGATTCAGTAAGTCCCAAGGCAGGCAGAGCACTAGGAAGGAAGCGTGTCACAGACTTGCCTTGTTTCTTCTTTCCTGTAAGCCTTTGCTTATATCCACTGTCGAAAAGGGAGCTCTGGGCTAGGCGGTGTCTTAATTTGGCCCTGGATGACCTTTCCTGCCTCCCAGTGACACACACACTTCCCAGGATGAGAATCAGTGGACTGTACTATATGCCTTCTTCCCAAATAATCTGTATCCCAGGCACATTCCCCAGCTTCTCCACATCCACCAGTCTTGAAAGGTTTGTCATCCATGTGAGGCAGGGATGATGGAGAACACCCTGCACCCTGTGGCAGAAGAGAAGCGTAAGACAAAAGAACTAAAAAATTGCTGAAGACACTACCTCTCATCAAAGACTTGTTCTCCTCTTTTAAACAGCAACTTTTAAACATCATTTCTGAACAAAATTTCTTGGGGAAGAGGGGTCTATACATATATTTTTGGGGGCTCACAATGTTTGCAGATTTCAGCATAAATTGTTCTGCAGGGTTTCACTGCATCTGAAATTGTGTTTTTTCTGCCATTGCTGAACAAAGTATTCCTTGGAGAAATGTCACCCAACTTTAGTAGAGATCATAACTCACAGGGGAGACCTATACAGTAATTTCCACGGGGATCAATACTGCCCTGAACAGTTGCCTGCTGTTGACGTAACATTGCCAAATGTCTCTTTGGAGCTGTATAAATAGCAAGACATATAGCTACTTATTAAAGCAAGAAAAGCGATTCAGCAGTGGATTCTGTTCATGGAGAATCAAAGACAAAGAAATTAGGTGAGCCTTTATTTGGTAATATGGATTAAGCATCCTGTGTCTTGGCAATATCACTGACTAGAGCAAAGGCAGCAGCTGACAATTAGGATATTTACTTTCTACACGTCACTGGCCTAGGGCCAGCTTGATTGCCACCCTCAGTTCACACCACCAAAGTATTTTGCTCTTCATATTAAAATTTTAAGCCTACATTTTCCCTAGCATTAAAAAAATAAATTCCAAGGAGGTGTGCTTGGGTCCCCAGAGACAGCATAATTCTACTCTAGTTTAAGATTTGCTAATGCATTGAGGTCATTAATGTTTCATGGTGGTTCAATTTCTGCATGCGCACAAAGCTTTTTACACCATCCTGGCTTTAATGAACTCCTCCTGTTTCCCAGGAGGCCTTTGGAAGCAGAGATGGATTCCCCTAATGAAATGGACCAGGCTCTTTGTTTTGAAGTTGTTTACAAACTTAATAGCCCCTTAAGGGGAAAGAGCAAAATAGAAGCCTGTATGTGGAGAGCTGCTCCACAGACTACCCAAGTCATTTGGAGAAATAAATTGAGTTGTGAAGGGTGTGGGGTTAGGGCTTTGTTGTTTGTTTGTTTGTTTTTTCCCCAGCTAAATGTTCATCTCTACACAGATAAGCAAAGATCTGCCCAGTAGGATGGGTACAGTGAGAGAAGAGACCAGGAGGGATGGCATCCATCGTACAGGCCATTTGTTCCTTTTTATCAGAGGAACTGCTATAACCAAATCATTTAGCTTTGCTCCAAGTTCTTGACCAAAAATAAGTTAGGACAATAATGCTGGTTTGGATACTCTGAGGGAGCAGTAATTCCAGTATTTACTGCCAGAACACCCCTCCTCATCTCTTCTGTTTCTGGGAGAAAATTTCAGCATCTCAGCCACTCTTTTGTCATTAAGCCCTGTTACTTTAAATGCAGGTGTCAGTAAATCAAACTGGCAGATAAGTTTCTGGCCGTGACAGACAGTGGTGGCCCTGGCTTTTGTCTCCTCTGCCCCCTTTTTATCTGCATCTAACTCATCAACCCCATTTCCATGACAAATTCAGGAGTTCAAATAGCGAAGGAAGGTGTGTAACGTTGCATAACTGTGGTTTCTGGTAGTTACCGTGGTGGTTGTTAAACCTAAAGAATAAATGAGTGGTTTATTATTTCTGAGACTGAAGTGCAATAAAAGCAAACAAAAACACCACCACACACAGACAAAAACCCCAAAGAGACACTTCAAGTGTCATTTCTATAACTCACCTGACACAGTCCCGATACTATAATTGCACAATGAAATATGCTTAGAGCAAAATGATCCAAATTGCCAGTGTCACAAGGCTGATGACAGTAAAATGTATAGAACAGCAAGCTTCTGATGAACAGCTGAATGTTTGCATTTTCAGAGAGAAACAATAGAGGGGAAGAGGAGTGAGACCAAGCTGTCGACACAGAGAACAGTGCCTCATCGGAGCAAAAGAGGAAATGGGCAGGGCAGAAGGAAGATGGTGGGACATGTTGCCTCAAAATTAGGGGGAAGGTGGGATGATTTGCAAAACACCTAAGCTCTCATTTACCAGGTCAATGCATTTTAATCAGTCCCGTGTCGGCTGTCCCTGGTGCTACATGGCTTCATTTGAAAGTCCCAGCTGATGCAGCACAGATTAGCTGAATATCTCAGACAACTAGAGACCAAAAGACCAAGAGGTCTTTTACAGAGGACCCAGAGGTCCCCTGCAGGGAACTGTAAGTAGACTTTCAATGTAACAAATTCTCATCTTTATTCAAAATATGGCTTACTTTTTTTTGGCAGAGAGGGAAAAAAGTAGAGCAAGAAAAGACAGACAAGGTGCTTCTTGCTCCAGCCCATAGGGCCAGCAGAGGGTAAGGGCTCCTCGCAAGCACTGTGTGTGTGCCCTAGCATATCAGTCATTGGAAATGAGGCTCTGGTTTCTGATTTAGAGTTTTATTTTCTGCTTGTCATGCAATCAGCTTGTGCAGGCAGTTTCAAATGGTGCACACACCTTGCCTGGCTTAACTGGGAATGAACTGGAGCAACTGCAGAGCTCTTGGATTCAGCCAGCGCTTCCCAGATGGTTGGCTGGACAGGTGGACGGAGCACAGGCTGATGAGTCATGCCATTTTAAATCAATTTACTTGTTAGTTTTGACCCAGACTAGCAGAAAAGGGTAATTATACCTGACACAGAGAGGTCTGGATGGCATTCGCATTTCCCAAACTTTGGCATCACTTTCAGTCTGGTTGACACAGAATCATGCCAAAAGAATGGTGAATGGTCTGTTTCTCCATTCGCAGCTCAAGCTGCTGCATCACGCCATAAATTTGCCTTACTCTCTTTTATCCAGACTAGTACTTTGATCCTAGGGGTAGCAATAAGATGCTATTTTGTCTTCTTTGGAGGCTTCAGTGCATTTAGGTAAATCAATGCCCATCACTTCCATTTTACAGCCAGTGCCACTGCTGTACCAAGCTGATCCACAGCAGAATCCTGCAACTCAAAGCACAGGTGGATGTTCCCCACCGTTGTATCTAATTTCCTTGCTGTGTGGTTTGTGAAATGGCTCTCCTCTGTAGGGTATATGAGCCTGTCTTAAAAAAATCGGGGATACCAGCTCCCCATTTCAGACATTCCTGAACACACCGTGAAGGTGGGCCTCCACCTTTCTCATGCCAACACTATGGGTCTCTGGCATCTGCCTGTGTCAGGGCCAGGCCGCCATAGATTAGCATAGGTCTGCTGGGAGTCATCACAGTTTACTGGCATCAGGGCAGCTGTGTTTATATGCAGCACCTTGCACTAAAACTTTGAATATCCACCCTTTCTATATGGCCTATGCATTTCCCATTGGATGATCATAAAAAAATTTCAGCTAGCAGGGAGTTCAGATAAAGCTGGCTGAGCCAAAAAGCCACCAGAGTGCATGAACACAACTTTATGGAGCCTATGAATTCACCAACAGCACTAGATGTTTGCCAAGCCAGTAGTTATAAAAGCCCATGCAGAGGTCATCTTTCTGTAGCATCTCTGTTGCAAATAGGAAGAAGGGAAGGGAAGGGAAGGGGAAAACATGAATGTGAATAATATTTTTATCAGTACCTACTTACCTCCCATTTTTTAATTTACCATAGTTCTAAACAGCACACAAGTAAACAAACTCAGGATTTTTTGTGAGACTTTTTTGTAAGATTTTTTCCCTCACAGAAATGAGGTACCCTTATTGTGGGTTTTGAATTGCAAGAAGTATTGTGCACAGGTACTATCTAATTAGCACTAATTGAACAATAGGAAGGACTGCTACATTTTAATCAAAACCCAAGACTTCACAGCAGAAAACTTCTAATTATGGGGAAAGCTCTCAAGTCATGGCTTGCAGGTTACACCCGCACACATTAAGTAACTAAAGAGCACAGTCTGTTCTGTCAAGTAATGATCCATATTTTTTTCTCTGCTTGGGGAAGGGGAAAAAAAGATCAACTTTTAAAGTATGCAATGAGCACCTACTGAAGGGAAAAGGAGGAATAAGTCTTCCATTCACACACCAGATGTTCCCATTTAACAATCCTTTTCAAGAAAGCTCAGCTCATGTGGAAAGAGAAGCTCCAGAGTTCAGAAGGGAGAAACAGAGAAAAAAGTTAACTTGTAAAATACAAGGGCAGCTGCTGAAGAGATCGTTCCTGGTTTTGGCCTGGTACCTGTCAATCCAGCACCGCAAGGGGTCAGAGCCAGGGCTGGCATATATCAGCGGAGTTCTCTGAAAGTCAGTGTGAGTGACTGGTGTCAGAGCAGTGTGCTGATTTACACCACCCTCCCAGTCCTGTAGCTTCAGTAGCTGATGGACTGTGACCTTCCTCTTTAATACCTCAGAGACCCGGTACCACCGGCACATTTTCTGGTAGCAGAAATGGCATCAGTGAGACTTGTCGGTATTTTCTTATGCATACTTTAAAAACCTCCTTAGGCTTTTGCACAGGCCTGGGAAATTAAAAGGTTTAAGAGTTCAAAACAAGACACTTCTCTAAACTCCTCATGGCTTTTGTCCTGTTGTTAAAAATAACACTTGCTAGCATAGGCATAGTATATATAGATATTGATACTGAGGGCATAGGTGGAACAGCTGGATTAGCTTCAGCCTCATTTATTTTTGGGCACAGGCCAAAACCTCCTTCATTTTGTTTGCAGCAGCAGCCTGGCTCACACAAGTTTGCTCCTGTGCTATTTGCCTTCACTAATTGGTCATCTGCCTGGTTCTGCCCCCCTGCTCAACCAGCCAGAGAGCAAACCCTGCCTCCACAGCCACCTTCCGCCCGGCATCGCTTCGTCATTTAGGGAGAAGGAAGGGTATTCAAATCACAGAAAATGTGATTTCCCATCGGGCCTCTCACAGGCTGTTTCTTGCAATAGGTAAGTCAAGGGCTACGTGGGCTGAGTTTAAAACCCAGTCGTCTTTCCCGGAATTTACAGCAGCAAGGAGGAGGGGGGGAGGGGAGGGGCAGGGTATTTGAAGCCCTTATGGTTTGCGGAAGGCAAACACAAAACCAGCTTTTGCTAAATTGCCAAAGACAAGAAAGAGATACATAAAGGCCCTTTATGTTTTCTAAAAATACGTTTCTGACCATCACCACATTAAATTGGATCCATTTAATCTGAAATGACAACAACTGTATCACTATTATTTTTTCCTGGGCCAGTTTATCATTATTTTATCCAGCTTTCCTGAACTTCAGTGGGGATTTTAATTACAGTTCTCTTCTCCCAAGCTTCTCTCAGTTCAAGTTATTGCCACATGCCCTTGGCAAGTCAGATCTCAGCCCTGCTCAAATTGCAGCAGTCCATTTTCCCATCAAAGGCGTGTTGTTGCAGAATGATGTATGGCTCAGTGCAGAGCATCTAACACTGTCCTTGTTATAGAGCAAAACCAGGATTGGTGGGTGCCTAACCACCTGCACAGGCAGAAAAATGCACTTGTGGGTCACTGCAGGAGAAGGTGGTTGAGGAGGGGTCTGTGTGCCTGTGTGAAATACACTCGTCCTGCAGTGAGATGCCTGATGGCAGCCCTAGGTCTGAAATGCTATCAAAACAAAAAGTTATACAATAGCATTGATAACATTAGATGATATTGCGCTGCTGCTGTTGTTATTTGATACTACTTGCTAGCCCTGGATCCAGAAATGCGTGCCAAAATTGGTGGAAAAAGTTATCTCTTTTTAAGAGTTAGACTCTGTGTCACAAAACCAAATTTGCATGTCATAAGCTATGAGGAGTAAGGGGAGTTTTCACCACTGAGTTCCATCTTGCTGAAGACCACAGCATCCTTTTGCCAGCCCTGAGGTGTCTCCTTGTCCTGGGATGTTTTTAGAGACACTAACATCTGCCTCACCCCTTGCACCCACATTGACAACTGCGACACAGGTACCAGAGAGAGCCTCAGGACTTTTCTCCCATCTGTTGTATTTTTGAGGCTCTTTTAATGCATCTTAAAAAAGATCAGGAAAAAAAGTTAAGCCCCTGTGTGCCAAATGTAAAATCAGCCAAGACCCATGTCATTAAGACCCACTACAAAATTCAGGACCCCCACCAGCCCTTCTCACTTCCCCTTCTCACTGAGTTTAGGGTTGATGCCACCAAGTTTATGCCTGGTGCAGCTGACCAGGGACAGCGCTTCTCCCTTGCGGTGACCGGTCACAAGGCAGGGGTGGCAGCTGCGCCTACCCCGCCTGGCTGTGCCGTACCCTGCCTGGCTGCCACAGGGCTGCTGTGCCCCGGCCCCTGCGCAGGGCCTGAACACAGCCCTCTGTGTTTCCATCATGCAGGTGGCTGGGGAGTAGAACCTCCAGACACCTCTGCCTCAAGCCAGCACACTGCACCCCGCAAAGGATATGTCTTGCCTGTGCACACTAGACACACCAAACACACTTTCAACTACATTCCTCTGCACTCCAAGTGTAACCGTGGCACCAAAGATCTCCCCAGCACTTGCAAAATCAAATCAGGCAGAGCAGGCAGTCATCCCACCCCAAGTGCTGCAGCACACTGCTACGCCTGTGCCACTCTAAAGCTGGCACCTGAAGAACAGCCAACACCTCGGGAAGCCACGAGCCGTTGCAGCAGAGTGACAAAGCTGGAGTGACTGTCCCTCTGAACAAGCACTAGGAACCAGAGCAAGAAAGTGTCACTTGTTCCCCTGGTACTCATGGGGTAACATAGTACTAAGGGAAGATTTTATGGATCACATCTCCGCTCCTTCTTTCCTCTTGTTCAAGTTGCTCAACAATGGCAATGCAGAACATACTGCTTGAAAAAAAAAAATCTGCTAGAGCTTTTGCTGTCAAGTAGGTCTCAAGCCCCATGGGTAATGTTCTCAAATGACAAAGCTGCTCTCTTTTTTGGAAATGGTCTTTTATCAAGCGATACAGAGGCACATTTTCAATCATCTCCGTATCACAATGAAGAGACAAACCCTGTTAGCGTTGTTCTCCAAAAATCATAAAATGCACTGGCTCAGTACACCTAGGGACTAGGCTGGGCTTTGAGCTTCCATGAATCTCAGCAGCAGCGGGAGAAGTGTAATTCAATCTTTTTAACTTGGTGATATATATTCATGTCAGAGGCTTTAAGATAAGGAAAAGACTTTAGTTGAAGAATGAAACTTTTGATGAATAACCAAGAGTATGATGAATAATGTACAAATATTTCTTTCCTCTCAGTCAAAATGATTCCAGATCCTTTTTCATTTTAATCCCTGCCGTATTCTTAATTTATTTTTTTTAAATAAAAATTAAAGAAATGAAAGGTGAAGGGGAAAAAACACCTATATTTTTAAAGGGCATTGGAGTTTTAAAAGAAGAGCTTATAAAAGAAGCCTTCCTGATTGCACTCAAAGATATTTTTATGGTTTCTTTCTAACTGCTAGAAAACAGAAGACTGCTGGCAGTAATAACAGTACTAATGACGGGTTACCATGCAAAACCTCAGTCTACCTGTTTGTGCTCTGCAGAAAATGTGGAATTTATCCAAGAAGAATGTTTCCTTTTACCTGGGAGGTATTTCTCATCAAATAAAAAACGTAGCTGTTACAAATATTTTCTTCCCTTGCAATTTCAGTCTTAATTCTGTCCCTGCTAAAAATGACATAATTTCTAAAGAGACACAACAAAAGCAACAAGTGCAAACAGCATTTGGTTGTTTTCCTATGGGACAGGAGGAGGAAACAAGATAAATGGAGTCCTGCCCATTTCTTCACAGGTTGCATCAAAGCCTGGCTTGATAAAGATACTTTCAGCAGCAAGGTGTCACTGAGCTGCAGGCAGACACAGCAGAGGATGGTTTTTAACCCTCAGCAGGAGGGAGGTCACATCGCCTGGACCTTTTTGAACTTAAATTTTGCAACAGCCATGCAAATATGGAAAAGATGGTCATTCTCTACACCCAGATTTCTCTTCTGTAGCTTTGAATTAACAAGGATGAATCTCACATCCCCACTAAACTGTCTGCATAGGTGGGAACTTCTGAGCAGGGATATGATACCATTTGAAAAGTAAGGACGGCAAAGAAATGGCGGAGGGTGTTGAGGGATGAGAGGAAGCAGTTAACCAAGAAGCCAATGCAGAATACAGCCATTGGAAAGTATCTGATTATAAAAAAACCCAGACAAACTGAATAGGTGATGTCAGTTCCTACCATGGCACTAACAGCAGGAACAGCAGACCCATTTACTGCAGTTGGCATAACAAAGTCCAGGGCAGTGACTGGTGCATGCTGCGTGATAAGTGTTAGCAGGTCCATGCAGGGAAAAGGTATTTAATTGTAGATCTCAGAGGGACAACCATACTGTCCATGCTTGACCTAAATCCCACTGCACAGAGTTCAAAGTCAAATCTGACCTTCAGAAGTTTCTGGACCAAATCCATTCCTGTCATGCCCAGATTTCCATCCCCTCTGATTTATCTGATTTATGGAGGGCAGGTATATTGTGAGTCATGTTATATGCAATTGCTGGAAGGAAAAATCAAGACCAAAAAAATGGCTTGCTGGAGCCAATGAGAGTACAAGAACACCCTTAGTGAATGGATTTTTTTCCTCTATGAAAGATCTCTCGTTTGAAGTTGGTCTCTGGAGGCGCAAAAGTCTGTCAACAAAGTATTTTTTCTGAAATTAAGATGAAGGCAACACATTTTAAAGTACCACCCATGGGAATAAAGCCCTGTTCTTCCAGGTATGCTGAGGATGAAGTGGGTCACTGTATGCTTTGATTCACTGACTCATGTCTCCTATAATCATGTAACATATGAGTGCAGTAAATGCAGAGATATCAGCCTGGTTCCCAGTGACAGGTGGCCTAGGAACCTGGCAACGGCCACTTCTCACCATACAATAGAAAAATTTGCCCACTGGATTGCTGGAAACCTAACAGGGGAGCATGACTTTTCCAGGCCCGATTCATACCAATTGAGTACTAAGCTTATTGTCTGCAATAGCACCAAGTACTTCAGACTAACTATGGTGAAGCAGCCAATGTCCCTTAGCTTTCCACCTTCATTGCTTGGAGTGGCCTTGCTGCTCTGCAGATGTGCTGACAGGTCCCCAAGCCATCTATTCATCCACCCACCTCATCAAAAAAAGGCTTTTTGAATAACATAAAGGTGGGAGGAGGGGTGATATTGTTATTACCCGAGTTAAGAGAGCAATGGAGGTATGGAAATCAGGAATCCAGTCTACTAAGGCATACTTGTCAATGGGAAGCTAAGAGAAAAACAAAAGCTTTCTTCCAAGTGTCTCTGAGTGTATATATATATATATATATATATATATATATAAACCTGTTTAATTTCCTCTGTGTGAGAGGGTCCTAGGACCCTAGAAGTCATCAAAGAGCTGGGCTGGTGCAGGAAGGATGTTGAGGAGAAGTTTTATTTTCCCATGCTAGGGAAGAAAAGAAGTGTACAGGTGGAAAACATAGAATTGTGTCAAGCAGAAGTGTATCATTGACAGACTAATTTACTAATTGCCTCCTTTTTAATGAAAGGTTCTGGAGGATCAGAGGAGAGACAAGCAGTTCTGTAACAGAAGCGTAAGCCAAAAGAAGGGCAAAGATGTACTAATGCTTTTGGGGAAAGAGAGTGCTCCATTTTTTCTTTTGTTTTGAGAAAATCAGTTGCTTTCTAGGTAAGTATATGAAAACCTAAGAACCCAGTGTAACAGAAGGGAAAAAAATGTCAGAATCTGATTGCTTTTATGCTACTGTTTTTTACAGTCACTTTTCTCCCTGAAGGTCCCAAAGTAACCATGTCTACATCACCACAGATGTAGGTATGATGTAAGCTTTCTGTGCGCAGAGATACATGGCTGTACTCAAGGTTGAGCTCTGCTTCAGAAAACAGCCCCAGTGTTGAAGCAGGACAGGAAGAGGAACA
This sequence comes from Falco biarmicus, assembly GCF_023638135.1. Taxonomy (NCBI): domain Eukaryota; kingdom Metazoa; phylum Chordata; class Aves; order Falconiformes; family Falconidae; genus Falco; species Falco biarmicus. Next base: position 24,730,813 of record NC_079296.1, read on the forward strand.
GGCAGAGTTTCTGCAAGTCGCATTATAAATCAATTGCAGAGCCAGAGACTGTACACAGGTCTCTCCAATGCCAAACCAGCTCCCTACACACAAAAGCTCTCCCCACTACCCAGGGATGCTCTGCTGCGTATCCCGGGCATTTTCCTCCAAAACTGTGCTCAAGTGAGATTTATATCCTAGACAGAGACATTCAGTTTGCTTCCTAAACTTTTCAGAGGTGCTTTGATCCAAACTTTTTAGATTGTATTAAGGTCTAGGGTATTGATTTATTATCATTAATTCCTTTTCTTTTTCCTTGTCACAGCTTCACAGATTTATGAGGTTAAGGAGCATGAAGCTAATTAAATAATCTGACTGGTAGAACATCTGTTGAAACATAATAATAACTTCTGAAGCCAACATTCCTGACTAGCTATTAATTCTGATTTAAAAATTAGAGGCAGGGTTTTACTGTGAAAAAAACCCAACAAAACAAAACAAAAAGCCCAGCACCATTCTGGGCTCAGAGTGACTCTCAGCCTACTTCTGAATTCTTTTCCACCCACTTCCACCTTCAACACCTTCTGCTTCACTGACCCAAGCGTCCCTTTTAGGCTTCCTTGTAGCCAGAGGTCCTAATGCAAGCCAGGAGGTCTTTAGGGGAGGTTCAGTCCAGTTTGCAAATTGTTGGTGTGCAGCAGCTACGACCAGAAATTCAGACACAAACATGATGGACCTTAACTGCATGCAGAGATCCACCTCAGTCCAAACCCGAAACCAATGCAGGACCTAAGTTAGTGATTCAAGCAAGTAAAAATAACCATTTAAGTGAGGAACTGAGCCTTTTCTTCAGTTCCACCTTGCCCTCCATCACTACAGACCATATAAAGGGAACTGAGGAGCAGCCCTGGACTGACTCAGGAGTTCCTAAGCCCAGAAACTTCCACCAGACTGACATACATGAGTCTGATTCTCAGCCTCACATAGTCTGTCCTAATTTGCTTAGACCTTGCATTGTTTTCACACCTTGCTCTCAAAATATCTTTGTCCCAAATTCATTAATGGAATAGATAAATAATAAATTAGTTCAATTCCCTCCCACTACTCAGGATCAGCTTATGTTTGGAGGCCGATGAAAATATCTTGAATTAATAAATAATTTGCAGTGGTTCCTAAATGCTCCTCCTTTGCTGGCAAAGTGTAGGGGCTGTGGGACTCGTGTGAGTGCAGAGTGGGGCTGTGCCCCAAGGCCTACAGGAGTTAGTGGCAAACCAACAGTAAATGTGCCCATGGTGCCAAAAACTATCTCCAGGCTTTCCTACACCAAAGCCACAGGGGTGCATGTGTTTGTCTTTGCTGTGTCTTTTCCTTTTAGAAACAGACAAATTATTCATCCTGTAAATATTGTTCAAATTGTAAATTGTTCATAGTCCCAAAGTGCAACGGGTGGAGGCATGTGAAGCTTGTGCTGGGACTTTGCTTGTAACCTACAAAACGAAGGGAATTTTTACACAAAAACCAGAGAGGAAAGTCCCTCAGCATCGTATAAGAGGATTCAGATCTCTAGCAGCCTGTAGAGCGGAACTGACAGGAACATTTCAAGGTTAAAAAAAAGATTAAAAACACAGTCTCACAGGTATCCCTAACAATATCTCAGATTATTCCAAGTGTAGGCGATATTATTAAGCAGTAAGGTCCAGAGCTGCAAACAGATTTAGACTCCCAAACTTGCTTACAATAAACTTTAGACACTTTGGCACACATATGCTGTGGAGCAGAGCTCTTGAGGTAACAGAAACATTTCTCCTTCTGCTGGTAGCACTTTCTGTCCCTGAGCAACCCAGTGGCATGTTATGCCTTTCAGTCCTTCCCTATCCTTGTGGAGCCTCAGGAGACCCCGAATCACTCTGAAATGATGAGGTGTGTGCATGTTGCAACACCGTAAGTGCAGCCAAACATTTCCAGATCTGGCAACAAGTGATGCTGCCCGTGTTGACTTTGCCTTACCTTGCTTGCCAGATTGTCTCACTTTCATTTTCACCACCTCTTCTGCTCCTTAAAACTTTTCTAATTTCCCTGATTTCTTTGAGGTCTCTTCAAGGGGGTATTCATTTGGAAAAGACGGGTAGCTACATCCCTTGCCGTAGCCCAGCCAATTCTCTTGGTCATTTCTTGATAGCCAATGTAAATAGCTCCCTGTAAAAGCTTATCCCTACCTCCCATCCCAGGAAATTATTTTAACTCATTCCCTCACCCAGCATACAGTTCATTTAATATCAAGGAAAGAGGAGTGTGTCCGATTAACTGACAAATACTGCATGGCATTTCACTATCCCATCTTCCTGCTGTTTTCACACTGACCTCTTCAGGTCCATTTTCCCTACATCCTGCATCAGGAGCCACTTCTTTTTCCCATCATCCACCCAACACTTTGAATACAATGACATGAACCCTGAGCTGAGCTTCTGAAAATCATCCCAAAAAACCTGTCGGAACCGTCACCCACCCACCACTGCTCTACAAGGAACCTCGGCGCTTAACACTGGGACTTCAGTAAGGAATCAGATGCTTAAAACTTGAATTTCAAGTCTGAGCCTCAGGACATGGGGGCAGAGGTGACCCCATCTTATATGCCGTGGATGTACTACATCTCCTGTTGATTCGGTTGACCCAGAGACTTCAGAAATTTCCCATGCTAAAACTAAAAAACAAATGAATACCCACTCTCACTGTGCGTGCTGGTCAGCCAGAGACTTTTAGCCAGCCCAGTCCCTCCCTGTTCTTCCTCACCGTTCCACATCTGGTTTCCAGTTTTTATCTCCTTTATGCCTTCCAGGTTCTTGTAACCAAATATACATCACCATAACATTTCTGTTTCATTAATAAACATCCTCCTCCCTACTATGTCCCTGTATGTATTTTTGTTGTTATTAGTATTACAATTACCCATAAATTTTGGTCTGAAAACTGTTTGACATCCACAACAAGGCATTTAAAAGGATTTATTCTGTCCTTGAAGTAGGCATGTAACTCTTCTTAATGTGAGAGCTCAGACTAGTCTAAATCAAGATTACATTCGCTGATGTCGGTGGGCCTGCACAGGTAGAACTAGCATAACACAATGGCAAAGCAAAACCTTTCGCATTGATCATGGGCAAAACCCCAACAACAAACACCACAGCTACCCTCTGTCCTGTCTCTACATGCATGACTGCATTAAAAATACAGTGAAGAGACCTACTAATATATTCTCTGAAACTCAGGAACATTATTTTATTTTTTTTTTTAGGGCAAATCTTTCTCTTTGATCACGCACAGACATTCATATATGCTAGTCTCATGAAGCTGTGAGCAATTGTTCCCTCCTCCACCACCCAAAATAAATCCATCTCTACAGGCTCATATAGAAACATCAGCTGACTTGTTTAATTAATGTTTCAGGATCAAGGGAAAAATGTATAGATAGATAAATATATTCAAAGGCTTTGAAAGCTTCATGGCAGCAATCCAACATTGCTTGCTTTCCTTTTGCTTGCTGTCTTTGAGGAAAAAAAGCAACCCATAAAGCTTAGGAAAGTGATCCTTCTCAGGGTCTGGGGGTTCCTGTCACCTGTCAGTCCTCTGATGTAGCACCATGATATATGACAGCAGACCAGCAGTCAAGTGATGTATTACAATAATATGTCAGTAATGCAATGCTGCTTTGATAGTGCTTAATAACCAGAGTACTTCACTGGGCAGAGGGACTAGGGAAAAGGGCCTGGGCAGAAGGCAAATCCAGCTAAGTGCTGTCTCACCTTGTTGAAGTGCACGGTGCCATGAGTTCTGGGTGGGAAATATCTCATTTGGCCCCAGAACAAGGACTGGAAGTTGCACAGCAGCATTCACAGGGAGGTACCTGGAGCACAAGGCCTCCTCTCTCGGGCTAATTTTCTCAGACATGAGAACTTGTATTTCTGGTTGCACCAAGCCCTGGACTGCACCAAGGGAAAGAGGTTCCTCTCCTACCTTGGCAAGGCTGGGCACACTCCTGGCAAGCAGGAGCCGTGAGTATAAGCCTCTTCAGGCCGGTGATTTTAGAAGGGCGTTCATCTTCCAGAATAGTACAAAAGGTCCATCAGGTTCCTCTCAGATTCTGCCTTACAGCAGAAGAATCCAGCCCAGTGCCCCAGAGTGTGAAGGCAGAGCCTTGGCTGGTTCAGGTGCACACCTTCCTCCATCTCTTTCCTACACTGCAGCGTGTGGCTGAGGATGCAGCCAGCCCCGGCGCAGCCTCATCGCACTTGTGCACTCCATCACCGACATGGCCATGATGTGGTTTATTCAGTGGCGGACGCAAGGGATCCCCCTTGTGTTCTCAGGCAGGCCCTCTAGGTGCTCCCATTATACAAGTAACGAAAGCCTCTCCCTGCACAAGGAACACAAGAGCATCATTTTAGTCAGCAAGCCCATACCAAGCCAGACTTTTCAGTACCAGCACACCAACTGAGGAAAATGGCCTCAACAGTACTTTTCTCTCCTGTACTACAGGTGTCCCAACCCAGCATGGCGGCCTCAGGTCATATGGGTGCTGCTGAGCACCATGGTGAGTAAAACAAGACAGCGATGAGCTCACTCCAGGAGCAGTTATGATACACTTTTCCTGAGCAGCACCGTATACCCTGATAGAGGAGTATTTTGTACAACCATGAGAAAATCACAATGTAGCAAATAATGCTTATACTTCTCTAATAAGTCCATCCAACACATAAAACCAGCTGGATTCAGGCAAAGATTGCGCTACTGCTCACGTTTCCAGGCCGTAGTGAGAGCTTATGTTTAAGTGCCTGCATTTGACTTCACAGCTGCACTTAGCTGGGCTTCTGCACACAGCTGATTACTGGGTCTCAGTGGTAGCTTGTAACTTCACCATGGTAATTTCATCATTTGTGCTTGGCTGTTCACAACTTGTATTTCAGGATTCCATGAACAGAAACATTACACTGGCATTGCTGTAAAGTGGGCCAGACCCAAAGATTTCAAAAGCTGTGAGATCTTCTGCGATGCTGGAAGTCTCTCATATAACACTCTCAGAGATGACCAACCTAGTCCTCGGTCGCCTGACCTTTTCGGCTTACTGACATAATGGAAAAACACAAACAAGTGATCATTGATCATAAAGGGAGAATAAACAGATACAGCCACATTCTTAAGCAATATCTACACAAAAGATTAGCTGCATCAGGTCAGAGAAAAGATTTGGCCCATTAGTCTCACCTCCACCACTGACCAGTAGAGAAAACTTGGGAAGGAACATAAGGAAGAGACAGCCATGGAGAGATATTTCCCCGGTAATTCTGCCACACTCCAGAAATCTACAGTTTATGGATACCCAGAGGTAAAGGAAAGGAGGAGGGAGGGACGGGGAATGTGTTGCATGCTCGTGGAGGGAGTGGCTGATGCATACCCAGAGACACATTTCCATGCTCTCTTTTCCTTTTTAAATAGTGTCTTGTGCCAAGGAGTGAAGAAGGTGTTTTGTCTTTTGGTTTATTTGGGGGGTTTGGTGTTTGGGGTTTTTTTGGCATGGGCACTCTACAGCTTTTTCAAGACTGAAGTCTGTTAGATGAGAGCACGGGATTTATGGTGCCGTGTCTGCATAAGCAGGTAGTTCTCCCCTCCTATTCACCTCCCAGGGTCCAAAAAGAATCAGCCTGTACAATGGAAATGCAAGGAGACAATTATTTTTGGAGAGGAGCAGTAAGAAAGAAGGAGAGGTAGTTGCTTTATCTTTTATCTTAAAAATCTTGCCTTAGAACACTTCTTGCTGACCCTTTGTCTTGGTTTCAGCTATCAGGTTAATTTTCTTCTTAGCAGCTGGTACAGTGCTGTGTTTTGGATTTAGTATGAGAATAATAAACATTCCTTTTTTATAGGATAAATGAAGGATTAACACTGATGTTTTAGTTGTTACTAAGTGGTGCTTACTCTAAATCGAGGGGTTTTCAGGTCTCCCGTGCTCTGCCAGTAAGCAGGTGCACAAGAAGCTGGGAGGGAGCAGAGCCAGGACAGCTGACCGAACTGGCCAAAGGGATGTTTCCATGCCCTAGAACATCATGCTCAGGGTATAAACTGGGGGGAGATGGCTGGGAGCCACCAATCACTACTTAGGGACTGGCTGGGCATCAGTCAGCAAGGTTGAAGATAGGGTTGAAGAGTTAGGTATGGAAAGTGAATTTCAGTCAAGACAGAGCAGACTTGACCAGGAAATTTAAGAACAAGGACTGAAAGAGCAGCCAGGGGTAACTCTGATGTACAAAAATACATTTATTTTCAACAATTTCAAAACCACTGCCTTTTTTACAGTAGAAATATTCAAATGGAACAATAAAACCAAGAACAGTATATATATATATATGTATATATGTGACTCATGCATTTGTATTACTGTGTTTAATACAGGTATTGCAATTGTCTGTCTCATTTAATCATTTAAAACCATGGTGGTGGTTTGGGTTTAATGCATTGTCCAACATCATCAGAAGGAATTTAAATATTCTGGTTTGGTTTGTCAGACCTGGAACCTGTGTGGGAACTGACTGAAGGGTAAGGAAGGAGAACAGGACATCTTTGCACATCCCTGAAACCCAAGGTTAGTCTAAAAGAAAATGCATACTATCCTACACGTGCTTTTATTGATGGCAATTGCAATTGAAAAACTCTGCAGTCCCCAGTTGCTCTAGCCTCATCTGCAGTCCTTCCAGGCTTAGTGTGGGGGTCCTCAAGCACAGGTTAACCTAAATAGAAGATCTATTGGGTGCCTCATGCATTATTCCTAAATTACAACTAATACAGTAGAATCCATCATGGGGAAAAGGCTGGGCCCTGACCCAGTCTCTGGCTTTCTCTCTCTTTCTTTTCTTCTGTATACGTAACTACAGCATGGGAGTTACTTATGTTCTACTCATGGCACTGGTTCTTTCCCTCTTCACTCAGGTAAATAATAACCTACATCTTCCAGGATTTCCATTACATTTTCCTTAGAGGTAAAACTTGCAGGGGAAAAAACCCTAATGACATCCCCAAGTCACTGTTTCCCCACTTAAGACATACAAATAAAAGTGGTCAATGCTTCAGTCTGTGCTAACTCTGCCACTCAGTACCTTCCAAAAAAGATGGGCAGTGCTGGCTGCCCAATCCAAACTTTACAGAGGTCCTGTGGATAGGTACAAGCCTGGGGATCCCACTGGGATGCAGTGGTTACCATTCTAGTATGCTAAAGGAGCAGCTTTCAGCCACAAACACGAGTTTTTTTCAGCTGCTATCCCCTAATGCAGCACGTATGATCTGGCAAATGTAATGCCATGTACGTCCCACGGAGTTCTTTCCAGATGTGCACGGAGCACACTCAAGTCCAGACAGCAGTGTGACAAACTGCCCTGAGAGGTAGTGATACCCACTAAGTCACATGGAACATGAAATCTGAGCCAATTCAAAATCAGGCAGATTTTTTTTAACATTTTAGTTTTGCTCAGTGGTTTGTGGGTTTTTTGTTTGCTTTATAGTGTCTTTAGGATCATTTCGGACTGAAAATGGCTTTCTGAACAGAAGTTCCTCAAAAAAACCCCATCATTCAGAAATTTCTCAGCCTTCATCGGGATTAAATTTCTTTCTTGAAAAGTGAAAACGTCTGCATTTTTTTTCAGCAACTTGCCCCCAAATTTTCCTCTTTGCTTCTGTTATGAGATATTTAACAGCCATCTTTAAGAGTGTAAAGGGAAAAATTGTAAAAAAACAATTGTAAAAAATTGTGAGAAAAAATTGTGAAAACTGTAATCCAGGCAGGTTCTTTTTAAATCAGTATAAAATCAATCCCATGCAAAACCTAGAAAACTCCAAACAACAATGAACATTTTCACTTTGTTTCCTGGTTTATAGAACAAAAATTTAATATGGAAAATAATGAGTATTTCACATTCAGTCCTCTGCAGCAGCTCACAAAATCAGTCTCTCAAATCTTAATGATCAACAAAGACTGAGACCAGCCCACAATTTAGTTCAAGGCCCACAGGACCATTGTTTATGTACATCACCCTCATCTACACCTAAATGGGAAGCTATGGCCTTGTGCTAACAGTGTTATCACCAGACTGAGCCATTACATAAACTACTTTGGTGTTTCAGCAGAACAGAGACAGTAATGCAACAGTTTATGCACATGTGATGGATGGAAACTCAAGGTTAAATAGAGTAACACTGCCATCACTCTCCACCTTCTATTAGGAACTAGAGCATAAAAAGTAAGGGAGGAAATAGAAAAGAATTCTTTTTAAATCAACAAAAACCACCCACGAGCCTGAATGGAGAATAAATGAAAATATTTAGCTTTAGTACTTCACACAAAACAGTATTTCCCTACATTTTAGTTTTACAATTTTAATCTTGAAATACCTCCTGTGTTTTTCTGCAAAACTGCTTTTAACAGCTTTTCTCTCCACCTGCAGATCCATCAGGATTATAACCTTTGAAAGACATTCCAGTCCATTAACAGAGTCAACACATGCAGCTGAGGCTGGTTTGTAGCCCAGTGGCATGTTGCAATGCAGAGAGGTAGCAAGTCACACCTAAATCCTAGCCATCTCCTCATTTCAGTCCAGACAGATTAAAGGTGATGTGGAGTCCTGTATCCAGATCCTAAAAAATGGTAACAGACATTGTCACCTGGCCTCATTTCTGCCTCCTGCGACCATGCAAGCACTAGAACATCTTCCCAAAGGTGCCTGCAATCTTCCTTCCACTCCTACTGGGTCTTACTCTGCAGAATAAAGTCCATCTTTAACACCATCAACTCAAGAAAACCAGATAAGAGTAATTCACCACTAAGTAAACTTCCTGCCCCAAAACTCCACCACTTCTAAGGGCTATCCTCAACTCAGTGTGCTAGAAGATTCCAAAAGAGCTTTTTCATTACCTTTTCTTCATTGACCTCTCTGTTCTAAACAGAAAGCACGAACCCACCATGCAGAAATTACTCTGATGGCATTTCCATCCAAAATGGGAAAAGCCATTCCGCAGCACTCATAAAATAGCTCAGATATGCAGGTCTGATCCTGCATCCCCCTCTCCAAAAAGAAGTCCCTAATCACATGCATCGTATTCAGCCAAAATTTACTACACTTACATATCCTGAATAGCACTTTACTTCACCAGCTTAACTGCTAAAAGCATGACTTCTCACTGGGAATAAAGTTACTGCAACCTGGCCCACTGCTGAGTTGAGGTTGCACTGGGTGCTGCAAGCACACTGCTATTTGCCCACACTGAGATGTTGATAATTTCACATTTGTTTTCCTCATTTTCTCTAATGGATGTCACCAAGATCCTTCCTAGAAGTGGACAACAGTGACAGAAGTGAATAGATGATGAACATCATTAAAATATTCATGACAGGCTCACAGCCTGTCTTGCTAATATCTTTTTCTACTCCATCATAGGAAATGGTACTATATATATAAAAAAAGGCTTGCAGTTATACACAGAGAAATAAACTCTGCTGTTTATAGACAGCAGTATCAGATGTGACAGACAACTGGAACACACTTGGAACCAAAGCGTGATTCAAGTGCTCACCACGGTCCCTGGTTGGCTGGCAAGTACGAACGCGCGCATGTGTGCGTGCATGTGTGTGTGTGGTTCAGGTTTTGTTTTAAACATATCTTCTTTTACTAAACATTAAATTATTTCCCAAGAAATAAAAAGCTATGTACATTGTAATTATCTACAGTAGGCCTTCAGCATCCTTGCTATTCACATGCATGGGGTTTGGGCTGCATTCATAAGCTCAGGCATGCTCCTTCATTGCTTGCGGAGCTGTCCCCTCCAGCCAATCTACAGTCCAAGGAACACTGACATGTGTGTTTACTCTGATTATTTTTTTCCTTTCTCAGCAATCAACAGTGCCAGAGGGTGACTGAAATTAAAAGCAACTAAAAGAGGCAAGCTCCTGCAAAAAGCTGAGACATGCATGTCATTGGAAAGCGAGGGTTGTTGGCAAGTTGCAGAGCCTGGTCCAACAACCCAGCCTGAGTCCTCTGGCAGGATGAAGTAGTTGATTCATGACTTATTTTGAAAAGGTCTGAAAAGGGACAATTTACCTACAACATGTTGCCTAAGTTACTATACCTACCTGTGGGATCTGTATACTTAATTCCCATTCTGCATTTTACAGAAGGCTGGCATTCAAATCCCATTGCACACTTGACTCATTCTTTGCTTTTTCTTTTTAATCTGATGAGTATTTCCTAAATATGAAGAACCCCTGCTATTTATGAATGCAGCCCTGGTAAACAGAAAAAGCCCACCCCATCCCCTCCCAAATGATAATAATGACATATAACTCTTTCTTTTTTAATAATAATAATAATAATAATAATAATTATAACAATAATAATTAAAAATAAAAAGTCAGAAATATTGTAGACCAAGTGGATTCTTAGTATTAAACACTAGTGCAGTTGGGGATTTCCTTTGTGCTTTCACTGTTGGCAATTGTTGAGATGCTTCCTGTGGAGGAGAAAATGGAGAAGAGTCTCAGAGCAGTGGCTTCAACTGTTTGGGCTATATTGCTTCTCTTTCCTTCTTAGGATGTGCTTATGTAAGTGTAAAGACAGGAAAGGTGCCTACAAGTAACATCCTTTTTTGTATTTGCAGTAAGTATGGAGCATGCAGAAAACCTGTTACTACAGCTCAGCTGACCAGCAGTAAATTCTTTTAGCCATTGGAGACATATTCCCTTGTAATGATAGCACTCCAACAAACGTAAGCTTGGCTCAGCTGATTCTTCTAAGGGTTCAGGGAATTTGGGACCCCTCTCCACAAGAGAGACAGGGTCATGAGCAGGCATAGGTGTGAGCCACAGCTCTTACTAAACTCCTATCTATGCATTGCTGTTTCCAGGTTCCTACCCTGGTCATTTAACACTGTGAAAAAAAAAAAGCTGAAAAACAGTAAGAAAAACTACCTGTTACTATGTTGCAGAAAGAGATTTGCTTCCTATCTCAGGGCCTCATGCTCTGCTTGTACCTGGGTCACAGTTACTGCCTTTTCTACTACCCCAGTGACCAACACCCTCACCCAGACCACGAAACAAACCCCAGCTGAGGGCTGTCTCTCACCCATCACTCTCGTGTCCAGCTCCTTGTCCATCAGCTCTTCAGGGTCTGTGAACTCACTCAGAGTGATTTTGGGGGCATTTTCACTTTGGCTGACTGAGCCAATCATTTCCTGCTCCTTGTCATGCTGAACTTGGGCATAGATGTTAATCCAAGGGATTTTCCTGCACAGGAAATGAAAACAAGAGGTTATATTTTGTAACACAGGGATCCTTGGCATGTCATTGATTAATCGGACCAACTAAACTGAGACCAATCCCAGAAATGCAGCACTGGCAGTGATGCAAAGTATCAGCTCTCAGAATGGTGAAACCACAACAGTGATGTTCAGCTCTGAAAGTGCCATTAGCATCCACTAATTCCAACACCAGCCTAAAGCTACCCCAAATCTCAGGCCACCTGCCTTCCTATCCTGTGCCCAAAGGCTCCTCCAGCTGTAAGCCCAGATGCTCTGGTCTTGCCCTTTTAAATGAGAAGTCAGGCACACAGTGGACACTGCACCCAGCTCAGAAAGCAGTAATCAGCTAAGTGCAATTAACTGCACTTGCCAGCTCTCTCAGTACTTATTATATGATCAGTGGTGCATTGGAAACCAAAAGTAAAAATCAATTTGAACACTACCGTCAACTGAGAAAAAAATTGCTAGACTTGTTTCTATTGACAGACCCACACTGACTCAGTAGAAATTGCCACATCAGAAAGAGTTATAAAGAATAGGTCTTGCCTCAGAGCACAGAAAGGACTTGGAACTCATAACACCCACCCAAAGTCTATTTGCTACCATTTCATTGCAAAAACAGTTTGCCATGCTACGGATCATGCAAGTTTGCAGGGACTTATTTTGCCTTGCTACTCAGGGAGCCAAGAAAATGAAGGGATTATTTCTTCTTCCTTCTTCCAAGAGAAGTTAGACTGTTACAATGATATCCTTGAAAGTCAGTTAGTTAGACAGATAGATAGGCCTAGACAGATAGATAGTAATCTTTAGAGGAATGCAAGTTTAAAATGAGAGAACTGAAAGGTAATATGTTAAGCATCATGGGGGTTACAAGGATTATCCGTGCATAGTTGCCTGTTGGAAGACAAGTGGCTGTTTTTTTCTAATGCCCTTAAAAGGAATCTGTGTCATGCAGTCCACACTGCTAAAATACGAAAAATTCAGATAATTTTTTTTTTCAGTTTCTTAAAGCACAGAGGAGAGAGAAGGAAGATGTGTTCAAAAGAAGCTATATAAAATGCCATATCTTTATGCTAACCTGTCTGCTGTTGGGTATGTCAGAGATTGGAAGCAGTGCAAATTGCCTCAGCTCTCACAAATTCAACAGATCTATGCCGATTTTACTCCAGTGACATTCTGGCCTCAAACAACTTGTGCCGTTGGCTTGATTTGGCATTCTGTTCTTAACCAGCAGCAAGTCAGGACACATTTGGGATGTTTAGCAGCATTAACAAACCTCATGTCCTTCTCCCTTTCTCCTGCCCTCTCTTTCTAACCTTTAGACATGCCTTACAGATCACTAGAAGACATAAGCACTATACAGGGAATGCATACGTTGGATGACAAATGAATTCCTATAGGATTTAAGTGCCCAGAAAATGTCTGGAGGTGTGTAGAGATGTGGGCACAAGAACACACCTGGAGATACTGGAAGACTTAGTTTTGCTTCCAAACAATGCAATGGTAGAGAAGTGGTAGTCTTCTGAGCTTTGGGAGGAAAGGAGAGAGAAGCTCTTTAGAACTGTGAAGGCAGAGAGCCTCCAGTACTTCAGAGAGTTAGGGGGAAAAGAAACTGAGATGGCTGTACATATGCGCATCTATCTACACGTACCTAATCCTGCTGTGCCTCCCAGGACAGACACAGGTGGCCACAACATCCCACTGCGCATCTCTGAGCACATGGGCACACACGCACACACACTCCTGCACTCCTGTCCCAGGGCACACACACATTGACTGCCCCGCTGCCCCACTATTGACCTATACACTTGATCTCCCAAGAAAGAAACAATCTTTTTACAGACTTATTTCCATCCTTTTCCCCCTTCCTTCCTTTTACACCCATACCTCCTCAACAGGCATCTCTCAGGTTACCAGTGTTTAACATGCCTGCCGAGTCTATAACTTGATGGACTCATAAGAAGTAATCTGTGTGCAAACCAGCAAGGCACAGATTCTATAAAGCTGTAAAATTAAAAATTGATGCAGGCCCATGCTCTCCCCACAACCTTTTCCTGCAAGCAGTAGTTCTGTATTCAGGCTGGGATCACCATTAATCAGAAAAGTATATATGGCTAATGGATCTCTGCATCACTGAGAGCTAGAGGAAAGCTTTTTTTCCACCTCCTTTTTCCATTAAGAACTGTTGCATGCTCTCATATCTGATCCACTGAGCCAGAGGTTTTAGAGCTGAAGAGTTGCTTTCTGTTCTGAAAAATCCAGCTGAGGACACTCTGGGTAACTGATTTAATCCCAAACTTTGTCAGTTTGACCTGGGTTTGTCCTCTTTGGGTCAGAGTAAATAAGAGACGACAGCAAGGGGATGAGCTTTGGGCTAAGCAAAAATGATGCTTTAACTGGCTTCTTCCTCACTCCCAATTTTTAATACTTTCAATTTTCAGACAGATTTTAACAATGTAGGGTCTTCCCAGCTCTGAAGCACAACACAAGGCTGATGGCTGCTATGCTTAAGACTCAGGATGCTGAAGTAATACAACAGTCAGTTTTATGAGCTGTAGTAGTATAACATGACCTGGAGCCTGTCAAAGCAAAGTTGATTACCAAGCTCCTCACTGCTCTGTGGCAGCTGGAGTATACAGATTCTTCTTCCTGGTAACCAATTGCTGACCACAGAGCCAAAGACATTAGGCCAAATCTAAGAAATCATCTCACCAAGACACAAATGAAAGTGTATCTTAAAAAGAGTTGTATCTACAGCTTGACATCTCCAAAAGAGACATCTCTTCCCTCCTCATCCTACATCTGGGAGTGAGAGAAATCATCACCTGCCTCCCCAGCACATTATTAAGTCAATGCCTTAAATAAGTCCCATATCCCATTCCCCACCCTACCTGGGAAGTTGTATTCCACCTCACAGAATCAGAGAGAGGATTTTAGACTGCAACCAGCAAGTCACACTGAAGGCCTGGAAATCTGCACCTGAGCAGATTCACACATATGGGTTCTCTGGAAACTGTCCTGGGCCACTCTAGTCAGTGGAAGCTTGGTAACACATCTTGATGTGCACAGGATCAAGCACTAGAAGCAGTGCCACCCACTGAATTTGATAATGGTTAATGCAAGTCTTGGAAAAAGGGGAGCTTTAAACCTGGAGACTCGGATACATGCCTATCTTACCATTCTATTTTTCATACTGTTTGTATCCCACTAACATCGTTAGAGAGTACTAGTCTTACCTTGGGCTGCAGAAAAACTGCAGAAAGAAACAGATTGGAAAGTGGAAAGGAAAAACTCTAGCTTCCCAAACTGGAGGAACCACTCATGTCTGGAAATATTTATTTATTTATTTTTAAAGTCAGGCTCAGCTTACGCTTCCCATACAACATTTTGTTACTGGGCAGGATCTGGGCACATAGGCCATTTAACACAGTAAGTACCATACTGAATGCAAAGTTCCTTCTAAAGAGCTCCATCTGGCTAAAATTCTTACAAGACAGGCCCTCAGCAAACAGGCCGTTCTTATCCCATATTTTGTTTCACAGATTGCAGCATCAAAGTGCCATGGGCCAGCACAGGTCCTGCCTGCTGCCTGGAAGCAAAAGGTTTATATTAACATCTGGCAAACAAAACCTCAGCACAGATTCCCAAAGGCATTTTGATGCTTAACACAATTTTCTGGCTTTGAGTTTCCTACCCTTAATATAATCACACCTGTTCCTCTGCAAGACTAAACTATACACTTTGCAAGATACAAATGAGATACTGCTGCACTAAGGCAGTTGGCCAGGTGGATATAGACTGCAGGAAGACATCCATTGTGATTTTTTGACTAAGTCTGCATTCTGTAGTTCAGCACTCAGTGAGCACGTAGGGTTCCCATTTCTGGTCTGTGGTTCAAACACAACGCTGAAGCAGGTCACAGCTTGATTTCTGAGCTCTTTGCGAGCTTTCAGAGCACTGAGTTTGTGGTGGAAGGGCAGTAGACAGTCTGCTTTCTATAGATGAGAACTAGGGAACTATAATGATAATGGTCTAAGCATTAGGCCAGCATAACTCACTCTACATCTGCAAGCCAGGCACTGCTCTGCCTAGATTTCCTGTAAACCACCCAGTGTCTTCCCCCTCCAGTCTCCAAAGTTTCCCAACTTACCTCTTGAATTTGTAGATTAAAAAAACAGCCAAGCCTACAAACACTACAGACAACAACATCAGCATCGCTGAACTGCTATGACCCGTGCTGGAATCAACAAGAGGTGCTGCAGGAGGAAAGACAGAGCATTACATTTGCAAGATATTATTAGGGAGACCATAACTAGCAGAGAGTCAAGCTCAATTCTGTCTTCACCACATCTGCTTTATCACCCCTGCATGGTGCATGCTGTTTTCAGCAAGACCAATCAGTAGGAAACAAATTGACTCTCTTGTCCTTTAAAAGCCAAGCTCGTTTTTCAAAACAGTGCAATCTAACACCTCCTAGTGAAAAGGCACAAGCAGCCACACTTAGCTGAATGGCTGATCACTCCTGTGTTAACACTCTGGGCTATTTCTTTTCAGGCTTTTCCAGGGACTGCAGTGAAAATGAAATTTATGAAGTGTGGCTTAATGATGTCTATTCCCCTTTGGAGAAGCTACCTCAGAGCATCCATGAACAGCATGACTCCCGTCTTCCAAGGATGTGTATCTATCTCGCATGTGACAGGAATCTAGCCCTGTGAGAAGCCTCAAGGCTCAACCTTGTATTGGACCTTGAGGCTTTTTACCTGAGTCAGTTTTCATAATGTGAAGGAGCCCAAAGCATAACCCTGGACCCAAGAACACACTACATCATAACATCTTGGAGTTTTGATCCATCTATCCTTGACATTTTGGGTGGGCTAAATAAAGTGTATTCTATGCCTTGTTTATGCAGCTATTCCCACAGCTCATCAGAGCAGACCATCTTAATGGCCTGAGCACTGTGCTGAAAATCAAGAGTCTGATGAGAAGTCTCTAATGATGCACAAATGATTATTAAGTAGCAGCTGAGTGTTTCTCACTCTGCATAAATATTTGGTTTTGTGGGTGGTTAGTGGTTGGGGTTTTTTTGGTTTTTTTTTCTGTTAGTTGGTTTTTATTTTGGTGGGTTTTGTTTTTTGGGTTTGTTTGTTTGTTTGTTTGAGTGTTCTCTATTCTTTTTCTGTCACCCAGAAGACCAGGACAAAGTCTATACAAATAGAGTCACTTCTGGTTCCATGCCAAATTTTCACACCTAAGTGTCTGATTCCGCCAATATTCTGCTTCTACTACTTCTACAGACTCTTTCTCGGAAAAGAACTGACTGTCATTTAAACGGAGTCAAAATATTATGGGAATGGTCATGAAACAAATGCAGCACCCCCACTGGGGGCACTGGAAGGGGGCGGTGTGAGAATGGTTGAGGACTGTAAGCTAAATCCACACATTGCACTGTCTTAGTATAACAAAGATTCTGAATCTGGCGACTGCAGATATTTGAATCTCATTTCCAGTTTTGCAAATTAATTCATTCTAGCCTACTCCTACGAACATCTGGTTCTCATCCCCAAACAACAGTCAGAGAGTGAAGGCAAAAAGGCATTACCTGTAGGATATGTCACAAGCCTTGGTTTAGCCCGGGTCTTGGCTCTCTGAGAGCCTCATGTAAAAGGAAGCTGAAGTGTATTATTGTGCAACATGAATCCCAATCTTTTGGAGAGGCTATCAGCAATGTCACATGCACAAGATCCCACATTTCAGATAATTGCAAAGGCAGTCACAAAATGCAAGGACAAAAACTAATCCATCATCTCCTCTCTTATCATCACTGTCTCAGCAGCGGTTGAAGTATTAGACTGGCCGAAAGTCTCAGCAGTAGCCAAGAGCTTCATATTAGGGTAATTTAAAGCAAAGGGGGTGATGAAGCTTAAAGTGACTATTCATTAATCTGTGTGAAAATGGAGATAGGTAGCATTGAAATTTAAGTAAGTTCTAATTTGTAGAAGTCAGTATTCAGGCACCTATTCCCTGTAAGAGGCCTAGGTCTTCTTTTCATGAGTACTTTGCCCCTGTAAAGCTTCTTGGCTAGTCATAATGTTAACAAGCCCTTCAAAATAAGGATTTGATCCAATATCCATGAAACTTAGTAATACTCCCACTGAACTCCACAGGTGCCCAGTGAGGGCTTAATGGAACACCATTCACCTGATTTTCTAACACACTTGAAAAACATCAATGCACTAGTTAATTAAGCCATAGGGAACTCTTAAAATGTACTTTTAATACTTGTACAAACTGGTGCATGAAAAGCACACTGCTGGATTCTGTTTTTAACACGTCCTGCTTCTACTACAATGTCTCAATACAATCAGTCCTACATATCCCAGTAGCACACACCAAACTGTGAGTGCTTTGATGTAGATTGGTTCTCCTGAAGTTGCCTGAAGCCTCGAGAGAACCACAGCAATGCATTTTACTCCACACTCACCTAATGTTAACTGAGTAACATACACCACAACTTCAACACCAGGCTTCAGTTCGAACTGGACCAGGTTCTGGTTGAGAGCATTAAAAAGGATTTCTACTACCTGATGAAATAATAAGAGATACAGTACTTAAAATATAGAAGACAGCAAGCTCTGGAGAACATTCAGGAATGCATGTAGCCTATAAATGGTGACTAACACCTCTTACCAGCTTGAGGAAGAGAAGGGAAGCGAGAAACGGAGATAGTGGAGAGAAACACATACACGTGCTTTAGATGGAGCTGAGTGTAATTGCATGGAAGTCTCCCTACAGGACTTTTGAGACTCACAAAGTATGTTATTACACCTCTCTTGGGAAGCAAACCAATAAAGTCAGCAAATTTTTTTCTTTTTTTTTGGAGGGGGTAGGGGAGAAAAAGAACTAAGGATCTTTTCACCCTCCACAATATCCCGTGAGTTTAATCTAGTGCACTTGGAAATCACTGACTTGCTAGCCTTTCATTCATTGGTGGATGATGGAACTGAGTTAGGTAGTCCAGCCTAGCAACACTTCTTTACTTACATTGATTCAGAACAATCCTAGTCACGTAGCTCCTATTTAAACAGGCTGCTGGGGACGAGACAATCCAGTTTTGAAGATTAATGGGGAACTTGCCATATTTCTCCTTCATTTAGAAAAAGGTCCTTGGACTAGAGTCTACTCGTGCTATTTGGTTGCCTCAGAGCACATACTTGGTGTGTCACACTGGAACCTGAGTTCGTTAATGCCTCTTAGAGTAGTTCTGATAGTCAGGGCACAGCTACCAAGTAGTTCTGACGGCCTGCTCTCCAGGACAGAGCTCTTCAAGCAGAAGGCAACAACAGGTGCCAAAGTGCAAGTGAGGAGACCATCAAATAAAATTAGAGTGCTAGAGCTTCAGGCCTCATGGTCAGCAAGTTAGAAACCTAATCTGAGATGTCTGTATAATACTGAAATATGAAATATTGACACAACAGCCTGTTCAGAGGGAATCCTAATACAGGTAGATCCTGCTGAACAGGGTGGAAACAAGTCTGAGAAAACCCCTCTAAAAAGCCTTCCAAACCTTCCCACCATAATGCATCTCTTCTGCACACTCACCACCATAAATTTAAGAGGCCAGCTTTGCTAGCTTCCTAGGACAAATGTACTACTCTGAGGGGACTGACTTTGCTCAGTGCTTCCACAGAATTCAGCAGTTCTCTGAATTACTTAATGTTTGATCACAGAAGAGTTACTCCTCCAAGAGTTACTTGGAGATGGGCTCAAACATAGCCTGCATGCAGTAAAAATGCTGCGTACGAGAACATCAGCTAGAGCTAAGAAGCCTTTCCAGCAGTACTTTACTCCTTTGCCTTTATAGAGCTGATTTAATCACTTGGTAATTCTACCATGAAAGCTTCAGCAGACTAGTGCTGTTGTTCCTAGCTCTTCCCTTGCCTGCATATCACTGTTGCTATTCATCACTGTAATTACCTATTTATCTAAATGGATGGATATTGTAACTTCCAAATATAGTTTGCACATGCCATTCGCTGCTGCAGAAAAAAAAAAAGGTCTTGTTCCAGTGATATACGAGCTGAAAAGCCTGATTTATTTTTAGTAAACCTCAGTATATTATCCCGCTGCTTTGGCCTCTGTCTATTAGCATTCCTCCAGGGAGCAGAGGGAGTACATATTCAAGGTTCCTTTGGCCATAACTACTGTAATAAGGACACACCACTGATCTAGGAAGAACCACTGCTGGTAGACTGTGATGTATCTCAGTGAGGTATTTTTGTGATGCATTTTTCCTCTGCAAATAATTTTCTTTAATGCCATAAACTACATTGCCACAGTCCCAGATGCATCCAATTCCATCAAACTTATTGTAAGTCATTTCCAATGCTGCACAAATTAAGGGGCCCATCTGCAAATGGTATGATAGGAATGGATGTTCCATGAATCCTTCTTTCCTTACTTGCTCCAGATCAGCCTCACTGCTTTTCCTCCTTTCTGTTGTGTTTTTATGGGGCAGTATGAAGAGTTCAGCAGAAGTAGGCAGCCCAGGAAATACAGCTACCAGGATCTGTTCATCAGGGATACCAGTCACCTAAAAGAAAAGTAAAAAGGAAGTCTCTAGCTGCTATTCTGTTACTGATGTTTCCATTCACTACAGGAAACTCTGCTCCCATTAAATTGTTACTTGCCAGTTCCACTGTATGTATGTTATGGAGCTAATGAGTTGTTCTGCCTATGTGGTGGGTCAGAAATAGATGCTAACGATTTACTCCATTTCTAGAATTGAATGTAGAATGAACACCCCTGGACCCAAAGATCTCAACCCATAGTCCAAACCTACTATGTCTCCAGATCTGAATTTTCCATATAGTCATCTCTACAAAAGAATGACCAAAAGTCAGATCCAGAGAGTCTGGCTCAGAACAATCACTGGTAAGTGTGCCACTAACAGGGACATATGAAGAAAATCGCCTGCAATCACCTTCTAATATTAGGTTATGGGGATCCACATTTGCCACACATGAGTAACTTAATGTCTCCAGTGGGATACTCTACTACTGGGGCTGATTAGGAGGGCTGTGCTAGAAACTGCTCAATTTGCTGAGCCAAGAGTCCGTATTCCATACCTGACTCACAGGTCAGGTCTTCAGTTGCTTCAGAGGCTACTTCCCTGTCTCCCCAAATCCAAGATGGGCATCCTCAGTAGGTCAGGAAGCCTCTCACAAACTCTCTGCTATATGAGGCTAACTCCAGTAGCTCCCTGCTCCTACCCCACTTCAAGCTCCTTGGCCTTATTCCTGAGCTGAAATGTATCAGTGGGGCAGCCCATTCCTGGTGATATGTCATGTAAGTGCAGACCATGGATTGCAACCTAATATTCACAAAAGGATATACAAGCAAGCACTTCTATATGGTCTCTGCTGTCGTCTGTAACTGTTCATAGTTACAACCCAACTAATTTCTTTTTTTCAGCAGGCTTGATTCTGAATACAGTAAAAGGGAACAACAGTTTAAACAAATGAATTTAGTCTTTTGTCAGGATGGGAAAACAATCAAGGAAACTCTTATAAACTGTGAATTTTGAGTGGGCTGCAGATGAGAAAAGCTGAGCAGGAATGTACTTTCCCGGTAAAAATAATCAGCCTCCATTTCTAAGAACAGCTGTAGCTGTAGCAAAAAAACCCAGCACGATACATTTTTGGCAGAATGGAAAAAACACAAAAGTTTGCCCAGATCTATCTCCTGATTTCACACAAAACCAAAGTCCCTGGCTATTTGATATCATAAATTATTCTGTCCCCTTTTGTGCAAGAATGAGTGCTAGTTTACATATTCTAATTAATCCCAAAGGAAGATTCAGTATCTTCCACCCACAGAAGTCTCTCTTTGTCCTGTATTTTAAAGGTAAATTTATTTTCCCCTCTTAATCCTCATTTTTTGTCCCAGTTGAAAGGGGAGTAGAGCTTTATAATGTTCACCAGTTGCTACAGCTATCTGCACATTGAACTCCTGACTGAGTAAGAGGTAACAAAAATCTTCATTGTACATCCATTGTGCTACAACATGTGTCTTCTAGGATGAAGTGGATCAGCTGTTTAACAACACATGGTAACACTACTCAAATGTTTGGAGTGGAAAACAGTAGACACTGTAATATCAATTTGGCAAAATAATAATAATAATGATACTATTGCAATCAAGAATTTGTAAAGTCCTCAGGGATATTAAAAACTAAAAAGCACCATAGAAACATAAAAGTAATTATAATATTTCCACAAAATTCCCAATATAGTTTGCCTGTGTAAAAAGGTCCAGTATATTTAGAAACTTTTTACTAATTTAAAATGATAGCCTCATTACTACTGTTTTTTCTCATTCTTTCAAGCTAACATGTTGAAAAAGTGCATGTTTTAACAGCATTGTCAATATAAGTACAGATAAGGAAATGGATGCTCACCTGTGCTAAAGCTCTCTTGATGACTTTGCCAATGTCTTGCCTCCATTCAGGGATGTCAGGGTTATGGTAGTCCAAGTTGGGAGAAAATGACAAGAGCTGAGATTGGAAATACTCTGGAATAGAAAAACAGTATTTATAAGAGGATTAAATATGCAGAGTACAGCCAAGGCTGCAGAAGACAACAGGAAGACCATAATTAAACTGTCTTAAAGCAAGAGAAGGAAGTCTGAAGGAAGAAAAAGGGCTGGGTAACACTAAGCAAGACAGAAAGCTTTCAACAAAACAATTCTTGTAACATTTCTTAATAAAGGACATTTTGCCCTAATACCAAATTGTGTTTTTTCCTAAAAGAAATGGAAGCAAGAATGAGAGAGGGGAGAGGATACCTTCCCTTTATGATGCCTATAGGCTTTGTAATTTTGCCACTCAGCTTCATCAGACCCTGCTTACAAGGAAGTTGACCAGTAAATAAAGCAGCATCTGGCTGAAATTTGGAAGGTCTGTGCAATTGCATGCATTGTGCTTTGCAGAACAAACACCTACTGTAAGTAATGTTTTCAAAAGCAGGTATTATCTGTTTGCTCTCCTGGAGGGAAACCGTGAGTGGTTAATACCCCAACAAATCAGAACCCAGTGGTGTTAATGACTGGCTAATCAAGCCATGGCTATTCATGAAACACTTTGAAATTACTTCCTAATTGACTGATTGCAGGGAGGAAGAAAAACTTCCTAGACTTAAAATACAGAACATTTTAAATTTTTCTCCAATTCCAAATCTCCCCTATGGTGTCACCAGAGACCAAGGTTGGAATCCTTACGACAACTGTGCACAATAAATTTGGGCCAGTGGGAGGCACAAATCCAGGATGGAAATCATACTCAAATATAAGTTCTCAGGGTAGATGGCTCTCTGGTTTTAGAGATGTGCTGTGCCTTACTTTGAAGCACCTGACCTTCAGACACTTCAAATCGGTACCATTAATCATTTGCAAGAAGGTACCAGTTTTAGATCAAGATACACCACAAGAATATGTGGGGAAATCCACAGAATAGCAGGGATGTGCCAGCACAGCATTTATGTTGCATCTTTTGCAAGATCTGTTCTTTCATTTTAGATGGTGCAGTATATTTTTAAATAAATAAGCATCAAAGAGAGTGGGGAAACTCTCCCAAGTTCTGAGGGCTTAACCCAGATCCTGATATATAAAGCCTTTCACTTTTGAAAGCTCAGTACCATGTCCAATTTATTTTTTGAGTATATTCTGGTCTGTTAATCACAATTTGAGAAAAGCCTGCATAAGTCTCCTCCACTGCTAACACCAGAAAGCCATGCTTTCCTGCCTAGAAACATAGTAACACAGGACACAAATATAGCAAAGTGCATGTTTACCAAAGGTGTCACTCATTTACATACTCAGACTTGAACTGATCACCAGACTGGGGGTCTGGCAGGACTCCTTCCTTAGACCATGTCAGTCTGCAGCATGGAGCTGCATAGGACTACTTGGACATTCCAACTGGATCACTCTCTCTTTGTGATAAAGCCTAAAGAGCTGGATCTTCTAAACAGAATGGCAAAATTTTTTTACAGTGGTTAGAAACAGAGAGCGAGGAGTGCTCTGTGGGACCTACCAGGACCAAAGATCAAGATCATCTGCGGGGACCTCTCCCAGATATGCTTGATTCAGGTTTATTCCAAAAACAAATGGAAAGATGCATGTTTCCCAGAAATAAACACTGCTTTTTGCAATGCTCAGAATGATCGAGTAGAGGGTTACTTACATTTGCTAATAGCTAGTTTCAGTATTACTAAATGATATCAACAAATTATTAAACCCATTGCATTTCACAGCCAGGCAATCAATAAATATCTATTTAGCTGGTTGTTAAATCTGAGCATACAGCTTTCCAGTCACCAGCAGGACATTTATTTATATTTAATTACTGAAACAAGACACACATAGTTAAACTACACAGTGCAATCTGGGTTATTTGAAGCCCAGGTCTCTTAATAAAACTTGCTATCCAAAGAAAAGCTTGCCCTTAAATGCTGGATGCCAATAACTGGATAAAGAAAATGAAGACTAGCCCAGGATAGAAATTATTCTCTGGAGAAATCTCAAAGTCCTGGCCAAAACTGCTGAGAGCTCTTCCACTCAGCCTTTATCAAGCCCCCAGAAGGGTAAGCCCTGTGGTCTGCCAAAGGGCGCTTCTTGCAGCCCATGATGTGCAGATATGGCAAGAACATACCAAACTTTACTCACACTAAAGTCCAGTAGACATACTCAGACCTCCAGCTGTGGCATGGAAGATGGGAAGAGATACCAACAACAGAGTCATTTCTGCTCCCTGTTTTCCAGACCCCTGTTGTTTATGCAGTCACTGGATAAAGAGAAACATCAGCAGCACTCAGGCCACCTTAATGATGCACTATGACTACTTCTTTCCATAGCTGGGAAGCAGAGGGAAGGCAGACTGGCTACAGTTCTTTTGGGAGTTCCCAGTCAGGGTGTACAGACAGACCAGTTGGCAGAGAAGACTCCAGACACTTTACTACAGTGCTGAGCTTAAAAATTTGGCTAGCTGCCCCATCCAATTAATTCCTGTATTTTGTGATCATGACATATCTGAGCTACTTTGTTTACAATTTGTCTTCAAAAATTCCTCCAGGCACTACAGAGTTCACAGAGTTTATTTTGGTTCAGCAGCAACTACCTGTTCTTCACCTCTAGATACCCCCTTGAGATCTGATTATAAAAGGCTGAGGGTACCATGCACTGCGATCTCCTTGGTATCCTGGATGAGGGTGTTGCCGGCAGCAACTTGCACAGTGACAGTGTTCATCCCCTCCACAGCAAAGACGTATGAGATGCTGCTCTCCAAGGTGATGAGGGGCTGCAAGAGGTAAACATAGTTGGCGATATTAAAATCAGGGTGAGATTAACTCACGATCACAACATGCACCTGACTAATCCACCAGGCCATGATATCCTCCCTCCCTGACACAGGAATGGTGCTCTGAGCGTGCATGTCCTGCTAAGGCCTCAACGTTCCCATCCATTAAGAACTGTCCCACAGGCAAAGGTTTCTCTCACTTCAGTAAATGCTTGCTGAAATGCTCTTCCACTGAACTGCAACACATTATGCTATGAATACCTCAGCAGAGCACAGTTAGCAACTGCAGAATACACACACACACGCGCATGCACACTCAGCACAGTTGCTGTATCAGTTATACAAAACACAGGATCCAGCTCAAACCAGCCTTGAACATAATCCAGACACACAGATGCTTCTTCAAACAATCCATATTGTTCAGATTCAGGGCCAGCCCTTGCTCTTATGAGCACAAATCCATCTATCCCACAGCAACTCTGCTCAGGTCAGAGGCAGGGCACCCAGCATCGCCCTGTCCATGCTTTGAGCCTGTAAACTGGCTCCAGCCATAAGCTGGCAAACCATGCTAACAAGGCTGAAAGCATGGCATAATACCTGCAGACAATGCTGTCTGAATGTGGCTGAATGGTTTCCAGAAGAAAGTTCACCTGAATTTAGCCAGATCAGAACTCTGGCAGAGAAGGCTGACTATCTGCACCTTCTCAAACAAAAATTATCTTGATAGTACTACAGGTGTCCTCTTCACACAAGAAACTCTCACATTGATACACATCCAGATGAGAAAAGTGCACGATGTTCAGGAAAAGCTATTTGTATATTGATTGATGTATCAGGTTTGCACAGCAAGGTTCAGGTAGCAGGGGGGCTGCAGGGGTGGCTCCTGTGAGAAGATGCCAGAAGCTTCACCCACATCAACCAGAGCCAATACGATCTGGCTGCAAGACGGACCTACTGCTGGCCAAGGCCAAGCCCATCAGCGACGGTGGGTGGCAGCAGCTCTGGAATAATGCATTTAAGAATGGGGAAAAAAACCTGTAGAACAGCAACTGCAGCCAGAGACAAGACAAGAGTCTATGTGAGAGAACAGCCCCCCAGGTCGGTGCAGGAGGCCGGAGGGGCTCCAGGTGCCAGAGCAGGGATTCCCCAGCAGCCCATGGTGGAGCCCATGGTGAGGCAGGCTGTGCCCTCAGCCCATGGAGGTCCATGGTGGAGCAGATGGGGGACCCACACCGGGGCAGGGCAGAGTGTGAGGAGCCCCCTGAGGGGGCAGGAGCGTCAGGGAGAGCGTGTGAGGGACTGACCCAGCCCCAGCCCCGTCCCCTGCAGTCTGTGGGGAGGGGGCAGAGACATGGGGAGTGAAGTTGGGCTCAGGAAGAAGAAAGGAGTAGGAGGAAGGCGTTTTAAGTTTTGGTTTTATTTCTTATTATCCTACTCTGATTTTATTGTTAATAAATTAAACTGTTTTCCTCAAGTGGAGTCTGTTTTGCCCGTGATAGCGATTGCTGAGCGATCTCCCTGTCCTTATCTCGACCTCTGAGCCTTTCGTTACGTTTTCTCTCCCCTGCCTGTTTGAGGAGGGGAGTGATATAGCAGCTTTGGTGGGCACCTGGTGAAAATCAGAAGTCTAGCCCTCCAAATGCCATTGATCGGATAGCTGGCCTGCAGACAAATCTCTTGGTTTAGACCATTAAACCATTAAAATGAAAATAGTGATACTAGCTTCCATTGCAAAAGTACACAGATAAAGCCATCATACCATTGGTGTTGTCCCTTCACTACACTGCCTGTTTGTTTCCAGAGGAAAATCTCTTAACATTCACCTTCTTAGCGCTCATGCTTCATCCCATCAGACTGCCAACCTGCCTGCATTTCATAGCAGTGGCCATATATGCCATTTTCATAACTAAATCAAAATTTCCAGTGGCATTGGCCAGACTAGGAAACACATTTCCTTCCCCGCAGAATGCCACCTTCCTTCGAATCCCTCATCCATGAGCTGAAAAGGCAGCAGTCATGAAAAAAAGGGACTCTCAGACCAAGTGAGCAAGGGTGCCAGCTTGTGCTAGCCCTGGAGGCCTAGCTAACATGCATTTAGATATACACACATCCTGGACAAGCAGCACGGGCCTCTATCAAACTGCAGTGATATTAGCAATCTTCCCAGAGGTTACAGGTTGTGATTTTGTGCAAAGGCAGATAAGGGGAACCAATCTGGCCTTTAAAATTACAACTTTCCCTTTTTGTATGTGTGTATGCTGGACATTCCATTATCATGGATGATTTCACCTCCATCATGGAGTTTTAATATTCAGCCAACTCCTTAATTTTAATTCAAGCACCAAGATTTGGAAACTAACTGTAAATTAAATCAAGTAGTTTAAGGTTCATTTGCTCAAACCTATTAGACAGCTGGACACATTTATTAAACTGGACCTGTGTTAATCCAAGCAAATTGGCCTTTGGGCATACTGCAAAAATTAGCACACCAAAAATTCAGTGCAATGGTTCCAGCAGGGTGGGGAAGGCAGCAGCAGAACCTTAGCCAGGTCATTTGAGTCTAAGATAACATTCGCCTGTGCAGCAGCACAGAGTACCTTAGTGAGACTGCACAGTGACACATCTGGTTCTGCCTGGGATGCCTACGGACTGAACAGAAAAAGAAGCTGCAATCCCTCAGCATGGAACTAGAATATATCACCTAATAATAGCAGTCACTATACACAGTATTACAAACCTCATCCTTTAATTCACACACAAATCAGTGTTCCCCATCTTCCACTTGTACTTAGGGCACCACAGTTTGCCCATGAGTGGGCACAGAGAAGGATCTGACCTGTACATTAAACATCCCAGAAGAAATTTTAATGTGATGTAGATTGTTGTCCTGAAAAAAAAAGAAGGTGGCTGCTGCTGTTATATCTATATCCTTTGTGATACTTCTGTCAGTTGAAGTTGAAGCACATTTCATGAGGTAGCTAGAGATAATGCTTTGCAAAGAATGAAAGGTGCTCTGGGTCTTTGATTTGGCCACAGGTAAGTGGCACCATCTTTACTAATCCATACCTCAATATATTTCAGCAACAGTCATCAAGGTATCATAAGCATCAGCTACTCTATCTGCAGTTATGTCCAAAGCATCCATCCCAAACACATCCATATCTGCTTGTAATCTTTTGCTTATGGGTCTGAAACTTAAACTAGAAGTTAAAACAGATAACATGATATTTACAACCCAGAAGCAAGCACAATGAGGGCTACATGGAAATCTTCAGCAAACACCACTGCTTTGCTCTACCATTTCTAGACTACATTCCATTTCAAAAAATCTTTTTTAAGGCCTATTCACAACCAACCCCTATATTAAGGACAAAAAACAACAGCAGGAAAACTGACACCTGGGTACACTGGAGGGCTTAAGCAGATGATCAAGTTACCAGTACCTAAATTGTCTCAGATGTACTTCAATGGCTGTCCATGTGTGACCACTGAGCCAAAAATATCTGAACTGTAATGTGATTTTGCATCCCTCTCATTGCAGTACAAACTATGTGGAATTACCTGGTAGTAGTCACGGACTAGATGTGAATGTGTGGGTGGTTGCCATAGCTCAGCTAGTGCACAGAAACTTGCCAAAGTTATAGTAAGTGGCTTTTGTTCCTCAGCTCTTCCAGTGCCTCAATTACACTTTCACAAAAATAGGTGACTTCTTACAGCGAGCTTCCTAACTGAATGTAAAATCTCAGTAGACACAGCATTTACTGATTATTTTTTTTCTCCTGCTACTGTTGGTAGCAGGGGTAAGAGGTTAAAATGCAAGCAGCTTTGTCAAAGAGAAAATACTTGTGTGCCTGCTATTTTTGAACTCAAGTTCCATATTTAAGTAAAATCCCATTTTTTTTCTGCTGTGACCTCATTTCAGTGCACATGTTCAATTGCAGCTCAATAATGTAGACAATGACGTGACTTAAACTGCTTTTGTAAATAGCAGCAGATACTACATTGCAAAATTAGCAGCTGCACATTTCACAACTGTAATAATGGCAGATAGTGCCTGTGTGTCAGCTATCTCACTCCTAAAGTCTATAATAAAAACTGTAGCTAATAAGCAATCCTGCTCTCTCCATTTGAAAGCATGACTGCGACTTGTCATGACTGCAACTTGTAGTTTCACTTTAATTATAGACTACAAATCTCTTTATAATAAATTTTTGCCAATCATTTGAAAATTCACTGCAAAGAAGTCTCATCTCCATCTCTAATATATCCAAGACCATGAACAAGAGTTACGGACAGACACAAACAATTCATTGAGTGTAGATTGAAATTCTAGATACAGCTGGTTTTTTGAACACCAACAGCTTTAAAGTATTGTGTTGCAATCCACCATTATATACTGCATACTGGTACATAATGGAAACCCCCATGGTTATTTGAACACCAGCAGTTTTTAGACACTGTGTTGAAAGCCAGTATTATCCCATATATAGTGGTATATAATTCAGTTAAGTTGCAAGTGAATGCTGGTAAAACCAGTGGTCTCCAAAGCTCAGTTGGGCTGATAACAGCCAGATGTAAAAAAGTAATGACTCCTAAGAACAACAGGAGACAGGAGGAAATAAACACACAAATGTTGAAGTACAGATAATGACAACCCTTTTCAGACAAGGAAAAAACTAAAACACAAAACAAGCAAACCAAGTTGTTTTTATTAGGGCTGAGAAAGTTCCCAGTCTGGTGCAACAAGCTTAGGAAGTGAAAACGAACCAAAGGGCAGCTGTACCTTTGTGCTGTTACCAAACCACCAGAAGTAGGTAAGTGTGCCTGCCTGGCTGGGCCAAACTACTGCAGTTATGTTGACATCCTTATTTCTGATGGCGACAAAGGGGACACTCAGATGGACATGCTCCACTGGACCTGTGTGAAGAGATGCTTTGTTATTAGAGGCTTTGAGTTAAATCCTTCCTGTGCAACTGTGAACATTAAGGATCTTTCCTTTAAATAAATCAAATATCTTATGCCAGCAGTGAGACTTTGCTATAGCAATACAAAAGAATTTCAGCAGTCAATAAGCAACAGAAAAAGATACCAGATTAATAAGCATAAAATCATATATTTTTTTTCCTCACTCTTAATTCTAGAGGAGCCAGAAATGCACATTTTCCACGGTGCTAATTTCAGACAGGGTCCACACTGTGTTTAGAAGAAATTTTTTAACCCAGTTTGAGGGACCACAATGAACTGGCTTTGCACTGTATAGGGCAAGTTGCTACTGAAAGCCTGAAGGATAGGACACAAGAAAGAAAGAAGGTGTTTCCTTGAAAAAATATCCAATGAGCTACTAAGATTTGTGGGAAAATAATTTTAGCCAAGATGGCTTAAATCTGATCATATACTCAGCGTTTATGACGTGGTTAATTACACTCTGCCAGTTTTTTAGAAGGTCTCCAAAAGAAAGATTCATGATTTTGGAAGTCCTTGGTATCTTTTTGACTTTGGCCTCACATTAA
The DNA here is from genome assembly GCF_023638135.1 of Falco biarmicus. NCBI lineage: Eukaryota > Metazoa > Chordata > Aves > Falconiformes > Falconidae > Falco > Falco biarmicus. The sequence goes on from NC_079296.1 coordinate 24,760,981, forward strand.
GAAGTCTTTGGGGAGTCAGTTACCACTAGCAAAAGTCAGGAACTACTTGAATGATGCATAGATTGGCATATCAAAGTATTTAACTGCCAGAAGAACTTCTTTCTGACTTATAAAATGAAAAAGTATCAATGCAAAGTTGTGTCAAATAAATGCAAATGTCCAGAATGAGTCCTGTCCGTGAAGTCCAGAATTAAGCCACCAGTTCCTCTCCAGAAAAAATACTGAGGTTTTGGTTGCTAGTTTGTTTAAAGCTTTTACCATCTCCATTGCTTTCCTTATTGTTTAAGTTTTTGGTTTTACGGGTATGGAATTTCAGCTGGTAACTGTTTCACATTGGGCAGCGTTACCGAGTCCTTCTGGATGGTACCTTTTAAAACACAACAAACTGATAGACTGTCACTGTGAGAAGGACAGGATGAAATAAGAAAGAAGTGATTTTTTTTTTTCCTAAGGCACTAATTCTGGGAAGCAGGAAATTTGTTGATCTTAACCAAGATGATCTCTTTGTGTTAACTCTCAGCTCTTCAAGCATGATAGGGGGACATTGATCATTTCTCCACCTACTTAGATGACAAGGATTTTGAAGAGCAAGAACTGATCTTTCACTGATGGAACATACAGCTCCAGGCACAATGGGGCACTATTCTTACTTTTGGCTCCTTAAATCCTATTCTTCTTTTTCCCCCTTTCCCAGGGGGTCTTTACCAGCAAGTCACTCCTGAATTCTGCCCATAGTAATTACTCTGAGTTCCAAAAATAGCAGGATCCCCCAAATATTTTGTGACAGTGCATGTAACAGGAAAAACAGTAATATTTTCACTTTCTTTAAATGAAGAGATGAGCAGCTTGACAGCAGATTCCAGAAAGGTGAAAAGCTGACCAACCACTCATAAAGCTGCAGGGTAGAAAACTACTGTTGCTTGAGGCCAAGGAGCTTCTTCCCCCGCACCGCATTCTAGCACCAGACAGACTGTATAATAAGGGTGATTTATATAGCAGGCATTTTTGTCTGTACAGTTGAGCTTCAAAATCAAACCTCCTATATTGACTAGTACATCCAAATATATTAGAATTCTAGTACTGAGGTATCACCTATTTCAGTGTTTGCATGAATGTAGATGCTTGCAAAATATTTCCCTAGAGATAAAAGTCAAAGGAGAGATCTGAGGGGCTGAGGAAGAAGAGGGTAGAGTAGCACAACCAGGCAACGCAACTGCCTCTCATAGCATTCTATTCTAAAATTCTCACCATGAAAAAGAAGTTCCTATGAGAAAAATCAGATAATCCATACAAAGCTGGTTGTTATTACCAGGTAACCATCACTTTTGTCAGCTAATGGCCCAAGGTGAAGGAAAAAAGAGTTAATGTTCTAATAACAGGTTGTTAAATGTAGCCATGATTGACTTTGAGGGAATTATGAGTACAATAAAAGCTTCAAGGAACATTTATTCGTTCACACACGGAGCTTGAAATTAAAAAGAAGAAAAAAGTTCTTGAGTTTTGGAAATTTCTGACTTGCTTCCAGCCAAAAAGCTCAAGTAAAAGACAGACAGGCTAGAAGACATTATGACAGGCTAAGGGGGAAGACAGACACTGATGGTGTAAATCTGAACACAGATGGAATTCTCTGCCCAGGACACCTAGTAGTCTGAAAGCAGGACAAAGAACTTCGTTCTTCCTGGTCTCATCCTGTGTTCCACACCCTCTGCTCTCACCTGTGGCTTTGAGAAAGTCAGCTGGGGGCTCTCATGTGCCAAGTGGAGAGAAATTGCACTTGTTCACCAAACAGGAGGGAAAAGTCAGGAATGCATGTCAAACACATGAAATATGAAAAGTAGCACGTCAGCCCTCAGTACATTCATATCCCAGGAAGTATGCTCAGCATAATGCTTTTATTTAATAAGCACTGTAAAACTCCCAAATCCTGAGTAACTGACTCAAAACTTAGTAGATTAATCTAAAACTGGTATTAGAAGCATGTTGAAAACACACATTTGGAGTTTGTTTCATATGCTGTTTAGTGTCTGCCCCTTTCAAAAAGCCCAAGAAACATTTTCAGACTTTTATCCGTTATCTGTGAGGACTGCAAATATACTTGCGTTAAAAGAAACTTCTCTTCCTCTTCACGCAGTGAAGTTTACTTAACAAGGTAGAAGAATATCTAAAAGTCCAAGCCTTTGGAAGAGCCTGAGCTGCATATGTAGGTGGGTTTGCGTGAAGTTGCAGGGCTCTTCAGTGAGATCATTTTTTTTTCACCCAAGGAATCTAGTAACTGGAAGTACTTACAGACCACATGCAGGAAAAGGACAGCAGTGTCAGAGCCCAGGCTGTTCTCTGCATATGCTGTCACCTGAAAGATTCCAGCACTCTTATACACGTGCCGGATGCCATCTTCAACAGGGCTGAAATTAGCATAGGATACTGCAATGCCATCTCCAAAATCAAGCTGAATATTTGTCCTTTGGAGATCGCCCTGCAACAGAGAAGGTTGGATTAGGAAACTGGGCTGATAAGAGTGATTTTTATTACCTTCCATCCCACTTCTTAGTTCCATGTCATTAGCATGGACACAAACTTGTAACTTTACCAAAAAAGCGTACCTTTTTTCTGTCAGTCACCAAAGTGGTCAGACTCAAATCAACACCAGGTAATTATACACAAGCAGTGCTTAGAATAGCTGAACATATACACCTGTAAAGAGATGTTATTCCCCCATCTTGGGTTTATAGATCTGGAGAGGGCAGAGTGCCAAACATGCATATACCAACGGACCATACAGGAATCATCTAATGCAATGCACGGTTGGGCATTACGTGTCACTGAAGTGGCCAAGGCTTTGCACAGCCTTTTGTTGAATGGGTGCTGTCCAAGTACTTCCATCAGAGGCAGTGAGATGGGGGCACTACACTGATGGTAGGCTAGATGCTAACTGGAAAGTAATTTCCACATGCATATGGGAGCATCAGAAACACTCCAGAACAGGACAGTAGTTGAAGTGGGTCTCCAATACGTTCCAAAGAAACAGAAGCTAGTCACTGAGATGCTGCAAGTCTAGTCTAAGTTAGTTTTCCAGGCTTCCTGTATAGTCAGAGAAAGAAAGAGACCAACACATCCCTTCCAAAGATAACTGAGACAGGTGACATGAATCATCTTCTGCAAATATCCATGCCTGTACCCTGATGATGGAGCCTAGATGATTACTTACAGCTAAACACGTAACTTCAGGATGGCTGAATTCATGCCCTTTGAATCCCGCATTGAGGACTGACAGATTTTGTCTAATGTCAGTTAACACAGAGATAGGGCCTGTATACACAGGGGAGTGAAGTAGATGATGAGGAAAGTCCTTTCTAGGATTACTGTCAATGACGGCTATGAAACGAAGGAGGGGAAAACAGACAAGAGATTCCAGCATTGCTGGTATTGTCTAGAGGCAGTAGCTGGATTGTTTTAATTCAAATCATGCTTTAAACCACTGTAGTTGAACTGTAGACGTGTCTGTTACTTCACTTTCTTGGAGTCTTACTTCATACTTGTCCCCAGCTGACTAAAAGTAACACAAAACAAGGCTAATTTAAACAGAGCTAAAGCCCACTGCAGTGATTTCACTAAACTGAAATGAAACTACACCTCAGATTAAATCTCTGTAACTTTCTGCATATATATCAGGTCTGTTGGCCCTAAGTAATTTTCTCTCATGAAAGGTCTCCACTGTGTTCGCTATGGGTGAAGAAGATACTAGTTCCTTTTGGAGATGTTCCTAGCCCAAAACTAAACCCAATTCCTAGATATATTGAAGGTAGGAGTGAGATTCTAAAGTGGAAAAAAAACCCCAACAAAACATAACAAAACAAAAACCAAAAAAGAAACAAGCAACAACAACAACAAAAAAACCAACAACCCAATCATGCTCCTAAATTTAACTGGGTGTGGTTTTGGGGGTTTTGGATGTGTTTGTTTTGGCTTTTTTAGATAGGACATTCAGAAATATTTCATGGCCATCTCATAAACCCCATTATGGCTGTAAATGCACAGGGTCAGGATCAAAGCTAATGTCTGGTTCTGGTACATGTCGACCTAAGGGAGGGAAGCAGCTGTGTAACTCACAGCCAGTTCTGATGTGCCTCCAATCCCTCCACAGCCTGTTCGAATCCTGCAGGCTCCTGCATCCCCTGGGCCCACTGGAAAAGACAACTGAACTCCCAGATTTCACTAAAGCCTCTGGGCCAGGTATTGCACAAAACAATGACTTCCTAGAAAAACTGTGCAGATCAGACAAAGAGCAAAGATTGCTTGGGACAACCACACCTGTGACAGTCCCTAAAAGTTTCAGAGCTAACAGCATCAGCTTTCCTCTGAGCAGTAGTTTTCGATTTTACCTGTGTGTGGCAAAACACATGGCTTACAGCCTAAATTCTGGCTATGAACCTCACATCCGTAAGCGATTTTTCATATGGTCTTAATACATTCATACATAGCACAGATCCATTTTGGATCATATCATCCCAGGACAGTCAAGATAAAGGCAGAATATTGACTGAATCACGGAAAAAGAGGTCCTAAAAGCAAGATTACATAGCTCACAGGCTGTTCTAACTTAAATGCTCAGCAACTGAGACCAAAGGTGCACAACAAAAGCTCTTGCAGAGATAGAAACATCCATGAAAGGCAAGGGGTCACAGTTCTTGCCTCCCACTGACTCCAAACTCATGGCAGCTGCTGTCTTACTGGCAGATTTCTCTATTGACTTAATCAATCTGTCCTACTAGAAAATTAAAAATACAGTATAAACCAAAAAGGAAACACAGAGGACTAGAGTGGTAGTGACACTAAAACCTGTCTATAACATTAAGTAGCAAATAACATTCCTTTGAGAAAAAGATTTAAAGTCCCACTAAAAACTTCTCTAGCAGGGGCAAAATTTCACTCATGGGATATTCAGTTATTTGATAGAAAGGCTCCCACAGCTTGTTAAACCTTTCAAAACAGCTCCTCAAGGGAATGTACTATGACCACAAGTTCATCTCATACGGAAGACACTGAACAGAGGATAAAAATCTGAGCTGAGCTGGATTCATCATCGGTGACCTCAGGCTGGAATCTCTTGCACCCATCACAGCAGCTCCTCTCTCATGCCTAACAACTATCTTTTCTGTTTCTTCCTTGCTTCTCCAACATGATTCCACCTGAAATTATAAGGTTTGAAGTGGAGAAGCAGGAACAGATTTGTCATGCCTAAATGGTAGCAGATGATCTTTCCACCCAGTTATGAAAGCTGGGTCTTCAGTATGAAGTCTGCTCACCACACTAATGTTTTCTTTCTCCTTTCCATACCTCTGTATCCAGTACATAAAATACTAAAACAAGTGTGCCAGCCCCACACATGATGTCAGAATATTCTGGAGTTTATGAATACAAATTAAAATAGAAATGAAGTGGAAGCACTTCAAATGGAAAAAAAAAAAAATCATTGTTCTTCATATATATTCAAAAAGTGCATTTTATTGCTTTCAGCTCTGTAAACTACCAAAAGGGAATGAGCTAGGGGCTGTCACAAAGATCGGAGCTCTACATACTGAAATGAGTGAGCAGGCAAAGGGTAGTGGAATGGGCGGACAGAAGTACTGTCATGGAACAGCTCTTCAAAGTCATTTCCCTGTCAAGGCTAGCCTTGGGAAGTTTTCCTGCCTGGAAGCCACACTAGCAAAGTGACAAAGCAGATCACTGGTTGAAATTTTGACCTTCTGAAGTTAAGAGCCAAATTCCCACTGATTTCAGCAGGGCAATAGTTCATCCAATATGTGCTTGGGACGGGGGGGAGTGCAATGTATATACACAATGAATTTTGGTTCTTCTAATGAAAATCTTAAATTGCTTGCATAAAAATATGACATGGATGTGGCTATCTCTTTTGATAAACACAGTTTAGCAATCTTTTAACAGATGTGCAGAGCTCCAATACTTACTTAGGCTTGTTCTTTGGATAGTCACTGCTTGCTTTCTCAGCTTACTTGCAATTACAACCCTGCTACAAAGCCTTGCCATCACCTTGTAATTACTGAAAAAGGGAAGCTGTGAGATGGCATAAACAGAAGACAAGGGAACAGAACAGTTCAGTAGCTGGAGCTGCCACATAAACATCCATTTAAGCCTGAGGAGAGTTTATGTACCCTTCAGAGCGGAGCTGGGGATGCATGGAAAAGATCAGGTGAAAAAACAGATTCATAGATCTGGTCAAGAACACAACTCCATACAATGACAGTTTGGAACTCTATTATTTCTTTGTGCTCAAATCCAAACTTGGATTTTAAAAAAGGTAAAATAAGGTTCTTATCTCCTTATGTTCCCTTGCATGTATACACAGTCCAAACCACAGCCCAGCTCCATATTTTTAAAACCACAGAAACATCGTAAGTCACTCTGCATCTATTTGCCCATTATCATCACCATGCACATATTCTGAATTATCACTGTGAACGATACCTCTAAAGCTAAATCTATAAGTCCTGAGAAATTTAGATTTTTATTAACTATGATAAAGTCTTCATTTACCATTTGATAGCATAAAGGTCAGTCACACCAGTCTATTAAGGGCGTGTACTAGAAGGTGGAAAGGAACTGATGGCTACTCATAAAGTTGCTGATCATGGTTAGCCTGAAACAGGAAGGCAGCTGAATGGAGAACCACACAGATGTATCCACAGGAGGACTTACCAGACTACCAGACTGCTGTTTGGCCCAGAAAATGAGTGCAGACATAGGTGCAAAACAACCCATCAGGAAACAGACTGACAAAAGAAGGTGGAGGGAGGGGGGCAGGAATGAATCTATATGACAGCAAGGTCTGTAATAATTAAGAATTCTAAAGAAATCTTTTCTTTCAACTAACAAGGAATATTTTGATGACAATTCATTTGTCTCAGGCTCATACTGAAAGACTAGAATACTTTTTCCCCAAATCTCAGTGTTGTTTGGTTTCCCCCCCTTAAAATGTCTACTCCTTAAGAAACAAACTCAACACAGAGCTCTCTGTGGAATAAGCTGTTCACCCACAAAGACATGTTCTTGAAAATCCTCTTGCCTTAGAAAAAAAAAATGTTTCTATGAAGTGTTTTTCTAACTTTCCTTCTTTTTCAGCAAAGGACATAGAGTGAACACCCTCACATATTTATTCAGCTGCCTCTTCAATCTCTAAAGCCTTGTAAAGACTCCACTCTTCAGCTACCTTGACTGCCTCCTTATTCCCCATCTGTTTATCATTCTTTGTATGCTGCAGTTCCGCTTGAGTTCCTTAATAAATTACTACTAGATTTCTAATTTTTAGATTATGTCTGTTCTTTTCTGAACTCCCACTCACAATGTCTATACAAATCGTCTTACCATGTCAAGTCTGCAGAATATAAAAGAATCAGCCAGGTAGACAAGAAGTCCCCTTTGTATAAAAGCAGAGCATGCATGAACCTCTGAGGAAGTATGTAAAGACGCCCTGTCAGATTAGTGTGGTCCCAGTGAAACATTTAGTTACTGCAGAAAAATTCAAATTAATAGAAGTGTGTGTGTTTAAAAAAATAACAAACAAGATATCATGAGAAAAAAAAAACTTCTCCATGGAAGTATGCTCAGATTTATAGAATCACAGAATGGTTTGGGTTAGAAGGGATCTTAAAGGTCATCTAGTTTCCAGCCCCACTGCCATGGGCAGGGACACCTTCTACTGGACCAGGTTGCCCAAAGCCCCATCCAGCCTGGCCTTGAACATTTCCAGGGATGGGGCACCCACAACTTCTCTGGGCAGCCTGTTCCAGTGCCTCACCACCCTCACAGTAAAGGATTTCTTCCTAATATCAAATCTAAATCTACCCTCTTTTAATTTAAAGGCATTACCCCTTGTCCTATCCCTACATGCCCCTGTAGTAAGTCCCTCTCCAACTTTCTTGTAGGCCCCATTTAGGTACTGGAAGGCTGCTATAAGGTCTCTCTGGAGCCTTCTCTTCTCCAGGCTGAACAACCCCAACTCTCTCAGCCTGTCTTTATAGAAGTGCTCCAGCCCTCTAATCATCTTTGTGGCCCTCCTCTGGACTTGCTTCAACAAGTCCACGTCCTTCTTAAGTTGGAGGCCCCAGAGCTGAACACAGTACTGCAGGTGGGGTTTCATGAGAGCAGAGTGGCAGGGAAGAATCACCTCCCTCAGCCTGCTGGCCATGCTTCTTTTGATGTAGCCTAGAATACAGTTGGTTTTCTGGGCTGCAAGTGTACATTGCTGGGTCATGTTGAGCTTCTTGTCCACCAAAATCCCCAAGTCCTTCTCCTCAGGGCTGCTCTCAATCCATTCTCCACCCAGCCTGTATTCATGCTTGGGATTGCTCTGACCCATGTGCAGAACCTTGCACTTGGCCTTGTTGAACTTCACGAGGTTCACATGCACTCACGCCTGCCCAGGTCCTTCTTACAGCTTCTCGTATTCTTGAAGGTCTCAGTTGTTAATGGAAGTTATTCCTGGGTCTGGAAGGTGAAGGGACACTAGGCTTGCACTGTTTCTAATATAACCTCCCCAATGACCTAATGCTGCCTGCTGTCAGAGCAGGATCCTTAGCAGACAGGCATCTAGTCTGTCATGGTGTCATTACTCTTATGTTTGTGACCATCACACGTCTGGCTCCCAGCTGTCTCCAGATACTGTCCCAGAATGAAGTACACAGGATATAGTAGATGACAAAAGGTATTTGTGGTTCTCCAACACCACCTCAATCCCTGGCTACCCCCCCTGAGACACCCGAAGATGTTAGAAGTGAGGCTGTGAGGTGACCCTTCTGTTTAACCAGAAAACAGATGTAACACAATCCATTATGGAAAAATCACTGTTGGACCTTCAATGACACCTTACACAGGCAGTCAAGCCAGCAGAGAAAACAGCAGCACTTTTTGTTGTGCAGTCACATATATCCCTAAACACCAAACCAAATCACAAGACCAGAAGAATCGTAAGATTATTTGAAAAACGCTCCTGTCGGCCCAAATACATACCAAGTGCCTGCCTTAGCTACCCAACCCTCCGCTGAGCCACAAGCCTTGGTGACACAGGCTGCACCATACATGTTTGCCAAACAGGGGTGTATTTGTCTCAGAGAAATCACCAGAAGTGCCTCAGTATTTTTGATGGTTCAGGCACCAGCGTGGCCTGGTATCACTTATGCTGCTGTTGGCTACAGAGGCAATTGTACCAATAAACAAATAAAATAGATATGGGCTGGGGAACTCAGAGGTGGTTTGGAGTTGCTCAATTCCTACTGCAAAACAATGTCCCTCATTGCTCCCCATGAGTCTGAAAATGTTACCCACTGTTCTTAATGTTCCCCAGCAAAGCTTCAGCTAAAGATTTTCATCCTAGAAACAGAAGTGTACAGACACCATTTCTGCCTCACAGACTCCATAAACTACACTTCACTGGAGGCAGCAAGAAGCTGATGGCAAAATATATTTTTTACCAGATCTATCTTCAGCATCGGCTTCATCATCACTGATAAACAAGATAACCAGCCAAATACTCCTTTGGCTTGACTCAAT